>NC_092803.1:48748558-50076058 GCF_040954645.1 Diabrotica undecimpunctata | reverse complement strand
CTTAGTAGGCGTCCAGTCGTCGTTGACAATCGTCGTTCTTAGCACTGCTGCTTCCTTGGATTCCGTTTTGTTGCAGTGGGAACACTCTGCTGAGCATGGCCTTCTGGAAAGAGAATCAGCGTTTCTGTGGCTAACTCCGGCCCGGTGCTCAATCTTAAAATCGTATTCTTGGAGTCGTTCGATCCACCTGGCTATCTGACCCTCTGGATTCTTAAACTGCATCAACCACTTAAGGGCGGCATGGTCGGTTCGGATTAGAAACTTTCTTCCATAGAGGTATTGATAGAAGTGCTCTACTGATTTCACTACTGCCAGAAGTTCTCTTCTCGTGACGCAATAATTCCGCTCAGGTTTTGAAAGAACTTTACTAAAATATCCGAGGACTCGTTCCTGTCCTCCTTGAATCTGAGACAGCACTCCTCCAATTCCCACATTACTTGCATCTGTATCTAAGATGAACTCTCCTTCTGGCAGTGGATACCCTAAAATTGGTGCTGTTATTAAATGCTTTTTCAAAGTTTCAAAGGCATTTTGGCAGTCTATATCCCAGCGGTATTCTCTTGCTTCCTCTGTAAGTCGCGTTAATGGCTTAGCGATATCTGCAAACTTCTTAATAAACCTCCGGTAGTAAGTACATAGTCCAAGAAAACTTCTCACTTGATGTTTGTCAGTTGGTTTTGGCCATTCCTTAATGGAATCGATTTTTCCCTTATCCACGGCCACTCCTTCTTTACTGACTATATGACCCAGATAATTGACTTTACCTTGAAATAGCTGGCACTTCTTGGGGTTTAGCATCAATTGGGCAGCTTTAAGTCGATTAAAAACGTTTTCTAAATTCCTCAAATGATCTTCGAATGTCTCCCCCAAGACGATTATGTCATCTAAATAAACCAGGCATGTTTTCCAAGATAACCCTCTCAACACATTTTCCATAAGCCTCTCAAATGTCGCAGGAGCATTACAAAGTCCAAATGGCATAACGTTGAATTGCCACAATCCAGATCCTGTGGTGAAGGCTGTCTTTTCTTTATCGACTGGGTCCATTTCTACCTGCCAGTATCCAGACTTTAAATCTAAAGTAGAAAACAATTTACTTCCAGCCAATGTGTCCAATGTGTCATCGATCCGAGGCAGAGGATAACTATCTTTCTTGGTAACGTTGTTCAGCAAACGGTAATCCACACAGAACCTCGTCGTTCCGTCTTTCTTCTTAACCAGGACCACCGGAGAGACCCATGGACTCGTAGAAGGTTCTATCACCCCGTCTTTCTTCATTTCCTGAACAATCGTTTCAGCTTCCGCTCTCTTCGCCTGTGGTAATCGTCGAGCTGTTTGACGAATTGGCTTAGCATTACCAGTATCAATTTTATGCTTAACAACGGTAGTTCTTCCCGTCTTTCCTCCTTTCGGTACGAAAATATCACGATACTGCCGAAGAAATTCCCTTAATTTCCTTTTCTCCATCTGATTTAGAGACTGTCCTGCAACTGCAACCATTTGGTCGAATTTGTCGTTGGAATTATCAGATGTTGTCGCCTGACGAATTATGGATGTCACAGGTACACAAGTTCCTACTTTTGTCTCTTTCTTTAGGGTCACTGGGTAGTCGTTGACATTGATAAGTCTCACAGGAATTTCTTTAGCCGAAGTCACCAATTCCTTTCCAATTATGATTCCACGGCCAACCTCATCGTCGTGGTTCCAAGGCTCCATCATAACAGGTCTCCCTTCGTCTACAATTCCCTGTAGTCGCGCTACTATGATCGTTTCGCTTCTCGCAGGCACGACTGTATCTTCTGTAATGGCTGCTTGCACAGTGTTGTCATTATGTGGATGGAGAAATACCTCCTCGTTGCCAACTTTGATTACCTTATTCTTAAAATCCAATTGGAATCCATGCATATTCATTACGTCCATTCCTAATATAACATCCTCTTCGATGTCAGCAACTATAACAGTATGGACAAACTTTTCTGCCCCAATTCCCAATTGTACCTGGATTTCTCCATGAATGTTGGCATTTTCACCTGTAGCGGTCCGAAGTCGTAACCTCGTTGGTAACAGTTTCTTTCGGCTGTTTATAACTGTTGGACGTATAATGGTTCTGGTCGCTCCGGTATCCACCAACAACGTATGTCTTTTACCATTTATTTCTCCATCTACATATACACTATCTTCACGACACTTCAAAGAAGCTATTAGTATAAGAGGGTCTTTGGAAAAGTTCCGGGTCGAAGCTGCTCCCCTAAAGCCAACTCGTTCTGGTTTTCCTGATGGTGAGTTTCTTGATTTTATGGTCTTCGTTTTCTTGCATGTAATAATTTTCATCATATTAACGAGCTGGTCAAGTTTATCTTCATCTCCTTCCTCTTTTACAGTCCTAACTTTACTGTATCCTCCAGAGGCCTGCGTAGCTGACTCGTATTCGAGGGCGGCGGATAAGACATCAACCAGCGTCTTGTGACGAGCTAATCGCAGTGTTCTCTGCATTTCATGATCACGAAGACCATCAATAAACGTTTGAACGGCCAATTTTTCCATCATGTCTTCGGGAGCTGTTGGATAAGCATATCGTACTAATCTGGCAATATCTACCTCATATTCTTGAAGAGCCTCATCTTTCTTCTGTCTACGATTTTTAAGCTGTGACTGATATACATGCTCCAAATGTTCGTGGCCATATCGCATATTTAACCTCTTCTTCAGTTGTTCGAAATCATCGGTCTCCTCTACGGCTATGGTCTGAAGCACATCTAAGGCATCTCCTCGAAGAGCGATAGTCAGGTTTACAGCCTTTTCTTTTTCAGACCATCCATTCGCTCTTGCGGCTGATTCGAACTGTTTCATGTAGTTGTTCCATGATGATTTTCCGTCGAAAGTTGGGACTTTAACATGAATAGAACCTCCACTTCCTTCAAATTTCGGCCGTGTCTCCAACTTACATTTCGTCTCGTCTTCTTTTATCTCCACTGTAATTGGATTGTTTCCTCTCTCTGCTGTCCCTGTTTCCTCCATCTTCCTTTCCATCTCTTTAATCTTTTCTTCGAAGGCCGACATATCGGCAGCAACTTGGTTTTTTAGCGAAGACATTCTATCGTCGAGGGCAGACATCTCAGAAGTTACTTTAGAGATGTTAGCAGAAACTTTACTTTCCAGAGACGAAATCTCGTTAGAAACTTTGTTTTCTAATGATGCGATGTCACCAGAAACTTTCGAAATATCGCCAGAAACTTTGTTCTCCAATGATGCGATGTCGCCGGAAACTTTGGCTACATCAGAGGAAACTTTCGAAATCGACGAGAGGACAGCATCTTCAAATATATAAGTCTCTGGATCTAGTCCTTCTTCTAGCAAAGCGTTCTTTAGTCGTTGGACTAACTCAGCCTTTTTTCCGGTAGAAGCTAATTCTCTGTCTTCAAGATGTCTTCTTAAATTAGTCACTGTCAGCTCATAAATCGTAGCCATTTTCACAATTTATTTTATATTCACTTGTAATTTATTTTCGCAATTTATCTAAGTATTCCACTGTTCTGACACCATTTGTTGTGAATTTATTAAAAGGTTCAATATTTATAACACTTACGGATTTAATTTATTTCTTTATTTATATTAACTTATCTGACAATAATTTATTATATCCGTACGTACAAAATTCGCGAGCGCGGGTCTTGAGTATTAACTGCCCTCCATATAAAAATGTTGTATTTATATACGAAATCCTGATATACTAGAACAGCATCGAAAGATCGCTTTGTCTTGCATCGAAAAATCGAGAAATATCTAGTTGGAGAATTCACCATAATTTGAATCTAGACTTCCACCGAAATTTCTACAATAAAACAGAATAATTAGTCATAAAAGTTAGGCCAGTATATTTATCGTAACAATATATATATATATAAGGTTCCTTTGGATGATTAGTAACACAACTGAGTTTCTGAAATTAAAGATTTATTAAAACATGTTCTATTTACAAAATTTTACCTGAAATTAAAGAAACGACATTTAATGTCACTAACTCTCAATGTTTAACATTCCTAACCACAAATAAAATCTGACAAGTTTTTAAATATAAAGATGACAGAAGTGGTTGTGTCTAATATTCCAGCTAATGTGCTCGATAGAGCGCGGCAATATTTGAATGATGAAATTATAATTTCATTACATATATATTCCAGTCATCTTGGGGTGACTTTAAATGTCCATAGGTACCAGACTAATTTTATGTAAACGCTTCCATACATAATGCATGACTCTATAACTTTTAAGTATAGAAAAAATTTTAACAGCCAAAAACTGAGCAATATTTCCAAAGTGTTGCAAGTTTACATATTCATTTTAGTAGATACGAAGATACAGAGCAAGCACTCACTCTGTTTATTTCTAACAAAATGCCTGTAATTATCCGACGGTCTCACTAATTTTTTGCGCTCATCTAAAAACGCATTCCTCGTCTCTTACAAAAATAGATGTCTTCGTAGGCGAACAATCGCGGCTTTTAGTACCTATAAATTATTGTTTATTGCAGTAATTTCTGTTAAATTAAAAATGACAGTCAATGCGTTTCTTCGCTGGTGCCCATTTACCTTCGAGTGGACATAAATCAAGCTGCTATAAACGAGCAAGATCGTGATCGTCTTTCGAAAGGTGAATTTGTCAATCAAGCGGCAAGTACGAGCCATTCTCTGCAGTATTGTTTTTCTTAAAGCTTGTATGGTTGTGGTTTGTCATCTAAACATGATGTAAAATCAAGAGTTAAAAAAAATGCTGTATACTTCAAAGGTAAAAGTTTTTCATACATAAGATCAAAAAAATTGAAGGTAGACCTGAACTGCTTTTGTATTTGACACATTAACCTTTAAAGTCATTGTAAAGTTTACGAATGTTTGTAAATAAGATTGCTTTTACAGTAATTTTGCAATATGCTGTATCAATATCTATTGTTACTGTTTATGAAAAAAAGATATACAGTTTCTTTTGGCTTATTCGAGTTTGTTTCGAGTTTCGAGATTTTAAACAAACAATTATGTCCCAACAATTATTATACTTTCAAAAATGTTTTAAAAAGGGCCTTATTGAAGACAGAATAGATAAACAATCTATTGTCAAGAAAACTCTAAATGAAAAAATAGAACTGCTCAAAGATAATCACTGCTCGACTACAAGAGTTTTACTAACCAACGTGGCATTGTTTCGAAAGTTTTTGTCCCAGTTTACTTGTAAACCGTATTCGTATCTGATTGTGCATAAATATACAGTAAGCAGCAGTTCTAATTTCTATTGTCGTTAATTCGGTTAAAGAAGAGAAATAGTTTACAAGCCCACAGGCCATTTTTAAGGGGTCATTTGACCCAGCATAAATCATCTCTCTCTGTTGTCGTTTCGCCATTACCATGATTTCTTCCAATATTCCTAACAATTTTTTTCCATTGTGCTATATCTTCACATTTGAGCTGTCCTATGAGCTGTTCTACGAACTAGAATGTTAAAATGCTATGTATTCAGTACTTTGCTTTACGGTGTTGAAGCATGGACTCTTAAACAGAAGAATGTTAAAAATCTTGAAAGCTTTGAGATGTGGTACTGCCGCCGTATACTAAAAATAAGTTGGGTGGATAAAATTACAAATGAAGAGGTAATACGAAGAATAAATAACGATCCAGAAGTTATACTGAATATAAAAAAGAGAAAACTTGAATACTTTGGCCACCTGATGAGAGGACAAAAGTACACATTCCAACAAAATATAATGCAAGGAAAAATCCAAGGACACAGAAATCCAGGCCGTAGAAGAATATCCTGGATGAGAAATTTAAGAGAGTGGTTTGGCTGTACCACTAACGAATTATTCAAAACAACAGTAAATAAAATTAGAATTGCCCTAATCATATCCAATCTCCGATAGGAGAGGCACTCAAAGAAGAAGATGAGCTGTCCAAGGTATATGCAGTATTCTTCTCCAGCACCACATCTCAAAGTCATCAATTTTCTGGCGCTCGCGTCAGCGAAAAGTCCAAGTCTCTGCCCCGTATAGAAATATTGAGAATACAAGGGCATTCACCATGAGCATGAATCATATATAAATCGATACTACAATATTATGTAATAACAACTTATGCCATCAATTTATATCGGTACATCAGTACAGGTGGCTACACAGGTAATGTAAACTTACCAATCGAGGGGGCGGGGTAATTTGTAGGTAGGTAATACAAAAATAATGACCTGCGACCTATTGTCGTACAAAAATATTGGTACCAGTAGCAGGGACAATCTTTGATTTTCGGAAAATTTTAACACCATTTTAGGTAATTTCATACACTACGGCAGGGCTTCCCAAACTTATTCGTACTGTGACGCCCTTGGGACTTCGCTTTTTTTTTGCGACGCCCCCTCAACCCAACCCCCAATAATACTTACCAATTTTAGTTCTAGCCTAGTAACAGGTTATAGTTATAACAAAAACACTATTTGAACATTTATATTTTTATTAGAAATTAAGAACGAAATCAAAACATAGGCACAAAAACGAAAAGGGATATTTATTTATGTAACTGGCTGGTTAATGTGAGGGATGTGCTTGTTTTTTTGAGCACAGCTTATGAAACCTAGGCTCCAGTTTGGAAATTGCCACTCTCGTTTCTTTTTCCAAGTTTATGTTTGACCTGTACTTATTTTTAATTACTGCAGCTACAGAAAGGCCCGATTTGCACAAGTACGAAGTCGCCAATGGTAATAAAACCTTTAATGCAGCATTGCCGATGGAATTATATTCATGAGAAAGTGAGCTACAAAATTCAAACAGTTTGTCCTTGTCGTATTGAAGCTTTAGGCTGGAATCACAGGACAATTCTGTCAGTTGTTCTTCTTCCTCTTTTGAAAGTGTCGATGGCGTGGATGAGAGGAAACGATTTCTGACCCAGTCATGTTGCTCCATATCTTCGGGAGAATATTTCTCAAAGTGTTCGCTCAATGATAACAGGTGTTGTGCAAACATATTTTTTAAAGAGGGGTTAAGAATTTCTATCGATTTTTCTTGTAGAATACTGTTGTGAATTTATTAATTGTTATGTCTTTAATTTATAATGTCTTTACTAATTTATTATATTGTTCCTACTTTAATTTATTAAAAGGCACGATAATTTATATAAGTTTATTTATCACTAAATATACATAATTTATTAGTAGGCGAGCGTAACAATAATATCGCGAGCGCGAATCTTGAGAATTAACTGTCCCTCCATAACCAAAATTCCTCTATAAATATAAAGTCCTGTTATTCGAGAATGAAAACAGTTGTTTCTCGAAACACATCGAACATAGACCGCTGTTTTGCTGAAAGGCCTTCTAGACAGAGCGGCGAATTGTTCTCAGAACCGGTATGGTTAAATCGGCTTGTCTCCAGAAGGTTCGAATTGTTGTTTTTATTGCAAAGGGGGACCCATCGTGTGTCAGGTAGGCATTACCTAAAAAATACGTGAATGAATGAAAATATTAGTAATAAATATATTTACGGTTTTGGGTCAGAATTTATCGTAACATTGCCCCCCTCTTAAAAGATTGTTCCTCCTGGAACCTTGTCGGGACTGGAACCGGAACGGTATGCTGGTATCGGCAACTGGACCCTCTTTTACAACTTCCAGTTGTATAAAAATGACAAGGGACGGTTTTCTCTCCGCACCAGTAACTATGCGGATTGCAACAGACTAACACCTGGACTTCGGTGTCTTTAAAGATCTCTTCCACCATATTTCGGATAACCCTCCAATCTAATTGGCGGCACTCCAACTTTGGTATGGCTAACTTTTGCACGTCGGACTCTAGTACGTGCTCTCTCAATTGAAGTAAGGCTTCCCATACATCTCGGTAGGTAGGTTGGTCACGGGCAGTGTCTTTTGTCACCAGGTAGAAAAGGTAACGTGAAGCATCTTGGAGCTTCAAGGTTTTACCGGGAGCTGGCACTTGGCATTGAAGTTCTGCAACTCGACCAAACTTCCTTCGAAAGACGGATGCCAACCCTGGTGCGTCTTTGATACTGGCCGGGATGGTAAGGGCCAGCGAGTAGTCATCGGGGAGCGCGAGTAGATCTTGCTTTTCTTCAGTGGTAACACCATGTCTCGCTTTACCGGTACCTCCATAGGCACCCATGAATTCCTCAAACGTGAGGTCAGACACATCTTGGACTTGGTTTACTTCCACTTCTTCATCTACGTCGTGGTCACCTTCGAAAGACGCCAGCCGGTTATGGTGTACTATCATCGGCTTTCCCCTCGGAATCTTGCTTATTCGATAGATGACATCGTTGATTTTCTCCATGACGAGGTATGGACCTTCCCAAAACTGCTGCAATTTGGGAGAACAACCTTTTCGCTTCTTGGGATTATACAGCCAGACTTTGTCGTTCTTCTTAAAGCAACCCTTTTCGGCTTGTGTGTCGTACCGTTTCTTCATTCGGTCGCTAGCGATCTGAAGGTGGGAACGGACCAACTCATGTACATCGTCCATTCTTTTTCGTAATTCGATCACATAATCTTCACCCGCTACATCTTCTCCAGGTCGACACCCAAACTCTAGATCACAAGGTAGTCGCATTTCGCGTCCGAATAGGACTTTGGCTGGTGTCTGGCCTGTTGATTCGTTAACAGCAGATCTGTAGGCCATTGTGAAGAACGGAAGGTATTGGTCCCAGTCTCGCTGATGATCGGACACCATCTTTGTCAAATACTTGCCAACTGTCCTATTCATTCGTTCTACCATACCATCCGATTGCGGATGATACGCGGTAGTTCTTGTTTTCTTCATGCCTAGTCTATCACATATTCCTTGGAATAGATCACTTTCGAAGTTCCTGCCTTGGTCACTATGGATCTCCAAAGGCACTCCAAATCGGCTGATATATTCTTGGATCAACTTATCTGCAACGGTGGCGGCCTTCTGGTCTGGAAGTGCGTAAATCTCGACCCACTTAGTGAAGTAATCCATTACTACCAACATGTACTTGCCCCCATTTTCACTTTCTGGAAATGGCCCTGCAATGTCCAAAGCTATTCTTTCAAACGGGCTTCCAACATTATATTGTCTCATAGGAGCTCTCCTTTGCCGGTGAGGCCCGTTACTCGTAGCACAAATAGTACATTTCTTACACCAGTCTTTTACGTCGTCGGAACTGTTCATCCAATAAAACCGTTCCCGAATTCGCTGAAGGGTTTTCCTTACACCAAAATGCCCTCCCGATGGACTGTCGTGTAACTGACGAAGTACTTCGGCTATTCTGCTCTTTGGTCACCAACTGTCTTCTTTTCTCTGAACCGTCATCATTTTCCAGGACTCGTTTGAGCAAGCCATCTTCGATTATAAATGAGTCCCACTGGGCCCAATACGTCTTAACTACTGAGTATAGGTTTGATATTTCCTGCCAAGGTGGTCGACGGTTTTCCTCTTTCCATTTTCGGATTTTCTGTATAACTGGATCTCTCTCTTGTTCTTCCCTTATCTTAGTAGGCGTCCAGTCGTCGTTGACAATCGTCGTTCTTAGCACTGCTGCTTCCTTGGATTCCGTTTTGTTGCAGTGGGAACACTCTGCTGGGCATGGCCTTCTGGAAAGAGAATCAGCGTTTCTGTGGCTAACTCCGGCTCGGTGCTCAATCTTAAAATCGTATTCTTGGAGTCGTTCGATCCACCTGGCTATCTGACCCTCTGGATTCTTAAACTGCATCAACCACTTAAGGGCGGCATGGTCGGTTCGGATTAAAAACTTCCTTCCATAGAGGTATTGATAGAAGTGCTCTACTGATTTCACTACTGCCAGAAGTTCTCTTCTCGTGACGCAATAATTTCGCTCAGGTTTTGAAAGAAATTTACTAAAATATCCGAGGACTCGTTCCTGTCCTCCTTGAATCTGAGACAGCACTCCTCCAATTCCCACATTACTTGCATCTGTATCTAAGATGAACTCTCCTTCCGGCAGTGGATACCCTAAAATTGGTGCTGTTATTAAATGCTTTTTCAAGGTCTCAAAGGCATTTTGGCAGTCTGTATCCCAGCGGTAATCTCTTGCTTCCTCCGTAAGTCGCGTTAATGGCTTAGCGATATCTGCAAACTTCTTAATAAACCTCCGGTAGTAAGTACATAGTCCAAGAAAACTTCTCACTTGATGTTTGTCAGTTGGTTTTGGCCATTCCTTAATAGAATCGATTTTTCCCTTATCCACGGCCACTCCTTCTTTACTGACTATATGACCCAGATAATTGACTTTACCTTGAAATAGCTGGCACTTCTTGGGGTTTAGCATCAATTGGGCAGCTTTAAGTCGATTAAAAACGTTTTCTAAATTCCTCAAATGATCTTCGAATGTCTCCCCCAAGACGATTATGTCATCTAAATAAACCAGGCATGTTTTCCAAGATAACCCTCTCAACACATTTTCCATAAGCCTCTCAAATGTCGCAGGAGCATTACAAAGTCCAAATGGCATAACGTTGAATTGCCACAATCCAGATCCTGTGGTGAAGGCTGTCTTTTCTTTATCGACTGGGTCCATTTCTACCTGCCAGTATCCAGACTTCAAATCTAAAGTAGAAAACAATTTACTTCCAGCCAATGTGTCCAATGTGTCATCGATCCGAGGCAGAGGATAACTATCTTTCTTGGTAACGTTGTTCAGCAAACGGTAATCCACACAGAACCTCGTCGTTCCGTCTTTCTTCTTAACCAGGACCACCGGAGAGACCCATGGGCTCGTAGAAGGTTCTATCACCCCGTCTTTCTTCATTTCCTGAACAATCGTTTCAGCTTCCTCTCTCTTCGCCTGTGGTAATCGTCGAGCTGTTTGACGAATTGGCTTAGCATTACCAGTATCAATTTTATACTTAACAACGGTAGTTCTTCCCGTCTTTCCTCCTTTCGGTACGAAAATATCACGATACTGCCGAAGAAATTCCCTTAATTTCCTTTTCTCCATCTGATTTAGAGACTGTCCTGCAACTGCAACCATTTGGTCGAATTTGTCGTTGGAATTATCAGATGTTGTCGCCTGACGGATTATGGATGTCACAGGTACACAAGTTCCTACTTTTGTCTCTTTCTTTATGGTCACTGGGTAGTCGTTGACATTGATAAGTCTCACAGGAATTTCTTTAGCCGAAGTCACCAATTCCTTTCCAATTATGATTCCACGGCCAACCTCAACGTCGTGGTTCCAAGGCTCCATCATAACAGGTCTCCCTTCGTCTACAATTCCCTGTAGTCGCGCTACTATGATCGTTTCGCTTCTCGCAGGCACGACTGTATCTTCTGTAATGGCTGCTTGCACAGTGTTGTCATTATGTGGATGAAGAAATACCTCCTCGTTGCCAACTTTGATTACCTCGTTGGTAACAGTTTCTTACGGCTGTTTATAACTGTTGGACGTATAATGGTTCTGGTCGCTCCGGTATCCACCAACAACGTATGTCTTTTACCATTTATTTCTCCATCTACATATACACTATCTTCACGACATTTCAAAGAAGCTATTAGTATGAGAGGGTCTTTGGAAAAGTTCCGGGTCGAAGCTGCTCCCCTAAAGCCGACTCGTTCTGGTTTTTCCGATGGTGAGTTTCTTGATTTTATGGTCTTCTTTTTCTTGCATGTCATGCTTTTCATCAAATTAAAGAGCTGGTCAAGTTTATCTTCATCTCCTTCCTCTTTTACAGTCCTAACTTTACTGTAACCGCCAGAGGCCTGCGTAGCTGACTCGTATTCGAGGGCGGCGGATAAAACATCAACCAGCGTCTTGTGACGAGCTAATCGTAGTGTTCTCTGCATTTCATGATCACGAAGACCATCAATAAACGTTTGAACGGCCAATTTTTCCATCATGTCTTCGGGAGCTGTTGGATAAGCATATCGTACTAATCTGGCTACTAGTTTATTCAGTTAGTGAGGAATACGGCCTGAGCCTCAACTTCAAGAAGACAAAGTGGATGCTGATAAGCAAGAAGCAACAGCCTGCTCGACAGTTACGGATAAGTAACATACTAATTGACCATGTAGAATCTTATGTGTACCTTGGCACCAACGTAAATGCAAAATGGGAACAGGCCACAGAAATTAAGGCGAGAATAGAACGAGCTAGAGCAGCATTTAGCAATATGAAAAAGCTCCTCATAAGCAGGGATTTGTCTCTTCCCCTAAAACTACGTCTAGTTAAATGCTACATTTTTCCGATCTTACTGTATGGTGTGGAGGCCTGGACGCTGACGGAGACGCTCACGAGAAAACTAGAAGCATTCGAAATGTGGGTGTACCGACGCATTCTTCGTATATCCTGGACCGAACATGTCACCAACACAGAGGTAATCCAAAGAATCGGAAAGGAGAAAGAAATCGTGAATACAATTAAACAAAGAAAGCTTGAATATCTAGGCCACATATTGAGACACGATAAGTACCGTCTACTGCAATTGATTGTCCAGGGAAAAATAGACAGTAAGAGAGGGCCAGGCAGGAGAAGACACTCGTGGCTCCAAAATCTGAGGAAGTGGTTCGGGCTCACATCGGTCGAACTATTCAGAAGCGCCGCAAATAAGATCAGAATTGCCATGTTAATAGCCAACGTTCGCAACGGACAGGGCACTTGAAGAAGAAGAAGACTAATCTGGCAATATCTACCTCATATTCTTGAAGAGCCTTATCTTTCTTCTGTCTACGATTTTTAAGCTGCGACTGATATACATGTTCCAAATGTTCGTGGCCATATCGCATATTTAACCTCTTCTTCAGTTGTTCGAAATCATCGGTCTCCTCTACGTCTATGGTCTGAAGCACATCTAAGGCATCTCCTCGAAGAGCGATAGTCAGGTTTACAGCCTTTTCTTTTTCAGACCATCCATTTGCTCTTGCGGCTGATTCGAACTGTTTCATGTAGTTGTTCCATGATGATTTTGCATCGAAAGTTGGGACTTTCACATGGACAGAACCTCGACTTCCTTCAAATTTCGGCCGTGTCTCCAACTTAAATTTCGTCTCGTCTTCTTTTATCTCCACTGTAATCGGATTGTTACCTCTCTCTGCTGTCCCTGTTTCTTCCATCTTCCTTTCCATATCTTTAATCTTTTCTTCGAAGGCCAACTTATCGGCAGCAACTTGGTTTTTTAACGAAGATATTCTATCGTCCAGGGCAGACATCTCAGAAGTGACTTTAGAGATTTCTGAAGAGATGTTAGCAGAAACTTTGCTTTCCAGGGAAGAAATCTCGTTAGAAACTTTGCTTTCTAAAGAAGCGATGTCGCCGGAAACTTTCGAAATATCGCCAGAAACTTTGTTCTCTAATGATGCGATATCACCAGAAACTTTCGAAATCGACGAGAGGACAGCATCTTCAAATATATAAGTCTCTGGATCTAGTCCTTCTTCTAGCAAAGCGTTCTTTAGTCGTTGGACTAACTCAGCCTTTTTTCCGGTAGAAGCTAATTCTCTGTCTTCTAGATGTCTTCTTAAATTAGTCACTGTCAGCTCATAAATCGTCGTCATTTTCACAATTTATTTTATATTCACTTGTATTATTATTATAAGTCTAATTTATGTTCGATCTCACTTCTGGCACCATTTGTTGTGAATTTATTAATTGTTATGTCTTTAATTTATAATGTCTTTACTAATTTATTATATTGTTCCTACTTTAATTTATTAAAAGGCACGATAATTTATATAAGTTTATTTATCACTAAATATACATAATTTATTAGTAGGCGAGCGTAACAATAATATCGCGAGCGCGAATCTTGAGAATTAACTGTCCCTCCATAACCAAAATTCCTCTATAAATATAAAGTCCTGTTATTCGAGAATGAAAACAGTTGTTTCTCGAAACACATCGAACATAGACCGCTGTTTTGCTGAAAGGCCTTCTAGACAGAGCGGCGAATTGTTCTCAGAACCGGTATGGTTAAATCGGCTTGTCTCCAGAAGGTTCGAATTGTTGTTTTTATTGCAAAGGGGGACCCATCGTGTGTCAGGTAGGCATTACCTAAAAAATACGTGAATGAATGAAAATATTAGTAATAAATATATTTACGGTTTTGGGTCAGAATTTATCGTAACAATACCTTATAAAGCAGGGAAACAGTCAATTTCTTGATATTCTACTTTTCTCTTCCTAAGAGCAACTTCTGAAACCCAGTAATTGTATCTGCCAATTGCAGGATATGAGTATTGTTTCCCTGCAAAGACTTATTAAGATCATTGAATTTGCTAAATATGTCACAGAGGTATGCTAATTACGCATCATCATGTGATTCTGTATGTAGACACGTGTAAGATTCATTTCTTAATTCATATACACGTGCGAGTACGTTGCCTTTGGACAGCCAACGAGAGTTGCAATAATAAATTAAAGATATGTGCTCGACCCCCATTTCTTCACAAAGTTTATGGAGAAGTCTTGATTTCACGGGTCGTGTTTTAATGTAGTTCACCACTTTAATAATGCTATCCATCACAACACTTAATTCAGGTGTAACGTTCTTTGCTGCTAAAGCCTTTTTATGTATGACACAATATGCCCATTTTACACTTGGAGCCTTGGTTTTGATGAGAGCTTGTAGTCCTCCATACTGTCCAGACATCGCTCGGGCACCATCCGTACACACGCCTACACAGTTATCCCAGTTAATATTATTTTCAGTCATATATGAGTTTAAAATCTCGAATAAATCAGTAGCTTTACAACTTTTACATATTTTTCTGCAAAATAAGAAATCCTCACATATATTTGTTTCTTGTATGTACCGTACAAATATATCAATTGAGCATCATCATTACTATCAGTCGCCTCGTCCAGTTAAATGGCAAATAAACTTGAAAGTTTCCACACAATTAACTTATTAATATCTTCTCCCATGTCGTGAATACGGCTACTAACCGTATTGTTTGAAAGATGTACATTTTTTATTTCTTTAGCTGCCGATTCTATAATCATCACTGTTACCATATCAACCGCAGGTAAGATTAGTTCCTCAGCGATCGTATGTGGTTTTTTACATTTGGCAATACGGTAAGCTACCATGTAAGAGGCGAGCAATGCTTTGGTAGGAATTGATGCTCTTGAAACCAAAGTCGAGGTCTGATGATTTAGCTCTCGCAATTATCTTACAAAAAAGTCTCTTGGCTTACCTTGTAAATGACTGGGAGTTGATTCCAAATGCCGTTTTAGTTTAATAGGAAGCAAACTTTTAGCCACCAACACTTTGTGACGAACAACACATTGTGGAAGTTCTACATTCCCTTAGTAACGCAGGTAAATCCAAAATCCAAATGTTGGTCGTCATATTTCCTATATTTCTTCTTTTTACTTAAATTAACATTACTGCTCTCGCCTGATTCTTCACTTCGTTTTCTATTTTTTTGAATATAAGTATCCATTGTTGATAGCAAAAAACTCCGTAATAAAACAAAACAAAAGCTTGACTAAATGACATAACACGCGCTACTGTAGGGAACACGGGGGATGGGAGCCAACCGGCCAAACAGAATGCGCCCGACGCTCACTCGACTAAAGTGTTGCCAATATCTGGATAATTGTCCGATGTTCGGATAATTTCGTGAACCATTGGATAATTTTCGGGATGAACAATTTTTTGAATAATTTCGGATAATTCAAGGGTCTATCGACTTGATGTTATATTGTTTATTTGATTTATTTATAAATAAATATATTTTATACTCATTTAAAATCAAATTAATATATTTTCTGTATTAAAAGTCCGCGCTAATACGCGACGTCCCTGGGACAACGCAGCGACACCCCAGGGCGTCGCGACACATAGTTTGGGAAGCCCTGCACTACGGTATTCATACACATAGTTTCGGATCTTTATTTAGATTACTTTTTTTACAGTGCCGCACATGTCGGATGGTACAGGGATGATAAATCTAGAGCGCAACCCTTGATTTTAACGCCCATTCGTTGAAAAAATGTACGGCATCAATTCCAAATGATTACTTGATGTGAAAAAGAATTTTTTCAACTATGCCGTCTAAAAGTTGTGGTTCTTGCAAATGTTTATAAACAGTTATCTGTATTTGGCAATATAGTTTTTTCGGTACGATAATTATTTCTTGTACGGTAGTCACTTTTTTGACAAAATATAACTAAACACTATGAAACTAATTCATAGCCGGTTATAATTCTTATAATTCATAGGATTCTTCTGTAACACCAAAATTCAAAGGCGGTCAACTTATTCAGATGCACTTGTTTTAATGTCCATGCTTCCAAGCCATAAAGAAAAGTAGTGAATACGTAACACCGCAGGATTCTTAGGCGTAGTCCTAACCTTATATCCCGACAACAAAGAAACTTTTTTAAGTTTAACGAATGATGCACGTCCTATTTCAATACGTGTCTTAATTTCTTTGGTTTGGTCTACATTTGATGTTATCCATGTTCCCAAGTATTTGTAAGTATCCACACTCTCAATTACAGTATCCTCAACAACCAATTGGATGTTTGCATCTGTTTGTAACCATATTCTCAATTACAGTATCCTCAACATTCAATTGGATGTTTCCACTTGCTGATTTAGTCATGATCATGCATTTAGTTTTTTTTAATTCATCCTTAGTCCGTATTTATGACAGCATTTATTAAGTCGTTGCATTACGTTCTGTAAATCATTGTTGTTATCTGTCATTATTACTGCATCGTCGGCAAAACACAAGTAATTGATAAACTTCTCCATTGATAGATGTACAATATTGAATCTTTAAATACCGTTTCACTGTAGATATTGAATAGTACTGGTGACAGCACGCAATCCTGGAAGACTCATCTCTGTATTTTGATACGTCGGGTCTTCTGGTTGTCAACTCTTACCTTGGCAGTTTGATTCCAATATAAATTAGATATAATTTTCATGTTTGCTTTTAAATATATCCACAAGCTTTTTATATTGAACCTTATCAAATTCCTTTTCAAAATCTACAAAACATAAGTACTGTTTGTACTCTACTGTTTTGAGATAGTAATGGCTAACAAAAGGAACATTCAAACTGCAATAGACGTCTAGAAATAGTCAGAAAAACTAAAAAAAATCAAAAATATGGAAAAACTCATCTCATACAACTCCGAACATGTATCTACAGTCAAAAAATCAGATAAGATCTGCCGTGTCTATTAAAGTAGATCGTTCATATTTTTTATAACTAAAATGAAGAGGAGAGTGAAACAAATAATTATCAAAGGTAAATTATTAGTAAGAACTATAGAGGAAGATTCCCCAAACGATAGATCTTATCAACAATCTTGGCTAGTATTTGTCAAAACTACCGCACGATAAAGCTTTCGTCCTGATTCGGGATAAGGAAGTGTGACCCAAAAATCACGGTTCCAGTTACATTCGTGACCAAAACATACCGATTCAGTTTAACACTCCAATTTCATCATATCGAGTTGCACAAATTCAAATTCACTTTTTATTTGTACTAGTTTAGGTCATTTAAACCCTCCCTCCAGCCAAGTCGTTCCGCACTCAAGCCCAAATATTTTATTGCCACTTAACAACAATCTCCACTATCAGATTTCAATTATTTTTGTGAAAGTAAATCCGCCGTGTTATTCTTCTCCTAATTAAGAAACTAAATAGTCAGATGTATATTTTGCGTGTTATGCTCTAGAAAAGGCGTCAAGCCGTGAGAACCAGCGGGCAGATTCTGAATCCTTTTCATTTCATGTATAATTTATTTTATTATTGTTTAATATCGTGCTTATTAAAGTGATAAATAGAGTCGACGATAACTAGTAGACGGTGGATGTTATAATTCGGTGTGATATTATGAGAAACAATAAAACCTTCTGGAAAAAAGTTTTCTCATGACTTTATGGGTTGTTGCTAAGTAGGAGATAAGTCATTTTTAAACTATTCTTTTACTTAATTGTAGATATTATACTTTGGAATCGCACTCCAAACAGGGGCTAACGGGATTATTTTTTCTATAGTTTGAAAGATACCACATAGTCAATTTTTTTATCATTAATATGTTGAATAATGCTGGTACAACAGGTCAATAATAAACGTTTATGCTACAACAGAAGAGACAAGTAGTGGTAGTGAAGACAAATTAGACTTCTACGAGCAACTAGGAGAGGCTTGTGAAAACGTATCTAGAAATGGCATTCGAATGATAATAGGAGACGTCAATGCCAAAGTTAGAAAAAAGGAGAATAATAGAGAAGTTGCAAGGAAAGAAAAAATTCATGAAGAAACCAATGATAATAGATCAAGACTAGGTAACTTAGCTTCAGCGTCAAACACACATATTGTTAGTACAAAATTCCGACATAAAAAGCAACTAAAATAACATGATTATTGCCAGGCCAAAGAGAAGGTAACCAGATAGATGTACTTATTTCAAAATAATGGCTAATATTCTCACAAGATGTCAGATCATACAGGGGAGCAAACGCTGATATATACCACATATTAGGAATAGCAAGATTAAAAATGAAAATAATAAGAATACAAATTCAACGAAATAAGAAAAAAATCTGTAATCTTGGCATGCTAAAATCAGAAGAAGTGAACAATAAATAAAGACATAGCAAAGAAAGTACAATCTCTCGGAACTAAAAATATAGAAACTGACCGGGGCAACATCAAAACACGCGTAATAGAAGCAGCAGAGGAAACGATAGGACAAAGGTAAAAAGTGAGTCAGGACACAATGCCAGAGTTTGTTCTGATTCAGTTCAGTGTGGTCCAGATTAGTCTTGGTTGGTTGCAACCCTCTGGCTTGCTTGTGTTCCTTTCAATTTAGACTTCTTGCAGAATCTAAAGCGTTGTTTATTGAATGCTATTTATGTCTCTTCATATCAACGTGTGAGCGGAGCACAGGATCAGTAATCACTTACTGACAAATGCATGTTATCGGCGAGCGCGTGAGGGGACTATGTGGCTTAGTGCTTGTAGTCAGTATGTTTTTGTGGCCTTTATTATGCCCGATATAATACGTAAAGCCTGGTTTAGTTAGCTGATAAACCAATGAAAACAGTAGATATTTTTAGTTGTTTTTGAAAGCCTGTTTCTACGTAGTTAGTCGTGCTAGGACTTGGTCTGTGTAGCTGCGGTTTGATCGAAATCCTGCTTGTTCCACAGTTATAGGTTGGAGTATTGTTTGGCTAATTCTATTATATAGCATTCTTTCAAAAAGTTTGTACACCGTACTCAGAAGTAAAATTGGACGGTAATTTTTTGGTAAATCGTTGGCTTTCCCTAGTTTTAAAATTTGGCGACGATTTTTGCTCTTTTTAGTTAATGAGGAACATTTCCCGACTGACGAATGTCGGAGAAGAATTTTGCAAGCCACTACCTAGTAAATCTGCCACTGTGCTTTAAAAACTCAGCATGAATGCCATCAAAGCCAGTGGCTTTTCCCGTTTTAATTTCATTAAGAGCTTCCGTGATTTCTTTACAGGCGAAAGGGTTGGAATAACCTGTTTCAAATGGACAAGTAGATTTTAATTTTTTGAGGTGACGCCACTTAATTTGGTTTTACTAAATTTTTTGGGCGGTCGGGTGGGTTACTACCTTCTAGTTTTCAAATCAGGCTTATCTACTTGAGTTTTTGAAATCTAGATCTGAAATCAGTCTGTCTCAGTCCATTTCTTGAGCCTAGCGGTATCAATTCTGTGAAGTAATTCGTCTGCAATTTCCTGCTTTCCGTCTTCACAGAATTTGTTATACAGTTTTTCATGCCCTTCAGGAATATACTGTTTGCAGTACCCTCTAGGAATTGTTGCTTTTGCTGATAATATTGAGCCCCTCAATCTCCTGTAGTTTGTTCTTTTTGGTGGGATCCAACCTAAACATTTATCAAGATTACTAGAGAAAGCAGACCAGTTAACTTTCCTAAAGTTCCACCTGGGACGTGGAAACGATCTTATAATTGGAATGCTAAAGCCGATTCTGATCAGAATGGGGCAGAGCTGGTTATGAGGGAAATCGGACATGACCTTTCTTGTGGTAAGAAAACAAAGATCGGGGTTATACTCCCTCTTCCACGCTGCAGATCTGAAAGGGCCTCTATGCTCCTTGGCGTCGAAAAGGAGCAGAATACCATGTTCTTCTGACTACTCTAAAAGGGACGAGCGATTTTTGTCATTGTCAGAGTACTTCACATCTACTACAGAAGAACATGTGCAAGGGCAGGGGGCTTATAAACATTAGCTATTGTAATATCGCCGATTTTCGTAGTTACCTAGTGGATGTTGCTAAAATAAACAGAAATTGTTGGGGACATCGAATTGCTTGGGGAATAACTATGACGATTAGAAGAATTTAAGTACCTTGCCTCCTACATAACGGAAAATGGTGGGTTTAACTGGAAGCGAATGAACGGGGTACTCTGTGATTGAAAAATCGGTGAAGGGCTCAAAGGAAAAATATACAAGAGTGTGGTGGGGCCTGCGTTGATGTACGGTGGTAAAATATGACCTGTAAAGGGGGTTCAGAAAAAGAAGGTAACTCAAATGAAAATGTTACGGTGGATGTTGGGTAAGACTAGGAGGGACAAGATCAGGAAGACATGATTAGGAAAAAGCCAGGGTGACTACAGTCTCAAAAAATATTCAAGAAGAAAGACTGCAATGATTTTGTCACGTCAGACGTAGAAATGAGAACTATGTGGGACAAAGGATAGAGCTGTTAGAAGTTGAGGGAAAGAGGTAGAAAAATTTCGAAGAGAAGATGGAAGGACTGTGTGGCAGAGACCTTGAAAGAAAGGTTTAAATGAAGCGGACAAGATGCACAAGAAAAAGAGTAAGGAACAGCGGCCGAGCTGCTACTGAAAAGGTAAACGCTGAGGAAGAAGAAGAAAAAGAATCAACAATCATATTTGGAAGTGTGTTAGAAATTGTCTAACAAATCATGTGTTCTGATTATACAGTTTCCGAAAAGTACAGACTAACATTTCTAAAGTTGGCAAAGATAGAGTAAAATGATCATACACCTTTCCATGTCACCCAGTGGCGCACCCAGGGGGGGTTTTGGGGGTTAACCCCCCCCCCCCAGGATCCTATTCCGACACTGTTATTCACACATTTTAAGGACTCAAAATGGAGGTAACATCATAAAAAAAAATTCGGTGACCAACCAAAACCCCTCCCCCCAGAGGCAAATTCTAGGTGCGCTACTGATGTCACCGTAGGATAGTAGAGGACAGATTATTTATGTATGTATTCCCAACTCCCTCGAAGACATAGCAGCATCAACTTTAATGTTATTGGCATATTTTTTATATTGATTACAAAAAACTTGTCACAATCGGCAATTAAATATAAAATGTATTTAACAAAATGCATTCAAATCATAAACAACAA
The DNA here is from genome assembly GCF_040954645.1 of Diabrotica undecimpunctata. Classification (NCBI taxonomy): domain Eukaryota; kingdom Metazoa; phylum Arthropoda; class Insecta; order Coleoptera; family Chrysomelidae; genus Diabrotica; species Diabrotica undecimpunctata. The sequence continues at coordinate 50,054,700 of NC_092803.1, read as the reverse complement.
TATCAGCATTCATAGTGATTGAGAAATTTCCTTTCAAGTTAAAAAATAGTACTATTGTTCTGAAGCTATTTTTATTAAAATATAATAAAAATATTATCACCAAAGATAGGAATATTATGCCTAACAAAGTTCCGAACATAGAACTGTTTATTATATTTCTTATTTCAAATACAATTCAGTAAATTTAGTCTGTTAATGTATACGATTTTATGATTTTTAATGCTGTTGAATTTTTTAAGTTGATTCTTCATGAAAAGTTTTCTGTGTGCATCTGATGTGAATCATTCAATTTCTGTATACACCACTGGATTATTTTTTTTATTATAACGAGTTGATTTTGAAAGGCCATTAGTTCAATCGCTTGGAAGTAATTACCTGAAAGTCCGCAATTTTTCTGAATCTAGATACCTAATTGCGGCATTAGTAATTCGGCTTGTTAACGTTACATAATTTTTTTTAATTACAATTATGGTTACTCTACTGCGGTGACGTAACAGATTCTATATTACCGTTGGCAGCCTGCATTATTAACAATTAGGTGGTCAGTTCCCAAGAGAAGATAAAGCAATTTTTAAAATTTGCCATCCGTTGCAAAAAGAACCAACAGTTCATTACTCTGTGTGTAGTGGTTTTAAAATTAGTCAATCATCTTTAAGAATATGAATAATATTATAGGCTGTTCATGAATCCGACAACACTTCATTATAATTCATTTTATAAATGAAACAGTAAAGATTACGTATTGTTTTCTAAAGTTTTACAAAATTTATAACCAAACGGTTGTTGAGAGTTGTATTTGTATTAATAAATTAGTCTCAAGTGAAGTGTACGACATGTGTACGACAATCGACAGACCGATATGCATTATTAGAGTAGATCAAACGAAAGAGGTAACACATCCCCCAAAAATTTTTTTGACTGGATGTTTTACGGTTTGATCAATATGAGATGGTGTCAGGTTTTCACTGTCAGACTTCCTGACGAATTTCGACCGCTATCCCTGAACTATAAAGTGAGTTTCATCTGTAAATAGGACTTTTCTTCAGTCGTCTACAGTCCAATGCCTTTTACTATACCCTACTCTTCGAAATGAACATTTTTATAATATTGTTACGTTTTTATTAATTCTAATTTATTGTTTTTATTTATTATTAAAGGTTCTACACTTATAACACTAATAAGTTTATTTAAAGTCTTTATTTGTACAATATAACTAATTTATTACACTAATAATTATATAATTTATCTACGTGCGTTACATTTTAAAAACTCGACGCGATGTTCAAATACTAACTGTCCTGTTTACAAAAAAATTCCTCTTTAAATATAAAATGAAGTTATTCGAGAATCGCGCCGATCCCCCATCGAAGAGCCGAGAAAGTCACCCATGTTGGTTTTATTCGCCCTGCAAATTTCGAATCGTGGGTGACTCATCACAATTCAGGTAAACAGGTCTTTCAACTGAGCGCCGAAATAACTAGAATAGAAAAGAATTAGTCATAATGTATTTACAGTTTTATACGCCATAATATTTATCGTAACATTGCCCCCCTCTTAAAAGATGGTTCCTCCTGGAACCTTGTCGGGACTGGAACTGGAACGGTATGCTGGTATCGGTAACTGGAGCCTCTTTTACAACTTCCAGTTGTATAAAAATGACGATGAAGGGACGTTTTTCTCTCCGCACCAGTAACTATGCGGATTGCAACAGACTAACACCTGGACTTCGGTGTCTTTAAAGATCTCCTCCACCATACTTCGGATAACCCTCCAATCCAATTGGCGGCACTATAACTTTGGCATGGCTAACTTTTGCACGTCGGACTCCAGTACGTGCTCTCTCAATTGAAGTAAGGCTTCCCATACATCTCGGTAGGTAGGTTGGTCACAGACAGTGTCTTTTGTTACCAGGTAGAAAAGGTAACGTAATGCATCTTGGAGTTTCAAGACTTTCCCGGGAGCTGGCACTTGGCATTGAAGTTCTGCAACTCGACCGAACTTTCTTCGAAATACGGATGCCAACCCTGGTGCGTCTTTGATACTAGCCGGGATGGTAATGGCCAGCGAGTAGTCATCGGGAAGCGCGAGTAGATATTGCTTTTCTTCAATGGTAACACCATGTCTTGCTTTACCGGTACCTCCATAGGTACCCATGAATTCCACAAACATGAGGTCAGACACATCTTGGACAGCCGGTTATGGTGTACTATCATCGGCTTTCCCCTCGAAATCTTGCTTATTCGGTAGATGGCATCGTTGATCTTCTCCATAATGAGGTATGGACCTTCCCAAAACTGCTGCAATTTGGGAGAACAACCTTTTCGCTTCTTGGGATTAGACGAGCCAGACTTTGTCGTTCTTCTTAAAGCAACCCTTTTCGGCTTGTGTATCGTACCGTTTCTTCATTCGGTCGCTAGCGATCTGAAGGTGGGAACGGACCAACTCATGTACATCGTCCATTCTTCTTCGTAATTCGATCACATAATCTTCGCCTGCTACATCTTCTCCAGGTCGACACCCAAACTCTAGATCACAAGGTAGTCGCATTTCGCGTCCGAATAGGACTCTCGCTGGTGTCTGGCCTGTTGATTCGTTAACAGCAGATCTATAGGCCATGGTGAAAAACGGAAGGGCAGACATCTCAGAAGTGACTTTAGAGATTTCCGAAGAGATATTAGCAGAAATTTTGCTTTCTAGAGAAGAAATCTCGTTAGAAACTTTGTTTTCTAAAGAAGCGATGTCGCATGAAACTTTTTTCTGTAATGATGCGATGTCACCAGAAACTTTGTTCTCTAATGATGCGATGTCGCCGGAGACTTTCTAAATATCACCAGAAACTTTGTTCTCTAATGATGCGATGTCGTCGGAGACTTTGTTCTCTAATTTCGAAATCGACGGGATGACAGCATCTTCAAATATATAAGTTTCTGAATCTAAACCATCTTGCTCCAAAGCGTTCTTTAGTCGTTGGACTAACTCAGCCTTTTTTCCGGTGGAAGCTATTTCTCTATCCTAGAGATGTCTTCTTAAATTCGTCACTGTGAGCTCATAAATCGTAGTCATTTTCACAATTTATTTTATATTTTAACAATATGTAAAAATATGTTATTTTAGATAAAAAAAATGCAACTTACGCAAATAATAAACTTATTTTAAAGTAAAGCTGTGGCGTATTCTCAATAAAAATAGTAAGTTGTATTAAGATGCCACAAGAAAATAGCTTCAGAACAATAAGAAAAAAACATTAAGACAATAATATTATATCGGAAAAAAATTATAAATGGAAACGAAAAAGGTAATAAAATACAGGGTTTTTATTTCGTCACAATTTGATTTTATAAAATATGGAATCAATTCTTTAAAAATATTAATTTACTTTGAACCAACAAGAAGATATCAATCAGTTGATATCAACAAGTCCTCACAGACACTTCGTCTAAGAACTAGCAACCTCAGTGGAGTCTTACGTTGCCATGGGTTCAATTCCTGTTGTAACTTAGAACATCCTAAATTTTAATTTTCAAAAATGTAACTCAAAGTTAATCATATAACATTTAAAGGGTTTTTTTTGTTATTATACCATTTATAAAGGAATTTTTAAATAATTTTTTTGTGGTACATGGTATACAGCCAACTACAGGAATTTAGTTTCCTTGTGGATATTTACATTACTTTCAACTAAGGTTGTGAGTGTTTTATTTTTAAGGGCACATAACATTACGTCAACTAAGGATAAACATTTTATTTGCGTAGTAACTTGCAAAAACTGAAAATAGATATATAGCATGTCAATCAGGTCAAAGAGAATTAAAAATGTAAACAAAACATGTCAAAATATATAGATTATCCCATTATAAAAAAACATAAGTTGGTATTATATTTCCTTAGCGAGACCCCCTAAAAAAATTTCTCGTACCACTAAACTCTTCCATAATATATCTATCAAAAGTTCCAATTAAGGTTTTTAAAATTTTTCTTAATAAAGAAAATATTTAACCCTGTCGTTTTAGACATTCTTCAATAATCGCTTTGTATCTCGCTAATTTGGGGAGCTATTAATGGTTTGTTTAGGCAATCGCTAACTTAACGAAAAAAGGAGTCATGACATCCTAACTGCTTTTTTTCTCCTTTAGTTTTCGGTATACCCTGCAAAACATACCAATTGCGGACACCCTGTATACTAGATGTATGACCAAATAATTCCTATGGCGCAATATTATGAGTGTGGTATTAATAAAGACTGTTGAGTTACAGCTGAATTCATATAATCAAATGCACTATACTCAAGTAAACTCGTAAAATTAATTTGCTTTGTTTCCACCGTAATAACACAAGAAAGTTTATTAATTAAAAAAAAAATTATTTTGAAAACTGCTTTCATTCCAGAAACTCAAACGTCAACTAAAAAACTTCTTTTCCAATGCTGTTTATCTCTAAGTATATAGATTTATACATCGAAGACGCCATAGGAAAGTAGTTTTAGAGCACTACATTATAATAGAAACACTGCAGTCATAAAAATAAATAGGAAGAAATTATAATTAGAATAAGATATTGAAAAAATTTTCAACAATTCCATATCGGTGGGCGATCCCTAACCAGTTTTAAACACTTTCCTTTGAGATGTAGAAAACCACTAAGCTTTGATTTATTGTACAGAAGGAAAGGAATCATATTAAATTCGCCATGTAAAGTAATTATTTAATCCGGTTAATTAATTAAACGGGCGTGAGTCATTCCATACATGGATTTAATAATAATTAGTATATTATTTGTCGACTCGTTAACCTTGACTGCTATCCGTGATCTGCCATGTCGCTGGACCCGCCTGAGTGCGATTTCAACTGCAACTGACGCACTTTTATGCATTATTAGCATTGGTTTAGTCATAAAATACGAAAAACAGGGTTACATGTAAAGACTAATGATTTCTCACCTTGAGTTTTTATATTAAAGTGTAGGAAATTCCGTAAAATCCTTTAGAGGTGCTAGAGAAAACTTTGTTTCTGAAACTATTTATTTGTGGCGTTTTTCGCTGAATACTTTATATACGGGGATAAACTACAAAAAATTGTAATAAAAATTACTTTTTTTGTTTTTGAAATATGTCTGGAAATGCAAATTTGTAAACGAAATCCTGACTTCAGATTTTTTGGTCTCGGTCTTGGAGGCATCAACCATGCTCACACTTCCAAAGCATTAAGAAGTATTGTTATACCCTTGATTGATATCAAATTCTAATTTTTCTATGCTTATTACTAGTTAAGTGATTTTTTATTGTTAACTAGGGATGATGTGACATATATACCACATTAGTGTTGGTATATTCTTACTGATAATTTCTTCTTTATAAATCGATAAGAGAAAAGCTAAATAAGCTTCAACGACAACCATGTTTAATCATAACAGGAGCGATGTCAACTACCCCAACCGCCTTCATGGAGGTCATACTTGCCCCTATCTTCCAAGCAGATATTTATAGAGATGTGTCTGCAGGAACTAATAAAGAAGAACTGCAGGGACAGATTTATAAAAATTATATCGGATAGACTGGTGGTATTAAAGGAATTGGAATAGACTCAGACTGACTTTAAGTTAGTTCGGAACTGTCTTCAGAATCTGAATTGGATCGGACCAAGTAAGTTTACCCTGTGTTGCTGAACATACTGATATTGAACGGAACGAAAACATACGATTTTATAAGGGAACATTTTTAAGGTATATTAAAAAAACTGCAATATTATATTAAATTTGTTATTAAAAATCAGTTTGAAGGACTGACTTTTTAGCTTATAAACAATTATAATAACTTTGACATTTTTATGTCACACGCTTGTTAGTAGGCTCACTGAAAAGCTGTTGAAAAAGCACATTTTCCAAAACAAAACAAAACCTTATATTGCCAATAAGAAACAAGATAGCATATTTTTTTTCTAAAAATTATATTTACATTATTTATTAACATTAAGAGCTGAGTATTGAACAGATTAATTATAGATGAATTATAGAAGAATAAAAAGTTATTACCCGTTAAAATGATGGTACTCGTAAAATACCGCCACGGAAAAGTGGAGGGGTGAACTACAAAAATATTATTTATAATTATTAGCTACGTATCTTCATTAAATGCAATTATAATAAAATGAATTATTTTGTTGAAAGAAAAAACTATAAAATTAAATAAAAGAATTAAATGTATTTTAATAATTTATAATGGTTATTATATTGATCATCACATATTTATAAACTACAAAGCAGCCTATGACTCTGTGAATAGAAGAGAAATGTTCAAAGCAATGAAAGAGCTAGTTCCAAGAGATATACCAAATCAGTTAGTAAATTAAACAAAACTAACTCTTGAAAAAGTTGAATGTAGAGTACGAATTCAGAAGGAACTGTCTAAACCTTTTAAAACAGATAACGGACTACGCCAGGGAGACCTTCTCTCCTGTATACAGTTCAATCTGGCTCTGAAAAAAGTAATACGTATGTCACAAATCACAACCACTGGTTCAATATATAATAAATCAGTGCAAATCCTGGCCTATGCTGATGATATCAATATTGTTGGGAGAACGGAAAACGCTGTACGAGAGGCGTATGTAGTATCAAAAAAATCAGTTACAAAATGGGTTCAATAATAAACAAAAACAAAACGAAGTATATAAAAATAAGCACGCAACCACACATACTATGACCACTTGTCATAGAAAATGAGGTCATCGAAGCAGTGAACGAATTTGTATATCTGGGAGCGTTCCTTAACACTGAAAATAATACTACCGCAGAGATAAACAGCAGAATTTGCACGACCAACAGATGCTATTTTGGGCTCAATCTCCCCCTTAAATCCACAATTATTCTTACAAGAACTCTTTGATTAACGACTAAGAAAAATATTCAATGACATATATTTAAACGGAGTAATAGCAAGATCATGGCTCAAGTCAACGTTTATTGCTCTACCAAAGAAAACAAAATCCGTATCCTGCAATGATTTCCGGACCATCAGCTTAATGAGCCACAATCATACATCAAAGGATATATAGACTATGTAAATAAAAAATCAGCTGTAAACAGTTTGGTTTTCGGAACGCAGTAGGTACGAGATGGCTCTCTTTAGCATACAAGTGCTATTTCAACCATGTAGAGATGTGAATTGCGATATTTATGCATACTTCATTGATTACCATAAAGCATCCATCGTCCATCCTTACATAGAAAGGAGAATCCGATGATATCAAAATTAAACGTGGGGTCCAACGGGGATGTATACTATCACCCATGCTGTTCAACATATACTTTGAGGCAATCTTTCAAGAAGCAGTAGAAGATGCTGAAACCGGAATTCGAATTAACGGAGAATGTATTAATAACATCAAATACGCGGATGACATGGTGGTATTTGCTAACAGTTATGAAGCCCTCCAGGAGGTAATGAATAGAATCACAGAAGTAAGTCAGAGATATGGACTTTCACTGAACATTAAGAAAACAAAATGTATGATGATTTCTAAGAAGGAACAGCAAATTGAAAGAATCAGTGTGAATGGTCAACCAATAGAAAGAGTAAAAACATACACCTACCTCGGTACGAACGTCAATGGAAATTGGGACCATTCCCTAGAAATAAAATGTAGGACAGAGAAAGCAAGACCTGCATTTCCAAAAATGGCTAAGCTATTCAAATGCCATAATTTATCAGTACCCATAAAAATCAGGTTACTACGATGTTATATCTTTCCTATACTGTCGTACGGAGTAGAGTCATGGACTCTCATAGACGCTACCTGCAAGAAAATTGAAGCTTTCGAAATGCTTTATCGTCCAATCCTGAAGATATCCCTTACCGACCACGGTACTAACCAGGACGTTTTAATAAGAATGCAAAAAGGAAAATAGAACACAATAAGAACAGTCAAAATCGAATACCTCGGTCACATCATGAGGAACAGCGAAAGATATGGGTTGCTGCAATTAATTCTACAAGGAAAAGTAGAAGGAAAAACCTCGAGATTTTATTAAATTTCTTATTAAAAAACAGTTTGAAAAAGGGAAGACTTTTTAGCTTATAAACATTTATAATAACTTTTTTATGTCATACACTTGTATGTAGGCTCAATAAAAAGCTGGTGAAAATACACACTTTCCGAAAAAACCACAACCTTCTATGACCAATAGGATACCAACTAGTATTTTTTTTTCTTAAAACCATATTTCCATTGTTTATCAACATTAAGAGCTGAATCTTAAACAAATTGTAAAAGAAGATCTAAATTTTATGATCCAATTGATAGATGGCATAAACAGTGAAGAAGTAAAACATTACAACCCAGTAAATGTAAAATGATAGTACTCGTAAAATACCGCCAATTAAAAGTGAAGGTGAGAACTGTCCGCTGCAATATCTCAGTTTGTTTCTCGTTATTGGTCATAGAAGGTTCTGTTTTCTTTTGGAAAGTGTTCTTTTTCACCAGCTTTTCATTGGGCCTACTAACAACCGTGTGACATAAAAAAAATATCAAATTTATTATAAACGTTTAGAAGCTAATAAGTCAGCCTTATTCGAACTGTTTTTTATATAACAAATTTAATAAAAAGTTTTTTAGTAAACCTTAAAATAATCGATAATCGCTCTGCGGGATAAACAAATTGAATAACTTATAAACTATTTAGTTGATCTGTTGAAATTTGGGATACTTTAATAATTCATTAACTGCCAGAATTTTAAGTAATTATATTACATGTGTTTATGCAAGAAACAAAGGTATTTACATTTATAAATTATACAAAAATAAGTGTTTTTTATAATTATCTCGGTCAATTATTTATGTTTTTTAATCTAAAGACTCTCAAAATAAAGAACTTTTTATGATCTACAACTTTTATTTGAAACATTTTTCTCTAGAATGTATAATAACCATTTTATAGACAAAAAAACTATATTTTTCACTTCTTATTAAGATTGTAAAAAAAAACAAAACAAAATCAGCTGTACGTCTTTACAGATTTTTCATCAGCTACCCCTCATATACCTTTTAGAATCTTTAAATATCTCTATAAGATTTTTTCAGCCTTTTTCTTCACTGGCAGAGGTAATAGTCATATTCAACATAACAACAATTAATTCGCTTGTCTACTGAATGAAATATTTTATACGCGTGGTTTACTTTCATTTTAATGTTTAAGATAGTTTGGTATTTTTCATTCATCTACTCTATTATGCCCTTTCATTATATCTTTTCCACGTTTCTTTTTTATTATTAATACCATTTTCTTCTGCCGTTTGTTCTTTCAATCTTATTTTCGGTCTGCATCTTAATCGTTATCTGGTGATATTGTGTCCGTTAGCACCTCCATTAGGTTTGTCGTTACGCTTTTAAATACATGAAATTTATAGGCAATTAGATCAGATTGGTAGACATCGTGGTTTGTTTTTTTTAATTATAAAAGCCCATATACCAACATTTTCACTGGATAATGTCATTTAATAATTTTAACAACGCACTATAAAACATAAAACGAAGCCCAATAAAACACCCTATATATTTAAATCAATATACAAAACACACACACAAAATTGACTTTTAGTCGAAGGCCTTCTATAGACGTCTCTTCTCCAAATCGTAACACCCACTTGTCTCAGATGGATTTCCACCTTTTTTAAATATCTTGTCTTATATTTTAATCTAGCATAGATATTCTACTGTATATAAAATTTAAAACCATTTTGGTAATTTCCGTTTCTCTCATCCGTTGAATATGCCGTAATGATCTTATTTTTCAGTCTTAACGAATGTGGTAAATTCTTGGTGTTACTGGTATTAGAATTCCTAATTTATTTTTATTCTCCAACCTTCCTCACAATTTACATCTTATGCTCCTACTTTTCTAATTTTCTGCACCTATTTAGTGATCAACCAAGACTCGCATGTAAGAGTACTGTTTGTGTTATTATTATGCGGTACATTCTACGTTTTGTTTTATTAAAACATTTTTTAGGCTGTCATACCTCGTATGTTTTTTGCCAGTTCAGCCCTTTTATGTATCTATCTGCTCATGGGCGATTTCTTCTCAAATAAATCAATCACATCAGTGACATAATTCATCTATCAGTGATGTGATTACAAACATATATAAAACACATTGTTTGGGAAAGTATTTAATATTTATTTTCATATTTTTACATTTAATATTTTTCTTTTACTGTACTATAATGTGATCTTATTTAATGGTATATCCTAACTACTTTGCTTTAAAAGATATTATTTTCTGTTATTTCGTAAAATCCCATTATTAAACTGGCTTAAACACATGTCTGTTTTTAAGTTCAAAGATTCGACTTTCTTTTTTATTTTGGAAATACGTCGCAAACACAGAAACTGTTGTAAAGTATCATATTTCTGTGAACATTTAGTTAAAACTATTGCCATTCATAATCGCAATAAAATAGAGTGATTTATTGGTATGCGCTTGACCCTTTTACCCTACGGACCACCTAGAAACATGGCCAGAGAGTTTCGGACTATTTTATACGAAGAAATAGACACTTCCTACCGAGACAGCGAACGAACTGTTATTTTCGCTAATTTATTCACAATCAAAATATTGCATTTTTTCTTCTTTACTATTCTAATTTCATTCCAGCGACCTCTAAGTTTTATACAAAACACACATCATGGTATATTCTGCATTTCAACTGTCATCCATTTGGCAGAATATAAAATTTCGGCTTTAATAGAACGAAATTTGCCTACGCCAATGGTTAAAACAACAGCACATATGAGATGAGCGGAAGAGAAACCACAGAGCTATTACATTTACAAGTTGTTACCTGCTTCGAAGATTTATTAAATAAATAACTCGTTCTTGGCTTCTTACCTGATGGATTCTTCCACGAAAAAACGAGGATGCAAATCATCGTTATATTTATTCTTGGAGCCGCGTATTGAAACTAAATAGATCGATGTATTTGTGAATGTAAGTTTCTTATTCTTTCTCGTGTTTCTTGTTAGGTGGCCCTTTTTTAATACCGTTTTCACTATATTTAAATGTAGTGTGAAGGCAGTTTTTGAAATACATTCTCCCAAACTTTTAACTTATGAAATGTATAACTTACGGTGTACTTTTTTTAATTTTTCTCTGTGGCTTTTCTCTGTAACCTGTATTATTATACGTTAATAAAGTATACCTCTTTAGAGCATCTCAACGAGTTACAAGAAAAACAAATACAAAAGTTTCTATTTCGCGTTCTTTTAGAAAACTGATTATCTATACATCCTGTACAAATTACCTGTGTTTATTTTTTCTTTCACTGTCATCATATTTCATAATTTAGTTTCTAAATTGTGTATAGTTCCTTGACAAAGGGCCATGTGTTTCCGGTAATATGATACGAACTCAATACTGAATTCTTCCAGCATCCAGCGTGTGTCACAACTGCAACAATGTGGTCTTTGCGCCAGATTATACAAACAACACATCTGTCTTCGGCGCTTGAAATTTGAAGTATTTTTAGACATCCATGCAAAGGGTTAGGTAAACTAAATTTTGTTTCTAAAAAACTAACTGGAATAAATCTATTACCGAGTTTTGTGTTAAAATTTTAAAACAGTTTATCACATAATATATGAATTAATCAAAACTAAGTAATAACCCCAAAAAAAAACAGTCTGCAACTACTGTTTTCAATGTAATTTCTTATGATTAGGGGAATGAAACCATAGGTTTCGCAGTCAATATCCCAACCAGACACATAATGTATTTTTTAAAACTATTTGATTTCTTTTTTATTCAAATAAAGGCAGATATGGAGCACAGTTTTTCTAAATCTTGCCCAAGTACTTTCGCTTCTAGAGCATGTTCAGGGGCATCTGAAATAAGCCAAGAAACGTTTTCTCAACTAAAGAAAAATTAATTAACTTCGAAAAAACTCGAAGTTGATGAGTGTTGATAAAAAACTTTTATGTAATATAACGTTTTAGACTTACTTCGTCAAATTAGGCTATACACCAATATATATAGAATATCATCAACATTAAAAGGTACATTGAGACAACACGACACAAGGACAAACAGTTTAAAAATTATTGAAAACGACGAAGCTATATGTTGAGTGGCATCAGGAGAGAGAATGACTGATGGTCTTAACGGAAATGTTAAAGTGACATTTGACATATGACAACTTGGATGGGCAGTCACAATCATGGTAATGTGATGTGCACACTTCAAAATTCTATGAAACCGAGCATTGACCAAAGGTCCAACTGACACTACTATAGGAAATCAACTGATGAAATATGAAATTATATAGATTACTTTATGTAGATTGCATAATCCAGATCTCACACTCAAACCTGTCGGTAATAATTAGGGTGTTAGTTTGGGGGCAACTGAAGTGGACGTAGAGTATGAATGCAAGAAATAGACTAAACAATCTATTACATAGATAGTGGGTGGTTGAGTACGATAAAAAGGTCTACCAAGCACTATCAATACTGTAGAAAAGATGAAATCGAACAATGAAAATGAAATACTTCTTCTTCTTCTTTAGGTGCCGTCTTCTTAGCGAAGGTTGGCGATGACGTCTGCAAAGTCTTCCCTATTTTGAGCTTTCCTTATTAAACTTTGAAAGTCTAATCCTGTCCAATCTTTGATGTTGCGCAGCCAGGTCATTTGTCGTCTACCCGGGCCGTGTCTGCCTTCTATAATAAGCTGAAGGAAGTTATACCTGTCGTGTCTAAATATGTGTCCAAGATAATGAAATACTAAGAATTAAAAATCAATATAGAAAGCAGAGTGTATAAATGGGGTATAATCCAAATAGTTCAGTTAAACCTACAGTCAATGGGAGAACCATAAAATTAAATTGTCAAAGCATTACTCAAGACCAACTGTCCAACAGTGGAAGATGTTGAAATATACAACCGTGGAGATGGTATATCTAAATTACGAAGAGATATGGAGAGTGTAATCAATACCAACTATGGATCAATTGATCCTGAGCAAGCTAGTTTTGCAAATTATTGAAAAACAAAATAGTAATATTAATAAAAATATGAAATTAGTAAATTCTTAATGGGTATAATCAGTGCAGGAAGTCTAAACAGTCGAGCTGGGTCTCCTACGAGGTGAAGCTGTAATAAAGTTTTTAAAAATAGGTTTAAATTTAGTACAATTTAAATTAATTTGAGTATTAGACAGTGAGAGTTTTTATTTGTTTCCCTTGTAATTTCCAAATCTTCCAATAAATCCAACTCCAAGTAGTTTTTCTTTCTACTAATGTCATGTAAAATAGATGAACCAATATTGATATTAAAATTGTATTTACTGGATAATAAATATTGACCAAAACTTGAAGAGTTTGGTCTTTTCAAATCTTCTGTAATTCTATTAGATAACTTTCGAATGGTTCTACCTACATAAGAGGCATCACAATTATCACATTTTAAATTATAAATACCACTTTTGTCAAGTGTGTTCATCCTATCTTTTTTTTTGGAAATGTTGCTGATATAAGTAAAGGAGAAATATCTGATGTTATTTACAGCATTGGGTTGAAGCGAACATTGTGATGAATAAGCAAGCTTTTCTGCAATTTTCAGTTTAGCTCTATTATGGATAATGTTGGGATCATAACCATTATTGAAAGCAATTTGCTTGAGAGTATTAAGTTCTATTAATTTGATTAAAATTCATTTATTCGAGCATTCAGCCTTATATCACTTTATATGATTTCTCTTTCAAAATTTAAACTTCTCTCGCTAAAAAAAAATCTAAAAGGTCGCAATAATTATTGATTGCAATAACTGCTCTGCTATGCTCATCAATTTATCTTGGTGTATTTGATTTGTTGAGAAAGACCTTTCCCACTTAGTCCAGCCAGTCACAACTTACTAATTCTTCATAAATGACAAGAAAAAAGGGTAATACTAAAACTCACACAAAATATGTGTGCATCCAAATAAAATCGATAGGAATAAATCATAGCCACCTTCCTTCTTTTTTTGCAGGTTCATCAAGACATTGCTATTTAGACAGACTAGGCTTAGTTCACCGACAAATAACTTGAAAACTCACTGATTCTAATAAACTTGTAACTACTTACTAAGGAACTGATAACTAATTCAACTGCATTAGTATTACTAAGAATAAGTAAATCGGTATTTAACTTAAAGACTGATTTGAAAGTATTACGACTATATATTTCTTTATAGAAACATTATTGCACTTAGATCAAAATCGACTTATATCGCGAGAGGAGGTAGTTCTTCAATCTGAAGCACCAAACCACAAGTGTCTGTCTTTCCTTCAGGATATTATCAGCTTCCCTAAGAAAGTGCAAGGGATATATGGTAGAACTTTTTCTAAATCCTAAAATTATTAGCTAGCGAACAAGCCAACTTTCGAGTACATTGAGATCTATCAGTTTAGCAAAAGGTTCTAAAAAGAAAGTTTAATCTAACTACCCGCGGCGAAGAAGGCTTCCAATTCTTCAATAGTACTTAGTCGCGGATCGTAATTGGTCACGCTTCAGTCAGGCATTGCAAACCCTTATGCGTTTGCAAAAATTGCAAACACATAACTCAGTAGCGTATCATTAGTATGTTAAAGGAAAATAAATTAAAAATTAAAAGATTTAAAAAAATGTCGCAAATTATATGATTATTGACTGTTTTGGAGAAACTCAGGAAATAATAAAATAATAATAGAAAACCATTATTAAATTACAAAAAATGGGTAAAAAATTTTGTACACGCACACGCAACAAAGTAAATCCCAGCTCCAGGGGACACGAGATTCCCGGAGTAAGGAGTTTTCATGTCCGAAACGTTAAAAATTATAAATTACTTCTTGCATTTGATGATTTAGAACTTGTCGTTTTCGCATATTTTCCACATCTATATCACAAAGTTACAACACTGCACAAAAGTAGCCGACAAATTATATGAATGTAACTGCTCTGTGAATTCAGAGAGAATGAAGCATTTTCCACTTTTTCGAATTTTGCCACTGCGCATCCAGAACTCACGTATTTTCACTAATTTGGGATAGTGTACTTGTGTACTCTGGGCAGGATCTGACGGTCCTGCTTGTTTTCAGAATTTTAGTTCAAAAGGCATGTTGTTAACATTTTAAACCACTTCCGAAAACTAAATAATGTTGCAACGTGCGCGGCAAATAATGTATTTTAAGTCCAATAATAATTATGTCAATAAATTTCATGTCGACAATATGCTTCATAGACCGTCGGATTTAAGTTAAACTACGATTTTATCACTTATGCTTTTGAGAGTACCGAAAGATGAAATCAAGGAGAGTAAAAAATGTAAAAACTGTGCTATTTCCTAGGGAAATCTGCAATATTTTCTCACTTATGCCAGGCTACTGGTGCGCTAAGGGTAATAATTATTACCTAAACGTGTAATGCTAATAGGTCAGTGTTTGCGATTTTCTCCTTCATGTCACTTGAAAGTTTGTTAGTTTTCACGATAAGAAATCTGCAAAAAAATGGCACAACGACAGGTCGTAAAAAAGAAAAATTTTACCTTGGAAAAGTTGTGGAAAGTAAGAAAAATTCGATTTTAAGAAAAACGAACCCGTTTAACACTAAACACGTTTAACACTAAATTCCCTTTTTTTTGCTTATCTCATACGACATTTTCTAAAATTTAAAGAGCTAAAATCGTGGTTGAGCTTCGTCTTGAAATTCGACGATCTAACATCTGGCATGTCTTGAAGCAGTTGTGTCGACCTGTCAGGAAGCCTTTTAGTTTTCGAATAATGCTGGTGTACATAGTACATATTATCTTTTACATAAAATTATAAAGATTTATTTTCCATTGAAATCCTTTCAGATAGATAAAACGATAAATGATTTTGTTAGTAGTATTGAGAATTATTTTAAGTGAAGATAGTAAATTCGTACCTAACGGTTCAACTAAACTGTCTCGTTTACTCTACTACAACGTGTTAAAATTTCGATACGCTATATCTTGTCCAAATTGTCGGTATTTTAATTATTATAAACCCAATTATCTATTCTGACTTACAGCTAGGTCGATCAGTACTTACTGTAATGCCGTAATAATTATTTTTAAAAGTTAACGCTGAGCTACCGTAATCTAAATCTCCTTTAAAACTAGCACTTAGCTGTTTCGACTAAAGTTGTCGGTGGATTTTGTTTGTAAATATAGAAGATCTTCTTTGTCAACCATTTTCCATCCACTCCTGAATGTAGGTCTCTCCCAATTGCTTCCATCTTTCTCTATCTTGCGCCAATCTAATCCACTGTTTGCCTGCCACTGTTCTTATGTCATCTACCCATCTTTTTTGAGGTCTTCCCATGCTTCTTGTTGTCGTCCTTGGTCTCCATTTTAGAATTCTCCGTGTTCACCTGTTGTCATTATATCGGGCTACGTGACTTGCCCAGAATATAGAAGATAATCCCTCAAAAAAAAAAAACGCCGAAAGATTATCTCGTTAGTTGAGTCAATTTCAGTTTCGTCACGTTTTGTTTGAAAATGTTTCCGGAGACTGTTCAGATCACACACCAAAATAACGATATCCTCTTTCTCTATTTTCTGTCTACAAGAAGAAACATTGTTTATCTCTTAACACGTTCGCACCTGACTACCACTATACTGGTAGTTCGAGTTTTCCGCAATATACTGACTACCACTTTACTGGCTCACAGCTCTACTAATTTCAATGCTTTATATATTCACACAGACCAGGAGTAAAGGAACGAGATGTAGACGCCGTATATGTATGTAGTCTCTAATATTGTAATCTTTGCCAGTATACTGGTAGTTCGTTCCTAAACAATTTTATTGACACATTTAGAGCACGTGATAATTTTAAGGTTATATGGTGATATTGGTGAATTGTATTGATGAAATATGGATAATACAAATATTCCAGGGTAAGAAATATTAAATATCATTTATAGAATAAGTCATAATAGTGCTAGTAATAAAACAAAATAATTTTGGTCTAATATTTTAGTGTTATTTAGTTACTGATTAATTAAAAGCACTTGTGCAACTAATTCCACTTTTGATAATTTTTTTATTATTTTTTTAGATGATTTTACTTTAAATGTAGGTGATTGTATGAACTTAAACCTCTCACTCTTAAGTTAAATTTAGCATTCTTAAATTTTGTTCACTTTATTTAGTTACAAGATTTTTTTTATTGCCCCATTATAAACACTTGAATGTTTCTTGGACGAATAAATAATATTGAAATGTTTTAATTGTTCTTAAAAGTATTATAAAATTTAGATGACAAATAAAGTTATGTACAGAGTGGTTCAATAGTTTGTGCATTATTAATTGTTTTCTTTTTGTTTTAGCCCAAGTGGTATGAAAAAACCTAGACTTTCAAAGTATGCTAGCAATCGCCCGTTAACAGAACAAGAATTACAGATTGAAGCAAATAAAATAGAGGCAGAATGTTTCGATAGTCTCCCAGAAAATCTTAATGAGTCCGAAGACGATTTTTCTGACGATGATTCTGTAGTTGATAAAACTTATCTTAGCGAAACTAGTGTAAATAGTTCTAAAGATACAGAGTCCGATCAAAGTGAATCTGGGGATGAACAACATTTTGATCTAACAGATGAACCACATATTTGCCATAATAAGACAACAAATACCACTATGACACAGAAAAAATCTACAAAATACATTTCAGATGAACATTATGGTTGGGGCGAAGTAGAAGAAGATGTAACAGAATTTGATTTTACTGGAATACCGTCTATCAATGTAAATCTTCCGGCCAATGCAAAACCCATAGATTATTTTAATGTGCTTTTCGACAACGATATAATCAACACAATTGTATGTGAAACTAATAGACGACCCACTGTATCCACATCTACAACACTTCAACGAAAAAGAAGTGTATGGAAAGAAGTTTCTAATGAGGAAATCAAAAAATTCCTAGGTTTGTGTGTTTTGGGAGGCATCGTAAAATTTCCTTCCCTTGACAAACACTGGAGCAGGGAAAGTATTTACTACCACCCTGTTTTTGGAAAAACTATGGCCCGCGATAGATTTCTAGGGATTTTAAAAATGCTACGATTCGTAGACCATACTGATGTTAATACTGAGAACCGTCTTTACAAGATTCGGACTATTTTGGACGCAGTTCTAAAAAATATACAAAATTGTCTATACCCTAATAGAGAGCTCTCTATTGATGAGGCCATGATCTTGTGGCGTGGTCGTCTCATCTTTCGACAATACATAGCCAGTAAACGTCACAAGTATGGGATTAAACTATACGAACTCACTACACACGATGGATATATATTAAATATTATTGTATATACCGGAAGAGGTACCTTGAAAACGGCGGATATTGTTAAAGAGTTGACGAAGGATTATTTCGGAAAAGGTCATGTTTTATACATGGATAATTTCTACAACAGCGTAGGATTGGCGGAAGCCCTATTCAAGGAAAAGACACACGTTGTTGGAACTCTACGAGAAGACAGAACTGGAAACCCCAAGGACATGTTAAAAAAGAAGCTAAAGAAAGGAGATGCTGTATGGAAACGTAAAGGGCCCGTATTGGTTACTAAATGGAAAGATAAGCGTGATGTCAGAATGATCAGCACAAAGCATAAGCACGTTATGACTGAGGTTGTTTGTAAACGAGGTGCTACGAAAATTAAACCCGATTGTGTGCTTGACTACAATAAGCACATGTCTGGGATAGATCGAGCAGACCAGATGTTGTCATATTACTCGGTACCAAGAAAAACACTTCGGTGGTATAGCAAATTGTTTTTCCATCTATTAGACATATGCATTTGGAACAGCTTTTACATCTACAAGAGAGCATCGAATAAGAAAACTTCTTTTTTGCAATTTCGTGAGAGCATAGTAATGGACCTTATCGACAATAACAAGGCTATTCAGGTACAAACAACTGCAAACAATATGCATTACCCAGAACAAGTTCCTGTCACGGAAAAAAATAAAAGTGGTATGTTACGGTGCCGATATTGCACTAAGCAAAATGCCCGAAAAAGGTCCCGTTATTATTGTCCCAGCTGCCCCGACTCACCAGGACTATGCATAGTTCCTTGCTACAAATTGTTCCATACACAAGTCAAACAATAAATTTATTTCTTATAGTTTTAAGTTTAGAATGATAATTATGTTTCTTTTGTAATAAAAAAAATGATAAAATTGATAAGAGAAATTTTTTTCCCAATTATACAGCGATTATTGTTATTTATTTTGTCTAGATTAGCCTGCCAGTATACTGGTATTTAGTATATAGTTAAAAACGTACATCTATATCCTGACTACCAGTATACTGACAGGCTAAGTAAACCAAAAAAAATGTTTTAATATCTATATACTAATCCATGTGTCCGAGTTTTAATCCAATATTCCTGTTTTTTACCTAAAAACCCATATCCGTTTCTGAGGAACGGCTAGTATCAATAGGTTAGGTGCGAACGTGTTAAATTCATTTTGTGCTGAGCCAGTATGTAGTGCAGTTCGATATTGCGTGTTATGAGACCATTGTCACGGGATCCACAGTCAATCCAATATTGATCCAATATCCAAACGAAATTCCAATTCCAATTCCACGGTTAATTTAAATGTAATTATTAAGTCAGCCCCAGTTAATTTCAAAGTTAAGTAGCAAGTTTATCTCCGGTGACCCCGCTGCTAGTACCGAGTCAACCCAAAGTTTCCCCAAAGCTAAGTATGGAGCCCCGTGTATTCAGAAGTTGACTACGCAGGACGCAACGTCCAGTTAACCTCTTTTCCAGCTTAAAGACTGTAGTAAAGTACTTTTTTCCTTATATGTGTGGCCAGTCAATTCAAGTGATGGCACTTTCAAGTTAAGAAAGTTACACAAATATGAGAAACTTAAACGTCTTCTTTTTCAACTAATTTGGCATGCTGCTCTTGGAGATGTCTGATATGCTCCATATGCGGCCCATGCTAAAGTGATTCTTCTTTACAGTTCAGCAGTTTGGTTGTCCTAGCAATTTGGATTTCATGACCTAAGTATTTATATTTATAAACTAATCCCTATTTCGTTGCAGCCGACTTTTGGATTGTCACTTGGTATTAGATTTGTCATGTATTGTGTCTTTCTCTTTTAAGTTACTTATCTGTTATCGGAACAATGTGGTCCGAAAATCGTAGATGGGAGAGCAATTCGCCGTCGACATTGATCCCTTTGATTTCCCAATCCAATTTTTTGAAAGCATATTCCAGAACTGCCGTAAAGAATTTGGGGGATAACGTGTCTCCTTGCCTGGTTAACATAGATATACACTAACTATATAGGAAGATATATACAGTGCAGTGCACATGTATATACATAACGTTCCTCAATAAAAATCATTACTTTTGTAATCCAGTGTACTTCCAGTACGTTGTAGTCAGGCGTATAATATTCTTTATACTTGATTTGACAATATAAGGGTGTTTGCCGGAATATATCACCTGGTTTGGAAATTCCAACAATAAATCAATTATACTGAGATAAACTTAAAAAACAATAATTTTTAGCAGCAATTTACCTATCACCTTTTGGATTGTAAATGAAGAAATCATATCACTTGATTTGATAAACTGAATAGAAATATTGATGCACATCATGTCCCAGATGTTGGTATATTTAAATTTTTTTCATCGTTGCACCTATTGAGTATGTCATCATTCTGTGTTTAATTACTATAATCCTTTTGTTTATTGCACGGTGATGATAATCGCTCGGTGGTAATCAAATCATTCAGTGAGGGTTGAAAGTAGAACACTTTCAAGAGGTAACAGCATGTTAGGTATCATTTTCACCATTAATAAGTCACAATTATTTGTCATTTTGCGTATACATGCATTAGAAACCGAGTTAGAGACATTAACAGAACGTATTATTATAATTACGCTTTTATTATTTTATATTTACGATGGACTTAATAAAGAATTTTCTTCACAATATACAAAGTTTCTCTTGCTCAGTAATAAATCAAGAGCTATATGATATACAAGGAGTGTTCGATAAGTATGTGCCTAAAACAAAGATGACGATGCAGAGAGTAACAAATAATTAAAAAATAATAATCAGACGGTATAGAACGATCTGTCACTTAATATGTTTTTGACAGTAGGTACTCCAAATTCGTGCCTTATCCCTCGGTTTGATTAATAGTGATTATTATTATCTATTTTTAAATCTGGCAAAATGGGTCAGCGGTATGAAATTGTAAATATATTTTTTTTTTCACAGACTTACAACGAGAGCATTGCTAACCTGAAATATAGCTGGACTAAGTGTAAATATACACCTACCTTAGTACGAACGTCAATAAAAATTGGGACCATTCCCTAGAAATAAAATGTAGGATAGAGAAAGCAAGATCTGCATTTTAAAAAATGGTTAAGCTATTCAAATGCCATGATTTAGTAGTACCCATAAAAATCAGGTTACTACAATGTTATATCTTTCCGATATTGTTGTACGGAGTTAAGTCGTGGACTCTCACCTGCAAGAAAATCGAGGCTTTCGAAATGTGGCTTTATCGTCGAATCCTGAAGATATCCTGTACCGAACACGTTACTAACCAGGACGTTTTATTAGGAATACAAAAAGGAAAAGAGTTGCTAACCATAATCTTTTTCTTTAAGTGCCGTCTCCCGATCGGAGGTTGGATATCATCATCACTATCTTTACTCTATCTACTGCTGCTCTGAAGAGTTCTATAGAACTGCATTTAAACCAGTCCCTTAAATGCTTCAACCATGACACTCTCCTTCTTCCTATACTCCTTCCTCTTATCTTTCGCTGTATTATCAGCCTTAGCAGTTCATATCGCTGCCCCCTCATTACGTGTCCCAGATATTGTAACTTTCTTATTTTTATTGTGTTTATTATTTCGCATTCTTTGCCTATTTCTCGCAATACTTCCGTGTTAGTTTTCTTCTGTGTCCATGCTATTCTAAGCATCTTCTTGTAACACCACATTTCAAAGGACTGTAACTTATTTATGTGTTCTTGCTTTAATGTCCAGCTTTCAAGCCCATGTTGCAGTATCGAAAACACGTAGCATCTCAGTGCTCTTACTCTCAGTTCTAATCTAAGGTCTTTGTTGCAGAGAATTGTTTTCATTTTTACAAACGCATTTCTTGCTATTTCTACCCTTGCTCTTATTTCGGTTGTTTGATCATTATTGTCTGAAATCCAGGTTCCTAAGTATTTGTATTTATCAACCCATTCTAACCATAATAAAAGCAGCCAAAATCGTACCTCGGTCACATCATGAGGAACAGCGAAAGATATGGATTGCTGCAATTAATTCTACAAGAAAAGATAGAAGGAAAACGCGGACCAGGAAAGAGAAGGATTTTCTGGCTGAAAAATCTACGTACATGGTTGAACACAAGAACCAGAAATCTTTTCAGAGCAGTAGTTTGCAAAATACAGATTACAAATAGTTCTATTTCTAACGATCTCTACTGAAACAATTATTGATTGCTTCTTTTTGGTACTACTCGAAAACGACTTCTTCTGTTCGTCCAATTTTTAAGTGATCTACTTGAACTGTTTTTACTTTTACTTTTCCAGTACTGAATCAATTGCAATACTGAAATAACATGTAACCTGTCTTTTCAACTTACGAGAAATAATGCCACAGAAATTCAGTTTACATTTTGGAATGCATTTTGCTTAACTTCAGATATTTGTCTTTATCGTGGGATTACTTCATAATTACATTTGTACATAAGGTTCTATTGTGGTTCATATGAGTATTAATTATTTTCACATAAATTTTTTCTTACATTTTCTCCAATTAGATTTACTTTGGACTTCCTCATCTATTTCCTTCTAGAAATTGTTATCAGATAACATAACCTCCTTAAAATGACAACATAACATAGGGCAAAATGCTGTTTAAATTTTAATAAATTGTGTTCGTATTTTCATGTATGTAACGTCCATAAATTTTAATTTTATAATCTTGACAAAGCAGCTATTGCTGCAGTTTCGCAACTTTATATAAATCAGCAATTGGTGGTAACTTAAACATCCCAGTATAAGATCAAATAATGTAACTTAAATTCAATTTAACAACATTTAACGGGCTTTTATCCAAGTATTTAGTGGCTCAAAACATGTACATCTAGTTACACTGATGATGGAATATTAATTCCTAAAACGCTCTGTGATGTAGCCCGATACGGTCTTTTAATTATATACCTTTTATAAAGGATTTTTAAATAAAAATGTGATTTAGACCTCCGCGAAAATTCATTTTTAGTAATTTTATGATTTTATAAAATTTCTTGAATTCTAGTCATACAACCAATATCTCTGATCCAATATTACCTTCACATCGAACGAAATCAATCCTAAATTTATCAAATATATTCAAAATCTACAAAACAACTTATCAAAAGTAAAAATAAACGATAAGCTTTTAAAAGGATTCCTGTAGATAACAAACTAGGACAAGGTTGTTATATATCATAAATTTTTGACGTAATCCTTAACAAATGTACAAAAATAAATAAAAAATAATGTAAAAGAGGACAACGAAGAGTGGATAACACTTAGGCGAGGAAATGAAGCATTAAAAAGCACTAAACCTACCGATTTTCCGCAGCAAGATGAATCGCTGTGCAACTTTTCGCAATCGATTAAGGAAAGTGTCAGGAAAGTTTGTGAACAGAATTCATTGTGGTAAAATGAAAATTTCATTTTTTGAATAAGAAAAATGCATTTTTAAAGTGCATAGGACAGAAATGAGTTAAATTTTGTTACTGGGAAGTTATCGAGGTTGCTGAATACAAATATATAACGGCCATGGTACTAGAGCTACCTGGTAGAGGGTGGACCTCTCCTACTGGAGTTTTATGTTATTTTCGTTCGAAATCAATCGAAAGTAATTACTCGGGGGTTTTCGAGGTCGCTGAATACGAACTTTTGACTGATTTTAAATAAAAATAACATAAAAGTCCAGGAAAGGAGGTCCACATTTAGCTCCATGTAGATCGGAGATCATAGCAACATAGCAGTCGGCTGCGGCTCGTTCTATATATTTTGACACTCGTGAAAAACAAAGAGAATACAATTTCTTACTTATTGTACAATACACTATTGTTTATTCACGTGCATGACTTATCATTAAAAAAAATTTAGTCAATAATCAGTCAATAAAATTTAGAAAGCAATAATTTTCTGTGTTCTACTACCAAAGCAAATTTTGACGTTGCGGTCGAACCCATCAAGAAAACAAAAAGTCGAACTGTAGAATTATTTGCATGTTTTGCATCTTATGATTAATAAGATGCAAAAGATTATAACTATAAGTTACGAATATTTTAATATCTTACTCATCGTTTTATTAATGCATTCATCTAAATCTTAGTAGTGTTAGGTAATATCCTATAAATATACGAATTCTAATATTCCTTCAATTTAACAATTTTATAAGTCGTGTGGGTTTGGGCTCGTCTTCTTTCAATAAACACAGAGAAATGAAAAATTATACACACATCCTTAATAGGTAAATATTAGAATCTTTAAAGCCATTTAAGGAACACACAAGTGCCTAATCTTGGCGTGCATTAAGATTTATAAATACTTCAGGCGTGTCTGGCATCCCTACGTGGGGTAATCATTATCTCACCTATCGAATATCTAAGTAGTAAAAAACTCTGTCGATTTTAACAGCGAGTGTTCAGGAAACCCTAATAAATTTTAATCTTGAACTCATTATGTGCAGGGTAATGTTACGTAGTAATTTACAATGGATTTTCTGACTAGTTAGATCAGGGCTGGAGCTATGAGATTTGTCAGGAGGAGCAAAAATCAGTTTACAGCACTCTTTCTCGATCCCCTCCCTGCCCCACACAATACCTCTAACGTATAATACCTAGGTACACTATTTACTAGATGCGGTATGAAAGATTCTAAATCTATTGGCTAATATCCCAAATGTGTTCTCAACAATACGTCTTGCTCTTGATAAGCGGTGGTTAAAGACCATACGTTCATAGTTCAATCGATTTTTGTTGAATGGTTTTAGGAAGTTTGGCTGTAATGCAAATGCTTCGTCTTTAATAAAAGCAAATGGTAGTTTTGTGATACTAGATGGTGGCCTTGAATCGGGTTGTAAATGTAAATAATTGTTAAGTAATCTTTTATAAATCTTGGTATTGTTGAATACGCCTCCATCTGAAATGGCTCCATTAGTTCCGACAGCGCACATAATAAATTCGTAATTTAAATTTACGACCGCCATTAACCCTAGAACACTAACCTTAATTTACACTCCCGTAGACACTAACCATTCATAACATTTACGATTTTTTTCAATTCCAAAAAAGTACAACAAAAAATTTTTTAAATGAACAAAGGAACATTTTTTATGCCTAAAATATGCAAAAAAAATGAAAAATTTATTTATCTACGTCAAAGGCAACGCAACAACGAGCACGGCGTTCTGCGCAAAATGTTGCGTTTGCAGTGATTGCAATGAAGTGATGTTATTCTTCTTTTTTTGGAGGGGCATGTGTAGCATGTAGTACGTTTGTTAGAAGGTTGATTGAGGTCAGCAACTTCCAAAGGAATTTGAATTAAATAGCTAATCAACAGCTTCACCGAGCATTTTTCGTAATAATTTCGTTGTTGATGTAGATTTAACCTAAAAACCTTTCTCGTGATTGGTTCCTGATTATTTCTTAATAAATAATGATTATATATAATCCAAGAGTTTAAACACGCTATGTTGATCATACCATAGCATAGAATATACAAAGCGTCTATCTTCGTGAGTAACTTCGGTGGCCACACATTTGATCGAAAGTGATCACACCACCCTTTGTTTGGTTATAGTGCAATATTATTTCTGGTTTTTTAGTAGTTGTAAAAACAACTGAACCTTCGTGCATTGTCGATAAAACTAGAACTGTTTTGTTCTTTTTGGATTTATACGACACTAACGTCTTCTCTCGGTCAAAGCAAAATCTTGAATTTCCGATTAATCATTTCAGGGGGTATCTCTCGTTTATTTTGCCGCAAAGTACCCATAATTGTAAGGTTGTAAGGAGGCTTCAAAAGAGTATCCGCAAGGTTCACTAAAGTGAACCAATTGTCCATTGTGATGTTTCGGTAACTTCCGTAAATAGTTTGAGGCAACTTTTTAACATAGTATTCTCCTAGAGATTCTCCATTTGTGTGCGTATGTTTGCCGAGGTAAGGGTCTACGTTCAACATGTACTTGGCCGGCTTATTTGGAATATACATCCTAAGAGGGCACCGGCACCTACAAGCTAATAACAGCTCGTCAATAGTTACATAGCTACCTGGTGGATAGGACTCCTTAGAATTAAAAATCAATTCCCCCATATTTTCCGGCAACTTCCAGTAAACATAACCCACCTACTGTCATTGAATCAGAAATCTATATACGAACTCATATGTAATCACTTATATGCATCCGGATATACAGGGTGAGTCATGAGGAACTTTACATACTTCTACCATATGTAGAGTCCCTCAGGGAGCATATCATGTGGCCACTAAAAAATGTCAACTCCTCTTCTTTATTAATTAACAGGGTGATTTGTGTAATTGACCATTTATTTCATTTTACTGTAGTGTTTATACGGCTCATTTGATTTTTTTAATTTTTGCATGATACAGTACACTACTATCAAGCATTCGACTGGTATTAGCTAAACTAAAAAATTCCAGGACTGGCTTTGGAAAAATTAATTTAGGGATTCGTATTAAATATTACACCCTGTATAAATTTTTTTTAAAATGCAATAAGTGATTTTCAAACTACATAAATAGCCAATGAAAACGACATATGCGACAATGTTGTCGCACTTTTATTAAATTTTTAGTGAACGATCAAATCTTACCAAAAATAGAACAACCATAATGAAGTATCAAATTATAAGGTAATTAATTTAAACAAATGTTATAAATTTCAAACATTTTAATTAAAATGATAAACTGAGTCACTGCACAACAAAAAACAGTAACTACTAACAATAACGAAGAACAATTTAAAAAAAACTAAAAATATGTACATAGTTATGATAAACCCATAAATTAGAACTGGAAAAGATACAATAATGGTAACAAAATAAAAATAATTCAAAATAGATTTTCGAAATGGAACCCTGCAGCCTGTACACATTTTTGTTGCCGAATTGTTAATTGACGTATTGAATTACGGATACTCTGGGGATCGTTTGTAATAGTATTACAACAATGTATAATTCTATCAATTAATTGTTGTCGGTTATTAATATTCACTGCGTAAACTAGTTGCTTCAATCGTCCCCAAATATGGTAATCAACGGGATTGAAATCAGGGGATCTTGAAGGCCATGAAATAGGACCTGCACGTCCTATCCACCTGTTGCCATAAACATTATTGAGATGTTGTCTCACTGCCAGTAAAAAGTGTGGGGGTGCCCCATCATGCTGAAAATACATCCCTCGGATAGCAACGTTCGCGTTGGCAAGCAAATTCGGCAAAATATTTGGTAGAAAGTTCAAATAGACCTGCCCTGTTAAAGGACCATCAAAAAAGTGAGGACCTACTAATTGGTTATTTATGACACCAATCGACACGTTAACAGAAAACCTTAACTGAGAACGACGTTCTCGAATAGCATGGGGATTTTCTTCTGCCCACACATGTGAATTTCGTGAATTATTTATCCCGTCTCTGGTAAATTGGGCTTCATCTGTAAATAGTGTCCTGTATAGCGTTGGTCGATTATTGTTAATCCATCTACAAAATTCCAACCTATCGATCTCATCTCCAGCATGTAGTCGCTGAACCATTTGAATGTGATATGGGTATAGATTATTTTTTTGTAAGATTCTACTTACTTTTGATTGAGTAACATTGAGTTCTCGACTTACTTGTCTAGTGCTTATTGTAGGGTTCATAGTAACGGCGTCCATAATGTCATCTTCCTGCGCTTCATCTACATGTCGCTCTGTTGTTCCACTAGGAAAAGTGCCATTTTCTCGCAAATAATTAAAAACTGACCCAAATGTTGGATGACTGGGAGTTTAACGATTAGGAAATCTCCTGCGATATTCTCTACTAGCAGCCCTACCATTCCCATTACAGAATCCATAAACAAATATTATGTCTGCATATTCTATGGTCGAAAACTGATGTTTCATTTTGAACGAAAGTAACAAAAGCTCTACCAAAACTAACACAATGTACTTAACGTAGATATGACAGAAGAAATATGTATTCTTGTACACATAAATAACAATTGATAATGACAATAATGACAATGGGTATAAAATATCAAGAAACGTCAAACGGTCAACGCCAACCTTCATTTTAAACTTTTTTAGATTTATTTTTATTTAGTACAGTTGATGCAATGTATTATTATTTGACATAAAATTTTAATCATTTACAATCAACAAAAACTAACACATACAAGAGGTTTGACTTTTTAATCAATTTAATTTATTATTTATCGAAAATAATGCCCCAATACGATCTATGAGTAAAAATTTAAAATTGAAAAACAATTGATTCTATCGTAGAGATAATACAAAGTGACAGTAAAGATGTTAATTTTCTACGTATTAGATTATGTTGTAGGAACTCATTTTAATTAAAATGTTTGAAATTTATAACATTTGTTTAAATTATTACCTTATAATTTGATACTTCATTATGGCTGTTCTATTTTTGGTAAGATTTGATCGTTCACTAAAAATTTAATAAAAGTGCGACAACATTGTCGCATATGTCGTTTTCATTGGCTATTTATGTAGTTTGAAAATCACTTATTGCATTTTAAAAAAAAATATATACAGGATGTAATATTTAATACGAATCCCTAAATTAATTTTTCCAAAGCCAGTCCTGGAATTTTTTAGTTTAGCTAATACCAGTCGAATGCTTGATAGTAGTGTACTGTATCATGCAAAAATTAAAAAAATCAAATGAGCCGTATAAACACTACAGTAAAATGAAATAAATGGTCAATTACACAAATCACCCTGTTAATTAATAAAGAAGAGGAGTTGACATTTTTTAGTGGCCACATGATATGCTCCCTGAGGGACTCTACATATGGTAGAAGTATGTAAAGTTCCTCATGACTCACCCTGTATAATATAAATTTAGTACAATCAAGTTTTTAATTGATAAACATAACATAAATCATTTAAAAATCTGTGGCAAAAGGACTGGTTTCCATGCCAAACACACTATCATCATCATCATCATCATATTTTCCGGCTATGGGTAAACCTATCTATACTTTTTCTTTCAGTTCTTGTGGTTTTATCATCGAACCTAAGATTATGTAGATGAAAATCAAATCTTTCGCAGATCATTGTTGCTCTATACACGGAGTCAGACATTTTGGAATCAAACATCTCTCTACTATGAATATGGTTATCTTTTTGTGCTCCAGAAAATATAAGTACATAGTCCAACAAGCGCATTTAATTCATCCCTTGATACGAGAGAATTAGTATGTTTAAAAACTTTAAAATTTTTAGACTTTAGGCTGATTTGAGTATTGGCGTGCAACAGAATTTTTTCGAATATAGAATTGTTCAAACACTGAAATACATCTAATAGTTTATTAGCAACTTTGTCTTGTCCAGATGGTCCTTGAGTAATTTTTGTAGTCGTTTTCGAAGATTAGACACATTACATCAGTTATGACCATTTTTGGCTTTGAGACTCCGGTTGCGGTTCAGATTCGTCCACAATGTTTTCGGTTTCTCGCTCTTCAACTTGTTGAAAACACACTATTTCATTACCTTTTTCGTTAATATGAGGCTAAGTTATTATTGGCTGAAATGAATGGTCTTGTGTTGAATTTCGGTTTCATCATCATCATTCAGCTTTTATTTATCACGTCCACTGCTGGACATAGGCCTCCCTTAAACTTCTCCATTCTTTGCGATTTTGTGCTCTTTGTTGCCAATTTTTGGTGATACGCCTGATGTCGTCAGCCCAACGTGCAGGTGGTCTTCCTCTACTACCTTTATCTGTTCTGCTCTAATGTCGGTTTCCACAGAAGAAATCTCATATTGAACTCTAAATGAAGTGCTAGGCATAGAAACAGAAGTAGAGTGGTTATTAGGCTTTCTTTTTTTCGTTTTAAGACTGCTACACTCAAAATCCCTGCTTTCATCCCCAAAAAATTCTGGTTCGAACTCCGATTCAGACGGGCTGAAACAATTTTGCACTCTACTTCACTTTCTGAATTACTAGAAGTTTCGTCATTTGATTGTAGGCTACCAATCTAATTCACCCATCAATATTTTTTTGGCCTCCAATTCTAATTGGGTTAGGGGTCTTTTATCGTGAAAAGCCATTTTTTAATTAAATTGTCTATGAATGAGAAAAGAAAATAATAATACCAAGATAAAAAAACGTACGTTAACACTAATCTTCGTAAAAAAATACGAAGCAACTGCGATCTTGCGGTTAACGACTGCACAAAGAAAGGCAACTACACTGAATGTTCTCGACAAGACAAACTGATTACCGAAGCTTCTCCAATACATAAGCTTCTACAATGCATGCAAGGTTGCCAAATCTTAAAAAAATAATCAGCCTTCCTACATTTTACTCATAGTTAGTGTTCTAGGGTTAATAATATGCTATAATTGCTTATAATTCCAAAATAAGGATCCACTGTCTGGTGGTACTCTGCGTACGTGCTTCCCTCTACAACTCCAATACAATTAGGAAATTGCGATCTAGTTTAAAAACCCTCCTCGGCAATATGCCTCCATTCGGCTTTGGTTGATGGCATCTAAAACAATACATTACCTCAGTTTAAATTACAATATAGTGTCTAGGGGTATTTCTAGTACCCAATAAATGTTTATTTTTTGTAGGAGCATCCATCGTCTGGTGCTGACGATCATGCACATGACGGAGAGGACAATCCCACAGAAGAAAGCACAAATCGTTCACTTAATGAAGAAAGCACTAGTCAGTCTGAAAAGTCACGCCCTCTTACCAAAAATAATAAATCGATTAATGAAGAACTATAATACGAAAGATGATATCCACACTGCATTTGGTAAGTATATTTCAGCAGAATTAAGTAATATGGCACCCCAGATGATACTTTTTGTTAAAAAAATTATTAATGATGCCATATTTGAAGGACAAATACTTCCCTTAATAAAACATCAGCTACAATAACTCAACCGTTGTTAAAGTCGATTATGGCCCGTATAGCAGCAGCAGCAGTCAGGTAAATTTGTAAATTCATGAAATGGACAATGGCTTCAACACCAGAATTAAGTCCGGCAGGAAGTTCAATAGCTAGTTATTTTTCGCAGTATTCTGATATATAACATGTTATACGATTATATATATTTTTAAGATGTAATAAACAAAAAGATTTACTTGTCACTATCGCACTTACCTTTATATAATCCTGCAGTACTGTTATTACTGCTTTACATATTTCGGGTATTAAAATGCTTAAACTAGGAGTTGATATGATAGTAGGAAATTTAAGACTTTGATATGTACTTCCAGTAGCCAAAAATCTGATCGTTGCACTTAGCCTCTCATGTGGTGATATAGCTTCTCTAATGTTGGTGTTTTGTTTTTTTATAATTGGTATACTACCTACAGCAATTCTAGATATGCATCCTAACTCATTCTTAAATAGCTCGACTAATCAGAAGGTTCAAAATGAAGTTCCTTTAACAAATTTAAATGCGAAAGTGTATTTCTTTTCAGGAGCCAATTTTTACTCCATCTACTTCTCCTAACAACCCAAACTGAACTGACAACGTGACAACTGTACTGAACGGAGCATGGTACAATGAATACACATGTGTATTCATTGTACCATGGAACGGAGAACTGATCTGACTGTCTAAAAGTACCTTCACAAATGAAACTCTCCTTTCTATTTACGCGCAGTCGCGCAGATGACCAGCAACTTCTCGCTTGTCGTACTGTAACTGTACTCATATTCCATATTGGGACCGTGTTTCGTCTCTCAATGCGTTTGTGCTTTTTTCGTGAAAATCGTGAATGATTAGCATTATTGATTGATCAATATTAAAAATTAAAGATTTAGAAATAAAGAAACGTCTGCCGAAGTAATACATATATTTGGTAACCTAGAAACAAAACTTATACGTGTCCAAGATAAGAATATTCGTCTACATAATGATGAATACATAAGACCATAATGTATCACAAAAGTTTTAAGAACAGATAACTTAACTCACATAGTCGCCTAACACCAATACGTTTATTTACAAACAATGATATCGAAACATTCGCACAATTATTATTTCTTAGTATTTATAACTGTAACACAATAAAATATTACATCACATCACTTCTAAGAAGCGCTAATTTGAAATGCTTGTCCTGCTCTCACGGTAGTTACAACACGTTGAGGGGAAATTTGCCGTGAAAATGCAGGAAACAAAATTTACTGAATCTTTACACCCGTTTCCTGTCATTAGTTCTTAACACAAATAGTCCGTGTAATGTCAACATTTGAAAGCGAATGACGAAATGGCAGGTTATACAGGGTAACTGAAGGAAAAGACGACTTTTGAGTTTGAGAAAAAAACAAGGAAATCAATCTTAAGCCACGTGTTTTATTTAATCTGTAAGTATGTTTCTACATTTCCTTGAATACCAGGAAGCGTCCGTAATAAAATAGTGCAAGGCTAAAGAATTATTACAAGGAAACCACATTTGTCTAGTCCCTAATTAAAAACAATTCTAAAAATTTCATATTAGGTATGGCACAAAATCGTATAGTGTGGCTGATGCCATGTGCAAGAAATTAAGGGCATTTAAGATTAAACTATTGTGATTTATAATTACAACTTATATTTAATTAAATTTATCAAATGATTAAACTGATGAATACTTTTCTTTCCACATCAATTAAATTTATGTTAAATTGATATGGTGAGTAATGTTAAATTTATTCAAAGCTTAGATTTTTTTTAAACATCCTACTTTGTTAGATTCTAACATGCTGGGTGAAAACTGTTTATTGGTAGTTCCGTTTTTGATATCTTATGGGAATAATACCATGAAACTATACAAGAAATTCAAAGAGTCGGTCGATTTAACCAGAGGTAGAGGCAATGAAATTGATTGGTCTTTATTTAAGTATACACTGGAACAACAAACAAGAAATCAGATGTATAATGGATTAGGTGAGGAATGATTTTTTAATTGAAGAAATTAATAACAAGAATTATAAACATTTTCACTACGTATCCGCTTATTCCATTTTATGTCTTTAGTACTCTCTTAAACGGTATTTAGAAATGCGAATCTATCAGATAATATTAAAATTTAGGTTAATTTCCAGAAAAACGAATGAGTTGTATCAGACCAAATTAATTAATAGAGAAGGCGAAAAGCTCGGGTTCGTTCGGAAAAATATTCCCATAAGATTTTTTTTTATAATCACTTTCCTGAAATTCCCCAAAATAAGGTTCAAGAGGTCACCTAAGACGAAAAGTGGTTCATTTTTTTTAAACAATTTACAAATTCTAACAATAAATTTTTTTCGGCCCAGATAATCTTTTTTAGGTTTTTTTTGATCGTTATTAATAAAAAAGTCTGTTTTAAGTTTTCTCTAAAGTTGATCCTTTTCGAGTTATAAATAATTTAAAACTTAAAAAATGTAAAATGACGATTTTCAAAACTTTTGATGGTTTTGAAACCATCAAAAGTAATGCCTAAATTCAAGTTATTTTATTTCAAAATATTGGGGATTATGAATAAAAATAAGAATTTAGTTTATACTCCAAATTTTGTAGTAAATACTCCACGTGGTATGAATAAAAAACAGAAGTAGATACCCGGCTTGAGTAGGTACTCTATTGTATGTGCAGTTTGTTGTGAGAATGTTCTCATTTTTGATATGAATAAAAATATCTTTATGCTCTTTAGGATGAGAATCTACTCCATAAATTTGGAGTCTAATATTTACCAGACTTCAGTTTCATCGTGGCAAAGCTATTGCTGAGTTCTTGTTTAATTTGCGTTCAAAAAAATATCATAAATCATGAAGAAGTGTACGAGTGATCGTGACTTTTATCGATTTAATAAAGAAAATGTTAAGTGGCTTTCAAATAACTTTTTGAATGAAGAATCAGAAGAAACAAGAGGTGGGGCTATATGTAACTTCGATAAAATGAAAATATTTTTAAGATATGTAGGTGATTCAGGGTTTCAAACACTAGTGATAGAAGATATTGGTGTTCATCAAACTACTGTCTAAGGTTGTGACGCAAGCAGCTGACCAGATGCGTAGAAAAATGCGCACGTTGGATAAAATTTTCTCACACTCCGGCGGATATAATAGAAACGAAAGAAAGATGTGTACAAAGTACACTTTTCCGTGTGCTGTGGGTTTGATCGATTGCACCCACATAAAAATAAAAAGACTCTTCATAGTGATGAATATATTAATCGCAAAGGATATCACAGTATCAACGTGCAAGCCACTTGCAATGTAGATAATAATAATAATAACAAAACTTTATTCATCCTTGCAGATTATTTACATAATATAGGACATGTCAAAGTAAGTACAATGGCAAAGTAAGTAAGATAAGTGGTTTACACGCGTAGACGCATCATGGCCAGGATCTGTCCATGATTCACGGATATGGAGCAACTCACAAATTTGTTTGGAAGGTCAAAAGCAATAATTTTAGGAAATGAAGGTTATGGCGTAGCACCGTGGTTAATGGTGCCCTTTAGAAATCCAAATACACCTGAAAAGTTTGCTTACAATAAATTATTTACAAAGGAGCGTGTAATAATTGAAAGATGTTTTGGACAACTAAAACAACCATTTCCGATGCTTCAATAAAAAGTTCGGGTATCAATAGAAAATATTCCAACACTTAAACAATTAGCTAAATATTTAAATGATAAACTCGATACAATGGTGCCCCCAATACAAGGTATTCCGGATCCGTGTCCAGTAGAAGATGAAGATGATATTAGACAAAGTGGGCAACGAAGGCGATCTGAATTAGCAGAAATCGTTCTTGCTCTAACTTGAAATAAGTAAAAGTTGAAATACAAAACAAAACATTTATAATTTTTATCGTTAACATTTTTTCTTACAACTAACATGTTTTATTATGCTACAGTTAAAAAATATATTTAACTATTACATATTAACGTAAGTTTTTCCCATTTCACTGTCAACAATAATATCATTATTATTTAAAGTAGATTGTTCACTTAAATCAGGATTTAGCTCCTTCTTTAGTATTGTTCCTTCATTTCCAAAACTCTCAGTTGTTTTAGCAAAACTAGTCTTTGTAGTTAGGTATTTGAAAGTAGTTTGGTATCGTTTGTCTCGTAATTTTAAAGAGGAATAATTTTAATGGGTTTCTTTTTTTAGGTGGATATATTTCAATAGTATCATTATTTGTGGAACACGTTGCAGGAAAAGAAGGTCAGCGGAATTTAGCTTCATGAGTACTGTCTTGTCTTGGGTCTGCTTGTTCTGTACCGACAGACAATGCTCCTAAAATGAAATTGTAACATGAAGTAACCTAGACTTTAACAGAAATATATTTTGTGGTTCTAAATAATTAAATATAGTTTGGCTACCTTATTTATATCATTAATTATTTATATCATGTTTTCATTAAAAAAAACCTCTAGTTACTTTAAAAACAATTGTTCGGTTTTACGTAACATATTTCATGAAATCTTCCCCCAGGTGTCAATTACCGACAGCCGAATCCTTGACCGATCATATACATGGCTGATGATTATAAACATAACCTTACTTTAGTATAATGTAAGAATACACATACCTTTTTGGTTTTGTCCTTTTCTGACAAAATTTCAAAGGTAACTAGAGGTTAATGAACATACGATAGTTTTATTTATAAATATTACATTTTTTGTAACTACTGGATTTGTATCACCTTCCATGATTTTCAACAAAATCTTTTCCAAATCCTTCAAAACAATTTTCTTATTTTCAGATCTATTAATATCAGTCTTTTTCTTGAGTCTCGATTTTATGTTATTAATTTTTTTGTAGTCTTGTCGTTATTTGTGAATCGAAATTAGCTCCCATTGTTTTTTGTGGCTTTAAGTGCTTTTGATTTTGATAGTCGGACAGCTGGTGTTTGTGACTTGGACAAAAGTATAGGAAAATCACGTAACATGTGCACTTAACCCATTTGGGATTCGCAACCTTTATTACTTTTGTCTTCACTGCTTTCACTCATTATAACAATAAGACAACACGATGTCAGTTTAAAGAAAAATTACGAGACCCATTTTGTGTAGAATGATCCAAAAAACTCAAAAAAAATTGTGCAGGCCGACAAAATTGATTGCCATTTTGTTTTAAAAAATTTTTTATTACGTTAAAAGTTTGAACAACTTTTCCTTTGAACCTTATTTTGAGGTATCTCAAAAAAGTGATTATGCAAAAAAATCTCATGAGAATATTTTTCCGAACAAACCCGAGCTTTTCGCTTTCGTCTATAAAAAACTGAAATTTTTAACACTATCAAGAGAACAAATTTGAATATTTCTTATATGTTATGTGAAATAAAAATATTAAGTATTGCAACTAATAATCAGTGATAAAATTAAATGCAAACGCAACCTTTATTTGCATTATTAGGAAAGATTATAGTCGGTAAGATAGCTAAGTGGGACAGGCGGACGAGTCGCATTCGTTTTACTCTGAAGACGTGATTAATCCTACCTTGACTTACGTTATTGAAAATGATCAACAATATGATGAAGATCATTTTACTTTTCAACAAGACAGTGCTCCTTCGCAGTATACTTTACGTATTCGTCAATGTTTAGACCAACATTTTCCACGGTATTGGATAGGCAAGCAGCATCGAATGACCTCCTCGGTCACCGAATTTGTCTCCCCTGGATTTCTTTTTATGGGGACACCTAAAAAGTAAAATCTATAGAACACCACCTGCATCTTTAGAAGATTTGAGTCAACGAATTGTCAACGAATTCTGACGGTTGACGAATCACTCCGAAAATGCTTCAAAATGTAAGAGAACGTTTCAAACAACAGATTTATCATTGTATGAACGCCGCAGTCATCAGTTTCAACATTTGGTCAACTAAGAAATAAGTAATCAGCTAAATATTAATTTTAAAAAGTGTATTTTAAATCTACCCATTTATTCAAAAATGTTATCGCAGTTCCTGATAATGCCTATGTCTCGTTTTCGCTTGGCCAACCTGTATTATTATATAAAGAAATGTCATATTCAGGAACAAAATCAAAAATATGACAATAATATTCCTGTGCAATGTAAAATTGTGAGTAATAACAATAAAACAATATTCTTTCTTAACGATAACGTCCTGGAAAAAACAGTTTGTATTTTTTTGCAGTTCAGTCCCGTCGTATCCTTTGTATACTTGTCATAATTGGGGCGTAACGTACATCATATAGAAAAAGAGACCACATGTTCACCAGTACTTCCTCAAACAGCGAAAGTAATCTACTTAAAATATACAGTGATTTAGGAATATATAAATATTTAAATTTTTTAATTATGCTGAAAGTCGTGCGGAAGTGAAGTTTACCATTTACGACATGCTCGAGAAGAAATAAATACAAACAAATTGGAAGAAAAAAACTATATTTAGAGATCAAAATACTGTAGATATTTGATTATTCTTATTCATTTTCAAATTCATTTTCGATTCTTATTCATTTTCGATTATTTTTTTTCCATAATGAAGTATAATGAAAAATTAGAATTTTAAACTGGGATAGTTAACGGGAGTTGGCTGTATATCATATTAAACACAAACATATCAGTTAAAAACACAAACATCGAAGAAAAAACTTCTGTTGTAATTGATTATTCTTCTTCTTCTTCTTCTTTTTATGTAGACATGACTCTGTTTTTCAATGTGCCTCCAGTAAGTTGTCGTTCCATCGTTTTCATGGTCTTCCTACTGATCGTCTACCTATTGGGGAACCGTCGCTTGCCGTCTTTACTACTCCACTTGTTGTCATTCGGCTTATATGATCGTTCCATTCTACTCTTCTATTTCTTACCCAGTTCTTGATGTTCTTCACCTTGCATCTACGTCGTATATCTGTACTTCTAGCTCTGTCCCATAGTGTCTTACCATCAAATTTCATAAGTGTTTTCATCTCTACTGCTTCTAGCATCCATTTTGTCCTCTCTGTGTCAGATCGTGTTTCTGCCGCGTATGTTATGATTGGTTTGATGACCGTTTTGTAAATTCTGCCTTTCATTTCTTTCCCGATATTTTTATTTCTCCATATTGTTTCATTCAGGCAACCTGCGGCTCTGTTTGCTTTTTCACTTAATCTTCAACTTCAGTTTCGAGCTTTCCGTAGCTAGATAATGTGATGCCTAGATATTTAAACTCCATCACGTTCTATTATCTGACCTGCCAGCTCTAATTTACATCTTAGTAAATTTGCTGTTATAACCATGCATTTTGTCTTTTTTGGGGAAATTAACATCGTAAATTTTTTGGCGGTTATATTAAATTAATACAGCGTACGTTGTAAATCATCTTCAGATTGAGAGAGTAGTATTGCGTCGTCCGCATAGCAGATTATTCTAAGTTGTTTTTCTCCCATTTGGTATCCTTTCTTGATTCTTACTTTTTTTATTATTTCATCCATTATCAGGTTGAACAACAGAGGACTCAAGAAATCTCCCTGTCTTATCCCATTACCAGCTTCAATAGGGTCGGTTAGTTCTTCTTCTACTTTTACTTTTATTGTGTTGTTTTGGTAGTTATTTTCGATCGTTTTGATTATTCCTAGAGGTATCTCTCTTGCGTACAATAGGTGGATAACGTCCTTTAATTTAGTCCGGTCAAATGCCTTCTTAAGTTCCATGAAACATAGATATGCCGGTTTGTTGTATTCTAATGATTTCTCTTGTACTTGCCTCATTATAAATATAGCGTCGGTGCATGATCTTCCCGACCTAAGACCTTGTTGTTCTTCTGTTAGTGTTATAATTCCATTCAGTTTATTTGGATGTATATGACATATGATATGATATATTAAAAATTTTGGCAGTAAATATTGTTGGAGTGGCATTGAAATTTGTCACAAATGTTAAATAGTAATATTATTTTCCTGACAACTAAGATTCAAGATTCAAGTAAAATATTTCCATCATTCTGGCTTTACAACCTTGCGTGGATCCTAGCCTCCTCAAGAATTTCTCTCCAGTCGTCCCTATCCATCGCCTTTCTCCGCCAAACACGTATTCCCATATTTTTCATGTCTGCATCGATGTTATTAAGGAACCTTATTCTGGATCTTCCTCTTCTTCTATGACCAATCAGTCTATCAAGGAGCGTTTTCCAGCTCTTATTTTGTTCCATCAGTAGTGAAATATTAGCTAAAGTTAATAATCTAGGGGCATTACTTTCAAATTATTTTATTACATTAAAATTATTTTAAAAATAATAATGTTCATGGATATCTGTTAATGCGGGGTCTTTTAGTGATTCGTAGCTTAGTGGGTTTTAAAATTTTAATTGTCATAACTTCATTATTAACCAATAAATTTTAATAAAATTTTTGTCATTACTATTTGGAGCCACGCCCAATCCAGTCGCAAAGGATTTCTTTAATAAAAAATAGCTAAAAATTACTCTCCATTTTCGACAAAAAGCATCGTAGGGAAATTTAAATAACCATTTTAAATTATGTTCCAAAGTAGACCTTTTATTAGATGACGTTTGAAAAAAATATTGGTTTAAAATGGTTAACAATTTCAAATTTTTTAGAGGTGTTTCCAATCTAAATGGGTCACACTATATATATATATATATATATATATATATATATATATATATATATATATATATATATATATATATATATATGTGTGTGTAAAGAATAAAATCTTTTAGCGAAAGCCGCTATCGCTTTATTAAATTAAATGGCCAAATATATGGCCTAGGAGGACAAATTCGTTAAACTTCTCGTGCTCGAGTCGGTATCAATAAAGTGTTATGATCATTTCGGCCTATCCCAGCCTCATCAGACACTTGGGCTGATACAAATTCAAACTCGGAAAGTCCAACGAATGTCTCCCAAAACTTCACTGGCGGCCGTGAACGAAAACGACCAAAAAGCCAAAGCAGGTGGCGCATTTGTAAGCTAACTACTGTTGTAGTGAAGTTTTGGGAGACATTCGTTGGACTTTCCGAGTCTGAATTTGTATCAGCCCAAGTGTCTGATGAGGCTGGGATAGGCCGAAATGATCATAACACTTTATTGATACCGACTCGAGCACGGGAAGTTTAACGAATTTGTCCTCCTAGGCCATATATATATATATATATATATATATATATATATATATATATATATATATATATATATATATATATATATATATATATATATATATATATATATATATATATATATATATATATATATATATATATATATATATATATATAAATTCTGTAGTCTTTTTTATCTCTATTTTATGTATTTATTTCCTTCCTTTATAACTTTTGTTTTTGATAAGTAACATAGTAAGATAAGCTTTGATTTTAATTTTTTTACATATCAGGTATGCTAATGTATAGTCCAGGCAACGATTAATTATTCAACTTATGTATTACCAGTTCAGGAAGCACATACTATAGCAAAGTTTCAGCAAATATCAATGTCGTATAATTCTTTCACTTGAAAATATGCGACTATATGAAAAATGCACTGAACAATGCTTCATACACTCAATATAAATCTATATATGTACACACTCAATATATTCTATTTTTTTTACTAGGTATCTAGAACTATGTCCATTCAAAAAATGTTAATTGTGCGACCATGGGCTTCACAAGATGCACAATATCGGCGTGGGAATATATCATTTAATGAATACGTTACAAATGCCTGAAGGGACACGACGTGGTACTTATACTGTATCCAGAAATTTAGTGTCTCATTATAAAAGTTATTTTAATAACAGCTGTAAAACTGAATAATCCCTTGTAAATACTCTATTGTTGTATAATTATCACAGCTACCAAAGCTGCCAGGACCGGCATAATAGCCAAGCATAGCACGACTGTATATAGGTATATATAATCAGCTCAGATATTATCATTCAAGCATAATGTCAAAAAACTCTTTTTATAAACATACAAATTTCCCATAATTATTGTTATTAATCATTATTTTAAGTCTCAACGAAGAAAATGTTTTGTGTGTGTTTTGTGTTTTATTGGCACTAGTTTTTACACTGGCCAGTCAATTTCATAATGATTTTTTTAGACTATAACTTATCACTAACTCAGGGGAGTACTGTGTAGTGTCTGTGTTAAGTAAATGTCTTGTTACTTTAGTAAAGTCGACTTCATTGTCTTTACAAAGAGACGCTAATTGTATCTGAACGTCTGAGGTCCCTTCGGTGAGTACCAATTTACTCGTTTCAAAAGGTTCATATTTATTCATGTTGACTTGTTATGTTTAAGTTTTCCGTTTCATGTTTGAAAAAGTTGGCAAAAAATGGGAAATATTTTTTATTAATAATTTTACGAAAAAAAATTATTCTTCATTAAAGGTTATGCATCACATAGAAATCATTAACAGATAATCTTATAAAATATTAAGTGGTAGATAGGAAAAATCAAAATTATTAATTAATACTGAAGAGGAAAGTGATTTTAAATTTAGATATGCAAGAAAATGTAATTTTAAAATGTTTGTAGCTATTAAAAATTATGTCCAAGTTTAGATTCATGGCCTTCTAATAATTAAATAATACATTTAAAGTAAAAAGTAAATAAAAAAATACTTTTGCATTTGTTGATTTTGTATATTGAATAAGGTAAATTAGAAATAAAATTAAAAATTAATGCACCTACTGATACATCATTAAAAGGCCATTGTTGCCAACTTTTTCAGACATACTTTATACCTTACTAACAATTAAAACACTTCTTTCCTTACATGAAGTATAAAATATAATCATATTTAGCTATATGTATATATCTACATTAATTCATTTTAATTTTCACTTCACCATTTTATTATTTCACTTGCAATTTTTTTAACAAAACAAAAATTGTTTATGACTTTCAAAATTTGGATATATTTAATAAAGAATCGAGACAGAAAATATAATAATTAATTAATTCTAATACTCCATCAGTTTATGTATTTTTTCCCTTAATTATCTAAATATTTATTTAAATTAAATATGTAATGTAAATGACAAATAAAATATAAAATTCGTTAAGCCGGCCCTTTTTACTATTTACCTGAAGAGGCAAATCCCTTTATGGCTTCAACTTTATCAGCGGGATACTTTTAAATTCTACATAAGTCAGTTCTTATAATTGTGAATGAAGTATACGTACTACGTGAATACGGGTCTTCCTTTATTCAATCCGTAGTTTATTTGTACAGGCTGGCTACAACATTACATTGAGTAATTCTAAGAACGAATTTTGCTTTCAGCTCTCGTAAGCAGGTAAATGGTTAATAATATTCCATATTTTGGTAAATATGCATTAGTTTAATAGATAAATCGTAATAGATGCGTATTTTAGACATTATAATATTCACATGACAAATAGTTTTGTATATAAAGTACTGACAACCCAGTATCTTAAATTGCCACGCTATTTATATCAGAACCATTGTTTCAGAATAGTTTATCTGAAGTAGTAAATGGTTTCGTCATAACGAAATTCAAAATTCATGAGCAAAAATATCTACAAACGTATCCGAGATGTCCTTTCCAAAATCAAACATTTTATAATTAAGGGAGGAAATATGAGGGTGATTTAAAATGTAAAAAAGGAGATATCTTTGAATGCTCTAACCACAAGGAATTACGCTCCTAAATGCAGCGTATAAAATATTTTCCACAATACTATGCCATCGTATGGCACTGGCACCATATGCAGAACGAAGTGTAGGAAAATACCAGGCTGGTTTCAGAGGTGGT
Source organism: Diabrotica undecimpunctata (assembly GCF_040954645.1). Taxonomy (NCBI): domain Eukaryota; kingdom Metazoa; phylum Arthropoda; class Insecta; order Coleoptera; family Chrysomelidae; genus Diabrotica; species Diabrotica undecimpunctata. The sequence continues at coordinate 50,011,674 of NC_092803.1, read as the reverse complement.
AAATCGACAATTCATCAGATAGTAACTTAAGACAAATTTTAGAAAAAACACTGGAATATGGCATATATACTCATCACATATTTATGCACTACAAGGCAGTCTACGACTCTTTTATCAAAAGAGAAATGTTTAGAGTAATAAAAGAGCTAGGAGTACCAATTCAGTTGATAAATTTAAAAAAACTAACCTTTGGAAAAGTTGATTGTAGAGTATACGAATCCAGGGATATCCTCTCTTCTGTATACTGTACCATCTGGTTGTGGAAAAAGTAATACATATGCAAAGTGCAACTTCTTGCCTATGCTGATAATATAAATATTGTTGGAAGAGCGAAGAACGATGTACGAGAGGCGGATGTAGCACGAAGAGAAACGGCTACAAAAATGGGTTTAATAATAAACAAGAATAAAAGCAAGTATATGAAAATAAGCACGCAACCACAAATCCTACTTGTTATAGAAAACGACGTCATCTAAGCAACTAACGAATTTGTATACTTCGGAGCGCTGAAAATAACACTACTTGCAAAATGTTATCAATATAACAGTAAACAATATGTTTGAAGGACATAGAAAAAGTGACACACTGCGAGCTATATCCAATGGTGAGCACCCTTTACCTATATTTAGTTTACCGAATTTTTGACTTTTATAGAAAAGAGTAACTTTTATCTAGTTCATAGCTGTGGAGAGATCTAGAGGATTCAATCATTTAAGTCTTCTAAGCAGTGGTGGCATCAGGAGGTCGTTGGCGAGTTTGGATGAGATGATAGTCTCTTAAAGTAGTTTTACACTGAGTGCCAATTGCTTCTTTAATAGTTTTAACATCCAGGTCATCGGTCAGGTAACAGACATCACGAAGGATTTTAGATTGGAATCTTTGTAGTCTTTTTATATTTGTATTACTAGCAGTTCCCCAGATTTCAATCCATACACCCATACCGGTCGTAGTATTGCCTTATAGAGAAGGAGTTTGTTTTGGATACTTAAATCTAACTTTAGCTTCATAAACCATTACATGTTCTTGTAAAGTATCCCTACTTATAGTCGTTTGGACCATATTTATGTGTTTCGCAATTTAGGTGATTATCTATGTGAATACCCAGATATTCGACATCGTTCCTAGCAGGTAGTAATTTTCGGTTTATAGATACTAGAGGGTAGTTCACTCTTTTTAACGTGAAGGTGATGTGAGTCAATTTAGTTATAATTTACTAGAATTTTCTAATTGGTTTAAATGGTTTTGCAAATTTCTAGATGATAATCTTGGATTCACATGAGTGGACCTTATGTCGGTATTATCTGCATACGTAGCAATCGTAGTATTATTTGTGGTAGACATGTCAGCTGTGTACAGTAAATATAGGGTTGGACCAAGTGCACTACCTTCAGGGACTCCTGCCGAGATCGGATATAGGGGAGTGCAAGCTTCGCCATAACTAATTAAGAAGGATCTATCTGTTATATATATGACTGTGGAATTTTGACTATGGGATAAGGTAGCTGTGACTTGATTTTGAAAGTTGTACCATCATTTCAGACCTTGTCAAATGCTTGCGAAACATCTAAGAAGGCAGCTGTACTGTAGGACTTGTTTTCAAGGGCATCTCTAGCTGTTCTGACTACTCTATGTATTTGATCGATGGTACCATGTTTTGGTCTGCCAGAATGATGATGATTTAAAATGTTAGGTATAAACAGAGGCATATAAAGTTAGTGATCACTACCTATTCATAACAATATATATCACCAACCAACACAGTAGAGGAAAAAAGAAAATATGTTACCACACAGAAAAAATTATAGTTTAAAACATATAGAAAATAAAAAAATTACCAACAAAAGTTAAAGATGAATGTATGGTCTGTACTAATGTGTGGATGTGAAATTTGAACTTTAAAAAATTTCGATACCATAAATAAAATCGAGACATTTGAAATGTGGTTTGATGGAAGAATACACAAGATACCGTAGACGTAAACTACATATATTATCTCAGACATATAATCAGGGGACCAAGATATGAGTTTTTTCAGCTAATTCTGAATAGTCAAATTAAAGGGAAGAAATGGATATGGGGAAGAAACTCTCTTGATTAAGAAATTCACGACAGAGGACACGTTTAACAGCAGATCAATTGCTACACGTAGCCCAAGATCGAGATCAATATAGGAATATTGTAACCATAGTAGTCGCCGACGTTCCTAGGAACAGGGCACTCTAAGAAGAAGTTGTACTCCCATTTTGACCTTCTAACATTTCCCATACATTTTCTCAAAATGTTTTATTAAAGAGTCTTTCATCACTCGATTTATGTACATGTTCGGCTCATCTTATTCGGTTTGCCTTAATGTAGCGTACTATATTTTCATCTCCATAGTGTGTCTGGAGTTTCTAGTTATGATTTATGCCAATAATTTTGTTGCTTCACGCTGATTCAGCGTCCATATTTCGGTTCCATATGTTATTGTGGGGCGAATTATGCTTTTATATTTTATTGTTGCTGCTATTGTTTCCGGGAATGACCTTAGCTTCTGTCCTTTTTATGGCTGTTTTTGGCAGTTATGATCTCTCCTAGGTATTTGAATCTTTTATCGACTTCGAAGTTGGATTCATTGATGGATATATTTCTCTTAGTCTTGCGTCCTTCGTATCCACCAAGTAAAACATTGAAAAAAAAAATGAATTGTTTGACAGAGCTTATTGTTTTTAGTGCCAAAATATTACACGATTAATTACGAATAATAAAGGCTTTCACACGACTATACACTACTTTTATATGTGTTAAATGAGGAGGCAATTATTGACACAGGATTGATTTTTACATAGATTATCTGTTCTAGCAATCTTGGATAAAAGGAAAATGTTGGTAGATGACGTGGAACGATTTTTAATTGCTTCTTCTTCTTCTTTAGGTACCATCTCCTTTGCAGCTCTGTACAGGTACTTTTTTACTAATGTTGATTATAGTATATCTCTTTTTTAACACATAACACGCTCCCTTATAAGTTTCACAGAAAAACGTTCTCTCATTAAGTCAGTTATTAAGATATAAAAGGTCGAAAGCCTGAGTACAGTTAAGTCCGGAAATAAACAACTCCATTGAGATAGTACCAACTAATGTTGCCCTACGGCGTGTCAAATAAATTCCGAGGCACTTAGCGGGCATCCACTTTTAAAAAACCGAAAGCCAATAAATGTACAAAAACTATAAAGATAAGACAGTCACTACTAAAGTCTAATCAGTATGCTATTCCATTAAATTCTAGTTTTTAATTTCCTTCAATGTCTATTTTTGGTGAGTACCGTAGGCGAGATAGGAAGGGTCGATTTAAATCAGATATCGCAGTGGCGTACAAAGAATTATTTATAGGCAAAATGTTTTCGATAAACCTATAACTTGTTAGCAACCGGACAAATATTCGTAATATTCGTAATAAAACTGCACAATTTTTGTAAATATTTTTTTTTTTGATTTTTATAAAAACATTTTGATTTATATTTAATTTGAAACATTTTGATTTTATAATTTTAATACAATTTTATATTTAATTAGCGATATTTCGTCTCCTTTTAGATATTTCGATTTATAATTTTTACATAATACACTACTAATATACTACTACTTCCGCAAAAAATGAGATATGTCCCAGCTCCAAAAAAATGTATTGGGTTATAATGCAAACTACGAATAATTTACATGTTGGTGAAAATCCAATTCTTATCAGAAGTTATTAAAAAAAAAATATATAAATAAACGAGGTTGCGCGCTAGTTGCGCGTCGTATAACAATTGCTATAACTTTTTAATTATTCAGTTTTGAAATCGGACGTTTTCCAGAAAACTTATTTAGAAAATTTTTAACAAAAAAGAGACTCAATTTGTAAAACAAATTTTTAAATAAAATAACATACGACGAGGAGGATACAATTTTTTCAAAAAATCGCCATTTTGTTTACACAAAATTAAGACCGAACAAACGAGACAATTTCATGTAGACCAATCAAGAGAACAAGCTATAAGCTTGTTCGTGAAATACGTATAAGCGGATGGCAGATGCCCTGCACTGAAATTAAATCTAAAACCGTCTTTCTGCTTTATTTCTATACTCAGTCGAGTACTAGAAACTAATTCACTAAAAATTTTTGCCGTGATGAACGACACGGGGAATGCAAATTGTAGATTTCCTTGTCGACTAATTCATCAATCTATCTGATTTGCAATTTGTAGAAAGCGCAGTGTTAAAAATTTTAATTTAGTTTTGCGAAGTAGGAAATCTTAGGATTTCTAATGTTGTTATTTGATGACGTTGTAACGTCTGAAGACTATAGGACCATAAGCCTAATAAGTCATCTGATGAAAGCTGTTTCTAAAAGTAATCCACAAAAGAATTTACCGGAAATGCGAGGAACAAATTGAGCCCAATCAGTTTGGATTTGTAAACGCCGTTGTTAGTTGGTACGAGGAAAGCTTTATTTAGCGTTCAGGTATTGTTTCAGAACTGTAGAGATGTCAGCTCTGATGTTTTTGCATGCCTAATTGGCTACAAGAGAAAAATACTGAGGAAAGTATATGGTTCGGTACAAGAGGAAGATGGCACATGGAGAATCAGGAGAAACGACGAGGTTAATGAGTTAAATGAAGGTTATGACATTGTAAGATTTGTGAAAAGTCAAAGACTGTCATGGCTAGGACATGTGCAGAGACAAAACGATGCAAAAACAACAAAGAAAATGTTACAATGGAAGCCCATATGAAGGCGAAAAAAAGGAAGGCCCAGAACGAGATGGTTGGATGACGTGGAAGACCACCTGAAAACAATGAACATAAGACAATGGAGAAGAAGGGCACAAGAGAGATCTGAATGGAAGGACATAGCCAGACAGGCAAAGACCCATCCAGGGTTATGATGCCAAAAGAAGAAGAATTGGCTACAAGAAGGCTTTCGATAGACTCAGGCATGAACAAATGATGGAAGTGCTGAAGAGAACAGGGATTGACGGAAGAGACCTAAAAATAATAACTAACCTGTATTAGAATCAATCAGCGGTGCTCCGAATACATGGAGAATATACAGATCAGGTCAAAATCTTAAGGGGAGTGAGATAGGGGTGCATAATTTCATCCCTGACATTTAATCGGTACTCGGAGCACATTTTTGAAGACGCCCTAAAAAATATTGAAGATGAAGGCATCTCAATAAATGGAGTCAAGCTCAATAACCTTCGGTATGCAGATGATACAACGTTTTCCAATACAATAGAAGGGCTGCAAAACTTCATGAACAAAATAACGGAAACAAGTAGAATATATGGACTGGATATATACACCAGCAAAACCAAGCTAATAATCATCAGCAAGAAAAACATATCTGGAGCAAATCTGTATGTGAACCAAATGAGAATTGAATGTGTCTCACAGTAGAACTACTTGGGAACTATATTCAATGTCGTGGGACAATACCCAAGATATTAAATGTCGCATCGAAAAGGCAAAAAGTGCATTCTTGACTATAAGCTCTGTGTTCAAGAGCCATGACCTCACCCTAGAAACAAAAATAAGGCTCCTTAAATGTAACGTGTACTCAGTGCTTCTGTACGGAGTAGAAACGTGGACATTGAAGGCGGAAACTCTATCAAAACTTCATGCTTTTGAGTTATGGTTATACAGAAGGATTCTGAAGATACCATGGACAGGCAAAGTCACCAATGAAGAAGTTCTACGAAGGATGAACACAACCGTGGATTTCGTCAACATCGTGAACGGCCGTAAGCTGCAGTACTTGAGACATATACTGAGAAATCACGGCAGATATAAGCTACTCCAATGCATTTTGCAACGTAAAATTGAAGGAAAAAGGGCCCCAGGACGAAGAAGAATATCCTGGCTTGCTAACCTGAGAGCATGGTATAGAAAGACCTCAACACAGCTCTTTCGTATAGCAACCAACAAAGTCATCATAGCCAGAATGATCGCCAACGTTCGGAACGGACAGGCACTCTAAGAAAAAATAACGTCTGTATATTATATAATTATTTTTATAATTATTGTACTATGACGGCAGATATTTAATTTCGATTCAGAGCCTCTGCATATGTCATTGAAATGCATTGAAATTTAATCTAAAAATGCGTCTTTCTGCGAGTTTAAAAATACTTGGGGATCCTGCAAATGTAAGTAATAATTTTAATAAATTCATTCTAGATATATATGTTGCGTGATATGCCAATTATAAAGTTTAGAAGCAACATAACACTAAATACCAATAGTATTTATCCAACACCACTAACCAATAATAAGGTAATTGTTTTACTCTCATAGCTTTGAACTTGCAACACCAATATGTCATTTTAAAGAACACATTCTCAACAGGTGTACTTCCCAATGCACTGAAATTAACATAGTTAAACCTGTTAGCATTAATTAAACCTGTTTAAGAAAGGTGATCCTGAACTTCTGGAAAATTATCTTCCTATCAGTCTGCTCCCTTCTTTCTCCAAATTATTTGACTCGGAGGTATGTGTGAAGCTTCTGAGCCTTTTCTAAATTCTCAAAATTTATTAACTCATGCATAGCATGTCTATTTAAAGAAAAAATCAATCGGGACTGCAGTATACAATTTTATGGATAAGATTGTTGCAGGTTATGAAAATAAACATCTTTCTCTGGGAATCTTTTTAGATTTGTCAAAGACTTGATAGTTTGGACCACTTAATTTTACTGGAGAAATGGAAGATATGGTATTAAGTGACCGGCTTATCATTGGATAAAATCTTATTTAACAGGACGTAAGCAAAAAGTACTTATAGAACAATTCAACATGTCCGTTATAAATAAGTATTGAAATTGTATATTTTTATAACTATTGTATCTTGACACTATTTACTTTAATTGGAGTAATTTAAATCATTTATTTGTTTGTCAAACGATTCTTTTGAATAAAGATATTTCTATTCTATTCTGATCCAACTTGTACTCTCGAAGAAATCACTTAATAGGAGTAGCAAACTTTTGAAAAAATGTGTCAATTAAAATTGTTATGTTAAGATTTTATTACAACGAAAATTAAGATTATTGATTATACAGAAGTCGTTTGCAGAAAAGAGCACATTCGTATTGGGTACATATGCCCATGTTTTCACCAATTACAAACAATCAGATACGCAAGATTATTTCAAATAAAGCTACGGAATCATTTTAATCAATCATTCAAAACTGACATTGTCTTTGTAATGTCACATTTGCCAATTTTTATCTTTATTTATTGTTTAACTGTAGTTAAAGCTACACCAAAGATCAAACATTGCAACGATACAAACGAAAGCGTAAACGGAGTCGGGACAGTTCTATTTACTCCAGCCGATGTCTATAAACAATGTTGGTCTCTGGAAGAGATAGCTATATTGACGACCAGGATGATCCTAGAAGACTTACTGCCGGACGTAACAGTTTTCAACATAGACAGCAACGCTTTTGTCGACGATATAGTTAGTTATTTCCGATTGTTAATTGAAGTTGTAAAGACAGCCACCACTGGTCGAAAAAAAAGAGTAACTCTTCTAGCGTTAACTGATCTACTTGGAGGGTACTTGCAGTATGCTGTTTTACCCTTAGCTCGGTACGCATTCTACGCTGGTCTTATAGGTAAGTAATTTTTGCATCCTTATTGTATTCTAGTAATTATTTATACTAATAATAAATAAATGAGGACCAAAATATATTGGAAATTTCAGAAGAACATGTGAAAATTGTATTGAATTTTATGATAAATATAAAATTTTCAAGTTTCAGTATAATACTGATAGAACAGTTTAAATATAACGGAATAATACTGTTTAGTCCACTATTAAGCCCAGTGAAAGGTTTTTGTCTCATAATAGGTATACTTGTTATTAAAAGTAAATCAAGATCAAATGATTATTGCACTTTTCATGAAATCAGAATATTTTTTGTAATTTAAAGTTGTTTTACTTAATAGTGTTTAAAAGTTTTCTTTTAAACACTATGTGTTTCACTTTTGTTTCACCACTAAACTGGTTCTGCTCTCTAAGACCGTTATCTTAGGTTTATTGCTTTTATAGATATATGTATAACCCCAGTCTTGGTGTGTGGATAAAGTCAATTTTTTGACGTGACGTCTTAAATTAGGTTGTGGCTCGGAGTCACTCATGAAAAAGTGTAACGCCCGCTCACGTCTGTTACGATGAATCACCGAACGAGAGAGAGGCCCGCCGGACCGGCGAATGCCTTGTGTCTCTCTCTCACTCAAACATGATCGGTCCGCTGCGCGCGCAGCACTAGAGAATTAGGCGCGTTGAATCGGTGGGTGCTTGTGTCTCTGTCTTTCTCGAGCGTTCTTGGCGTTGGAAAACCGTGAAAGCGTCATAATACAAGTTCACACGTGTGGTTAAAGTATCGTCAGCTGTGTCTGTAGTGAAAATGTGGAGTGCTTAGATTCGTCATTTACAACAACTACAACAATAAAGGTAAATAATTGTACACTAATATTTCATTATCGTAAACTATGATTGATTGATTAATTGTTAGATTGACACAAAAGTTGAGAAACTGAGTTTATAGGTTATGTCATACTATTGACAAATGTTGATAGTGTTAAGTAAATTATTAGTTTAAATCACTCTGCAATCAATCGTAATTCAGTCGATTGAGAAGAAACAGCGCGTTTCAACTGCAAACAACTATTGTGCAATTTAATAATATTCATATCAATAAATATTCTACCGAGAAAAAGACGTTGTCACGTAAAATCTTCGCCCGTAAAACCGACTTTACAGGCAACCGATTTTTTTACTTCAATAACAATAAAATATTAGCGCCAACATGAACGTATCGTTATCATACATCGAAAAGTAATTGACAATTAAAAACAGCTAGATTGTAGATTTCAAAGAAGTCAATTGGCCACGTAGATGTTTCCATATTTCTACTTGAAAGATCTTTTGTGCATGCTCTACATTGTGGTCCAGAAAAATTTCCCCTTCTAGAAAACCTGTTAACCGTTTCGGAGCTATTTACCTGAACGATCGAGTTCTCCATCAACAGATACAGAATCATACAGACACTAGATCAAGTTGGATATCAGTTAAACTGTAACGCAGAGAGTCAAGGTGACACTAGATCCAGAATTAAGCAGAACAGAGCCGTTTTTAGAAAGATGTCCAAGGTATTATGTAACAGAAACCTAAAATCGGCATTGCGAATCCGCCTAATTCTCTGCTACGTGTTCTCGATCTTACTTTATGGTGTCGAGTCTTGAACTGTGAATAAAACTGATCTAAACCGCTTTGAGGCTTTAGAAATGTGGTGCTATAGAAGAATTTTAAAAGTTTCTTGGGCGGAAAAGATTCGAAACTCCACAATATTAGAACGTCTCAGCAAGACTACTGAGATTATAAAAAGCATCCAGAAGAGAAAGCTAGAGTACTTCGGACATGTAATGAGAGGTCCCAAATATAGACTGCTACAAAATATTATGCAAGAGAAAATACAATGTACTGAAGGGATGTACATGAAGATTGTACATGAAGAAGAAGATTATCATTATCAGTCTCTTTGCTTTTATTCTAAACTTCTATTTTGAGTCGTACCAATATAAATCCCCTTTACCGACATATCCTGCCTAAGCGTCTCCCCAGACCTTCTTTGGTCTTCCTCTGCTATTCCTTGCAGGAACCCGCAGATCAGCAATGTTTCATATTGGATAATTAACGTCTAGATGTTGAACATAACCAAACCATCTTATATTGTGCTCCCTCGTTTTATCATAAATTGAGGACACTCCTAGACTTCGATTAATATACTTTTTTTCTTAATTTTATCCTTTTTTGTTACTTTATACATCCATCTAAGCATTTTCATTTCCGCTGTTCCTCTTTCTCTCCAACTTCTTCTTTAGGTGCCGTGTCCGTGTTCAGACCTTGGCCATCATCAAGTTTACAATTTCCTGAAACCGTTCTCTATCGGCTGCTGCACGAAATAATTCTTCTACTGTGGTACCACTAATATTATTAATCTCTAATATTACTTGAAAATTAGCCATGAAAGTTTCTTTCGACCAATCCATCTCTTTCCTTTCACTTTTCCTTGTATTTTAAGGCGAAGTAAATGTTATTTGGGTCCTCTAATTATATGGCCGAAGTAGCAAGCCTTCTGAATTCATCATTTTAAGAATATCTTCATTGGACGTGTGCGAAACCCATGATATTTTTAGGATCCGTCGATAGCACCACAATTCGAATGCTTCTAATTTGTTAAGCATTATGGTTGTTAATGTCCATGTCTCACAACCATATCATGGGATAGACCATATATAACATTTCAGGACCTTCTTGCGAATATGTACCGACAGGTTTCTGTTACATAAAACTGGTTTCCAGGTCATAAAAGCTTTTTGTGATATTTCGATCCTGGTTATTATCTCTTTATCAGAGTCACAATTTACATTTAACCAGCTGCCGAGGTATTTATAGGTTTACGCGTTTGATCTCCTCTCTATTAAACCGAAAGCAAACCTTGATCTATATTAATATTTCCAACAGCCATCCACTTTGTCCTTGAAATGTTAATTTTAAGGCCTCTCCGATCACTTGCTTCACTGACTAGTTTTACTAATGTTTAGAGATCTTGTAAATGTTCTGCAAGAACAGCTGTATCGTCAGCGAATCTGATGTTGTTGATTACTTCTCCGCCCAGTCTTACTCCCTCTTGTCTATCATCCGAAGCTTGCCTAAAGATTTCTTCAGATTAAACAGACTGGATGACAAAACACAACCCTGTGGTACTCCATGTTTGACGGGTAGTTTTTCAGAGCGACTATCTCAATTTATATATAACTAAAATATAGCTACAATAGCTATATTTTAGCAGTCTTATATCATAGTGGTCAAGTCTTGGTGCCCACAGGAAATTAAAAAGTGTATCGTGTTGTACTCGGTCAAAATCAAATCAAAAAATTTGTTGTAGAAAATAGTGCCTCTCTAGTTCCTAGATCATTTCTATATCCAAACTGGATTTAGACTATCTTTTTAACTACCCAACATTTAATTCCGTATATAATAGCTAGCCTTATGAAAGCTTTATAGGATGTTAATTTTTCATTGGAATTTTTACATACCAATCGCTTGCTTCTACTTCATCCATCCAACCCTAATTGAATGAATCTCCATCTATTTTCCCATTACTCTGTAATACCGATCCTAGTTACTTAAAACTATTACTTTTCACAATCATTTCATCATCAAAATATTTGATTCTATTTGTACTAACGCCATCTTTAAATGAACATTCCAAATTACCATGAATTTGTCCTACTAAGATTTATAATTAAGCACCAAGGAATGTTATAATTTATGGTATTGACGAACAATTACTGTTCTATAGACAACATGTTCGGTCGTTTCCTTTACATGTTCACAGAATCTATATGTTGTTATATCCAGTTTGTTCATTTTATAGAAATGATGTCATTGATCATTGTCCAGTAAGAATATTTAAGAAATTTAGTTCTCTGAAGCCCTAAGACTATTTTTGTATAGCGAACATAAATTTAAAATATGCTTTTTGCTGGCCTTTGAAAGAGCTTTGATAGATACTGAGGATGGTATAAAGATCTTAATGATGCAGGTCTTAATGATGCAGTCATAATAGCCGACAGCCAAGAAACACTACCACGTCTTAGTCACAGATTAAATACAGAACGAGAACAATTTGATTTAAAAATTATCACAGATAAAATAAAGAGAATGGTGGTTAGTAGAACAGCGAATATACATTTGAGTATAAACGTGAACGGCAATAATATTCGTTAAGTCTCCCAGATCAGATATCACGTGAGCACAATGCTTTTTGGCTGTATGTAAAATTCAATGTAGATCTTTCAATCAGATCAAACCTAAATTGACACCACCATCTAAACAAAGATAAAAAAGACATCAGACAATTAGTAAGATAATAGATAATTGACACATTGATATAAAGATGAAGATAAATCAATGAAGATAGAGAGGAAGCTCCAAATCATACAAAACATACACTTGATGAGAAACTGGTACGAAATCATAGGAAGAGTCCTCGAAAAATATTATATTTACTTCAAAATTTGGCGAATAGAGATTAGAAATGGTAGACAGCTAGCAATTAGAATGTAGTAGAACTATCTTTTAGCGATCTTGGTATAATTATTATAAATTATGGGAGCATTGGCACTTTTGGGATATAATTTACAAAAAAGCTGGAAAGTGTTAAAAAATGTGTCTGTAGGTCTCTACAAAGTTAATGAAGTACTTAAGTCTTTATAGCACGTAACGTAACAACTTTTAGAAATTATATTTCAAAGAATAGTAAGTATAATTAGTTTCGGACATAGAAGCTTAACTTATAATCTCACAAAAGTGAGTGTGTAACGGCCAATATTGTGTCTTTGTTGTACCAATATCGAGAGAGTGTATCTGAGAGCCCAGACAGTGTTTCTGCTATATTTTATGAGCATATATAATTATCGTCTAGAATCATCTTTTATATCCGAATTAAACTGTTGCTTTCTGTGAATTTTAATCAGGGAGTGTTTCCAGGTTACATATGTACTTAATTTTAATCAGGGAGTGTTTCCAGGTTACATATGTACTTAAACGGTCTTCAATGCGGCTTATCTGTAAGACTTAACGAATTTTTTTCGCCCTATTCATATTTGAATACTAATTTTCCCTGCATATTAAAATATCTTTTTTAATTTAATGTCTACGACTTACCTTAAAGAACCAGTTGAACATATAGCAGTACGGATTATATAATTATATAATTTACCTGAAACAAAAAATAGCAACTATAGGTACATAGTATAATGAGTATAATGAGAGGGAGCGATTATAATTACATATATATCGGAGAGACAGTATCCCATATAAACTACGTCCGTCCTAATGGCGGAATACGGGCAACAATACATTGGCCTATAGAGAAGTCCTTACAGTAGGGATCCTGGCCTGTATAGACAAATTTAAGCGGTGTGGAATAATATTACACTTTGGTTGCATTTGCATAGGTATGTGCTAACATTAAGAGCGGAGTTCGTACTCGTATAATTGCTGATAGAAAAATGAAAGATAATGAAGTAGAAGTTGAAAGAACGAGTGTTAGAATAGTGGCAGTGAAATCTGTACTTGATAAAAATGACATACTGATGATGTTCTATCAGAGGAGAGAGTCATAATAGAAGGTGACAGGATATGAAGCAATACATGGAGGACTAGGCTTTAGAACTAGAAATGAAGCTGGACATTATGTGCTTGAATTAAAAACATCATTAGATATGGCGATTGTTAACACACTCTTTAAAAAGAAAGAAATTCAACTTATTACTTATAAAAGTGGATAAAATCACTCCCGAATAGATTATTTTCTGCTAAGAAAAGACGATATATGTGAATGTAAGGACTGAAATGTAATAGTGAGACTGGAGCCAACAACAAAGTTGCTTGTGCTGGACATCAAATTAAAAAAGCAAAACTAAAACATAACATTGGAGAGGACTAGAAAGAAAGAAAGTCTATTCAGGTCAAAACTAGTAGAAGTAATGTGTTGGAACACGAAAGAAAATTTGGAGGCATATGGTCAGTATTATTTACAAATTTACAAAAGTTTGCCGAACGGAATAATTAGCTTTATCGTTTCACCTAGTAGTAAGTAAAATATTACCTATCATTTTGACATGTTTTCCAAGAAGATCATAAATCAGTTATCAAAACTGCTGTAAAGTCATTTATATTATGTAAATTAAATTTTATATAAAAATGAATACAAAAAGGTTATGCGCCGGACATGATCGAATTGTACATGATTATTAATTATTTGAAGTGTATCTCAACCACTAGGAGAACACATATTTACGAGAGAAGGTTTACCAGACAAAATTTCTATTATAACTTGTCTGTACGTAATAACAATTATACTTAACAAGTTAATGTGTTTTTCCATTTTCCTCGGAAATAAAATAAAAGCTATTGATTTTATTTTCTCGCGCATTACTTATAATGCTAAATCCGAATCCGTCATCAAACTGTTGCACTAACCTCCAGATGGGCAGACAGACCACACAAAAACAAAAGGATCAATTTTTTTATTTCTATTTTAATCCAATATGTAAAGTGCAACACAATCCACTATACAATGAATAAATAAATATATGTGCTGGACAATCACATAATGGTACACTGCCATTTTACTAGAATTTCGTCTTAGAAGATCAACTGTAGCTCTATCAGCAAATAAATCAGTTTTTGTAGAATCTGCAATTCTTGAAAGCTCTTTTTGGTTTAAATGTTAGATGTTAGATTTTTTTGAATTAATATTCCTTAATATGTATATAGCTCATTCCTTTCAACAAAAAAAATGGTTGTGTACCTTATATAAACCATTTCATCTTTTCAGATTACACCAGCATGGAGAAACTAATCCAGCTCTTCGAAGAAATCAAATGGTTCTTGCGCACCAACGGCCAAGGCTGGCCTAAACCCATGACAACCACGCCGGTACTAACCATAGAACCCATCAATTTTGAAACGGAAACACCAAAAATACCGAGCTGCTGCAGCCAGCTCTTTTATACGGAATCTGAACAAAATTCCCAAAGCGAGAATAATAATGCTACGGTAGTCACAACAGAAATAACCTTTCCTTTGCCGTTTTTTGACTCCAGAGTACGACCTTCAGCAATAGCGGTACCATTTAAGAGATTCACGTTAAGAAATATCGAGTCCAGGAGAGCTTCGCATATTATACTTAAGTTTTTCATAGGTAAAGGAAAGACTAAACTAGATCAATATCTTTTCTTACATAAAACACTTATAAAGACTTAATATATCCTTGTTACCAATACTTCCAACTTCTTATGGGACAAATACACATGAATTAGAAATATTTGGAAAAGATTTTCAAGCTCCGCCCATTGTGTCCATTTATACAATGATAAAAATTCCGACACAACTTCGTTAGACAACTCCATCGTAATATTAGCACTCCACTGACAGTACCAGACTTTAACGGCGTCGGAAGGGAAGGAGAAGTACGTACGTGTTATGTATTAGCTTCCAACCTCCTTTTAAGTGTGCTTGATTTAGCGACAAACGACGGGATAGTACGCGCCTGCTGTAAAGAGACAGTTTTGCCTTATCCCAGGGATCGTACACCATAAATATTGAGGGAAAAACCATAAATATTCCACGTTGCGTTGGTTCCCGTTTTAGATTTTTGTCTTTTTCTATTTTGTCTTTTCTATTTCTCTTCGCCGATGAAGAACGCTGCTCCACGTTTTGTCAGTTCTCGGCTTAAAACAGCAGCCAAAATGTGTGAGGTTATATAAGTCTAGCTGAGTCTAAGTCTATCTCAATTGCTTTATTCAACTTTAATTTATGGATTGTTTCGATAATCTTTTTCACTAATAATAATGTGGACTTTTGACATAAATTCTTTTTCTTATTAAAAACTTCCGTTTTCTCTCTCCCGCTCAAAATAAATTTAGCATTTAAATTAACAGACCCTTATGTGTCGTAATTAGGAGAAACTGTTTTTTGCCCATTATTTTTATAAAAATTGTCTTTCCAGCATCTACCAAGTGTTTTAAAGAGAAGAAATCCAGCAAAGCCACGACTTTAAAATTTCACAATAGTTTCTTCGGTTGGTTGCGCCGAGACGTGTTAACTAAAATTGAAGACGACAAATTCTACTCTGCTTTTGGAGGAATACTGCGAATAGAAGAAACGCTGAAAGCAATGGGTGCTGTTGATGAAGGGGAGAATACATGTATTCCTGAAGGTGAGCAAGAAATCGTGGTTCCAGAAGCAGGAGTCTCACATAAACACTTTACCTCTTCGATTATCTTGATAGTAATGTTGGCTATAATTTTACTCTGGTTCATTATCGGCACCGTCTTTATTTGTCTTCGAATGAGACGGTCTCAAAAGAAGCAAGATGAAAAAGATCAGACCAAATCAAGACCTACGTCGTCCTCGAGCTTAGAAACCAGTAAGTGGTCCTTGTTTTCCAAAAGCAAATCAGACCAAAGTGTGGAAGGCAAATGTAAATGCTCATCTAAAACATCGGCCTTTAGTACTTCCTACACAAGCGATTACGATTTAGAAGAAAAGATTAAGAAAAGAAAACAAAAGCAAAGGAATAAGGCTGTGACTATTTGTTATCCTCCTTATTTAGAACCGTACATGGAGAAAAACAGACCTGCTGTGATAGACACTCAGACTACTACGATGAAGAAGCTACCGTCTATTGAAGAAATATCTGAAGTCACAACTGAAAATAGGAGTCTGCCTCGAAAATTAGGAGCTGATAATACTGGGCACATAAAGGAACAATCAAGGTAAATTCTCTTTATTCCCAATCCTTCACGTACAAAGATTTTGCTGATTGGTCACCTTTACATTTGTATGTAACAAAGTACAATTAGTCCATTGAATTATCAGACATTACTTGTAGCAAATTAAATTGTCCACTTTATTTCTATTACTTTTAATCGTAAAATTTTTTGGGCCCCTTTTTTTCTGGTAATTTTACAATAAAATGACATCAGAGCAATATCATAGAGTACATAGTTGGCCGGGTTCTTGAATATTCGTTATCTTGGAATAAGGGGTGCAAAGAATTTTCGCGCTGTATCTCGTAAACTAGCAATCCTACAAAAAATGTTATGGTACATTATTTATAGCAAATTAAATTGTCTACGAATATATTTCTATTACTTTTTATGGTAAAATGGAAAATAAAAAGTTATTAACAAAAATAACTAAAAATTTTTGAACAAATTTTCTTTTCGACCTTACTTTTTTTTCTAGTCATTTTACAATAAAATGATGTACCAATATTATTCCAAGATAAATTTCTTAGTAATGAAAAGATTAAAACGAACTTAATAGACCTTCTCAAAACTGCTCTATCAGCAGTAGATTTTAGTGTCGAGCAGGTTGAATCTGATACTGATACAGTCATCATTAGTTCTGCGCTTGCTACATTCCAAGCCTATGCTGCCCTGCTAAGAAAAAGGGAAGTGTCTACAAAACATCTGTTTTAAGATAAATGGAAGTACAGTTTCAAATTGGATTTTTATACTTAAACATGGATTATTTTCCTTGTATATTTTTGTTGTATTGTCATATGTAATACTAGATTTGCTTTAAAGGAATAAAATCACTACAATAAATCAGTTTTTAATAAGAAATATCACTTACTTCTTTTTTGACTTAATAAAAGCCAAGCAAAAAGGCAGTATCTACAAGTTACTGCTCTTTTTCTTAGCAGTGTAAAATTAACAAAAGCAGTAACTACACTTTTCTTTTTTTTAACTAGATTTTATTAGCTAGTTAATTCTAGGTCTAAAAAAATTACAAAAATATAAAATTCTTAAAAAATTGTCTTTAACATGTATGTATTCTCCCAGAATACTTTTCTATTTTCTGGAATAATATTTTGTAGCACTTGAAGTAACTAGTCTTTACTTTCCATTGGGAATTTTTAGGTGAGACTAGTTTGGCTGGTTCTGGTATCCCAGTCTTCAAAATCCTCGGTTACAAGAAATCAAGCTCCTTAAAGTTTTCTGATTTGTCATACGTGCTTTTATACTATGAGCTGTGTTTACCTCTTTTAAACTTCATGTGAACAATATCTTTGAGATAAGGTCTGTCTGGTTTGGCTTTCATTTTCGCTTCAGACTTCCAATTTTTCCACATAAAATGTCCTTTATTGGCAGCTCCTAGAGCATCAACAAAATCATCGAAATCGTAAGTTTTTTTCTGTGCTTTTAGTGACAGTTCCACCTGGTGATGAAAACTATCGGCACTCATAAAGGTGTGCCCAGACTCGAAGTAGTAAACTTGAATTTCAGCAGCTCCAACTGCAGTTGAGTTTACTATATTAATAAACAATGTTAATAGGCATCAATTTTTATTCTGTGCGCTACGATTGTCTAACCACAAGAAACTTTTTAGTATCACGGTAATGATTAGGAAATACATTGAAAGTATTTGCAATACATTCTTGATTTCTGACAAATATAGCACAATGCCACAGAACTGCTAATGGTTTAAGCTTAGACTTTTTTCCCGCAGGAGCAAATGTCTGGTTGTATGTTGTGAGGCGTGGTGAAAAGATGATTTGCTTGATTTACTTTATTTCAAGTCGAGGTAGCATAATTATCTTTACTAGATATTCACTAAATATAACTTCATTGTTGTTGTTAGTTTCGTTAACTTTCTCTGCAAATTCTTTTCACAAACCTCATACTCCTGTTGTATGTCGGCGAATTTGAACGGTAGAAAAAAATTAAATTGTGTGAATAAAAAAGTAATTTTGTTTTCGAAAGTATTTGAAAAAGTGGTAGCAGTAGCGGTTCCATGTAGCAGTGCAGAACTTAATGTTAACAGTCTTTGTCATCATCATCATCATCATCATCAGTGGCGTTACAGCTCTTTATGAGCCAAAGCCTTCAGAACAATCCTCCATTCGCCCCTGTCTCTGGCAACTCTTCTCCATGCTCTAATTCCGATAGACTTCAAATCATTTTCTAGGTTGTCTTGGTACCTAAATCTCGGTCTTCCTCTTCTTCGTTGTCCGATCGGCCCTCTTCGGTCAAAAACTTTTCTGACTATGGCATCTTCCTCTCGTCTGATTACATGACCTATCCATCTGAGGCGTGCTACCTTAATGAATTTTACAACGTCAGGTTCTCCAAATCTTCTATACAACATCTATCTAACAACTTCTAACAGTCTTTGTAAGTACCAATAAATTATCATTGCATCGGGACAAGCTTAGGCTAGGAGATTTTAGTATCCAAAAGGAGATAGGAGTTTTGGTTAGGATGTGAGATCGATATTCTATTTTGGGAGCAGATCCAAGCAGGATCTAAGCAAGAGTTTAGTTAGCGGTTTGACAAGACAGTCAATTTTAGAATTGAAATAAATTGGAAGTTCATTGGTTTATTAAAACTTGGGAACAATACTACAGAGATATAAAGTTTTGAAACGAAACAGTAAACAATTAAATTTATAAAGTTGTTTTTTTATAAGCTATGTGAAGTAATGTACGTCAGTTAGTAAAGGGAATATATTTGGGCTGCGCAGTTTGCAATTGTCAGGATAGGGATGGAGGGATATTTATATTTGGTTTGTTTTATGTGTAATAAAATTTTTCAATGTATTTATCAATATATTTTAATTGTGTCAAGCATTGTGGCGTTCTGTGGCATTCAATTTGGCGTCTGTAATTAAGATCATTGAGATATTTATTGAATAAAAAATTGATTAATTTATTTTTATTGTTTGTTTTGTTAGTTTTATTGAATTTTATAAAATCAGTAACTGTATTTAAATCTAGAGTAAATTTCAATATCATAATATATAAATATGTATGTATCTATTGGTAGAGCTATTTAATATTTAACTTTCATTTATAGAAAACACGCAACCACTACATCAGTTCAAAACATACGTTACGGGAGCCGATGCCCAAACATTAATATCAATGGTGCCAGTTCCTCAAAATCCAAACTTCGGAAGAACAAACAGCCGTCGGGAGGAATGATAATAGATGAATGTTGGTGTGACATTTTACATGCAGAAGATGGAGAAATTGAGTCTGTAACGTTGGACGAATCATTTCCTGGAGTCGAAGACGATATGAAACGTGTACAGCAGAGAGGAAGTGCAGATAAAACGAGAGTTGATGAGTAAGATTTTAAATTAATTAGTTATATTTTATTTGTTACTAAAAGATTCGTAACTTACTTAATAATAAATTAAATCAAATACAATAACAAGACCGGAACAATGGATGTCTAAATAAAAATTTTATATATAAATTGTTCCTTCTACACATGGTCACTTAGTGTATATGGTAATTTCATTGTTTTTTTTTCTGCAGCATCCATTTATGTTGCCATCCATCCATCCCCGGGGAAAAAACCATGTCCAAACCCAAAGCATTCCCACCTTCACCCTTTCCTTCAAGCGTGGCGTTTTAATGGCTTAAAACCCCAAAAGTTATTTTCCATGAAAGATGAAACTACTGAACGACCCTCAGTTTCCGGCGGCTCCAACACCCTCAACCAAGGTAGCGGTTGAAACAGGTTTGGAACAGAGGATGCTAAGAATCCCCGGAAAAAATCAGACAACTACAAAGAGCGACAAATGCATATTACTTCATACAATGTTAGAGCTCTTATATCAGACCAGAAGATGATGGAACTGGAGGAAGAGTTATATGCCACACCAGTATATTACACAATAATTATGGGTGACTTTATTTCGGAAATGAGATATAAATAAGATGATGCAGAAGTAGCAATGGGTAAGTATGGCTATGGTGAAATGGTGAAAGAAATGTACGAGGACAAAGATTGCTGAACTTCTTACACCAGGAAAATTTATTCATGATGAACTCTTTTTTCGATAAAAAGCCTCAGTGTAAATGGACATGGATCAGCCCAGATAGCAGTGTCAAAAATGAAATAGATTATATCATAACAAACAGAAAAGAAATAATCAAAGACATCAAAGTACTTTTCAATAGGAAGCGACCACAGATTAACCCGTCTGAGATACTATTAAATGTCAAATTGCAAAGAACAAAGCTGATCCTAAAAACAAGAAAAAAGAAATGGATTCCCCCAGAAAACAACGACCTGTATCAAGATACACTTACCAGATATATACAAGACTTACAAGATGAAATAGAAGATATAGATCAAGCAAATGATGGCATAATGAAGGCTCTAAAAGAAACGGAAAGGGAGTGCTGCCCGACCGTTCTGTCGCATAAAGAAAAACTAAGCCAAAATACCAAAGAGTTAATAGGTAAAAGAAGACAGGTGACGAAAAAATACGGCTCCAATTACACAATAATGAAGAAATTAAATAAAGATATCCACCGGCCAATCCGAAAAGACGTAAGAGAAAACAATACAAGAGAAATAACTGAAATAATTCAAGAAAACAAAAGTTTAAAAGTTTTGAGGAGAAATACGAACAACATAGGCAACAAAAATATGTACAAAATAAAAAACAAAGATGGAAACATAACTACTGAGAGAACCAAAATCCTTGAGGTTGTCGAATCCTTTTATCGCGAAATGTATGAGAGCACCGACGAAAGGCAAAATCAGCCCCTGCTCAAAATCACAAACCAGGGATCAGAATTAATGCCAGAAATAACTCCATACGAAATCAAAACGGCACTTTTAGAAATGAAAAATAACAAATCCCCTGGCGATGACGGAGTAGTAATCGAAGCGATCATACCAGGTGGAAATAAAATTATCCAGGCTTTGGTCAAGCTTTTCACCGAATGTATCTAACAAGGAAAAACTTCTTGTCAATGGAGTAATGCAGTCATTACTTTACTACACAAGCAAGGAGACATAACAGATTTAAAAAAAAAACAACCGTCCTATCAGTTTGCTTTCACACATATATAAACTTTTCACAAAAATTATTAAAAAAAGACTGGACGCTAAATTAGGCTTCTATCAGCCTAGAGAACAAGCTGGATTTAGATCGGAATACAGCACTAACGACCACTTACTAGTGATAAGGAACCTGATAGAGAAGTCTGCAGGATACAACAAACCATTGGTACTGATATTTGTCGACTATGAGAAAGCATTCGATACCATAAGCCATCAGAAAATGTTAAAAGCATTGACAGAATGCCGAATAGACCATCGCTACATTAAGTCTCTCCAAAGCTATTCACGACGCTTTTAGAACATACTTGTAAGAAGGCAGATCTGAACGAGCATAGTATCAACATAAATGGAGAGAAGCTCAGTAATTTGAGATTTGCAGATAACATCGTATTTATAGCCGATTGTATGGATGATGCAATAATAATGTTTGAAAAATTATATCACGCTTCCTTGGAGGTCAGACTAAAGTCTAAAGACTAAACAAGACACAAATAATTACTAATCTCGTGCTAAATAGAAATATTGCTGTTAACCAATTTGTGTTACCTGTACTCACTTATGGAGCGGAAACATTAACACTCACAAAAAAGGTAGTTAATAAGATTCGCGTGTCTCAGATGGCTATGGAGCGCCAGATGTTGGATGAGACTGAATCTCAAATGAAGCAATACGTCGTAAAACAACAGACGCTATCGAAAAAATCTCGCCGTTAAAATGGAATTGGGCAGGACACGTCGCCAGATTATCAGACAACAGATGGACAAAACGTATTTTAGAGCAGAGACCAAGGCAAGAAGCAATATGGAGCAGAGGACGCCCACAAACTAGATGGACTGACGACCTGAAGGGTGTTAGCAATAACTGGATGCAAGCCGCACAAGAAAGATACATATAGAAAGAGCTGAGGGAGACCTATGTCCAGTAGTGGACGCATACAGGTTGATGATGATGATAGGAATAACTACAAATAGATCTATATCTTAATATATGCATATTCTTGCCGATTTAATAATTTTCACATACTTACTGTTTTTATCAATATTTTCTTTTCTTTTTTTTTTAGTAGAAATAGCACAAGAAAAAGCAGTCAAGAGGACAATACTAATTACGCTAAAGGGATGGTCGTACAAAAACATTCCAGTACTGAAAAATCAAGAAGTGGTGAAATGCCTCGAATACTGTCTGTTACATTTAGCGGAGAAACGGATCAAAGTGGACAAAAATTCGGAGAACCTGTACAAGATTCACATGCAGCATTTGACTCCAGATACGGAGGTAAGCCTAAACATTACCTACGAATATCATAGTAGCACAAATGTTTTGTACTATATCTATCAAAGCTTTTAAATGCCAGAGGCCTAGGAAAAATAGAGAGAGTGAAGAAGTTGTATGGAACATAGTGAGAAAGCGTTACACAGAGAACGAGACGGAGGAGGAGTAGTAAAACATTTTATAATAATAGATCTCGTTTAGAATTTCTTTTACAGGAACTATTTTTTCTATTTTCCAGCAAATCCAGACGATCACGTTCAGCGGAATCATGAACACACCGTTGCAGATCTTTCTTATGAGCATTTCCGTCCAGAAGAATCAACAGCAGAAGAAACTTCCGAGGCGAATACAGACAAAGAAAGGATTTCTACCCATCACAATGCGTGCCATTCTAGCTTAACTGGTACTTATGCCAGACAGATGAAAGATGGGAAACCGTTCATTTTCGGATACGATCTGGAAACTTCCAGTTCGTCGGAGTTAAGCGAAGAAGAAACAGACCTGAAAACGTCTACTTCTAAGTAAAATAGGGTATATTATATTTCAAGTATTTTATCATAAAGTCTATTCAATATATTTAATATATTTTTGTTTTTTTTTTGTCTAGTTTATGAGTTTTGGTACATTCATTATCATCTTCATTTTAATATTTAAAAAAAAATTCTTTTTCAAAAGAAGTTCCAGAAAAAGTAAAAGAGAACATTATGCAAGAAGTGGCAGGAAAAATAGTACCAATTTTCAAACTTTATTAGTTGCCAATAAGGAAGCAACATTGGCTTTAAAGCTACAGTAGACGTTTATAAAAGTATATACGATAAACTTGTATATACTTTTGAGTCATGAGAAACTGTACATACTTCTATCTCCTATGGAAGCCCCTACGGGAAATAACAAATGACGATTAAAAGTGTCTGCTCCCATTGTTTATTAATATACTGCAGTCGTCAGAGACGAGAATGCCACTGAACCTCTAAAAATCGTACGAACAAGCTGAATTTTGCCAAAAATGTCAATTTTAGGACGCTAAAAAAGATGCAAAAAAGTTTACCAGTTTTACCCCCGGGCTTTACCCTAAAACCCCCCACGTAGATGAGGGGAAACAGAAAAATATTGATTTACCAAGAATCTATACGCCACAGAAAAAAAATTGCAAATAAAAAATGTAGCTAAGATTATTTTGAACAAAAACGTTTATTAGCATTTTAAGTGTAGGATGAACCGTTCTCTCAGATATAACGATTGAAGTGATCGGCGATTTTGAATGTCAGTTACGCGCCCGAAATCAAAGCTCAATAAAATTTGTCTAATCGTACTAATGTTTGTATTTTGAGAACGATTTCCGAAGTGGAAATTGAAACGTTCAGAAACTTACTTTAACCTTTAATTGTGGCTTATTCCCATTTAAATAGTAATTACTTTCCTATACTGTTGTACGAAGTTGAGTCGTGAACTCTCACAGACGCTACCTGTAAGAAAATTGAGGCTTCCGAAATGTGAATCCGAAATACTAAAAAATAAACTTTATCTTTTTTGTTTTCGCGAAAAAACAAAAAAAAACGTCAGTTAAAGATTTGATAGCGTTTTTTTTTGGCCATCAGTATATAAAAAGTAAAATCCAGTATTGGGATATAAAAATGATAAATTAATAACAGGGAAATTGAGCAGTGGCATCGATTGATGCCAAAAAGGAAACAGATGGATAGATTTTTTTTTTTTTACTAAAGACACAGAAGTGTACTTACATTAAAATCTGGTCAGTAAGACCAATTATCAATTTGTTTCTAACGTAAATTACTAATGAAATCTTAAAATTAGGTGTCTACTCACTAGTATCTTTCCTATTATTTCTAATAACTAGCATTAAATTTAGCATGCATACTATAGATGGATAGATGGATAGCAAAATAGTCTGTGAAGGGGTTTATTATCAATATATTTCAAGATATAAACATAGGAACAAAACATAATTAAGGAAGCAGACCCAATGTGGAGATAAAGGTAAAGAAAATGATGTTAATGACGATAGGCATATTGCTCTAAACTAAATATACTAAGTGACATAGAAATTCGAACACCCATTTAAAATTATAAATAAAAATACATCGATCAAAATTTCAATGTGATTGAAATAAATTACAGGAGTAAATCAAATAATAATGCCTGGACACGCTTCTGATTAGGTGGTCAATATTCTCCTGGATTATCACGTTTCATGAACTAATTAACTCCTCCGGAAGTACTCCTAAAATTTGAAGGGTATGCTCTAAATTAAGAAGTCTCCAACGCATCATGTCCCACACAGGTTCAATTGGGGATAAATCTGGAAATCTCGGGGACTAGGGCAAAAGATTGAGTCCAGCCTGTTCAAACAAGTTCTGTGTGACTCTAGCGATGTGTGACCTTGTGTTATCCTGCTGGAAAATTGGATGTTATAGCGTCTGGAGCTAGGGTATCAAATGAGGTTACAGAATTTTTCTACGTATCAGTGAGCTGTCATATTCCTTCTGACAAGGATTAGAGGTGACCTTGAACCATAAGCAACGTCAACGCACCCCAATACACCAAACCATAACTCCAAAACTGAAAATTTCTTCTGAGGACTTCTGTAAATCCTATTCGCCTTCCTTCAATTTCCCGAAACGATAGTCCAACTTTCCTTGGACCAACTACCCGCCGAAGCACTACTTCGTGCTTTACGCATTGTAAACGACGTTAAAAAACCAAGAACCGCACATCTTTAAATTTTTATCGTTACTAATCGTACTGAACTTATAAAAGTTAAAATATTGAGTTGTTAGCAAATTTAGAAAAAAAATTAATTGAAGGCGAGAACTTAAACTGATATGGCTGAAATTCTAATTATTTATTATTTTTGCCAAGATAAGCCCTTGTAATGGGGTTCGGATTTTTATGTCACTTAGATGTTTACTGTTTATCACTGATCCGATAAAATACGATGATCAGAGACAGTTAAACGAGACTTGTTTGTGAACTAAATTATATTAGCATCAATCAAGATAGAAAAATATGGAGCAATGTAATATCCGATAGTATAATATAGTATATTGTATAATAATTATACAATTATAATAATAATAATATAATATTGTATATAGCATAATAAGTCCAGAAAGTGGGGTTGGATCGGTCACACACTCCGAAAAAATAGTTCCAGTATCGCAAAGACTGCCCTAGAGTGGAATCCCCAAGGGAAAAGAAAAAGAGGTCGCCCAGTACAAACTTGGAGAAGATCCATCATGGACGAGACAAGAGGCCAAGGAAAGTCTTGGAATGAGGTGAAGGCCTTAGCGCAAAATAGAACCCGATGGCGCGTTTTCACTGAAGCTCTATGCTCCACTTAGGAGTTCAAGAACCATATATATATATATATATATATATATATATATATATATATATATATATATATATATATAAAATGTGCACTCGTAAGTGAAGGGGATGTTATCGGTCTGGAGATAAAAAAGACAAGAGTTGTGCTACGTTATCTATTTATTGAAGACGTTTCGCCTATTGTTCAATAAGCATCATCAGTTCATCTAAAAGAGTGTTATTAGCGATACATCTAATATGAAAAAACAATTAAGTAAATGATCTTACCTTTAAAAGATCTGTAGCATTACAATGTTGTTATTGCAAAGAAACATCAAAAAATTAATATAATAAATATAACAGCAAAAAATATAGAAACACAGAACACAGAAGATTCCCAATTTAACTAATTTGTTTTAAATTTCACTTTTGAAAACATTGATTGATTAATGACAATTAATGATAATTGACAATTATATTTTTTGATAGATTTAATCAATCAATGTTTTCAAAAGTGAAATTTAAAACAAATTAGTTAAATTGGGAATCTTCCAGCGTTCTGTGTTTCTTTGCAATAACAACATTGTAATGCTACAGATCTTTTAAAGGTAAGATCATTTACTTAATTGTTTTTTCATATTAGATGTATCGCTAATAACACTCTTTTAGATGAACTGATGATGCTTATTGAACAATAGGCGAAACGTCTTCAATAAATAGATAAAGTAGCACAACTCTTGTCTTTTTTATCTCCAGACCGATAACATCCCATTCACTTACGAGTGCACATTTATATATATATATATATATATATATATATATATATATATATATATATTTATATATAAATATCCGATATAGGTATAAAGACTAAGAGAGTGATGATGGTGATTAATATAAAAGATTCAAAAAAATATTTTCATCCAAAATTTTTGTTGCTTCTTTGACGAGTAGGTGACACCCTGTACATTATAACGTTTTGTGGAATATTATCGACTTGAAAAAATAATTGCATGGGATTAAACATAATAAAAGTTATCCTTACAAGGCTTTGTTCGACACCAAGTAGACAATTAACATTTAATTTTAATGATACTACCGGCAGCAGTTGCTGCGTGAGTATAGTATTGGTTAGCGCACACATAGAATTTAGAAAGCAAAAAATATGTATAGCTATAGGTGAATCGTTCCCCATTAACGGTATACCATGAGTATTCCGACATTTCATCGATTGCCTTAAAAGTTAATAGGTATGTTAACAAACTTCCTTCGTATATGTATTTGTATATAATCCGTTGAATCAATGTTTTTTTGAATAACCAGAATGAGTTCCACTTCAGTGAGTTAAGTAAAGTTTCTGTTATACTATTACAAATATTTGATATAGTTCAGAACTAGTGAATCTATGGACTGTTTACTGTTATTGCTGTCTTATTTGTAATATACACTAAAATTTCAACAACGTTAAATCATATTTTAATAATTATTTCGTAAAATCATATATTCGGTCAATATCAAATTGAATATGTTGATAGCCCAAAAAAGGCAAGTGCAACAGCCTGCACCGAACAGTAGCTTTAATGACACATACCCTTAAAACATTTTTGAAAATTATACACGGCAGATTTGTTAAAATTCTTTAATACGAAATTAGTGATACGCGTTGGTCTTTAGAACGGTATAGCTCAAGATGTTCGGCTTAAATGTGTTTGAAAGAGACGCATGGATATGAATCAGCTCATTTACTTTTGTTTCATACATTTTGGAGAGGTCTTTGAGAAAAATTATTTACAGAGGGGTGGCCATGTAATTTGCTCTTTTATGTCTATAGTGAAATGGTATTTAGGAAGAATAGTTCTCAGATTCAACAGCAGGTATATTTACCAATTGAGATTATTGATTGATTGAGTTGAATTGATTTTAAATCATTTAACAAACATTATTTACAGAACGCAATGCAATAAATACCACAATGCTTATTTATCATGAATACTAACACCAATTTAAAGAAAACTCGGTGGATAGTCATCATTAAAAATCAGCAGTTGTAAACATTCAACTGTTCATTGAAAATATTGTAATTGAAGGAGATATCGTCATCATTAACCTGTATGCGTACACTGCTGTACATAGGTCTCCCTCAGCTCTTTCGACCTGCCTCTGTCTTGTGCGGCTTGCATCCAGTGATTGCTAACACGCTTCAGGTCATCAGTCCATCTAGTTGTTGGGCGCTCTCTGCTCCGTAGTACTTCTTGTCTTGGTCCCCACTCGGCAATACGTTTTGTCCATCGGTTGTCTGATAATCTGGTGACGTGTCCTGCCCAATTTCATGTTAGCTACGCTTTAGCTTTAGCTTCTACGACGTATTTCTTCGTTTGGGATTCGGTCTCTCAGAGAGACACACAAAATCTGGCGCGCTCCATAGCCCTCTGAGCACGCGAATTTTATTCACTACCTTTTTTCTGAGTGTTAATGTTTCCGCTTCATAAGTGAGTACAGGTAACACACATTGGTCAAAGATTTTCTTTTTGAGGCATATGGTTGGTCAGTAGATCAGATTTAAATACATAGTTTAATTTACCAAACGCTGCCCAGGATAATCCTATGCGACGTGGGAGCTCACATGTCTGGTTATCTCTGCCCAGCCGAATTTCATGTACTAGGTACTTATACGATGCAGTCTGCACAATATCCCTTCCATCAACAGCAATATCTCGATTTAGCACCAGATTAGTTATTATTTGAGTCTTGGTCATATTAATCTTTAGTCCCACCTCCAAGGAAGTCTGACATAATTTTTCTAACATTACTATTGCGCATCCATACAATCGGCTATAAGGACGATATCATCTGCAAATCTCAAATGACTAGGCTTCTCTCCATTTATGTTGATACCATGCTCGTTCAGAGGTGCCTTCTTACAAGTACGTTCTAAAAGCGTCATCATCAGGGGATTTCTTATTTTTCATTTCTAAAAGTGCCGTTTTGATTTCGTATGGAGTTATTTCTGGCATTAATTCCGATCCCTGGTTTGTGATTTTGGTCAGAGGCTGATCTTGCCTTTCGTCGGGGCTCTCATACATTTCGCGATAAAAGGATTCGACAACCTTAAGGATTTTGGATCTATCCGTAGTAATGTTTCCATCTTTGTTTTTTATTTTGTACATGTTTTTGTTGCCTATGTTTTTGTTGCCTATTTCTCTTGTATTGTTTTCTCTTGAGTCTTTTCGGATTGATCGGTGGATATTTTTATTTAATTTCTTTATTGTTGTGTAGTTGGAGCCGTATTTTTCTGTCAGCTGTCTTCTTTTACCTATTAGCTCTTTGGTATTTTGACTTAGACTTATAAACAATTAAGTATCACGTCGAATATAGACCAAGGCAAAGATATCAACACACATATTTAAAGAGCACGTACATCATTTATTACACTTGAGATTTCGAGAAAGAGATTTCTATGTTGATTTGCTTCGGTGATACGTGTTTTCTACTCATCTTTATGGAATGGAAGTATGGATACTAAAATAGTATATCAAAATAAATTGATCGTCTTTGGAATGTTGGTGTTACCAGTTACAATCATATGAATATTACAGATAAAAAGAGTGTCAAACATGGAAATATTTAGGAAAATAAGGAATGAATCAAACTCAATATTAACCATCAAAAAAGGAAAACTTGAGTAATTGGCGGAAATAAATGTAAAGCGGAATATTGAAAGATGAAGAATATCCTGACTTAGGAACCTAAAGGAATGGTCCCGATACAGTTGTGTCAAGCTTTAATGGTACAAATTACTTGTTAGAATCAATCAAAGGCTAAATTGAGTTTTTTTTTCTGAAAAAAATATATAAATAAATGTAATAATCATAGATTTAAATTTGTAATTATTCCAATTTCTTTTTTAATTCACCCATATTTTAATTTTGGACCGTTGACCTAAAGAACCACTTACCACAACTGATCTAAATGAATGGCTTGAAGCTAACTGAATTTCTATATAACGTAGTCATTAATAACGATTCCCATATTATATTGTCAATTCATTATGTGAAACAAGTGCATAAAATATTTTATTATTACTCTAATCTGGTTAATGCTTACAGCAATATCATTTCTTGAAAGGCTGATCTATGCCAGTGGCATAGCGACGATAATTTGTACTCTTATTTGATTTAATAGTTTTTGGAATACCTCATAAATTTGTGGGGGTAATATTTTCTAACATTCATTTCCATCATGCTAGTACAACAAAAATAAAATCGGTTGCCTGTAAAGTCGGTTTTACGGGCGAAGATTTTACGTGACAACGTCTTTTTCTCGGTAGAATATTTATTGATATGAATATTATTAAATTGTACAATAGGAACAAGGAATTGAATGAAAATAAGAATTGCACAAATTTTAACTATAGAAATATATTTTGTTTACTAAAACATTGTACATGTAAACTTAAACTTAACTAATTTCTATTTGAGTGATTTTGTTGAGGATAGGACGATGATAGGAGAAATAGCATCGCACCAGCGGACGGATTATGTTCGAGTGGGAGAGAGACGCAAGGCATTCGCCGGTCCGGCGGGCCTCTCTCTCGTTCGGTGACTCATCGTAACAGACGTGAGCGGGCGTTACACTTTTTCATGAGTGACTCCGAGCCACAACCTAATTTAAGACGTTGTCACGTCAAAAAAACAGCAAAGTTCAAGATAAAACACCACATTTCCTCTTCTTCTTCTTCTTCTAGGATATTACATCGCATTATTAGTATATATTTTTTGTAGCCCTTTTTCTATCCGAATTGTCGAATAAAGGCCTCTCCCATTTCTCGCCATTCATCCCTGTTGTGTGCTAGGCGTTTCCACATTGGTCCTGCGACTCTTTTGATATCGTCGCTCCAGCGCATTTGAGGTCTTCCTCTTGGTCTCTTCGCATCGTACGGTCGCCAGTTTCCGACTTCTTTGTTCCATCTACCATCTTCGAGACGTTCGTTGTGTCCAGCCCATTTCCATTTTAATTTAGCTGCTTATTGAGGTTAGTTGTCATGGTGTTTAGAAAATGGAATGAACAACTCATCTGACTACTACAAATAATGGCGAAAACTATCCAAAAAATTGTTTTAAAAAACATTTTTTCACAAAACGCATATTTAAAAACACTTAAAAACACATATTTAAAAACATTGAAATAAAATTATGTTATAGAATAATTACAGAACATGTAAGTAGTCATAATATAAAATTAGGTTATACATATTCTTATCAGAAACAAAACAATTGGTTGTGAATTCATTATTATTAACTTAAAACGACAAAACGTTAAGGTACATATAAGGTTCAAAAGGGGTAGTGAGGCGCAATACAAGTTGCTCTTTCCAGTTAGCATCTCTAGACTATCCTACTCAATTCCTATGCTCACCTCAACGAAGTGCGGCTTGTGCTACACGGGCGAACCCCGGGGAACCTGAGCAACCCTGCTGGAGATTGGGTAACCAACTCCAGTGGAAGGCAGAGTCAGGGCAGACGAGGAAGGGAGAAATGGTTCTCCGAAAAGGGGAATCGAATACTATTGCCTCGGAATAGACATGGAACACGGATTAGCCCAAGCTACGAAATAAGGACATTCTCTTAGGCACATGGAACGTGTTAAGCTGGTTCAGGCCCGGAATCGCAACACATGCCATAAAACAGCTTCAAAAATATAAGATGGACGTAACAGCGATTCAGGAAATGAGATGGACAGGATCGGGAAGCCTGCAAATGGAAAATTCCCTGGTTTTCTGGTCAGGACAAGAAGAAAGGCACGAATTTGGATGTGGGTTTGTAGTTAACGAAAAACTCAAGTCTGCCATAATTGATTTTAAACCAATTAACAAGTGCATGTGCTCCCTAAGACTCAAAGGAGAATGGTTTAACCTAACTCTCCTCTCAATCCACGCACCAACGGAAGAAGCAAATGAAGACGACAAGGAGGAGTTTTATGAAATTTTAGAACAACAGTACCCAACGGCACCCAGATACGCCGTCAAAATCATACTGGGAGACTTCAATGCCAAACTAGGTAAGAGGACCATCTTAGAGCTGTGATCGGCACACATAACTTACATGATAACACTAATGATAACGGATCAAGACTGGTAGAATTCGCTGTAGCCAACAATATGGTAGTAAAAACTACACAATTCCAAAGAAAAGATATACATAAAGTAACCTGGGTGTCAAATGACGGAATCACACGAAACCAGATAGACCATGTGCTTATCGATGGAAGATATTCTAGCAATATCATCAGCGCACACAGTCTGAGGAACAAAGCTTGTATAAAAGCAATCAAGAGGTTAGAGTTACTAACACGCTCTACAGATGAGAACAGGGAAGACTACAACAGAGTAACGACTCAAACGAAAAGACTTTTGAAAATAAAAAAGAAACAGTACCTAAAAGCGCAAATACAGCAACTGGAGGAGGAACATAGAACCGGCCAGTCTAGATAGTTTTATAAGGACCTAAAAACAATGAAGGGCAACACGACCAACAGCCCAAGATTTATAAAAGACGATGCAGGATAATTGCTCACAGACGACGAGGAGATAAGCCGCCAATGGAGCAAGTATTTTGGGTAACTCCTAAATACAGAAAAACCTACAACGACAGGGCAACAAAGACAGTACCAGTTAGCTGAACCTGAAATACCAGGGCCCACACTAGCTGAAGTAAGATCCGCAATTTCGTCCCTAAAAAATCATAAAGCCCCAGTTCCCATACAGGCGGAACTACTAACAGAAGGGGGAGAAAAGCTCCACCTTGAGATATATCATCTTATAAGAGAAGTCTGGGAAAGAGGAGAAATATCGAAACACTGGCATGAAAGCGATATAGTACCTATCCACAAGAAGGGAGACAAACAAATATGTCGGAACTATAGAGGAATATCGTTAATCAATACAACGTACAAAATTATATCCATAATACTATCTAGAAGGCTAACTCCATACGAAGAGGAAATAATAGGCGACTACCAAAGAGGATTCAGACCGGGAAGGCCAACCATAGACCAGATATTCGTCCTACGCCAGATGTTGGAAAAAAACTGGGAATTCAACCGCAGTGTACACCAAATCTTCGTGGACTTTAAACAAGCTTACGATTCTGTTAGCAGAGAAGCATTGTGGGAGACCATGGTAGAAATGGGAGTACCTGGAAAGCTGGTACGATTAGCACAGGTGAGCACAGAGAACGCTTCCGCACGGATCAGACCACGTCGGAGGAATTCCTCATTGACACCGGGCTTAGACAAGGAGGTTCTCTCGCCCCCCTGCTATTTAATTTTGTACTGGAACATGCGGTAAGGAAAGCTCAACCACAACTGGCTATTGGCGTTTGCGGATGACGTGTACACAATTGCACAATCCACCAGAGATGCAAAAGAAGTTTTCACCCTATTCGAAAACGGAGCCAAGGAAGTTGGTCTGAAGGTCAACGAGGACAAGACCAAGTACATGGTGGTTACGAAGAACCGAAGACCAAGGTTAGACAAAACGTAACAATCAATGAATACAACTTTTAAGTCGTCAAAGAATTCAAGTACCTGGGAGCGATCATAACATCTGAAAATAAATATGAAAAGGACGTGGCAGCCAGGATCATTGCAGGAAACAGATCATATTACTCATTAATCTAAGAGTGTTCAAGACAATAATTCGTCCCACAATGACGTATGGAAGCGAGTCGTGGACTCTGAACCAGCGGGAAACGACAAAAGTACTGGTACTGGAAAGAAAGATACTGCGCACTATCTGGCCTTGCAGAGAAGAGACAACAGGAGAATGGAGAAGAAGACACAATGATGAACTCCAGACAGTATATGGAGATAAAAACATAGTACGCTACATTAAAGCAAACCGAATAAGATGGGCGGGCCACGTACTAAGATCGAGTGACGAAAGACTCCTGAACGCCACATTCTGGGAAAGGTCCGATAGCAGAAGGTCAGTTGGTCGCCCAAGAAAGAGATGGAAGGACGCAGTAGCCAGTGATCTACGCAAAATGGGAATACAGCAATGCGAAATGGCTGCTCAGGACCGACAACAATGGAGGCAAATAGTAAACGCGGCCAAGACTCACGTAGAGTTGTAGAGCCAAATGATGATGATGATGATGACAGAACATTGGATCTTGAAAATAAAAAATAGCAGTTGCTATCAACAAGTCCTCGTAGACACTTAGCAACCTCTAGTGGAGTCTTACGTTGCCATATTATCAATTCTTGTTGTAACTTAAACATCCTAATATATAAGATCAAATAAAGTAACTTAAATTCAATTTAACAACATTTAACGGGCTTTTATCCAAGTATTTAGTGGCTCAAAACATGTACATCTAGATACACTGATCATGGAATATTAATTCCGAAAACATTCTGTTATGTAACCCGATAGGGTGTTTTAATTATATACATTTTATAAAGGAATTTTGAAATAAATTTTTTGTGATAATTAGTATACAGCTAGCTATAGGAACTTAGTTTCCTTGTGGACTTTTATCTGAGTTTGGTACTTTGTCTTGGTGCTTTTATAAGCAATTTTTACATTTGCTAAGTATTGGGCAAAAATTCTGGTCAATTTGGGAGAGACATCCTTAATAAATGGAAGTGATACAAAAAAGATTTTAGGTCTTAGGTCTTACGAGAAGGTACGTACCTCCCAAAAAGTACATTGGGAATGGAACATAAATTTAATGTAACACTGGGAAACAATTCTGCGCGCCCCTAAAATTAACCAATGAATGAGCTCTACGACAATGGTCTGTATGCAAATATACTGCTGTAACTTGTGACTTTAATTGGTTGTAAAGTGCATAACGTCGAGAATATTTTCTAATAGAGAGAGGTAATGACTACCAGTATAATTCAGAAACTTTTCTCACTTTCACTCCTAACACATGAAGTTGTTTTGTAATTGAATTAAGCGATCTTTTACTACCAACAGATTCAAAGAAAATCGAGTTTCGATGGATGATAAATGATAGTCTGAAGATATATCTAGTTCGTAAATCATTCATGAGTTGATTTTAATAAAAACAAAAATCTTATACATTAACTGCTAGAAAATTAGAAAATGGTGAATGTTTTAATGAAAGTTTCTCATTATTATATTATTTCCTACGTTTCTGTAAAAAGTACACATGTTATTATATTTTATTTATTCTCTACGGCAATAATATATATTTATAGAATTCAACTTGCTATTCTTTACAAATTATATGGTAAATATATAGAGTACAGCGGTTTAATAAGTGAGCGCAGCGGCGTTGACGTGCCGTCGATAATGAACAGTGGCGACGCGGGCATTTCTGTAATTCATTTCACAAGTAAGTTGGTCGTTCAGAAAGTTATCAACACAAAACTTGATTTACAAAATCAATGTACCTTAAGCTATTTGTCAATGCCTTGGTTTTCAAGACATTTATTGTATAGTGGAACCAGTTTTTTGATGCCAGTGTTGTAGTTTTCCAGCGTCAAACTCCTGAGCCATCTTTGAGCTCCTCGTCGTTTCCAAACTCCTTTCCACAAAAAAATTCCTTCAATTTCCCATTTTAGTAAGTTCTTGGTGAGTTTTTGCCGATGCATGGGATCGAGTATTGTCGTGAATCAGAAAAACTAGTCGTTTATTTTGTATTGCACGTTTTAGTATTTGCAGGGTTTCGCAATAGGCTTCTGAATTTATTGTTTCACCCATAGGTATAAACACTACGTGGACTGGACTACACTACACTACGGTCACAAAACTAGTTGCCATCAGTTTTCTTGTGTTCATATTCGGTTTTTATCGGTTTTGAGGGCGAGTTACATGATCTCACTCCATGGATTGTCGCTTTGTTTCAGGAGTTTTTTAAGAAAACTAAGTTTCGTCTCCGTTACAATGCGGTCGAGAAAATCTACCCCCGTAGAAATAGGCAAAATGCCCTCCCAGAATTCAATTTTTTTCATTTTTTTTACGTTCAATGTGATTAAAAAATAAGACTCAATACAATGTTCAGCCGCCACCGCTTATAACTTTTTTTTTTGGAGATGGTCTGCAGGTCTATTTTTTTTTATTTTGTGTATTTGTGTCAGGTGCGCCACACTCAAAAATCCAAAAAACCTATTTTTGGTGATTTTTTAGAGACTTTTTTTGGGAAAATCAATGTTTTTTATACGTTATATATAATTTAAAGTAACCGAGTCCTTTGCGATATTCAAAAGTCGGGTAAAATATCTTTAAACTCCCAAAACCCATGTTTTACAGTGTTTTTGCGGAATTAATCATATTTTTTGAGATCGATACAACTTGAATAAAAGCGTCTTCAAT
Source organism: Diabrotica undecimpunctata (assembly GCF_040954645.1). Lineage (NCBI taxonomy): Eukaryota > Metazoa > Arthropoda > Insecta > Coleoptera > Chrysomelidae > Diabrotica > Diabrotica undecimpunctata. Next base: position 49,975,244 of record NC_092803.1, on the reverse strand, counting down.
TCATATTCAAAAACTATAAGAAAAAGAACATTTTCAGTCCTTAAAGAAGCAAGCATAATCATCGTTTATGGGAAAAACCAGGTTTTCAAGTGTTATTTGGGGATTTTTACTGAATTTACCCAACTTTTGTACCATTATACATGTTTTGTGTAAAACTTAAGAGGTCGCTGGTTAAATGATATTAGAATAATAATCAAGAAAAAATGCAATATTTTGACTGTAAATAAAAGTAGCAAAAATAGAAAATATTCAATTGCGAATAAATTACGAGAATTAACTAGCTTTAACTCATTACTGTTATCTCTACAAAGAACATAGACTTACACTTTGGTATATTCGTATATTTAATCGTGGCCAGTGAAGTAGATTGGTAGCGTTGACCGTCGCGACGCCATCCGAGGCGTAAAAAGAAGGGACGTCCCGTGCTTACTGTACGCTGTCTCGGTAGGAAGTGTTTCTTGAGATGGTCAGAAAAAACCGTCTGACCGTTAGGCGGTTCATGGGACAAGTGCATTTAATAAATCAACCATCTTGTAGGGCGCTTCTGAATAGCGACAATCCAACTCAATGGTCATGGTAATATGATACTTTACACGTTTTGTGTGTGTTGGCGACACAAGTATCTCCAAAACAACAAAAGAAGTCAAATTCTTTGAACAAACTAAATGTGTTTAAGTCAGTTTAACAATAAGATTTTACTGAATAACAGGAAACAATATATTTTAAAGCAAATAAGTTAGAATGTACCATTAAATTAGATCATATTATAGTATTGTTCTGAAGCTAGTTTCTTGTGGCATTTTAAAGTAATTACTATTTAAATGGGAATAAGCCACAATTTAAGATTAAAGTACGTTTATTGACGTTTCAATTTCCACTGTTTTTGTCTTTTTAAAGACGAATTAACGTCCCACAAAAGCGCCATTATCACAAGATCCCTCCTTGGAATGTGCCAAATTCTAAAACATCCATCATACCTAAGTAAAAGAACTGACGTCGATAACTTGGGCCAGATAGATCACCCTCTTATCAGACATAACGAATAAGAACCATCATATTCATTATTCCGTTTAAAACAAATAGTCCAAATTGTTCCATTCAAATTTTTTTTTTCAAAAATCCAAATTTTTTCCACGAACCCTGAAAAATTCGATCACTAATGCCCTTGACAATCGCCTTAACTGAACCCTACGGATATGTAAGAAGGCAAAAAAGACACGTGTAACTATGACGCCCTTTGTCACCAAACAGCAAATATCCGAATGCAATACGTTAGTGTCGTTTCATCCATGCAAGAGCTCGAACAACACAGTCTAATGAAGTCATATGTGAAAATAAAATCAGCTGACAATTAAATTAACGAACAGTAGTGCTCTTATTTAGTTTTTTTAACGTTTTAACGTTTGTCAATACTTTCCTCAGAAAGCTGTAGCTTCCTCCGTGGTTATTGTTAGTTGCCCTGGAAACCATCAAGGTATTCTAACTCTAATGCCACAAATTGGTGGCATTGCTCCTGTAGTGATCCTTTTGTAAGTTATCATGCTCCTTTTCTAACTTGGCTGGACCGTACTGAAGACGATCAATAGTCAGAAATACGTATATACGGTTGCCTTCCATCAATATACCTATTTTGTTTTTTGTTTTCTTGTTATGCGAGATATGCCATTACATTTTACTTTTATTATTCACTCGCATTAACCTTTTCTATTTGTTTTAAACGTTTTAACGTTTGGAATTCCTTTCTTCAGGAAGCTGTAGCTCCTCCGTGGTTATTGTTAGTTGTTGCCCTGGAAACCATCAGGGTCTTCTAACTCTAATGCCACAAATTCGTCGCATTGTTCCTGTAGTGATCCTTTTCCAAATTAACATGCTCCTTTTCTAACTTGTCTGTACCGTACTGAAGACGACCAATAGTCAGAAATACGTATATACGGTTGACATCCATCGATGTACCTATGTTGTTTTTTGTTTTCCTCTTTTGCGAGATATGCCATTATATTTTACTTTTATTATTCACTCGCATTAGCCTTTTCTTTGTATATATATATATATATATATATATATATATATATATATATATATATATATATATATATATATATATATTCGAAGGGAATCCCCTCAATTACTTAAAAATATTCTGATTGAGAATTCCTATCCATCCTCCCTTATTAATAAATACCTTTTCTTACAAAGCTATGGTTCCTCTTTAAATGACATACCCAATGGTGACCAACTTAGAATAATATCAAATAATTCCATTAATAACACTGTTCTGCCTAATACTGTACTTGGGACTCCAACTACCCATTACTCATCTCTACCTTATTTTCCTCAAGTTACTGAGAAACTCGTTAAACTGTACAAACAGAATAACGTAACTGTTAAAATTGCAATTAAGAATGCTAAGACTGTCAGAAATTTGTTTTCTAAAACTAAAACACCCTTGTCCCTTCTGGAACAAGTTAATGTAATCTATCATATACCTTGTGCTGAGTGTGACTCATGTTACATCGGTCAGACAGGGAGATCACTGAGAGGGCGTCTTACGATACACCGCAGTGATATCAACTTATCTAAGCATACTTGTGCTCTTGCCCAGCATGCTATTAACTCTAAGCACAAAGTGAACTTTAATGAAGTTAAAATTCTTGGCAATGAACGCAATCTCGTCAAAAGACAGTTCTTGGAAATGTGTTCAATACCAAAACACCCAAACGCTCTTAATAAGAGAACTGACATTAGTAACTTGAGCCAAATTTATCATGCATTAATTTTACAGAATTAGGCTTAATATGTTGTTTACTTTAAATTGTCCCCTATGGTGTTTTTTATCATATTTTCATATTTAATAATTTCAAATAAAAATAAAATAAATTTTTCTTTTTTTATTTAACTTAGATTCATCAACATTTTATTAACTATTTTGTCAATATCACATTTACATACATTAAGTAATTGTTTTTTGATTGACTTGTTAAGTAAAAATTTTTAATTGAAACTGATTCATAGAATTTTTTTCATTCACAGTTCCAAATGCTATGAACCTTGGACTGTGGAAGTTGAATTAATCTTCACCTGTTGGCTGGCTAACCAGTCACAACGTAGATATTATAATAAATGATATTTTGGATTGACCTCGCATGCTTTGTTCTTTGGTTTACTAAACCAATCACTGGGGGGAAAATGGTGATCTTAACCACCTTTTCCTTTCATTTTTTGGCTTTTTAATGACAAGTTGTCACCCAAATTTATCATATTCTTTAAATGTACCGCTCTATTGCACTAGAGGTTGGTATTTCGCCTTGCCGTTCTGTCATATTCTGACCTCAAGGCCACTGTCTTTTCACGTTGTTGGCGTGGGTGTTACACCTGTTAATTCATTTACCTGCGGCACTCAGTAAGCTAAAGACTCGTAACTTCATGTTTACTTTTAAATACCATATTTTAATCTTAACTAATTCAATAATGTTACCTAAAGTCAAAATTAAATTTAACTGATAATACATTGTTGGAAGGGCATCTCATGATCTTTCTAGTTCTCTACATATCAATTTTAATGTTTTTTACTTAAGTTTTTTATAATAATTTTTTATATACATGTATGATTATGACATGTTCTTTTGCTGTGCCAAGTCTGTTAATTTGTAAACTGTACCTAGTTTCAATTGTTTATACAACTTTATCTCTAAATGTCCATTATCGTAAGCTTTTTCACACATTTAATATCATTGACTGCCACATGTCTTTTTAAGGTAACACACATGTTATAACTTCTCTATGGATGTTTGGTTTTTCATATTGTTCTTTTTAGATGACTTTCTGAGCAGAAAGCGAAACGTCTTCAATAAATAGATGAAGTAGCCACCTTCTTTGTCTTTTATTTCTCCACTTTGACCGAAAAACCCACCACTCTTCGAGTGTTCCTTAGTTTATATATATATATATATATATATATATATATATATATATATATATATATATATATATATATATATATATATATATATATATATATATATATATATATATATATATATATATATATATATATATATATATATATATATATATATATATATATATATATAGTGAAAAAGCGATAAACGCTTGTCATCAACGCTGATCAAATAGAATACAAAACTCAAATATTTGGGTGTGCAGCGGAAGATAGGACAAAGAAGTACTCTTTTTAGTTAACCAAGCTTTCGCAAATCTTTATTTGCATCATCAGGGTGCTACAATAAACAAAATTAGTACAAAATACAGAAAAGAATTATTTTGCATCTTACACTAATTGAGGTTAGTTGTCGTGATGTTTATTAAATGAAATGTGCAACTCATTTGATCCCTACAAATGATGGCGAAAACTATCCAAAATTGTTTTTAAAAAAACGTTCTTTAACAAATACATATTTAAAACACTTTAAAACACATATACAAGAACACTCAAATAAAATTATGTTAAAATAATTACAGAACATGTCATAATATAAAATTTAGGTTATAAACATTCTTATCAGAAACAAAAGAATTGGTTGTGAATTCGTTACTGCCAACTTAAAACGATAGAACGTTAGATCTTAATGATAACAATGTAAAGGTAATAGTATACCTGATAGACGCTGAACTTCTTGAAACAGAAAAGGTAAAAAGACTTATATTAGAAGAAGTAGGAGAGGTACTGTATATCTCATATATAATGAAACTTATATTGTTGATAATGAATTGTCTGTGTTAGTAGATTCGTGTTTATCCAAAGTTAACAATAATGAATATAGGTTGCTTAAATTATTGGTATCTGTCTTTTTGTTAATAGTTTCTTTTTCTTGAAAAATGAAAGCCATCTCGAGAAACAATCTTTTTAAATAATTGCTCTCCGTGGATAGGATTTTTACATTTGGAAAATCGAAAGAGTGCCCTGTTGTGTTAGCATGTGTGGCTAGAGAACATCTATCAGGGTGTAACCTAATGTCACTCTTGTGAAGAGTCAAGCGGCTAGAAACTTTTTGGGAGGTGTGACCTATATAAGAACCTTCACAGCCCAAACAATTAAGTTTGTAGACAACATCACTTTTATCTAAGTTTGGTACTTTATCTTTCAATAACTTGTACAAAGATCCCACAACTAGAGTGCTTTTATAAGCAATTTTTACATTTGGTAGGTATTGAGCAAAAATTCTGGTCAATTTGGGAGAGACGTCCTTAATAAATGGAAGTGATACAAAAGATATATTAGGAATATTGTTAGTCAGTGAGTGGGAATCAGAGCTAACTTTCATAGCACCTGTATTTTGGGGAGGGTTTACTTGTGTGTTGAGTATAACAGAGGATGTGTTAAAGATGATTTTCCTGAGTAAGGATTCGGGGTAAGAATTATCTAGGAACAACTGTAAAAGGATGTTGAGATTCTTTTTTCTAAAAACAGGGTCAGCTAGTTTACAAACTCGTGTGGTCATTTGTTTGACTAGATTAATTTTCATGCTTGACTTGTGGTAAGAGTGGTAGTTGAGATATCTTCCAGAGTTACACTTTTTTCTATACCAATCAATTGTAATGATGTTATCCGGTTCTCTAATAAACATTGTGTCGAGAAAAGGAACAGATTGGTTTTGATCCTCTTTTTCAAGAGTAAATTGAATGTGGGAGTCGTAGCTATTGAAAATGTCTAAGAGCTCAAATTCTAAACCTTGTGGGCACGACATAATAATGTCATCCACATACTTTTTAATAAAAGGAACAACCTGAAGAATAATATCCAACAGATCATCCCAAAATAAACAATCATAATAATATATATATATATATATATATATATATATATATATATATATATATATATATATATATATATATATTGTATTACTACAATAATGCAAATACTAATAAAAGTACATTTTAACAGTGTCGTATAAAGTAAAACCACCGGTGCACCATTCTTTGTGTTACAACAAAGAGAAAGAAGCAAAGTGGGTTTGTTGCAACAAGAATTATGACCGGTATGAAAAATTAGGTTAATAATGTCGATATGGTTGTGGTCTATACTCTGCAAAACATCTAACTAGACATGTGTACGAACACGAGTGTAAAGTATTTCTTCAAATAAATATTACTGTTAGATTAGGTTTATGGCCATTCTTTTCGTTTGTCTAATAGTTATAAGTAGGTGAACAATATGGCGAGAGCTCTTGTTTGTTGGATCGAAATGATCTGGACTTTATTACAATTACCGTAGGAAAACGTTTTCACTCGTAAATATTAAATTTTATATGGTATTGTTATTTTAACTGTCCATTTTGTTTGACCTGTGGTCGTTTATTTACTAGTTTTTTATAAGGCAGTGTGTTACTGGATAGATAAGCTATTTATCCAAAATACTAGAAGATACCAGTGTTTAACAGTAGTATAACGATGTGATAAGACAATGATATATTGGCCTGAGCGTGAATGTTTGATTTTTGTGCCTGATGTTACAAACCATCAATAATTCTTCGTCAAAAACCTACATACGTGTGTTTGGATGTGAACTAGGTTGGCATTGGAGTGATCAATTTAGATATTCTTCTGTATGGCAAATTGATTGTAATAAGAATTCCATTTTATGTTTTTTGATTTTTCAGAATTTTTGAAAACAATTTGAGGATTATAGATTAAAATAAAAATATAAAATGTAATATTCTCATTACAATCAATTGTGGCTAAATCCCATATAAAATATCTAAATTAAACATGCCACAGGAAATCAATTATTTCGAAATCATCTACATCACAGACATACAATAAAATAAAAAAAAGTTGGTGGGCGGTCCAGTAGACTAACGTCAAGCTTCATCCTAAGTTTTCTGTATTTTTAAAATTTAAATATTTTCAAAATTTAAAAAAGTAATTTTATTATTTATTTATTATTTACATTTTAAACAAATTATATTATATTAAAATAATTCAATAAATTATTATATTTACTAGTAGCGCCACCTGCTACCGTATCAACAAAGCATGTTGTTTACTTCTGGCAGACCCGTTAAAGTCAGCTAAATATTAAATTATTTATAAAATATAAATAAATATCATTTGATAGTAAATTTATTTATTATATAAAATAAATGAGATGTTTAAAAATAAAATTTGGGTATAGCTTGAGGAAATAGGAATCCATTAACGTTAAAAAATATATGATGACTAGAAACGAATTTATGGAGAGTAGGTGATCGTTGTGAAGACCGTTATTTCGTGGCGCTACTCGTGACGCTGTCTCGTGGCGCTTCTTCCGTGACGCTCGCCTCAACATTTTACTATAGACTCTATAGTATAGAGTCAAAGTAATACAATGCCAATATAGAAGCTTCGCTTAAAAAAAGAGTAGGGACAGTAGTTCGCAGAGGACTAAGGGACAAATATAAAAATATAAAGACAAATGTAACAGAGATACTAGTGGTGTGGAAAGAATATTATATAAAGAGAAGTATATTAGCGAAGAAGAAACTTAAGAAACAGAGACAGAGGGAACCATAAAACAGATAGTAACAAACGAAAACCAAATGAAAGAAATAAGAACTAAACTCTTAGAAGAAGTATTAATTAGAATACACGAAGGAAAAGCCAGTGGAGCAGATAAAATTGATCTCGAAATAATAAAGTGGAGAATAAATAGACTGCCGAGTGAATGGGAAAACAACGTACTGATCTTAATATGTAAGAAAGGAGAAGAATCTATGTGCGAAAACTATAAAGATATATGCTTATTATTAGTAGTGTGAGCTTTATTATAGGGCCGGGTGACTTGCTATTTTTCCTTTATTTCAACGAGTTATTGATTTAATCAGGAGAAAATAGTATTCAAAAAATATTTCAAGAAACTTTAGCAGAAGCTGACACTTTAACGCATTAAAATATAATGTTGTGCAATATTTCTGTAGTAGATTTTATCTTGTCGTGGAACAGGGACTAAGAAAAACTAAATTATTGTAATACATTCAGTCTAACTCCATCTGCAGGATAAAAGACAAGGAGAAATAATAAAGAACTAAAAATAGAGAAGACTCTATTTGATTATATCCAAACTTATTAATTTCATTATCAGACGCTTACCATCGTGGTAAACCCTGACGGACACTCTTACTGCGCATTTAATTGTAATTGTACTTACGTTAGGGTGGTACACACTGAACACGTGTTTTTCTGTTTTTCGATCTGTTTAATTTGCGAAATATCGACCATCCCGCTTCTTTTATCACACCCTGGATAAAATCAGCTTTTATATTATAACGTACGTACAATTACAATTAAGTGAGCATTAAGAATGTCTGTCAAGAGGTTGCCGCAATGGTAAGCGTCTGGTAATGGATGACGTAATTTTAACAGTATACCGAAGGAAGTATCAAAAAATCATGCTTTATTATTTGATGAATATAGGCTGGTATTTTACACACCTTTAGCGCCGTCTGCCCGCCAAGGCCGCGATAAATCAAAATTCATGATGGTCCCATCTTTCGTACCTGTATTGGGAGTATGCGCTGACAAACTTTCATCTTTTATAAAATAACGAAGTTCTGGGTTCACGGTTTCTTAGGCTATTATCTAAAATCCTTCTTTACATTTAGAACTACAATTACTACTACCCGTACAAATCCGTTCCCAACTTAATAACTCTTTAAAGACCCTTATCTTTTTTCATTCATATCTAACAAGTGTATATATATATATATATATATATATATATATATATATATATATATATATATATATATATATATATAAGAATAAGAAAAAAGAAGTACTTGTGACTCGTTTGGAACAAATATATAACTGTTTTGGATGGGTTGGAGTCAATAAAAGGGCTATTGGTTAACTATTGTTAACTTGTTAACTTGTCAATAACCTTTAGTGTTTGTATTAATTTAGGTGTTAATGATGGTATAAAAGGTAGTGAATGATAATATAAAAATAGCAACAAAGAACATCAAAACTATTTCATCTTTATATTCTAAAACTAAATATCCTATAGACAAATTTGAAAAAACGAATTTAGTATACAGCATTAGTTGTACTCAGTGTGAGGCTGAATATGTTGGTGAGACCGGAAGAAATATTTCAAATCGCATTATTTCTCACAAAAGTGATTGCAGAATTAAAAAACCATCTTGTGCTTTGGCAGAGCATGTAATCGATAAAGACCATATTATGGATTTTGATAACATTAAAATTTTATGTAGTGAAAGTAATAAATTTAAAAGGACTTTTTTGGAAATGGTTTGTATTAGCAAAAGTGATAATAGTTTAAACAAAAGATCAGAAATTCAAAATTTAAGCAAAATTCTAATTATATTCTTTCTTTATGATTTATATATAAAATTTGTAAAATGTCATATTTAATTCTCCATATATCTGTTACATTCTTTCAGACATCTGTCAACGGTGAATAAATCTTCTTCTTTTTGTTACTAAACAAAAAAGAATGTTTAAACGAAATTTTACTTTTGGCAATATAATTGTCAAAAATAAAAATTTTATGTTGGCATTTATGACATTGAGGCTATTTGTAATTGGTTGCTATTTGAACTTACAAATACTTACAAAAACTTACTATACAAATTGAACGAATTTAAAACGGAACATACGAAATCAATGTATTTCGGCTCAACTCCGCTCTAGGTGGTTGGCCAACAAAAGGTTGTCAAATAATTATATTATAAAAATCCAATACTTCAGCGGGCTGCTGGATTCTGAATTCTTTCAAGAACAAGTCAAAACTCCACCCAAATAGGTTGCCTAGAATCACTGAAAAAACTAGACTACACAAGCAGTTATTATGCTGTCAAACCACTTATCGCTTCCTTATAGTCCAAGAGATAGAGCCGAAATTTTGAACTGATCAGTAATATGACATTTCTCTATTCAATATATTCATTGTAACTGGGTTAAGACTTTGCCTTACAGGCGGACGCCCCTCGTGGTACAGGGGGTGGCTATACAGGGATGAAGTTGTCATTTTTTTCGGAAAAATTAACGATCGATAATATGGCTGAAAATTTGCCCAGAGGTATATTTAAGAAAAAAATGTGATGTGTAAAGTAAACATGACTTTAGTTTGAAAAAAAAACATTATCATAATATCATTTTAAAACTACAAAATATTCTATAAAAGATTCAGACGATGACGTAGAGTTTTATCAAATGTTTTAGAAAAGTTTTTTTTTCTTATCGGAAAAATCGTTTAAAAATTTTTGGAAAAAAATCGTGGTATAACTGACAGAAAATCGAAAGGATTCTACAAATTAGATTTTACCTCAAAAAATTACGAAAATTTTCATTTACGGAAATTTTTTTGGAAACTTTTTAAGGAAAACTACTTGACGCTTTTCAGAATAGTAACAGAAGTGAGCATACAAATTTTCAAATCAATCGGTATAAAAATATCATAATAAAATCAGTTTGAAAATTGTTACCGAGACCTAAAATGCGCAGGCAAGTGGTACATTTGATCCCGTTTTATGGCTCTCTGTACCAACCCAGCTGTCCGCTCTTTTCGATTTAGAGTTTTTAGGGGCTAAATAATGAGCCATGAAAATGGCGGACATATTACTTATCGTTAATTTTTCCCCAAAAAATTGCAATTTCACCCCTGTCCGCCACCCCTTGTGTATCCACTCTCGCGTCCGCCCTTTGGGATTTCGTCTAGTTATACCAAGATCTTACTCTGGGCAAATTTTCAGCCATATTATCGATCGTTAATTTTTCCGAAAAAAATGACAACTTCATCCCTGTATAGCCACCCCCTGTACAACGAGGGGCGTCCGCCTGTAAGGCAAAGTCTTAACCCAGTTACAATGAATATATTCCAATAGAGAAATGTCTTATTACTGATCAGTTCAAAATTTCGGCTCTATCTCTCCGACTATTAGGCAAGCTCCTCTTTCCTTTAAAGGAGACAGATAGTTGAACGATATTTTATACAATGTCTATCACCGGGTATGGATTTATTTTTGCCCAAGTTTTATATTGGTCCACTATTTCAAATGCAGTTCAAACATACATATATTAAATTGTATGTTCCGTTTTAAATTCGTTCAATCTGTATATAAAATATAAAATTATTGTTTCTTGGGATTAGGTTCAATAAGTAATATCAATTCGGAACTAGATTTTATTGTCCATTGAAATCAACGTTTAGGCAGGAAACCCTTGCCTTTGTCAAGGTTCTAAAATGTACAACGTTAGGAACAAAAGGTATTGTAAAATATGTAAAAAACTTACCAAAACGTAAAACGAGATACTGACATTAATGAATTGGCACAAGTGAAAATTGATATCTAATGTCTCATGGTTTACTGTCATTAGTATATAATTATTTTTATATGGGCGCATCGTTGGTATTTTCGAAAAAGAACAGTGGAGATATGTTATGACTATGACGTAAGTCTTTTATGGTGTTATATTTATTATTATTTAAATCAGATTGAAATATTTTTTATTTAGGTGCTGTGTATCTTTTTTGTCATTGATTGCGTTGGTATTTCTTTTTATTTCTATTGATTCGTATATCTCCCTCTTCTTTTTGTTTTGCTCAGTTTTTAAAATTTTGATGTTTTCCAAGTCAAATTTATGTTTCTTCTCCTTTAATAAATACCAATAAACCCAACAGTATCAAGACTACCTATACAACTCTACCTATACAACTCTACTTATACAACTCTACAACTATCGATGAGAAGGTCACGTGTAGATAAACCCAGCCTATTAGACAGAGATGCAGGGACTGCTTTTCGCCAGTTTTCTCTGTCGCACTGGGGCAACGCGACTGTATTGTAGCAGTCGATGTATCTTGTATTATATGTCTGTGGTTATAACTTTGATCTAATGTTTCAAGTTCACATGTAAACAAAATATCGCATTATTAATGCAACAGTTTGGTGCCAAACATACCTAATCCATAAATGGGTTTTTAATTTTTGATTTATGTCAAAAACAAACTATCAATTGACTTCCTTGTCATTTTTACAATTTCACTTTCTGATCCTCCAACTTAGTTGGCTGGTAACTTTTGTCAGACCCAAACGAGGTCGTCATTTAAAGTAACGCTCAGTATATTTCATTTCAGTTAAATCATAATTCATCGACATTATGTCGCTGTAATTATAATTGTTATTACATTTAAAATGTAATTCAAAGGTTTTTATACCTTTTTGAAAGTGGCTTTTTGCAAATATTTAAGTAAGTAATTATACCACATGTTTTTAGGATGGTAGTCACATTTTTACACCGTCTATCCATTTTATTAAAGTGGGATTACTTACTTTCAGGTTACACTGATGATGGTCTGATAAGACCGAAAACGTTGTGGAAATTATAATCCTTTTGTATGTTTTCATTACTTTAGTGATTTTACAAATATGTATATTAATTACACTAGAACTTTTACTTTTTTCAATTATTAGTATTTTACAATAAACCAAACCAAACATACATATTTTTAACAGTGTAAATGCCAACTATTCTATCACTAAGGGTGTTGCTCTATGCAGATCTAGATACATGTGAAATGTAAGAGCAATTTATCAGCTAAGTAGCCCACGCACCATTTAGATCTGACATATTTTAAATGGGCATTATGTAAGTGTCGGTAACTATACTGTGTGGCGAACAATTTTTGCTGTTGAACTGCTTACATATTTTAGTGTTAGGCGTTGCTTTATTCAGTGTTTTATTATTTATACCAGTTCAGAAGTTATATAATTACAACTGTTGATATTTCTCCGACAATGTTAACTTAAACTTATGGTGCATGTTTGTTTGACCAGAAATAACGCTCTACTAATTTTTTCATTTAAAACAACCATAATATTAAAGATTTTTTCCGTAACGTAATGCCACTTGACAACTGACAATTAAATCAAATAATGTATGCAATTCGCTATACATATAAATATATAAGTAACTTGCATAAAAAATTTGGGAACATCCGTCAACTACGTCGTAGAGAAGGGGGACTTTGCTTATTACGATGGTATACGATAGGACGAAGGGGGGACATCCAACGTCGTTTGGTATATTTCAACTTGTCGCTATTGTCTTTATAAACGTAATTTTTGAACAGCTATTATGATACATTCGTAAATAGTTAATTTTCAAAAATTCAGAAATAACATTGAATTTTTTAAAAAATTACTGAAAAGGGGGGTCATGAGTTGTAATGGCGACGTCTCGTCTATATGAGGGAGAGCTTCGACTGTAAACAACGCTTTACGACGAAGGAGGTCGGAAGGGTATAAAAAAGTCAACATTTTTTACGACGTAGTTTATGGATGTATCCTTTCCACCGCTTTTGATTTCGATACAATCTATTTTTGTGAATGTCCAATTTTTTATCTAATTATCGTATGTGTACATTTGTTTTCTTCTCCACCGAAAGGCTGGAGATAGGGACAATTCAATTGGCTGCAGCACAAGAAAAAAAATACAAAGTGAGAGAGGGAATTCGAGAAACCTGCATAGGAGAATAGAAAAAAGTATATGAAAATATACTTCAGAAATTAGAAATTAAATAAAAATAATATAAAGAATTTCTATCAGAAGACGAGAAGTATATGTGAAGAATATTTTGTGTACCGAAATACTACAGAAGTCACGAAATAGCCTTTAGTTCCATGACCGTTATCGATCATTGGATATCATGTGGCTACCATATGTGCTATCATGACTTTAATGACACCAGATCTAAATAACAATGTAGTGGACTTTCCGTACCAGTGTTTTAAATTTTAAGCCATAATGTTCTTTTTCTGCCAGAACAACTTTTACCTTGGTATGGTCATTTTCCCTGTATAATCAGATGTAAAAGTTCATATTTTTCAGTCTGACTCATAATGTGGCCGAAGTATTCCAGCTTGCGTCTTTTTATTATATTGATCAGTTGTGTTGTTTCGTTTAGTCGTCTAAGAACTTCGTTTCTAATAATATCTACCTAGTTTATCTTGAGTTGTCGTTCATATACCCTCATCTCAAAGGTCTCCAACCGTTTATGGGTGGTCTCACTTAGAGTAGACGCTTCTACTCCATATAATAGATCGTGGTTCCAAAGGACGTTTCTCATCTTTACAAACTATGCTTGGGTCAGTTCTATTTGACTTTTGATTTTTACTGTTGATCCCAGCACTTATTGATATTACTACCGAGATACACGAGTTTCTCCACTCTGTTCAGTATTGCATCTCCTTTAATACCGCCATCCTGTATGTAATTTTGTTTGCTAATGATACATTGTGTTTTGTTAACGTTAAGTTTTAATCCATATTAATCACAGATCTGTCTTATTTTGTTCATTAGATTTTGAAGGCACTCTTCCATTGTCAAAAGTATTTTTTTTTAGAACCAATTGCTCAAATGTACACATTTTGATTTATATCTCTATGAAAGACCTAATAAAGATAAAAGGTAAAGCTGTATAGATGGCAAGAGTATTTTAATGAGAAACAACATGAAAGTAGCGACCCAATAGAAACAATAGAGGCCACTAGCATTATGATAATAATAGAAGTTATAAGAAAAGTATGAAAAACACTAAAGGTGCAGTTATTAATGGTATCTCCAAAGAATAAATTAAGCACGGGGTAAAAACTCTTTCGTTGATGTATGAATGAAAATCTAGGAACATGAGGAAATATTGGAAGTATGGGAAGAGGTGTGTCTCATTCGTAAAAAGAGAGATAAACCTGAATGTGGGAGGAGCAATATTATTTTGCTTGAAACTTGAAAGCAATTTTCTTAAAACTCGTCTGAGCTATCTTTGTATATTGCAGACTGCTCGTATTTTTGATCAGTCTCCGATACTTCACTTTCACTATTTATGGAATCCTTCTCATCTTCCTCATACCACGTACGTAAGATTTCCTCAGAATAATCATCAGTGGGATGAACAGATCTTTTTCTACTTGAGGATGCCATAATACTGGCTTCAAAATATATCGTATTTTACTATTGTAAGACAACTTTTTGCATTTGAAAATACAATTTTTGTATACTACTTTTGTTTTGATAATCTGTAACAACAAAAACACACGCGTAAGACCACTCTTCATATAAAATCATTATCCTAAGAAGTTAGCCCAGAAAAAAACAATTATCAATTTTCTACTACCACACTTATAAAATAAATTTTACTTTTTTGTAAAAATTTAAATTGTGGATAAAACTATTGACTAAGTAATAAACTCACCCAAAAGTGGTGCACTTACTTGAGTAATGATGCGAATAATACAAACATAAACTATAAAATCTTGACACTTCAAAACATGGCTAAATTCTTTCTTTCTCATTTTTACAGTTTAGGCAATAGATAAATATACTGAAATGATATTTATTTAACTGTTGTCTTTATTCAATTTATAATGTCTTTATTAAAAGGTTCTTATTTTAATTTATTAAAAAGCACGATAACTTATATTAATTTATTTAACTACTCAATAATACATAATTTATTTAAAGGCGAACGTGACAATTAAATCGCGGGCGCGAGTCTTCAGATTTAACTGTCCCTTCCAAATAAAATGTCCTGTTAATATATGCCAGTGCCGTTAAGCTAGAACCATCGACAGCCTTCTCGACTAGCGGCGAAATTATAACGGTAAAGGCAAACGGGTATTTTCACATCGGTTCGACCGTTTTCTGGAAGGTCCCCTTCAGGTAAATAGAAGCCTCTCGTAAAATCTAAAACATAAACATGTGAATAAAAACATGTTTACAGGTTAAAACTATGACTCATATTTTTACGTAACATTGCCCCCCTCTCAAAAGATGGTTCCTCCTGGAACCTTGTCGGGACTAGAACTGGAACGGTATGCTGGTATCGGCAACTGGACCCTCTTTTACAACTTCCAGTTGTATAAAAATGACAAGGGACGGTTTTCTCTCCGCACCAGTAACTATGCGGATTGCAACAGACTAACACCTGGACTTCGGTATCTTTAAAGATCTCCTCCACAATATTTCGGATAACCCTCCAATCTAATTGGCGACACTCCAACTTTGGCATAGCTAACTTTTGCACGTCGGACTCTAGTACGTGCTCTCTCAATTGAAGTAAGGCTTCCCATACATCTCGGTAGGTAGGTTGGTCACGGGCAGTGTCTTTTGTTACCAGGTAGAAAAGGTAACGTGATGCATCTTGGAGTTTCAAGGTTTTACCGGGAGCTGGCACCTGGCATTGAAGTTCTACAACTCAACCAAACTTCCTTCGAAAGACGGATGCCAACCCTGGTGCGTCTTTGATACTGGCCGGGATGGTAAGGGCCAGCGAGTAGTCATCGGGGAGCGCGAGTAGATCTTGCTTTTCTTCAGTGGTAACCCCATGTCTCGCTTTACCGGGAGCTCCATAGGCACCCATGAAATCCTCAAACTTGAGGTCAGACACATCTTGGACTTGGTTTACTTCCACTTCTTCATCTACGTCGTGGTCACCTTCGAAAGACGCCAGCCGGTTATGGTGTACTATCATCGGCTTTCCCCTAGAAATCTTGCTTATTCGGTAGATGACATCGTTGATCTTCTCCATGATGAGGTATGGACCTTCCCAAAACTGCTGCCATTTGGGAGAACAACCTTTTCGCTTCTTGGGATTATACAGCCAGACTTCGTCGTTCTTCTTAAAGCAACCCTTTTCGGCTTGTGTATCGTACCGTTTCTTCATTCGGTCGCTAGCGATCTGAAGGTGGGAACGGACCAACTCATGTACATCGTCCATTCTTCTTCGTAATTCGATCACATAATCTTCACCTGCTACATCTTCTCCAGGTCGACACCCAAACTCTAGATCACAAGGTAGTTCATTTCGCGCCCGAATAGGACTTTGGCTGGTGTCTGGCCTGTTGATTCGTTAACAGCAGATCTGTAGGCCATTGTGAAGAACGGAAGGTATTGGTCCCAGTCTCGCTGATGATCGGACACCATCTTTGTCAAATACTTGCCAACTGTCCTATTCATTCGTTCTACCATACCATCCGATTGAGGATGATACGCGGTAGTTCTTGTTTTCTTCATGCCTAGTCTATCACATATTCCTTGGAATAGATCGCTTTCGAAGTTCCTGCCTTGGTCACTATGGATCTCCAAAGGCACTCCAAATCGGCTGATATATTCTTGGATCAACTTATCTGCAACGGTGGCGGCCTTCTGGTCTGGAAGTGCGTAAATCTCGACCCACTTAGTGAAGTAATCCATTACTACCAGCATGTACTTGCCTTCATTTTCACTTTCTGGAAATGGCCCAGCGATGTCCAAAGCTATTCTTTCAAACGGGCTTCCAACATTATATTGTCTCATAGGAGCTCTCCTTTTTCGGTAAGGCCCGTTACTCGTGGCACAAATAGTACATTTCTTACACCAGTCTTTTACATCGTCGGAACTGTTCATCCAATAAAACCGTTCTTGAATTCGCTATGACTCATATTTTTACGTAACAATACGTAATGGAATAGTACCGAAGGATCGCTATCATTTTTTGACAAATCTTTGAAGATTAATTCGATAAGTGTCTCCCAGACTCATTGTATGCATTATAGCGGTATGAATGGAAACAGTCATAGGCAATGATTGGAATGGATTTAATCACATTTTACAAAGATGTAAATGTACGCTTGAGTCTCTCAGATTCATGTCTCCTTCTATGTTATTTTGCCACCTTAGCCCAGGCCGTCCACGTGGTCTTCTTCCAGTTAGGACTTCTTCCCATACAAGATTTGCTATTCTTTCGTCCGAATATCTTCTGAGGTGTCCTGTCCACTGGAGTTTTCTGGACTTTATTATTTTATTTTAATATTATTATATTATTTGTATAAATTCTTGTACAAAACTGAGTCAAGACAGTATCGACAGTTCTGTATAAAGACCGTTGTAATCTTTTGCCATAAAAACTGTACTATCATGCATATCTAAATCGACTAGTTCTAAAGTTTATCGCAGATGTCTGTAATGGATTGCAAATTTGAACGTGTGTATATTTTTGGGCTTGTTTGATCTCCAAACTGTTTTCTTTAATTTTCGTAACGATGCTGCAACCTTAAAGTATGAATGCGGTATCTATTTAGTCTTTTAATCTTGGAAGTATAACATCAATCACAAATATTAAAATAAACGTAAGAGTCCGTGAACAGATCGACTTAGTATGTTTTTATTGGAATACCAAGAAGCCTTGAACAAAAACGTATCTCATGCATAACGCTAAATCCCGCAGACATAAAGACTTCCTTATTGTATGGCTTGTCAATATCGATTATATTTAAACAACTTATATTACGAAGTAGTATACCGGGTGTGTTCAATTTACATAAGGAATGCATTTATTAGCTGCTATAAAACCGGCATAGCTAAATAATATTCTGTTAAACAAAGAAGACAATTTTAAGTCCTATTTCACGCCAGTAAAGGGCATAAGAGGCAAAAATATCAGATATATAAAAAATTTAAATCATCAATTATTAGTTATAAAAAGAAATAAATCGTAATACATACATTAAATAATATAATATAACTCTCATGACTATCTTTCAAGATATATAAGTAGACCTTTATGAATAGAAAACACGACAAAACCCCAGTGAGAAACTAAAAGAAAGAAAGAGGACATTTCGTAGGTCTACCAATGCAGACAAGAACAATAACTCTGTGTAGGCCCCAGTAACTTAAGATTCTATTTCAGGACATCCTACAAAAAAATTTATAAAAAGTCTAAAAAACGACCTTAGCCACCAAAAAAATGAAAAAACACAAACAAAAACCAGCCCAAGCCCAAAAAAAAACTAACAAAAACCCGGCACGTAGAACCCAACTACTTGAGCACCAGGTATCAGAACTGAGTGCAGTCCAGAGCGGAGGCTTGAGGCCCAAGCAAGCAATTTCAGTTTCGCGGATAAATCTTAAGAGGATAGCTGGAATAAAGCGGAGTCATACTTTAGAAACAAATTGAAATAAAAAAACCGGAAATAAATATATTAGAAAATCAATTTGGATTTTATTGAAAAAGGAAGAATTCTGATACTTAGGGTCACTGGTAGACTGCAAAAACAACACATCCAAAGAAATAAAAAGAAAATGCTTGGCTAACGGCAGTGCTCACTTACAGATCGGAATCATGAGCAATAACTACTCGAGATGAAGAGTTACTACGAATCTTTAAAAGAAAAGTATTGAGATCATATATGGCGGAGTTAACGAATAGAGTCTATGGAGAAGGCGATATTTCGAACTCTATAGACTTTTTGGTGATGCAGATATCTTGAAAACTATCAAAATCAACCGTCAAAGGTGGGTGGGCCACGTTATGCTGATGGATGAAAGTGATCCTGCTAAAATAATCATGCTAAATAGGTCGGTCGAAAGAAAAAGAAGAAGGGGCAACTTAAACTCAGATATCTGGACGATGTACAGCACGATTTAAGGGAGATTGAAGTAAGGGTATATTGGTACTAAAGAAGCAAACGTCCCTTTGGCATTCATTAATATTGAGAAAGCATATAATAGAGTACTTTGAGAATAAGGTTTGAAGGTTCTGTGGTAAATCCGAATAAGACATCAAACTTGACAGTGACAATTAGACGAGACATATCTGTAAATGGTGTTAATATTAGCATGGTTCAAAATAAAAAGATATGGAGAAATTTAATTAGAGATGCCCATCTTACATAAAGGCAAAATGAATGATAATGATAAGATATACAGAGATGAGAAACAATTTATACCAAACCTCATTTTTTACAACCTACATAAAACAAGAAGTTTTTTATGGTAGAGATTTTCATCATTTATCATCAATTTGGCAGATTCTTTAATCAGGCAAATACATAATGTTATGTCCTTAACACGATATAGACGGAAAAAATTAATAGATGAAAACACCCACAGAATTATGTAAACGACGTCACTATATAATAAATCGATATAATATATCAGACCTTAGTCTACAGCTTAGAATCCGAATGATCAGATGTTACGTTTTTTCTGTCTTACTGTATGGCTGTGAAAGTTGGACAATGGACTCTGAAATAGAAAAAAGAATAGATGCCTTTGAGATGTATATATACAGACGAATGTTGAGGATTCCATGGGTACAAAGAGTTACTAATGTTGAGGTACTTCGTCGCATGTGTAAACAAAAAGAATTACTAAAAATAATCAAAGAGAGGAAAATGCAATACTTGGGTCATGTGTTGAGAGGCGAAAGATATGAATTACTTCAAGTTATACTGGAAGGAAAAGTACAGATCAAAAGATTAGTAGGAAGACGCCAGAACTCGTGGCTGAAAGACCTAAGGAGATGGTTCGTCCGCTCATCCGCAGAGATCTTTCGCGCAGCAGTTTCCAAAACTACAATTGCCATTTGGATCGCCAACCTTCGAAAGGAGACGACGCAATGAGAAGAAGAGAATATATTGATGAAAGAGCCTGTAGCTGACAAAGACGGGATACATACATGTTTCATTTCATTAATTTTTAATAAATGGAGTTTGAATGCTGATTAAGTTAAGACATTCAAAGAAGATATGATCATGGTCACCCAATTTTTTGCAACATTTGCAATTATCGTCTTCGACCATGTTTATTACATAAACGACACTGTAATTGTCATGGTAGTCAGTTAACGGTGAGATCTACGATTTCTTGCCCATCACTACAATGCGACCTCAAGAACATACCTAATATATGCAACCAATAGGATATATTTCACATCCCACACTAGTACAGGGGCTACAATAAAACATCGCCTGGTGATGCCGATTGGCTCAACGAAGACGAAGTTGATGCAAGTGGTTAAATAATTCCAGAACCCTCTTCGTCTACTCTCCGGATGCCAGTAATTAAAGCATCTGAGTGTCTGGCAAATCGATTTCATCGATTACGAAAAGGCTTTCGATATGGTGAAGCCTGGAACGCTTTTGAACATATTAAGAACCAAAGTCATTGATGGTAAAGATCTACGTTTCTAGGACAAAATTTATGATTTCAGTCACCAACCTCATAAAAACACTTCCCTACAGATACATCAACAATACATTCAGAGAGTTACTAACTTTAAATATTTGGGATGCTACATTGCAGACCAACTAGATCCATGTAAAGAGATCAAGTGCAGAATTAAAGCAGCTCGCACAACGTTGCGAAAAATGAAATCATTTTTCTGTGACCACAGCTTCTAAACCTAAAATTACGTCAAAGAATGATCAAACGCTATATTTTGTCAATATTGTTACATGGCAGCGAAACCTGGATTTTGAAGGCTAATACGATCAATTGTATCGGGCGGCAAATGCCGGTCATATGTCGTATGTTATTAACAACTGTTACAATAAGAAACATTTCATATATAGGGCATATTCTTCGAGAACTGGAATTGGAAGGAAGATGCCATAGCTCAAGAACAGAAAAAATAAAATACCTACCTCGGGTAGGTAGGGACTAATTTTTGTTAAAAATACGATTTTAATTTGAATAAAATTTATTTATTTCAGTTACATTTCCGTTTCTAATTGTATTGCCAAATACAGAAATAAATATTCGTTCATATTAGCTCAAAATCAGTTCATATTAGTTCATGAGTTTATTATTAAAAAAAGTTAAAATACAAGAATGCAGAAGAAGAACCATAAGGGATGAAACCAAAAATGTGTGCAAGAATGGAGTAAGGAAAACGTAAAAAAATTTAAGATTAGCTTCTTCTTCTAAATGTGCCTATCTTCTATAATAGAGATGTTGGTGACCACATTGACCGATCTTATTTTATTTACAGCAGCTCGAAATAGATCAGTTGACGTCAAACCAGTCCATTTCCTAAGATTGGCCAGCCAGGATATACGTCTACGTCCAGGACCTCTCTTACCCTCAATATTGCCTTGTAGAATCAACTGTAGAAGTCGGTATTGATCATTACGCATGATGTGGCCGAAGTAAGCCAATTTTCTGTTTTTTATGGTGTTAATAATTTCTTTGTCTTTTCTTAGCATCTGGAGTATGTTACTTGTGTGGTGTATATATGAGACCCTCAGCATACGTCGGTAGCACCACATTTCAAATGACTCCAATCGTTCTATGGCATCTTCTGTAAGGCTCCAGCTTTCTACTTCATAGAGGAGGACACTAAAAACGTAACATCTAAGAATTCTTATGCGTATATTGATACTTAAAGATAAGTTGCAGAGTATCTTCCTAAGGCTGTTGAAAGAGCTTCTGGCTTTTTCAATACGAGTTTTTATTTCGTAACTGTGATCCCAAGTATCCTTAATATTGCAACCCAAATAGCATATTTTTTCCACTCTTTCTAACGGTGTATCGTTAATTATAATTTGGGTGTTTATGCCGGTGTTCTTAGTAATGATCAGTATTTTTGTCTTCTTGCAATTTAGTTTTAGGCCGTATTTGTTACATGCTTCTACAACGTTATCCATCATTCTTTGGAGCCCCTGCGCACTATCTGCAATCAACAGTGTATCGTCTGCATATCTAATGTTGTTTATAAGTTGGCCATTTACAGCAATCCCATCTTCTGATTCGTCCAAGGCATTTCTAAAGATGTTTTCAAAGTATATGTTAAATAATGGCGGTAACAATATGCAACCCTGTCTAACTCCTTTTTCGACTGTGAAGATCTCGGACAGTTCATTTTCTAATCGTACTGTTGCTTTTTGTTGGAGATATAAGTTTGAGATTAGTCTTATACCCTTAGCATCGAGTCCTGATGTTTTTAGGATATCGATTAGTTTCCCATGTGGAACTTTATCAAATGCCTTCTCGAAATCAATGAAACATGCATACACATCGCAGTTGACATCCCTAGCTCTCTGTATTAGAACTTGCAAACTAAAAAGTTCCGAGTCCTGCTCTGAATCCAAATTGAACTTCACTCAGGCGTTCTTTCAATTTGGTGTATATGCGCGAGTGAATTATAGTAAAGAGTACTTTAAGTACATGGCTCATCAAACTAATTAATCTATGTTCTTCACATTTTCTAGCGTTGGCTTTTTTAGGAAGTGAAATGAATATTGATAGTAGGCAGTCTTTTGGTAAGTAACCAGTCTCGTAGATGTTGTTGAATAGCTTGGTAAGAGCTGTGATTTGGTGTGCCTCTAATAGCTTTAAAATTTCACCATGCACCTTATCAAGTCCTGGTGATTTCCCATCTTTAATCCGCTTAACGGAAATAGTTACTTCGTTTGTTATTTTTGGGCCGTAGAGATTGTTTATTTCAGTCGGACTTCGTGCTGCATCTTCGAATAATTCTTGCATATATTCATTCCATCTTCGTAATTTACCTTCAATGGTAATCAAAATTTGGCTTTCAATGTCTACAACTATGTCTGTATTGCATTGTTTTCTGGTATTCTGTGCCTCTTTAATTTTTTAGTGCATATGGAAAGCGTCATGTTTGCGTTGTAGTATTTCAACTTCCATACATTTCTCCGTCAGCCAAGCTTCAATTGCTCCTTTTATCTCCTTTAGTATAGTCTTATGCAACTTTTTGTATTCGTTGTCATTTCTACCTTTTAATTTTCTTCGCTCTTCCATCATCTGCAATATTTTATCTGTCATCCATTCTTGCTTCTTTTAAGATTAAGCAGATTAGCAGTAAAAGTTTATTCTTGTGAGTTAGAAATCTCTTGTTTTATTTACCTACTATTATCGCAAATACGATTAAAACAATAACAAAGTTATTTTACCGACTTTCCGGTAATTTTCGCAACATAATTGTTTCTTTTAGGTAAAAATGGTCACTTGGGTGTTACGAACGTTTAAGTAGGGGTGGGGTGGGTCGTGTAAAACGTTAGGATGCGTTACATAGGGTAGGAGAAGGAGAAGGGGTCAAAAATCTTCAAAAATTGCGTTACGTAATACTTGAACGTTCCCTTATGTAGAAAAGATAATCAAAGAAACAGAACCTTAAGCCAAAGGCATCCACAGTATCTTTAAAAAGTTTGATTGACAGGGCCATTTGACTGCTTTTAAGTGTTTAGCGTTTTAACAAAATATAACCACGAGTATCTGAAAAACGAAAGCTGTGGCACAAGTATTAAAAATAAATGTTTGGGAAAAAAAGTAAGAAACACTTATTGGGAGATATTGATTGGTACAGGAAAATAAACAAAAATCTTAATCCACTCTTTCATAGAAAATGGTCCGCATAGAATTCCCACGCTCGATCAGTTCTACTGAATAAACTAGCTAATAAAAGTGATACACAGTTTCAAAATTAAATAGCATAGTTAATTTACGAATGGTTCAACTGTAAATTAATTAACGTAAAGAAAGTGACTATCACCCGCAGTAATTAGTTAAAAAATATAATAAAAAGTTAAAAAAACGAATTTCCAAGATGTTGTAACAGTTACGATTTCAAGGATAAAATATAAAAATTATATCTTATGCGGGATATATTTTGTCGATGTGTATTATAATAAGTTGATTAGAACACCCAGAGACAACACTACCGCATAAATGAGCGTTCTATACACGCCTTCCTTACAACCCTTATACCGGAATCATTTTAGATTTTACTTCTCTCCGGAGACCTGAAGATGACCAGAAAATTATAGGGGTCGAAACTGGTCGTCCTTAAGCTAAATAAAAGAAATTGTAAGTCTGTAATTTATTTCTACAACCTTGTTTTTCATATCTTTGTGTTGACGACACTTTTCTACTTTCAAAAGTATTGTTTATATAAACCGCTTAAAAGAAGTTATTTTTGTTTTAAACAATAGATGGTACTAAAGACGCACTATTTATTATCTAAAATATCAGGCGCTCGTCAAGTACCTCTCAAATTGGTTCCTCAATAAATCGTATCTTGTAAAACTGGTACTAGCAGAGCAAAAAGAAGTACTTAACGAGGTGTGCCCTCGAGCGGTATGATTATCGTAACACCTGCAAATGTGAGTATAGTATACCTGTTGCATGTAGTACCTACCGCTTCGGCAGTATGAGATAATAGTTGGGCGAGTTCGGAGAAAAAACACAAAAAGTCCGTTCTCCACGGACTCGTCTTTCCGAGAAAGAACATATAAATAAAAGCCAGTGGGGCAAAAACGAAGAAGAGGTGTAAATAGCCTTGAATGCAGGTAAGGTCGGATGCTGAATGAGCGCTCCGAGATTGATGGCTGATGCTGATACAGTTTATTGTTTCGCACGTCGGAGAAATTAAAAAAAAAATATTACCAAGATTAAAAGTTGTAAATCGTAGAACCACAATAATATTTTAATAAGATCAACAAAGAAATATGATAGAAAAGTTTACAAAGAATGTTTTAAACAAAAAAAACTTGTTGGTATCATGTCGACTATTTAAATTTTCGAATATAATGTTTAAAAATATAAATGAAATTTTGGTTTGTTACACCATATTCTATAAGCATAGATTTTGATGAAAATTTATCACAAGAATCTGAAACAAATTTAGATATCTTATTTAGTTGCCCTCTTCATTTCTGAAGGTTGACCATAATTGTAGCAAATTGATATCTCGTCGCCGTGGATGTGAAGAGAGCTAACCAACAAAAGTCAGTTTCGAGATAATGAGCATTTTAGATTACCATGTCCAGGAAAAAATACATTTTAGCTTATAACTTTCCTGTTCATTGAACTATTCCTAAATTTTTTTTAGGATTTATCAAACAAAGTGTTACCTACTTTGTACTAAACCAAACACTGATAAAACATTGATTTATATGAGGGTAGAAGGGTTTCGTTCACTTAGCTCCATTCACCACTAGATAACTTTTCACGAGTCATATTGTTTTTTGTTGTGTGAAAAGATCTAATTCTACGAAATTAAATAATACAAGGTGATATTATGCTTAAAATGTTTAATTTTGGATACAAAAATATCACAAAAGTATGAGTAATTCAATTTAGGTTTTAGTCTTTAACATTTAATATTATTTAACATTGAATATTATACAGAAATCCTATTATTTTATCGCTACTCGGATTCCGAATTGTCTGCAGCGATTCTCTCTATTGGTTTTAAAAGTCGGAGGTAGTAATCATGGTAAGTGACTGGGATAGTACCTGACCTACAAAGATCTTGTAGATCTTTTAGTTTCTTAGGCTCTATTCCTAGAGCAGAAGGATAAAGTTTCGGAACCTCACTGAAAACATTGTTGTCAACTCGAGTGTTTCTACGAATGCACAATTGTTTGAAGTCTAAATGACTAAGTTGTGTTTTATAGAAGATATTATCAAGGTGTTCTTTTCTACATTGTAGCCATTTGATATTTAGCCACTTCATAACATCGCCATCGACTGTCTTCGTTTTGTTAATAATTAATTTTTCGCTGTAAGTTTTAAAACCTAAAAAATAGCTGTAATCTAATTCCTTAACGACTTATAGAGGGTGATTTACTTTGGCTGTTCTTGCCACTGTGTACCACCCGTCAGGCACATATATATATTTATTTTTCGTCCCCTACTTTCAATCGCAGAATGAACGCTGTCGCATTTCATTTCGGAATGTCCGGATTCCATGAACTTTTGATTAATAATGTGTAAAATTATCAAAAGAAGACAAAGCTTTTATAAACATTGCAGATAAAATAGAATTTCTATTTTGACCTGTTGCAGTATCAGAATAAAATGTTACTTCACTCACTTCAGATGGTAGCTCAGAAAGCATGTTTCATAAGCATGTAATCCCCCCCCCCCCACTTCTAATTGGGGAGTCAGTAAATGCTTTTCCATATCCATAGTGAAGGTGCTGAAAGTATTATCAATTTTAGCACGATCTTTGTCAATTTTCTTATGCTCCCTAGCCTCCTTGTTTCGAAGTTGATGTAGATTGTGTTCATCTTCATGTTTTTCTTTTTCGTCTTCGGTTTTATTTGCGAATTGCGTGCAAAAGCTACATTGGTCTTTTTTTGGTTTGTGGAAACCATAGTTAAATTCGGTGCTGAATATATGTTTATAATAATAAAACGACACTGAATCTTCCTGATAATCTACGCAGTATTTTAAATAATCCTGGTAAAGTCGTTTTTCAGACAAACCAAAAGGTAAGTATTTCCTCTTGGTTGAACTTCGACAATAGTGAGAATCAATCACCGGTAGTGATTTGATGTGATTACGTACTACCTCCTTTTGATTATCTGGGATTTTGTTAGGGGGAACTTTTCGACCTCTCTTGTCCTCCTCTATGATACCTGACGACTTTGAATTTTTTAATGCCGTTTCAACTTTTTTTCCAGATATATCAAATGTACCCAGAAAAAACTTTTTACATACTTGGATGTTCTCGTCGTCCTACTTTAAATTGTACAACATAGTGTATTTGCGTCTAGAGGCAGCATCTTCATTATTTGATTAATATCGCCGATTAGGTATTTTTTTCGTAATTCTACTGCTAATAAAGCTCCATCTTCCTCTTTCATCTTGAATGGAGTGAAAATCATCAAACAATTTTTGCCTCTTTTCCTGCAGCTACTTATCTTAAACCTTAGCTCAATTCCATAAAAATTGTATATAAATTATCTTACGATTATAACTACTCCCAGACAAAGAAGCTTTCAAATAAAATAAAGTTAATACTTGTTACAATATTAAGTACCGTGAGACTTTGCTGTAACATCAAACCCCAGCTAACGGTAAGGTGACTAATCGACTGTATAATAATAATGTATCTGTCTGTTGTTATTTGCAGACTAAGCTCAAGCGTCTGATAGCTCTGTTCACCACTGAAAATATGTTCAGTACCCGGTGGTGGTAAGTGGCATAGATCACTTCACTCCAAAAAATATGGATTGTGAATTCACTTAGCGTCCTTTCACACTTTAGAATATAAACCATTTGAAACAACATATTCAGTTAGATCTCTTCACTACAATATGAAATCTTTCTTTCTGATTGCGATGCTGCAGTGAGCTCATTTTTAAGAAAATGTGAGTTAGCTCTCTTCACATCCACGACGACGATCTATCTTGTGCAGTTCTTAGTTGCGAGTATATGCCTGTCAAATCTCTTTTTTTTCCAGTTTACAGTTTTTTTCCTTTATTTCGT
Organism: Diabrotica undecimpunctata; assembly: GCF_040954645.1. Taxonomy (NCBI): domain Eukaryota; kingdom Metazoa; phylum Arthropoda; class Insecta; order Coleoptera; family Chrysomelidae; genus Diabrotica; species Diabrotica undecimpunctata. The sequence goes on along the minus strand of NC_092803.1, from coordinate 49,947,224 downwards.
TAAATCTTACTCTACATTATAAGATGAAGAAGGCTGTATTTCTCTCCTCGTTAAAAATGTTTTAGTATTTTAATAATGCTTTTCACTATCAGTTCTGTATTTCTAAATAAACTTTCATTTGTTCTGCTTTCTGTCCATGAGATCTGAGCTTTCTTCGAAATACCCACATTTTGTTTCATACCCACACAAGGTTTCGAGTCCATAGTTAGATCATAAAATCATATGAAATAAATGTAAGTTTTTACGAAAAGGTGGAGTTTGCGAAAAGATTTTTCAAGTTTAAAGACGGATCTGGCAATTTCTATTTGCGTCTGTATTTCAACTACATGATCAAAATCGATATTTGAAATGGAAAGAAGAATATTAGCATCCAACATATGCTATATTAGGCTGGCCTTACTTAAGAGGTCAAAATGTATCAGTAAAAATACAAAATTTTAAATTTATAAAACCTTAACCTGCCCTGCATCTAGCACCAACATAGAAACGTGAATAATGAAAAAAAAAAGGATGAAGATATGTTAGGATACTTTGAAAGGAGGATACTGCGTACGATACTGGCTGAGATAAATTATGGTGACTGAAGAAGTAGGTTTAACTTTTAACTGTATCAGATATACAAAAAACTAATACTGTATAATACATCAAAATGAGCCGCCTAGGACGGCCATGTAATGCGAATGAAAGAAACGGCATAACACTGTGGAGATAGCCAGTGGTAAAAATAAAAACTAAAAAAGATATAACTTTCTTCAACTAATAATGGAAGGAAAAATATAAGGAAAGCGTAGTCCTGGCAGACGACAAATGACCTGTCTGCGTAAATCAAGGATTGGATAGGTCTAGGTCTCCAAATCTTAATAAGAAAAGCACAGAATACAGACAAATTTGCAGAAGTAATCGCCAACCTCCATTAGAGACGGCATTTAAAGAAGAAAAAAAAAAGAAAAAATAGAAGGCCAAAAAACGATATCTAGATGACACCGAAGAAGACTTATGAAATATATGTGTTACCATATGGGGCTGACGCGACGTGCTCTAAATAGAGAAGAATGCAAGAAGGTTCTTGGACAGCCAGAACCCAAAATGAGCCAGAAAACAACATCAAGATCGGCTCTTAGCCAGTAGTCAAGTTACTCAAATTTGAAGACTAATTCTATTCTCTGGTGATATACAAGATGCTCTTTTAATAATTTAGAATGCATTTCATTACCATTAGTCATGATTTCTAGATATTTATTTTTAGTCCTTAGTTGTCGTCTTATATGGTTAGAGCATTCAAGATTTCTTGCAAGACTTCAATACTTGCAGCTATAATAACTGTATTGTCTGTAAAATAACTGTATTTCCATATCCGCTAAGGAAGAATCGTATTTCCATAACCAAAGAGTAGATCACCTTAATTTGTGTAGATAGATAGTTTAGAAGAAAAGAAATCCAAATATTAAGTTATGCAGACGACGCCGCATTAATCGCCAAGACAGAAGATGACCTCCAAAGATTTTTCTGATGATAATATCATCAGAAAAAACCAAATGCATGACAACATCTAAATACCCACTACGATGTAAAATCGAAATTGATGGGAAAATAATAAAGCAGGAAGCAAGGTTTAAATATCTGAGAATAGATATAACTAATTATGGAGGTGTTGAAGAAGAAGTACGACAACAAAGCTTAAAAGCAAGTAAAGCGGCGGGATCTCTTAATAACACAATCTGGAAGAACAAACACACTAAAACAAGAGTCTATAAAGCAGCAATTAGACCTATATTAACATACCGTGGAGACAAGACCTGACACATCTAAAACGAGACGACTACTAGAAACACCAGAGATGAAAATACTCCGACGAATATCAGGGAAAAGTCTGTTGTATAGAGAGAGAAGCAAAAACATAAGAAGAGAATGCAATGTAGAAGACATAAATGAATGGGTGACAAACGGAAACAGGAGTGGAACGAACACATTAGTAGAACAGCAGAGGATAGGATAGTACGAATAGCACGAGATAAGTCACCAAATGGACGTAGAAGAAGTATTGACAGACCAAGAAAAAGATGGTGCGATAATTTAAGCGATTTAGGAGGCTTATATTGAAGAAGAAACAGGCTTTAAAGCCTACATACAAGAAGGAAGAAGAAGAAGAAGATGGTTTAGATAGAATTTTCCAAATCGATCGGAGAGGATTCATAGAGTGATCTACTCGTTCACCAGACCTTAATCTGTTAGATTTTTTTTCTTTGGGTTATCTAAAAGCACTTCTTTACATTAGGCGACAACATGTCTGCAGGATTTGAAAAATTAATTATTGATGAGTATGAACTAATGCGTGAAGAAGTCTTAAAAAGGGTGACTCACGGCGAGAATTTTGGATATTTGAAGCGATTTTTTAAAATTATTATTGTTATGGTCTTTGTAAATAACTTTACCTATGCTTTAACTATACAGTAATTTATTTCTCGTTTTAACAAACTTTTCCTACCAAACTTGGTATGTATGAATTAGGAATAACGAGCTCTTTTAAAATCCGGAAAAATATATAGGGAGTCCTATTTAAATTAAATAAGTTGAGTAAAACCGGAAGTAGAGAAGTGTATCGAAATAGCCCACCTCCAATGAGTGGTACGTGTTACAATTCTTAGAAGGATGAATCTCGAATATACAATCGATGGCATTCTAAATAGTGCCTGTCTTCGAGACGCTTCCAACGGGAAGTCTAGAGATGGACTACTCCAGATGATTCTAGAATAATACTTTTGGTATATATATGCAGCGCTGTTATGAGTTGAGTTAGTTGAAAAGATATTATCGTGCTGTAAACATATAAATAAATATATTTATAATATAAATTAAAACCGCTCGTTTTATTTAAAAACGGTACAGTAGTAACAAAAAATATGGAGTCAGATGCGTTATGTGTATGTACTTGCATGCAGGGTTTCATGAATAGCGTCTTTTTTTCAAAAGATATTTATTCCATACTGGTTCCATTCCATATTGGTTCCATACTTTACCCCAACCATGTATATATATATATATATATACTCGTATATCAGATACCACTATAAAACACTTTGTTTTAGTTAACCTAAATCTGAAAAGTAGTATAGCATCTTGTTATCGAATAAACGTGTGAATTTCAACATTATTCTATTGTTTAATGTCACATTTTTGATAGTACCGTTTTGTTTAGTTGTGCAATTACAGCGGTAGTTACGAATCTGAGTGAACTTGTTAAAAAACCATTATATTGTTACAAAACGACTTCAGGGATATGTATGTGGTATAAGTATATTTTAAGAGCGTAATATGTAATACATGACAGCCGTATTGACGTACATTGACCGCATAAAAACAAGTAATCAATAAATTTTCGCGTCTTCATCTTTTGTTAGTTCGTCAACATTATTAGAGCTTTGTGTATAACTATAGAAAAAAGTAGATGTCTGTCCAGAAGTGATTCGAACAAAATGCAGTAAATATATCGATCAAATATTGGAATTGGAACTGATATGCGGTATAATGATACAATTCTGATAACTGATTAAAAACAAATCTAAAAATGATGCCTAAAAAATGAAATTATAAAGCCAAAAAAAAACAAGTCTAATAAACATTTAAAACTTATGTGCAGATGATATATTGACCACTACGCTGAAATAAGTTGGATAACAACATAATTGGACAGAGACCAGTGAAAAAGTCTCCAAATTTAATTGAATATCCTTGAAACTTATCCTTCATATAATCCTGGAACGACTGGATAAGATCAAAAACAAAAGTCTAGAATATCACAACAAAAATTGCCAAACTCAAATAGAGCTTCGCATGCCACACTGCTAGAGGAAATACCAACGTTGGAATGCCACAATTCAACACTAGAGACCTTACAAAGGTAGATGACCAAGAGGAAGACCACAATTGAGATGAATGGATGACATCAATTATATAGCCGGAACAAACTGGCAGTAAGTTGCTCAGGATAGAGATCGAAAGAAGGAGTTTGGAGAGGTATATCTCCAAAAATGGACGAAAGAAGGCTAAGAAGAAATATAAATATCAACGTGCCAATGTCGGGCCTATCATTAAGAGATCAGATTTCAAATATTGAATTCTGAAGACGAACCAGTGTACGAGATGATGTGGAAAGGATAACTACAATAAACTGAAAAGAATAGATCGGAAATGTTGCAAAAATAGACGATAATAGATGTATTAAGTGACTTATCGAGTGAAGATCCAGAGAAAACTAAAATCAGTGGACAAATTTATAAGTTAAATGATAATGACTACAAAAATTTCTCATTCTATGCAGATTTCTCTACAAAATCTAGATAGCCTTGTATGACATTTCAAAACGGCGATCCAGCTCACGGTTCGTAGACTTACTAGTAAGTCTACGAACCGTGGATCCAGCTTTCGTCTATAGATAGAAGTAGACAGAACAAGTCTGTTGCGAGTGGCATGCGCCTACAGGACTGTGTCTGCGGCAGCCTTATGGACCATCACTGGATGTGTTCCGTTGCATGTTTTGGCGGTGGAAAGAAAAGAGCTTTATGAGAGAAGAGGTACAAACCGTACTGTGGCCGAGAAAAGACAGGAAAGGGAAATGTCAGTTGAAAGATGGCAAGAAGAATGGAACAACACGGAAGATGTGGCACAGTGGACGAAAATGCAGATCCCGAACATAAGAGATTGGGTGGACTGTGGCCACAGGCGACTGGATTATTTCCTGACGCAGGTGCTCACAGGACACGGGTGTTTTAGGGCCTACCTCTATAGGATTGGAAAGGCTGATACAGATGAATGCCTATACTGTGGTTACTGTGACACATACGATGTTAGATTGCAGCAGATGGATAGTGGAAAGGAACAGAATGGAGAGAGAGACAGGTGTGAATTTTGTTACAGTGAGAGAAATGATTGAGAGAATGATTGAAAATAAATTAGTTTGGACTAACATACACAGCTATATCCGTGCAGTGATCAAGAAAAAGGAAGAGGAAGAAAGACTGAGGTATTTTTTATCTTAAGTATGTGTTCACATGCACTTTATTGTTATTTATAATATGTACGAAAAAAATGGCTGACATTATTTTGTGATGAAAAGTCCTATGCAAATGATATCTTCTTCACATTCTTTTATCGACTTAAAAGTCGTTGCCTGGCTAACAATGTTCTCTGAAACAACTAAACAATTTCACGTGTGGTCAAAAATCCAACACAGCGATAAATAGTTTTTAAAACTTAAAATTTGTTCTAAATTTTGAACTTGTTTATTGAATAAGGTTGATATTTATAAAAAAACAAACCATGGTTTATTTGTTGTTGTCTGGGTTAATAAATGACATTAAAATAAAGAGAGTGAATTTCAAGGTAAGCTTTTTATCAAAACTTATGTTCCATACGTTAGTTACCACGGAGAAATAAATGTTTTAATAATAAACAAGTGCACTGCACCTCCAAAAACTTGGCCGTGACCAAGACCTTCACGTTTTCAGTCTCCGCATTCTTTGAATATTCATATTCTGTGCACACAAACCACTAATTTCGATCTTCATTACCCGGTTTACCGGACTATGTATACACGCACCGTTTCTTCGAACAGGACAGGTGGTGTGGTCATAAATCTTGTAAAAACGCAGTTCTCACGTACACTACGTGAAAGTATTACACTTCCAGTTTCTTTAACGATTAGAACTTAATTAGAAAAACAATTTAAGACGGCAGCGGGCTTTTTAGATGAAGCTCACTTGTGTGGCAATCGTTTTCCATTAATTAATATTGACTGTTAGGGCTATTCTTAATTGTTTAGTATAACGGATAACTGATGGAAGTGCGACCTAATCAGGAGACTAGCAAAATTAAAAAGAATTTTCTTTCCCTTATCAAAAAACTGTTTTAAACGGCAACTAATTGCCAAATAGAAATAAATCTTGAGAAAGATAAAGGCATCTCTAGGTTGTGTGGTGAGACTTGAGACTTGATTAAATATTTGAGTAGGAACTGAATTCCTGGTGAATATTTGAACATTGTGAGAAATATTGGCAACTTGTGCTATGACAGTTTAACGAGAGAGTGATAAAGTTCACATAAGAATCGGATTGCATCAGGGCTAAGCAGTCTTCTTCAAATTACACATTATAGCTCTGCACTCCTGTATCTGAACCATTTCCCTAGGTTATTAAGCCACGATATTTAATATCATTCCAAATTTCGTCTACCACAAATTTGGACTTGCATAATGAGTTGTATGTAGTAGAGAATGTACTGGTCCAGAGATGTTCGTCTCCCACAAACCTGCTTTTTTATAGTAAATATATGATGAATAGAAACTAATTGATTGAGAGTAGTGAATAGATGTCAAGAACCGCTATTTTATAACGCTAGAGAAAAAAGTAATACAACGCAATGCATTTGCTTATATGAAATGTATGAAAGATTATGGTTTCGTCAGATGTTAAGGTATTTGTTTAAAAATATTCTTATTCTAAGATTTATTCTAATAAATATTATCATCATCAGTGGCGTTACAGCTCTTTATGAGCCAAAGCCTTCTTCAGAACAATCCTCCATTCACCCCTGTCTCTGGCAACTCTTCTCCGTGCTCTAATTCCGATAGACTTCAAATCATTTTCTAGGTTGTCTTGGTACCTAAGTCTCGGTCTTCATCTTCTTCGTTGTCCGATAGGCCCTCTTCGGTCAAAAACTTTTCTGACTATGGCATCTTCCTCTCGTCTGATTACATGACCTATCCATCTGAGGCGTGCTACCTTAATGAATTTTACAACGTCAGGTTCTCCAAATCTTCTATACAACTCAAAATTGTAACACCTGCGCCACAAACCTTGTTCTTTTATGCCTCCATATATTCGTCTTAATATTTTTCGCTCAAAATGTTTGAGCAATTCTTGGTCATTCTGTGATAGTGTCCAAGTTTCTGAACCATATGTTAGCACTGGTCTTATTAGTGTTTTGTATACAGTCAGTTTAATTTTTCTAGGCATTTTTGAGGCCATCTGTCTTCTTAAGACATAGTAACACTTATTGGCGAGCACTATTCTTCTTTTTATTTCTTCACTGACGTTGTTATCTTTGGTTAGCAGCGACCCTAAGTATATGAAGGTGTCAACACCTTAAAGTTCTAGGTCATCAATTATTATTCGTGTAGGTGTCGGGTTGCTTGACCTGTCAACAGTGCAACACATATATTTGGTCTTTTGAACATTTATATTTAGTCCCATTCTGTGTGCAGATGCTCTTAACTACCGAAATGCTTCAGTCAGAGATTCTGTGGACCTACCTATGATGTAATATTATATTCTATAAAATAAATATATCTAATAAATATTATATTCTATGTAAATTGTTAGCCATCAGTTTTAATTTGTCCAGACGGCAACCCTGTAAGCTCTGGGCAAAGCCGTTATACTTTTAGACAGGCAGTATATTTCCATATGTTACCATAGAGCACAATAAAGAACGTGTGAAGAAATTTCGTCTAACAAGTTATTTATTCACCCTATCGATCAATTATTAACCACCACGATTAACCGGCGACCAATCAATTCTTAATCAGCAATTTAAACATTATTGAATACTAAGTATATAGCATTTTAATTTTATTGAGGCGGTGTATCGAGAATAAGTTAATACCGAAATATTCACAAACTAAACATAAGGAAAAATATATCATCATTCAATCTTCGCTTGTCCAGTGCTGGACATAGATCTCGAGCCACGTGACCTTCCCAGTTCCACTTCAGTGTTGCTATTCTGGCTATTCAGCATCAGCCTCTCCGGATCTTCGTAGTAGCTGGCATGGCGGTTTGAAATAGAAACCGTTGATCTTCTCCGTCTGAGACTGACTTGGGCAGCCTTCGGCAAGTTGAAACACATTTTCAAATCGTGCGGTCATACCAATATGTCTTAAAAGATAAACCTTTAATCAGTGTATTTGCCAGTGTTGACTTACGAAGCGGAAACATTGACTATGACAAGGAAAACAGCGAAAAAGATCCGAGTGGCTCAAAGGGCGATGGAGTGTGCTATGTTGAGAGTTTCATGTCTCATTGCGAGACAAGATCCCAAACCGCCAGGTACGGAAAAATATACAACAATGTTCAATTATTATAATCTATTTAAAGTTTAAGAACATTACATGTATTTTTATATTTATTTAATTCTAAAGCTTACAAATAATTCTAAGAATATTTATAAAACTGGTAAACTACATCCAAACAGCGTATTTTGCCATTTTCATGTCTTTCATATAATCTCATGATTATTTTTGTATATAAACTACTTTGACAGTTCCCATAAATCCATATTTGCTTTCTTAACACTAGACCGCGTGGGATTGCCAGTAACACAAATATCCGGTGTATATGCAGACCAAAACGTCGAACGTGTCATTCAAAAGGTGACTTTCATAATATTCTCTTCCTCTTGATATTCAATTCCGTCAAGAAATATTTGGTTACGCAACTAGGTGGGCTTCTGAAACCAAAATTGGTATTTTCTTTTCTTGTAACAACGCTCTTCAATCACTGTTCAACACGAACTGACAGATAGGAATATGGTTTATTATTGTACAGGGGGATTACTACAGAAAGTATTTAAACTCAGTAAGCTGTTCTGAAGCTATTTTCTTGTGGCATTTTAAATTAATTTATATTTAAATGGGAATAAGCCACAATTAAAGGTTAAAATACGTTTATTGACTAATGTTTGTATTTTGAGAACGATTTCCGAAGTGGAAATTGAAACGTCAATAAACGTATTTTAACCTTTAATTGTGGCTTATTCCCATTTAAATATAAATTAATTCAGTAAGCTGTCATGCACAAATAAAATATTTCTGTATTTAAAAAAACAACCGCATCTCCGATAATAGTTATTATCGGGAAATATAGTAAAAAAACTAGACTTTATAAAATATTTCTAGTTCTACTAAATGAATATGAGAGAATAAGTCTCTTCGTCGCTTTTAGCCTTCTTGACTAAGCGAGCTTCTTGTTTTTATTTTCTATATTAACAGAAATCTGTTTCTTTAATGAGAATGTTCCTGGCGATGTGTGCAGATTTTTGCAGTTATCACAAGCCATACCTTCTTGAAATAAGAATATTTGATAGTTGGATTGTTGGATCGGGTAACGAGATATTATATGGGCTCACATCTTCTGACGTCTTCTTGTCTCTTCGACTAGAATACGCTGGTATATCAGATCAACGATAGATGAGCAGTACGGCAAGAGAAGGGGCTTGCGTCTCGGTGTTACTCCTCCATAGACCTCACTGGAAGAGTGAGTATGCTTAAAAATCGGAATATAGGTATCGTGGAACTAATTTTTAGAAAAGTAACTGAAGAGTTAAATCCAATTTGTTTGTAAGTATGCAATTAAAAAACGTGTGACATACGTTTTATAAAATAATGTGTTATTTCGACCAAAATTTCTTCTTCTTCTTTTGGTGCCTATCCTCTGTGGATGTTATCAATCACGTTGGTCCATATAACTTTGTTGACAGCTGCTCTAAATAGATGTATGGTAGTCATTCCTGCTTCAAAACTTTTTGACAATATCTTTAATGTCCAATGTCGCACACACTTCATGTTCTATAGATAACATTGCTAAAGCAGAAAGTCTATCTTGCTGCATTGAGGATCACAAATAGTTTTTAATAATCTTAAGTTTTGAAAACGACCGCTCACCCGTAGCTACAGTAACAGGTAGAATTAGGAATATACGTACTATTATAGTTAAGTTGGGAAATGTTGATACAAGATTATTTTCATAAATATATTCAAGAGTATCACTAGGACTTTTTTCTGCGGAAAAAATGGTTGAATAGCTTTAATTTCTTCATATAAATCGGTTGCACTAATGTCAGTCTCTGAGCTGTTTATATCTGTAAGGGCTTGATTCACTTTCTCACAACTGGTTTTACGTTCATCATCGTTTTTAACTTTGGTTATGCCATATATTACACTAAAAATGTTCGTGTGCTGTTGAAGTAATTGGAACCGTTCTTAAATTGCTGTTATGGCAGCATCCAAAATCTTAAAATAAAAATTTATTTTAAATGACAATTCCGGAGATAATATAGGTTCATCAGCTCCTTCATACTCAAAATGCACTTTTCTTCTTCCTCTCTAGAGGAGCTAGAAAAATCTTCTTCTATGTTAGCTTTTGTAGATATCTCTCTGGATTCGGTTACACAATTTTGAAAATATTTATCAGAACGTTTGGTTATGAAATATTTTTTAAATTATCAAGTGCATCAAGTGAAGATTTTATGTCAAATTTTGGACTTTGAAGGATTTTGCTAACCACGTATATTTTACTTAAAATATCTTGCCACACTACAACAGAACACATGAATTTGAATTTCCAAATTTTATTTTTATGGGATTTTGCTAAAGTCCTAGTATTCATATCCCTTGTGTTATCATTTTGCAATTCTTCTAAGGCATCATATATTTCACTAATCTGGGTTTTTAATAGTGCGATAGCATCGATCAGAATCTCCCATCGCGTGTCCGACAATGCTTTTCCATTTCATATAATTTTTGATGAGCAGAGTCAACTGTTAATCCTTTTTTAATGCTGTAGATAGTTTAAACAGTTTTTGAGAATATTTTATATGATCTGCACCTGATTAATGTCTTTTTAAAATAATAGCTAAATGTTGCCAGTCACTTTACCCATTAATTCCACTAAGTAATTATCGACTGCTTTCATCACAACAAAAAAGTTTACAAGGTGCACAAAAAACACTATTTAGTGATAATGAGTAAAGTAACCACGAGCAATGAATTTGGTCTTGATTAGGTAATGTGCGATAATAATAAGTTTCTAAAAATTTCCTATTATTTGTATCTCTGGGGAAGTTAATTTTTGTAATTTGCTGAGGAAAATTTTCAACAACAAATTGAACTTCACTTGGATTCATATTTGAAGGCCATTTTCCGGGATCATCTGAAACCAAGTATATGCTGGAGCTTCCTACACTGCAATCCAGATTAACTGGAACATTAATTGTTCTGTCTTGGTTGGTGGTTTCCGGTTCAGGCGTTTCAGCATCAGGACTCGCACTATCGGTATTATTTGCATCAAATCCTCCGCCTCTATCCGCAGGAATATTCAATTGTTTGGTACTTTTTTCTATGGTTTGGATTTCGCTTGAAGTTGAAGGTCCTAAATTTATATCCGAGTCTTCTATATTTTCATGTATGTTTTTCATTAAAAATGATTCCAGTGCACCGTTAAGTTTTTTTTTCTCCTCAGTTTTTGCCTCTTTTATTTTTCTATATTGAAAGCCTGAAAGTTGTTTTCTTTTTCTTTCGGACATTTTGAAATTATCACTTAAGAACGAAGCCGGGCGAATTTAACAAAATAAATCAAAAAACACTTAAAATAAGTTGTCCCAATAATGTTTCTCCAAATAATATGCAGCCGTAACGGGTATACGAATAAAATTGCTCTGATCTCGACGTTACTTCGAAATACAGTACCTACTGTGCAAAAGAAACGGGTACAATACTACATTTTACAAACAAAATCGTTTATCAAAAGCATATGTAAATTCATCGAATTCTCAACTGAGATTGAACATAAGACATAATAACCCATCTATAAACATAACCATAGGAACAATATTATAACAGAAACTTTACAACCACTTGCCTAAATTCTTGTAAAGTATCTAAGTGTGAAATCCCAAATAACTTAAGTCCGAAATCCGCCAGCCGCTTTGAATTAAAAAGTATTCCCGAAACTTCTTTATGACTGTACCTGCAAAAGGGCGGCAGTTCATACAATAAATAATCATTACTATTAAATTATTTGAATTTGTTTTAGTTTTAAAAAAGTATTATTATCAGTGGACTGCTTTTGGCCGCCCCTATTGTTGGCCGCCCGTGTGCGATGCACACTTGGCACACATGGTAGCGGCGGCCCTGGTCCCATTCCTTATTTAGGCTGTATTTTGTCGATTATTTTCAGGGGTTCATTCAGGGGACCAAAATTTATTTGTTTGCAAACAAATCCTATAATTGGATAGTCTAGATGGGAATATATTTTTTGGACTGAATTAAATTACGTAAAACCAATAAAATATTGATTAAGAACTTTTACGATTTTTCGTTAAAATTGGTACATTAAATCATAATCTTAAGACAAACATTACGAATTTTTAACAAAAAGCGAAAGTAGCACAGAGGATACGAATCCTCCGAAAGAAACTCTAATTCTAGACATGACTTTTGTAAATATAAAGTAAATCTTTTCTCGCCCTAAATACTTATTTTCCCAACATATTAAAATGTCGTATTTAATTTGATAATGGCTTACCTTAAAGAACATACAGCGATACGAAATGTATAATTATATAATTTACCTGAAACAAAAAATAGCAATAATTAGGTTTAGTATTATAATAAGAGGGGGCAATTATAATCACAATTTTATCGGGGCGGCGGTATCCCATACCATATAAAGTACGTGCCTCCTAGCGGCAGGCTATGGACAACAATACACTGACTTGTCAGTCCTTATAGTAGGAATCCGGGCCTGAACAGAGACATCTAAGCGTTGGGGGGTAATACTGCACTTTGGTTGTATTGGTGGTGTTAGCTAAATCGTGCAGGACATAATATATTATATTTCAATATTGTAACATTTTCTTTATCCATTATTAATATCATACAAATTTCACAAGGCTTTTATTTATTACTTTGGAATTACGTTTTAGATTTAAGACTGCCAGATGCCTACTAGGGACGCGGTAGCTATCCTTTTTTTATTTCACGCTGTCCATCTCACATGAATTTAAAATAATTATCTTAGATTTTAAACCAGAAAATGCGTTTGAAAAATACTATATACTTTATACCTCTCTGTATAAAAGATGGCTCTTGTCGTTTTGGGATTAAGTCCATGTTTCAGCCCCATATATCAAAACCGGTCTGATTAAAGTCTTGAAAATGTTAAGCTTTACTGCACGTTTCAGATTTTTATTTCTCAAATGTTTCTGAATACCATGGAGGGTAATGTTTGCTAGTGCTAATCGTTTTCTTACTTCGTCCCTTCGTCTGTAACTTTGAATTATATCAGCTATACACAGATCCAGATATTGTGAAATTAATAAAGTGTAGAGGCTAAAGGGGCTGGACACATTGCTAGGATGACAGATAATGAGTAAAAATCCAGAGGGAAGAAGAAGTAAAGGACGACCGCGTAGAAGATGGATTGATAATGTGAAAGAAGACCTTAAGATTCTAAGTGTCAGAAGATAGGATTAGGATGATTAGGGTGAGGGAAGTTGCTAGGAAGCGACAGGAGTGGTAACTTCTCTACTAGCAGATCAAGATCCATAAAGGATTGTCCATTAACTATTTCGATGATGAATATTTTGTATACACTATTTAAAAGCGTGATTTATATATAATTTTTAAGTAATTAATTATTTGTCTTCCTTTTCGTAGTTAGGTATTATGATTCCAGATTCCAGAAAATCACAAGATAGTTAGAGCAATATGAAGAAGATGAGATGTTACGGGAACATGGCGAAGATAGAGGACAAAACCTCTTAAGATTTATAAATGACTAGATGTCACCATGGGAAAAGTCAATTTATTTACCTTAAATAATTTAGCTAAGCTAAGAATAGCTATAGATCATGAGATCATATTGAAGTGATAATGATCCAAAGTGAATAAGATGATGGGCTTACAAAGAAAAGCTTGAAGGTCTATAAAAAATAACGTAAACAAAACGACGTTCTATTGTGTACGAAAATGCTGTTATTTTGTTTTAAAATATCAGGAAACGATTTTGCCCTAGTTACAAACACTACAAACAATTAATTGCCAGAACTATTATAATGAAGAAAAGAGACTCACAGAACCATGCAAATCAATTAAATAACAGTGAACAATCACTCTGCAGTGTAAAAACATTTTCTTACGCAAGTTTCAAACGACAGGAACCCATTTTACTCTACTTACAAACATACAGACAATTCTCAGAATTATTGTACAAAAAAAAGATGAACAGAACCCTGTAAATAATCTAGAACGGTGTTACATATTTTCCTTCCTACATAATCCTAAGTGGCGACAAGCTGAGAGCGTTTGATGAATATTTATCGTTTACCGCACCTATCCAGCTGAAATAAAGTGCTTGGGCAACTCAAGTAATAATATAGCAATGCATTGCAACTATATTTAATTATAGATAAGGTTTTATATCAAATTGTTATCAAATGCTTGTTTACAATCTATACAGCATTCGCAACTAATGAGTATTTTGCTTCCTTGCAATCATATAAAGTCTTAGGTATGTCCCATAGATTTTCCCAAGCGTATTCGATTACGCATAACATAAATTACGGAAAAAGCTGAAAAATATCAATTTATAGACAAAAATATAAGAAAATAATCAAACACAGTTGGCTATATACGAAGCTCATAGTATAAATAGCCAAACAACATTGCAAGTTATGGTAGAAATATGAAACATATTAGGAATGTCAAGTATGTTAACTTTTTGTAGATTATTCGAAGGAATTGTACCAATAAAAATAAATAATATAAAATTAAAGACCGATCAGTGTTTTTATTTTCTGATGCTTCCATATATTGACTTGTACTTATTTATTTATATTATATTTATTGTTCATGACATTTATTTTGATATCTTAATCTCCCACGTCTTATCTCTTAATCTCCTAATCTTAATCTCCTATTATGCAAAATGAATCCAGATATACTCTCCTTCAAGCCATCCTGCAAGGAAAAATATTTGGAAAACGGGGTCCAGGAAGAAGAAGAACATCTTAGTTAAAGAACCTCAGAATCTGGTTCAATACAACATCTGTGCAGCTTTTCCGCGCTGCTGCAGATAAGATAAAGATTGCCATGATGATCGCCAACATTCGTAACGGATAGGCACATCAAGAAGAAGAATCTCCTACGTCCATGAAGGTATCTGATCAAACTGCAGGAAGAAAAACTATTCTAAGCAAAGGCAACAAGGAACATACGGAATATTAATACATATCTATTATCTATCTACCTATTCAGAGTGAAAGTCTTGAGCAGGAATATAATCCATCCATTCAGTGGTTATTTAATCCGTATTTTCTCCGCTTTTTGTTCTTCTATATCACAAATTGTGTGATTTCGGCCAACTTCTAATTGAGTTCCATTTCTTTCTGTTTTCTACCGGTTCCCCCAGTTTAAAATGTTATCCTTGACCTGGTCTTCCCATCTGCATTTTAGTCTTCTCTGTGATTCCCATTTTAATATTTTCTTTTTGAGTTTATCTTCTGCTCTTCTTTGTATATGACCGACCCATTTCGGCCTTATGCTTTTAGGTAGCGAATGATACGTTTTCCATTCACCTGAATTATAATTGCGTTATAAGAGGATAGGAGAGCAAAATCTTGGTCCAATGCTAATTAAATGCATTCATTTTTTGCCAATTCTGGGAAAACTAAAGTATTTTTGAAAAATTTAAACACTGAATGAAAGATTACATTATTACCGAGGGCCGAAAGGCCCTGAAAACTTCTATAATATTTATTTTAATAAGTTACAGGGATGAAAAAAAAAAAGAAAAAATTTAGTGTGATTTTTAATTTAAATATTTCATTCAAAAGAAACTTTTCGTTTATTCTAAGGAACTTTCGGCCCTCGGTAATAATGTAATCTTTCATTCTGCGTTTAAATGTTTTAAAAGTATTTATTAATTTTCTCACGATTCGAAAAAAATTAATGCAATTAAATATCAATGGACCAAGATTTTGCGCCTACCCCCTTAAACAACCTAAGTATTGTTGATCTCAAAGCTCTTCTGAGAATCTTTCTAGAGTTCTTGATTTTTCTTTATTTGTATTAGATAGGCACACTGTTTCCTATCTTTTAGTAATTTTTGTATTTCCAACACATTTTACTGAGTGGGTTTACTCTTTCATTTATGTTTATGGATCAGTGTTGGGCACGTGATGTGAAATAAGGGGATTCATGACGAGTCACGAAGTGACTTCGTGAGCATGAATAATCTTCTCAGGTGTGAACGTGAGCGATAGAGTGTGAGCATGACCCACGACAATTATCGATTGGAAGATCCCTTGCCCAAGGTATCCGTTGCGGAGATTTACGTTACAGGACTAATCTCAGTAATCTTACTAATCGAGCGCGATGGCAATATTATGTATATTTGAGGTTTAAACCTTGCATGTCGTACTTTATTGTCGCATGATCAGGATGAAATCGAAAGAGGAAATTTAAAAAGACCCGAGAGAAAAATATTTCTTAAAAAAACTATAGATTTCCTAAGCATCAAAACTATAGCATCAAAAACCTGTTATCGTAAAAGTTGGAGACAACTACAACGATGAAATCTCCATATAACGAGGAGTTCAATGTTTACTCGGACCAGTTATTTAAAAAGTCACTTGAGAGACAGCCATATGGAATAAAAATCAACGGGGAACTTCTACGGGGGAAAAATATTGAAGCTCTCTATTCTGCTTGATCATATTGACGAAGTGGGAGAGGAAATTAGTATTAAAATAAACTCAAACAAAATCAAATTTTTAGTCTTTAGTTGTAACCCACATCCAGATGCAGAGCTTCAATTAAATGGAGACCAAGTTAAAAAACTTCACAAAATTACAGAGTTGGAAACTGTCATAACGGACCAGCCAGATCCAAACTTTGAAATAAAACGCAGAATAGCAATGAATAAAACTACTTTTATGAAAATGAAGACATTTCTTTGCAATAATTATCTTAGTTCAGAACCAAGACAAAGAATGGTTAAGTGCTATATTTGATATGTACTTTTGTATGGAGCAGAAGTGTGGGCACTAAACGTATTAAACATAA
Organism: Diabrotica undecimpunctata; assembly: GCF_040954645.1. NCBI lineage: Eukaryota > Metazoa > Arthropoda > Insecta > Coleoptera > Chrysomelidae > Diabrotica > Diabrotica undecimpunctata. The sequence goes on along the minus strand of NC_092803.1, from coordinate 49,930,327 downwards.
ACAGAATTGAAGCATTGAAAAAGTGGAGTCACAGACGGATGCTGAAGATACTTTGGACAGCACGAAAAACTAATAAAGAAGTACTAAGAAGAGTCAACAAAGATAGAGAAATGCTAATATACTTACAATAAACAGTCCGAGTAAAAAGACTCCAAATCTTTAAAACAGCATGTAACGACGATATATAATTCGTATTCAAAATGTATATAAAGAAATTCAGAATATACTAATTGAAAGAGACTAGGTGGTTTAAACCTTGTCACTATCACGAGCACAGTAAAACCACTCAAAACTATTTGTAAGCAACCATCATATTTGTTGAAGATTGGAATGGGTCTCTAACAATAACAGCCATATACAGCCCACAACATCATCATTAACATTCTGGCTTTACATCCCTGCATGGGTCCTAGCCTCCTCAATAATTTCTCTCCAGTCCTCTCTATCCATAGCGTTCCTCCGCCAAGCCCGTATTTCCATATTTCTCATGTCTTCATCGATGTTATCAAGGCACCTTGTTCTAAGTCTTCCTCTTCTTCTCTCGCCAATGAGTCTATCAAGAAGCGTTTTTCTAGCGGGGTCATTTTGTTTCATCTGCATTACATGCCCTATCCACCTTCCACCTCAGATGTCCTATCTTAATATGTTTTACGATATCAGGTTCCTGGTATATTCTATAAAGTTCGAAGTTGTATCGTCTTCTCTAGACTCCATTGTTATTCAATGCTCCACGATATAAGTCATAATTAACACTAAGCCAGTGCCAAGAGAAAAAGTCTAATGGGAAAATAATCAGCCAGGAAATTGTCACTGGGCAATTTCCTCTGCGCCACTAACACATTCAGACAATTTACTTATTGTAATTATATTACAAATTGTAAATAAATTGAGATGTCTTTTAAAAAAGGTATATTGTCTCCTTGCATAAACTATAGAAAAACAAGATAAAATAAACCTTTAGTTGAGTATAGAAACCTACCTCCAGGTGCAAAAGTTTTAGTGTATCTACATTCTTCTAGAGAAATTTTAGTGTTGATTATTATTTTAAAGTGGGTTTTGAGATGGTTACATATTTATTCATACATAGTTTTTATATAACAGCATTAATAAATGATTATTTAGGACTGAAACAACTTCCTACGATAAAAACGTCCATCGCGGTATAAGCTTATTGTGCTGTATTGTGCTCATTTTGCTACCACCAACGTACCATATCAATGAGGACACTGCACTTGCAGAAATAATGCATTATATAACATTATAAATATTCAAAAAGTTTTCATTTTATCACATATTACTTTATTATTTATATTTTATTCTTTCTTATGTAACTAACCCACAGTTGAATGTATTCTTCTACGAAAAAAACGCTAGGAGTGTTACACTTCTTATTGAACAGTTCGTTTTAACATTATTATCATGCAACCTTTCAGATTTACTTAAATTTATAATAATTGATAAACCATAAGTTAATTTTACTCAACATAATATACAGGGTGAGTCATGAGAAAGTGTACATACTCCTAACTTATATGGAGGCGTCTATGGGGAATGACAAATGACTATTAAAAACTGTCTGCTCTCACTGTTTATTAATATACAGGGCGAGTTGTGAATTTTGACTGAAATTTCTATTCGTCATAACTTTTAAACGGTAAATTCGATGTGTCTCAAACGTTACCATCTAATCAACTGATTTATTCAAACTAGAAAATAACAGGTCCGGTTTAACGGTTTTAAAAAATTAGTTCGAATTATTCATAGACAAAATTTCATCCCTTATACGGTTTTTAAAACTCTAATAAGACTTTTACAAATTAGAGAATTAGGTTTAAAATGGCATATATATTTTTCCCACACGATTACTTAACGTTTATTTAAAAAAATCAATTTTGACTATGAACTAAAAGTTTGGTAAAGTGCACCATAGATTTAAAAAAAATGTAACTTTTATTGCAAAAATTAAATTTTTTTGGACAAATATTTTATTTATAAGTAGGATCCACATTACCACCGTAGGCTACTGATTATGTACTTGAGAAAATAAATACAACGTTAAAGGGGTTTTATTATGTCATATGGTCAATGAACCCCCAAATATGAAAAAAGCACGGAGTGCTATCATTTAAAGGGATGCGTTTTTGGCAAAGGTGTCAATTAGTCCCTTGACGCTAGCATCTACAAAAAAGTTGTTCAAAATTAAATTTTCAATTCAAATATCACTTTCTAAAGTAAAAATTTTTTTTGACAAAGATAGATTAAAAAAACGATGCAAAAAACACGAAAACAAGCGATTTTTTTTATCCCTAATTTTTTTCCACTGATATAGGTATAAACATTGCTTTACAGAAAAAAAAATCTTATCCTTCCTCTTCAAAATGACGTTTGATAAAAATCTGGTATGTGAAATGGTATTAAATGGAAAGAAAAAATAATTATAGAATAATCTGTAAAATAGAACTAATTTTAAGGAAGACATGGTTCTTCAAAATTTTCTACTTTTACCGATTTTTACTATTTACAGCAACATGCAAAAATTGCGTAAGAAATCTGCACTATTCACCTTTAAAACTCATTTTAATTTTTGTTCATAGAACACTGATTAAAAGCTATCGAATTTTTACCGTCTAGTCGATACAAATTTTATTTAAAAAATTGATTTCTCACAAGTAACACATTTAAAATCAAAAAAGATCACGAGAGAAAGATAGGCCTGCTCCCTCACACGACCTAAACAGAAGTGGTTATTTTCCCTTAAGAAAGTTACCAGCTCGAGACATGGCATTTTCTATAATTTCATCGAAATCTATTAATTAACCAAAGGATTGGTATGAAATTTATTAGAGAAAGTAGTTGTATATATTGGGTATTTATGTACAAATTTACGCCCCGTGGTTCAAAGGGATGCAGGTCTTCAATAGTCCTTACTCTGAATGTAAATATGTTACGCTTGCACAAGTTCGCATAAAGTTTAAAAATTGAAAACGAATTGATCTCAGTAGCGTATCAGTAGTATGTTGAAGGGAAATTAAAAATTAAAAAATTAAAAATTAAGAATTAAAAAACGTAACAATATGAGTGGGCACTTAACCACCCTTAAACTCGACCTAAGAGGTCTATTGTAAATCATCCCTAGCAGTGCTTGGACCCATACCTAGGATAATTTTTTTATGACCTCACTATCGGAACTTCGTGTATTTGTTATTTAGCTCGAGTAGGGCCAATTTTGAGCTTAGCGACGTATGATAGTTGGGCGTTTGCCAAGTTACCACAAGTTGGGACAAGGTTACCACATTATTTATAAAAATATATGAAGGATTCTGTACAAATCAGCCGTGTGGTAGTATCATTTTTTTTCTGCTTTTTATAATATGATAAAAACGATGGATTAAAATAAAAATTACCATTAAGTATGGTTTTAAATTGTTTAGGGTGTAGTGTAACCATAACTTTGTTGCGTCCGACTGCGGCTACGTTTTCCTGCAAATTGTCCGACAAGGCTATATTATTTTTAAAAAATTTATGATGGATCCTGTAAAAAATCAATCTGTGCTATCAATTATTTTCATTCGGAGTAATATGTATATAATTCATATAGGAAACGAGTGACATCAAGCATGCTCCTATAAATGATAATTCACGATTCACAATTCAATAACGCAACTGCGTAACCTATGAGATTGATTTGAATAATAAGTCCAGGTAAATATTCAGATACTAGAACAACGTTTGAAACGACTATTACCTAATTTAAATGTCGCTTTAGTGAAAGTTCTGTTTCGATCGGATCCCATTAATCTAAGAAGAAATGTAGAAATTCGGTGTGTCGCTATTGTTTTAAAGCGCTGTCGTAAGAAAAAGTCTATTTTTAATTGGAATTCCAGCCGAATTCTTTTTCGGGTCGCAAGACACAGACAAAGATTGCGTGTTGCGCGTCAAGATGAGACGGTTCCTAACACATTTCTAAAAATCGTAAGAATACTAACTATGAACGTTATTACAGTGTTGGTTTTAAAATGCCGTCTTTATTTTTATCTCAATATACAATGATGATTATAATATATTGTTCATTTTTTACCTCAACGGTGGCTATTTCATTTAAATAGCCAATAATAAAAACTTGAAAAATGAATGAAAGCGGAATATAAACGAAATGAACGGTCTGCGATAACAAACGCCAAATTCTCGCCACTGCTGAGGATAGTCAAACTATTCGGGAAGGGGCACCGCAATATGAAATTATTATTAACCAATAGCAAAAGAAGTAAATGGAAATGACAATACACAAAGAGCGCATAGCTAAAGATAATCACAGACAAGAATAATAAACACTATTGTTTTAAAAAGATGCAGAATTTTAAGTAGGGGAGACCGGGGCTTGTTGCCGCAGGGGTAAGTCGTCGCAGTAGCTCTTTCTTCTAAATATTATATTTGGCAACGATGTTCGATGTGCCTACTTGATCCTAAAGAGGGGCGGTAACTTTATAGAGACTCTCAGTTATGAGAATGACTGTAATATCTTTTAACCTATTGGTAATTTGAAAATGGAAATTATATTATTTTAAATCTTGAACTATTTATTATACTAGACAATTATTAGAAGTGTTTATTTATTGACACTTTAGCCTAAAAATTAGAAACAATTTCAAAAATACGACTGGGGCTAAATATTTCGGGGCATTTTATGTTTTACTTTAGTTTAACTAATTTTTATTTTGTATACTTTATTGTAGAAATCCACCTCATGTTATGCTTAGAGCGGCGAAACTGGTAAAAATAAAAAAAAATAGATCAATTAGAGGCGCAGCCTTTAATATTCCGGAGAGGAGTTTAAGAAGATTTTTGCCAAAGGTAAGTCAACATGACTTAATGAGGTCTGCAGAGAAAATGCCAATAACACGTATCGGTTATTCTAAACCACGGCAAGAAAGAAATGTCCTTTTTGGCTTAAGTATACTTAGTCTTAATTTTCACGTGTATTATTTCTTTCATGTGTTCACTGACATACAAGAAACCCTGCATTTAGTCTCTTATCTTCTTAATGCTGCCGATATTTATTCCGGTGTTTAGCACCAAAACTGGTAAGTTTTGCTTACAAGTTTGCTTTGGAGTTTTTGCTTACGAGTATGCTGAAGCGTAGCCCTGAAAACAAAATATCCGCCACCATGGGATGAGACGAAAATGGCTGGCGAAGACTGGTTTATTTGTGTTATGAAACGACAAAGAGCATTAAAGATAAATATACCAGAAGCCACAAGTATGGCAAGAGCTTTAAGTTTTAATAAAATTAATATCGAAATGTTTTTTGAAAACCTGAGCACCGTTTTAAATCAAATTGGACCACAACACATATATAGTATCGATGAAACTGGAATCACTACAATTCCAAAACCGGACAGAATTGTAGTCAGAAGAAGATTTTATTAGCTCCCAAGATAGAGGAACTCTGGTTACTTTGGTCGTTGCAGTTTAAAATTTAGAAAATAGCATTCCTTCATATGAATATCAGGCAACATATGTTAACCATTGCTCCACCAGGAAGTATTGGAAATGCAAATCCTTCGAGGTGGATGACAGCAGGTCATTTTTTAAAATGGTGTTTGTTAAGCACATTAAGTGTTCCCCGGGAAACTGTTAATTGCTGGTTTAGATTTTCTAAAACAAAATGGCATGACAGTGTTGTCTTTTTCTCCACACTGTTCACATTAATTGCAGCCATTAGACATATCAGTTTACGTATCTCTTAAAAAATATGCCAACTCGGCCTATTATTCCTGGATTACAAATCATCTGTTGTTGCAACTGCATTGCCTCTAGCTACAGTCGGCTTTATGCTGACTGGAATTTATTCTTTTAATAGAGATATATTTTCAGAAGAAAAGTTTATGCTATCATATTCCATAGATCGTCCCGACCCATTAAGTAGTAATTTACACAAAAATGAAGAGACTAGAACAGCACCAGTCACGTTAGGTGAGGGGTATGACATAGCAAAAGACTTATGACGTTGATTTAAGTGCTGTTGCCATGGTTTCATTAGTTTTGCAAATTTACCCAAATAATGATTATACTATACGTTTTTCAAAAAAAAAATAATGTAGCAAATTCTACTAAAATCACCACTTAAATTTACAACAACGTATTTCTAAAGAATTATGAGTATCCACCAAAAAAAAATGTGTTAGTGCCGTTAGTGGCAACATTGTAATCCACGCCTTTGCAAGTTGCAAATGGCGTTAAAAAACATCATATCCCAAATTTTAAAAAAAGGCAATAAAAAAAAACAGTATACATCAATTTTTATATATCTAATAAACACTGCTAAAAAAAGAAGAAGGTACATTACCAAAATGTTATAGTATTCCCAATCAAAAGAATATTTTTTGTTGATGGGTGAAAGTCGTCGAAAGTTGAACAAATGGCTATTAAACATTCTGAGGATTAGGCGTTTATTTTTACAAGCACCAGGTAAGAACAGCACCTAATTATACCAAACTTTTGTTAGTAAATACAAACTCGATACTACATATTTTGTACATTTTGTTTTTGTACTATTACCTTTAAATCTTAACCAACATTAGTGTTATATTTACATATATACTATATATATTTTAAAATCATTAAAACTCTTAACTCTTATAATTGCATTCCTAAAATTGGCCTTATTTTATAAAAAAAAGTCATACATTCTTAATTTTGGGAATATTTCATTATTTTAGATTTTCATGGATCTTTTACTTCTGAGCAATAGTTACATGCTAATTTGTGATGATGCTGAAGAGCAAGATCGCAGAAATGCTAGAGTTTACACTTTATTATCTACAGATGGTACTTTAATGCAGAGTATTTTAAGAGGTATGGAACTTACAACAAACCATTACTAATGAATATAGAGGTATCTATATTTGTATATGAAAAGAAAGATCTCCAACACGATGGTAAGATTAAATGAAGATTGGTGGAAAAATCCCTTCATGAAGTTGTCCATCTGGTACAGAATTGCAGCCAATGGAGACAGCAAGCTAACAATATTTAGAGTATCTCCACCCACACCTTAACAAGGGCTCAAGAAATGAGAAGGATGAGGATATTTGTAGCCAATACTTTACGAAAGAAAATTATACAAATAAACAAGTGTCAGAATGTCTGTGTTTTATTTTGTTGTTTTTGGGACTTTGGTTTGTTAATGTAATGGAAAACAGATATAATCATAAAATATTAAATAAAACTGTCCTATACCATAATATATACTCTCTCTATATCAGATATTATGTTATACATTTATATATAAAAATGTGTAAGTGTATACTGTATTTTTGGACAGAGAGAATATATTTTTTGGCATAGAATAAGTTTTTATTTCTTATTTTATTACTATATTTACTTTCCATTAAAAGCAGACTTTTTGAATTTTGGCGCCTAAAATTTAGAACATATTTTTTTAATTTTCCGCCTAAAATTCAGAACCTAAGTTTTGAATTTACCGCCAAATGAAATTAGTTTCGACCCGTCCGTATTTGGCGCTAGAAACTCTCTCCCAAAACTTTCTATGGGAGTTACCTTACTAGGGTGGTATATACTCTGGAAGTGATGTAAGGGTATTAGTTTGGTATTATTAGCTTTGAATGTAAAAAACTGACAGGCAGAGGAGATACGATACAGCAGGAAGAGGGCATGTCATGCTGATCGTATAGTCTTTAATTTTGTGACATGGGAAATTCAAACAGTTTTAATTATTATTGTTGAGTCATTGAACAAACTATTGTAGAAAAAGACAATTTATTTTCAGTGACATTTTCGTCTCTGACCACTGGAGTATCTGAGTTAAAATTATACAGAACAGTATTAAAAACTAAAAATCATAAAATATTAATATTAAAACCACCAGTATACATTAAGACTACAATTATAAATAAAGGTCTGATCATTATATCATTAGAGTAATATTTAATTTATTATATTGCATTTCATTTTCGTCTATATTATATTGTTACGATAAATATACTGGCCTAACTTTTATGACTAATTATTCTGTTTTATTGTAGAAATTTCGGTGGAAGTCTAGAACCAAAATTATGGTGAATGAGCCGGCCAAGCTTCTCGATCTTTCGATGCTGTTCTAGTATATCAGGATTTCGTATATAAATACAACATTTTTATATGGAGGGCAGTTAATTCGGACGACGCGCTCGCGATAAAATGTTACGTTCGCTTTTTAATAAATTATGTATGTTTAGTGAAAATAAATAAATATCAGTCATTGTGCTTTTTAATGAATTAAGATAAGAACAAGACATTATAAATTAAAGACTTAACAATTAATAAATTCACAACAAATGGTGTCAGAAGTGGGATCGAACATAAATTAGACTTATAATAATAATACAAGTGAATACGTAAAATAAATTGTGAAAATGGCTACGATTTATGAGCTGACAGTGACTAATTTAAGAAGACATCTTGAAGACAGAGAATTATCTTCCACCGGAAAAAAGGCTGAGTTAGTCCAACGACTAAAGAACGCTTTGCTAGAAGAAGGACTAGATCCAGAGACTTATATATTTGAAGACAAACATGATGCTGTCATCTCGTCGATTTCGAAATTGGAGAACAAAGTATCCGGCGACATCGCTTCTTTAGAAAGCAAAGTTTCTAACGAGATTTCTTCGCTGGAAAGCAAAGTCTCTGCTAACATCTCTTCGGAAATCTCTAAAGTCACTTCTGAGATGTCTGCCCTCGACGATAGAATATCTTCGTTAAAAAATCAAGTTGCTGCCGATATGTTGGCCTTCGAAGAAAAGATGAAAGAAATGGAAAGGAAGATGGAGGAAACAGGGACAGCAGAGAGAGGTAACAATCCGATTACAGTGGAGATAAAAGAAGACGAGACGAAATGTAAGTTGGAGACACGGCCGAAATTTGAAGGAAGTGGAGGTTCTATTCATGTTAAAGTCCCAACTTTCGATGGAAAATCGTCATGGAACAACTACATGAAACAGTTCGAATCAGCCGCAAGAGCAAATGGATGGTCTGAAAAAGAAAAGGCGGTAAACCTGACTATCGCTCTTCGAGGAGATGCCTTAGATGTGCTTCAGACCATAGCCGTAGAGGAGACCGATGATTTCGAACAACTGAAGAAGAGGTTAAATATGCGATATGGCCACGAACATTTGGAGCATGTATATCAGTCACAGCTTAAAAATCGTAGACAGAAGAAAGATGAGGCTCTTCAAGAATATGAGGTAGATATTGCCAGATTAGTACGATATGCTTATCCGACAGCTCCCGAAGACATGATGGAAAAATTGGCCGTTCAAACGTTTATTGATGGTCTTCGTGATCATGAAATGCAGAGAACACTGCGATTAGCTCGTCACAAGACGCTGGTTGATGTTTTATCCGCCGCCCTCGAATACGAGTCAGCTACGCAGGCCTCTGGCGGTTACAATAAAGTTAGGACTGTAAAAGAGGAAGGAGATGAAGATAAACTTGACCAGCTCTTTAATTTGATGAAAAGCATGACATGCAAGAAAAAGAAGACCATAAAATCAAGAAACTCACCATCAGGAAAACCAGAACGAGTCAACCTTAGGGGGGCAGCTTCGACCCGGAACTCTTCCAAAGACCCTCTTATACTAATAGCTTCTTTGAAATGTCGTGAAGATAGTGTATATGTAGATGGAGACATAAATGGTAAAAAGCATACGTTGTTGGTGGATACCGGAGCGACCAGAACCATTATACGCCCGACAGTTATAAACAGCCGAAAGAAACTGTTACCAACGAGGTTACGACTTCGGACCGCTACAGGTGAAAATGCCAATATTCATGGGGAAATCCAGGTACAATTGGGAATTGGGGCAGAAAAGTTTGTCCATACTGTTATAGTTGCTGACATCGAAGAGGATGTTATATTAGGAATGGACGTAATGAATATGCATGGATTCCAATTGGATTTTAAGAATAAGGTAATCAAGGTTGGCAACGAGGAGGTATTTCTCCATCCACATAATGACAACACTGTGCAAGCAGCCATTACAGAAGATACAGTCGTGCCTGCGAGAAGCGAAACGATCATAGTAGCGCGACTACAGGGAATTGTAGACGAAGGGAGACCTGTTATGATGGAGCCTTGGAACCACGACGATGAGGTTGGCCGTGGAATCATAATTGGAAAGGAATTGGTGACTTCAGCTAAAGAGATTCCTGTGAGACTTATCAATGTCAACGACTACCCAGTGACCATAAAGAAAGAGACAAAAGTAGGAACTTGTGTACCTGTGACATCCATAATTCGTCAGGCGACAACATCTGATAATTCCAACGACAAATTCGACCAAATGGTTGCAGTTGCAGGACAGTCTCTAAATCAGATGGAGAAAAGGAAATTAAGGGAATTTCTTCGGCAGTATCGTGATATTTTCGTACCGAAAGGAGGAAAGACGGGAAGAACTACCGTTGTTAAGCATAAAATTGATACTGGTAATGCTAAGCCAATTCGTCAAACAGCTCGACGATTACCACAGGCGAAGAGAGAGGAAGCTGAAACGATTGTTCAGGAAATGAAGAAAGACGGGGTGATAGAACCTTCTACGAGCCCATGGGTCTCTCCGGTGGTCCTGGTTAAGAAGAAAGACGGAACGACGAGGTTCTGTGTGGATTACCGTTTGCTGAACAACGTTACCAAGAAAGATAGTTATCCTCTGCCTCGGATCGATGACACATTGGACACATTGGCTGGAAGTAAATTGTTTTCTACTTTAGATTTAAAGTCTGGATACTGGCAGGTAGAAATGGACCCAGTCGATAAAGAAAAGACAGCCTTCACCACAGGATCTGGATTGTGGCAATTCAACGTTATGCCATTTGGACTTTGTAATGCTCCTGCGACATTTGAGAGGCTTATGGAAAATGTGTTGAGAGGGTTATCTTGGAAAACATGCCTGGTTTATTTAGATGACATAATCGTCTTGGGGGAGACATTCGAAGATCATTTGAGGAATTTAGAAAACGTTTTTAATCGACTTAAAGCTGCCCAATTGATGCTAAACCCCAAGAAGTGCCAGCTATTTCAAGGTAAAGTCAATTATCTGGGTCATATAGTCAGTAAAGAAGGAGTGGCCGTGGATAAGGGAAAAATCGATTCCATTAAGGAATGGCCAAAACCAACTGACAAACATCAAGTGAGAAGTTTTCTTGGACTATGTACTTACTACCGGAGGTTTATTAAGAAGTTTGCAGATATCGCTAAGCCATTAACGCGACTTACAGAGGAAGCAAGAGAATACCGCTGGGATATAGACTGCCAAAATGCCTTTGAAACGTTGAAAAAGCATTTAATAACAGCACCAATTTTGGGGTATCCACTGCCAGAAGGAGAGTTCATCTTAGATACAGATGCAAGTAATGTGGGAATTGGAGGAGTGCTGTCTCAGATTCAAGGAGGACAGGAACGAGTCCTCGGATATTTTAGTAAAGTTCTTTCAAAACCTGAGCGGAATTATTGCGTCACGAGAAGAGAACTTCTGGCAGTAGTGAAATCAGTAGAGCACTTCTATCAATACCTCTATGGAAGAAAGTTTCTAATCCGAACCGACCATGCCGCCCTTAAGTGGTTGATGCAGTTTAAGAATCCAGAGGGTCAGATAGCCAGGTGGATCGAACGACTCCAAGAATACGATTTTAAGATTGAGCACCGAGCCGGAGTTAGCCACAGAAACGCTGATTCTCTTTCCAGAAGGCCATGCCCAGCAGAGTGTCCCCACTGCAACAAAACGGAATCCAAGGAAGCAGCAGTGCTAAGAACGACGATTGTCAACGACGACTGGACGCCTACTAAGATAAGGGAAGAACAAGAGAGAGATCCAGTTATACAGAAAATCCGAAAATGGAAAGAGGAAAACCGTCGACCACCTTGGCAGGAAATATCAAACCTATGCTCAGTAGTTAAGACGTATTGGGCCCAGTGGGACTCATTTATCATCGAAGATGGCTTGCTCAAACGAGTCCTGGAAAATGATGACGGTTCAGGGAAAAGAAGACAGTTGGTGATTCCAAAGAGCAGAATAGCCGAAGTACTTCGTCAGTTACACGACAGTCCATCGGGAGGGCATTTTGGTGTAAGGAAAACCCTTCAGCGAATTCGGGAACGGTTTTATTGGATGAACAGTTCCGACGACGTAAAAGACTGGTGTAAGAAATGTACTATTTGTGCTACGAGTAACGGGCCTTACCGAAAAAGGAGAGCTCCTATGAGACAATATAATGTTGGAAGCCCGTTTGAAAGAATAGCTTTGGACATCGCTGGGCCATTTCCAGAAAGTGAAAATGGAGGCAAGTACATGCTGGTAGTAATGGATTACTTCAGTAAGTGGGTCGAGATTTACGCACTTCCAGACCAGAAGGCCGCCACCGTTGCAGATAAGTTGATCCAAGAATATATCAGCCGATTTGGAGTGCCTTTGGAGATCCATAGTGACCAAGGCAGGAACTTCGAAAGCGATCTATTCCAAGGAATATGTGATAGACTAGGCATGAAGAAAACAAGAACTACAGCATATCATCCGCAATCTGATGGTATGGTAGAACGGATGAATAGGACAGTTGGCAAATATTTGACAAAGATGGTGTCCGATCATCAGCGAGACTGGGACCAATACCTTCCGTTCTTCACAATGGCCTACAGATCTGCTGTTAACGAATCAACAGGCCAGACACCAGCGAAAGTCCTATTCGGACGCGAAATGCGACTACCTTGTGATCTAGAGTTTGGGTGTCGACCTGGAGAAGATGTAGCAGGTGAAGATTATGTGATCGAATTACGAAGAAGAATGGACGATGTACATGAGTTGGTCCGTTCCCACCTTCAGATCGCTAGCGACCGAATGAAGAAACGGTACGATACACAAGCCGAAAAGGGTTGCTTTAAGAAGAACGACAAAGTATGGCTGTATAATCCCAAGAAGCGAAAAGGTTGTTCTCCCAAATTGCAGCAGTTTTGGGAAGGTCCATACCTCATCATGGAGAAGATCAACGATGTCATCTACCGAATAAGCAAGATTCCGAGGGGAAAGCCGATGATAGTACACCATAACCGGTTGGCATCTTTCGAAGGTGACCACGACGTAGATGAAGAAGTGGAAGTAAACCAAGTCCAAGATGTGTCTGACCTCACGTTTGAGGAATTCATGGGTGCCTATGGAGGTACCGGTAAAGCGAGACATGGTGTTACCACTGAAGAAAAGCAAGATCTACTCGCGCTCCCCGATGACTACTCGCTGGCCCTTACCATCCCGGCCAGTATCAAAGACGCACCAGGGTTGGCATCCGTCTTTCGAAGGAAGTTTGGTCGAGTTGCAGAACTTCAATGCCAAGTGCCAGCGTCCGGTAAAACCTTGAAACTCCAAGATGCATCACGTTACCTTTTCTACCTGGTAACAAAAGACACTGCCCGTGACCAACCTACCTACCGAGATGTATGGGAAGCCTTACTTCAATTGAGAGGGCACGTACTAGAGTCCGACGTGCAAAAGTTAGCCATGCCAAAGTTGGAGTGCCGTCAATTAGATTGGAGGGTTATCCGAAATATGGTGGAGGAGATCTTTAAAGACACCGAAGTCCAGGTGTTAGTCTGTTGCAATCCGCATAGTTACTGGTGCGGAGAGAAAACCGTCCCTTGTCATTTTTATACAACTGGAAGTTGTAAAAGAGGGTCCAGTTGCCGATACCAGCATACAGTTCCGGTTCCAGTCCCGACAAGGTTCCAGGAGGAACCATCTTTTAAGAGGGGGGCAATGTTACGATAAATATACTGGCCTAACTTTTATGACTAATTATTCTGTTTTATTGTAGAAATTTCGGTGGAAGTCTAGAACCAAAATTATGGTGAATGAGCCGGCCAAGCTTCTCGATCTTTCGATGCTGTTCTAGTATATCAGGATTTCGTATATAAATACAACATTTTTATATGGAGGGCAGTTAATTCGGACGACGCGCTCGCGATAAAATGTTACGTTCGCTTTTTAATAAATTATGTATGTTTAGTGAAAATAAATAAATATCAGTCATTGTGCTTTTTAATGAATTAAGATAAGAACAAGACATTATAAATTAAAGACTTAACAATTAATAAATTCACAACAATATATATACCATCAGATGTTTCAACCATTCATCCCTCTAGTAACAATTCCCCCATGGTCCTATTCTTGAAATCCGTTCTCTGATCTGACCGTTTTGAAATGTTGGATTTTGCAGCGTAGAAATACTCACAACGACTAGTAATATTCATAATAATAAGTACATAAGTTGACCTACTGAGTATGTGGGTGCGTAATCATCTAATATATAAAAGTACTTGCTCTATTAAACTTAATGGATATATCGTGTGGTATAAACCGCCACGACGTGCCACTACTACTATGAAATAACAAAAGGTAATGAGCCACGTGAATAAGACAGAAACATTTGATATCCTGTAACATTAGAAGGGAACGAAAAATATAAGTTTCTGTGTTTGTTACGTGTAAAAAAGAAAATAGATAATTGTTTTCCAAGTTTTGTCGTAGAGTAATTTCAAAATATCTATCATTGTAATAAAAATTATTGATGCCATTATAATTTCTTGTCTAAATTTACTTATATATTAAGACCATACTGTTTTGCACATAAAAGCTAAACTAAACAAAAAATAAGTACATATCCCAAAACAGTTACATGCGATGGCTAAGACAATAACAAACAGCATCGGTTAAGTTGAAACATTGTTTCGCTTATTCATTAGGTTATCTTGATAATATAAATATAATACTTATATGGTATAAGTATTTCATTATTTGAGACTATTTTTTATGATTGTGGTTTTAGTATATCTTGAAAATCTGATATAAAAAAAAAACAGTGTCCTCCCGATTTTATCGCACTAGAGCCCCCGCATACTATCGATTTATCCACGACCAAACAGTTTGGTCGAATCGTGAAGATATTGCTATTTGTTCTCGACTAAACTATTTAGTTATGTAGGGTGCGCATGCAGTTGATACTTACATAAGAGATTGCAGTATGTCATCATGTCATATAACAAAAGAGTACTTGCTGGTGCATTACTGTACATGGAGATAATGAAAAAGGGAAAAGAAAATTCTGTGTACATCCCATACAAAGCGTTTAAGGATGTTTAAGTTACATAACTTAAACATCCTAGTATTTTATCATCAAAAATATAATTTAAAATTAATTTAAATATATTTAAAGGGTTTTTTACCCAGGTATTTAGTGGCTTCAAACATGTAAACCTAGAAAGCAATGATGATGGAATAGCCATTCCAAAAACGTTCTGTAAGGATGTAGTTCTATAGGGTTTTTATATTATTATACCTTTAATAAAAAATTTTGTGATTCATGATATACAGTCAGTTACAGGAATTTATTTTCTATTTGGAAAGAACGAAATGTTATCGGGAATTTAAATGTCCGTCAGTAATTGTCGTCTTATTTTGTTTCTCCAAAAGAGTCTGTCCCGTGGCAATACGAACAGGTTTAAAGAACTGTTATGAAGTATTTTCGGTAATTGTGTAGCATTTTCGTTTCACCCCGTATATCATAAAACACCGAAAAAGATTGTTAATCTTTTTGCGTCCCTGAGATTGATAATATAAACATTTTCGAGTCTGTTTGTAATAAACAAATTGCTTACTCGATTGATCTTGATTCCGCCTAGATATTTACGCCGGAATTAAACAAGAATATTTCCACCTAGGTTTTTGGGAAAATGTATGCTGACAAGAGAATGATTTTGGAAGGATGATGTCACTTCGCGATGGGGCGCCGAAAGAGGCGTACGTTTTCATTGTACAAGTCATCGGAAATTCGATAGTGTAGCGGTCAAGGAGAACAATTCATCGTCCGAGCGGAGAAATATCGTTCGAGTTTTAAAAACCGGCAGTTTCGCTTAATTCCATGAGTTTTTGGTGAGAAGAAAGTGATTTAAGCTCAAAATGCCATGTGGCAATCTTGGTAATATGAGTTAATCTTCGTTTTAATCTTCTTTGTAAGCTGTATTCTGTGACAAAGGATTTGATAACAACATGAGAGCCAAGAAAGCTGGCATGGTTTTAAGTGGAAAATAGGCAGCCGGGTTTAAAGAATACATATTGTTATCATCCAGGATAAACTGAAGTCCAGTTTTGGTATCCGATTTAATTTCTCCCAGAATTTGTCCAGCATCCATTTTTTGTCTCCCATAGGTCGGATCTGATTTTTTTAAAGTTAATGGGACAGTGTTTTTGTATTCAAATCTAAGGTAACAATTTAATAATTTAAAAAGAAATAATCAGCCAGTGAAACAAGTAGTTTTGTTAAATTTTTTCTAAATAAACATTTATCTTTAATGCAATAAGATTTGCTCTCATTTCAATTTTAAAAGTTTATAAATAAATATAATTCTTATGTATCAGCTAATTGTCATATTTTAATTTTCTTTTAAATAAAATTAACTGTTGATAATCAATTAATAATTCAGAAAAGTTGAGTAGTTTCATTTCGACATTATGACAGTTAGTACATCTTTTCTGTCAT
The DNA here is from genome assembly GCF_040954645.1 of Diabrotica undecimpunctata. Lineage (NCBI taxonomy): Eukaryota > Metazoa > Arthropoda > Insecta > Coleoptera > Chrysomelidae > Diabrotica > Diabrotica undecimpunctata. The sequence continues at coordinate 49,913,752 of NC_092803.1, read as the reverse complement.
TTGATACATAACCATGGTTTTAATTCTGTTTTGTTAGAAGGTTCAACTCAGTGTGATGTTGGTTGAAAAATTTAGATATTTTTTTGTAATATCTGTTTATGTACAATAAAAATAAATATGTAATGTGTCCCTCTCTAAAAATATGAGTATAAAATTATTTCTGTTAAAAAGATATCCACGACCTTGCTCTCCAACCAAAAAAAAACACAAGTAGCCGTTCGCACAGGTTTCAATTTATTTGCTTACCCCATCTCCAATCTCAGTGATTGTTCTTTCCCCCCTTGTAGCCTCCAATAAGCACACACTTGTACTTAAAAAAGAATAAAACATTAATTTAAATATTTTTTAACTTCATAAATAAATTCAATAATTTATTGATTACTTTTGAAATTCACGAATAACAAATAATATCAATCGCCTGAATGAATGTTCATAACCAAAAGTCCTTATTTATTCTTCAAACAATTCAAAAAATCAATATTTCCAACTTCTTATGCGACAAATACAAACAAATTAGAAATGTTTGGAAAGGTTATTAAAACCCCCGCCCATTGTGACGTCAGAGCTTAGGTAGTCCATTACGACACTACGATATCTGACTCTGAAATGACAAATTATGACAGACGACAATTAATAGTTTAAGGTGCCCGAATTGTAAAAATGGCAGGCAGTGTAACATTTCTTTTACTTTTACTTTTTAGCTTTTCTAACGATTGGCTACATTTTTGCCTCAATTCCTTTTGTTCTTTGACAGATTTTTTTTCGTAATTATATGAGTTCTAATATCCAAATCTTTTCACTAATATCGGTGCCTGGATAATGAGCTAGGTTAATGAAACCAACTGGAATGTCCAAAATTGGGCGCCACAAAGAATGATACCTTAAGAAATGAAATTCAAAGGATATTTTAGGATTTAGTGAAGTTCAATGGTCAAATTCTGGTGTAACAATTATAGACGAATACCATATCTATTATGCGGGAGATGAGACAACACCACACAGAAATGAAAATAAACACATGAATAAACACATGAAAAAACACATGAAAATTTGGATTTGGGTTCTAGTCATTCCCACTTGTTGGTTGCTTTTTATTTTTAGGGGTGAAAACTACCCCTATTAGACAAAAATCGTATAAATGTAAACTAAAGAGGGTAATTGATTCATATCATATTTTAATGAAGTGAATCAATGTCAGTTAACATTAAACAACATAATTTAAGATTATATCACAGTCTAACCCCTAAATCTCACCTCCTAGATTAGTTATAATTAAAACAATTTCATTGAATCCCTTTTCTCCACTGACTTCCATGGAAAGTTGGATTTAGGTTATATGTATATACTTACCTAAAATTGAATTTGTGCCGTTGGTGGCTTTTTATTTTTTAGGGGCGAAAACGACCCGTATTAGAAAAAGATCGTGTAATTGTAAATTCAAGCAATTTGGAATTATTGAATTATACAGTGATATTAAATTTAGATTTCTTTACTGTTTTAATTTTTTACCACATAATCTCTACCCTTATAAAAACCACCCTGGTGAAGAAATTCGTATAGTTGTAGTATTTTTTTCTTTTTTTCATTGAAACTATAAATACAATAACTTTTTTAATCAAAATGTTTTAATTTTTTACCACCTAATTTCTACACTGGACAACACAGATGAATTAGTTTGAAGAGCCATGTACTTACAGTACTCCTTACTATCATTCACTCGCGCATATACACCAAATTGAAAAACATCGAAGAATTGAAGTGGAGTTCAATTTGGGTTCAGAGTAGGGCTCGGAACGAGGGAAGCTCAGTTTGAAAGTTAAATACAGAGAGTTTGCATGTTTCATCAATTTCGAAAAGGTATTTGAGAAAGTACTAAATGAAAAACTAATTAATATCCTAAAAACATCAGTAATCGAAGATAAGGATATGAGACTAATCTCAAATTTATATCTCTAACCAAAAGCAACAGTCCGATTCAAAAATGAACTGTCTGAGATCTTCAAACTCAGAAAAGGAGTTCGGCAGGGATGCATACTGTCACCAGCATTGTTTAACATATTATATGAAAACATCCTTAGAGAAGTCCTGGACAAATCAATAGATGGTATTACAGTAAATGGTCAACTTATAAAAGCAGATAGTGCGCAGGGGCTCCAAAGAATGATGGATAATGTTCTATAAACATATTACACATGTGGCCTAAAACTAAATTAAGTATAAGAAGACAAAAATAATGATCATTAGTAAGAACATCAACATAAACGTCCAAATTACAATAAACGATACACCGTTATAATTAGATTGGAGAAAATATGCTATCAGAGCTGCAATATCAAGAATACCTGCGATCATAACTACGAAATAAAAATTTATATTGGAAAAACCAGAAGCTTTTTTAGCGATCTTAGGAAGATTATCTGTAACCTATCTTTAAGTATCATACGCATAAAAATTCTTAGATGTTTCGTCTTTATTGTCCTCCGATAAATACCGACTTCTACAGTTAATTCTAGACAAGATTGAAGGTAAGAGAAGTCCTGGACGTAGACGTATATCCTGCTTGGCCAATCTTACAAAAACGACTGGTATAAAATCAACTGATATTATTTCGAGCTGCAGTGAATATGGGTCAATGTGGTCGCCAACATCATAAGAAAATAGGCAGCTTTAGAAGAAGAAGATTAATCCTGTTAAAAGATGAGGTCTTCCAGTTTTCGACAAATTAGTGCAAGGGAAACGCTAAACAAGTCAAAAATTTAATTTTTGAGAAATCATCCAACACAGATATAACGAATTTTGCGATAAATTTCGGAAATAGACGATACTGCACACAAAGGTTCTGCCATAATTCTCAAAAACAAATATAGTATGAAATGAAAAAGACAGAAAAGATTTGATTTCGCGTTCAAAGCGTCTATGTATCTATTGATACGAATTTGTTTCGAAACTATCTTACCGATTACAAATATAGTAATTGAAGACTGGAGTGGGCCGATCACTATATCATCATGATATTGCCCTCCCAAGCACACAATAAAAACAAATCAATTTTCTGATTTTTTAAATCAATTGTACCAAGGTTCGTAGTCTGTGGTGATTACAACGCGAAAAATCCTTTTTGGGACTCTAGATTGAGATTTATTAACCCACCTTTATCAACTAGACACGCTCGTTATGGACAACTACTTTGGCCCCGTATTTATAGTCGGTACTCAAGCTCGTGCTTGAGCACGTGCTCCGCCAAGTCGAACTTACGTCAAAGTCATGCTCAAGTATTTGTTGTGTTCTATAAACGATACTTCGGGTATTCTCGTACAAGATTGATCTCAAGCACGAAAATTAGGGATTTTAAGTAAATTTGATTGGTAACATCCAACAAAAAGAAGATTCTGTCAATTATTATCATTGTCACTAAACGATTTTTAGCGCCAAATTTAACTTTATTGAAGAAGAGGCATGTTGTGTATTAAAAAAAATTAATTTTTAATAAATTATTTTAAGATATGTAATATATTATAAAAAATATGCATTCGAGGGAATAAATTTCAGTTATGTGCATTTTTAGATGAGCGGAAATTGTACTAAATATGCAGTTTATTCAACAAAAGGAAAGGTGTTTATAATCCAGCTGGTAAAGAAAATAATACTGTAGAGAATAAAAGGATAGACGGTGCTTCCTTAATGAAAAAATAAGGGTTGTGAGTACAAATACAGCCTATTATATAACTGCCAGCCTGAGGCAGATATATTAAGGACTTCAGAACAGCTACGAAAAATGTAAAACAAATTGAAACAGAGGTAAAATACTTTTATTTATTTAAGCAAAGTTTTTGTCGTAGAAAATGCAGAGAAACAACAGCATGCTGGCTACAGGTGATGACCCTTTGAAAAAACCAAAGCCTGATGTAGTGCTGGAGTTTGTGAAAGTTGCTGTTCCCGACATATAGATATGTAAGCATCGAATGTCCCTGGGACAGCACAATATTTGGAAGAGGTAAATTTACTATATACTCACACTTAGTATAATTGCAGGACAAAAGGATGCCCACCAGCTAGGAGGACATGTTAGTGTAATTACAATAACATCAGAAGTATCTGACTTCCTCCATTGCTTTTCCAGTTCAAAATAAAGAGTTGTTATGTATGATAATTTTGATAAATCTTACCTGTACATTTAATAATAATTTCAAGTAATACTTGTAATATGACACCTGTTGTTCCTAGAGAATGTCAATGTTCTTCAAATGGTAAGTAATCTTAAATGTACTTATGGCAATATGTAATAATAATAAACACTACTAGGTACCAATGAAGTAATGGCTATTATAATTGCAAATAAAAAACATTTGCCAAAAAAAGGTTTGAATTATTCCAAAGGTTAATAGTAATCCATAGTTATGGATTTTTAAAACAATCATTTATATTTATAACTATTCTTATTTTGTACTTAATGTATGTATTATATTGAAAACTGTTAACAATTCTAAATGTAAATACTAGTTGTGTGTATATTTTTTGGTCATTTTATTTAATGTATAGTATGGTGGTTGTAAAGCGATTATTATATTATTTTATATTTAACAAGCATGATATTCCATTTTTTAGTTTTATAAATTGTTACTTTCAAATTTACTTATCGTGAAGGTTTATAAATATATTTTTAAATAAAGAATATTAATATTTTAAATGTGTAATTAATTTTAAATTTGATAAGGAAAGGTTTTATGAAAGGAATAAACACTTATTTAAAAGGAGGGAGACAACTTGAAATCAATAAAGATATAAAAAGATATACTTGAGTATAGTATAACTCTCATTTATTTTAAATTACATACAAAAAATACATTTTGACAAATAAAATAAAAAAGAATTACATTTAACATAATATAAGTATTCAATAATATATTCACATTCTCATGCATAACATTGTTGAATAAAAGTCTCCTAAAATTTAAACCTTGTTCCACATCATTAACATTTCTATTTACTGGCACATCAGTATTTTCTAGAAAATCATCATCACTATCAATATTTTCCTGTAAAGATATATTGCAGAGTACTACTGTAGCACTTATTATTGCAAGATATGTATTTAATTTCATTTGTAGGCCTCATTGCAGACAGGGAAACCATATTTTCCAGGTTCTAAATAGCCTTTTGGTAACATTTCTTACATGTGTGCACTATTATATCTATTTTGTTGATCATTAGCTAAAAATATATCTCTATCAAATAACCTATTTTTTTGTTTAGCCTATTATCAATAAATACCTTGCTTTAATACTGGAGTAAGTAGATAGTGCCTGTGCTGCATGCATATTCACTATTCATAATAATTCACCTATTAATAATACTGGAATTTGTCCTGTTTCCATTTTAACTCTTATCAACTTTGATCAAATATTAAGCTGCCATGACTTTATCCTGGATGTTGAACAACAATATCCATAAATCATCGCAAAAAACAAAAAAAAATATTGTATTGGAAGCGAATTGAAAAAAATATAAAAATAAACAAACAAGTTAGGTTAGGATCCCGTGCTCAAGGCAGGTCGATCCGATGCTTGAGCACGAGCTGTCATTTTTGTGTACTCAAGCACGATTTCGTACTTGAGATTCGTTTATAAAACACAAAAACGACTCAAGGTCGACCTCAAGCATCGACCGATACTTGAGTACCGACTATAAATATGGGCCTTAAGCAATTACTATTAATAACCTCAAAAGTCATTCATATCTTCTTGATTTCTGTATAACCAAAGGTATAGCAGATAATCACCTAGAAACTAGATCATGCTTCGACTTAACATCTGATCAATCCGATGAAATGATCCTTTTGTATGAAATAATTTATTTACCTAGACCTACGCTTTAGTCATCAAAAACCAATTGGAATTTATTTAAAGAAACAATCTCTAATAAATTAAACATAAACTTATGTCTAAAGACAGAAAGTGATCTAGACACTGCTGTGGATCACCTCATTACATGTATAAAGAAAGCGTGCTGGAAATCCACCCCACCACCCAACAATAAACCTAACAGAGAATTATATCCTGAGGCCATTAAACAAAAAATTGGAGAAAAGAAAAAACTTATAAAGACATCGCAAAAGAATCGAACACCGACCAATAAAGCTGCATTTAACCAAAGCAGCCAAAGATCTGAAAAAATGAATGAAATGAAAATGAAAAGACATGCAAAAGAACTGCAAAATACCTGAAAGAGTTATCACCAATAGAAGCCACAGCTTACATCCTTTGGAAGGCTACCAGAAGATTATTATGATCACAACAACACCACCTATCAAAATGAATAACGGACATTGGGCACATACTGATCACGAAAAGACAAATATATTTCTTTAACACCTAGAAACTGCCTTTACTCAATTTCCCTGCGAGTTACAACCAGAAGAAGAGGAAAATATTCATAGATATTTGGACTGCCCTTACCAGATGTCTCTGCCTATTAATCTGTTTAGAAAAACCAAAATTGTTGACGCTGAACTGAAGAAGTTCCGTACGATATTTTGAGCTTATTTAATGAATAAGTTTGATATTTTTCTACGGGAGATGTGTGTGAAGGAAATTAATTATTGTTCTTTGAAAAACTTGTACTATACAATATAGCCAACAACACCATACGCATACAATAAAACAACTTTAACGACATCCAACTTGAATGACACGGAAAAAATTATAAATAGAATACTAGTTGTATAATCTATGAGTAAGAGAGAGACCAAACACCAACACAATCTACGGGTCCCCCTATTTGTCATCCTGCATACAGTAGATCTAAATACATTCAATTACCATATTAGAAGAGCTAAAACTCCTACAAATTATTTAAAAAAATATGCCACATTGTTAGAAAAACGTAAATACAATAGTATTCCTAAGACAGTTCAGTTTTCTACATAAAATATGAGAAATATGGTGCAGAATATAGTTATTTTAAACTACAAATGATAATTAATTTTGTTCATATTATCAGTAATGTCAGCCATTGTTAATTCACTAGAAGTATTCCACAAACATAAAGATAGTGAAATCAAAAATGGCCCTTCCAAATGAAGAAAAAGGTGGTTTTCTACTAGAGCATTATTTTCAAACTTGTTAATAGTTATTAGTGCTTTGTCAACATATTTTAGATCGTACATTGTTTTCGGAATTTCTAGGCAGTGTTCTGGAATTGTTTCTCCTGACGTTACGGCTAAGCATTATCATAGGTAATGCGGCAACGGTTTTTAACTTCGGTGTGTACCGTTTGAATTGTTTAAAATAGTTCTTTCTATTCCAATCATTCTTCTGATATCTTCATTTTTAATTATTTTTAGTTTAAATTCTCATTAGGCCAGTAAATGAACGTAAAATACGGCGATACCTTGTAATTTTCCGTGTCACCACCGAATTGCATGAAAATTTGGATTTAGGTTCTACTTACCCTCCACTTCACTTTTAGACTTTGCCGTTGGTTGTTTTTTATTTTTTGGGGGTTAAAACTAACCCTATTCGAAAAAAAATGGTATAATTGTAGATTAAAGCGGGTAATTGATTTAAATACTCTTTTAATAAAGTGAATGAATGTCAATTAACATTAAACAACATAATTTAAGATTTTATCACACTTTAACTCCTATATCTCATCCCCTACAATTAAAATTATAATTAAAGCAATGTCATTGTAAATTTAATTTCTTTACTCTTTTAATTTTTTATCAAAAAATTTCTACCCTTATAAAAGAGTAGCCAAGTTATGATTTTTATACTGAGGCCGATAGGAGGAAAGCTATTAAAAAAAAGTTTTCGGCAAGTAAGAAAAGAGGGCATTTGGAAATGTTTGAAGAAAATAGGAGTTGAAGAGAATATGATAAAAATTATTAATTCTGTATGCAAAAACAAAGCATAGCAAGAATTACTGGGCTGGAGATAGAGTAAGCAAACAAATCGAAACGTTTGCGAACGGCCACTCTTGGTTTGGTTGGAGAGCTGGGCCGTAAGTAAGTGAATAAAGGTAAAAGGAGGGACTGGAAGGGGTAACTACAAAGAAAGGAATAAAAAACTTACATAGATTTTCTGTGCAACAAGAAGGTTCCTAAACTATTTGAATTTGGACACTGTTTAAAAGAATCATCTTGCTGGATAGAAAGAAAGGTTTTTCTTTCCTAAAAAATATTAAAAGGTGAAAATTTTTTTAATGGAAAGAATTCTACAACTCCTGGTTTAGAGAGAAACATTGCATATTTATTATTACTTCACATCAACAGTTATTACAAATAATATTAACAAAATTTATCCACAAACCTTATAGGTTGGGCGACGGTTGTCACAATTTTACAACTAGTTGTAACTATTTAAATAATTATTAGAAATGAAAATAATTATCAACGGAGCTTACATTGAGGTTAACCTTTAAACAAAACAATTCAATTATGGTTATGTACCAAATGTCAGAAAAGGATAATACTGACTGTCATATGGCGAAATGAAATATCAAATCTTTTTATATTGTTAACTTTATTTAAAAGAATACTAATATGACAATTAGCTAATTCATAAAACATAATTTTATTTATTTTACCTGGTATCACTGGCTGGTGTATTTCCTTTAAGAAAGTTTTTGGGATTGGAATTAAATCAAAAACACTGCAAACAACAGACAACTGTGTCCCACACAAACTGCAATTGGTCTGGGGTGACCATGGAACCCAAAATAGACAACTCTTGGGAAGTTGCAATCTGAACAAACTGCAATCTTCAAAACTCGGCCACTCAATTCCTTCTTAAAACTATGTAGACCTCTCAAATGGTTGGAAACGCCGACTTACAAATCCCTCACATAGGGCACAGCACAAACAATCAGTGATTAACTCAACAAAAACTGCCAAATAGCATCTTAAGCCCAAATTCACCTCTCAACTTAAAAAAATTGCCGGCTTTGAAGACTACACGCCGAAAGCTATCTCCTCCAAATCCAAATCTCCTCACCTGACTCTTTTTCTTAACTGCTACTACCACTTTACACTATAAAAAATTACAAAAACGAAACACGAACAACAATAACGAATTTAAAAAAGAAAAATCCGGACTAAACAATGAACTGAACACTTTGGCGATCCATCGTAGAGTGACATCATTCGCCCAACCCAGTATAAACAAAGCATAATCGGAAATATTCCTATTTATTTGATGCGCAAATCTCTAATAGGCGCGATCAACATCAAAAGAAATACCCATCTGTGATATATAAACAAACTAAAAATGATTATATTATCAATCTCAGCGACGCAAAAAGATTAAGAATATTTTTCGGTGTTTTAACATATACCAGGGGAAATAGAAATGCTACAATCTTCAGAGTTCGAGACAAAAATATAATTAAAACAAGAATGCGTTCTTGGTCCACTATTATTCCCATTATTTAGATGATGTAATAAAAAAATGTAAGACAAAATATAAAAATATGGTCCTAAGATGTTCCCTGAAACAGAAGCTTTTCTCGCCATTCAGGATCAATTATATCAACCAAAAATTACCTGAAATTTGGACCTTCAGGTCCAAAACAACAAATGCCGATATGGATATATAGCCAAAAGTAACCATCCAACATCTTATCGGCGGTTGCCAGGCATTTGCTGCAACATAAAGAACGGCATGACTTAGTGGGAACGATATTTCATCAAGAGATAGCTAATAAACTGAGACTTCTTCAAACCAACTATCTCTCTTAGTCTCTTATTATCAATACGCCCCTGGCAGTAGGCTTAAGCATGACAAATACAAGCTATCCTGGATTCCTGGGATCGCACTGTCTTCAAAAACCAACCAGTGGCTGGTATAATAATAATATAATAATAATAGACCGGATCTTATACGTTAATGCATTAACTAGGCAAACAACACTAATTATTGATGTGTTAAACATAACGAAAAGATCGCCAAGGACAGATATTTGAAGACGGAGGTAATGGGGAATGGAAAGTACCCAGACGATACATATTATCTCTACTACTGGAGGAATTCCGAAGAAACTCCTAGAAAAAAACAAAAAATCTGGGACAGACTGAACATGAACAGACTCAGTGCTCGATAAAATGGAAAAAGACCCACCAAAGCTCAATCCTTTTGATACTGTGGGTATCTGGGATGGGTGATCCCTTAGAGGGAGTGGGGGCCGTACGGCTTTCACTCCCTCTGTATAGTATGGATCTGGATAATAATAAGAAAATCTAGTAAATGTATGTACTTATTGTGTTTTAGACTGTAGGGTATTATGAAATATAGTTAAACTATTCCTACATAAAAACGGTACTTAAAGTTTACTAATTATGTCCTTACATAAAAAATAAATAATTTATGTATTTTTATCAAATTAGTGTATCTAAAATTAATTTCTAGGTTAAAGTATATTTTGCGCAATTGCACACATACATCTTTAAATAACTTCCTGGTGAATTACTACCGCATAATAGAGAGTGTATCATATCATATTATGATATACCTAGTTTTAGTTATGTTAAACACATTGGTATGGGAATTCCCATACCAATCCTCGCCACTAGAAGAAAACTTTATCCATATGTTAAACAGAATCAGGGATGTATTATAACCCTAATTATCTAAAATCGATGGCTTACTATTAAAATGTTAAGTGCTGATTCATCCCCTTATCTTTAGCTCCTTTTTTTATAATTTGTTGACATTTGGTGTTAATTTATGTTATGGTTAAAACCAAATGTTAATCAGTTCTGCTGAAATATTAGCTGAAAATTGTTCCTCTATTTTTTAATCCTCTGATAACTGAACTTGAACTTTTTCAAAAACTTTCAAATTCCTTTTTCTCGTGTAACAATTATCTTGTTGTATTTGATGCTGTTTCCTTCATTCTGTGAGCTAGTTTTCAAAATATGGATTGTCAGGAATAGTTTTAAATATTAATATCAGCTTCTCAGATGTTTTAAAGATTTCCAGGCTTCCGTGGTTCTTCTTCCTTCAATGTATCCAAGTAGTTATTTTCACTGTTAGCTAGTTTTCTCTTAAATCTGGTTTTTCCCTCTGTAAGTTTTTCATGGTAATGGTAAGCCAATTTTAGTATAGTTTTTGCTTCTTATGTTTCATATTCCCAAGCTCTTCTGCCTACCAAAAACTTATTTTTCGAGTGTTCATATAAATCTACAGATCCTTCCACCTTCCATAAAATTACTATCATCTGTCCTGAGTCGATTTTTGTATATGTAGTAATTTTATATTTTCGTATTTGGAAATAAATTATTAAAAAAAAGGAAAAAATATACACTTCTACTTCTAACTGTCTAATTTTATAAATGAACAAGTTTCTTTTACTGTAAGACGTGTAAGATTTTTGTTTAAAAACAAATCCAAATTTGTTTTGAAATATAATATTTTCTCAATAATATAACAGTAAACACCTACCTGTAGCATTATTCTTAGAACCAGCACCAGCCACTCCATCAGCAACCAAAAACATTAAGGGCACTAAATAATTAAACAACCACATGTTTGAGCCATCCATTTACCACACACAAGTCTTAACATCCGTTCTTACAAACTATAAGAAAAATTGTTTATATAACACTATTAAACCGGATATTTCAATCTTCCACTTAAACTGTACAAGTTCGGACAAAATAAAAGCACTTTTAGTCACAAAACTATCCAAAATATAAAAAGAAAATCAAATCACAAATGGAAGACCGATGTTTATAAACAGTCGTCGATATTTACTACATTTCCTGAAAGAACCATCAACAACAACAGTGAATCGCTCACTGATTCAAAAATTCAGTTGACTAAGAAAACTTTATTCGAATGATTCCGAACTCAATTCCGAACGGTAACGAACAAACAACCAATGATTATGAAAGGTACTGTCAATACGTAGCTAAATACGCAGAACTTTATTGGGCAACTTTAAGAAAGACATTATTTTCTTCTCAAGAAATTACATTGTAGACAAACATGAGTTTTTAAAGGTAGTAGGGCTAATCACGTGACCAAAACAAAGAACCTGTTGCGTCTCACGCTAGAGGAATAGTCCTTTTTCATGGGCGGTGCGGTAATTTGAATAACGGGATATTTGACCTCATTGTATAATTTTGTCATAAAAAGTGTTTACATAATTTTTCCTTTATTTAGTTATTATGAATGTGTGTATATTCTCAAAAATATTAAATGAGAAAAACGTAGTTTTACAAATTAATTATTTTATTTGTATAGAATATTATATGAAAAAAATGTTTATTAATTTGGTAAGACTGTATTGGCGACCAAGGAAGTGCAAGAGAAAAATGAGAGAAGAGTACTACATAATATGAGAGTGAGACAAACTAGCAACGGTCGTCATTGGATAGGACTGAATGAAGAAGATTTGAGAAGATTGAGACTCGACTTTGGAGTTGAAACACAAGTGGCGATTACATAAATCCGAAAACTGAATATCGTCAACTTCAAATCCAATCATTGAATTGTACACTACTAAGTACCTACTATTATTGTTTTAAAGGGAGAAGTCACACTTTTGAGATTTACTGCTTCTCCCTTTTCATGCCTTCTCTGGTGGTTTCTCAGTAAGTATAACAGTTTACGCAGTCCCACTCCTCCCAGAGAGTCTAGTATATCTTCGTATATCGCTTATGCTCCCAGATATAGTGCTCTAGAGCAGCGGTCCGCAACCCATGTGAGGTCGCGAAAGATTTTTATGGGGTCGTCAAAAAAGTAAAAAAGTCAACAAGGTCCTGTACTTATCGAATTTTATTAAGGTTTATGCGTAAAATATAACCTCTCTTTACTTACACAATTACACAACGTCCTTAAAACGGAGAGAATCGAAAATAATTACGACTGTACGTCCTGTCCAGTTCCACCCGTCACAACCTCATCGCTCCCGCGCCCGCGCTTCCACGCCGATCTCTCTTTCTTCTTCTTTGTTCAGTCCAGCCACTTCAGCCAGTCTGTCTGTTCAGTCAGTTCTATCCGCATGTGTGTACGCATCGCCGCTTTGTCGATTGCAAATACAAACCTCTATATTTATAGGTACTAAATTAATTTCAAAGATTACTTTCCTAGAAAGTTTTTTAAGAAGATGACTGTTCTCGTGGATAACCACGCAGACAGTAAGTAACTGTGCACTCATACTTAGAAAACCATAATTTAATACGTATTTATTATTGCAGTTAACAATGGATAAGTGGCTAATAAAACGCACATCTAAAGATGCACGTGGCGGAAGCCCTGATAACGCATCACAAAACAAAAGAAGTAAACATAGTTTATTTATATAATTTATACAATTAAACATAACATAGTTCTTGACAATAGTGTGGCCTCAGATTCTACAATGACAACTACTGTTGTCATTGTAGAATTTGAAAACAATGCCGCCACTTCAAGTACTAGTAGTGTTATTACTATCGATGGCAGCAGAGCAACATCTAGTTCCACTACTATAACTATTAGTCATAACAGCGATGATTGTAGAGCCATTTCACGTTCAACAGCCACATCTACCGTACACATCGATACAGAGAGTGACGCTTCAACTTCAACTAAACAAGCAACAGCTACATCGGAGACAACTGGGAAGCGTCAACGCATTAATACATTCGGTTTGTTTTTAAATGTACAGTGTTTAATTTTGAACAACGTCCACAGTGCGTTGTTTGTTAGGTGGTTTTGGCAAACGAGAGCATGAATCCGGCCAAATTGAAAAGGCACCTAGAAACTAAGCATCCACAGTTAAAGAATAAATATGAATCTTATTTTAAACGACATGCCACCAAACTAACGTCACAGCAGGTTAATTTCCAAAAATATACAACAGTTAACCAAAAAGCGTTACAAGCATCTTTCGAGGTTGCCTTTTTGATTGCCAAAACTAAAAAATCCACAAGGAAACTAAGTTCCTGTAGTTGGCTGTATACCATATATTAAAAAAATTTTTTAATAAAATCCTTTATAAAGAGGTATATAAAAAACCCAGTTGGGCTATGTTAAATTGACAAAACGTTTTCGGAATAAGTATTCCATCATCAGTGTCCTAAAAAGTATTTAACCACTTAATTAAAAAGAACATGAAATGATTTAAATAATTTTGACTAAGGTTAATGTAAAATGTGGTTAATACTTACAGGTTAATACCTGGATGTAGCCACTAAATATGGGGGTAAAAACCCTTTAAAAATTACTAAATGAAATTTAGTTTACATTATGTCTAATTTAAAATTAAGATGGTAAAGTTACCGTTGGATTGGTAACATGGCGACATATGACTCTACATTAAGTTGCAAGTCCTGAGACGGTATGTCTACGAGGACTTTATTAAAGCAACTGATTGAAACGACAATCTTGACAGGTTATGACGGAAGTTGTGACAGAGCAGTCAGTGTCACTGTATATGTCTATTTAAGACAGAAGCCAACCTTGTTAAAAATTGTGAAAGTTGAAATAAAAATAAAATTATAACAGTATCAACCATCAATGTTATTGTTATAAATTATGTATATGAGATGAAATTGTGGTGAGAAATCTATGTGATTATAGTAAGAATCTAACTGATGCCATCAATTTCTATTTACACCTGGTTGGGTCTTTGCTGACTACTATTGTTTTAGTTTTCTGAGATGAGATTGTCATATTAAATTCTTTTGCTCTTATGTTAAATCTGTGAACCAGTCTTTGCCGACTATCTTCATCTTGGGCTATCAATATTGGCTTGGGCTGTGTAATAAAGTATTTTTATTTCTTTGTTTCCCATTCTGTATCCTCTTCATTTGTTAACGCTTTTGGTGATTTCATCCATGATCAAATTGAAGAGAATGGGGCTCAATGAATCCCCTTGTCTTATTCCGCTACCTATTTCTATAGTTACTGTAAGTTATTCATCTATTCTGACTTCCATTTTGTTGTTTTGGTAGATGTTTTCGATTTTATAATATTTAGGGGAACTTCTCTATTATACAGAAGATGCATTACGTCTTTGAGTCTTACTCTGTCAAACGCTTTCTTTAGGTCAATCAGACACAGAAATGCTGGTCTATTATACTCTAGTGATTTCTCAGTAATTTGCTTTATAAAGAATATTCCATCTATACACGATCTTCCACTACGAAAACCCTGTTGTTCATCTGCTAAACTTATCCTTTGATTTATTAGCACTTAACATTTTAATTATCTAAGTTTTTTTTAATTATCATAAGTTTTAGCGTAGTATTTAACAAGTTTATACCTCTGTAGTTTTCTGGCTGTTTTTTATCTCCTTTTTTGAATAGTAGAATTAGTTCGCTCGTTCCATTCTTCCGGTATTTTATTCGTTTGGTATCCCGTCTTTACCTCCTGCTTTTCTGTTCTTCAGGTTTTCAAGTATTTTCCGAACTTCCTGTACATTTATATTAAGTTCTTCATTTATGGTAATTTCTGGTGTTTCCAGTTCTAGCGTCGTAGCGTCGTTTGTTCTTCCTCTGCATAGAGCTTTTTTAGGTAGTCATTCCACGTATTCTTGTCTATGTGTTTTGGTTCTATTAGTTCCTTTACCTCCGTAGAAAGAAGATGGGTGATTTTAACGCCCGTGTTGGCAATGATATAGTTGCAGCAATAAAACAGCGATATAATGAAAACGGAAACCTTCTGACGAACCTCTGCAGCATAAACGAGATACGTATTAATAATACATTTTTCCCTCACAAAGAACAATACAAATACATTATTGAAATCGAGTAGAGAACAAAGATCTATTATTTCTTAATGTAATGTAAATTTCGTGATTGACTGTCCCACTCGCACAAAAAGATGGATATTTTGTGAATCGAGACTGGTTATCCAAAAGCATAGATATTATTTTGAGGTCTCCACAGAGTTGCCAACAATATTCGGTATACTTTATTTTATTTATCAACAGCCCAAAATTCTCATACTTTTCTTTGGAATACAGGAGTGGGCAATAGGCACGGAGGCATAAGTATCAACATTGTGCAACAAGACACCCTTTAGACTTCTCTTAGAATAATCAATAAATATCTGCCATGATGTGGAATCGAATATTATTTAAAATCCGCAATTCGAAAAACGACTATTCTTGCTGGATGGAAGTGGGTGAGGGGTTTTTTTAAAAAGAAATAGTACCATTTCACTCAGAACACCAGAAAATACATCTCTCGCGCGAGCACAAGCATTTAATAAGAACAATATTAAAATATTTTATCTCTTTAGCAAAAGTTTTAGATACATACAATTTTCAATCCGAAAATATATTCAACGTTGATAAATCAGGTCTTTGTACTGTTCAAACAAAGCCTCAAAAAGTGTTTGCAACCAAGGGACGGAAAAAAGTTGGAGCACTGAGCAGTGCGGAACGAGGTCAGCATTTAACAGTTGTATGTTCAATGAATGCAATTGGTAGTTTTGTACCACCTCCATTTATTTTTCCCAGAAAAAGATTCAAAAATGAATTAATGGACGCTGCCCCACCGGGAAGTATTGCTTTTTGCCAGGAGAAAGGGTGGATGTCTTCAGACATTTTTGTTCAATGGCTTAAACATTTTATTCACTATACCAAAGCTTCGAATGAGAACAAAATATTATTATTGTTAGATGGCCACAGTAGTCATAAGGGAGTGGAAGTCTTACAAGTTACAAAAGAGAATGGTATTGTACTTTTCTGCTTTCCACCACACTGTTCCCACCGGGTGCAGCCACTCGACGTGGGCTTTTTTAGTCCTCTACAAACCTATTATAACCAAAAGATTCAAAATTGGTTAAAACAAAATCCTGGAAGACTCGTTACGCACTTTCAAGTTGCTGGGTTGTTTAAAACAGCTTACCTTAAAAGTGCTACTACTGCTAATGCCATAAATGCCTTTGGCAAAACAGGGATCCAACCTTTTAATCCTGATATTTTTGAGGAATGGATGTTCGCTCCATCATTGGTTACAAATAAACCTATAGAGAGCAATCAAGATTGAACTCAAAACATCCATCTAAACAATCCAGATTATAATCTAGAAGAAAACCTAGAAAGTGGACAAAATCGCCAACCTAAAGACTGCCAACGGGTCCTTCTAGAAAATTCTCAACAGGATACTGTTCACATAACAATCCAAATGAAAAGAAAAATGTAAAACGAAGAAAACTGGCAAACAAAGTTAAACGACAAATAAAACAGAAGATAGAACCTAAAGAAAAAGCTACATACAACAGTGGATTAGAACGGAAATGACACTTTTTCTGAAAAACGAATATTATACCGAATTGCAAAAGAAGGGATAAAGAGAAATGATGAGAAGGAACAGTAATCCGCGAGCGATAACGAAAATTTTAGAGATTGTATTCTGTAGCTGTAGAGCCTGTATTCCCTCTCAAAGTCGAAAGAATGCTGGATTAAATTAATGTCAGGAGTGCCAATCCTGGTGTCACTCTGAATGCGCTGGGGTCGATAAAAAATGTAAGATATTTTATTGTGATTTATGTTCTTAATTGTTTTAATGTGTGTTACTTTTTTATTTGTTGTCTTATTGTTCTCTTTGAATAAAATGCGAAAATTCCACTAAAACATATTTTTTTCTATTATACTGTGCAGCCATGCCATCATAGGCAAGGAATGTGCCTATGATGGCACACTTGACATTTCTGATATTTAAATTTTTTAATATAAAAATCCACATTCCCTTTGACCTTTATATGTCCAGCTTAATTAGTACATTCAACTGAACTAGAAAAAAAATTGTAACAAATATGATCATGTATTTTAATAAAAAAAACGAGAGGTGAAGTTAGGTATGCCATCATAGGCATACTTCCCCTAATCCTTCAAAATGCGTGGAATTTATCTAGGGAGATCTTCTGGTCACAATTTATTTAGTCTTGTTTTGATTGCTGGTTGATTATAAAGTTCTCTTATTAGCCTTTTGTTGTTTTGGGCAGATTATTTTTTTCGTTTATTATAATAACTTTTAATACATGTTTCATTCGATGTGTAGGATAAAGTTTGAAATGTATAGATGAAACGGTTATTGGTCGCTCTTCATTTACAACTGTCAAGTCTAAAAATCTGTGTATTTGATCGTTTGTTGTACCTCCAGAGCTTTATTCGGTAGGTCCAAGTCGGTTTGAATATAGCCTTATAGATAATTGTCTTATTTCTAATCAATAATAATTAACTTAATGTATATTAACTAGGTCATGTTTTCCAATTTTTGAATTCTATTATTCCCATTCAGATGGAGTCCTAGACACTTCTTAGCTTTGATGATTTATTCATAATAAGAATTTGATTGCAACTAGCTCTTCTTTAAATAAACGTTTTTCGTTATAATTAATTTATAAGCAAATAATTTATTAGACGCAAAGAGCAGTGAACTTAAGTAGAGGAAAGTCTGAGAACACTCTCCGGTAGTACCTACTTCTATTTTTATGACTAGTCACTATCTATTATCGATCTTGAGCCATTACCTTGCTTCGTCCCCCGTAAAGTCCCGGTCACGGCTCCTTTAGTTACAACTTTGCCTTATATCTAACATTTTCTTCATAGTCCTTTTTATATATCGTTTAGTTGTTCATAACAGGATTGATTTAGGGTTCTCCTTCGCCATTCTCTGCAAATGGCTATATCGACTGAGTTTTTGGTTTTTATATCTTTAACTATTGTATGAGTAACTCACATAATTCCTTACAGTATAACGTCTCGATCTTCCTCCTCATTATCATCATTCTGCCTTTACAACCTTACGTGTGTCCTAGCCTCCTCAAGAATTTCTCTCCAGTCGTCCCTGTCCAACGCCTTCTTCCGCCAAGCACGTATTCCCATATTTCTCATGTCTTCATCGATGTTGTCAAAGAACCTTGTTCTGGGTCTTCCTCTTCTTCTCTGACCAATGGGTCTATCAAGAAGCGTTTTTCTAATTGGATCATTTTGTTTCATCCACATTACATGCCCTATCCACCTCAGACACCCTATCTTAATATGTTTTACGATATCTGGTATACCTATTCTATAAAGTTCGAAGTTGTATCGTCTTCTCCACATTGTATTGACATCAGCTGCTCCATAGATTCGCCTTAGTACTTTTCTTTCGAAACATCCCAACATGTTTTCATTACTTTTTGTTAGAGTCCAGGTCTCTGAACCATATGTTAGGACTGGGCGTATTATTGTTTTGAAGAGTTTTGTTTTTGCATTTCTCGATATAACTTTGCCTTTAAGGATGAGATTGAGCCCAAAACAGCTTCTGTTGGCCGTGTAAATTCTGCGATTTATCTCTGCGGTAGTAATATTTTCAGTGTTAGGGAACACTCCCAGTATACAAATTCATTCACTTCTTCGATGACGTCGTTTTCTATAACAAGTGGTAGTAGGATTTGTGGTCGCGTGCTTATTTTCATATATGTACTTGGTTTGGTGGTGTTCATTATTAAACCCACTTTTGTAGCTGATCTTTTTAATGCTAAATACGCCTCTCGTACAGCGTTTTGCGTTCTCCCAACAATATTGATATCAGCACAGGCAAGCATTTGCACTGATTTATTATATATTGAACCAGTAGACAATGGTTTACCTGGCGTAGCCCGTTATTTGTTTTAAAAGGTTCAGACAGTTCCCGCTGAATTTGTACTCTACATTCAACTTTTTCAAGAGTTAGTTTTGTTAAATTTACCAACTGATTTTGTATTACTAGCTCTTTCATTGCTTTGAACATTTCTCTTCTATTCACAGAGTCGTAGGCTGCTTTGTAGTCTATAAATATGTGATGAGTATCTATGCCATATTCCAGTGTTTTTTCTAAAATTTTTTTCAGTGTTGCAATTTTATGAATTGGCGATTTAGCACCTCTGAAACCAGCCTGGTATTTTCCTACTATCCGTTCTGTATATGGTGCCATAGTACTGTGAAAATATTTTATACGCTGCATAATGCAGCACTGTGTAATGCCATTATGGTATCGTGGCCACCTTCTTTAAATAGTTCAGCTGAGAGATTATCTATTCAGGGTGATTTTTTCTGGCTAGTTTTTTATCTCGATGTTCCTATGGATTTATAAAAAACCATTTCTACATTCGGATTCCTCTTTTAGTTGTGAATTTTTTTAGTCTCAAAATATATTGTTTAATATGATATTGATTTTTTTATTGTTTATATAATTTTTATATTTATATTATTGCTTCATTTCTCTGGATATCTGGATACATCTTTCTCTTATTACTTCAGCGTTACATCGATGAAGAAAGGACAAAAATATGTGTACTATACTTAATAAAATGAACATCCCACTTGACAGGACGAAATAAACAAAATTGAACGTCAAAATATACCTGAAAAGTATTTTTCCTACCAGGAAATCTAATATATTAGAAAACATTTTCATATTTAAAAAAACTTCGATGAAATAAAAAACTGATGTATAATGGTATATATTTATTACAAAATTTAAATTATCCAAAAGAATTAAGAATTAACAGTTGGCTGGTATCTTCCGTTGACTCCCTTGTTTCGAGCAGGAATCAGTATGCTCCCTTAAAGTGAAATCCTTAAACATACACCTCGTATCATAACATTTTTAAAAATTTAAGATTTTCAATATGCAATCTAAGGGTTATTAGACCTTGCTATGTGACCATTAGAAGTTTTTTACTTCATTGTAACTTTTTTTAAACTTAATATGCAGCCAACCAGTTGGATTTTCCTTTTTATTTAATTTTCATACGTATTTACAAAAAAAATGTTCATATTATTTAATACAAAGCAAGCTGGTTTTGGCAATAAAACATTTAAGAAAGGTATATGACATTTTATTTACAAAATACTACAATAAACATATTTAAATGAATTATAAAGTTTTTTTAATAGGTTTAGGAGCGACACTAACTTTAATAGGCTTGCACAGATCCAACAAGGTAGGTGTAGAGTCGGCGATGGTTTTCTTCTTGCCGATGTCAGCTTCGGGAATGGCTAAAGCTACATTAATTTCCACATCGCAAGCTTCAGACCACACATGATGTGAAATCAATACTGAAGTAAGAAGTCTAATATTATGACCAACCTCGTTATCTCTTTCTGTGGCATCATAATAGAGTGGCTTTAAATGTGCCGGACGAGGTAGGATGATCTGTGTTCTTTGATCTGGATATTTCACCTTCAATCGCACTCTTGTTGGGTCTATTAAGTGTTTAAGTTCAGCCTCAAATGGTACAGACATAATCAAACCTGCAGTAAACTTTAATGATGTATCACTTCGATTTGTCGGCTCTAAAATAATAGCAGAACTCATTCTAATATTAATATTTGGTTTAGGTATCTTTCCCATCTTTGTTTCTGACAAAATAGGTATAAGCACTCTAGAAACAGCTCCAGGTTTGGGCTCTTCTAGTTGAGCCAACTCAGAAAATACAAAAGCTGTAAAATTATCTGGTTGAAGACCAGCAACACTCAAATCTCTCTGCATATCCTCTACTACAGTAAGGAAGTGGTGACAAGGTGCTAATGCTGAAGCATTGCTACCTTTAACTATATACACTAGGTTTAAAGCTAAAGCTTGTAGTCTTAGCTGCTTTACAGAACATTGCTCTACTGAGCTGAGCCCTACAAAAAAGAATTGAAGTTTCAGACACAACTGGAGTAAGTTCTGTATACTGGTTTTAAGATTATGGGATTGCTGCGTAGCTAGAATGCTAGGATTTGCCCAAAATCCTTTTTCCAAAACCTGAAAAATCTCTAGCTGTGCAGAAATATACAAGGCTGTAAATTGTGCTGTTCCAGCAACAGTTGCATCCATTTCACTTAGTCTATGTAAATGTTCCTTAGCTGTTTGTAATAATGAAGCTTGTACCCTTACATTACTCTCTGCTATATCCAAATTGTTAATAACATTGTTTAAAAAGTTTAAACTCTCTGGGACAGACATTGGTCTAGAGATAGAATGTAAATTTGAGTCTGGCAAGCTTAATATTGGAACATATTGAGTCATGGTATCTCTCAAATAAAGATAGTGTCTCAATGTGTGGGGTTCCAATAGTTGCACTATAGTAAGAGAATGTTGTGCAGCATTCAGAATCAATATAAGAAGGCAAATATACTGAGCATTATCTACATCAGGTTCAGCAGTATCAAAAAATGGATGTATATTTAAAAACTGTGGTACTAGAGGTAGTACTAGCTCTGGATGCCTAGAACCTACTTTTTGCAAACAATGGAAAGTTGATCTCTTGTCTTGAGGGTATCTTTTTAAATTGTCTAACAGCTTTTCAACACACATCTTCAATCCTGCAGATGTAGACATCTTACAAGAAGCCAACATTCTATGTAGACCTTCCCTAACCTCTTGAGAAAAATCTTCCAAAGCCCCCAATATAGTTTCTAATTGATCATCTCTTAAAATGATATGCTCCGATATTAACCTTAGACTATCAATAGCTTTAAGTCTTACATCCTCAATTTCATCATTGAACATATCTACTAGAAAATCTAGTGCCATATTGGCAAAATGTGGATTACTTATTGACAGCTGACAAAGTGATTCAACAGCTGTTGATCTCACTTCCAAAAATTCATCTTCTAAACCATGAACAAATGCACCACAGGCTCCACTGCTCATAAGACTTATACTGTCTGCATCTAGAACTTCCTTTGGAGCATCATCAGCCCATTTCTTTCCACTTGCCCATTCTCCACTGGTTACATTCTCCCAGGCTAGCTCATGAGCTGTCCGTTTTCTTCTCATGTTTGACATTAACTTTTTGTCCAAAGTTTGACACAGGAACTTTGGACTCACTAGTTTCATAGAACCTACAAGAATAAAAAACAATGTATACTTTAATGTTGACAGTAAGTATAGCCATAAAAAGATTTGTGAAAGTTAAAATAGCCAATAAGTATATTGACATTTTAAACAAATGAGGTGATAAGAGTACTGATTTGATAGGAAATGCAGAAAATATGAGAAAGGTATGATTTATATCAATAATCAAGAAGAAGAATTCGAAGAAGAATAATTAATCAAGAAGTGATAAATGATTAGCACAGATATAATGCAGAGTGAATATAGTAATCACAAGAGATATGAATGCTAGAGTGGGAAAAGAAGTAGAAAAATGGAACGATGTTGTAGGACCATACAGAGAGGACAAAATTCATGCAAAACAATAATTACTTACTTGAATATTGTATAGACAATAACATGATAATCATGAATACACATTTTTAACACAAAAAGATACATAAGATCACAAGAGAAGTCATATCAAGAAACAAAGAATCAATTATTGACTACACTATAGGGCAAAAAACAGAGATGGGCTGGATAAGAGACGTAAGGGTAAGAAGAAGCTATGAAATAAGCAGTGATCACTACCTACTGGAAACTACATTTAACAACAAAACAATAGAAATTAAAAACATAGAAGACATGAATAAGAAATACAAGCAGATAATTAAAATACATAAACTAAGGAAAGACACAACAAAAATCAGATATAAGGAGGAGTCAAAGAAGGAAATGGACAAAGGAGAAATAACAGAAATAGTAGATGAAGAATGTGGGACCACAAGAAATAATAGGATAGGGAAACGGATTTCATGGTGGAATAAGGTTTTTTTCAAAAAAACGAAATTAAAGAGAATAAGAAATTATGAAATGAATACCTACAAGACAAAATGCAACAAAAACATGAAAAATACAAAATACAGAGAATAAAAGCTAAAGAAATAGTCATAAATTAGAAAAAGAAAAGCTGGGACAAGTTTGGAGAAAAAATGGAAGAAAACAGTAAAGAAAATGTAAAATTGTTCTAGAGTTAATGATGTAACGGAAGCACAGAGATCAAGGAAAAGCAAAGGAAAATGAAAACAACATAATTGGCGGGTCAGAGAAAAACAAAGGGAAACAAAAGCTATACAGGAAGAAGAACTAGAAGAAGCAATAGGAAATATAAAAAATAGCAAAGCTCCTGGGAACAATGAAGTTAGTCCAGAGATATTGAAATATATAGGAGAAAAAGAAAAGATTGTTATACATCCTAAATCAAATCTGGAAGAAAAAAATACTGCCAAGTAAATAGTCAAATGCAATAATTATACCAGTGCATAGGAGCCTATCAGAACTATAGAGGTATATCCCTACTATGTGTAGCAGCGAAACTATACATTATAATAATAGAAATAAAAATCAGGATAGAAATAGAGCATAAACTAGAGGATGTACAAAGTAGATTAAGAAAAGGACATAACATAAAAGACCATATATTTACTATGCAACAGATAATAGAGAAAGACTTAAAGAAAAATAAAGAAGTATACAAGTTTTATAGACATGGAAAAATCATTTGATTCAATCAAAAGGAAAACTATATGCGAGAGCCTGAAAAAAAAACAAGTAAACGAAGACCTGATAGAAGCAACTAAGAGTATATGTTTGAACAGCAGTTAGTCAAAAATTCTATATAATATTTGCATTCCCATCAAATTTGTGTGTGGTTGAATATGTTCTGAAGGTATATATACAATTCTGGCATTCCTAAGATAATTAATAATTAACATTGCATTATCCAATACAATAAGAACACAAAATATGCAATCCCAACCATTTGAAGCAACACAAGGAGTTAGACAAGGAGGAAATTTAAGCACAGAACTTTTTATAAATATAACAGATGAGATAGTGAAAGAATGTAAGAAAACCTTTAAAAATGTTGTATAGAATGGAATATAATGCAAATGATAAATTCAGAGATATGCATATTTGCAGATGACATAGTGTTATTCGCTAAAACTGCAGAAAAACTTAAGGTCAATTTAGAAAAATAGAACTCAGAAGCAAAAAATACAACATAAATGTAAATAAACAGAAGACAGATAATGAAAATAACAAGAAAAAAAGACACATATGACCAAATTGGAGTGGTGATGGATCAACAAAAAATAAAGCAAATAAATATATACAAATAACTGGGAACAGTTATAATCCTCCAAATAGAGGATTTATCAACAACAAAGAGATATCAAGCATAACGAAGATAACAATATATGAAACAATATATAGGTCAACGCTGACATACAGAGCGCAGAAAACTGGATCTTAAACAGAAGACTCAGAGTAGGATACAAGCAACAGAGATGATATACCTCAGAAGAACAATAGTGGCAAGAAGGACAGACAGACAGACCCAAAAATGAAGAAATAAGAAACATATTTAACATTAAATGGACATTTAACATGAATAGAAAATAAGAGACAGGTAAATAGAATGTGGGAAGCTAAACCAATGTGGAAGCAGACCAATAAAAGATGGACCAGTGACATAATAGAGATATTACAAAATAGGGGCAACTCTTGGAAAGAAGCAACACAATTGGTGAAAAACAGAAAATAATGTAGAAAATTCATCAAAAGCTAGAATCACCTCCTTCTACATGTAAGTTGAAGAGGAACAATTATATAATCATGTATGTAATAAAAACAGTTAAGAATAATACCTAAACAAGTGACAACTTTAAAATAAACATTATGGTAAAAATACTTACCTAACAATTGTGCAGCTAGTGTCCTTACATTCATGGACAGATCAGTAACTCCATTGCATATTTTACCAAAAGCATCATCTATCAACCTGATTTCATGTTCACTTCCAGGTACAAAGATTTCATTTTCAGGATATGTATTACCTAACAACCAGATAAGCTTTAAAACAACATGTCTAACAATTTCATAGTCATCTTTAAGGGCATTACTGACGTCTATATAAATATTTGGATTAATTTTGAAGTTTCTTTCATGAAGACATACAATACTTGAGAAAGCTTGACATCTAACCCGTGCATCATCATGATTAAAATAAGATCTTATAAGATGTACCAAAATTTCAGTATTTTCGTCTGTAGTTAAAGGAGTATGGACACCAATTATTTCCAAACACTTACATTTCACAGCATGACTAGTGTCTTTCAAATACAATTTAGCAACTTCTACTAGCTTCACATGAAATGCAGTAGCAACGTCGGCAACCAACTTGCCTAACTTTAAAATTGTATTCATTCCCTGTGCAATGACCTTATGGGAATTATCATTTTTTAGCAATAATATAGTTTCATCTATTACAGCCACAACTTCTGAATTATTTTCTACACCGATTTCATACAATAAAGAAAGAATTTTCACTCTTACAGAGGATTCTTTCTCGTTTTTAAAATGATCTCCAAGTTTCTTAACTGCCTCACTTATATCACTAACTTCCAAATCTGTATCAGATATTTGAAGAAGCAAGTTTAAAACTTCATTGCTTGTTTTGCATTCTTCTAAATGGTTCACTAAAGTCAAGAAGTTCTTTCCAGATGTTGATATTTGTTTTTTTACCAAACGAAGTCTTTTAGTAGGAATAGCAGAAGCAGGTTCTTGGATTGTTTGGCTGTATTCAGCTAGAGCTCTCTTTTTTAAAACTGCAGCCATTTTATTTAAATGAACCTTTAAATGTTTAACATAATTTATTAATATTTGATTTGGTAAATATTTTGTATAAATTATGTATTATTATAGTTGTGTAGTTCTAACTGTTCTGTTCTTATTTTATTTTTGTCATAGAACAGTTAGTGGTTGTTCTAATCAAATCAAAAATCAAAAGTTTGAATTGAAGTTTGAAGTATAACCTAACCTATACCTTCACATGTCAAACAAGTGGTAGAAAAATGGTTTTAAGTAATAAAAGTAAATCACAAAAATGATAAAATTTGTTTATACTGCTCTTTAGTTTTATTGTGAATATTAACTGCCCTCATACCATTTTGTACAACTTTAAATTAAAAAAAATAATGAAATTAAAAAATCCTAGCCAGTTAACTAAAACTCAACAAGAAGAAGAAATTTGACGTTGACGTGTAATTGTTTACATTTATCATTTATATCTGATTTATATTACAATAGAGAATAGAATAGGAATATAATCATAACAGAATATAGGAGTTTTATAAGCGTCTATATTCTTTGGTTTTATATTCTATCAGAAGTACTAATAAAAAGGTATAAAATGTTATAGTATATATAATATAGGGCGTACAAATTCATATTTTTTAGCTTTAATAATGTTAAGAAGGCCTCCAACGAGTATTGAACTAAAACTGGATGATATAAGTGAATATGAGGAGATGAAACAAAATAAGGAAAAACAACAAAAATCATTCAGTCCACCCGTATGGTCGGTAGCTCCTAAAACGAATAAAGAAATCTATGCCAGAATTGGATATGTACCTCCAGAACATGTTCAACCACACACAAATCTAATATGAATGCAAATATGAGAATCTTTTGTGATTTTATTTAGAATTTTTGACTAAATGCTGTTCATACATATGTTTAATAAAATATTTATTTTGTATATTCATGTCTCTTTATTGGCAATAACTGAGTATACAATTATCAAATTAAGATTCAAAATTATGTTATTTGTCATTAGAGGGTAGTATTTGCAATATTTTTGAACTGAATAAACATTAACAGAACAGAATAAACAAGTTTGGTAAGGAATTCAGTCAAATTTACATTTGTGTTAAAACTAAGTTCTCCCTATGTTCATTTAAGTTATTGTAATTGGTAATATTTTTCTTGACAAAACTCTGCATTATATTACAATTCATCTTCATTAACAGGCTGCAAATTTATTGCAATATCTATTAACCTTGAGAATCCAATATTGCAAATAGCGTTCTCCTCAATCTTTATCTTGAGTCCTGTGCATCCACCTCAAATGAACATGTTATTTAAGGTCATCCACCCAACTCATCTGTGGTCTCCCTCGTTTTTATTTATGTCCATGGCCTCCCAATCCATAATAATCTTAGTCCATCTTCTTGTCTAATAGTATTATTAGCCAATTTCCACTTTAATTCTGCTATTTGGCTGGGAGTATCTTTAACTTTTGTGATGTTTCTTACACAGGAATTTCTCCTTCTATCTGACAGTATGATGATCATTTGCTGTTTGTATTTTCTCTATTCTATCGATATTAGCTCTTGTGACTGTACAAGTTTGACATCCATATGTAAAGATTGGAAGAATGCACTGTTTTAAACAGATTCATTTTTAGATATTGAGTTTGCTTTTTATTTTTCAATATATAGCTAAATTTAGTCTCTTTGTTTCTATAGTTTGGTTTTCTGTATTTAATTTTATTATCTATCCCCAATATATGTATTAATTACCTTCTTGTATTTGTTTTTGATTAACTAGGATTTTTATTTCTTCTTGATTTGTGATCACTTTTGTTTTGTCATAATTTATATTCAGTGCAACTTTTGTCACTTCTTGATCTAATTACTGTACCATTCACTCTAAGTATTCTTTGTTGTTATAAGCACAATATCATATATGCATATCTTAGGTGATTTAAGTATTCTCTGTTAATTTTGATTCCATATTTCTCCCATGTAGTTTCTTGAAAATGTCTTCTAGTGCTTGGTTGAAGAGTTTTGGTGAAATTGTATATCCTTGTCTAACACCTCTTTGTATAGTTAGATATTTTTTTTTTCATGGAAGTCTTCTGGTTATACTGCAGCCAATTTTCTTATTGTACATTCCAGGATTCTGGAACCTTGTACCAGCTTATACAGTTCTAGTGGATGGGTATAGTCGCCTCGTATTTCGGTGAGACTGTGTAAAAATATATTTATCTGTAATAAAAGCAGGCAATACAGATTAAAATAAAAGTACTTTACCAGGAGTAGTTATTAACTGCGAAATTATCAATGACTGAGATGTATAATAATACAAAGTTTTAATATTCTCTTCTATATTTCCATTTAGATGAGCCTGGTAAAATATGTACAGTCGCTCAGATAAAGTTATCATCGATGCATTCTTTGCGTAAGATAACAATATTTGCCTGAGCGACCGAAACCATAAAGTAAGTTACCCCAATAAATTTTGTTTCGACTGTCCAGTGGTTTACACTTGGGTAGGTAGTATAATATTTTATATTATTTTAAACTTTATTTTTAAACGAAATATTGTTTATTTGGATGAAACCTGGTATGGTACTCATGATACCGTGAAAAAAAGTTGGACGAATAATAACAAAAAGTGTTCTATAAAGTACCGCCCAATAAAGGACAGAATTATAATTTTATACTGAGAAAATGGATGCATCGACGATTTATTATTAATATCTGCAAAAAAAATGACGTGAATCTAGATTATCATGAGGATATGGAGGGTGGAGGAATTTTTTGTGAATCATGGATTGAAAAATCTCTTCTTCTAGAATTATATATATATATATATATATATATATATATATATATATATATATATATATATATATACAAACAACACAGTTTATTAGGGTTGCAGTCAGAAAATTGGGCGGGATGTTAATGAAACACTCTTATGACTTTTTGTCTAGCTTTCGGAATGATTTTATTCCTTTTTCAAGCCACTGTAATAAAATGTTAATATTTATAAAATATTACAATTCTTCAGTGCAACTTACTAGTCGTTGAGATTATTTATAAAAGCATAAACACTCAACATTAATAACACACATATAAAATAATGGACAAAATACATTCTAAAATTCTTTAAAATTTAGGTACTGATAGTAAAATAATAAATAAAAAGTAAGATAAAGTAATAAACTGTGTTGTTTGTTTATATCGACAGTCACTAATATCCAGTAATTCTTATATATATATATATATATATATATATATATATATATATATATATATATATATATATATATATATATATATATATATATATACATATATATATATATATACATATATATATATATATATATATATATATATATATATATATATATATATATATATATACATATATATATATATATATACATATATATATATATATATATATATATATATATATATATATATACATCGAAAAAGAGGTTCGAGCATCAATTTTAATGCTTTCAGTTATCAATATGATGGAAATGAAGTATAAAAAAAGTTCAACTCAGGAACCATAGATGTAAACGTTTAATGTTTTTTTGAAAAAAAAACAGAAGTTAGTTTTTATAAAACTCACAAAGAACGGAAGTACATAAAAATATGTAAAAGAACAGTAAACTTTATAATTTTATTTAAATACTTTTGAAATGTGGCACCCGTGGTGTGATAATAATTCTGCAGCTGCAGAGCCAGTGGAACCCTGTAATCAATTGGAATATTTTTACAAATCCGTGTAGTAAAATGTAAGCGACATTTTCAATACCTCTCTGATGATACCATCCAAACATATGCTGAAACATGTTTATGAAGGATTGTGTTCTAAATTGTCTAAATCAGAAGCAATTGTAGAAACGTATTTATCAGAGTGTCCAAAGCAATCTGCTACAAGACTATAGGAGAAACATCTTCTAGACAGAGGAGAAAGGATTGTGCAAATTCACACAAATAAAACCGCACCTAAAGGAACCTATAATCAAAACAATATACAAAATGGATGCGGCTAATATTTTTTCAACTATTGAAAGCCTTCGAAGTGAACTGGTTCGAAAGGATATTCTCTTATATTCAGCAACAACACTTCGATTATTTCTTAAAGCCAATAATTTTAAGTACAAAACTTTAGACAAGCGCCATAATGGAAAGTACTAGAATAATTATTTCTTTAAGAAACATTTCTATCAGATAGATAACTTAGTATCAAAAAATGAAACGAAATGTTGTTTATTTAGATGATACCTAGTGTGATACTCATGGCAGGACAGAGAATTATAATTTTACACTGCGGTTGAGAAAATATATGGATCGATGATGTATTATTAATATCTGCAAAAAAATATTACAACGCGTCTCTAGGTTATCATGAGGATATGGAAAGTTTAATTTTTGAATCATGGTTTGAAGAACCTCTTCTTCCGAGATTACCTAAATATAGTGTGATTATCATGGACAATGTATCATATTATTCAAGATTAATGAGAAAATTTCAAATATTACTTGAAACAAATTACAAATTCAAGAATTTTTATTTGAGAAAGATTTGTACTTTGAGGCATCATATAGTAAAAAGCAATTATTGGAGGTTGTTTACAGTAGACAGTACCAGAAGGAATATGTTGTTGATAACTGTACTCGCAGTAATGGGCATACCGTGCTTGGTATGCCCAGTATTACAATTTACAATCGTACTTCCTCCTTACTATTGTAAATTGAACCCAATAGAGTTAATATGGACACAACTTAAAGGAAATAAAAGAAGAAGAAACGTGGCTCCTAAATTTTTGTCTACTGCTCCTCCAGTTAATTAGAAGAGAAGTCACAAAGATCACAGCAACCAACTGGACAAGTGTAATCAAACATGTAATCGCAGTGGAAAATGACTATGTTAAATATTTACTAGCATTAACCAAATTAACTATAAATATAGAAGATACAACTGATACTAGTGATAACAGTGATTCTGAGTAGATTAGTAAGTTCTTTTTCTAAATCAAAGTACAGGTTAGGTTATTAGAAAATACCTGCTAGATATATAAAAAAAGATGTTCATACAAGTTTTAGACTTCTTACCCATTTTTAAATTATTGAGGTACTAAGTCTTCTCTCACACGGTGTCAAACCAAAGTTGTTAATAGAATACCCTGTATATAATTTAAAAAATGAATTCTCTATTTTTTTTATTACAATAACTAAGTTATCAGGGATAAAATGTGATCATAAGTTTTAAAACTTATGAGCAGTTGTGTTATTAAAACGTTTGTATACTTAAATACTTGTACATAAAACATTTGTTTAATTGTATGTGATAATTACTTTTATTAACAATTTTTTATAGGTATTGTTATTTTACAATAAGTTCTATTTAGCCGAGTCGATTAGTGTTATCTCTTCCTAGATATATCACAGAAGTTAACAACACCAATATTTTTTATTTAAACTTTATAGAAAAGGAAACTTTTTCTTAAATAAAATTAAATAAAAATAAAAACTTTTATTTAATTAAAAATTAGATATCTACGCTACTGTTCAATAAAGTAGTGACCACTCTGACATTGTTGCCATTTTCTAGTATTTTACCCGTTCTGGTTCCTATAAATTTTCTCACGAAATTACGTGTCGACTATACAATATATTTTTCGAGTCATTTGGTTGTCTCCAGAAAATATTTGTCACCTGCAATCTAATACCTCAGTCATGTGGGTTTTAAACCCACCATACTGTGTGTTTTAAATTTTGTGTAGAAATAATTGTTTCCAAATCTTCCATAAATATATTCGCTATATCTTCCATAAATAATGGAGATAAAGCAGGGCCCATTGCTAGACCAAAATTTTGTTTACAGAATTCATTATTTAGTTGAAAATAGGTATTATCAGTACATAATGTTAATAACTTCATTATATCTGATACATTTAGTCTTTTTCTAATTATCAATGTGTCATCATTCTCTAATTTTGTCTTCATTATTTTTAAAGTCTTATCTAATGGTACATTTGTAAATATGGTGAAGATATGTAGATCATGTGGAGAGAGAGAAGGAATATAATAACACTATTTTTCCTCAATGTTTTAATCTCAAAGAAGGATACTGAATATAAGACTTAGGTATAGAAAATCAACACACACTAACTAACAGATATCTAATCACAACATCAATATTAAAAATGGAATCATTAAATCCTTATAGAATAGAGCCAAAATTACTTGTTCTAACAAAAATTTCTTGTTAGAGGAAAAAATATTCGTTAACATATGTTTTACAAAAAATGATTATCCTTTGTTGTTTATAAATAATGAATTTTCAAGAATAGACTGAATGGAACAGAACAGCTTAGAATGGGAACATTCAAAAAAAATAATATGAGGAAAATACCACACATAAAAGGATTATCAGAAAAACTTAAAACGATAGGAAATAAATTCAATATTTCAGCAACATTCAAAACAACAAGAAAGAACAAAGAATTGCATTTGTAAAAACCTTGTGAATGCAAACATTTTTATTTGGGTGAAACATCAAGGAAATTAAATGTTAGAATTAGAATTAATGATTTCGTCACAAAACCAATTGTGTTTCAAATTCCTCGGCAGAATGCAGCAATATCTGGTTACCTATATTAAAAGACGAATTCAATAGAAAGAAAATACCAATATTAATAATGCCACAGTGACATGTCGAAGCAGTAGCGCACCTAGAATTTTCATGTGGGGAGATGTTTTATTGGACACCGAAATTTTTTTTATGCTATTTTTTATTGATAGATTCTACTTTAAACGTTCGGCGTGAAAGAGTCACTGATAGCATACCGGCTCACAAAAATCGAACGTAGGTAGATTACTTAGAACTGAAAAACAGCAAACTGACAAAAGTGAACATCCAACAACAAACAGTGAAGTGTGGCAATTACAAAGGTACGTTCTTGAGAGTATGTCCACCGAACGTCTTCTTGGGTAGTGGTCATTTTAAAAGCAGTGGAAAACCGCTTATTTGGACGTCCCTCGAAAGCGTTCCTAGATAGTTCGCGAAAAGTTCGTCGAGTGCCTAGCGAGCACTACCGCTTATCCTGTAAAGGATAAGACTAGTTTCCTAGTGAGGTTCTCTCATTGTCGTCGGTGAGTCTGCCTTCGACTAGCAGGATGAGCTGAAAAAAAATCCGCTCTTCTGTACAAACTCATTATCAAACACGGTCCCTGGCCCACGGAGAGCTTCGACACCTGGGGTGGATATTCCATCGCCTCAGTGATGTCATCTCCATTGCCAAACATGTCAAATGATCAAACCGATTTTCTAACTCGACTAATCGATATCCTTCAGGAGGTCCTTATGAGGTATTCTGACGCATCCGCCAAAATTGTAAGTGATCTAAATATCATCAAACCTATTCTCAAACCATTTGCTGCGGACGATGACTCCGATAGTAATTATGAGGACTACCCTCCTCTGCCTACCATCGCTGAGATAAATTCCAGCGACTCCGACAGCAATGTTCTACCAGCCACTCCTCCTACTCCTAGACCTAGGACCCGCTCCAGGTCGAAGAGAGTAAGGAAAACCAAATCCGCCACTAAATCAAAAGTTAATACTACAAGTTCAGCTACTAAAGCTGCCAAACCATCCACCACTCCAGCCACCACTACCAATAAACCTAAAAAAAAAAGAATAACCGCTTGTAATGATGAGGTGCCATCCACCTCACGTGCCCCTTCTCCGCCAAGAACAAATATCGAGGTCACCAAATCCTCAAAAACTACCGCCAGTTCGGAGAACCAGGTGAAACAGCCGCAACGTTTCACCTACAAGGTTCTAAACATTCCAAACGCGTATGATACGCAAAGTAAACTTTTTCAACTTGTTAACACCCAAGAATTATTCAAGGGTGTTATGGTAAACCTAAAATTGGTCCCTAAGGACCGCTTGGCGTATCTGGAGACGTCCAAAACTTTGAACGTGAAGGATATCTCCAAGAAACTGCAAAACCGAACTGGCGATCCAGCAGTCACAATTGAGCCGAAAAGCTCACGCCAAAAAAAGTTCTCGTCCTACCCACGAAAAGCCGTCACCATTCCACCTTGTTGTGACAGATGTAGATTCCTCTATCTCCATTGAGGAACTAGCCATAAGTCTGAATGAGATGGACTTTCCCTCCATCGGATTATCTCCAAACAATACAATAAACCCACTAGGCTAGTCCGAATGTTTCTCGACTGTGATGCATTGATGAATGGCATCTGTATAGATGGCCTTATCAGACCCTGTGAGGCTCCTCATAACCCTAACATTATCCGCCCGTCCTCCAAATATTGCAGCCGTTGCTGTCAAAACTGTACTCTAGGTGGAAAATTCCTAACCAAACAAATTAGGTTAGGTTAACATAATAAATATGTTTAGCTCTTCTTTCTCATGGTACGTACTTAAGACGTAATAGTACGTACTCTTCTGTACGTACTGGTATGTACGGCAGTGTACGTACTTAAAACGTACATTTTAGATCATGTACGTACAGTACCAAAATTGTACGTACTCAAAACGTACTGTGCTGTTTGGGCATAGTGCCCACAGCAAGAAACAACAAGGTCGAAATGACGTTTGTCCCCCTCCAGTAAGCCGTCACATTCGACTGTGTATTAGGTACGATCAACTGTGTGGGAGTCGGTCGAAAAAGAGCACTCATCAAAAATCTCCTATTTAAACATAAAATACAAATCCTTTCCCTCACTGACACCCGCCTAAAAATTCCAACCAATTTTACTGGATACACGATATATCATTTGTCCAAACGCCAGGCCAGTCATGGTAATGGTCTTTTGATCCACCAAAACATACCCACCTCACCTCATACACCTCCTCCAGACATCCTCGACTACCTGGCAGTTGACATACATCTACCAAACAACATCGATATTACGATAATTTCCTACTACAAGCATCCAAATACACCTCATTCCGTACCTCTGGTCGAGTATTTTTCTAGACTCGACAAGGCGGTTTTAATGGGCGATCTTAATAGCAGACACACTCAATTTGGTGATACATTCCTGGCAGACAGCTCTCAGACCTTCTTCTAGAGCTGCTCATTTCCAGAATTACCAATAATGAGGTCACGTTTTTCAATCACCGTGGAATGTCCATTGTCGATCATAGCTTTTGCTCGAACAGTTTGCTAGATAGGTTTGCAATGAATGCTTCATTGGAGATTCAATAACCTCTGACCACCTCTTACTCCTAGTCAAAACTGACTTCTCCACCTACAAGATCTGCTATCTACAGGATAAATTATCGCAAAGCAAATTGGGAACTCTTCCAAGAATATATCAATCAAAACCTCCCAGAGTTAGGCAATATGTCAACACATAATCAAGTTGACACAGGGATCTCCAAAATTGAGAAGCGTCTATAAGAAGCCTCATCCCTGGCAATCCCAAAAACACGAATTAATCCATATACTCCAACTCTCCCACCTAAAATCATCGCACTAATTAAATCCAAACGCAAAATAATCAGAGAGTGTAGAAGATTCAGAGATCCTCTCATCAAAACAGAGTATAACAAGCTCTCGGCGGTTATAAGGTTGGAAGTGAACAGGCTAAAACAACAACAGTGGTGGCGTGCCACGGCCGACCTTGATTACCGGGAGGGTGCTAAATTCTGGCAACACCTTCCAAGTCCTAACGAAACAAAAAAGTCAACCACGATCTCATCTCATATTTAATAACGCCATCCTCAACAATTCTCAAGTCAAGACCGAAGCCTACAAAAATACATTACAGGCCGCCCTCGTTTCCCCTAATAACCCCAATTTCAACGAAAGATCCAAAAGAGAAGCCTAACGGAAGTTGAAGATATATTCTACTACCCTCAGGCACATTTTCACCAGATGATGGCCCCTGTGACTGAGGACACCGTCAGGCAGATGTGTAATATTGGAAAAAACACAACTCCTGGCCCTGATGGCATCCACAGAATATGTCTCAAAAATCTTCCAGAAAATATTATTCCGTTACTCACCAATATAATCAATGCATCTCTTACGCTTAGCTACTTCCCAATCCAATGGAAAGTGGCCAGCACAGTCACAATTCCCAAACAAGGGGAAACCCTTACCAACCCTGAATCGTACAGACCTATTTCATTATTGAGCACCCTAGATAAAGTCTACGAGAGGATCCTTAAGGAAAGACTCGTAGAATTCCTAGACGCTCACCTCGCCATTCCAGACTACCAATTCGGATTCAGGGCTGGACACTCCATTCAAAACGCATTGGTTGAAGCAACAACTTTCATCTTACAATAACTTAACGAAAGGAACCACGTCATAGGCATATTCCTAGACGTCCAGAAGGCATTTGATCAGGTTTGGCATACAGGCCTGGTCGAAAAACTCCACCTCGCTGGACTGCCTTTCGTTACTACTTTCGTTAAACTAATAAATTCCTATCTCTCCAATCGGACGATCAGGATCAAAGTCGACAAAACCCTATCCACACCC
This sequence comes from Diabrotica undecimpunctata, assembly GCF_040954645.1. Lineage (NCBI taxonomy): Eukaryota > Metazoa > Arthropoda > Insecta > Coleoptera > Chrysomelidae > Diabrotica > Diabrotica undecimpunctata. Next base: position 49,876,799 of record NC_092803.1, on the reverse strand, counting down.
TTCACTCCAAAAGCTGGAGTACCCCAGGGCTCAATTCTTGCTCCAATATTATACACAGTCTACAATAGTGACATCCCCGCCCACAGCATAGATCGGAGACCCTTCTACTTTACGCTGATGACACTGCTCTCCTTACGTCAGGACCACATAGAGAGCGTGGACAATTGTCTGTATTCGAAAGAGCACAAAATTTGAAAGAGTCATTAGGTGGTGCAATAAATGGAGAGTGACCATAAATCCCTCCAAAACACAACTAATTCTATTCAAATCTTCAAATTGTCGTGATTACCATGGCCGAACAGCTCTGTTAGGAGAGGACCTTATTCTCAGAAACTCGGTTTCCTATTTGGGAGTTCATTTTACTAGGACTCTCAACTGGAAAACCGACATTCAAAATACCCTTGATAGGGTGAGAAAAAGGTTTAAACTCCTGGCAGTGCTATCCGGCAAATTGGGCAGGACGGCATCTAAAACACTATTGCACACCTATAAGACATTCATTAGACCTATCATCGAATACGCATCGAATATGCATCTACGCCTCCCTTAAACCATACGAAATCAAGGCCATAATAGCTACTGAAAGAAAAATCCTTAGATGCTGCATAAGGGTGAGCAGTCACTACCCATCAGCACATATATACACATTAGCAAACATAACAATACATAACACCAATTAACGACAGAATCCTGCAGGTGGTATGTCCTTCGTACCATCGCAGGCTCGAACAATCGAGCCAAACAAGTATTAAAGACTCCATGCAATCGCCGAGGGCAAATACTCACCGTTTTATCACACTACCACTACTCTTGCAAAAAAAAGAGGAGTACCCCTTCCTTGAAGAAGTGTAAAGCTTAAACAAGGTTAAAACTCTGGTTCCATGCTATTTTATTATGCTACCTCCATGTGAGTAACAGTGTCTGAATAGGGTCCTGGGGGGTTTTAATTATTATTTATATAATTATTTCTTTCTGGCCCTTAAGAATATTAAGGCTAGAATAAAAAGTATACAATTTCGTATTAAATATTGAGTATGGAAGGTCGTGACAATATAAATTTAAATTTAACGAAAGATCAAGTGGTTAGAATAATTTCCCTCATTGAAGACGGAAGGAGTCAGAGATATGTAGCAAATTTAGTGGGTGTAAATCAGCTGACAGTATCACGAGTGGTAGTAAGGTACCGAGAGACTGGTCTTTATGAAAGACGGGCTGTAACAGGTCGGCCAAGAGCAACTACGCATGTAGACAATAGATTTTTAGTCCTTCAGGCTTTGTGTCGAAGACATGTGACTGCAAGTCAACTTCAACATGACTTAGCTGATACTCTAAATGTACGTGTGTCTTGTGTCTTCAGAAACTGTTAGGCACAGTCTGGAATTAGGGCCAGTGTAGCTGCCACTGTCAGAGACTTACAAGGGAACACTGTATAGCACGTCTAACATTTGCAAGAGAGCACGTAAACTGGAATATCGACGACTGGGGTAACATACTCTTTACGGATGAGTCAAGATTTTGTTTATACACTTCGGATCGAAGAATACCAGTTTATAGACGAGATGACGAGCGTTATTTTCAATGCAACCTAAGACCGGCGACAAACTTTGGAGGAGGATCTATTATGCTCTGGGGCGGAATATCTCTTAGAATAAGAATAAGACTGCGCCACCTACTGCTTGATTATCATCTTCTTTGTAGAGTAGTTGGTGAGCCGCTTTTTAGTTCGATACATTTCTTTCGTTTCCGTCGTACTTCTGCCAGTCCTATCACTGTCCACTTTATTTTTTAAATTTCTTCTACTACATCTAGCAGTTCTTAGTCTCCACATGAGATTAGTCCGTAAGAGTTTGGAATGTAGCTATGAACCACTCAGTTGTGTGATATTTTATATTGTTTCTTATCGAATTTCCGTCCCGTCAGAATCCATGGCACTGTCTGAAGTTTCAGTGCGAGACTATGAAAGATTATCTCTACTCCACTGGGGCAATTCGTTTCGAATATTCGATATTTTATAGAGGGTGTTTTAGCCTTAACTTGTCACGTTAGCCAAATGGGTTGACAAGTAGCTTTGGTTCCGTGGATCCGAGTCGGGCATTCCTCTATCCGCCACCTGGGAGCGCGCTCCTAGGGGGTCACAGATTCCCATAAAATGTACTATAGCTTTGTTATTCTATTACACTTTTTATACCATTTATACACCGGTCTTTTTTCTAGTATAAGAACAGTATTTTAATGATAATAAGGTAAAATTGATGTGGGATAAAAAGAAACAAACCTGTCGAATTATCGTAATAGTTATAATAATGTATACTCACAATACACAGTATTTTTTTATATGTACAAAATTTACAGTATTATATAGACATCACAATGTTCCCTATATTATCATTTATCAACGCAAACTAAACTTATTACTTACAGCTAAAAAATACACTGTACAGAACTGATGACAAAAATCAAAAAAGAAAAGCTCTTTAACTAAAAACTAGATATTCACATATATTTTACACTTTAATTTAAAAAATGATTGGTTTTGTTATGCTACATATGTATATATTATGTCTATATATTTTTTTTCAATATTTATAATAGCCATATTTCAAAACTACAGAGTGGGTAACGTGTGAATTGAATTATTTACATCTTTAAAGCAGCAGCTTTGAAAAGGGGCTGAGGAACTCCGAGGAAAACTATTCGCCAATACCCACACCGTACAGAATTTTCTAAGATCAACTCGAGCTAGATTTTGAACGTCGTTTTTAACTAAATATCTTATTTATTTGTTTTTTAACAATAAACAGTTGTCTAAATATTATTGCAGAGACATTAAACTTCAACAGGGAAGTTGGAAAATATATTTAAAACTAAAACAATACTTGTTTTATAAAAAAAAATAACCAAAAAAAGTATCGTTTCCCAAATATTCACAAAACGCGATAAAAAACCTAATATTTTTATTATTTCAAAATATAAAGCTTTTTCTTGGTGGGGAGTGAATACGTTTAGTGAAGTAGTTTTAGTTGGATGTTAAACATAAACGTCTAAGATTTTTAATTAATTGTAAGAATGGGTGGAATCATTTTGTGTTCGAATAATCTTTTGTGCTCTATTAGACGTTTTTCAAAAATTCTCGCTGATTGTCAGAGGTAAAAAATAATTTCCATACATTTTTATCGGACAAACAAAAGGATTAAAAAAAACACGTACAAAAGGTTATTTTTACAGAAAATAGGCTCCGAATATGCGTACATTTTGAAAAACAAGCATCCTTTGGAGTTTTGAATCTCAAAAGCAAAGGCTAAGTTCATTTGGTACAGTTCACGGAAATCCATATCCAAAAAAACACACAATTGTTTCTCAAAATGTGAAGTACAAAATATATTAATACTGGACAATACAAGAAAATAAGTATATTTGAGATTGTATAATATAGAGAAGAATGTAATAAAAATTAACCAGCACCAAAAAATATAAATTAAATTGGTTTACAAAGAACATGAAGTAAAAACAAAATACAAACAATACATTCAAAGAAAAAATATGTGGAAGAGAAAAAGACGAACATTTTGTTACTATAATTCTTTTTGTGATGCCACAAACTGTTTGTGGCATTTAGATAGCAAGTATTTTATAGATATTTTATTTTTGGATTGTTTGCACACTGCGGTCAAGAATTTTAAAGTATAAGTTCGCAAGAAAAGATAATAGATATATTGGAAAGTGTAAACACAGAAAAGATATTACAGTGAACGTCAAAGAGCTACAAATAGGCTACAAATGAGCTTAAAATGAAGGGATAAATTGGTAATAAAATGTTTTATAAATAAATATAACGAATTAACACACCAACAACTAAATCAACATAAAACAATAATTAATTGATACAGTCATGTCAAAACACTGGGAGAGGAAAGAGAATATTGCAGAAATGGAACAATACGTGAGAAAGTATTGAAGGAAAAAAGTTATAGTACCAGAAAATTAAACATTAGGAGCAGAATATCTCATATATTAAAATAAAAAAATGTTCCAATTCAATAACAACTGTTTATTGAAAAAGAACGAAAAAATATTCACTCAATTATCTTATTAAATACATATATCTCCCACAACACACTCCTTTCGTTGTGTAGAACATACTAGTCAACAATATACCTATATATAAAAACGACAATGCACTAATCTACACAGTTGATCGTAGAAGGTAGTGTACTAAACGGAAATCAAAATATTAACAAAAAACTAAATAAACCTCCATTCTCTAACAACAGGAGGGGGTGAAGGTAGTGATGAATACAAAAGTAAATAAAAAGAAAATATGCGCTTAGTGTTGTACACAGTGAATTAACGATGGTTTTGAATCCATATCAGAAACTTTACTGGTTCACTTGACGTGACGTAATAATGTCTATATTTGACATATGGATATATGTCATATGTCAAATACCGTAAGCCATCATTATCGACAAAATTGTTGTATTAAAGATTTACTTTATCACAAAAGATTCAGTTCATTATTCATTAAAATTGTTGAAAAATAATTACCAACGGCAAACATATAGTGGTACGTTAAAAGGAGAAACTCAATGAAGGAATCAGATGAAAAGAATGGGTAATAAATTTGCAAAATATGCTGAAAATCAGATAGCATACACTGGAAGATCTCCCAAGCACGCTAACTGAAGAATGATACCAAAATTAGAACGGTATTAGAAATAAAAGAGCAAGATATAATTAACAAAGAATATGAAGAATTATAAAACCTAGAAAATATTTTGTGAATCAGTCGCCTCTGGAATAGAATCAGAACAACAATTTGCAAAATATAAATAACAAGATGTCGAAGCTTTTAAACATTAAGAATAACTAAAGAAACCAAAGAATAATAAAAACGAGTCTGAAAAATTGAAGCTCTTAAAAGTTGACAACAACAATAGCAAACAGAAAATATTTGTTATCACATTAATAGTTACATATTTCTAAAACAGCACTGTCATTTGTCACAAATTTAAACATTAACAAAACATTTTGAAAAGTACAAAATATCTGAAGAACATCGATGAAAAAAGGAGTAACAAGAAGATTAAATCTAACTGGCATATTTATTCTGACAGTAAATTGTTAAATATTACAGATTTATATTTGCAAGAATGATCGTTTGTAATTACCAATCGAACAAGCTGTAATAAAACTTGTGTGAGTGTTCTGACATGGATAAAAAAGTATATGAAACACTGTATATATATAATAAATAAAAAGCAAACAAAAAGTAATATGTAGTATACAGCCCCGCTTCAAAGTCGGCGAACTAAAATTAAAAAAAAAAAACATTCTAAAACACGTGTATAACTTACGTGATATCTTTGCAAATATTGCAAGGATATCGCGTAAAAAAACAAACAAATTTACAAGATATTTATGAAAATAAGGATCTTCTAAATAAAGACATATTTCTTTTATAATAACTAAGTTCAATATGAGATCTCTTAGATAGGTAGTAAGTTATTTTTAGCTTTTTTTTGTATATTTTTTTCATATATTTTTTAATAATAGTAATAACGTTTTTTTTTTCAGAAATCACAGTGAAATATTTTAAGTATATTTAAAAAATCCTTTTGGGACATAGCTTCTTCGTGTTGTAACGAGATTTTAACGGTTGAGAAAAGAAAAAGTCAAAATTGTTAGGTTAGATTAGGTTAAGTTCATTACAAGTAACGATCGTCATTTTTTTGTTTTGTTGTTTCAATAGCAGAGAGAGTAACAATCTTCCAGTGATCACACCGTAGTTATAACGATGAGAAGGTGAGCTATATCGGCCACTCTTTCCAGTAGACTTGGCGCGATACGTCGCAGATTCTCATTGACGAAATCACAGGACGGGAAGATGTGTACGACATACGCAGGCTAAAAAATAAAAATATATGTTAAAAAAATGTACTCTTAATCGAACTATGAGGCTTTACACTTTCACTACTTTTGGTTCTAAATATTTTAATTACCACCGACTTCATTGTTTGTGTCAGGTTCACTTTTATAACTTACAAGAGTTATTTTACGGATTGTTAGACAGTAAAATATTTTGTCAAAAAATAAAAACAAGTGATTATATAGTAAAGTACTTACCGGTTGAGTAGTACCGGGTGCAGCCACGTTGACAATTCCGGCTGCCTGCTTCAGTTGCAGATAGGTTATAAAACCACTAGTTAGATTAGTAGACTGTTTAAGTACATCCATGTGGTCGTGTCCGCACGGTAGTGCTAGTAACATGCAGTGTTCGTTCTCCATCTAAAATAAATCAAAAAATTATTAAACAACAATTATTACTACAAACAAATGATTAAAAAATAATTAAAATTAAATAAAACATTACAGAACTTTAACAGCTTTCACTTTCACATTTTTTTTTTTCGTTTCAATATTAAATTAGTCCAATACCGAGTTTTTACAGTATATGAACAACTAGAAACATCGCTCCATCTTTTCAAGCGCCGCCCTACACTTCTTCCTTTCGGTTTGTAATTTAGTATTTTTTTAATGAGTCGATTTTCATTCTATTTATATGTCTCATGTCACGAGCTCTTTCTAGAGTTATCTCTTTGCGTCATTACCAGCTCTCACATCCACAAAACAAAGTAGGTGTGGTCATTGCATTATGCCACACATGGTACTGAAACCTATCAATTTTGTGATCAGTGTCTGTGTTTTTCTTAAGACACTCTTAACATCCTTGGCAATTCAAATGACTCACTTGTTCTAGTAGAGTATTTACCTTCATAGCAATAACTTTCGTAATTTTTGTCGATATTTTCATAGTGAAATTCTTACACACTATTAGAGTTTTGCAGATGGGTTTTTATAGCTTATTTTTAGAATTTTGGACTGTTAGCTAATCATCGGCAAAAAGTATTGTTTAAATTTAAGTAGAAACACTTTATTGTGCTCAATTTATTATGCGATGTCTAATGAGTACTTGGATCGAACCCCACTCCAGTCAGACATTTTTCAAATGTCTTAGTAGAAATCCAAATTGGCCTTGCTGTTTAGAATTAGAATTCGTGAGTAAATCGAGTCGATCGATAGAATAGTAAGTTGTGGGATATGGGCTTGTGAAAGGGCGTAAGACGTTAAAAAACCTTAAAACATACGCTAAATTAAAATGGGAACTAATATTCGGATAGTTCAGCTGCAATAAGAGCATTAATCAAATCTAAATTAGTAGAAAATTATCCGGAAATATAAATGACCTAAATAAAAATGATCCAATACACTAAAAAAATTCAAAGACAAATATATAATGAGAATTTAATTGCGAAAAAGGAAAGAAATGGTAACACAATAGATCTTATATATCTCAAGATGATCTCTTGTACAGGTACCGTCTAAACTGGATTTACTAATGAGACTGCTGCAAGTAACGCGGATTTTCATATAAATTTTCAGTTTTGAAAAAAGAACCCTTTCTGACAGTTATTTGTCTTTATATAATTATAATTTACATTCACCCTTGAAATCTCAGTCTTTTGGAAAAACAAATGTTTTGAAACTTACCTGCATCTTTCTTGCCACCCCCTCGACCTGGGGTGGCTCTAGCCTCATTCTTTGGAATATTCTTAGCGGAGGTGTTGATCCATCGGTATTTTTGGGTAGACTACATTTAGCTACGTCATCGTTGCCCGAAACAAAATACATCTGAACAGCTGCCTGATCGTTCTTTAAGGCCAAAAGTCCTTGCCACATACAGGGGTATTGCTAAAATTAGAAATATTTATTGGATAACTGCATTTTAAAGTAAAATGTAAAATAAAACGATAAGCAATGCTGAAGAAAAATACTTTGTTTAATTATTAAAAAAAAATGATTGAAAAAAATCATAAAGCTACAGTATATATGGACCAAGGGTCCTATAAGATATCTTATGAAGAGCGAGATATAAGGGATAATTCAGGCCAAATGGCCGAACGAATAATAAAGTTGAATTTGTAAATAATTTATTACAAAACTAACCTTCAACAGCATTAATAAGCTTTCCGCTTGTGGTGGTACTTGACTAGCATGCGGTGGTGTAGCTGCTTGCAATCCCCTCTGACTTGCAGGAGCGTCAGCCCCAATGTGCCTGGCGACAGCTCCCATGAGATTTCCAGCTGCTCCCAAGCCAGCACCCATCATTCCGTGACCTGAGAGCGGCCGTTCTATATGCGTCATACCCCGATCTGGACCCAGGCTTCCTATGTGGGCGCTGAGAGCCGAATGACTGCTGAGCGGCCGGTCCGGCGTACCTATGGGCGCCATGTGAGCAAGACCACGGTCACTGCCCAAGGCTGCCAAAGAACCGTGGCTCGTGAGCGGTCGATGGGCTGGTGGAGGTTCTGCCTGGTCATAATATCGGTTCGGGTGTGCGTACGGGATACGTGCTGAGGAATGGACGTTGTATACTTGACCCACTTGTGGTGAATCTGAAAAAGTAAAAATAATATTTCTTTTGCTTTTAATGTTCTTAAGAATAAAACAAATCTACTTTATAGAGAGTTAGTCGGATGTGTACTGAAGGGAAAAGAGTCCCTTTCTGTAGGTGGAGAAGATTTTTCCTAGCAAGAACTTCTTCAACTCATTCTCTTCGGCTACTTGAGAAGGTTTCTGAAGACCACTACTAATGGCTTCCGTTATCTTTATATTTACCTATTAGGCGTCTTTTATAATAAAAATATTGATTTACCTGTCGTTCTGTCGTGCGGAGAATGTAAACTGTGAGGTACTGATGTACCTCTACCAGTTAATACATGCCCAACTGAACCTGGTCGCCTCAATTCTAGTGGTGGTGATGTTACAGGAGCTTCTTCACCTTCTTGGCCATCTTTCTCCATGACTCCAGGCCTGAAACAGAGAAAAAATATAAGTATTTGAAATCCGGTATGAAATCAGTTGCACATGGTAATGGCCAATTATTGAATAACCACAGTTGATCTAGAATCTTCTCATTCCCGTTATTTCATAATAGTAGTGGTCTACTATTTTTTCTTCTGTATAGTGTTTCCAATAAAACAGTTTACTATATCAATTCGAACAGTCTCGTGATCACATTAATTTCTAATTTATTGTATTGTACGGCAGACATTAAATGATCAGAAGATGCTAAGAATCTCCCGGCCGATCAGGTTGAGGTTGGCGATATGGAGGGAATATAATATACGTTTAAAGCTAGACAAATTTACAATGTTGTAAAATAAACGAAATTCAGGTCAAGTCCAAGTAGAGTCTCATCAGGTCTCAACAGGTTGAGTCCCGACTTTACTATAATAATGGGAGACTTTAATGCAAACGTTGTAAATATATAGAGAGAAGATATATTTAATAAGCATGGATAAGTATGACTCCGAATGGAATGGGCGATTAGCTGGTGCAATTTTGACACAAAAAACCTAGTTATTACAATCACCTTCTTTGTTCTACCTTCTCACCGCCTATACACATAAAAATGCAATGCGGAAACATCAGGAAACATTATAGTTAACCAAATAAACTTGGGAGATAGTAGTCTATAATAATAATGGAGAAAAGTTTCAGAAACAGTACTCGTTAAAATAACAATGTTCTAAAATACCGATACCGACGAAGATGTTGAAATAAGGTGGTATGCAATTAAATCCATAATTTAAACTCAAAACTAAAGCAAAGAAAACTCAAGCATAAAAACCAACCTAAAACAAATGCTGGATGCGAAACAAAATCAAAGCACACTATTAGTATATTAATAAACAAAAAGCAATCTCAAATTTAGAAGCCAAACATGATTCATTCAACATGCATAAAAAAGTTAAAGAAGCTGCCGTATTACATAAAAATGGGACTACTCGATCAACAAGGGAAAGCTATCCTGGATCTATCTAATCTACAAAGAATATTCATTTTTGAACATATGTCTCACTCGTTATTTTAAATCAGATAACACCGACCTAGTGTCATTATAATACATTTTAAAATCAACCATGATTTTCATGTAATACAAAGGTTTCCACACCTAATTACGTAGCTAGTTTCAACTACTTTTAAATGTGTTTTACTGATGATGGTCCGACAGGACCAAGAACGTTTTGAAGATTTATAATCTTTTTGAAATGCTACACATGAAGTAATATGGAATAAGTAACTGTCTATCGACTATATGCAGATTGAAAATGTGGAAAACTTTACGTATCTTGGAAGTGTCGTAACAGAAAACGGAGGTACAGAAGACGATATTCGTATGAGGATACGAAAAACCCAACAAGCTTTCAGCACGCTCAACCCTGTTTGGAGATCTGGCGAATATACTACAAGGACAAAGATCCGAATTTTCCGATCAAATGTCATGTCTGTTCTACTCTACGGATGTGAAACCTGGAAAGTGACAAACACCCTCACAGACAAACGGCAGGTCTTTGTTAACAAATGTCTACGAAGAACTGTTCGTATATTCTGGCCTAACAACATCAGAAACGAAGATCTGCTACACCTGACCGAACAAAAGAGGGTACAAAATGAAATTAAGTCCCGAAAGTGGGGTTGGATCGGTCACACACTCAGAAAAAATAGTTCCAGTATCGCAAAGACTGCCCTAGAGTGGAATCCCCAAGGGAAAAGAAAAAGAGGTCGCCCAGTACAAACTTGGAGAAGATCCATCATGGACGAGATAAGGGGCCAAGGAAAGTCTTGGAATGAGGTGAAGGCCTTAACGCAAAATAGAACCCGATGGCGCGTTTTCACTGAAGCTCTATGCTCCACTTAGGAGTTCAAGAACCTTATATATAACTGTCTATAGAATGGAATAATAGAGTCATCATTCCACAACCCAAAAAGGAAGATCAACTCCAAGCAGGAACTATTATACAATATATCCAATATCCAATGTGGAAAATTACATTGCTAAATATCTAATATATAAAAATCTTGTGTCACAGAGTTTGTTATCGAACTCCTCCGGAACGGCTTATGGATCGTAGGCTATTTTTTATATTGTACGATAAATAATTATGTATTCAACCCAGTAAAAATCAAAAGTGCAATCCAGTCGACATTGCAACTTTACAGTTGAAATATTCCTCTCTCAGAGGTCGATAACTGATCAATTATTAATTGATCAGTTATACCCGCCAGGCGTCTACAGGTGTCATCCCGCAAACAGCACGGAATAGGTATGAGAACAAAGCCGGTTTCCTTATCTCTCTCAGACAACAATGTCAGCGAAGAGGTTAAAAGACGGGAACATATTGCGAATAAAACATATAATGGACTAATTAAACATCTAAGATCTGATAAAATTACAAATAAACCAAATTTCAAAACCATGGTAATAAAATGCAATACTTAAACAGAAATAACACAAAAGACAAAGTGCTCAGCTTATTACGCATGATGTAATTGATGGTAGAAAAAATCGGAATAAATGCAAATTATCGCTAATGTCAGATAGGACACAGCACACTAAGAACAAGTCTACATTGCAACCATCACATGGAGCACATTCTTCCATTCGTCTAAACGAGTAATGAGATAATCAATCATTCTATTTATACAACAAATCATCTCTTTTCTCGCTTTCAAGACTGTCATTTTCAATCACATCTATAGGCTCTTGTGAATACAATTGAAAATACGGTTTTCAATCTATAAAACTTAAATTAATTAAACCGAATGATATAGATATGTGTTTTATCTATATATCTCAATCACTTGAAATGATCAATATGTTAAATCAAACAGTCATAACATTCAATCATTCACAGTTAGTAGTTATCACAATTCCCTTTAAATATAAAATTAGGTACTGGATCACGTACTCTACATTGCGATATTCATTTTGTGGAAAAAAACAATTATAAACTTACCTCGAAAGATGTTGTAATTGTTGTTGGTGTTGCCTTAAGTATTGTTGGTACTGCATGACATGTTGAGGATGCATATAATGAGCCGGATTGAGATCGGGCGGTGGACGTAAAGGACCTGGTGGAAAATGAGCAATAGCTTCTCCCTGTAAGAAATTTACATCCAGTAAGTAAACAGTTAAGTTTTTGTCAGAAATTAGACTACCAAATGATTTGTATTCTAAAATAACTCATTAGATATAAAAGAATCACCTTTGGAGATGGCGAGTTTTGATGGGCCGGCGGGGGACTACGACTTCTAGTTAAAAGACTTCTCTCCCCGTGCTGCGTGTTAGTAAAGAAAAAAGAAGTTAGTAAATAGAAAAAACGCCAGTAAAACGAAAAACTTACCAAATTCGGTTCATATCCAGGTAAGGGTAAGCCAGTCTGTCCAACAATCCTTTGTTGTGGTCCTTGAGGCGATAATTTTGATCTTTGTCCTAGGATGACGTTACTCATGGAAACTTCTATCTTTGGAGGATCCATCATACCTTTTACACCCCCCGGACCTTGAATGATTCTTCCTGAGTTGTTCAAAGGAGATTGAGATTTGACCAAAGGTGGACTAGGTATGGCTCCGCTGATGATTTGCTGTTGGTGCAATGATTTGTTGCCCATAGGACCTTTACTCAGCATCACTTGTTGTTTGATTAAGGGCTGATGCTTCATGTGAGCCATCACCATCTGGGCCTGGCTTACCATAGTTGAAGGCAAGTGAGCTTTCGAAACCTGTGCTTGTTTGTTAACTTGCAACATTTGTTGGATTTGTTGTTGTTTTTGCTGCATCAATACAGGAGATAAAACGGGAGGCTTAACCAATGCCTTATGTGGCGGTTTTGATGTAACATTTAGAGGAACCGCAGGTCTCGGAGAAACGTGAGTCGCAGAAGAAATACCAACGTTGACATTAGTATTTACGGTTAAATGTTGGTTGATTGGAGTAATAGTTTTTGAAACAACTGGAGGTGGAGCTACAGCCTTGGAAGCAACTATCGGTGTAATAGATTTAGTTATTATAACTGGTTTTACTGGCGCAAGAGCAGGAGGTGCAGAAACAGCATTGACAGCTGGTCTCGTCACTACTATTTCTTGAGCAAGTGGCTTAGAAGTAACCACAACAGAAGGTGTAGTTGAAGTAATTTCTACTGCTGGTTTTGGTTGAACAACAGGAGGCGTTGCTTGATGCACGACGGCCTGTGCAGCTTGAGATGCTAAAACGTGTGCTTTTAAACTATGTGGTTTTTGTTGAACGATCTTTAACTGCTGAGGTTGGGCTATTACGCTCGCTTGCGTCTTGGGTACTTCGATTACAGGCTTGGGTGAGTCTACTTGTTGTTTAACAATAACCGCTTCCGATTTTTTATTCAAAGGCTGAGGAATGTTAGAGGTACCTGGTAATGGTATATACTTTCCTTCTTCACTCTCTCTCATTGGAATTAGCTCTCCCGTTACCGGGTCTATTAGGCTGGTAGGTTCGTTTGGATTTGATGAGATTAATTCAGATTTAATACGACGAAGAACGGTAGCCTTGAGACCCTCGATTTGTTTTTCTTTGGGAGGTTCTATGGGTTTGGGCTTTTCAACGAGTTTTTCCATTTCTACCGCAAGCTCAGGTTCTTTTGATTTCTCAGGTTCTTTCGCTTTTTCGGTAGCCTTTAATGGTGGCGACAAAACTAGTTTTATTTCTTCTTTTGATGTTTCCTCAGATGACGAATTCTCAGCTGCTTCGGAACCTCTCCGCCCTCTTCTGCCCCTAGGTGATTTTCGGGGTGTGTCAGGTTGGGATGGACACTGTTTGGGCGTAGCTTGTCGTCCGGATCTTCTTTGGTTGGATGTGGCTCGGGTTTGAACTGTATTTTTAACAACATCTTCGATAGTGTCATCGACAGTAGTTTTGGATGTGTCTCGTTCTTGTAGTCTCCTCGATTTTCTGGTGTTTGTTGATGGGGAAACAAATTCTTCCTTATTTTCAAGTGGTTTAATCGGAGGTGGCGAAATTTCTTTAGGCTGTTCTTTACCAATTTCTTTGGCTCCATCTTTAGTAACTTCTTTAATGCTTGCTGTTGTTTGAGCATTGTTTGAATTTAATATTGCAGGTGATTTTATTGTTAGGATTAGTCTTGGACGTTGTTCTTTATTTGAATCATCAGGTTCATCTCTGAATTCATATACATCAGCTGGAGATGAATCAGATTCAGTTTTCGACGGTTTTCTTTCAGTGCGAGGTTTTCCACCTCGCCCTCGTTTAGTACTAACAGGAGTAGATTGAGACAGTTCTTTTAATTTGCCTCTGCGCGTTTGGATTCCACCTGCTCTTTCCAACGTTGGATTTGGTCGTTCAATCTTCTGTGGTTTAATAGTTCTACCTCGACCTCTACCTCCACGACGGCTACTAGAACGTAGCATTGGAGCTTCTCTAGGTTCTTCAGTAACTTCCTGCTCAGTTTCAGTCGATTCGTCTAATATATCGGAATTGTCACCACACTTTGCTTCTTCTACTACAGGAGATGGTTCCTCTTTCTTTTCTGGACTTTGAGGTATAACTTCTTTATTTTCAGTTGGAATGTTATCAGTTTCATTAGGTTCTTCTTTCTCTGGTTTAGGGTCGTCAAACCAATCACTTTTACCGTTTTCGCTACTGTGATCAGACATTTCATCTGCCGAACAAAGTGTCTTAATAACAGAATCAATATTGACTTCTTTTGCTGACCAATAATCACTGTCCTCCTTTGAGTCAAGTGGATCGTCTTTAGCAAGAATATCGGCACTAGCAGAACGTTCTTTGCTGATGTCTGAAACGATACTTTCAGTTTCGGTTTTTTCCTCATCCATTTTTTCAACTTTGTTACATATGATGGAGTCTTTATCACTATCAACTAATATTTTCTCTTCGAAATGTTCAATTTTAGGTTCTTCTTTGTGTTCTGATTTAACTATCAATTCTGGCAAATTTTCTGTTGCAGAGGAAACAATCTCTTCTTTAATGTTAGGAGAAGACTTTTCTAATGTCATATTCAGCTCCTCTGTTACTGCCTCAATTGCTAGCTTTACTGGCTTCTCTTCTTTATTTAATTCTGCTGGTTCGTGTTTTATTTCTGGTGTTGACAATACAGAAGTGATTTTAAATGAATCAGCAGCAGAAGCAGTAGAAACAATCACTGGACTTGGTGTAGATGTAACTAAAGGGTCTGCTACTTTTGGAGTAGGTACTCTGGGTAGTTCTACAACTTTTGGAGTAGGTACTCTGGGTAGTTCTACAACTTTTGGAGTAGGTACTCTGGGTAGTTCTACAACTTTTGGAGTAGGTACTCTGGGTAGTTCTACAACTTTTGGAGTAGATTGTATCACAAACGATGAACAAGAGACCTCTGGAGGCGTGGACACTGCAGTAGTAGAACTTGCTACCGGGTTAGGACTTGACGATGTTGGCTTTGGACTTACTGCTGCTGCTGGTGGCGTAGGTTTCGGACTTGGAGAATTCTTTAATCGAGGACTAAGGGCGCTGGGTGAAAATGGATTAGGACTTGGACAGTTTGTTGATGACTTCGGACTTGGTAGGGTTGGTGTCGGAGGTTTCATTGTAAAAGTATCTTTTGGAATTGTTATTGGCTGTAAAGGTGGATGTGAAGGTACTACTGCTGGTTGAGCAATGCTCGCTGGTACCGTAGGAGGTAAAGGTTGGTTAGTTTCTCTTGCTATGGAATTATCTTGACTTGGCGATGATACGGGAATATTGAAAGTAGGGTGTGGTGGATTACTCATATAATTGAAATTATGTGGGTTGATCTGTCTAGTAGGAACAAGTAGTCCTTGTGGTTGTAAATGCCTAATGTTTCCTGGAATTGCCATTCTTGGAGGATTTGGTGCAAAGTTACTGAACTGTGGTGATTGTAACGTAGAAGATTGGTACACCATCCTAGCGCGTTCCTGGCTACGAACTTCAGATGTTGAAACCAATTTAGGAGGCTCCAATGTATGAGCAAGTTTAGATTGTTGTAAAATCACTGTTGTAGGCTGCATTGCCTTGGAGACCATTACTGAAGTAATTGGCATTCTATTATGAATTAATCCAGGAGGTAATCTAGGAGACGGGGACAATCCTGATTCTCCTAAAGAAGTGGTTGGTTTATTTATTTGCATTGGAGAACGAGCTGGCAGATTATGCAACTGTGGAGGTGTTGGTGACTTTGTTAGTGTCTGAACGACAGGAACAGCCTGTAATTTGTTTGCTACTTCACCAAGAGGAGATAGACTTAAATGATCCTGCTTTGAGAGGGGTTTTAGTGGTGGAAAAGGAGAATCAGCAATCTTGAGTACCGGGGGACTTGTGTAAGTTCTAGAGGTTGCTCCTGTTACTGCAGTATTTTGAACTGAAGGACTAGATACTGTTACAACTGCCTTCTGTTCTATTTTAATAACAGAAGACGTAGGTTTTGTAGTAGGAACGTCTAGTTTAGAATCTACAGGCCACGATTTTGAAATAACTGTACGTTGTTGCTGTTCTGGTAAAACTGGAAGATCTCTTTTTTCTACATTTAAGGACTTCTTTGTTTCTATTGCAGTTTGGGGTCTGATCGGTGTGAGAGATGGTGGGCTACCAATATTAGGAGTTGTTTTCAATACTGCGATCGGTGTTAGATCGGTGGTAGATTTGTCGTCCATATGGTTAGCAAATATGGGTGGTAGATCAGGTGTCTTTGGTAGTGGGGGGAATTCAGACATTTCGGGAGTCTTTGGAGCAGTGTCAAATCTTAGTGGCACATCTTCCTGTTCTTCGGTATCAGTGTCAATCTGTAGATCATGTTCACTTTGTGGAGTATCAGGTTTTACATCTAAATCTGCGGCACTTAAGCTTTGTACCGCTTGTCGCATTTCTTCATCATCTTGAACATTATTTTCTTCCACCAATGTATTAGAAGGTTCTTCCAAAATAGTATTTTCAGTGTAAAATTCTTCTTGTTTAACACTACCGAAACTCTCACCTAACAAAGCAGCTACCGCATCTTCAGTCTCTTCTTGGGAAATTACAACTCTAGGCTTTTCATCTGTTGCGGGAGTTGGCTTCTCTTCTTCTTCTTTAACGACGACTTCTTCTTTCTTGACGATTGGTTCAAACTCAGAGATTGATTTTACAGCTGAATCATGAATTTTTTCGTCTATTTGTGTACCGAATCCAGGTATTAACTTATCACGTTTCATTTCTTGTGGAACTGATTTAATTAGGATAGTATTAAGAGGATTAATAGGTAAAGCAGAAGTAGGAGGTTTATCCGAAGGTTGTTCTTCTAGAATGTTAGGTAAACTAGCACTCGGTGGAGGAGGTGGAGTGACGACTTCTTCTTTAATTGCCAATTTCTCTATAACTGGAGAAGAGGTTAAAACAGGAGACGGAGAAGTTTCTTTCTTAATTTCAGCATGTTTGACTTTGTTTTTATCATGATGGTGGTGGTTATGATGTTTATTTTTCTCATCTTTACTTTTCTTCCTTTTCTTTTTCTTTTCTTTGCCTTCTCTTCTTTCTTCTTTTTCTTTTTTAATTCCTATAACCTCACTGAAGGTAAACGCGTCTTCAGTCGTGTCTAAAGCATCGGCAGATTTGCTTACACTTTCAGAAGCATCCAAGCTTTCGTCTAGCATCATATTGGCTTCTAGTTGTTTACCCATATCAATGTAATCCATACTATTTTCGTTGCTCTCTTGACCAGCGGTTGCCAAAGACGATGCAGCGGCAGCAGCGGCCAAAGTCGCTGCAGCAGCAGCAGCTTCTTGAAGACGACGTTCTTTTTCCCGACGTTTCTTTTCCTTCTTTCGTTTATGTTCTTCTTTGTCCCTCTCTCGTTCAGATTTTTCTTTGATTTTAATTTCAGGTTCTTTTTCGGATTCGCTATTATAGTTTTGTTGTTGCGTGTTGATTTCCTCTTCGGTAAGTGTCTTAATTTTGGGTTGTTGTTGGGATTCTTTGTTTCCGTTTTCTGAATCTTCAGAAAGTGAGCCGAAAATATTTTCCATTTTACCCTCTCTTTTACTATCGCATTTTCCCTCCAATTTGTTCTTTTTAGATTTTTTCGACTTCTCCCTACCTTCTCTGTTTTTGTCTCGTCGTTTCTCTTTCTTACTGTGATCTTTCTTCTTTTCGTGTTTCGGTTTTTCTATCGTTTCTGAATGTAGGGAATCTGAAATTATTTCCAGCTTGGAAGTCTCCTCGCTACTTAAAGAGTGTTTCTGCTTCCTTTGTTTCTTTTTGTGCTTCTTTTCTCTCCTCTCGGTTCTTTCTTTTCTGGCAGCTTCTTGTGCCTCTTCGTCGGTGGTGATATCGACGAAAGAATTCTTGTTGTTGAACTTTTCTGATTTTACGTCTGATTGACTGACATCGCTAAATAATGAACTATTCATTTCTGTAGGTGATTCTTGGTATTTACTATTCCTTCTTTCTTTTTTAATAAGTTTACTTAAGTCTTCCTTGACAGTAAACAATTGTTGTTTGTCTTCGAGGATATTGTAAGATGACTGGATCTCCGTTGAAGTAGAATCTGTGAAAAACTCTGCCTTAATTTGTTGCAATTTCTTTTTGTTGTTTTCGTCTTCTGAAGTATCACTAGTTATTCGAGATTTTAGAGTTTTTAGTATAAGTGATTTGTTTCTAGATTCGTCATCACTGGTATCCATAATGTCTTGCTTCAGATGTTTAAATATAGCTGAAGAATCTGAATCAGAATAGATTTCTTTTTTCTTCATTGGTTTTAGCTCTTGACTTTCATCGTCTGAACTGTCAATGAGCATTTTAGGACACCTCTTCATTTTGATTTCGCTATGTTCTTTATCAGAATCTGAATCTTCGTCCCATGATGTTGAACGCTTCTTTTCTTCTCGTTTAGCTCTACTTTGTTTGAGCTGCGTAAATTTCGCTTTTAGTTTCTCTTGCCGCTTTTCCTCTTCGAGCTTAGCCATGTTTTTGCAGCTTCTAGCCTTTACTTTATCGTACATAGATATATAAGCAGGTTCATCGTCTACAATGTCAAAAATGGAATGTTTCTTTGGTTCATCAGAATCACTATCTGAACTGTTTGTCAGCTTACGTATTCTCTCGCGCTTTTTCTTCTCCTCACTTGACTTAGAGCCGCCTTCAGCATCCGATTTGCTACGACTAGATTTCTCCAAAGAGTGGATCTTTTCCAGTTTTTTAATTTTTTCATGTTCCTCTTGAGTAATTCGCTTCTCTTTTGATTCTTTATCTTTCTTAAACGTTTCGCTCTCTTCTGTAGATTTTAATTCCAACCTATTGAGAAATTCTTTGTCTGTTAATGTAATATTTGTTGCCTCTTGGGCTTCCTTTTCTCGACTTTTACTTTTCGATTTTTGTTTTTCTAATTTATGTTTTTTGTGACGTTCTTCTCTTTCTTTTCGTTTCTCTTCGGAATCTTTTGAACTGTTATGTTTTTCATGGGATTTATTAATATTATTCTTATGTTTGCTCTTGATCCTCTCCTCAGATCTTGTACTATCTTTGGAATCTCGTCTTTCATGAGACAATTTCACTTTTTTGGTCTCTTCAGCTTCTATCGTCTCATGTGAGCTGAACCTGCGTTTTGAACCAATACTAGCAGGTAGGCTATTGTTTCTCTCTTTCCTCTTCGAAGGATCTTTATCATGTGATTTTGTTTTATCAAGGTCTATAGACATGTGTCTTGTTTCAACTAATTCCCTGATTCTATTGTCTACTAAATGTTTATGTTTTTCGTGTATATTGTTATCCCTATTTTCTTTAATGCTTTCTTTTCTCCTTTCAGATTCCCTATCTAAATGTATTTTCTTCTCAAAACTATGTTGATTTGTGCTTATTTGGTTTACTATCTTTTCTTCTTTCTCTTTATGCTCTATGTGTTTATCAAGGTGGTTTTCTCTATTTTTATTATCACTGTGAGTTTCTCGATGCTTGTTGTGTTCATCTTTTCTTTTTTCTTGATTGTCTTCTTTATGCCGAACTCGTTCCCTTTCTCGTTTCTCTCTCTCTATCCTCTCTTCTTCTTCTCGCCGCTCCTTTTCTTCTTTAAGTTTTCTGTCTGCTTCTTCCTTATCTCTTTTTTCTTTTTCTATTCGCTCTTGCTCCTGTCGTTCTCTTTCCAGCTTCTCTTCCCGCAGTCGCCTTTCGGTATCTTCTTTTTCTTTCCGTTCTTTTTCGAGCCTTAGTCGTTCAAGTCTCTCTTGTTCCTGCCTTTCTTTTTCTACACGTTCCTTTTCTCTTTGGGCTTTTTCTTCTCTCTCTAACCTAAGCTTCTCTTTCTCTGCTCGTTCTTTTTCTTGTTGCTCTTTTTCTAACCTTTCTTTTTCCAGTCTCTCCTTTTCTAACCTTTGTTTTTCTAATTCACTCTCTCTTTCTAAACGTTCCTTTTCTATTCGTTCTTTCTCTAGTCTTATTTTTTCTTGCTTTTCATGTTCGTGTCGTTCTCTCTCAATTCTTTCTTTTTCTGACTTTTCCTTTTCTAGTTTTTTGTTTTCTGCTTTAATTTTTTCCATTCGTTCGATTTGTGCTCGTTCTTTATGAGCTTCCACATCACTGTCATCTGATTTCCGCGCACTAGTATCACTATTTCTTCTTGTTTTTACATCAGCTCTTGGGGAATTACTATTAGAGTCTCTTCTACAAGATATTTTCTCTCCGGTTTTATCACCTTTCGTCTTGCCTTCACAGGGAATGTTAACGCCGGTCTTTTCACTAGTTTTTACAGGAGGTACAGAAGACACTACGTTACTTTTATTTACAGTTATTTTGCTAATTGTTCTCGTATCACTCGGCGCACTCGAACACGGTTTCAGTCTGTTTTCACCATGGGAGGCACCTCGTGCAGGCGAGGGCATCGACGAAGACGTGGTCGTTGCGGTGGTTGTTGTCATTACTGCCGTAGTGACTGTGGTGGTGCTGGTGGCCGCGACCGTGGGTGGCGCCACTGAAGTCGTGGTCGTCGCTGAAGATGTCTGAGGAAGCGACGAAACTACCGGTGACATGAGGTTAGGCGGATGCGTCGGAAAAGGGTATTGGAGGCCTTTTGCTGCTTGAATACCGGTTCCTGAAAAATAGAAATAATTGTACAGAAGGAAACAATATTAAAGAAGAACAAAACATAATCAGGATACAACAAATAAAAGAATATCACTACTGGGAAGTTTAATCAATCACATGTATGAATAGACCATAAAGTAAGGTCTAATGACAAACGTATTGTAGAGTTATAAAACGCACATTCAAGACGAGAATTGGAAGTACTTGGGAAACCTTATAAGATTAAATAAATGCAAAATTCTGACTTGATTCTTTTGGATGTGAATAATAAAGAATCGATTTTACAATCTGCGGTTTCTTTCTGAAACTTTTAAAAAAAAAATAGAAGAACTCGGATAAGTGTATTAATAATCGATCTCCAGGTAGCGACCTTACTTTAAAACTTAAATAAAACCTTAATAACTTTATTAGATTGTTTGTAACATTTCAGGATGAAAATATTTAATCTCATTTCACTTACCGGATGATCTCGGTGATAGCAGTGTTGGCGTTTTGGGTAGTGCAGTAGCTGCAGTAAGTTTTAACGCAGGCGGTGCCAACAACGGTGAAGCAGGTACTGAAGTTTGCGTGATCAGTGCGGTCCTAGGAAAAAATGAAAAATCCTTTGGCTCATACTTTTCTCCCACATTTTCTAACCGTTTAAGGTCTTCGTCAAAAACTGACCGTTTTGCCATCACAGATTTGACTATTTCAGAGGGTTGGACTTCTTTCAGGTCCAGATCTAGAATTTTGTGCCTCTGGCGGAATTTTTCCAAATTGGCGTCTATGAGAGCGAGAGCATCACCACCAGCTGCGCTCAGAGCTCTCGATCCGGACCATTTTTCGTACTTTTCGTCCAGGGACTTTATTCTCTCCTCTAGGGAAGGACTAGGTGGCGTAATGTCGCTATCGCTCGAGTTGGAACTGAGACTAGGCGGCCTTGGGGGCGGTGAAGCAGGCGGAGGTACGTGGACTGGGCTAGGAGGCCTCGGATTGGATATTCTGGGACTTGTCACAGCCGGAGGTGGACTAGAAAGGATGTTGTCTTTTTGGCCCTTGATTCCGGCTACTGATACACTCCCTGTAATAGGTTAATTGTAAAAAAAACAATACTTAATATAATAGTACTTAAAGCAACATTATTTCAATATGACTCATCTATTAAAAAGATTACTTACCCCTGTTCATGATTTGCGCAGCAAACCTTGGTAAAGGTAGCGTAAGAGGACCCTCCCTCTCTCTCGGTACTCTTCTAGGTTCGGTGGGCGGGAAATTTTCTGGTCTTTCATCGCAAAGTGGAGTACCTGGCCTAGAACCACCCACGCTTTCAGACCCTGAATGATCATAGTGGTGGACACGGGATCCGCTATCACTACCCGCTGTTTTTCTCCTCTTACATACCGAGTGGGGTACATAGACTACGTCGTGGCGCACGTGTTTTCCCGAATCTATCGATGGTCGCCGAGAGTGGTGCTTTAAGTTGACGTCTGACAATCTTCGTACTTCCATAACCTACAAATAAATTGTCTTTAAGTTATTTCTACGATTTAAGCTTAAATTATTGCGACAAATATTTTATAAAGTCAGTCAATTATAATTATAAATGAAAAGTAATCCTAATTACCTTTCTATGGTCTCTGTTGGCTTCAATGATGACATCACTTGTTATGACTGAATCCAACAGATCGAGTTTTATTCGTTTCTTTGGACTGATCAATTCATCTCCCGAACTGGGACACTCTTCTAGTTGTTCAAGTAGATGGACTCGTTCTTTCTGTAGATTCCTCATATCAGGCGGAGCAAAAGACACAACGTTGTCAATAGCTGTAAAGGATAGAACGGTTTTTTAATTGTTGAAAAATTTTTAGCTTCAAATTCTTATGCTTGACATAAAAATATTAATTTAACATGCTGTTCGAGTATTTAGTATTTTTAAGATTTGACAGTAAAAAAATCTGAGACTAAAAAGAAAAAATATTAGAATTGTAGGAATGAATATGGATATAACGATAAATTAAGTAACTTGAAAAAGTTACAAATTAAAACATTTTGAAACACAAGTAGGATTACGACAGGTAGACCTGTTATCAACGGTATGGTTTAAACTGATCCTAGAAGCAATAGTCAGAAAAAACATGATAAAAACACATGAAACCATTTTGTAGCATTTTTTATCTCGTATGTATATCATAAAAATTTCATAAGGTTTTCATTGAACTTTTTCAAATTCCAATTTCTTTGGAATTGCGTTCAAAATTTTAACTGTTTTTTTATCACACGAGTTTCTTTCAATCTCATATGCATTTAAAATCAACATCTTAATTTTTCAACCACAATAAGCGCTTAAAAAAAACGAATGTCACGGACTATTACTATTATCAGCGATCCACACTAAAATATCCAAGGTTGGAAATTCACATCGAGAAAAAATTTTAAGTCACTTTTCGTTTCGGAAACGTAGAAGTCAGGTTGAATTCAGCCTTTGGTGTTTCTTTGCGCTCTACCTAAGAATATAGAGCTGAGAGATTTATGTTAGAACCAGAATTCACTGTAAGTCCTTTTATTCGGTTCAGTGTTAAGATCTGTCAGTGTATTTGGGATGGGATATATTTTTTTATTTTTTTGTATGTTTAGTAATTTAGTACTGGGCGAACATTGTATCTGTGCCACATACTTCGAAAAGAAAAATACTCTCTTCAGCACGTCATCATGCATGGAAGAGTAGAGGGAAGAAAAGGATTGGGAAGAAAGAAGAAATCTTGGCTGAGGAATATCAGAGATTGGACTAACCTCACTGTTGAACACATATTTCACGTTGCAAAAAATCACGAAGCGTTTAAAGAAGTGATCGCGAACCTTCGTTAGAAGACGGCGCAATAAGAAGAAGTAATTTAGTAATAAAAAAATAACTAATAAATATAAAAAATAAAAACAATAAATTTTAAGAAGTAAATTCGCCTAAATGCATATATCATGATTTATAATAATGACCGAGGTAAATACTTAATCCTTTTTATTTATTTTCATATTTTGTTTTAAATAACATTTATTATAAAGCTAATTTTAATATAAAATATTCACTCAGTTGTTAAGGGAAGATTAAATCATTACAAAGATATATGTTATAAAAGTCAAATTATTTTTGTATGGACATTTCTGTGTATGTAATATGTATTTTGCGATCTGTCCACCTTGTTAACATTTTGAGCTTTGGATTTAACCAGTAACAAAAAATGGTCAGTCGGTAACAACATAGTATTTTTTGTATTTTTAAAAATCTTCCCTTCTCTTGGACAATGAATAAATAATTCTAACATGTTTACGAAAAAATACAAGGTAAATGTGATTGTTTCTTTTTCTTTGGCTATATAATGGTTTGTCAAAAGAACTTAGATAAGAAAATAAGACTGTCCAACACTAGAATAGGAACCTGGAATGTTCAGAGCATGTTTCAGTCTGGTAAAATGCACAATGTTATTCAAGGTTGAATGAACAAGAAATGAACAGGTTGAATATCGATGTACTGGGTATCACTGAATCCAGGTGGCCCAACTCAGGTTGTTTTTCAACAGACGAAGCCACAATATATTATTCCGGTAGCGAGAATAACCAACACAGACACGGCGTGGCAGTAATAGTTAATAAAAAATCTACTAGAGCGGTGGAATGCTATTTCTCTATCTCAGAAAGGGTAATGGTGCTGGAGTTGGTGACATCTCATGCCAAACTGAATTTGATACAAGTTTATGCTCCTACGGCGAATGCCGACGAAGAAGAAGTGGAATTATTTTACCGAGATATCGAAGACGCACTGAAAATAATGAAAACAAGAGAAATTACGACAGTCCTAGATGATCTCAATGCAAAGATTGGAAAGGGACAAAGCGGAAAGTGTATCGAAACGAGAGATAGTCTGTTACAATTCTGTTAAGAGCAGAACTTGATTATTACAAACACATTTTTCAAGTTACCAAACAGACGACTGTATACATGGCGATCGCCCGCAGATACATCGGAGAAAGTAGTCAGGAACCAGATAGAGTAGTACATTATGATCAATGAAAGATACCGTAATGCTGTTAAAGCTGTGAAAGCATATACTGGATCAGACGTAGCCTCAGATCACAATCCACTTATCGCCAAGATTACACTCACCCTAAAGAATATTAAAAGACATCAAAGAATCTCTACAATAGACACAAGAAAACTTAAAGAACCTAACGTAAAAGAATGCCTCCAGCATGAACTGTATGTGAACTGGAGCAAATTGAACACAAACACCAATGATGTTGACGAGTAGTGGGATCGACTAAAACATTGTCTACTTGAACCCTGTAAAGAAATACTAAAGACTTCAGCAAGGAGAAAAGAAGAATGGATGAATGACGAGATACTCAATATGATGGAACAACGGAGACAATTTAAAAACAAAGACAACAATAAATACAGAGAGATAAACCACCTCCGTTCTTTTATACGGCGTGGAGTCATGGACCTTAACTGAAGCATCACTGAAGTGACTCGAAGCATTTGAGATGTGGTGCTATAGACGCATGTTGAGGATTTCTTGAATAGACAGAGTTACCAACGAAGAAGTACTACATAGAATGGGTAAAGAGCGCGAACTAGTCATAACCATAAAACGTCGCAAACTAGAATACCTGGGCCATATAATGCGCAATGAACAACGATACAACCTACTTCGGACGATACTTCAAGGTAAAGTGCATAGGAAAAGAGGTCCAGGACGAAGAAGAATATCCTGGCTGCATAACCTGCGAAAATGGTTTAACTTAACCACTACCGGACTTTTCAGGGCAGCAGTCAACAAAGTAAGAATAGCCATGTTAGTGTCCAACATCCGTAACGGATAGGCACCATAAGAAGAAGAAACCACGAGATCAGGAAGATGATAAAGCATGCAATAGAAAAATACTTTGAAGAGAAATGCAAAGAGATCGAAGACCTTCAAAATAAATATGATCTGTTTAACCTACACAAGAAAGTTAAAGAACTGGCAGGACTAAGAAAACAAAATACAACTGGTGCACTTCTGGTTGTCTCATGTGCTAAAGTTACTACTAAAAGTCATCCATAACCGAATATATCACAAACTGGACATAGACGTTAATGATACACAATTTGGTTTTCGCAAAGGCCTAGGAACGCGTGATCTCTTTTTTCACTAAATATACTGATACAAAGATGCCTGGACGTCAATCAAGATATATCCGCATGTTTTATTGACTATAATAAAGCATTCGATAAAGTACGACATGAACAATTAATGAATGTCCTGAAATCAAAGAAGATTGACTACAACGACCTCAGGATCATATCAAAGTTGTACTATAAACAGCGAGCAAAAGTACGTGTTAACGAACAGCTGTCAGAAGAAATTGAAATTAGACGTGGAGTGAGACAGGGATGCGTATTGTCGCTAATTCTTTTTAATGCCTACTCCGAAGAGATCCTGAAAAAAGCTCTTGAGGGTGAAACAACTGGAATAAAGGTAAATGGAGTTCCCATTAACAACATTAGATATGCGAACGACACTGTGATCTTAGCCGAAAATATTGAAGATCTTCAGTGACTGGTGACCAGATTTCGTATGGAAAAGAGTACGGTTTAACAATGAACGCCAAGAAGACGAAATTTATGAGAATATCGAAAACTCAAAGAAATAACGAGAATCTTCTAATAAACGGAACCAACGTCGAACAAGTAGACAAATATGCATATCTGGGAACAATGATTAACTCCACAAATGATTACATTCAGATCAAAATCAGAATAGAAAAGGCTAGAGGAAATTTCAACAAAATGAGAAGAGTGCTATGTACAAGCGATTTAGAATTGGAACTAAGAGTTAGGTTGGCGAGGTGCTATGTTTTTTCGACTTTATTTTATGGAATAGAATCTTGGACCTTGAATTCGACATCAATGAAAAAACTGGAATCATTCGAGCTGTGGGTGTATAGAAAAATTCTGAAAATATCGTGGACAGAACACGTCACAAACAAAGAGGTTCTGAGAAGGATGAATAAAGAAATAGAAATTTTAAATGCAATTAAAACAAGAAAATTGGAATATCTCGGGCATATTACACGTGGAGAGAAATACACCTTGCTCCAACTGATTATGCAGGGTAAGATCCAAGGAAAGAGAAGCATAGGGAGGCGTAGAATGTCATGGCTGCGCAACCTGAGAGAGTGGTACGGATGTATATCAAATGAACTTTTCTTTTTTTATAATCTACTTCCTTTTCAGTTAGTATGCTTTTTTTTAATGAACTTTCTTTCGTACTTGGTTTTAAATAAACCGTTTAAGTGTCTACCGTCTAGGTATTTTGGCCCTCCCAAAGCTCGCCGTTGTGTACCTAAGACACCTAGCTGCCGGTAGCATTGTGGATGACTTAAAACCTGGGTTTATTTGTTTAATTTAAATTCAAATCCATGAACAAATCTTCGGGTTTATTGTACGTGACACAAAATGGCGCCCATAGTCAGTGGAGCACTTTTTACACATCCACGGGCAAAAAAGAACTGACAAAATTTGTAAAACTAAAAAATGTAATAAGTGAATCAAAAACTCTCAGGCTGAATAAATCAAAAGAAAACATTTAACCAATGCAAAGTGTGAATATTAGATCGACCAGTAGGTATACTCCTCATTCAGGGTCCTGCTCAATTTAACAACGAGATTTACAAATAAGGAATTAAACAAGGATACTTTTCACGTACAGGAGCAACTTTATTAAAATACAAAACGGGCAAGGTATAGGAGGATAACGTAATATAGGGGGAACAAGAACTAAACACATTTATGTTGTATCTCCATTCCATATTAAGTTTTTCTCTTAGTTCTTTTTTAAAATTCTCCCATGATTTGATCTCTTTTACGATTTTGTCGATGAAGACACAAGAGTAAAATGTGATTTTGAAGAACAGTTCTTCAATTAAATAATTAATTGTATTATTATTATGTATACATTCAAATATGCAGTGATTGACATTATCAACATTACCATTACAAGAGAGTACTATTATTATTATACTGAAGGAGCCTCCATGTAGACTGAGTTTACAAGATAACGCAGTCGAGCGTACCCTGGAAATGTTGTGCTTTAGCTCAACGGCTAATTCTTCAAATACCGGAGACACAAGAAGAAACATGACCGGTATTGAAACACAAAGGCCTTTTTTAAAACCATTTGTGACGGTTTCAATTAATATTGTTATATATATAATGAGTTATTACTAGGAGAACTGTGCAAAAAATGTCACTGTATTGTTTTAGCATTACAGGAGACACATAAAGGGCCTAACAAAAATCGATCCATAGTATGTGGAATAAAATCGTTATGACAATGCAGTTGTTGTAAAGCCAGAATTAGAAGTAAAGAATTTATATGACAGTGAATAACAATATTGAGAGTTAAACTCTCGAGCTACGTTCGTACACAGTTACTTCATTTTTATTCTATAAACCTCCTAACAAAAGATTTATGTTTGAAAAACCTGTCAATTTTGGTATCATATAAATGGATCGTATTATAACTTGGGACACAATGCCAGACAAGAACGGTGAAGAACTAGAACGTTGAAGAAGAAGACTAAAAACTCATCCACGACCCTCCAAGTTACGTCCATCGTTCAGCAGCTGTAGATGGAGAAGAGGCTATAATCCTGTCAATATTTTTGTTAGCGAGAGATTGCTCATCAGGTAAAAAAAGTGGTGGATGAGCCAAGCCAATCTCAAGAACATACCATAGACCAATCATGGTTGAAGTAAGACTGTCCTGAGACAGCTTCTTTTCAACGCAGACTTAATTCCAAAAAGACGAAGTGGAACTCCTTTATTAAAGTATTGGACAAAGAGGTGGGCAAACTTCAAGCTGGCCCACGCAGCTATGAAAAATTTGTCAACATAGTGAAGTATGTGTCACGGAGAGACATTCCTCGGGACTGTTGTACTCAGTTCGTCCCAGGATTAACCTCCGTAACAACGAATCTGCTCGAGGAGTACCAAGCTAACTACGAAGAAGACCCGTTCTCTGATGATACCATCCAGATTTAAGAGGAACTGATGAGATATCTGAGGGAAGAATAACAAAACAGTAGGCGGGCATGGAAACTTATTAAAAATTTGAGTAATGACCCTGCTGCAAATAGGAGGAATAACATACACTCTTCCAAAGCGTCAAAGAGTTTATTTATTTTGAGGTGGAAATCGCAAAACGAAACAAAAAGTATGTCGTATTACGAGCATTAGTGAATTCTAAATAAGTATCAAGACAATTTGGTTATTAGACCAACTGTTACATAAGCTAATGAAACGTGGGTGCTGAAAAAACCAGAAACAGACCTTTTAAAGAGATCTGGGAGAAACATTGTAAGAACATTATATGAAATAACAGAAGGATTGGTAAAAATAAAAATTAACGAAGAAATAGAATAGATACAAAGTACCAAAAATAACATTGGTAACCAATAGATAAGAGAAGACGGACAGACCATGAAAAAGATAAAAAGATAGTGTCCAAAAAGATCTACAAACTATCGATGAAAGAGACTAGAAAGAAAAGGCAGTTGATAGATGCAAATGGAACGAAGCGGGAAGCTATGCAAGGACTATAGAACGAAATTAAATATATAATCTATTTATATGACAAAGTGATTTCATTTGAATTTGTAATGTAAGCCCTCTGTTTAGCTCTGTAAATAAACGTAAATGATCTGAAAGTAGATTTCAAAGGGGTTGTTTGGCCATATGCTTTTCCACACTGCGGCATGGAAATATCTTTGTCACTACACATATGCTTTAGTCCAAAAGATCTAGGGTTCTAATAAGGGCTATTGTCCATTTTGGAAAGTAAGTTTGTTATCTCATCAGGTACTTATGGTGTTGGCAATCCATTGCCCCTCACTTACAGACAATATGCCAGGTGGTTTTCCCAGAATCTTCTGTTGTTTTGTCCACTTCGCTCATTTTACAGAGATGATATCTGAGTGATCAGTGTCGAGTAAGAACACCTATGATTATTCTAATTAAGTGAGTTTTTTAAAGTTTTAAGAGTATTTTTACATAGCGGGCAGAAGATTGTAATAAACCTTTTTGCTTGCTTTTACCTGGAATATTTTGCCAATAGGCTGAACTACTGAATTTCTTTATTACGAAATTTCGTTTTAATCAATCAACTTTTAGTTAAAACTTGGTGAGAAACGACAATAATAAATGGAGGAAATAAAACTTATTTATACGCCATTATTTAGGTCAAATAAAAAATAAAAAATGTATAACTATGTATGAACTTACTCTGTATAGGATCTGCGTTGTCGTGGATGAAACCATACTCATGATCATATAGATCCTCATGAGAAGCTGTAGAACTCTGGCTGTACTCATCGTAGCTTCGAAAATGTCTGTCAGCGTACTCCAGCGTTTGATCGTAGTAGTCGGCGAATCTTCGAGATCGAGAACTGGTACCCCTAGGAGTAACGGATCCGGGAGTCCCGGGAGACTGCAGAGATGATGTAACTTGGCTCGCTGATGCGTTCGACCTGCTGCTGTAAGATGACGTTCGAGGTCGTGTTGGAGTGTCATATCGACTGAAATGAATATTGCTAATTAGTTAGGAGTCAATAGCAAATAAAAAACTAATTACGTCGAAAAAAAAAACATCAAATTCTTTGTATTAAAAATGTATTTACATTTTTTTTTTCAATTACATTCAATGAAACCTTAACAGTATCACCTATAATGACATTTTACTGTGGGGTTACTAAAGTGATACGAGAACTGTATATTAGTTTAATAAACACTCTGTGATTATTTCCACAATCCTCTTATCAAAGCAGAGCGCAGGTGAGATTAACGTTGATTCTAATTTGCTAGATCCCAAGCCCAAGTTATTACGATATCTACTTTTCAATAAGCTCTGATATATTTAGAAAGTTTAAGTCCGAAAACTGTATCTTTTTTCTTCCTATCTCATAAAAGATGTACAAAAGAAGATAACTGCAAAATAATATGCATTCAGAAAAAAAAATCTCAATGACTTCAGTTATATTCTTTCTAATATTGTGGACATGGTAAGAAAAATACCAAATAGAAATTGGGAGACATTAGAATTTGGTTCACGTTCAAATGAAGACACATTTGGTGAAAACAATCTCAAAAAAAGTTAAAAAATTAAGAGTTAAAGACCTATCTAAGACACACAATACCAGCATTCCGTTACTTTATCGAGTCTCAAATCTTGAGACTATTACAGTTTTGTTAAACTGTCGTCAATATCCGTACTCACCTTGAAAATCTAGTGGATGCTGGATCGAAAACCCTCGCTGATGTTTCTCGTCTCTCCTCGAAGATGCTCCGGTCAAGAATAGTTCCCTGTTTCTCCAGCCTTTCGAAAAACGATTCCTGACACTCCCTACTGGCAAAGTCGACTTGTATCTTGGTGTTCTTGAGCGTGAAGCCGCGCATCTTAGTAACGGCAGTTTGGGCACTCATGACTTGATCGTAAAAAACGAGCGCTTGTCCTTTGTCCCGGTCTATATGAATCTTACTTATGACCCCGAAGGGTTCGAATTGCATTTTCAGGTACTTTTCGTTAACGTTCTCGTTAACACCGTCGATCCAAACGCAGTTGTAAGGCATCGACTTGCCGAATCCTAACTTTATTCGATTATTACCTAAGTGTTCACCGTCCATCTTCCGTATGGCCTTGACAACACTCACTATATCCGAGTACTGACAAAACGCATAAGAACTCACAGCCCCTTGTTTTTTAATGTCGATTTCTATAATCTCCCCGAACTGGTCGAAGTGTTTCCTGAGATCAGACGCGGTCACGTCTTTTTCCAAGTTACCGATAAATAGGGTCCGCGTGGCCTTCGGATGGTACTCGTCGATTTCCGCCTCGTACGGCCTCAAATCGTTATCCTCAACGTCGTAGCCTTGGTAAGGCGCAACCTCGATCTTGCACCCGAAAAACAGCTTATCGTAGCTCACTTCCAGCGCTTTTTCCACGTCTTCGGGCTTCTTGAAGCACACAATCGCGTGCCTTTCGGCATCTTTTCCTACCACTTTCACCCACGTCACTTTCCCGTGCTTTTTGTACTCGTGGAAAAGACCATCCTTCAAGGAGGTGTCCGATGATCGCGCCGGTAGATTCTTCACGCATATCGCCAATGGTCTTCGGTCGTCACTATGCACCACTGGCTGATGGTTCGAATTCGATGCGTTACTTGATGCTATCCTCTTGGATTTCGGGGAACTGGTCGAGCTGGTATCTCGCGATATTGAGGAACTTGAGGAACTACTGCTACTTCTTGATCTTGATCTGAAACAAAAACAGATCACGGTTATTCTAAGATGGTCACTGATGTGTTCTACACAACCTTTCATCCTTTTTCACTAACAATAAGAGTCATGGCTCTATGACAAGATCACATATCGTATATAGATCGAAGAACGCAAGATTTCGCAAAAGTTGTATTCACTAATCTGAATAAATGATTGTTTATAATACTTAAACAAAATATCTTGGTTAAACACTCGACTTTACATTTCTTTCGAAAGCCTAAGTTGTGAAGCCTAAATGTGAAGATCGTGCTATACAATACAGGAATATGTTTCTTCCTCTTTAATTGGGACTTTATTCTGTGGCCTTAATTTGTATTTTTTATGCTTATGTCCATTACATGTTTTTCCTATTCTTCTACTAAATACTTCCTTGCCATGTACTCGATATCCGTGTAATCCACTGCATACCAATATGCGTATAATTTTTGATCTATATTCTTCTCCAATTGTATTTTCTCGTCCAAGATTTTAATGATTGTTCCAGAAATATCCTTCATACTTAAAAATTCTTTCTTGCTAATTATCTTACATTGTTTCTAACATTAACGTTTTAAAGTAAAGATACCTTATGATTTATAGCAATTATTTTCTCATTATCCGTTCTGATAGAGCTAATTAAGGCAGCTCCTGGACAAGTATTTGAAATACTAGCAACTATATTTATACGATGTCTAAAATGAACAATGTCCCAAATGAATGAAAGCAAGCATTTATCTCAACGATATACAAAAAAGACAGTAAATCCGAGTGTAGAAATTACCGTGCTCTCTCCCGTTTTGTGCTCGGTTGGACGTATATATGAAAGATTTATTAAAACTCGAATAGAAGATAATATTATGAAAAAAGCGAAGAACAATGTGGTTTTAAGGCTGGGAGTTCATGCATTGATAATGTATTTGTTTTAAAACAGTTTATTGAAAAACATGGTTAAGTGATGTATTTGGTTTGTACTTTTGTATGGAGCAGGAGTGTGGACACTAAAAGTACCAAGTATGAGCAGAATTGAAGCATTGGGAATGTGGATTCATAGACGGATGCTGAAGATACCTTGGACAGCAAGAAAAACTAATGAAGTACTACGGCGGGTCAACAAAGATAGAGAATTGCTAAATGTCTTATCTCGGATATATAATGAGGGGATCTCGATATAGAATACTACAACTGATGAATTTGATGAACTTTGATGAATTGAAACGCCGAATATGTAAATGAACGGCGAAAGGAGCACAATTCGTCAAACTTGCCGTGTACTAATTGGTCTCAATAGACTGTTATAACGTTATTTCTGTATGCTCAACGTCTTCAGACAGTCGGGTAGATACAAACTCATGCACAGAAAGTCAGCGAATGTGTCCTGCTATCTCCACTTCTCCAGTAGTAGCTGCAAAAAGCGCAACTTATTTTGGTAGCCTTAAACGAAAACAATTCATTAAAACCATAGCTAAGCTCTTGTTGAAATTTGTAAATATTTTACACATTTCGTACAGCTCAAAAAGACATAAAACGACAGTCGTTTTCGTTTAAGGCTACAAAAATAGGTGGCGCTTTTTTCAGGTGATTAGGACTGAAGCGGCAGAAGTAGCAATTTTAGGTCATATTAACTTGGAACCTACTTCATGAACTAAAAAAATAGCTCAAAAATCTGGTTTTCGCGCAGTACTGTCCACAGTTTGTGAGATTATGACAGAAAATAAATAGTAATCCAAACTTTCTATTTAAAATGCTTTTCGGATGAATGTTTTTGTTTCTAAATGGTACTGTAAAAGATTGCCCAATTGCCGTTATTATAGTGATGAAAATCCTAAAGTTTTCCACGAAACACGCCCTACCAGAAATTGAAATTAACGTATGCGTAGAGATTTATGAGGATCGTATTATTGGCCCATTTTTTTGCAACAAAATTTGAACAGAGATGCTTGTCTAGAACTATTAGAGGACAAAGTGATCCAATTTTGACGGATATACTCGAAAATGATCACAAATACTCAGAAGATGGTTTGTTTTTCCAACACAGCAGCCCACCTCCGCATTATAGCATAAACGTAAAGCGTGTAAGGCGGTTGCTTAATGAATGGTTTCCTAGACAATGAATTGGACGAAGAAGGTTTATAGAATGGCCAGCAAGATCCCCATATTTAACTCCCCGGTCGTTTAAGGATTTATAATACCATTCCTGCTTCATCGGAAGAAGTAAGACGACGCAGTTCATAAATGTAGGTCTAGTAACCCCTGAGATGCTTAAAAATGTTCGTCGTAATTTAGAACAGCGACTTTATAATTGTATAGACATTGCTGGGTATCATTTTGAAAATATTTAATTAAATAATTATAGCTGCAGAATTTATTAATTTAAAATTTAGTTCATTTTACTTACGTTACATTTAAAAAACAATAAAGGTAATACTGAAAAAATCATAGATGCCCCAATTCTCCAGTCAAATTCCTATCTAATAATATGCGACACAAGGTACATTCCCTATTTAAAATTAAGAGTTTATGGTACTGAAAATGATAGATGTCTCATTTGAAATAACAATCGATCTGTTTTAGCCAAAATTCAGTGAATATTACCAAATACCAGGGTGGATTCTATCGAGTGGCCAACCCGGTATATTGCCATCCATAATAATTATCTAGAGTAACTCTCTGATAAGGTTTTACTTCAAACTGATACAGTTTGTTTTTATAGATTTATATGTTACTATTTTGTATTGATTTCTTTTATCAAGCCTAATTTTATCAATAGGCAATAATATTTGTTTAGTTGATAAAATAAAGTTAAGGCTCGGCTATCTTTAATTTTTATTATGTTGTGTATTTTTGATTACCTCACACAAATATTACACAATAGTACTACTATTATTGAATTATGACTAAACACTTTCTTGACAGGCACGCCGATAAAATTACACTGACATCAAAGATATTCAATCATTTGTACAGAAAATTTTATGACTTTCTTCATTTCGATCTGAACATATCTAGTCTTCTCCACCGATGGGATGAACTCCCATAATTCACATACCATCATTTATCTACAATAATGCCGGGTTTCTCCTTTTTTTTTGTCATAGGCATTTCTATATGTACACGATGTAGACTGAAGTTAGTTAAAAAGACAGAATATTTCCAAATCACTCGTTGTAGGATCAAATATTAAAACCATAAGAGTAAGAAAGCTACAAATATTGGGACAGAACAGCATCAGGCACTTCTTCGTCAAATGTATGTCAATTCAATTAAGTGTAGATAAATGTCAAATTGGAAAATCCAATTATCTACACGTGTTGGAACTAAAACAAGTAGTTTTCCGGTACGGCTTCCTTCTGTCCTTACTCTATTGTGGGTCTTCATTAAGGTTATTTTTACTAGTCTGATCATCTTTTCCGGAATTCCAAGTACTCTTAGAGCATGGTACAGACGCCTTCTTATCACAGAATCGTAAGCTTGTTTGAAATCTATAAAGAAGAGGTTTAGCTTTAACTGTTGCTCGAAAGTACTGCTCGGAATCATTTTTAATACGAATATTTCATCTATGGTGGATCTGCCCTTTTTGAATCCTCCCTGGTATTCCCCAGCCTGCTCGTTTAAGTGCCTTTCCAGTCTACTTCTTATTACTGGGGCTAGTACCTTATATGTTACATCCAGAAGAGTGATACCCTTGTTGTTTTCACACACTGCTTTATCTTTCTTCTTATAAATGGGACATACTATTACCTCTCGCCACACTTCCGGCATTTCCTTTAGCTTCCAAGATGTTCGTCAGCAGGGTACATATCCGCGTTGTAAATGCTTCTCCCCCATGCTTGTTAGTTCTGCAGGAATACTATTGCTGCCTGCATATTGTTTTTCATGCTATATATGATTTCTCTTTGTTTCTGCCGTGTCGTTAACTTCCCCTATCATTTCCACTTGCTCATCGTCAGTTACATCCGGTTCTTCATTAAGCAGCTTTCTGAAATGTTCTTGCCATCTATCTAACTTCCCCTGCTTATCTCCTATTAGATGTCGTTCTTTACTCTATTCTAGACAACAAAATGACTACTGGATAACTGTAGTAATTTTGTTGCTTGCCATTGTGTCCTTCAAAACACCCGAGAGCCGGGTTATATAATTAGGAGTTTTTAAACCTAGAATTCTTAACAGTACCCACTTCTGGGCCTCCTTTCTACCCATAAAGGTTTATTTTGCGTTACAAGATAATAAATAATATTAACATGCCACAAAAAAATAGCTTCAGAATAATATAAAGGATTGCTAACTGGGGAAACGTACGCATAAATTCAAATAAAGAAGTTTGAACTAAGTACTATAATAATCATAAAATATAAACTTACCTTGAAGGTGACCTACTACTCGCACTGCCCGAAGGAGATGGTGATCTGGATCCGGACCTGGATTTCGTTTTCTTTTTTGAACTTTGGTCTAAAGTCCGCCTCTCGTTATTCTCGGATGGTGTATTACTGTACCCTGTATCTGTCTGATTATTACCCGTGCTATTATATCTGTAAAACAAATTAAAAAGATTTATTTGCAACACATTCAACGAACATCCAATAGGTGTGGTGCAGGTGTTATATTATAAATGATATACTAGAGACAGTTATAGGTAAGAAGACGGCATATTTAGGGCACATATTACGAGAAGAACGATACAGTTTTCAGCAACTAGCACTAGATGGAAAGATAGAGGGTAAGATAGGTTTAGGACTCAAAAAGTTGTGATGGCTGCGTAATATTCGCCAAAGGACAGGAATCCACTGTTATGAAATGCTTCACAATACTGCTAAAAATAGAATAATGTAATCCTGACTATCTAACATGTCACCTGACAATACAATGTACGGTGGGCGCCTACGCATAAATGAAAGGCACCTTATGAAGTAGAAGGGACAATTTTTATAGCAATAATTTTACGAGCTTTTATAAGCAACAAAGAATGTCTGGTGTCTTTGATATTAGGTCTAAACTTTGCTCATTGGTTACGTAGGCACAGAGATAGAGAATATTAGATCTAATAAACCAAGCGAAGAATACGTGGAAGCAATCTAAAACTTACCCATTAGCAATGATCAATTTATTTAAAAAAATGTTAATATAAATTTCAAAATTCTGATAAAGATTATATGGAGACCAAGAAAAAACTAACTAGTTAGGTATACTTGATATGGAAGACATAAAGAAAACAATAGAAAAAGTACCAGAAAATATCATCCCACGAACTGTTGTTGGTCTCTACAATAAGAGGTAGGTTAGAAAAATGAGATAAGCAAAGCATTTATCTAATCCAATGTCTGGTAATCCAGATGAAGACAGAAGTCGTAAAATGTTTTTAAGCCAAGAGGTGAAAGTAAATATGGACTTTATTCACCTTGACGAATCGTACCCCCAGGAATTGTTAACGGTAGTTCTCGAAGAATGCCTGGTGCTCTCCAAAGAGGCGGCTGCAGCAGAAGCCGAGGCGGATCCGTAGGGTCCGTTTCTGTAGCTGCTCCCGGTCCGTTCCCTGCTCCTTCCCGTGCCGGTGACGGTAACGCCACCACCTCCGGACGCCGCCGTCGACGATGTCGAAGACGAAGAGGATCTGCCGCCGGTAGTGGTGACGACATCAACGTGGTACGAACCAGAGACGGGAGTAGCGGCCGGTGGTACGGCATTAGCGCTGGCCCGATTGCCGCCGTTTCGCCCGGCACCCCCGAACTCTGTGGCGGCATCGCCGCTGCCGCTCCCTCCGCCGCTAGAGACGCTGCCGCTGCCGCCAGTCAGCCGCGTTGAAGACGATCTGTCGTAGAAGCACCGGTCCGAAAACGCGGATGTACCGTGATCGTCGGTGGACCTGAAACAAGAAAAAGGAAAATATAATTTCCAGTATTTGAATTTGAAAATTTTGAACAACTAAAACATGGAAAATCTGACGATAAAATATCGCCCCAAAAAATTTCACATAAAGCAACATATTAGAAACGTAAAATCTAGAATAACTATTAATATCTATTAAAAATTATAATAATTATATATAATTATATTATACTAATAATTATAACATATTCATTAAACTGATAAGGACGTTACGGTGCGTTAAAGGGGGAGTTCGGACAACGCGCTTTAAGTAATTTTGCTTAAATAAAAAAAATTAAAATCCTGCCAATTTGGCAATCCTTTTCGCTTATGTTTTACGGAGAATCCTTCGACTTTATTATATGTCCCTTTTATTTTGTTTTCGTTGTCAGTAATACCCATAAACACATTGTTGTTGTTGTCAATTCATACTGTAATGTCATAAAAAGTTTTAAAAAAGTGGACCAGTAGGCGGTACTGTAAACTAGCGCGAAGATTCATACTATGTTTTCTGTATTTTTAAAATTTCAATATTTTTAAAATTCACTGAAGTAATTTTATTATTTATTTTTTATATTTTAAACAAATTCAATAAATTATTATGTTTGCTATATTGTTATAAATTATTATGTTAAAATTGGGAATTCAACCGCGATGTATACCAAATCTTCGTGGACTTTAAACAAGCTTATGATTCTGTTAGCAGAGAAGCATTGTGGGAGACCATGGTAGAAATGGGAGTACCTGGAAAGCTAGTACGATTAGCACAGGTGAGCACAGACAACGCTTCCGCACGGATCAGAATTGGCAGTACCACGTCGGAGGAATTCCTCATTGACACCGGGCTTAGGCAAAGAGATCCTCTCGCCCCCCTGCTATTTAATTTTGCACTGGAACATGCGGTAAGGAAAGCTCAACCACAACCGACACACCGATTTGCCGCCCAAGGATCAAAAATACTATTGGCGTTTGCGGATGACGTGGACACAATTGCACAATCCACCAGAGATGCAAAAGAAGTTTTCACCCTATTCGAAAACGGAGCCAAGGAAGTTGGTCTGAAAGTCAACGAGGATAAGACCAAGTACATGGTGTTTACGAAGAACCAAAGACCAAGGGTTAGACAAAACGTAACAATCAATGAATACAACTTTGAAGTCGTCAAAGAATTCAAGTACCTGTGAGCGATCATAACATCTGAAAATAAATATGAAAAGGACGTGGCAGCCAGGATCATTGCAGGAAACAGGGCATATTACTTATTAATGACCGTACTTGAATCAAAAATACTCTAAATACCAGCAAAAATAAGAGTGTACAAGACAATAATTCGTCCCACAGTAACGTATGGAAGCGAGACATGGACTCTGAACCAGCGGGAAACGACAAAATTACTGGTACTGGAAAGAAAGATACTGCGGACTATCTATGGGCCTTGCAGAGAAGAGACAACAGGAGAATGGAGAAGAAGACACAATGATGAACTCCAGATAGTAGTGGAGATGAAAACATAGTACGCTACATTAGAGCAGACCGAATAAGATGGGCGGGCCACGTACTAAGATAGAGTGACGAAAGACTACTGAACGCCACATTTTGGGAAAGGCCCGATGGCAGAAGGTCAGTTGGTCGTCCAAGAAAGAGATGGAAGGACGCAGTAGTCTGTGATCTACGCGAATTGGGAATACAGCAATGGGAAATAGCTGCTCAGAACCGACAACAATGGATGGAAAAAAAATGGGGCCAAGACTCACATAGAGTTGTAGAGCCAAATGATGATGTTTGCTCCTAACGCCACCTGTTAACGTATTAACAAAGCATACGTTGTTTACGTATGACACACCTGTCAAATTCAGACCAAATATTAAATTAATTATAAAATAATTACTATTTTTATTGAGAATAAGCTACAATTTAAGTTTAATTGTTTTAGAACTATTTTTGGAATTTTTCTTATGTTTCATGTTTTAAAGCGTTGAATCTTAGGTATTGTTTGAATTAATTGTTTATATTTATTTTTTAAACTTTGAAAGAATATTATATAGAGTATTTCAAATAAAAGCAGAAACATTTTTTCGCTATGAGCGAGTTTTAAAAGATGTTTTAACTTATTTTGCACATTTTTAGATTTTCATTGCTAAAACTGAGTGGCCAAGTCGGTTTGTAGAAAAACAAACTATTCTACATTAAAATATAACACTTTTCTTGAAATGTTTAGCCTTTCTGTTATGTTACAGTTGAGGAAGTTTTCTTGAAATGTTTTATATAAAAAATGATATACGAGTTAAAAGTTGAACGTC
This sequence comes from Diabrotica undecimpunctata, assembly GCF_040954645.1. Classification (NCBI taxonomy): domain Eukaryota; kingdom Metazoa; phylum Arthropoda; class Insecta; order Coleoptera; family Chrysomelidae; genus Diabrotica; species Diabrotica undecimpunctata. The sequence continues at coordinate 49,836,357 of NC_092803.1, read as the reverse complement.
CGATGTAGATGCATACGCTCAGCGCAAGGTGAACTTCGCGTAAATTGACTTTATACGCGTGTGTGATAAACAGCCTTCAGTCGTTAATGTATAAAATTTACATTCTAATAAAATTTTAAAGGTAATTTTTAGAATAAGACAAATATAAGATTAAAATAAAATTTATGTATTCCAATATTATTTCATAATTCACTGCAGTTACATACATCACATCTTTTAAATTTGATGATAATATATTTAAGTAATAATCGTCAACTACACTTGGACTCACAAGGCGGCCTTTCATAATAAGAGTAAGAGTAGTAAAATCATAGACATAACCTGAAATATATACCAATAGAGCAATATTTACCTGTGTAAAACACACATGTAAAGTAAAAGATCACACAATCTAAAATAGCATAGTCCCAAAAAGTTCAAAAATACGGTTATAATTATTTTTTCTTGCCGCTTGTGTTGTATTGTTTATGATTTAAGGTTATTGTGGGTCGTGTAAATAATCAGACAACTTACCTGATATAAGTGCCAACAATAAGGTAGTGATTCATTTATCTTTCTACGACAAGAGTTTTGTATCTACACACTCACAGTGATCAACCCTGCCCCTAGGAACATGTGTATACCATTGTAAAGTGGGATCCACATGTCCAAAGATCAAAACGGTCACACTTCGCTATTGAAGTGGTACCTATCTGACCCCCAGGCTTTTACTTCGCCCCTCCTTAGCGTGTGACTTACGTGAGGAGGCTTATGATCTGAAAGTTACTTTGGGTGCCCTGGATAATGAAACGCCCTCTGTGTTTATTGACTGTGGTTAAGCCACCTACCTGTAGGGGTATCACACATATCGGCTTTTCTTCCTACGACAGTTTTGTATCTAGTTTACAAATAAACTTAACTCAAAATTGCATCCACAGTTTGGGTATAGTTTGTAGAGACATCAAGCTGCTATGAGACAAAATGTTAATAAAAGAAGCTAGAGGACAATAGTCGAAAAGGTTGGGCATTCATGAAGGCGTAACACTTATTGACATGGTATCACAATAAAACATGGTATCACAACATATGGAAACAATATGTTTCCATAAGAGCACAATAAAGAACGTGTGGAAAGATTTCGTCTAACAAGTTATTTCTTCAACCTATCGATCAATTATTTACCACAACGATTAACCAGCGACCAATCAATTTTAGTCAACAATTTAAACATAAAGTCAGAAAAGATGACATGCTTGGAGGTGCTTGGTTTCAGACAGAAACTGTTTCGGGGAATTTCATTAGTAGTTTTTTTTATTTTAGTATTACTTATGTATTTTTTTTACTTTTATAACCACAAAATGGTATGTTGTCAATAAAGTATAAAATAGTATCAGGCAGCATTTTTTTAAATTGCACCACGTATACATGAAATTAGTTTTTATTAAAAAAAAAATAAAAATTTTCAAAAGCAAATAACTCTTATACGTGGTCGATCAAACAAGCCTTTTTATATATTTACGGAAGAACATTTTTTAGAGGTCTCTATGCCATTTGGCTTTAGACATTTCTGCTTTTTGAGAAATATCGGTTTCACCCTCGTATATTCTACTTATGATGGCAACCATGAGGATTGAGTTGCATCTAATTTAATAAAAATAAGAGAAAGCGTGTATTGTGTTTCGAGAACCCACTGTATGATGAATGCTTTTTTGTAATTCGGTTGAAATAATCACCACGATTTAGTAGGGAAATGAAAGGTTTCTTTTATATCGAGTCGTTCTTACGAAACAACCTTAATCAACTCGACAATGCAGCGTTACCAATACGCCCATTAATGAACAAAAAACAAGTCACAGTTTATTACGATATCGTCCGCAGACTTAGAAGGACATGGTTTTTTTTGAAAGGCAATACCGAGACAAAGATGAGAGCCTTTTTACATTTTATGATAAAAAAAAGGAAAAAAAGACAATGTAAAGCATTTTCGATCGAAGATAGATCATGATTTACACAATTTGTATCAGTACCTTGAACAGTATCTTGCCCAATCTTTTACCGAATAAAATTTTGTGAAATTAGGTAGATCGAACTTCTAGCAACATTTTGAGACAAAAATTCCAACCAACGTAATATGTAGAGAGTAACAGATAAAAACTTGTGAGAAAATTATGAGAGATGCGTAAGATAGAATAACACTTAGAAAAGTGGTAGTGGTAACTTAACTATTCACATTAATGCAGGGAAATTTCAATGTTATATTCCGTGGTATAATCTTCTTATTGTAAGTTAATCATTTGGTGTTGGTAGAAAATACTAAAAGAGAACTAGAGCAGACTGGAACCGTAAACAAAAATTCCGTGAATAACCATCAAATAAGATGGTAATTTTCGTTGGTAAATGACTTTGAATAGAAATAAATAAAGCATTTAATGTTAATCAATTAAAAAGAAAAAAGAACAACGAATGCACTTTGCAGAAATGAGAATTCTTACATTGGCGAGAGGGGTGACAAAGGAAAAATTTAAAATGAATCTATAAGAGTAAATCTAGATGTGTCATTGAGAACAAGGTTCCTGGAAGGAGTAAACAACCAAAGAAGAGCAGGTGGAAGACGGTTAGACAAAGAATAGGAGTAATATTGCATTACTGCATTGATGAGTTATGATATTTTCTTCTGATTTCTTTCCCTTGCCAATATTTTTACTTGGTCATAGTTTAGAGTGACTGAATATTCACTTAATGCACAATTGTTCACATTAATGTCACTCTTGTGTTGATAGCAACAACATGTCGTCACAGACACTTCGTCTAAGGACTAGCAACCCCAGTGGAGTCCTATGTTGCCATGTGATCAATTCCTTTTGTAACGTAAACATCATGGCTTTTAAATATCAAAGATGTAATTCAAAGTTAATTATGGGTAAAAGTGTTTTTACCCACATATTTAGTGGCTTCAAACATCCAAATAAAATTTTTTTGTGATACATGGTTACAGCCAACTACAGGAATTTAGTTTCCTTGTGTGAGTGGCGAACTTTGAAAATCGTATCTGGGATATTGTAAATCCTAAATTCTTTTACCAAACGTCATTTTGAAGGATATTTTTTTTGTAAAACAATGCCTACACCTATACCACCGTGGAAAAAAGTTATGACCCAAAAAAGATCGCGTGTGTTCCTGTTTTTTTTGCTTCGTGTTTTGAATACATTTTTTCAAAAAAGCTTATTTTTGACTTTAAATAAAAGATAACAGTTCGATAGGAAATTTAATTTTAAACAACTTTTCTGTAGATGTTAATGTACTAAAACTGTATAGAATTCAAACAAATGCACCCTAGTGCATCAGGACAAATTCACCCCTTTCTCAAAAACGCACCCCCTTAAATGGTAGCACTTCGCGGTTTTTTCATATTTTTCGTATTTCCTTTAAGCCTTATTTTTTTTTTTGAAAATACTCAATAGCCTAATACCCCGTTCATTCTTGTGTATTCCTCTTCTAGTTTTTGGAGCATATGATACATCTTTTTCATCTTGAGCCGTTACCACTTGGTCACCTGCAAAACTTCCATGGCTTTAGTATTTGTTCTTGGAATATCTTCAACAGCGTCGAAGATCTAGAGAATCTCTGCATCATTGTATATTTAATAAAGATGGAGGATGAGGAATTAAATATCAATTTAATTCCTCTACAGTTCTGGCTTTTCTATAGTATTATTCTATCTATAGTCTTATCTCCTTTTTTCGTATACATTATCTGATTAATACCAATTTACCATTCCTCGGGCATTAACTCTTTTATCATATTATAATTAGATAATGGATTATTTAACATAGTTCTGATTCTTCGTTTTCTAATAGTTTAACTTCTCTAATCCTGGGGCTTGTCGATTGTAATTAGCAATGGAAAAACTTACAACATTCTTCTTCTTCCTCTTTATAAGTAATTCTGCTTGTTCATTGGCGGATTAATACCTCTATGAAAAGTTGTCACTCCATCTTTTGCGCGGTCGTCCGATACTTCTTCTGCCGATTGGTGACTTATCTCTTGCTATTTTGACGCTCCGTCCGGCTCGCGGAGATAAGAATACGGCCGGGGTCAGAAAGCCCTGCCTGTCGTAAGAGGCGACTAATGGGTAGGAATAGGGAGGTGGAGAGCCGTCGCTTGAGGAGGTGTCGGGTTGGTAGAAACTCACACGGTCGCTTCGGCGACACGGTCACCGGTCTACATTCCTAGTATCCGAGACGAGACTCTCGTGGGACCACTCTACTCCCATTCCAAAATAGCCTGGTGAGGTTGAACGAGCTGGGCCCGTACATACCTCTCCTGACCTTGTGTCAGGCGTGGTGTGGGTGCCCCGGCACGTACCCACCGGGAGATCCAAGAGTGGTAGAGGAGAGATCCTCGGCGGCGACCTGTCTACGTGCGAGGTGGAAATTCCTCCGCCTGCCGAGCCTATCCGCCCATGGTGTGGGAATAACGGGTAGGTGAGGTACTCGCAACACAGGTACTACGGGGAGGGTGAAGCCCACACGCGGTGTGACTTGCACACGCTGCGTGGCACCTTCACTTTGGTGTCGGACTCGTAGGGGCAGAGGTTTCACTATGGGCGTATGTCGCGAGATAGGTAGCCCAGGGTCCTACCAGGTCTTTATACTTGGAGGGCATGCAATTCAGCAATGCTATTTTGACGACACGGGTCTCCTCCATTCTGCTTATGTGGTTATTCCATTTTCTTTTTCTATTTTGTGTCTGTAATTCTTCTCAGTACTCTCATCTCTGCCGTCTCCAGTAGCCTTTGCGTTGTGGCTGTGTCGAGTCTTGTTTCTGAGGTATATGTCATTATTGGTCTTACACTGGCTTTACAAATTCTTGACTTCATCTCAGTGTTAATGTGTTGCTTTTTGTACTTGATCTCTCACTTCTTTGTCCAGGTCTCCATAGCTAAACAGTGTAATTCCCAGGTATTTTATTTCCATTACTTGTTCAATACTGATGCCATCAATTTCTATTTTACATCTGGTTGGTTCTTTGGTGACTACTACTGTTTTAGTTTTCTGAGATGAGATTGTCGTATTAAATTCTTTTGCTCTTATGTTAAATCTGTGGACCAGTCTTTGTAGATTATCTTCACCTTGGGCTATCAATATTGCGTCGCCTGCGTAACAGAATATTTTGATTTCTTTGTTACCCATTCTGTATCCTCTTCCTTTGTTAACATTAAAAGTATAAATTGTTGGAACATTCTTCCTCTTCGTGAGATTCTGACTCCCCTAACTTTCATATTCCCAAAGTTTAAGAAATATGTGGCTGGAAAACCTTTTAGCTGGAATGAAGAAATAGCAACAGCGATAAATCATACTTTGTAGACTTTCTAAAATCACAGAAATAATCTCGATATGGGAGAAATGTTGGGGAAAGTGTAATAACTAAAGAGAGACTACATTCAGAAATAAATACACTTTTAATTATAAATTACATTTTTTTTAATTGAAAATCACCTTTTTTGGTGAAGTGTCACTAACTCACTATAGCAAAGATAGTAATATTTTTTTTCTAAAAAGTCGACAATTCCCTATTGAAAAGTTAATAACAATATGAAGGTATTTTACATAAAACCAAGCTTTTTTAGTCTAGAATAAAAACTATTCAATCTGCCTGCTTTCTATCAGATCACTTAATAACTTCCTCCTCCACTTAATCGTACAACGTCCGAACTCAAAAGTAAATGACCCGTCGCAATACACGTTCGTATTCTAATATCGGCAACACCCACAATATCACTTGGCTGTTGTAGGTAAGTATCAACATTTATGACGAAACAACAATTATTTTTCGATTAAAATCTCTTTAGCTAAAAGCCCCATCAACTATTTTCAATGTAATTGGATCGACGGTCAAAAAGAGAACAAAATGCTTCTTAAGTGGTCTAGCTAAAACAATGGCGTTACTGATTGATTTAGTTGACAATAAATTCAGTAATATAAAATTTTATGGAACGCTAAATTGCATTTTTCTTAATAAGGTTGCCAATTATCAAAGATATGCGTACTTTTGAAACTACTGATTTAAATATTTGGTAAAGAAATATAATATGAAGACCGATAAGTAAGTAAGCGATGATCAGTGGACCTCAAACAGTGGCTTTAAAATTTAATTCCAATCGCTTGAAATGTAAATGATTTAATTTCCTCTATTTTATGTTCACTAAGAATGTTGATTTTGTTCTATTAAAGTCAAATGAAATCAAAATAATATTTATATACAGGGTGTGTGAAAAGAAGCGGAACGGTCGAATATTTGGCGAAGTGAATATCGGATCGAAAGACTAAAAAACAGGAGTTTCATATCTTTCAAAACTCTATGGAATTACAGCAAACACGACACCCCAATCACACCCCCCAGAGCGGGATAGGGGAAACTTTAAAATCTTAAATGGGAATTCCCTGTTAAATTGCAGATTTGGATTCCTTATAAAAAAAAATACGTAACTTTTATAAGGAACATGTTTCGAATTGTTGATAAAGGGCGATATAGTTGGAAAGAACTATTTATCGTGATACACGAGGAAAATTATAGAAACAGTTTAATATCTCGAGAAATACACTTTCAATTCAAATAAAAAGCTAAAAAACACGTTTTTAATATTTTTTTAAAATTTATCGAATGGTTCTAAACACGACCGCACCCTCCCACCCTTGTCGGAGGACAGCTTTAAGATCTTAAACGGAAAACTACATTTTTTATTGCAGATTAGGAATCTACGTGAAATATGTACAGAAAACTAATTGATATGGTACTGAAAACTTGGTAAAATCAGAATCTGAAATAAAAAAATTGGGGTTCCTATTAACATTTCAAAGTTGCCCCCGTCCCCAATCCCAGGGTGTAGGGTGTGGGTCATGTTTGATTTTTGAAAAATATTGAACCCATATTTTTCAATTTTTAATTTGGAAGTGAGATATAGAAGATATTAGAGAGATATTAATAATAATTGAGATATTAAACCGATTAATCGATCTGGTCATGTCAACTTTACTAACAAAAACAACGCGTTCACATAAACGCTCAGATTCCCTATTATAAATATATATAAGTATTTGGGAATGAAACTTGACGCTAGAGTCGCTGGAAAGCCCACATTAAAACGAAACGTGAAAAGATTCCAATCCAGTCATTTGAAAGTAATTCTCTCGCTACCAGTGCTTCTTGCACCTCAACATTCCAAGTCTTCTTTGACCGTCCTCCAACGGGAGTCCATCACCACACTCTTTTCGGACATCTACTCTCTTCCATATCACATAAGCTGCTTCCTATTAATGCTTCATATATCATAGCAATGTTTTCTGCTTTAGCGGCAAAGGAAACTACTTTGTCGATTTGGTGAACGGTATTGCGTTGCCTCACCTTCCTACTAGATGACGTCGCATTGATTTATTTGACAATTCTATCAGTAAGCGTTAGTCACATTTCAATGTAAAACTTCGTAGTGAAACAACGATCATCAATTCACTGTAAATTTCAAATCATTCTAAGGTGAGTAATTGCACGAAAAAATTTATTTTGCTTCTTACATTGTTTTTATTTGATAATTTGCAATATAGTTTGCTAATATTTACAAGATTGTTTCTGTAAACATTACAAATATCAATGAATCCAAATGGAATCATTGGGCCATTGTGGAGGTCTCCAAATGGCATCATTGGGAAGTCGTGTGAATTTTGTTTCTGTCAATAAAATACAAAAGTGCAATATACTTTTTTTATTCCAGATGGATCATGAGTTCAAAACTACCAAAACCAAACTTTCTTTTCGGGAATTGCAAAATCTGTCCCAGGAAGAGGTTGTTGGTCTTCTTGACGACTCTGATATCGAATTTGATGTTGATAATGAGGAAGAGACTTTGGAAGAAGAAATGATTGAAGAGTCCGAATTGAAGATTGAAGTCCGTCATATTAGCATCGAACTATATAGGAAAATATCCTCTTGATAAAGTGAAAAGATGGTGCAACAAGAGCAAAACCTATGTAGAAATCGAACGACCAGCAATTGTCAAAGAATATAATATTTCGATGGGGGGTGTGGATTTGCATGGCATGCTTGTGGAACTATATATAATCAAAATCAAACCAAAAAGATTTTATTTGAGAATAATATTTAATCTTATTGATACATGTATTGTCAACTCCTCGTTGCTGTACCGAAGACACTGCAAACAAAAACAAGTGAAACACATCACCTTTCTCCAATTCAAATCTCAAGTTGGACATGTATTACTGAAAGCTGGAAAGTCCGACACGGGAAAACGAGGACGTCCTTCTCAAGAGAATACACCAAATAAGAGACAAGTAATGCATCCTGCACCAGTGCAAGATGTTTGATTTGATGGCGTAGAACACTGGCCACTACATGATCAAAATCGCACAAGGTGCAAATTATATATAAAGTCTTACTCTAGAATAAAATGTTCTAAGTGCAATGTTTTTATGTTTAAACAATAATAAAAATTGTTTTTATAGTTTCCATGTACAAAATTAAATTGTTAATAGTATAAGTGCAATTAAAAACGTATTTCCTATTATAGTCAATTTTTTACCAGACCACTATATCAAGTGTTATAAATAGATAACTCAGGTACCACCAACGCCAGATGATTCCAAATGGGATCAAGTTTTTTTGAGTTTGAAGACTCTAGGATGCAAAATTTTTACAAAAGTTATCAACTTTTTTATTTACAATAATTGTTTATCTACAATTATTTTTTCTTGTATCGTTTCCTATAGCATACATTTTTTTCAACAAAATTTATTGAAAAAAAATAATTTGGACTGGAAAGGGTTAAGGATCCTTGAAGTACAAACTGTTAAAAATTCATATTCAAATCTGCCAATAGTTGTGACAAACGGCAGCTCCAACCTGGGAGTAGTCGTGTTCGTGTTACTATAGCTATTAAACCTAAAGGCACATTAGTGCAGAAGACCTTAGTATTTAGGGATTATAACATAATTGCTTAATGATCTTGATCTCAGATTATAATGATACATATTTTGCAGATTGTATAAATGCATAAAGTATTTTTGCACAATTTTTGTTTGCGTACGATTTTGTTTGCAGACGAGAATACGGACAATCCTCAAGCTTGTTTTGCTAAATATTTCCCCATTAAGTTGTATATTTTTAGTTAATATTAATTTTAGTTTAATGGAGTTGATTAAATACTGATTAAAAAAAAATAAATGAACCGAAGAAAATAATTAAAGATCATACTGAAGGTTTTCAAATTTTTATATTTATAAAAAAGTAACTACGCCTCTGTTTGACGAACGTGGCACTCCTCCAATCCTCCAAACCACCATCATTATACTAGTTTTTTGCCTCGTTACGAGGATACAATTATTCCTCATTTTTTTACTCTCGGTTCAATCTCAACGATGGACTTGAGGAGGGAGGCAGAGTGAGCGAAACACTCCAATACATGCAACATACTTATTAAATGCTACTCCAGCGTTGTGATATTGTGGTTTGTAGTAGGCACTATATACCTAGGTTTAATTACGGGTCTGCTCGCAAGGGGGCGCCGCAGATGTCACTGAACTTGGTGCTTGATTTAATTAATCTAATTATAAGTTTGCTGTTTGTGTGTACTAAACACCGTGTAATTATTAGAATTATATAACAGGGCGTCCAAGAGGCAATTAATAGATTTAGTAAACATCCCTGAACATATGTGTTTACTAAAAAAAACTTCAAAGAAAATTTATCTAGCTAGAGACACATAAATGGCATTTTTTAATATGGCATTAATTAATTTTTTGTAATTTTTGTTGATTGTATATCTCGAAACTACACCTGAATGTCTGTAAGGGACACCTATTTATTTTTGAAATATTTTACTGTCTTCTTCGAAACATGACACAGTACTGAATCCTACTGGATGATTGGTTTAAATTGGTTAGCTAATACTTAAACTTTTTCCATGTTTCTGGACAAACTCGTTTTTAACATCTATTTATATGTTTCACTGCTCATCATGCCTTCGATGGTTACAAGTTTTTCTATTATCTAAGTAATATGAAAATAGCCTCAAAACGTGAAGTCAAATTTCCGTAAAAACCTACCCGCACAAATTTTTATCGGTACCATGCAGTCAAAAGTGTGTCTCATCTGAATACAAGACATTTCATCGGTGTTTTGTTCAGTGAGCATATTTTTCACTCAAATCAGAGATATGTTACAAGATGTTTCTTTTGAGGTTTCACAGCTTTTCTTGAAGGTGAATCTCATTGCTTGTTATTTCTCAGAAAAAAACCATTTACCTCGCGAACTTATCTCCCCTTTCCTCCCACTCCCGTTTCTGCTGAACTTCAACTGATCCAGTCTCCGTTTTTTTGTTTAATTATCTTTGCGTCGTGGATGTGTATTAAATAAGTATAATTGCCCTTTCTCCTTTCCTATGCGTGATGTCTATGATGTCAAAAAAAACAGGAAAAACTAACTAAAACGTATTATTCCTCCCAAAACATACAGAAACACGTGTAGCTTAGCCACAATAACTGGCAAAACGACTGACATTAGCAGTAGCTTACAGAATGATAGTTACGAGGTTAGTTAAGAAATATTTGCCAGAATTGTCACAGCGGTGTGAAGTTGAAATAATACAGAAATTGTCAGTGTTCACATCCATTCTAATAACACATTACGTCAAAAATGGAATTCAATGGAATAAACGTGAAGTCCATACGTTTAACACGTAGAAAAGTGGGCTATAATAGTTATTTATGTACCAACGGCATTAAGTAGATGTTTATGCCCGAGGGCGAATATCTTACAAACACGAGGGCTTCTGGCTCGAGTGTTTGTAACTCTCCGAGGGTATACACATCTATTAATGCCCACGGTGCATACAAACTTTTATGTCATACTATGATTTGTTTTTTAACCAGGAGGAGTCAACTAAAAAGACAGATTTACACCCAAGAAAGTTACTAGAATAGTCACCAAATACATCTTCTTTTTTGGTTGATTATCTCGGCCTTGTGGTAATCCAGTATTCGATTGCTAACTTTGTTTGTTTATGTTTGAATAATAATTCTTTAATAATTTTTCCAATTCACTTCCAATATATATTTTTTTTGTTTTCCTAATCACAATAAAAAAATGTCAGATTGTTATGAAGAAGTTGAAGAATTTTTAGAATTTATTTATCACACTGTAGAAGGAAATCGTCCGGAACGTATACGAAAGCGATATATTCGTGATAAAATTATATCTAAAATCCAATGGAAGTTTACAATATTTCATCAGCGCATTAACTTACAACAACAAATATTGTATGCTACTTTATAGGAATATAACCAGTTTTTATGGGATTGTCCATTTTTCAAATATACAGGTATAGACTTATGTTCATACATATTGTTTAGAATTTATAGGATATCTTGTTCATCACTGTTGACATAGGACAATTGTTTTGTAAATAGTTGAATTCTCAACACCTAAAATTACCACATTACTAAGTCTTGATTTTAACAATAACTATTCTGCAAAACTAACCTGTTGCCTATTTTATTTTTGCTACCATGGCTATTATTTTTTTCCAGGATTATTAATTTTGATTTGTTTGTACATGTTTATAATGCATTGTTTTTCATTTGATGATAAATGACCCAAATCTACTCGGCGTTTTTTTAAGTTGGGGAAGGATAATTACCACTAGTAGGTACTTGGCATTGAATCCATATTGTTATCTTAATAGCACTAATAGGTCGCTAAATAGTTCTAAAAATAATTGTTTTTTTATATAAATGCAAACAAGAATCTAAAAATTAAAGGAATAACGCAGAAAATACAAAAAATTGTCGATATAAATTTTGAATTTTAAAATTTCATAAATGTCATTAGTGTCAAAATGTCATAATTTAGTGGAGTAAACTTGCCTGTGGTTAGACCAATTACAAACAAGCATTACGGCGCGGTAAATTTGAATTACTCCTCCTGGTTTAAAATCAAACCATAGTTTGTGATCGTATTCACAATTTAAATGTTTTTAAAAATTCGGAAAATTTATCATAGTATAGTGAATAATACCGTCGTTACGATAATGATGTCATAATATCGCTGTCCCGGTGGAATATTGACGTAACTGCAAATTTATCGAAAATGAGTTTATGTCGTCATTGGGTCCAAATTCGGTTACCCCATTCGTCAGATCACTGTCATACGCGTTGTTCGGCTTTTAGCCACCAGGGAGCAGATCCGTCATATTTGAAAAATCAGCCGATCTCGGAGAAACAATGACAGAATGTATAGTTGTGCTTCGATAGTTAAAATGTGTGCTTGTACCTACGGTGCTACATTGACGCAATTGTATTTCATGTTATTGTTGCTCTAAGGTTTTTTCACAAATACGCGTAAACATTGACGTAACTGAATTCTGTGTCATTTTTGATCTGGATTTCTCCTTATTGTGAGGCAACATTGACATAAGTGCATTTTATGTAAGTAAAATATACACCAAAATCCCCAAACACCAATACTTGGTAATGCTCTCTTACTCAAAAAGGGAAAAAATGACAAAAGAATGTGGATAATTGGTTGAAAGAAAAGAGGAAAAGACTAAAGAATTCTGTACAGAGGTATACTTCTAGAACAGGAAAACCTGTAGCTGCTAAAAAAATGGAACTTGTGTGTACAGACAAATACAAACAAATATTTGAAATGTCCAAATAAGGTATGCGAAAAGCTGAGAGAGACACAGTTTAAAGAGTATTGGGCATTGCAAAGATAACGACATATTTTGGCTTCTTGTATTCAGCCACTTGAGTTGAGCAACCGACGTATTTCTACATCAAAAACCACTCACAGAAATACAAATTATGTATTTTTCATTACAGGCAAGGGAAAACAAGAACGGTTATGTAAAACGTTTCTCATTAATACTTTGGAAATAACTGAAAGAGCTATTCGCGTTTTAAATAAAGCAGTTTTAAGTGAAAAATCTACTATTCTACCAGAAGATAAAAGTGGGAAGCACGAGAGTCACAAGAAAATAAGTGACACAATTTTGGATTTTGTTCGTAGCCATATAAATTCAATTCCATGAATTGAAAGTCACTATCTTGGTGATTCTTCGAGGCACTACATAGACGGTGGTTTAATTATTGCGGAACTTCACAGGAACTATATAAAGGAACAAAAAGAAGCAAAAGAAGAAGAGTCAGCAACCTACGATTGTTATTCTCGTATTTTCAACAGCGAATTTAATATAGGGTTTTTTATCCCGAAGATAGATCTTTATGACCAATGCGAATCTTTTAAAAATGACGGAGCAGAAGAAAAAGAAAATATGCAAACAACCATTGAAAGTCACTTAGAGGAAAAGGATCTAAGTCGTAAAGAAAAAACTAACGATAAACTGAAAACAAAAAAATCTGATAACAATATACATCTGGCTACTTATGATTTACAAGCAGTGTTACCTGTACCAATAGGATAAAGTTTTGCATTTTTTTACAAATCTCGCTTAAACTGTTATAATTTTACAGTAGTAGAAGTAAAGGCGAAAAAAGACCAAGTCTCCGAAACAGATAGCACTTGTGAAATTGATAAAGCTATCTGTTACTTTTGGAATGAAGTGATGAGGAATAGAGGGACAATAGTAATCGGATCTTGCGTTTATTACTATCTAAAAGAATTGTCAATAACCAGCCCAGGAGTTGATGTGATTTTTATTTCGATAACTATGGAGGCCAACAAAAAAATAAATTTTTAATAGCCATGTACTCACATAAATGCCAGCTGCTTAGGGCTTACTCTTCAAAAATTCCAAAAATAGGTGATAACAAACAGATTTGAAACAGTTACTTTCAAAACATATAATTCCTGGATTTTGTAAAGCCTTTTAAGATTAAATTTTTCGTTGATACTTTTTTTGCAATTTCAATTTTATTTTTAAGTTCCTTTTTATTAAAATTGTTTGCTTTAACTACAATGTTTGATTTGTTTAATAAACTTTTTCAATGACTTTTTGTGCTTATTTCGATTCCATCTTTTCAAACTAGCAAGGTAACCAAAAATTTTACAAAATGAGTATGTCTATGGAAATTTTGTCTTTAAAACTAAATTCTAAATTTATCTTTCTAACTATATTCTAAATTATTAATTTTTCATCCCTAAATTTGATCTCCAATTGCAATTACGTCATTATTGCCTCAGTTATTTTGTGGCAACAATGACGTAATTGCAATTAGGGATCAAATTTAGGGATGAAAAATTGAGAATTTGTAATAGAGTTACAGTATATCACGGTGGCTAAGTATAACTTCAATACTAATCCAGTAACTTCATTATGCTTCATTGCATGAGCTATTAAGTAAAAAAATTATATTTTTGGCTCTCCTGAAAAGTTAAACTTTTGTAGTTGCGTCATTGTTCCACCGGGACAGCGATATGATCATAAATGAACATCTGCGACTGTCAAACCTAAAAAGTGAAAATGTCAAATCTATCTATCACCGGATCTTCCCAGAATTACTAGTTTTATGTGAATTCTACCAAATAATATTATGTAGTTATAATAATTTAAGAGTGTATGCGCAAAATTTAGGGCCAAAGCTTTTTAAATGAATCCATTTTACCGAGGGTCGAAAGTCCCTTAGAATAAACAAAAAGTTTCTTTTGAATGAGATATTTAAATTTAAAAATCACACTTAATTTAATCTTCTTTTTCACCCCTGTAACTTACTAAAATAAACATTATTGAAGTTTTCAGAGACTTTCGGCACTCGATAATAATGTAATCTTTCATTCTGAGTTTAAATTTTTCAAAAATACTTATTAGTTTTCTCAGGATTCGAAAAAAATGAAGGCATAAAAAAGCATTGACCCGAAATTTTGATCCTACACTTCCATATTTTGTAACTTTAATAATAAATGTTATTAAGAAGTTATTAAAAGTTTTTTGTCTTTTTGCCTGTGCGGGCCAATAATAAACTAAGTATAATAGTATGACATAAACTAAATTTGCTCGGTTAACGTATGTTACATACAGAAGTAAAAATGGTCCTTTTTGAAATGGAATTACTTTGTAACAATCCGGAAATTCTGTCTTAGTTCGAGTATTTCATTCATGTCTCGTGTTTTATTCAATTTTTAACTGTTTCATAGTGTTTAGTCGACTATTTATAATAATTTCTTTTCGTATTGCCTTTCTGCGCATATTCAAACATATACCTGTATCGTGCCCAACACTGTTTTATCTATCTTTCTATTCAGCCACGTGTCTGTACCAGAAAAATCCTTTGTGCGTTTCTAAATCAAGCAACAAAGGCATTTAATCACAATCACGTTGAAGTGCCTTGATCTCGAACCGCACGAGGAAATGCAAATGGATGAACGACGATCATCCACCTGCGACTATGCTGTCGCAATCGTTTCAGATTCGATGTCGTAATGCACGATTTCAATAGATTTTACTGACGGAGAAGATATGGTTAGCGGGTAAATCAAGGCACGGCACACCATATTGCAGGCGGTATAAATAGGAGATCGTTTACTAGAATTACGAGGGAATGATGCTTTTCTATTTTAAATCAAATCTTTGTGTATTTCAAACAGTGATTTAACCCTTTTTTAATAATAATCTAGAAGTGCTACTGTATAGATTGAAGTAGACTAAGAGAAGGGCGATAAAGTATTTAAAAAACAAACAAACAATTATTGGACTTAGAAATTCTTAGGGTTTCACCCAACGTAAGAGGAAGTAGAACCAAAAGTCGATATTTAAACTCTTCGCGTAACTTCATCGATTGATATACCAAAAAAATCCAAAAAAATCGATGTACCCAAGATGTACGCCGTACAAAAAAATGTTTCGAATAAAAAATGTAACTGAGATAGTTTTAAACAAAAATGTTTATAAGCATTTTTTGCGTAGAATGAACCGTTCTCTCAGAAACGACGCTTGAAGCGACCGTCGATTTTGAACGTCAGTTACGTGCGCGAAATCAATGTTTAATAAAATTTGTATCAGCCCAACGGTAATTCGATATCTTTTGATCCAAGTGTCTTATCGACAAAAATCAAAATGCGTTTTAAAGGTAAAGAGTTTAGCTTTCGTATGCAATTATTGTATTTTGCCACAATTAAACTTAGATTTTATAAAGGTGTTAAATAAATCAACGTGGCGCGATTTTTGCCATTTTTTATGATTTTTCTGGGGTCCATAAATATATCCCTTTTATTGACTGGTTACTATAAATTTTCGATTATTCGAGCCTAAGTTTCAAAACGTATAGCATGAAATTTTACTTTTGAATTTTGGCAACAAATGTGAAGCATTTGATAGCGCTGGATTTAAATTTTCACGTAACCAACAATCTAAATCGTTTAAAACTTTTTTTTCAATAAAACTAATACGTTTTTCAAAAGAACCAAACTTCTGCTATAAAGTACACCAACAACCGTCTTCTTGGAGGCATTTCCCATGACGTGCGATCGTTTGAAATGTAAAACATTGAATTCTGCTTTTTTTATTCATATTTCAAATGCCTCATATTTGTTGCCACAACTCAAAATTAAAATTTCATGTCATAGGTTTTAAAGATTAATCTCTAAAAATAGAAATTTTACTACGATTGTTCAAGGAAAGTGATCAATTTTATTGATCTAAAGAGAATCTTAAAAAATGGCAAAAATCGCGCCACGTTTATTTATTTAACAGCTTTATAAAAAGTGAGTTTATTTGCGGCAAAATACAGAAACTGCATACAAAAGCTACACGCTTAACCTTTAAAACGCATTTTCAGTTTTGTCGATAGGACACTTGAATCAAAAGATATCGAATTTTTACCGTCGAGATGATACAAATTTTATTTTATTTTTTTTAATTTTTACACCTACCCCCCCCCCCCGAGAGGAGTTTAAGGGGGAAACCCGGAGGTAAAAGTGGTAAACTTTTTTCATTTTTTTTTTTTGGAGTCTCAAAATTAATATTCTCGGCAAAATTTAGCTTGTTCGTATGATTTTTAGGAGTCAACCCTCTGACGACTGGACTATTTGTATATGAATCCATACATTTCATCAGTTCCTTATCCAAAAGTAAAACCGTAGCATAAATAAATAGAAAATACATTGTAATTGAAACTTACAGATGCTGTAGATGTGTAGATCGTATAAAAGTTCTTCGGTTAAAAGTTAAATACTTAAAATACAATCCATAAGTCCACTTGCCATAGGGAAGAAGGATCACGTGTGCACAATAATGAGATCCAGTGTTATATGAACTTTCATTTTATTAAAAGCGATGGAAGTTAACTGTGCTAAGCTTGAAATTCATTTTAATAATTTTTGTTAACAAACCAGGTGTGAACTGAAAGGTCAAAAAGCTTGAAATATATTGATAATAATTTATAAAATTAATTAAGGTACCTATTAATTTAACTTTCATGACGAAAAAACGAAAAAGTTTTAAATTGGTTTTTCTAGAAAACGGTGTTTCCTACCGACTTAAGGTAGGAGTACTTTTTAGTACTAGAATATCTGAAAATTTAATACTGTAGTATTACGAATGCTTAAAAGTTACAGACAAAAAAGTTATGCGTTAAAATAACCGTTGACCTACCCAAAACGGACGCCTATGACCGGTACTAGAAATTCGCCATTAATGGAATCGATTTAGCTCTGGATCGTACCAGTTTTCGTTTTTCTAACTAGAAGCGTTCTGGAGATATTGAAAAAAAAAACTAATTATAAGGCGCCATCTTCAAAGAGCTGTAGCTCCCTTAGGAAGCATTTTCGGACTAGGTGAATTGGGTTAAACTGTCTTAAAATTATCTGAGAAATATTCGGTCTTCGTTTGTCAGGAGAGTTACTGGACACCCTGTATAATATAGTCATCTCTATATACATACATTCAGTGTTCGGGTTATGGTACAGAGATACAGAGATGTCGGCCATCCAGTTTATATGTGTTTTATTGACTTCGAGAAGGCCTTTGATTTTAAAACATACTGAAATGATAGCCATTATTCAACAGATAGGTAGTGATGATAGAGACCTACATTCATTAAAAACCTCTACTGGCATCAACGTGGAAACATCAGGATTGGCCAGGATAATTCTGAGAGCTCCAAATACGAAATGCATTTTGTCCTATCCAATATTTAACATATATTCCGAGTTCGTTTTCAATAAAGCATTGGATAGCGTTTGAATGTGGTATTAAAATTAATGGCATCAATATTGATAATTTGACGTACGCGGATGACGCGGTGTTAATTTCAAATATTTACGAAGAACTTCAACATCTGATTAATTGGATTACTATTACTAAATGTGTGATGAATATGGACTGAAGTTTAACACCACAAAGACAAAGGAGATGGTTGTCAGTAAAGCGTCAATACAACCAGAAGTGGTAACAGTTTATGGAGAAAACTGGCGAGATCTAAATAGTATCACTTTTCTTGGTGTAATCTTAATGAGAGCTCGGACATGAGCAAAGAAATTAAAATACACATAGAGAAGGCCAGAGCTGCATTCTATAACATAAAGAAAATCTTGTGTGGAATCAATATTACTTTGAGACTGAAAATTCGATTAGTAAGATGTTATGTGTTCTCCATTCTTTAACATGGTGTCGAAGGTTAGACTTTTTCTAAGAAAACTTGAAAGCCCTTGAACTATGAATGTATCAAAAAGTTGGGTAGATGGAGATGGAGTTCCTAACCAGGCTGTATTGCAGCGGATGGGAAAAGTTACGAAAGTGGTCAAAGCAGTTAAAAATCACAAACGAATATATTGGCCATCTGAACGTCACCCAGAGAACAAGGCACTGGAATAAGAAGAAGTCATCTCTAGTTTTTATGCACTACTTTAGTCCTAAATAAACCATTTCCGTAATACTAGCATCGAACATGATCCATATGCTCAAACTATTTAAATATTTATTTAAATATTTAATTTATACCCATAAATGCGATACATTTATGGCTATAAAAAGTTCATTTATGAAACAAATTATCATTTTTTTTTCTTTTACATTCTTCAAACGAAGCATTTTCGTTTAATTAATTTATAAATTTAAGCTAACGGCAACCACTGACTGAACTAAAATTGAACCTTCCATAAGTTTTCCTATTTGCTCATTTATTTACTTGTCTAATAACCCTTTGCTTTCAATAAACAAGCCATGGTGTTTGAACCGTTTGTAGTTTACATTGATTTTAATGTTATGCTTTACATAAAACTTGCTTTAGTGGACCAATTATTATAAGGTGTAGTTCCAGTTCACAAACAGAAATAAATTTATAATTCGTAGGTTTTGAAAAGTTCCATACGGTAAGTAGGCCATTTCAACACGCGACCATCGGCAGTAGCATCGTCACCGGCTGTTAGAAAACAAAGAAAGCAATTTAACGGTAATCTCTTGTAATTTTTCAACAATGCAAAAAAGAAATTAACCGAGATGATTGTCTTGTGAGGGAAAAAGAATACGGCACGTTTTTGAATTACAAAAATAAATATACTGTTGTTTCGTGTTCGATTTGTAGCAGTAATGACAATTTATTACGAGGATCGTTCCATAATTTCGTGACCTAGCATAGAAATGGCACGAATTAGGAATAATCTGTGTGATTTTGTAAACATAAAAAAAAACTGAGCTGCGATCAGTTTCGAACACTTTCATTTAAAAAATAGCAAAAACCGAAATCCTAAAGCTGTTAAAGACTAGTTTGATTTCTGGTATAACTTTACATTGAAAGTCTGAAATGTCAACTTTAGGATCCTCAAAAAATCATTTCTGTTTATATTTCTAAACAGTAAAAATTTCTTTTTAATTTTTATTCGTTTAGTTGGGCTTTTGCGTGTAGGACATCACAGCGTGAACATAATAACCGAGTTAGCTTCCTATTATATATGCCACGAAAAAATTTAAATTCTTAATTTATTTAAATGGTTAAAATGCGAATATAAAAAGGGTACATTATTTGCGCCTCGGTACACGAAACATTGCATGTGAAACTGTCGAAAATAAATAGATACACATCTAGAACGAACATTTCAACAAAAGCCATCGTCTGTAAGGAGCAATTTCCTCAAGAATTACGTGTTTCCTGTTTTACATTCATAACGTGTATCTGGGGCAGGGAGCTAGAGGAGGGATTAGTCACAAATTAAAATTAAAATAGATTTGTATTGATTTTGATGATACATTGCCTAGTAAAAAGAGAAAATTCTAGTAGTAATTCTTGGATGTGACAAGATATGGAAATGAAGGAAGTTATAGGACAATATTAAGACGTCGAATGACGAATTACAACGAAAGCGCAGGAAAATGTTAAAGATGTATATATGGAGGAGTAAATATGGCAAAGAGATGGAGAAGCACAAATATAGATATGGAAATCATGTAAAATGAGCTTAAAATAACAACAAACATAAAAACATAGATAATAGGATGATTGAAACACGTGAAAAGAATGGAAAACAATATAATGACAAAAATGATGCTAATTTAGAAAAGCTTTTCTAAAAAAAAAACAACGGAATGGACGAATGGATGGATAGGGATAAAGAAGTTTTAAAAAATCCAAAGACTACGCTAAAAATAAACCAGACTAGAAAAAAAAAGCCGTGATTAGCTATAGGGCTAATAATATAGCTATAACCTTCAAGAATTTATAAAGAAATAAAATAAATCATTGCTTTAGTATGTAACTGCTAGACCAGGCTACTACATATATGTTCTACTTCCGCATTAAGTGAACTAATAATTAGCTTATTAGCTATTAATATAAGTAATATAAGTGGTACAGTATCGGTTATATAGTCCGTCTAGAAAGTATCCGGAAAAAAGAAAGCAGAATTATAATTTTACGGTATTTATTTCTATCACTTGAAATATAAAATTTCAACAAATAATTCATCTCATTTACTATTTAGATATACAACCTCCATTTAAATCTAAACACTTAACGTCCTTAAATTATTAATTAAAACTAAACGTCCAGGTACACCCGCAACTAGGTCAAGGCCATAATTTTCGGTAATGGTGTTCCAGGCCTGTAAAACTGACCGAATCAAACCTTCATTATCTCGTGGCGCTGCTCGTTCCACTTCAATCTTCATCAGTACCCTTATGTTTTCAATGGGGCTAAGATCTGGAGATGCTGCTGGCCACGGAATTGTTGCCAATTTGTGTTCTTGCATCCAAGCTGAGTATAAATAAGCAGAAGTATGGCATCTTGCATTATCTTGCTGAAAACGCCACCTCTCTCGATATAAAACATGAGCCATTTCAAGAAGAAAACCATTTAGGATGTCACAATATTTCGCACTATCAACAGTGCCATTAACTATACATAGAGGTGTAGCAACCACGCTGAGATATTGCTCCCCAAACCATTATTTTAGTGGGAAATTTGGAAATTTGAACGGTAACATTTTCTCTTGGTAGGACTTTTAGATGATTTGCATCAAGCTGGAAACAACTTTCATCAGATATAAAGACATTATTAAAATTATCTTCTTGAAAACGTTGACAAAAATCTATTCTTCGTTGCCTTTGCAGAGGTGTCATTGTAGGGATATTTTTTGATTCCTTGATATGTAGCCTTGCTTTTTCAGTGACATGCCGACAGTTTCTGGGCACACTTTTATTTTTCGTTAATTTCCAAATCTGTTCGCTAATTTTTGAAACCCTAGGCGCGGATTTTGTCGTCCTAAAGCCACTAACGCATTTAAATTGTTTCCGCGAATCTTAAGCGGTCTACCCGAAACTGGTCTATGTCTCATATCTATGCCATTTTTTATCCTCTGTATTGGCTCATACACTGCACTTTTTCCGAGTTCAGTCAATTGCACTAATTTTTTAACGTTTCGGACACCCTTTCTATACAAATATTCCACCACTTTTCTTTTTTCTACTTGCGACATTATTTCACAAATCTTAAGTCTGTTTACAAACAACAATATTTGACAGATGGTGTTGTCATGCGATTTTGACCATAACATACTATCGGCACAACTTACTTGATGCATTACTTTTATCTTAAAATGTCACTGCTTCAGCAACTTTTTTGTTATTTTGTTTTGTACTTCTTGTATACCCATTCACCAAATCCGTACTCTTACCTATGAGACTTTTAAGATTCCAAGATACTATCTACTTGTAAAGGTTGATAGGGTCTTAGATAAAGGTAAAGATTTTTCTAAACTGTAAAGATATTCCACCTGAGATACTCCTCTTGTTCTTATTTCATACTTCAGATACTTCAAATGAAGAAAGAGGAACCCATAGGTAGCCAAGTAGTGAAAGCTAATAAAATAATTCGAACTGATGCCTGATTTTTTTAGACCATTATATGAAGAACAGTAGATTATCAGACAAATATCAATGGGCCAGCATTTGGACCAATATATAAGTCTGAAAGTCAGTCGACTATATATTATAATCAATGATATTTTGAAAAATCGTTAAATTCTACCCTCATGATAGCAGCATCCCCATACCTATATTTTCTTAAGTATATTCTCATTCATGATTAGTTTATTCCTTATATTAAAACGAAACCTTACATTTTACAACCGAGAGAAAACTTGAAATATATTTTTATTCATATTTCACAGCGTATAGACTACACTTGTGTTGATACTTTAAAATGCAGCGCCTAATTCCAATTTATGCATACACCACGAGCGATATCGTACGCCAACTAAGAAGTTTAAAAATAGCAAGGTTTCTAATCTCACAAATACCCCTTAGCAACAATAACACACTACCGATTCCTACTTTCTAATCACCGCTAATAAAATTTTGTAGCACGAAAAATCATATTTGCAAGACGAACATAACATTTGCTGATATTATATTCTAGTCAGTTTATACAAAAAATTGAATTGTAAAGAATTACTTAATACCTTCCTTTATTTTATTCTTTTTTTTAATTTTTTTTCTTTTTGTCCTTCCCATCACTAGATAGAATCTTCTGATATACTGACGGTAATATATATAGTCCGTCTATCTAGAAAGTATCCGGAATTTTTTATTTTTCCTAATTTTAATAGATTTCCTTTTTGTGATATTTTAACATAAAAGTAATGCATCAAGTAAGTTGTGACGATAGTATGTTATGGACAAAATCGCATGACAACACCATCTGTCAAATATTGTTGTTTGTAAACAGACTTAAGATTTGTGAAATAATGTCGCAAGTAGAAAAAAGAAAAGTGGTGGAATATTTGTATAGAAAGGGTGTCCGAAACGTTAAAAAATTAGTGCAATTGACTGAACTCGGAAAAAGTGCAGTGTATGAGCCAATAAAGAGGATAAAAAATGGCATAGATATGAGACATAGACCAGTTTGGGGTAGACCGCTTAAGATTCGCGGAAACAATTTAAATGCTTTAGTGGCTTTAGGAAGACAAAATCCGCGCCTAGGGTTTCAAAAATTAGCTTTAAGTAAAAATGAAATCACAATAATTATCATAGTTGATCTTAACGCCAAAGTAGGCAAAGGACCATCTGAAGACACCGTTGCGGAATATGGGGTAGGTATACTAGCCAAAGTAGACCATATAGTAGGTGAAAAAGTTACAAGAATGGTATATTAAGCATAAAAATCATGGTGTATTTCTCAACACCACAGATATGAGCATCTAAATATAATCATAGGATGAAAAATAGATGGCCACAGGAAACCTAGTAAGTAGTAGGCAAAACTATCCGTGACTAGACAGGACTCGATTCACATATACTCCGGAGAACGACACAAAACTGCACATAGTTCGCAGAATCTATTGCCAACCGCAACTGATGAAGAAGACAGTAGTTAGGGAAAATGTTTTGATACATTTTCAGTAATTCAATATATAATTTGATAATGATATGAGTATATTATCTTCACCATATATGTGGTCTCTTGGAGGATTTTCATCTTCGTTTTATTTAAATCAATCTCAATTCTAATCATTTGTAGTTCTCTCGCACTAATCTAAGTTTTTATATTAGCTAGTAAAATAATATTCTTAGTTTTCGCAAAAGTTTCTTGAAGACATTTTCGCACCATTTTCAAAATTTCTCCATGAATATTATGAACATTAAAAAATTAATGCTGAATAATAAAACAAAACATAAAAACAAAATATTGATACTTTTCACAAAATACGTAGAGGGAAAAGGAAACAAAATAAACTATAAAGGTATACATTGCCTCTATTAAACATTATGTCTACTTTTATAACATAAAAGCCCCTATGCTGTATAGTGGTAGAAAATCACGAGCGAAAAATGTAATTACAATAACGATGCATCAGTGCCCAACCGAGGCTTTAGAAATATGATAATTAATGTTTTTTGTGGAGGAAACAAACCGAAACAAGTTGATGACTTTAATGACCCCGGGATATGGACAAAAATGTAGCGGGACCAGCATATCCTGTGTTTAGTGTTCTGAGCATTTTTATATTTGTATAAAATAATGCAGAACTGTAGTTTAATGTCCAAAAGCCAGTAAATAATAATAATGTTGTTTACAAGGTGATACCAAAAAGGCGACAGACCTTCTGTAGTATAAAAAGAGTACGTATATTAAAAACTATTACAAGGAATCAATATAACATGAGAAGACTCCTTCTGGTACTCATTAAAGTATGCCAAAATTTCTAGAATTTTAACTTACATTTAAATTGATAATTAGTCTAAATGATACTGTTTATAATTATTATTTATAAAATCATGGAAAAAGTGTTTTTATATATAAAAAAATCTCATTGTTGTAAAAACACAAAACTGTGTTAAAGTTGTAAAAACACAATTGATACATTTTACAAGATATATTTACGATATAATAATATATCTATTATATCTCAGCTTCAACAACGTTTAGAATTGTTTGTAACTGTGATCAACTGAAAAATAAACAAACTCTGACACATAGGCACTATAGTAGAGGCATTGGTGGAAAATTCCACACGAAACAGTCCTAAGAGAACTTAATTAAAAAGGTGTAGATAGTAGGTGTGCCATCGAAGTGGATGGCAGAGTTACAAAAACACCTTTTTCAACTGACTAGAAGGCAAACACATAGTGCAAAGAAAAGGAAACTCACCTTTAAAATCATGTAGTAAGTATATCAATACGGAGTAGTTGAGATGAGTGGAAAACATTGGTTAAATCTATAAAGGAGCAAAAACTGTGAAGGAAAAATCGGGATGCGACCCAAAAATCCCGAGGTGGGTGCAGAAAAGAGCATCAATCATAGTTAGTCTAGTAGAGTCTACAGATATACAAAGAAGTATATCTGTAGACATGCATACGAAAAAAGCAGATAACCGTGATGAAATTAATTAAGAGCGAAATATTTACCAAACGTTTGTTTGATGTTATAAAACAGCCAACATTATTAGATAATTTGAAAACACGTGCTATTGCCATTGGTTGAATTCTTAGTATCCAAAATAAAATAACAAGTTATTTAAAAAAAATTCCGATGAACTGGCCTATAATAGATACCTTCGGTTCAGCCGAGTTCAAATATAAATACACAATCCAGAACCGTAGGCGCCTTTGCAGTTGAAATCTCTAGGAGTGTCCAAATAGTAAAAATAACCTGTAACTATACATTGTAATCCAACATAACGTTTCAGGTAGCTTGCAACAGAGTTTGTAGGATGTTAAATTACTTATTATTGGTCTCGGGGCCATTTGGCATAGCATTCAGAGCACAGAGGACGGCTCGCATGAATATGTTCCGTAATAATTAATAACTTTATCGAAAATTAACAGCTACAAAATGACTATTACCTTGTTCTATTACTGTTTTTTACTTTTAAACTGAATTCAAGACATAAAAAAAATGAGGAGGAAACGAAGGAAAAGAACTGTTTGGAAAGTTGGTTGCTCTGAACAAATTTTTGAATAAAAGGAAGACAGAATACATATCAGCAATTGGAGGAACTAAGTAGCGGTAGAAATGGAAGAAGGGGATAACCAAAAAACTGAAAGCCGCACGTTGAACCCCATGTAATATAAAGAAATATCCTAAAAACAAGGAATAATAAAAAAAGTGAGTACTCACCCATGACCGTTGGGGAACCTTGTCGGACCGGGGGAGGTAGAATACGGGGAGGGAGCGTTAGTCTGCGGCGAGGCAGAGGACGGAATGGCGGCAGGTTCATAATATTCGGTGTTGAGGGTCCTGTCGTCTATCTTAAGTTCCGAGTTGTGGGCTTTGGACGCACTTTTGATGTCCATGAACGCCACCGTGCACGCCATCGTGATCTCGCCCCCCGTCTTCTCCTCAGTGCACCTGGGCAGCAACTTGACACTTTGCACGCGGCCATACCTGCAACAAAAAGAAACTTTTATCAGTATTTTCGTTTTCTTTCGAAATCTACAATATAGATCTATTTATTTCTAACCTCCTAATACAGTGTGTTACTGATTAAAAAAAAATTAATATCAAAATTGTGGTAATTTATTCAAACAATTTATTATCAATCATAAGCATATTTCAGGTTGTAGAATATACATAGAGGGGGAGTTTAGCCTGGTAGGCATTTCCACACTGCGATCTGAAAGATATTTTGGGTACAATTATTGTTGTAGCTTTTGGATCTGTTTAAGCGCCTGATGAGCTTTTTTTTTAGATCGAAGTCTTGCTTTAACTTCCTTTCTTAGCTTCGCTGCACATGCTCGATTGCGGGACCTTTTTCGGTCCTGGCTGAGCTTCATCGGCAGTTTTGGTGACTACTTTTTCTTCTTCATCTTTGGAAGTCTATCCAGCAACAGGATCGAATTACACAGTTTCCGGATGACTAAGATTACTTTGTTTGTTCCCGGTCCATTCTACGGAATGGTTGACCACTCTCGCCAGATCCCTGCGGTGAATAGGAGAAAGATAAATGAAACATGTGCGTCATCTGATATCCGAAGTTATGCCGTACTTTTCTCATTAAAGTAACAATATTTCTCAAATCTATACAAACTTTTGTGAACTGTTGATCAGAAGTAAGCTGGAAATCAACATAAATGCTTTTGCACTTAAGTGGATCAATGTGTCTACAGATAGTTAACAGGTAGTTAAGCAGCAAGAAGCAGTAAGAACTCGATAAACTACAAGGAGGTCATGGAAGAATACAAGACTACGAATGAGCTGATGAACTTACTAAAATAAGATCAGTCACAAAATTCTTCGGTCTAGAGCTGGCTTCAGAAATGACAAAAAGCCTACATCTTAGACACAACATAACTCCTAATGGGAAAGCATACATGGAAATGTCATGAGAGACCTTAAGTACTACAGAAATCAGGAATCAGTGCAAGCAGGAATCAACTCAGAGTCATAACAGGTTTCCTTACTGTATACAATATGGCTTTTACACTGAGACTTAAATTGCAGCCCCTGTGGCATAAAACCTGATTCCATCAACAATGTTTTGCAAAACTGTAAACATTTTCTGGACATTACCGAGTGACTTCAAAAACATAATGGTATCTACTAACTAGACCTGTATAAACTAGTACAGGTTTCCAGAATTCTGGAATGGAAAAGGTAAAATAAGCTAATTGGCTGCAGAATGTGTGTTTCCGCTGACCCTAAATTTAAATCATAGTTTGACATTGATCAAGTTTATTGTCTTGGGCTGCGAAACGCATAGTTCTATAATATAAATAATTATTTACAAAAATTTGGCCTCGACTGTTTTAAGTATTATTAAAATCTATCTTATACTACATTATTTTTCATGCGGAAGTATTGATAATCCACGCGAGAGTTTCCCAGAGCAGTGTACTTGACCCGTAATGTACTTTATGTATGCAGTCCAAATGCCAACAACATGCAATACCACCATAGTCACATACATTGATGATACCGCCGTTTTACATTCCAATATTCCGTTTGGAGTGTAAAGTGTAATTGTAAATATAAATTGTAAATTTAGGTCAGATTTTCGCGAAAAATATATTAAGTATATAAGAATAGACCGTGTCCTTACAATGTGTGAATTAGTTAGACAGACAGCCCCTAAAAACAAAGTGCTAGATAAGTTATAAGATTAAGTTACTATAATTAGATGTAAAATTTCGTTAAAGTAGTTTTGTAAATAAGTAGCGTGTATAAGTATATTTAGGAGAGTATTTTATTTTGTAAAAGGGAAATAAGACATTTCTCTCAATCTCTATAATTTAAATAATAACAATAATGTGTATAAATGTTTAATTCGTAAATGGTGTAAACTTGGGTTTAATTTATTGCTGGCAATAGAGCATACACCAGAAATTTTTCAATTTTTAATTTAAGTACCATCACCGTACTTCCGAGCACTTAAAGCCGACTGTCCCGGCTACATAAGTGGTCATTAACACTAAAACCTGAGCCAAAAGGTTACACGAATGGAAGATGTAGAATAAGCTAATTGGCTGCAGTACGAACAGTTATAGCAAAGGGTTTCCGAATAAAAAGCTAGATTATAATCATTATATTCGAAACAAGCAAGGCAACTGAACAATGGGATGTAAGAACCATGTATTTGCCTATAAAGTGTGAGTTAACTACAATGTATATAGAACCAAGCGATAAGCTCAAAGGCTCTTAAGTGTCACCAGAAAACTTAATTTTCTTTTCTTCTTTTAAAGATATATCCACAGAAAGTCTGGGCACATTGTCAAATATGTTTTTAAGTAGAAATTTATGACATTGGAAGATGCATCCAATATAAACCTAATAGGAAAATATATTTTTCCCTGAGCTGAGGCAGCCTAGCTCAGGGATATTCTTCTTTGTAACTCATTCGTCTGGTTTTCTCTGCTGATTTTCACTTCATGTCCCAGATATGTATATTTGTAAGTGAGCTCCATATCTTTTTGCCCGACCTTCATGTTGTCCTTGGGGACTAGGTTATGTTGGTGTTGGTTTCATTAATTTTCAGTCCCACTTTCCCTGTTGCTGCAATAAGTTCTTCCAACATATCTATATATCATCCGTTATCAATACTACGTCATCTGCAAATCGAAGGTTATTTTAAGTATTCACCTTCAATGCTTATTCCTTTGTACTCTCAGTTCAGCATTTTAAAAGCACATTCTAATACTGTTCAGAACAATTTTGGTGACATATTGTCGCCTTCCCTTACTCCTCTTCTGATGTCGACTTTATTGGTGGTCTCTTGAAGGTTTATAGTAGCTGTCACATCTTCCTATATGTTCCCGATGATGTTAGAATAGTGATAATCTATTATGCATAGTTTCTAGTGACTTTAAGATGGCGTCAATGTTCACTGTGCTCAATGTGAAAGTCACAAAAATCAGCACCAAGTTTCTGGTATAGGTCTTCAGGTCTTCAGGCATTGCAGATTGTCATTTGTACTATATCCTGATCAATCTGCAGCCTGTTCACGAGGTTGATAGAAACCAAATTGCCTTTGTATTATGTTCCTGTAAGTATACGTGTATATTCGTAGGATTAGAAAATTCGTAAATTGAAAAATGTATCTAAAAAAAATTACTGCCAATATCCACAAAAAAGACTGAATTTTGCCGGTGAACCATTTCATCTGGCTGATGGATGAAACATGTCTACAGATTGTTGATGATTGTTGATGAATGACTGATGTTATTCTATTATTTATTCTGATCAAGGTCCACTCCGGATAGCGGCATCGCTTTACTAAGATATCTCATCTTTAAGGAATTACAGGATATGAGACTTGGAGATACTCGTGTTAGAATAAGATAATCATTCCAAACTACTTATATCATTTCATACAATAATGTTAATATTTCACAAAGGAATAGGACCTAAGTACGTTTTACAAAAATTGACAATACATGACGATGTATTGTCAATTTGACAATGGCAATACACTGTGACAATGAGAATACAAAAAAAGCAGTAAATAAGGAAAAAAAATTCCATAAAATGGAGTGTGATAAATTAGAAGCAAAAGAAGATGTTGCGCAAGTTGTTCTGTACCTAGTTATTGATTTTTTATTATTCTACTATTTAAATAGGTGAGTGACTTCATACAAAATAAAAATCCAACACACCGTGCAGCTTTCATATTTTTTATTTACAACTCAAGTTGCAGACACCCGTACATGCATAAAACTCAACACCAGTGTCATAAACATAAAACATTACAACAATTCATGTATGGCATAATTTAGAATAGAAGTGAAATCTACACATGGCAACTCGTTCAATGTAGGGTACGAATGGAATCGGTCCAAAGATCCACTAAATTCGTTAGAAGAAGACAGAACATCGCGAGAATACATTATTTTTCGAACAGCCAACTCACGTCGACCATAACTGGTTCGTGAATGGAGGTGGATGGTGTATTATGGAACGGTTACTTTGTAACATGTACGTGGGTGACAGTAAAACGTATTTAAAAAGGTAATCAAAGTTCTTCGACAGACCTAGAAGCACCAAAATATATTTTAAAATAAAATGTAAACTACTGTTTTGTTTCATCATCATAAGTGGCTCGACAATCCGTTGTGGATCTTGGCCTGCTCACAAAGAAGTCGCCACTCCTGTCGATTCCTGGCAACTTCCCTCCATCTTCTAACCCCTAGAATCTGTAGGTCTTCTTCCACATCATCAATCCATCTCATTCGTGGTCGTCCTCTGCTTCTTGTGCCCTCTTGTTTTGAAAATGTTAATCTCTTCGTGTATTCGTGATCTGACATCCTAGCAATGTGTCCAGCCCATTTAAGTCTCTGCACTTTAACGAATTTCACAATATCTGGATCGGTGTATAACTGATACAGTTCAAAGTTGTATCTTCGACGCCATAGCCCATTTTCATTTACGGCCCCAAAAATCTTTCTAAGAATTTTTCTCTCAAAAATACCAAGAAGTCTTTTATCATTTTGAGATAAGATCCACGTTTCAGCCCCATATATCAAAACTGGTCTTATTAAGGTCCTGTATATATTAAGCTTTAGTGCACGTTTTATATTTTTATTTTTTAAATGTCTCTGGAGGCCGTGAACAGTTCTGTTTGCTATTGCTATGCGTCTTTTTATTTCGTCGCTTGTCGTGTTTGTTGCGTTTACTAGCGATCCAAGATATGTAAATTCTTTGACTTGCTCAAATGTATGGTTGTTAATTTGAATTCTTTGTTGGATATTTCGAGGGTTTTTAGAAACCAACATATATTTGGTTTTTTCCTCGTTTACCACAAGTCCTAATTCACTTGCTGCGTCCGCAAGCCTTGTAAAACACTGCACCATGTCTCTCATACTTCTGCCCACTATAACTAGATCGTCAGCGAATGCGAGAATTTGCGTCGATCTATTCAAAATAGTTCCATTCATTCTAATATTTAATTGTCTGATTGTCTTTTCCAAGGCAATATTAAAGAGCAGACACGCCAACGCGTCCCCCTGTCTTAGACCATTATTAATGTCAAAGAACGTAGAGTTTTCTCCTTCAATTCTAACGCATGAGCTTACGTTTTGCATTGTTAGGTGGGTCAACTTAATTAACTTAGGTGGGATCCCAAAGTCTATCATTGCATTATATAATGCAGTTCTTTTCACACTGTCATAGGCTGCTTTGAAGTCAACGAAGAGATGGTGTGTTTCTATGTTATATTCTAGAGACTTTTCTAGAATCTGCCTATGTGCTTGAATTTGATGTGTAGTTGACTTTCCAGCAGTAAATCCGCATTGATATTGACCAACAATATCCTTTGTAAAATGTTTAAGTCTTTCAGATAATACATTGCCGAAGATCTTATACTTTTTGTTTGCTTTTCTCTAATATGAGTTCTCTTCTTCGGTCCTCTGTCAAACAAACCTAAAATTATATAGAAAACTAGAAGAGACATGGAAAACATAGCGATAAGTTTAGAATGAAGGAAAAAAAAAAGCAAAAAGCATGTAGTGATAGAATAACTTCCAAAAGTCTATGTCCAAAAGAATATGTATCGTTACGAAACAGAAAGAAGTGTGAGGATTATTCACAAATAAATCATACTGTGACCTTTTTCTTTACACCTTACTTAATTTGTTATCTTGAATTTTCAGTAATTTTCTTGTAAATATTTTAAAAAACTTGTGATACTGTTATAGACGTGTATGATTTTCTCAGTAGACTATAAAGGCCTATACCCTTGTCTTTTCCACTGATCTGTATCCAGTATTTCCATCCATTTTCTTCCAATATGGTTCTTAATATGGGCACTTCATCTCTTATGATTCGTCTTCCATTCCCGTGTCACAATTACCTGCTGATTCCACTTTTCATCACTGTTCAAGATATGATCTGCAAATTTTGATTTAAGTTTTATCACTTACTTTTTGACGTCTCTGTTCAAATTTTATTTTGAACATACGAAACAATTTAAGTTGTCTCCTAAGTTATAAGTAAAGGTAAGCGGTAAGTAAATTTGTATTGTATGTAATGGTGTAAATAATGTATTGCAAATACCTGCTAAACTACCTGAGTATGGGAACTTTCGTCAAAAGAACTAGCTCTCGACAACATAACACCTATATTTAACATTAACACTATATTTTTGTAACACCTTGTGAACCTAACCACCAAAAGTGTTTACTTTTTCGACACATGTACTCTACACCAGTTTTAATCTATATTTTAACAAGCAATAAAGAAGTGTCACTCTATTGATTTAAGATGTTATCTACTAATATTTGTCGATCATGCAATCAGTACACTACTTGTCCAGAGCTTTAAGGCTAAACGTTATATAAAAGTATCTAATACACCCACATTTCATTCAGAAAAAATATACGATCGCTTTGGGAGGTTATTGAAAAATTTATATACGTTTATACTTATTTGAAGAAGTAAAGACGTGTTTCTTGATCAGCTTGGGAAGTTTTGCCAAGTGTAATCTACAAGAGCCACGTGAAACTCCATCCCATGTGTAAACCTCCAGCTTTACGTGACATACTATAAGTGCTTATAATTTACGTGAAATTCTAGCCTATGTGAGGCTCTAAACTCAAGCATTTTATTTCTCTCGTTCCATAGTAAGAATTTCGCACTTGCTATTTAGAGTACTTTTGTTATTTTAAAATATAATATTGACCCCTCAGTAGCAGAGCCAGAGCCTTAATCAGATCCTGCACCCTTTGTTTGTATTTCTCATCGCGGACCTTTAAAAGATCTGTATTTTCAATTAAAATTGTGGTTATTTCAATTGAAAGTGTTGGGAATTGTAAATCATAAGGGATGTTTAAATAATATCGGATTTCTAGAAACTTCTTTTGTTATTAAACCTCCAGGTCAGACTCATCCTGAGTAAAATGAATACCTTGGATAATAAAACCAAAGATGGTTGAAGTGTTACCGTGGTACATTCCTTGTATACTTTAGGTCCAAGTATAAGTAATAGCAGACTATCCTGCTATACCCCTAAATTGCACTAGCTATATAAAGGTAGCCTACGATTATTATTATTGATAAATATATAAAAAAGGGAAGGTTATAAGCTTTTATTATTTATGTTAACCTTAAAGATCTTTGAATTATTAGATGTACGGGTCCGTTCGTTTTTACGAACATACGAATCGTCAAATTCCGTCCTCTACTTAGCGGGATACGTTGACAAATGCATATCTAATAACACAATTCATTATTCTGCAGGTCCGTCCGTTACACCTTCAAATAAAAAGTAACGTAACCAGTCATGTTATTTTCAGCTCCACCTCTATCACTGCGAATATCGCCGAGTTCACAATAATCTTGGAAAGTATATGTGTAGAGAACGGGAGTGGGAAAGCTCATGCGCACTTTCTAGTATAAATCCCTAGCTTTCCTCAAAGAGACCATTTTTACATAGATCGACGGATAACACAGATCGTTTGCTGACGACAATACCAACTTTTCAGCAATTTTAGTGAAATAATAAGTGATTTTTGTGTTATCGATATTAACCATGGATAATCTTACCAAAAAGACGATACCAGAACTAGAAAGATATGCATCGAAACAGTTTTTGACCATTAGGGCGTGGCACTTTGTTGCTACGTCGAGAAATACTTAAAATAAAACTTTATTTTGGATTATTTTTTATATTACATTGTGTTTTTTGTTTCTTAGGAATACTTTGTGAGTGTACTCAACTATATATTGGATTATTTTTTGTAAAGGATTACGTAACACTCAGAATCAGAGTAAGTTTGCAAATTACCACAGAAAACCCTTCCCCACAGCCTTCTACTAACAAAACTTGTTTCTTTTCCGAAAAAAAAACAAAAAAGAAAAATTACCTAACCCTGCCTGAATTTTTTCCTGCTGAATTGATTTTACCATTGCGGTGACAAAACCCGTCCATATCTCATTTCCCCTCTAACGCGAGAATCTCCGCCCCTCCCTTCAGACAACGTTGCCGGTTTTGGGCTCTCGCAACATTGCGCTGTGGTACAGCGGACCAACCAAGTTAATGTTATGCGATTGTGTTGCAGGGGTGGGTGGAAAAACGGGTTCGGGGCTATTCTGGGGGGCTCGACTGGCTGGTAGTTTGTGGGGCGAAGGAATTTTCGAGTTGCGGTGTGTTGTTTTACGAGAACTCTTGAGATCGTAAATGCCATGTAGACATAACTATAAAAAGTTTTGTTTGCTTAGAATAATTGTAGAAAAATCATTAAGAACAGTAGACGACAGTTTATTTGCGCTGAAAGCAGTTAACGCTTCCAAATTTATTTTGCTGAATTTTTTTGAGAAATAGTTTTATATGTTCTTTCGCAATTGCTTCTGCATCTACTATTAGATTGCGTAGCTAATGAGTCGAGAGATATAAGTATATATTGACTTTGTATTTTACCCCATGATTCCCTTTTTTTATGTCGTAACTTTGCAGTCTTGACTTATCGAGTAGTTTATAATTTATTTTGTACACTACAAGTAGGAAGGAATGTGAACTTTATTGTGCACCACTTTTCTCGTGTATATTGCAGAACTTTCTAAACTAGTGAAGTTGTAGTGTGGAATACAATTTTTTGATTAGTTTGTTCGTGTTTTGTATTAACCGAATCTGAAATATTTAGCAAATGCATATCCCTGGAATATTAACATTTCGTCTGTGCTTGCCATAACGCAAAAATGCCATTTCATTTACCTTGGATTAAAGTTACATCACCAAATGCTGATAGAACTTCCCGAGTGGAAAATGTAGACAGCCAGCTCTCCCGTACCCCTCCTAGCATTTTATTATTTTTGTTACTTTGTTTTACCACTATTGTAACTTCAATTTCTCTATGCTTGGTCACGATTTCTTCTAGTTTTAAATATCTAAACCTTACCAAAGAATAATATATCAATTTAGTACTATTCACCCAAATAGGTTTACTACTACCATTGATTACAGTTCACTTTTGACTATTCTAAAGAGTTTATTATCATTTTTATTTCTTTTAATGTCTATGCCCGTTTTCTCTTTAGTCATATTTTTTCGTCACGAAATATCTCAAATTATTCCTAAAAAATCTTAAAGATGGGAGACGGAGAAGACACTTCTCTTAAAATAATGCAGATTGGCTGCTGTCTTCACTCTTTTGGATGCCTATATTTTATATATAATGTTTATTGCTTTAAAACTATTGCTTTTTGGCTACATTCTCGGCCATGTCAGGCATTATAAAATTAATTGTTTATTTTATGTTTTGAATTTCAGTCGAGAAGCTATTTTCAAAATAAAATTATTTATCTGCTTGTAACATCTATTACTACAAAATATTTTACTTAGAGATTAGTCTCCCTCCTCCCTTGCTGTCAGAGTACTATGTGTATGTTATTTTATACCTTCTTGTATCCGAATTATAATCTGCCCTGAAGCAGACTGCTTCCATTTGAAACATTATTTTGTCAAAAAATCCATATTTAGATTGACTGTACTAAAATAATTGATATTATTAAAATAATTAGCGAATAAATTCGACACAAATATTGATGAAAGTAGATTTATCGATCTCATACAAAAAATCCTTAGAAAAGAAATAATTGTAATATACTAACGTAATAATAACATATACTAAAAACAGTTCATAAAAAATAATTAATTTAATAGCTTTGAAGTTTCTAATACAAAACAAAAGATACTTAAACAAACTTATTGTCTTAATTATTTATGCTCACCAACCCAATCTAAATTAAAGAGACTTAATCATGTAGGAATTGCTCAATTAACACAGTTTTCAACGACGCAAAATTTGTACTTTTTTTATAATTTTTCTAAAGTGGCTGTCGCAAACAATATATTTGTATCTATATCTACACATGATCTCCATTCTTCATGGTTTTCTTGTCGTTTTATTGCCTTTGCTCTCTAATGATCTTTTTGGGTACCTATTTAACTTTACAATATGCGTTTAAGAGATCTCTTACAAATTTTCCATTATTTTTTTAAAATATATCCCTAGATACTCATATTTCGTAATCTTTATTTGTTCTTATAACCTAATTTGATATCTTAATATACGTCAATCATCATTTTAACTGTAATTTTTTAATCTCGACCAGTTTCCAGTAGACACAAGTCACAAGTGGTCTTAATGATATCGCATTATCTGATCGTAGGGCGAAATGAGTGTTCAGAATGCTATCATTTAAAAATAGTAAAACCATATCTTTCCCACATTGCATAAGTTAGAAATGTTTTTTTATAAATGTAAAGTTCCCAGTGGTTGGCTGTTAGTAAACAAATAGCTTTTTGCCTTGCAGAATCAACAAGCACATGGCGGGCTAGTACGTGTTGGCGTGCT
Source organism: Diabrotica undecimpunctata (assembly GCF_040954645.1). Classification (NCBI taxonomy): domain Eukaryota; kingdom Metazoa; phylum Arthropoda; class Insecta; order Coleoptera; family Chrysomelidae; genus Diabrotica; species Diabrotica undecimpunctata. Next base: position 49,799,639 of record NC_092803.1, on the reverse strand, counting down.
AAATACTAGCTATTTTAAAATTACAAATACCGCTCTAAGCATGCGTAATCTCAACAACTTACTAGCCCACCGTGTGCTTGTTGATTCTGCAAGGACGTAAAGCTATTTGTTTATTGCTTGTTAACACGATGAAAAAAAAGTCTTCCATTTTTTCAATAGTTAAGTGTCAAAATAGGTTCAAACTTTCTATTTATGTGAGGCTGCTACCGAAATATGCATAGATATAAAAAGTTATAAGGATTCAAAGTTAGGTTAAATCTTTGATTTCTTGACTTAAAATTTTTAATAACTTTTTACAGCAGTTTTAATGTATTTTTAGCCGTATTTTACGATGGAACTAGTTGTAAATTAAAATATTAAAATTTGAACAATATTAAAATTGTTTATAAAAATTGGTACTACTTTTTGATATGTGGGACCTACATATTCGTATTCAGCGAAACATGTTACATAATATAGAATAGTTTTCAACTATCCACCCATCAATGCAAGAAAAATACCAAGCTGCCGGAATAAATAGTTATTTATTCAAAGTGAATAATTTTTAAATGACTAAAAAACTTTGGAATACTTAAATACGGAGTCGTGCTCAAAAAATTGTTTAACGCAAATTGCTTGGGGTGTAGATAAAAGGGAAATTCCAGCATTTTCAGTAATGAGACATTCTAACTAGAATTATTAATAATCGCGTTATTCTGCTTTATCTAAAATGTGAGTGATGTATTTGAAATCAGGTAAATTGTAAAAACCAAGTATTTTTTAATTGATGCGATAATTTTCAACTTGGTAAATATATTATTAGCAGTATGGCAGATTCAAGTAACCTTCTTCTTCATTTTCTTATCGTTTTTTTACTCCTCTCTAGTTTCCATTTGTTCTTTAGTACACACCCCCATAACATATAGATTATGTTTCTATTTTTCCCTATATAATATATATACCACTTTTGCTAAGTGATTTGTTTCTAGCGAATACTCTATTTCAACTACTTTCATTTATAAAATTCTTCTGTAATAGTCCAAATTATATTATCATTTTCATTTATGCTGTGACTCACTCAAATGTATTATTTCATAACTTATCAGTTTTGTCCTGCGTTCGGTGCCAAAAATGTTCACTTCAATTCCATCACTAAATACGGATTATATAATGTTAAATACATATTTCGTGAGTAGACTGTACGACAAATGATTGGTGGAAACTAGGAACTATATTGTTGCAAAGGATTAACTTGATATATTAGATTTTTAGTTTATACGGAAAATGCGTTTTATCTATCAACGGTTTTCTTAGCCAAATAAAGTGAGAATTTGGATCGGAATAGAATAAATATTTATTTATTTATACGAGTATTTCATTTCTACTTATAGTATATAACCATCCTAATTGCCTCTATATTCCGATTTCATTTTTACTTTTGCTTTGTTATGGCCAGCAAGTTTTGCTATTTATCTTTCGACTCTCAATACTTTGGTTTTCTTCCTAATTCGCTTATATATCTTAAATTAATGAACTTTGATTGTATATCTTTGTTTTTTAGTTTATTCCGTAACGTAATCATCTTCGTTTTTCTTGCTCATTATATCGGTCATCTGGTATTGCATTGGCAATCACTTTTTCCCCGTCTTCTTAAACCCATTCAATGTTGTATATTTCGGATACAAGAGAGTTTTCTCCTCACGACTCAGCGTATTCCTTTAATTTTACCTTTTATTATAGGTGTCCAAGATATGATGTTTTGTTTGATGGAATAGCTCTCTTTCTTTACTTAATCGATCAAGAACCTGCCTATTTGTATTTATCAGTCCAGGGAATTTTCAATATTACCCTGTAAGTCTATCTTGCTTATGGTTCTACCTCTATCTTGCTTATGGTTCGAATTGTGAGCGTCCATGATTCTGCTGCGTATACCATAGATGGCCAAACATAGCATTTAAGTAGTCGCTCCTAAGTCCTAAGTTAATGTGTGGATCGCATGGTAATCCTTTCATGTGTATAAATGCGCGCCTTTTGCTTGTTCAATTTTGCATTTAATTTCGAAAATGGGGTCCAGTTGGTTGGTTATACAGCAACCCAGGTACTTAATTTTGTTTACTTGTTCCAACAATTCGATGTGATACGCATTGGAACATTCTGAGATCGATAAAAGATTATCACTTTGGTCTTTTCACTGTTTATTTTTATGTTAAATTTTGTGATAGTAAGATTGAGTCTGTCGATAAGCAGTTGAAGCACTATGTCTGAGTCTGCCATAAAAATTGATCATCTTATTAGTAGTATACCATACGTCATAGGTGGTTAAATACTCTTGATTTTGATTGGCCAGTCCGTTTTAAAATATCTAAGCGCCACACATGCTTTAATGTAATGACAATTTTTATTGAACGCAAACTGGAAGCTTACGGTATTGTAAAAAAGACTATAAATAAAAAGGATATGCCACATGCTATAACATTTTACATAGAAGTACATATAACACCACAAAATCTAGGGGCTGGAAATGAATTTGAATGAAACAAATATAACGTCAATTTCAATGGAATCAAGAAAGATGCTTAACTGATGAATAAACAATAATACGACAAAAAATACCCGTTCTTTCTGTTATGTAATTGCAAAAAACACTTTTATAAGGTTAGAAAATTATTTTTAACCAAAACAATTGGATATAAATTCACTCAAGAATGTTTTACGATGCTTCACGGATAGTACTATGTATTTTTGACATTTTTGTATGGCATAGAAATTTGGACATTAAAACAGATATAACAAACCACCAAAATTTTTTTTATTATGCTACTTAAATAAGCCGATAAATATTTTGCCTCACAAGTTAAGAGAAATGGTGTATGGTTGATGGCAACTCAATCTTGTATTACAGATGCATTTTTAAAACGGATTTTGATCTGGAAATAGAAATAATATATGGAGTTTAATTTGTAATTTTCAGTTTGTTCACAGAAGTAGTCTAAAAAACTGAGATGCCAATAATAAACAGCTTTAGAAAGATATATTGTTTTTAATAAACAATTCCAACCCGAAGCAAATTATCCCAAAGTATATATTTAAATAATAATATGAATATATAGGAACAGCGGGTATCAGCAGTTATTTTCATTCTCGAGATTATTTACAAATTTTCGACCTTTGTCAGTAAACAGCGTGACACGAAGCACTGATAACGTTATTTGAATTAGGTTTATCGCTAGGACAACAGATTACTCGGTCTAATCGACTCTTTTGGGTCGATAATGAAAAAAAAAACCTGACAAATATTATAGTGTTAATATTTTTTGTACGGATTTTATCATTATGATGTACAACGAATGTCGTGATATGTTAAAAGGGAAATAAGACAAAAAACGTTAATATCCTAAAATTCTATATTTGCTCCTGTCTTCTTTGGCTTTTGCATATTCCACTGTTAGACATAGTCATCCTTTTCTGTGTACTTTTTGGGGGTTGCTTTGCAACGTTGTAAAAAATAACTACAAGCTATAAAAAATATACTTAAGTTGGTAACATGTGGAAAAGTATTTTATTAATAATGTTAAGAAAAAAGTTATTCTTCATAAAAAGTTCTGCATAGTCTAAAATCTAAGATGCAACCATCAGATATCAAATTTTGTCAATCTTATACGAGGTATGTCAGAAAATATAAATTTCGCTGAAAGTACCTTTATATTTCACAATGTCGAGAATTCTTATTATAAAAAGATGTTTGGAATTAAAAACTATGTTTTAGTATGCAATTACATCCTTCTAATAAAAAAAAAATTCAAATTTTTCTCAAATTACCGATACCGAACATGATTTTTATTTATTACAAATATAACTCTTCCATAAAAAATAATATTCCAATTTTCACAAAACAAAATTCATAAAAAATCTAATAAACATTGAAAAGTTATTAGCCTTTCAATTAAGTAGTTAATGTCTGCCTTGTAACATTTTAGCGATGCATTTAGTAATACCATATTAATTCATTTTGCTGTAATCATTTAACGAACATTATTATCTCCCTCAATTCACTAACCACTCAACATATCCGCCTTCTCTTTCAATACAGAAAGTTCAATCACCAAAGTTTTTCAATACCATTCTAACCATGGCCTGGGTAATGCTAAAACTCGAGTGGCGTCAAATCTGGAGACCGAGAAGGCCAAAAAATTAATTTCAGAAACCCGACTAACCTACTGTTGCACACTAAAATGTTACAAGACAGACATTAACTAATTGAAACGTTATTAACTCTTCAATGTTAGCAAAATTCACATTTTTTTACATATCTCATATAAGATTGATAAAATTTGATATCTGATATTGAATCATAAGTTTTAGACAATGAAAAACTTTTTATAAAGAATAGCTTTTTGAAATACTCCAGTCGTCAGACAAAAATGCAACTGAACCTCTAAAAATTATATGAACAAGCTGAATTTTGCCGAGAATATTAATTTTAGGACCCCAAAAAAGATGCAAAAAATTTTATCACTTTTATCCCCGGGCTTCCCTCTAAAACCCCCCTCGCAGGGGGGTAAAAACGCAAAAAAATCGATTTACACAGAATCTGTACACCGTAGAAAAAAATGTTTCAAATAAAAAATGTAGCTGAGATAATTTTAAACACAAATGTTTTTAATCATTTTTTGTGTAGAATGAACCGTTCTCCTAGAAACACCGCTTGAAGCGACCGTCGATTTTGCACGTCAGTTACGCGCGTGAAATCAATGTTCAATAAAATTTGTATCAGCTCGATGGTAAAAATTCGATATCTTTTTAGCTTAGATAGGTAAAGAGTTTAGCTTTTGTAAGCAGTTTTTGTATTTTGCCGCAAATAAACTCAGATTTTATACGGGTGTTAAATAAATAAACGTGGCGCGATTTTTGCCATTTTTTATGATTCTCGCGAGATCAATATAATCTTTCCCTTTCATTGACTGGCCACCATAAAGTTTTGATTACTAGAGCCTAACCTTTAAAGCTATAGCATGAAATTTTAGTTTTGCGTTTTAACAACAAATGTAAGGCATTTGAAATATGCTTTAAAAACGTTGGATTTAAACTTTCACACAACAAACGATCTAAAACATTTAAAACTTTTTTTTTTTTCAAGTACACTACAAACATTAAATTCTGAGTTTTTTTATTCATATTTCAAATACCTCATATTTGTTACCACAACTCAAAATTGAAATTTCATTTCATAGGTTTTAAATATTGATCTCTAAAAATGAAAAGTTTACTACAACAGGTCAATGAAAGTGATCAATTTTATTGATCTTATGAGAATCGTAAAAAATGGCAAAAATCGAGCCACGTTAATATATTTAACACCTTAATAAATACTAGTTTGTATTCGAGTTTATTCTCGCCAAAATACAACACCTGCATACGAAAGCTGCTTTAAAACGCATCTATATTTTTGTCGATAGGACATTTGGATCTAAAGATATCAAATTTTTACCGTCCAGCTGATACTAATTTTATTGAACATTGATTACGCGCGCGTAACTGACTTTTTTTTAAATTATCTCAGCTACATTTTTTATTTGAAACATTTTTTTCTACGGTGTACAGATTCTTGGTAAATCGATTTTTTCACGTTTTTACCCCCTAGGAAGCCCGGAGGTAAAAGTGGTAAACTTTTTTGCATCTTTTTTGTGGTCCCAAAAATAATATTCTCTGCAAAATTAAGTTTGTTCGTATGATTTTTAGGGGACAACTCTCTAGCGACGGGACTAAAAGCCTATTGAAATAAGAGAAAGAAGATTATGTTTGATATTTTTGACAATTTCTTACAATATCTAAAACGCGTTTTTGGAAGACATTTCTTAATAAAAGAAAAATACTTTGATTTTAGCTTCATTTTTCTAACCGTGTTCATTGTTGCCCAAATTTGAGCAATAAAAAGAAAAACAAAGAAATGAAAAAAAAACATTTTTATTGTAAATTATACAGTTCCTGTCAGCTAGTAAAGAAGCAATGACCTATAAACCAGAAACGATTGTGAAGTGGATACTGATATATTATAGAAACACAAGCAAAAAATAGAATTATAGAACATAAAACCGGTACAGCGATAAATGCATAGAGGAGAGTTATTTGACTTAAATTAAAAAGTAAGGGTATCTCTTACCATTTTAAAGAATTTTGCTTATTAATAAATAATCTGTATGAGATTGTATAATCTCATTGTATAATCTCAATTTCTATAATCTGTATTTCCATCTCATAAAAAGTATTTGCACAAAAAATTGCATTAAATATAACTATATTCTTCAACGCAATTGCAAATATAAAAGCAAAATCGCATATTACGCCCCACAGATTATCTCGCAATATCGAATACCAGTTCGCAATAATCTCTCGCAAATATTGAAAATGCAATTAGATTCCTACATTACCATTCCGAAAACTCCATTCCCACCCCTCTTATTTTTTGAGTATTACTTTCGAGTCGTTTTATGTATACAGTTGTTAAGTTTCCATCCAGGATTCCACGTCTAAAGTACACAGACCATTATCTCGGTATCATAAAAGCTGGAGCGCTAGCTGAAATGGGACCATAAAAGAAATAGAAGCGAATCTAGAAAAAAAAGGACGATTGAGACGAGCTCGACATACGGGACAAGTTTAAGAAGTATTCTAAATGTAAATTATTATACTAGATAACTAGTATATTGAGCAGTAGTTTATAAATTTCCATTAAAATTACTGTCCATCAACTATTTAATTTATTCTTGCGGTTACATTCATTCCAGTCCATTATCGTATAGTTTTGTAAGTATATACACTTTTTGCAAACTGGTTCGCTCTATAATTATTAAATAAGAGACTGTAAGTACCAAAATTTAAAAAATATATTTTTCTTTAAAAGACGTTAAAAAAATATTATGTCCCAATCTCCCCCATTACCAAACGAATATGTTGTTCCTGTACTCCAATAAATGGCCATTTTGGAGAGTAATTTTCATCGTAACGATGATATGGATTTAGTTTCCTCTTACCCTCTACTTTGCCTATGGACTTGAACCTTTGCTTTTACTTGGAGTGAAAAAACATATGATAAAATTAAGTCCGGAAATGAATAAATTGACTAATTCTAAGCAACTTTTGTTATCACTTTTTATTTTAGAATTTTATCACTAAGTCACCTTTTGAGTTATTTGGAGTGAAAATGTTCATTTTTCAAAATAAAAACCGTGTTTTCTGACGGTTTTTCAAATAACTAAAAAAGTATTTATCAAAAAAAAAATATTCTTATCAAAAATACACCTTATAAAAAATACAAAAAAAAATGGTGTACTTATGAAGTCCATAGACCCAGTAGAGTTGTAGCTCATGAATGTTCTTATTTGTTAAATTCCAAATCGAATATTTCAACGTGAAATAACAAAAAAATCAAGGTTTTGGTAAAAAACTTTGGTTTTAAAGTAAAAGAAAATGTTTTGAAATTTTGAATAAAATATAGGTTTTGCTTTTCTAAATATTCTGTTCTTTTTGGTTTTTCTGTAAGACTAAAATTGGTTAAGATATGGCTGTTAAAAGTTTACATACTCTCGTGATTGTTCATCCGTTCAAGCCCTTTAAACTACAACCCTTTCGAAAATAAGTTTAAAAAAACTAATATAAAAGATCTTATTTTCCTTAAAACAATCTACAAACTGTTTTTTAAGTACTTTATAGCTTAAAAACTAACCGAGTTATGAGTAAAAAACCAATCACATATTTTAGGAGAAATCAGAACGTGTATACTGGAGCATTGTGAGATACACATAATGTGCTATTAATTAATTAATTAAAATAAATTCATAATATTTTGATTAAAAAAAAATATTGTATTTATAGTTTCAATGAAAAAAAAAAATACTACAACTATTCGAATTTCTTCGCAACGGGTGGTTTTTATAAGAATAGAAATTATGTGGTAAAAAATTAACAGTAAAGAAATCTAAATGTAATGTCACTGTACAATTAAATAATTCCAAATTGCTTGAATTTACAATTGTGAATTTTTTCTAATAGGGATCGTTTTCACCCCTAAAAAATAAAAAGCAATCGAAGGCACAAGTCCAAAAGTGAAGTGAAGGGTAAGTGGAACCTAAATCCAAATTTTCATGCAATTCGATGTTGACACGGAAAATTACAGGGTATTGTATTATAAAAATAAAAATTACATTTACTGGCCTGCTGTTATGTAGTGTTACGATAATTATCCTGGCCTAAAATAACCGTAAATATTATGACTAATGTGTTCTGTTTTTAGATTTTACGAGAGTATTCTATTAGCCGGCAGAAATTTACCTGAATGGACCTTCCAGAAACGGTCGAGCCGATGTAAAAAAATACCCGTTTGCCTTACCGTTATAATTTCGCCGCAAATCGAGAAGGCTGTTCGATGATTCTAGCGTAAAGGCAATGGCATATATAAAGGACATTTGATTTGGAAGGAACAGTTAATTCTCAAGACCCGCGCACGCGAATTTGTCACGTACGGATATAATAAATTATTGTCAGATAAGTAAAAATAAATAAAGAAATAAATTAAATCCGTAAGTGTTATAAATATTGAACCTTTTAATAAATTCACAACAAATGGTGTCAGAGTGAGATCGAACATAAATTAGACTTAATTAGACCTATAATAATAATACAAGTGAATACGTAAAATAAATTGTGAAAATGGCTACGATTTATGAGCTCACAGTGACGAATTTAAGAAGACATCTCGAAGACAGAGAATTAGCTTCTACCGGAAAAAAGGCTGAGTTAGTCCAACGACTAAAGAACGCTTTGCTAGAAGAAGGACTAGATCCAGAAACTTATATATTTGAAGACAAGCATGATGCTGTCCTCTCGTCGATTTCGAAAGTTTCTTCTGATGTAGCCAAAGTTTCTGGTGATGTAGCCAAAGTTTCTGGTGATGTAGCCAAAGTTTCCGGCGACATCGCATCATTGGAGAACAAAGTATCCGGCGACATCGCTTCTTTAGAAAGCAAAGTTTCTAACGAGATTTCTTCTCTGGAAAGCAAAGTTTCTGCTAACATCTCTAAAGTCACTTCAGAGATATCTGCTCTTGACGATAGAGTGTCTTCGTTAAAAAACCAAGTTGCTGCCGATATGTTGGCCTTCGAAGAAAAGATATGGAAAGAGATGGAAAGGAAGATGGAGGAAACAGGGACAGCAGAGAGAGGTAACAATCCGATTACAGTGGAGATAAAAGAAGACGAGACGAAATTTAAGTTGGAGACACGGCCGAAATTTGAAGGAAGTGGAGGTTCTATTCATGTTAAAGTCCCAACTTTCGACGGAAAATCATCATGGAACAACTACATGAAACAGTTCGAATCAGCCGCAAGAGCAAATGGATGGTCTGAAAAAGAAAAGGCTGTAAACCTGACTATCGCCCTTCGAGGAGATGCCTTAGATGTGCTTCAGACCATAGCCGTAGAGGAGACCGATGATTTCGAACAACTGAAGAAGAGGTTAAATATGCGATATGGCCACGAACATTTGGAGCATGTATATCAGTCACAGCTTAAAAATCGTAGACAGAAGAAAGATGAGGCTCTTCAAGAATATGAGGTAGATATTGCCAGATTAGTACGATATGCTTATCCAACAGCTCCCGAAGACATGATGGAAAAATTGGCCGTTCAAACGTTTATTGATGGTCTTCGTGATCATGAAATGCAGAGAACACTGCGATTAGCTCGTCACAAGACGCTGGTTGATGTCCTATCCGCCGCCCTCGAATACGAGTCAGCTACGCAGGCCTCTGGCGGGTACAGTAAAGTTAGGACTGTAAAAGAGGAAGGAGATGAAGATAAACTTGACCAGCTCGTTAATATGATGAAAAGCATGACATACAAGAAAACGAAGACCATCAGATGCTGGAATTGTGGCGAAATAGGACACGTACGAAGCTCCTGTAAGCACCCTAGGTACGACGCAAATCAAGAAACTCACCATCAGGAAAACTAGAACGGGTCAGCCTTAGGGGGGCAGCTTCGACCCAGAACTTTTCCAAAGACCCTCTCATACTAATAGCTTCTTTGAAATGTCGTGAAGATAGTGTATATGTAGATGGAGACATAAATGGTAAAAAGCATACGTTGTTGGTGGATACCGGAGCGACCAGAACCATTATACGCCCGACAGTTATAAACAGCCGAAAGAAACTGTTACCAACGAGGTTACGACTTCAGACCGCTACAGGCGAAAATGCCAACATTCATGGAGAAATCCAGGTACAATTGGGAATTGGGGCAGAAAAGTTTGTCCATACTGTTATAGTTGCTGACATCGAAGAGGATGTTATATTAGGAATGGACGTAATGAATATGCATGGATTCCAATTGGATTTTAAGAATAAGGTAATCAAAGTTGGCAACGAGGAGGTATTTCTCCATCCACATAATGACAACACTGTGCAAGCAGCCATTACAGAAGATACAGTCGTGCCTGCGAGAAGCGAAACGATCATAGTAGCGCGACTACAGGGAATTGTAGACGAAGGGAGACCTGTTATGATGGAGCCTTGGAACCACGACGATGAGGTTGGCCGTGGAATCATAATTGGAAAGGAATTGGTGACTTCGGCTAAAGAAATTCCTGTGAGACTTATCAATGTCAACGACTACCCAGTGACCATAAAGAAAGAGACAAAAGTAGGAACTTGTGTACCTGTGACATCCATAATTCGTCAGGCGACAACATCTGATAATTCCAACGACAAATTCGACCAAATGGTTGCAGTTGCAGGACAGTCTCTAAATCAGATGGAGAAAAGGAAATTAAGGGAATTTCTTCGGCAGTATCGTGATATTTTCGTACCGAAAGGAGGAAAGACGGGAAGAACTACCGTTGTTAAGCATAAAATTAATACTGGTAATGCTAAGCCAATTCGTCAAACAGCTCGACGATTACCACAGGCGAAGAGAGAGGAAGCTGAAACGATTGTTCAGGAAATGAAGAAAGACGGGGTGATAGAACCTTCTACGAGTCCATGGGTCTCTCCGGTGGTCCTGGTTAAGAAGAAAGACGGAACGACGAGGTTCTGTGTGGATTACCGTTTGCTGAACAACGTTACCAAGAAAGATAGTTATCCTCTGCCTCGGATCGATGACACGTTGGACACATTGGCTGGAAGTAAATTGTTTTCTACTTTAGATTTGAAGTCTGGATACTGGCAAGTAGAAATGGACCCAGTCGATAAAGAAAAGACAGCCTTCACCACAGGATCTGGATTGTGGCAATTCAACGTTATGCCATTTGGACTTTGTAATGCTCCTGCGACATTTGAGAGGCTTATGGAAAATGTGTTGAGAGGGTTATCTTGGAAAACATGCCTGGTTTATTTAGATGACATAATCGTCTTGGGGGAGACATTCGAAGATCATTTGAGGAATTTAGAAAACGTTTTTAATCGACTTAAAGCTGCCCAATTGATGCTAAACCCCAAGAAGTGCCAGCTATTTCAAGGTAAAGTCAATTATCTGGGTCATATAGTCAGTAAAGAAGGAGTGGCCGTGGATAAGGGAAAAATCGATTCCATTAAGGAATGGCCAAAACCAACTGACAAACATCAAGTGAGAAGTTTTCTTGGACTATGTACTTACTACCGGAGGTTTATTAAGAAGTTTGCAGATATCGCTAAGCCATTAACGCGACTTACAGAGGAAGCAAGAGAATACCGCTGGGATATAGACTGCCAAAATGCCTTTGAAACGTTGAAAAAGCATTTAATAACAGCACCAATTTTGGGGTATCCACTGCCAGAAGGAGAGTTCATCTTAGATACGGATGCAAGTAATGTGGGAATTGGAGGAGTGCTGTCTCAGATTCAAGGAGGACAGGAACGAGTCCTCGGATATTTTAGTAAAGTTCTTTCAAAACCTGAGCGGAATTATTGCGTCACGAGAAGAGAACTTCTAGCAGTAGTTAAATCAGTAGAGCACTTCTATCAATACCTCTATGGAAGGAAGTTTTTAATCCGAACCGACCATGCCGCCCTTAAGTGGTTGATGCAGTTTAAGAATCCAGAGGGTCAGATAGCCAGGTGGATCGAACGACTCCAAGAATACGATTTTAAGATTGAGCACCGAGCCGGAGTTAGCCACAGAAATGCTGATTCTCTTTCCAGAAGGCCATGCCCCGCAGAGTGTTCCCACTGCAACAAAACGGAATCCAAGGAAGCAGCAGTGCTAAGAACGACGATTGTCAACGACGACTGGACGCCTACTAAGATAAGGGAAGAACAAGAGAGAGATCCAGTTATACAGAAAATCCGAAAATGGAAAGAGGAAAACCGTCGACCACCTTGGCAGGAAATATCAAACCTATGCTCAGTAGTTAAGACGTATTGGGCCCAGTGGGACTCATTTATCATCGAAGATGGCTTGCTCAAACGAGTCCTGGAAAATGATGACGGTTCAGAGAAAAGAAGACAGTTGGTGATCCCAAAGAGCAGAATAGCCGAAGTACTTCGTCAGTTACACGACAGTCCATCGGGAGGGCATTTTGGTGTAAGGAAAACCCTTCAGCGAATTCGGGAACGGTTTTATTGGATGAACAGTTCCGACGACGTAAAAGACTGGTGTAAGAAATGTACTATTTGTGCTACGAGTAACGGGCCTCACCGGAAAAGGAGAGCTCCTATGAGACAATATAATGTTGGAAGCCCGTTTGAAAGAATAGCTTTGGACATTGCAGGGCCATTTCCAGAAAGTGAAAATGGGGGCAAGTACATGTTGGTAGTAATGGATTACTTCACTAAGTGGGTCGAGATTTATGCACTTCCAGACCAGAAGGCCGCCACCGTTGCAGATAAGTTGATCCAAGAATATATCAGCCGATTTGGAGTGCCTTTGGAGATCCATAGTGACCAAGGCAGGAACTTTGAAAGTGATCTATTCCAAGGAATATGTGATAGACTAGGCATGAAGAAAACAAGAACTACCGCGTATCATCCGCAATCGGATGGTATGGTAGAACGAATGAATAGGACAGTTGGCAAGTATTTGACAAAGATGGTGTCGGATCATCAGCGAGACTGGGACCAATACCTTCCGTTCTTCACAATGGCCTACAGATCTGCTGTTAACGAATCAACGGGCCAGACACCAGCCAGAGTCCTATTCGGACGCGAAATGCGACTACCTTGTGATCTAGAATTTGGGTGTCGACCTGGAGAAGATGTAGCAGGTGAAGATTATGTGATCGAATTACGAAGAAGAATGGACGATGTACATGAGTTGGTCCGTTCCCACCTTCAGATCGCTAGCGACCGAATGAAGAAACGGTACGATACACAAGCCGAAAAGGGTTGCTTTAAGAAGAACGACAAAGTATGGCTGTATAATCCCAAGAAGCGAAAAGGTTGTTCTCCCAAATTGCAGCAGTTTTGGGAAGGTCCATACCTCATCATGGAGAAGATCAACGATGTCATCTACCGAATAAGCAAGATTCCGAGGGGAAAGCCGATGATAGTACACCATAACCGGCTGGCGTCTTTCGAAGGTGACCACGACGTAGATGAAGAAGTGGAAGTAAACCAAGTCCAAGACGTGTCTGACCTCACGTTTGAGGAATTCATGGGTGCCTATGGAGGTACCGGTAAAGCAAGACATGGTGTTACCACTGAAGAAAAGCAAGATCTACTCGCGCTCCCCGATGACTACTCGCTGGCCCTTACCATCCCGGCCAGTATCAAAGACGCACCAGGGTTGGCATCCGTCTTTCGAAGGAAGTTTGGTCGAGTTACAGAACTTCAATGCCAGGTGCCAGCTCCCGGTAAAACCTTGAAACTCCAAGATGCATCACGTTACCTTTTCTACCTGGTAACAAAAGACACTGCCCGTGACCAACCTACCTACCGAGATGTGTGGGAAGCCTTACTTCAATTGAGAGAGCACGTACTAGAGTCCGACGTGCAAAAGTTAGCCATGCCAAAGTTGGAGTGCCGCCAATTAGATTGGAGGGTTATCCGAAATATGGTGGAGGAGATCTTTAAAGACACCGAAGTCCAGGTGTTAGTCTGTTGCAATCCGCATAGTTACTGGTGCGGAGAGAAAACCGTCCCTTGTCATTTTTATACAACTGGAAGTTGTAAAAGAGGGTCCAGTTGCCGATACCAGCATACAGTTCCGGTTTCAGTCCCGACAAGGTTCCAGGAGGAACCATCTTTTAAGAGGGGGGCAATGTTACGATAATTATCCTGGCCTAAAATAACCGTAAATATTATGACTAATGTGTTCTGTTTTTAGATTTTACGAGAGTATTCTATTAGCCGGCAGAAATTTACCTGAATGGACCTTCCAGAAACGGTCGAGCCGATGTAAAAAAATACCCGTTTGCCTTACCGTTATAATTTCGCCGCAAATCGAGAAGGCTGTTCGATGATTCTAGCGTAAAGGCAATGGCATATATAAAGGACATTTGATTTGGAAGGAACAGTTAATTCTCAAGACCCGCGCACGCGAATTTGTCACGTACGGATATAATAAATTATTGTCAGATAAGTAAAAATAAATAAAGAAATAAATTAAATCCGTAAGTGTTATAAATATTGAACCTTTTAATAAATTCACAACAGTAGTTTCCTCCACATTATAGCGTATGTGTGAAACGCAAAAATTGGTTCTTTTAAAAGTTGCAAAGTGCAATTATTATTATTTTGTTATGCGAATAAAATGTTTGGTCTTTATGCGTGGTATTAATAAAATGAATATTGAAAACGATGAATAGCACTAAGAATAATACATATGGAACTGGATTTAAGTTTAAGGTCCAATAAAAACCTAAAGTAAGCGTTAAAAAATATGTGTCAGGTAAAAAAAATAAATAAAATAATCCAAAATTTGAAGTGTCTAATTTTAAACGCAGAAAGTATTTTGTAGATTTAAAATATTTGATTTTAACTAGAAGTCCAATATTAAGGATTGGTCAGTAACCTTTAATTTTTAGTTTGCATGTTGCTGATGTGAACCAGGGGTTCTAATGGACTTACGTCCTACTTCGATCGAGTCCCTAGAGAATGCTCCAATAACGGACTTGACATAAATACATCAAAGAATAAGTTACTTGGGGTCAGTAAATAAGACTACAAAACTAAACAAGTTATGCAACTACTTAAATGTCAACAATCAGCTGATTACAAAAGTTAACTTACAACTCAGCTGAACTTATAACTAAGAATCAAGTCTAAATGTATGTGTATCCTATATTACTATCTGGAGGTGAAACCTGGACCATAAAGGTTAATATGATGAAAAAACTAGAATACTTCCGAGATGTGCTCATATCGTAGAATGCTCAAAATATCATGGGCTCAACGCATCTCAAACGTAGAAGTCTTAAACATAATAGGTCAGGGCGAAGGTGACATGACGAACAAGATGAAAAAGAGAAAACTTGAATATCAGGGGCATATAATAATGAGAGGTAGATGATACTTGATACTGCAGTTAGGTAATACTCAACGGAAAGATCGAGGGAAAAAGAAGAATTGGTAGGAAGAAATATTCATGGCTCCGAAAAATTCGTCACTGGACTGGTTTATCAGTAGATAGAGAACAATATCGGCAAAATGGTCATGGAAGCTAACCACGCTTAGTTTGGGCACGATATTCAAAGAAGAAGCATAATTAAAGCTGTATTTAATCAACTCGTATTAATCTTATCTAAAATCATTATATGACACTTTTTACCATTTCTGTATGTGATTCTAAATGAAAGCGTTGATGAATAATTAATTAGTCTCCAGATGTCATTTGGACTCTTCTTTGGTTCTTTATTAGGCAGATAATCTCCAATGTAGCCACAACTTGTAAATATTTACAATAAAGTAAAAATATGAAATTGTGTTTCAAGATCGATGATGATTTATATGATAACTTGTTAGTAGATTATAAAAAAATATAGTTATGTCATCATTACGTGTGTGGTTGACGTCTTTAATACGTTTTAATTTCTGCACATTTTCTGTCACTTAGTTGGTTTTTCTTGACACTTTCTATCTAGTTCTATAATAATTTTCTGGGTTGCCATTTGCTTCTTGCACGATGAGTCAATCATTGTAGAGCGTTTACTGTACGTATTTCTGTTATTTTCTGTTTGATCCTTTTTTATGTGAATCATCTCCAATATGCTTTACATAAAAAAAGATCAAAATTCTATCAATAATAAGACTGACATGAAAGATCTTTCCAATATGTATCACAATTTAATAAATTGAGTTGTTTTTTAAATGCATTATGACAGATATTTAAAATACGACCCTGAACGACTCGTATTTTAAAGCACCTGCCAGATGTATTTAGGGTCAGCAGATACCACTTTTTCATTCCATCTTATATATATTCCATCTTGTATATATATATATATATATATATATATATATATATATATATATATATATATATATATATATACGAGAAATTCCTATTAGTAAGGGCCTAAAGCGAGGCTGCTGCATAGCACCTATACTCTTCAAAATATATCTAAATGAGGCACTCTCAGTGTGGAGAAGAAAGTGTTGCAATATGGGCATCCCAATCGGAGATAATAGATTGTACACGATATACTTCGCTGACGACCAAGCCATTCTAGCTGAAGACGAGAGTGATGTAGGCTACATGCTTAGAAAACTGGAAGATGAGTATACCAAATGGGGCCTCACAATTAATATACAAAAAACTGAGTATTTAGTTGTAGTAGAAAAACCAGAAAGCCTACAAATCGAAATGGGAACTATAAAACCAAAAGACAATTTTAAATACTTGGGAGTCAAAATAGCATCAAAAGCAGGAAGTAGGGAAGAAATACACTCCAGGATTTTGGCCAAGCAAGATCAGCCACCAGACAGCTACACGGACTATTATGGAATAAAAAAATAACAAAAGAAAATAAAAGAAGAATTTATAAAACAAAAATAGAAAGTATTGGGCTGTATGGCGCCGAACTCTGGGAAATAAACCAAAGAAATAAATCAAAAATTAAGGCCATGGAAATGAACTACTGGAGACGATGTTGCCAGCTCACTAGACTTGATAGGGTGAGAAACGAAGATATTAGGAGAGAAATGGAAATCGATCGATAGACATAATAGACACAATGGAAGCCAAAAGACTTAACTGGTATGAACACCTTCAGAGAATGCCTGAAAATAGATGGCCAAAAAAAATAGAAGAATGGACTCCGCCAACTAGAAGAAAACGAGGTAGACCAAGACGATCCTGGAGAGACGATGTCGACGATGCAATGACCGCCAGAAATCTAACAACTGAAGATTGCTTCGACAGAAAACGCTGGATATATATATATATATATATATATATATATATATATATATATATATATATATATATATATATATACATGCTCCTTTTCTAACTTGGCTGCACCGTACTGAAGACGACCAATAGTCAGAAATACGTATATAAGGTTGCCTTCCATCGATATACCATTTTTGGTTTTCTGTTTTGCGAGACATGCCATCACTTTTTACTTTTGTAGTATATTACACTCACAGACAAAAATATAAAAATATTGCATATTGTATTCTTGATCTTTATTTCCTTAATTCCTTGATAAAAGAATGTTTAGATATTACCATATATGTAAGTAATTAAGCGATAAGCGACATTTCCTCTGCTTTTCAGCTTTTTTGTATTCGCAAATCGTATATTTTTGTATAATGGGAACGATTTCTAAGCAGGAAATGGAAACGTCAAGAGTAAGATATTTTTAATTATTATTGTGGCTTACTCGCAGAAAAAATAACAGTTTGAAATTTTGAAATTATTTTCTGGTCACATATATATCATATTCCTGGATAAAAATCACTTGATCGTCCGCTTAATAAAGTGAAAATAATATATGGGTCGTATATGGTAATTTCCACGCATACTCATTGTCACTGAAAGAATGCTATATCCAAGTATATCATACCAGAATTGGAGACATCAATTCTTGAAGTTCATATAAAGTACCCCGACACTCATATAAAAGGGGTTTCAGTTAAATTTGCTGATTTCGGCACGTGCCGTCCTACACATTTAATAGACGATATCTGAATCTTATTATACACGAATATGGGATCTAAATGACATTTCTTACTGTTTCCTTGTCAAAAAACTAAGTAGGATATCTTGGGTAGTCTGTTACCCATAATTAATGAAAGACTGAAAACTTTCCTACAAAGGGTCAAATGGCAACTATATGAACACACTATTGGAACAGTTAAAGTGCTTGACACACTCTCAAACGAAAACAAGGTATCAGACAAGGGCGTATACTGTCTCCACAATTATTTCATATATGTGGGGAGCATATTATGAGAAGAGCGCTTGAAGAATGGGAAAAGTACATCTCAATAAGTGGCCGAAAAATAAACAACCTACGTTTTGCAGACGATACAGCCTTCCTTGCAAATAGCTAAGAGAATTGATCTCATATGACTAGTTGAAAACGAAAGTCAAATATTTGGTCTGTAGTTAACATATCAAAGACAAAGATAGTAGATAGACTACATAACAATCATCCACACATAACCACGATTGACCGGTTTGAGGTTGTAAGCTCATACTTATATCTGAAATCAATAATTACAAACACAGGGTCACTACAAGAAGAAATAAAACGTAGATCTGATCAAGCAAAAATCACCGTACGAAAGATGGCCAAATTATAGAAGGACTCTCAAATTTCACGAACTCTAAAAATGAGATTGATCAACTGCTTAATATTCCCAATACTGTGAATCTTGGATCATACGACAAGCGGAAAGAAGAAAGATATACGCCATTGAAATGTTCTGTTGGAGAAAAATGTTACGAATTCCGTAGACCGACCACAGGACAAATAAGTCAATTTTAAATAAGCTTAAGGTCAGCAAAGGACTCTCCAGTAAAGTCCATATCCAACAATTAAAATACTTTGGACATGTTATGAGAGCAGATACAGAAAACATGGAAATACTTATTATCCAATGAAAGGTAGAAGGGCAAAGATCGCGAGGAAGATCCCCAAAAAGATAAATCAGCCAAATTACAGGAATATGCAAAAGACCTATGTATGAGTTAAACGAAATGACCAGAGACAGAGATATTTGGAGACGGACAATACACGACATCACGATTAATTTTGAAAGTTACTGAAAAGTTCAGAAATACGGTTAATGTATTGTGTCCACCAAAAAGAAGCTCAAGGCGACCCAGGACACAACAACAATAACCATGAACGTCTTTTTGAGCGAATCATAAAGCCCGTAAAAAAAGGACAGCGTTGCATCTTGTCTTAAAAAGAACTTATTTGTACAGAATTCTGAAGGAGCTGGGTACATTTTCATATGCGATTCAGGTACATCAACGGTTACATCCTAGGGATTATCGCAGTAGAGTGGAATACTGCGCCAGAAGACTGACTTCCCTTATCCTTTACATTCTCCAGAACTCACACCTCCAGACGCATACATTTGGGGCATGACTAAAACTGCCGTTTTTAAACGGGCACCACAAACCATCAATGAATTAAAGAATGCCGTTAGAACCTTCTTCACGGTCCTGAGACAACCCGTATTCCGTAACATGACGAGAAACTTAAAAAATCGGTATGAAGTATATCTTGAGCTAGGAGAGCTCATTTAGAACATGTAATAAAATGCCAATAATATGTATTTCTAAAAACAATAAAATAATTACGAGCTTAGTACTGTTTATTTTGGGCTATACTGTAGTATTAAAACTTTTTTTATAATACTATTATAATAAAAAGAAACTACTAAATTCCGATTAGTCATTATTTACTTCTAACATTACGAAAAAAACTTCCTATCACCTCCTAAACTCTACATTTGTCTGTGTATGTCAGTCAGTGTTTCAAGTTAATTTCCAATCTCTGGAGCAATGTCTTGGCTGGTTTTTATTACATTTGGCACTCTTGCACCGTTTAAATTTCACAACATATATGCATAGTGGCTTACTAGAATGGATTTTTAATATTCACAGATAAAGCTAGGGTTTGTCCCTACTCTGATTCAAGAAGAGTAAGATTCTGAAGAGAATCTGGTCGACAAGGTCCATATACATGTATGCGACAACGAAGGCGGATAGCTCCCCATCTGCATAATATTCATACTCGACCAAGATTTCACATACGACGGGAATTATTACCTCAAAACGAAATTGATTACTTAGTTATAAATACGATAAAATTGATATCAATATTAAATATGACAAGTCAGTGTCAAGTTATAATTATTAAAGTTGTATAAAATACAGATTATTATTATTATTATTATATTTATATTTTATATATATATATATATATTTATATTATTATTATTATTATTATTATTATACAGATTATTTGTTTAGATTTACTTTCATTTATATGTTAAGAATTTCTATTAGATCAGTCTACTTTTAACTTTTATTTGATTATTTCGTCAAAGAAAAATCGTTATAAATGTGTATTCTGACAATATTTATTAGATTGGTAGTAATTAAAAACGGTTGTTAACTATCAAAAAGATAAAATATTACACTTAAAAAAACAATGTTCAATGATAAACAGTTATGTTTTGTTTATGTCCGGATCTACAAATAGAATCTATAATTCGGATGTTTTGTATGTAAAAAAACCACATTTTTTCATGTGATAAGTCATCAATAGGACAAGGAAGACCATCCAAACTATCCCGGTATCTCCAGCTAATCGCCCGTTTTGCCGATCTGCGTTTCTGGATGGCGTAGGCGGAAAGTCCGCTTCTAATCGACCCGGGGATTTTTTATCCCATCTCTCGTTTCGTTCAGGGGGTGTTTTTGCGTATTTGCGAATCGGGGAGAGCGAGCTTGCAAACGCCGAAACGTACGACGATGTCTAGGATTGCAAAAAACCACCGAGGGTTCAGTTTGCGAACGTTGCGAAAGATGGATTCCGACAGATAAAACCGACAATTTTACCGAGAAATATTACTATTTGAGGAACTCAAATGCCACAGGCATGTGAATTTAACATAATAGTAAATATACAAAAAGGAGAACAAATTCAAACCGGAGATTAGGGGGTTTTTGTCTCACTCAAGATTTTACAAAGTATTGTATACTGCGTTTGTGTTTGTCTGATACAAACTTTTGAACAATTAAGTATTGCACGTAATAACTTCTGCTTTGATCAGTCATTTATTCAATGATTTTAAATTTGTATAAAAAATAAACTTGTAGTGTACTTTCTAAAAACTTTTCCAACGTTGCTACTTATTACTATTTAAATAGGAATAAGCCACAATCAAAGCCACATTAGTTGACTAATGTTTGTATTTTGAGAACGATTTCCGAAGTGGAAATTGAAACGTCAATAAACGTACTTTAACCTTTAATTGTGGTTTATTCCCATTTAAATAGTAATTACTTTAAAATGCCACAAGAAAATAGCTTCAGAATAATGTTGCTACTTATATCCCATTATGTGTACGTCTAATCATACGTCAGAATGTATAGATTTAAGATTGTTTTTTTGAGATGCTGTTTTTTTTTTTAAATTTCTAATGCCTCATACTTGTTACCACAACTTAAAATTGAAATTACATGTCATAGGTTTTAAAGATTGATCTCTAAAAATGGAAATTTTACTACGACTGGTCAATGAAAGTAATCAGTTTTATTGATCTGATGAAAACCTTAAAAAATGGCAAAAATCGCGCAACCTTTATTTATTTAATACCTTTATAAAAACTGAGTTTATTCGCGGCAAAATACAACTGCATACGAAAGCTGCACTCTTTGCCTTTAAAACGCATTTTGATTTTTGTCGATGAGACACTTGGATCAAAAGTATGCTAAACGAAACATACTATATATTGCTTACGGTTTTCCTTTATTCTGATTGTTTTTCCCGTAAAGCCATTGCATATGGAAAAATGACCAAAGTACTCATATATGTACATATTTAACAGTACATTGGGAATTCTAAACACCACTATTTACTGTGTTTGAAAAATGTTGAAGGATTGAAACGCAATACACAAATTAATGATATTTAGAAAAGAGTAAACAGACTATATAAAATATGGTAATATTTTTTATAAATGTAGTACCAAAAATTAAAGCCTCATCCGCAAATTTTTACTCTGGTAAATTTATATTTAATATTATTCACCTCCAGTTTTACTCACTACAAAAGTGAGGTAATCGATTTCTCCGATATACAAAGAAATCTGCTGCTTTCAAGGTTTTCGGCGGAAAGTAAACAAGATGTCCTTGGGATAGCCTACGCCAGAAGCAAAAAAACTACCGATTTTGTTGTTGGAATTAAAACCACTAATAAACTGAACACGTGAATTTGATTATCAGAAATGTTAATAATATGATATTGGTTATTTCTATCAGCTCTAATTATTGGATTAAAGTGGAGCAGTTTATTTGCATTTTACTGCACTGTTAAACTGTTAAAATAATCACGAATATAGTAGATCTACACATGTAAAAATTAAAGTTCGTGTAACCTTCTGGCTAAGGTCTAGTGTTAGGCTTTTCACGTCGCGCAAGCGCCTCTAACATGACTTAACGACTACTTTCGTAGCCGGGACCGACGGCTTTGCGTGCCCTCCGAAGCACGGTGGCAGCTCAGTTAAATTAGAAATTGAAAATTTTGTCAGTGCTGGGATGTCTACACATGTGGCGACCATATCTCAGTGGCTAGATACCTGCTCATCAAGCCGGACGACCCGTGTTCGATCCCGGCACACACCAGAAATTTCTAATTTAACTGAGTCGCCACCGTGCTTCGCAGCGCACTAAAGCCATCGGTTCTCGCCACGTAAATTGTCATAACACTAATCCCTTAGCAAGATGGTTAAACGAATAAAAGATGTGCAATAAACCACTTGACAAGCACTACGACCGGTTATAACAACAAACGGCTACCGAAAAAAATATCTACATATGCACCAGTCTTATATTGACCTTCTGTCAGTTTCTAAAAAAAATGATGAGGTCTTCCATGATGAGATAGTGAGATTTTGTTCTTCAAAGTTTTTTTTACCTGTATTCTATATAATTCCTTATGCATAAATAATATTAGTTCTTCTCTTATTGCTACAAAAACTAGTGTTAAAATTGGTCCGCGAATGTGGTGATTAAGATATTTTGCAAATCGTAAATCTAATTTTAAGGTTAATTATTTAAGAAACTATCAAGTTCAATAAAAAATGAGTTAACCTTGGTAGTTTTTCTCCAATGGAATTAAATACAGGTTATAAACTATTAATCATCGAGATATAAATAGGTAACTGATTTTTATAATATGGCTTTGTGTAAATAAAAAGTATTACGTGTAGTTAATTTTTTTTAAGGGAAACAAAAATTAAATAAAAAAGAACAGGAAGTTAAATATTTCAAACTATTTTTATCAACTGATGGAAAACTTACATAGTCTAAATCTAGAAGAAATTATTGACCATAGTCACCAACAGACATGTTAAAGCATGAAAGAAAAGAAAACCTACTTTACCTACTGCACCGCGCAGTATTGATAACGTTCTGCTAATTTGTTATCTCTTCACGTTTTTCATTGTGTGCGTTTCTCTGTATTTTATCAGTTTACTCCAGAAATAATGTGGTATAAATTAGATACTATTTTATTGGAAATAAGCCACAATTGAAGGTTAAAATAAGTTTATTGACGTTTCAATTTCCACTTCGGAAATCGTTTATTAATGTTTGTATTTTGAGAACGATTTCCGAAGTGGAAATTGAAACGACAATAAACTATTTTATTTTAACCTTCAATTGTGGCTTATTCCCAATAAAATAGTATCTAATTTAAAATGCCACAAGAAAATAGCCTCAGAACAATATTAAATAATATGGTGTTCACATTGATTACGTTATTTTTCGTCCTTTCATACTTTTAATTTGTTGATGGTCTTGAGAAGGTGTACTTACTCGTGTTACTGCCTGTTGATGATCATAAATTTAGTCTTTTGCATGTTTATCTTCATGCTGTATTCCTTTCCTGTATTATTAATACTTGTAACCAGCGCTTACAGATATTCTATCTGATCTGATAGAATAGCCGTGTCGTCAGCGTAACGAAGAATGTTAATTATGACATTTTTTTTAATTTCATGCTGTATGTTTTCTAGAGCAATTTAAAATACTTTTTCAACATATATATTTGTTAAAAAGAATTGATAACATTTATACAGCCCTGTCTAACACCCTTCAGTATCTGTACATGATCCGTGGATGATTTATTTCCAAATAGAGGGATTTAATCCGTTGTTGCGTTGTGGTCGGGTCTTGTTTCTGAGGCATATGTCATTATTGGCCTTACACTGGCTTTATAAATTCTTGATTTCATCTCAGTGTTAATGTGTCTGTTTCGTCATTTAGTGTTATTAAGACATCCTGTCAGTCTATTTGCTTTTTGTACTTGATCTCCCACTTCTTTGTCCAGGTCTCTGGCTGGTTCTTTGCTGACTACTATTGCTTTAGTTTTCTGAGATGAGATTGTCATATTAAATTCTTTTGCTCTTATGTTAAATCTGTGGACCAGTCTTTGCAGACTATCTTCATCTTGAGCTATCAATATTGCGTCGTATGCGTAACAGAGTATTTTTACTTCTTTGTTTTTCATTCTGTATCCTCTTCCTTTGTTAACGCTTTTGATAATTTCATCCATGATCAAATTCAAGAGCACAGGGCTCAATTAATCCCCTTGTCTTATTTCGCTGCCTATTTCTATAGGTCCTGTAAGTTGTCCATCTATTCTGACTTCCATTTTGTTGTGTTGGTAAATGTTTTCGATAGTTTTTATAATATTTAGGGGAGCTTCTCTATTATACAGAAGAATTACATCTTTGATTAATTTCATTCTTTCTTTCTCCATTATTACTCCTGGTAAATATCCCTTCAACTCTCCGTTAGTCGCACGATCTACGATCGTAAAGACCATTCTCTTTTAAGTGATCGCCAATTGCAGAAAACTGCGAATACGCCGTCACCCCGCTTAGTAGCTATCACCTGTCACTAATACTTCTAACTGACTCTTCAGTTTTCAATATGCTAAACGCCGCCGATCTGTTTGCATTATTTATTTACCAGTATTCAAAGCACTGGTCTACAACCGTAAACCGCGCCACTAAACGCGTTACAGTTTTTAGTTTACCTGATAATTTAAGTTTTTATCTGTGGAATAGTTTAGATAAGTAATATTTTTTTTACTTTGACATCATAAATTTAGTTATTGCATGTAATACTCGTAATATAGATGAGAAAAGTGGTTTATTTTATGATAAAATTATGGGCATGAGTATGAGAGGGTATGAGTGTGTGTGGGGGAAGGGCTTGGGTGTGTATGTATGTGTGTTTAGGTATTAGTTGATTTTCATTTTACATTTCAGACAAATAGAAATAATATGTCTGCCCCTGATCCCAAAAGAAGTAGAGTTCAAAGTAGTACAAATCCAGAAGATTGGGGGAGATGGTATGAAGAGTTGTCTAGTGGCGAAGAAAGTTCTGTGGATAAAGAAGATGAAGTAAAAGAGGATATTGTAGAGAAAAGCGATCACAAAACAGACTATGATGAAGAAGATGAAAATATGTCAGACCTGGACATTTTATTAGACGAAGATAATAGCAATAAAAATTATTACTTTGGTAAAGATAAAACGACCAAGTGAAAAAAAAAACAATAGGGAATTTACAAGCACGGATCCGTTCTCATAATATTATAAAGCACTTTCCTGGTCCCAAAGGTGATTCACGAAATGCGATTTCAACAATTGACTGTTTAAATATTTTCCTAAGTAACGTAATTATTGAAATGATAACTACTTGGACGAATATATATATATATATATATATATATATATATATATATATATATATATATTGTTATGATATGTAAAATCGAGAAAAATATTGGTTTGTTTAAAAATATTTCAAAGTTCAAAAACATTAAAATAATTCAGATAAGTAGGATAATATCCAACAAACATTTCTAAGAAGGAAAGTTATTAAATTCTTGGATTACCTGTACTTAACAAAATGTAAGCTTTGCATAAATTATTTCTTTGTTATACTTGAGTGACCCGCATAATTTTAAGTGAAATCCAAAGACAATTGAACCACATTAATGCAGTGATTAGAGACAAATAGAAGAGATTTTAGAAAGAGGTTTTTGTTAGTTTTAAGAATTATAGAAAATATTATTTGTAAATAAGTTTTAGGAAATTTTATAATTATAGGTAAAAATTTGTTTGTTATCGAAATGAAAAATGGGGGAATTGTGACGAGTTTTGATTGGCGGAGATTGAAAAAGGTGGGATAAGTATGTAGGAAAAAGTTTAGAGAGATTGAGGAGAGAGAAAAGATAATGAGTGGATTTTCCAAGTCTGTAAGACGAACAGTGATTGTTCTCTGGTGGTTCCCAAGAAGTAGCAAGCAGTAGTGTTGAATGTTAGTGAGTTTTTGTGGAGTTAGTGTATCTGACAGAAGCTGAAGCAGCAAAATATTGTAAGTCATATTTTCCTACTTATATTCCAAGAGTCACTGTTCAGGCCAACGAGAGATTCAGTTTATCGTAAAGAGAAGATATTCCAAGAGTCATTTTTCACTCGGGCCAACGAGAGATTCAGTTTATCGAGAGGAGAAAGGCTATCATAATTTGAATGATTGTTGCTTTTGAAGGAGATCATTAAGGACGATATACTTGCAACAATCTGTTGTAAGATTGCTGATTACATAGGGAGCGGTTGAGAAGAGATAATACAGTCTACAAGGAACAAGTATTTGGACCACTCATCATCAGAGAGAGATATTTTTGTTTTCTGCAGTTTTTTTCTTTTATTGATAACACAATTTTTACACGTAATTTAGAAAGGATATAAATATTTTGATTAGGAGAGTTAGAATAGTTTGGGATTTTGAGTTTTCAATTAATATTGTTTGTACCATTAATTTTGATTGTTCACGTACGGAGAACAAAATTTTGAGAATCCTTATATGAGATTTGTTTATTGAAAACTTTTGAGTGTGAATTATTTCATTATTTTTATTTCAATATATAGTGTTAGATCATATGTGTTTTTTATTATTCCGGTATTCTCTGGACCTTACCTTTCACATGTAATAGCATAGATATTGAAGCACGAATTTAACCCTGAGATAAAAGAATTAAAAATTGTGATAGAGTCATAATCATATCATTTAAATAATTTTAATTAATCAAAAAAATTAATTAGCTAATTATTGCTTGGCGCACCAAGACTTTAAATATCACAATAATATATATATATATATATATATATATATATATATATATTGAAAAAGTTCAAAATAGGTTCTAAAGGGATAGACATGCACGATTAACGGATTGTAGGGAAATTCGTGCATTTATTGAATTTTTGTTCTTGATTGGGATAATTAGAACAATTCCAAAAAATGTAAAGTGGTATTGAAACGTACTACCTCACGATGGGCGAAAGACGGTTTAGATTTTTAACAAGTTGCATCAGATTTGATGATATCAGAATAAGAAATGAAAGAAAGGAAATATATAAATTAGCACCTATAAGGGAAGTCCATGAAATATTTGTAGCTTATTTCCAAAAAAATGTCGATGCAAATGAATTCTTGACTATAGATGAACAACTGTTGGCTTTTAGGGGACGCTGTAGTTTTAAACAATACATACCTAGTAAGCTTGTATAGTTCTGAGGTTATTACACCCTGTAGAAGGAACAAAACGTAACATAACTGGGGGCAATTGGTTTACCAGTGTGCCACTAAAAAAAAACTATTGCAAGAGGGAAAACTAGTTTACGTTGGTACCATGAAAAAGAATAAACATGAAATACCACCAGAGTTCCTACCTAAAAAAAAGAGAAGAACGAACTTCATTTTTTGGTTTTCAGTTCAGTAAAGTTTCACCATGGTTTCCTATTGTCCTAAAAAAAATAAGGCTGTTCTATTAATTTCTTCTACGCATAATGATAATTCGATTGGCCCGGAAAATGGTTATAAGAACCCCGAATATGCCTGCTGTGTATATTAAAGCTAATAATATAAATGAAAAACTTTCAACAACAAGGTCATGCCAAAGATGTGGCAAATTTGCATGCAAGGATCATCTCAGGGATATTTTGTGCAACTTTTACCATTTAATAGTTTTGTTATTTGTTTACTTTTCTGTTCTATTCTTTATTATTCATCACTATTGGTCATTTTATAACTTCAAAAATATAAAAGATTTGTGTTTTTTACTAAATTGAGTATATTTTTGTGACCATTTTCATTTACTTGCGAATAAAGACACAAACAAACACGACCCTCGTTTTTAATTTTACCACTGTCAAACTTTCCAAAGCTAAGGAACAAAACATATCTAATATCAAAGTACAGACATAAGTGTTTTTAATCATTATTTGTTAAATTTGTCAAAATTCGGTAATATGCAACAAAAAAATAGTCTAAGATCGTAGACCGCGCGACTAAACTCGTCAACAAAAACGCCAGTAAATTGGGAAAGTAGCTGGCATGCCAGTTGCTGGCATAGGCCAGTAACTGGCAAGCACAAAACACATTTGCTAGTATTTGGCATGCCAGTAGCTCGCTTACCTATACTTGCAAGGCGAAAAAAGCAGGGTAGATTTTTACACATGCCAGTGCTAGTACCAATCGAGCGGTTTTCATCTGAAACTAAAGTATTTGTTTTGTAATTAAAAGTTTTTGAGTTTCCAACAAAACAAAAGGGAATCCATGGAAGGTATTCAGAATAAATTCAACAAGCAAATATTGCTGATGACCACAGATATTCTTAGAAATCTAATAATGAATCCGAAGCGGAACTCAAAAAAGAGAGAAATTTGGGTGAGAAATCGGATTGGTAGGCGAGAAAATTTTGGAACAATTTTTGAAGTTATACTTCTATACGCACGGTCGGCGTTGGAAATTTGCATGAGAGTGAATCTGTGAAACCATTACATATGTAAGATAATGAGTAAGAGAGAGACAGAAGATATATTTTCTCTCTCTTCCTCTCTTGAGAATAAAAATGTTCCTTTTGTATATATATTTAATATTATATATATAATATTGTATATATAAATATAATATTATATATACTATAATATGTATTAATATTATTATTTATGTGATATGTTTTGTATTATTTAAAATTAAACGTTTATGATTATTTTAGGCTTTTGTATTTCAAAATAATCACTGTTTTAACGAGAACTGTCAATTTTGAAATCCGTTAGTGTCATGTCTAATTGGCAAATCCTTTACGTGTTTGGTTCATACGCTGGTGGTTGTGTGTTCGAATCCCAATTATTAATTTCCTTTTTTATTTTTGAAATATTTAAAAACCTCACGTTAATCTTATTAAATATATGTAATATACGCAAAAAACATAAATTTTAAAATAAAATGAAAATTTACAACATAATCCTAGTTGGTTTTTTATTTTTATCTTCGTAAAGTAAGTTATGTATATTGGCAGTTTTAAATACTTATGAATATTACATTTTAATTTATATTGTATTATTATATTGAATTATGTTGCAGTGTATTTATTGTATTGTAATTTTTATATTAATAAGAAAATAAACAATGAATTTTACTGCAGAGTATGTGTAAATTTTTTATATATATTTAATATATATTTTCATTAAAATATTTATACAATCCTTCAGTTACTATACTCCTATTACAGGTCAAATGTTTATATACAGCAAACGATGCACCATATACCTATATAACTAATTCTTTCTCTCTTTCTGCTCTATCTTACCTATAGCATTACATATGTAATGATTGTGCAGATTGACTCCTATATAAATTTTTAACGGCGAACGCGTGTATAGAAGTATAACTTCTACCGGCAGTCCCACTGGACTGCCACACCCGTTTTTTTATTTTGGTCTTTATTTCCTTTATAGTAATACCTTCACTCATTTCCTCTTGAATTTTTGTGTAAGCATTGTCACGGACTACTTAATTTTTATATAAAGATGATTTAGAATTCTCTATTCTCAATTCTCTATATATAGCAATAAATTTGATGGTTTTTATCACCCCAACGAAACATTTTTTAAATTAACAAGTTTAAAAATAAAACGATTAATTTTTATCACCAACACAACAAATCTAACAATTCTCTGCTAGCTACTGGCATGCCCGACGCCCGTAGCGGTAGCGCGCGTTCACACATTCCAGCGACACTCCTCACGCATGCGCCTTGCATCTCACAACATGCTACTAGCAAGAAAAATCAAATTCTTTGCGATTAGCTAGCATGCCAGGAATTAGCAATAGCATGCCAGTTACCGTACACACTTGCCAGTTTGGGGAAAGTAGCTGGTGCTTGCGTATTCTGGTATGTCATTGTGCTAGTAACAGGCATGTGTATCTCCGGCTTAACGGAGGGTTAAAACTATCGTCTCATTAAGTATTGTCTATAGTCTTAACTATAATGTAGTATAGAATGAGTGAGACAATACACACAATTATTGTCTTACATCTGATTACAAAAAACTTAGGTAAAGTGGTACAATACACAATGTACACAAAAACAAAAATGTATTTGAACTTTTATATAGTTTGTGTAAACATAAAGCAAATTCTAGAGATTATTTCAGACATGTTTTCTATTACAAAAACTTCCATATATATGGAATTAATCATAAAACCTATATTTGATATAACAAGGATGAATACTGCGTAAAAATCGGTCATGTATTTTTATTTACGTTTCGTATTCAAAACACGGGGTATGGTATATTGTCTTACACAAATGATGTTTACTTTTATTTTTTCAAAATTAACATTTTCCTCTACAATCTTTCCTCCAAATACCCGATATATTTCGACATTATTAATAAAAAACGCACAAATTCATGTATCCAGCAATAATTTTATTAATCCAGCAATAATTTTATTAATCCAGCATGAATAATTATTGTTTGTTCAAGCTAAAAAGATTTGATTGATCATCGCAACTGTTCCATTCCGTCTCCTTGTACTCTGACCTTATAAACTGCCTATTCAATCGTCAATGTGTTTCAACTCGTGATATCATCTTTAATAATGATATCAGCTGATTTAATATATTAAGTGATAATGAAATAAGTTAAGGAAAACAAAGGATCTCGAGGAGAAATAAGATAATGCAACATTCCGTTTGTTGAAACTGATATAAATGAGATTCGTATTTAAAAAATGTGATATGTTACATAAATGGTGTAATAATAAATCTGAGAATCCTACATCCTAGTCGTATAGGAGAACTATAGGATAAGCTAGACTAGGCGTAATCCAATATACGAGGAATAATCGATAACTTCCAAGGCCTAACCAAGAAAACAAACACGTTTTTTAATAAAAAAACTTAATCTTAACGAATTCCAAATTAGCCTTTAATATAGGAAATGGAACACCATACGTTAAGATGGTTAGGACACGTTCAACGCCGAAATGATGATCAATACAAAGAGATGGTGAGACGTGAAGTTTTACAAGTTAGATACATGTAGCTGACTCCACCTAGGGATACAGACAAAGAGAATTACACAAAACTGATTGAAGCTGTTTTAAAAATCCACAAATTTATGTCCTCCTAATATCTAAAATTAAATTCATGCTTTTTCAAAAACAAATTAAGTGTAAACCATGTAATGTCAGCTTTATTTATGCAGTAACAACATATTCTGAAAGTTTTACAAGTTTAATTCTTAGATTTGAAAAAGGTTAATTTACATTGGAAATTTTTTTAATTATAGAAAAAAAATCTACTTTTCCAAATATCTCTAAAGTATCTTTTTGAGCCCTTTAAAACACATGCCCTAACAATGAAGGACTCAAGAAAGTTCTTTTTTACACATCTTGTAGCCCCGAAAATTCCCTGTAAAATAAGCATTGATGCAATTAAATATACCTATTTGAAAATAAAAAAGACATCGCTAAAGAACATGTTTGAAAAATCAAAAAAAGTGTTTTAAGTTCTATTTTAATAGTATAGTATACTATAATTGTAGCTTATTGAAGACATCTTTAACAGATGATTGATTCTACAATAATTATGTCTAACTCAAAGCCAATACTTAAAAGTTATTTTCTTGTGGCATTTTATGTTCGGTTTAATCTTGTTCTATTGCTTTTGTCCACTTTTTTACTCTCTATCAAAGTTTATTTTTTGGAAATTTACCTCACACGCTTCAGGCCACTTTTTTCGAGATCGTCTTCTTCTCTTCGCCTCATACAAAGTGTTCTTGACGAATCTTCGATCTAAGATTTTCGTCAGGTGACCTAAATAACACAGTCTTCTTGATCTAACGATCATACATCTCCAGCCAATCAGACTATTTTTTAAGATAATCAAATGTATTTTTGTCACGATCAATATCATGCTCAATGGTTATATTAATGATCATAATTATTTATGTTTATAACATTAATTAGTATATATTAATATTTATAACATTAATATGACCCTTTCCACTAATGTTTTCATCGTTTTGTAAATCATGGCAGTGCTAAACCCCTTTCTGAAAAACTTGCTCTTTTGATTGATATGCATCTAATTGTGCTGTTAGCTTGGTGGCTATAGTAATATTTTAGTGAGCAATGAATAATAGACGAACATAACGAATCGTTGTTATTGGGCGATAGTTTTCCAGGTCTGATCCATCACCATTACATGTAGGATTAATTATACTTAGAGATTCAAATTTATTATTCCATTCTAAATAGTACTTATTTCTTGAATTTTAAAAATTTTGACATATTTCAAATATTATTATCCATTACAAAATTATTTTACGTAAAAAAATAAATACATTAACCACGAAATCCACACATTTTGCGCAGCAAAAAATATTTTTTAAAGAAAACTAGAAACGACCTGTTGACCCTGAGTTACAATACCACATTTTTGAAAGCAGATATTTAGCGTTTTAGTCATACAATCTAACACACGACCGCCCACTAGACACAGAGAATGATTTAACTGAATGTTGTTACCATATATAGTAGCACTATAAGGTGTCAGAAATACGATAATAATTAAATTTGTGAACCGGGAAACTTTTAGTAGTACAATTTCAATGCTATACGTAGTGAAAAAACAACTACCTCCAGCAATATATCTTGCGAATGACTGGAGCAGCACGTGCACTATATATTCTACAAGAGGGATGCGGAAGCATATAAATAGTGCAACAACAATGACGAGTGACAATAGATGGAGTGGTAACCCTCCATATAGGTATCTATCAGCCAATGAACAAGCAGATTTGCTTAGAAAGATGAAGAATTAAACCAAAAAACTAAACTAACAATATATAAAACGTATATGTATATCCTACCAGTGCTGCTCTATGGGTGGAAAACAGGAAGTACTTCTAAAACTTGCGTTTCGGCTATTCACAAGAGAAAGATCTTTAGACAAATATTTGGTGCAATCGGAGAACACAACATCTGGAAGAAGCGATACTTTAAAATCCTATAAGAAATATAAAGGAATAGCAGATGGCAGGTCTGACAAATATCTTTCATAACTAAATAGCTAGGTTTAGATTGACAGGACACATAACACATATCAGGCGAATAACTAGCCTCAAAAAACTCTATTGCCGCTGTCTATGCGAAATAGAGGTAGGAGTTGGAATAATAGACTAAGGGTGGATTGGTGCGGCAAATTGTCAGCACTTGATAATAGAAAATAACGATTGGACGAATAAAGAATGCATAAACATTGTCTCCAAATAACAGAAAACACACAAAAGCAAAAACCTCAAGAACAGGCCTACATATACCAGTACATGGAAACAGTCTGAGAAAAGAAAAGGAAAGAATTGTAGAAAATAATAAACCAATGGGCCAGACGCAATATGACTGAAAATAACTCTCACAATCAGACATACAAACAAATTTTCACTAATTTCTCAATGCAGAAAAAAAAGAAATAAAACTAATCTAATAATGGGATAAAAAGACACAGTTATACAACTGTCGAATGTTAAAAGTATTTTCGTCTTATACTTCTAAGCTAATCTTGAATTATACAGGCTTGAAACCGCAATACTAGAAGTTTCGTGGGAAAAAAACCATTGATAGTCTGATAATACGAGCTTTCAAGATATAAACCCAAATATAACAAAATGCTTATCATCACACCACTCATTTTACAACTAACAATTCTTTTGTATTTTTTATGCCCATTATGGAGAATATATCTACATGATTTGCTATAAATGTTTACTTTTTTTCCGTTAGCATTCATGTTTTTTTAGTACTCTGTAGAAAGTTATCATTCAACAGAAGAGTGTTTCTCATTTTTAAGAACTTGATTTATATTTTTTTACTTTCTAATTGCATTAGTTTATAGAATTACCGACAAAAAACCCAGAAACTTGCAATGGAGATGTAGGTAGATATATACAAACATATATACACCAAATTTGTAACAAGTTGACAATGATACACAAAAATAATCACATGTTATTATGAACGAATAATACAGTCGAAAATACAATCGGTAGTAATATGCAGACGAACATACAATGATACAATAACAAGCAGTGGTCCAAACGTTTTTCGAGCGTGATTAGTTGGGATTGGAATAATGTTTAAGAAACTGATAGCGTTATTGTTAAAAAGGAGTTAGAACAGCCACTGGCATTCACGTAAGTTTATCTACGATTCGCAGAAGAAGGCACTAGAGTGAAGTTAGAGCCAGAAGACGTGCCCGAAATCCGTTTCCAAATGATAACACGTGTCAGTTAGCCAATTGGCTTATCGTACATCTTCCATTCGTTTAACCTTTTGCCTCAGGTTTTAGTGTTAACGACTACTTACATAGCCTGGACCGGCGACTGTACTCTCCGAAGAACGGTGACGGCTCAGTTACATTACAAACCGAACAATTTCTGTTGTCTGTACTGAGACGAATACTAGGCCCTATAAATGAGAACAGGTGGCGCTTCAGATACAATTATGAATTATATATAAAAAAATCACCTTTATCTCGGTATGTCCGCCTATGGGATCTTCATTGAACAGGCCATGTATTTAGGATAGAAGAAAATTGCTGAATGCAAGAATGTAGTTGAAGAGACGTATTGGAAGAAGGCCATAGGAGGATGATGTGAATGAGGACGAAAGAAATCTCCTTGGTAGTCAATCAGATTGGAACGAATAGAGAGATTTGCTGAGGGAGGCCAGGGCTCGAATTTGACTGTAGAGGCTATAGGATCGATGGATATGCTTTGTATCATTCAGATGGATGTATTCTTATTTAGAAGAAACGTGGAGAGAGATCCCTTGAACAAAATATCGCTTTTTAAGTTTTAAATTTGGAGGAGGATATATTATTTCTTCGGGTGAAATTTTGTTGGGAGTCTCGCACAGAGCTATTTATTCTTCAATGGAAAACATTGAATAGTTCGGATATGCCACATTATTAACTAATCCGATTGTGGGCCAATTTGTTGACAATTTCCTCAAACTTTGTACTTATATGATAAAGCTCGACCACACGCGCATTATTATAATACATTCAGAATATCTTTTATTATTCCATTATGTACAGTTTCATTTAGCGAATTAATTCGATCAATCGTAGTTTGTCTTATTGTGATTAAGACGTTTTCAGCTGTTTGCCATAGCTCATTTTTTATTAATACGAGTAGTATCCCAACTATTTTTCCTCTTCAATTATTTGATTCTTTCCGCAGCAATTTAAAGCATTTTTTGCATATGTTGCTTAACTAAAATCTTCAAATCATTTTCTTCTAGCAACTTATGTTTTGTCATAATAAATCAACTTATAAACCATTCACCTTGTGGAGCTGGTTAAAGAAACTGGTTTGCTTGGTTTTTTATATTGTAATAGATGTGAAGCGGACATCAATATAATTAACTAAAAATGGAACATTCAAAACAGCTCAAAAAACATACATTAAGTATGGAATTTTTAATAATTATAGTGAAGTCAATCTACGTAGAAGGAAAAATGCTAAGACACATCCATCATCATTTCTTTACAGTTCATTAAAAGGTTCATATATTATATAGTCTATTATATCATACGCTTATTTTGCTACGTTTTCTTTTCTTACACAAGCTGAAGTTTATTCAATATACATTTCTATTTAATCTACAATTTGAAGCATTCATAAAACAACTGTGAGTTCCAAAAGACTTAGGTTCACGATAAGGATCCTTAGTTTAGATTATTAAATTAAAATATATTGTCATCAAGTCGAGCTATAAATGCGAAAACAGATATATAATATCAGATTTTTTAAATGATTTCTGTGTTGTTTCACTAAATAGGCGAAGAAATGAAGCACTAAAAAGCACTAAACCTAACAATTTTCCGCAGCAAGATGAATCGCTGTGCAACTTTTTGCATTCAATTTGGGAATGTGTCAGAAAAATTTGTTAACAAAATTCATGGTGGCAAAATAAGAATTGCATTTTGTGCATATGGAATATGCATTTCCAAAGTACATAGAAAATGAAAAATTTGCAACCCAGAAAATATCGACAGGAATGAGTTCAATTTTGTTACTCGAGGATTTTCGAGGTCACTGGAAACGGATATGATAACGACGATGGTTCTCGAGCTACCTGGTGGAGGATGGACCTCGTCTCCTGGAGTTTTGTTATTTTCATTCCGAATCATTCAAAAGCCATAAAGCTTTTCATAGGTCTACCTACCCTCCTATTATACCATTCAGTGTTTGGTTATATGAGTTTTGGATATGATGCAATTACATATTGACAATATATGTCCCAAGCGGTGGAATCAATTTTGATGTCCTTGTGCATACATGAAACTCAATTTTGCTTATTATGGTGATATTTAGAAGAAAAAAAAACAATCAAACTGTTTAGAAAAACTCAGGTAATGTTTAAAATATATCCACACATTTACTTCTAAATTACCCATGAAACCTTCTTGGAAAACATAGTAAAGACTTTCAGACTGATTTTAGATAGATGATAGACGAAAGTTTAGTCAGAATTAACCTCAATAGAAAAATTATAAACTAACAAAACAGTGTTTTTTTACCTTGAAGAACCGAACAAATATAAAAAGTAAGAAGCCTATAAATAGAAGAAAACACAATAAATATAAAAACCAAACATATGACAAAGATGTGAGCAGATCAAACACAATCTGGGCGTCACAGAAATTACACAGGTGGTACCCGTAGCTCAGTGGCTATGTTACTGGCTTAACAAGCTGGAGGGCCCGGGTTCGAATCCAGGCACCGACAAAATTTTCAATTTCTAATTTAGCTGAGCTGCCACCGTGCTTCAGAGGGCACGTAAAGCCGTCGGTCCCGGCTACGAAAGTAGTCCCTTAAGTCATGATGGGGGCGCTTGCGCGACCTCAAAACCCTAACACTAGACAGTAGCCAGAAGGTTACACAAACTTTTTTAGAAATTACACAAAATTTCAAAGAGTTGATACAACACAGTGAATATTCTGATACAAACGCGTTATGTGTTTGTTGATTTTTTAGCATTATTGTATTTTAGTTGAAATAAGGCGTTATTATTACCGTTGAGATTGATATTTTGAATGAACACATGTCAATGAATCGAAAAGATTGCCAAGGTAAGTAAGTAAGTATGTATGTAAGTAAGTTTAGAACAAAAGATAGAACGATAATAGGTAGAACGGTAAAAACATAACAGAAAGTTATTGTTTTTTGTTGTTTTTTTTTAAGCCGATAGAGGGCATAAAGATACCGGATCCCTTAATTCAGAAAGAGGATACTGTCTTAATTAGTATGTCAAGATGCTAGAAATTCATATACAGAAAAGCATAAGAGGATACAGAAAAGCATAAGAGGATACAGAAAAGCATAAGAGGATACAGAAATGAACATTAATAAATTAACAAATTTTGTAAAAAAAAACAAAAACAAAATTGTTTAATTTATTAATGTTTGTATTTTGAGAACGATTTCCGAAGTGGAAATTTAAACGTCAATAAACTTATTTTAAACTTTAAT
Source organism: Diabrotica undecimpunctata (assembly GCF_040954645.1). Lineage (NCBI taxonomy): Eukaryota > Metazoa > Arthropoda > Insecta > Coleoptera > Chrysomelidae > Diabrotica > Diabrotica undecimpunctata. Next base: position 49,761,598 of record NC_092803.1, on the reverse strand, counting down.
TGTGGCTTATTCCCATTAAAATAGTAATTACTTTAAGATGTCACAAGAAAATAGCTTCTGAACAATATAAAAGAGAGATAAAAGTATAATATACAGTGATATAGAAATCACTAGAGTATAATAGACCACCATTTCTGTGTCTGATTGACATAAAGAAAGCATTTGACAGAGTAGGACCCAAAGATGTAAACCATCTTCTGTATAATAGAGAAGATACACAACTTACAGAACCTATAGAAATAGGTAGTGGAATAAGACAGGTGGACTCATTGAGCCCTATGCTCTTTAATTTAACCATGGGTGAAGTCATCAAAAGCGTTAATAAAGGAAAAAGATACAGAATGAGAAACAAAGAAGTAAAAGTACTCTGTTACGCAGACGACGCAATATTGATAGCCCAAGATGAAGACAGTCTGCACAGACTGGTCCACAGATTTAACATAAGAGCAAAAGAATTTAATATGACAATATCATCTCAGAAAACTAACACAATAGTAATCAGCGAGGAACCAACCAGATGTAAAATAGAAATTGATGGCATTAATATTGAACAAGTAATGGAAATAAAATACCTTGGAATTACACTGTCCAGCTGTGGAGACCTGGGCAAAGAAGTGAGAGATCAAATACAAAAAGCAAATAGAATAATGGCATATGCTTCAGAAACAAAACCCGACAAAGCCACTGCCCGAAACGGCAGAGATGAGACTACTGAGAAGAACTACAAGAAATAGGCTGAGAGATCGAAAGAGAAGTGAAGACATTAGAAGAATATGTAACGTACAGTGTATAAATGAATGGACACTAAAGAAAAAAAAAAGAATGGAATAACCACATAAGCAGAATGGGGGAGACCCGTGTCGTCAAAATAGCAAGAGATAATCACCAATTGGCAGGAGAAGTAGCGGACGATCACGCAAAAAATGGAGTGATAACCTTCCATAGAGGTATTCAAATGAACAAGCAGAATTGCTGATAAAGAGGAAGAAGAAGAAGAAATTGAATGCATTAATATTAAAGCAAAAATGTGGAGGCCGAAGCTCAGCGGCTATGTTACTGGCTTGACAAGCTAAAGGGCCTGGATTCGATTCCTGGCACTGACACCAAGAAATTTTTTAATTTCTAATTTAAGTAAGTCGCCACCGTCCTTCAGAGAGCACGTAAAGTCATGCTTGCGCGACCAAAAAACCCTAGACCTGAGCCAGAAGGTTTAAAGCGACACGAACTTTACCTTAAAGCAAAAATAGGAAAGTTAAAAATATCTTTGTTAGGAGTTACAAATAATTACAGTCGTAAGCAAAAAGTAAAAGACAACAAACACCCCATAAAAAATGGGGCAAAGTTGATGGCAAACAAGCAACAAATGCCTGGAATGACAAAGAATTGAAACAGCTAAGAAAAAACTGTTAAGGAATGGGTGCAAAGATGTGGAAATAAAACAAAACAGTGCATTGTATGAAATCCAATTAAATAGGTCGAAAGATAAACTAGGAAACTGGGAAAAACAAAATAAATTTTTCTGGTATCAGAGAAAGAAAAACACTTATTTTGTCATTAGTTGGTATAGAAGGTTGGTAATACTTCATCAAACATATGAACCAAAAAGACTATTTAATGTCGTTAAATAATCGATCATACTAAGTAATATTCTGGTATACTTTTCCAATTTTAAATATCCGTCATAACGACTTACCGTATGTTTAAACTCCACATCCTAGTGATTAATAAGAATGCTACCTATGTGGCAATGCTGCCTTCGATCTTCATTTGTTTTTTGCTCTACCGCCAACTGCGCACATCTTCAAATCCAATCTAACAAACAAAACACAAGCAGGTTCGGTTATTTCTCATTGTAAATCAACAAGAGTGCCGTGCCGTGACGTCACCACGACACATGGGGCAAAGCCGCACAAGTCGGACCGTAAAGTTTATTCATTTGTTTGGTTTCTCTTTGACTATGTTGCCGGCTGCACAATTTCTTTAAATCTGGTGAAAAATTTCGACTTTTCTTACATTTGAAATTATAATTATATATTTGAAAAAAGGACAATTCTGCATCTCCTTTTGATAATTTATAAAATTTAGTTATAGTTTTTTGTTTTTTAATTATTTTTTAGTGTCTTTATTTTTCCCTTGTTACACTGATTCAAAACCTTGTAAAGTTTTCCTTTCCTTGAAAGATCCTTTCACATTCCTCTTACAAGTTCTCCCAGAAAAGAGCAACATGTAATCATATATAACCATATTTAATTAAAAATATACAAAAAACCTAATTTAAACTATAAAGACCATTCATGTTCTGAAGGTTCTTAAACTGTTTTCTTGTGGCATGTCTAGGTTAAAAAATATTATGTTTATATCGGGTTAAGCCAAAATTGATTGTAATGAGAATTACATTTTATAATTGATTGTTTGTCAACAAACAATCAAATTGACAGAATTTGTTGAAAATCAATTATCAAATATAATTTTCCTTAGAATCAATTGTGACTTAATATCATATAAACATAATTTATTTAATTTAATATTTCCACCCAAACACTAGGAAAAGTACTATTCGCTGTCCATTGATCTGGCAACGTGGCGATGCTGAAGTTATAACGATTGCCGCAATGGTCGACTGTGCTAGAGTTTACGGGTATACCCAGAAACAAGGTTTAATAATAAAGTCAAGTTTTGAGAGAAAGTAGGTTTGGTAACTCCAAAAGTGGATTTAATGAAGAATATGTTGCTTATATGGAAGTCGATGGCGAAGAAGAATCTGAATTCAGCATATGAGTAGGAGGTATATTCTAGATATTAGGGCGTATGAAAAAAGAATTAAAATCAAATTATCTCCTTTCGTATAAATTTGTCCTGTTTAACTACAGTCATAAGTTTTTATTTGCTAATAAAATGTTTGCGCGTTTATTTCTTATCTTTCTGTGTCGTGATATTTCTCTTAATACTCTTCTAAAACTGTCTTTATCTGGGTTTACTGGTGCTTTATATCCTTAGTTCAGAATACATTCGTTTTAGACGAAAGAAATTTTGCTCGGTTTAATGTATCACATTTTTTCGGCATACGACGTAAACCAATTATACACGCTAACTATTTCATTAATAAAGTTCTGACTACTCAACTTATACAGCTCATAACCAATTTTAAATGTATATTAACATCTTACGCAGACATGCTTCTAAGTAATTCGCAACAAAAATCGCTAACAACCCAAGGAACTCTAATGAGCAGACTAGGTAAATTAGCAATGTCACAAAAGTAATCAGGACGCCAGTGGTACACAGACACCATCCTGATACTCAAGATCTGATCATCAACAAACTGGAACAAGCAGTGATGAGGCTCCCACCGAAAGTCAGAATCAACTTCTGCACTTCTGACTACTGATGTGGTGAAGACTATGAAGGCTCTTTAGGATAGAGCAGACTTAAATGTGGCCGATGCCAATAATATGCCCAAGCGCTTCATGGTCCTCACCAGCGTTCCTGAGAAAGATGCTGACTATGTAGACAACTCGTACTATATGTGCAACTCGTCTAGACAAATGCTAGTCTATACGATCGACGAGGAACAATCTAAGTTCTCAGAATCAGAACCTCCAGCATAGTAAGGCAGTCTCAGCAGAACGTACTATTGCTATGAGAAGGTTCCATGTAGCTTTGAACAAAGAGGTTCACAAGGGTTTATAAGGTCTACAAGAGCCAAATAACTGATATATCGAACATTGGTGGGAAGGGTATATATAGCCGATCTGCCGAAGTCCTGAGGACCTGTATAACAGTCAAATGACATTAAAACACTCCCTTTGATGAATCGCTGTTCCAGGGATTTGACGACGGTAAAGGCGAAGATCATAGAGGGCAGGGAGTATGAAGGAGATAATTCTAGAATCAGCATACCTACCATATGATGATCCCGAACAATGACCACCAAGCGAGTTGGAACAGTTAGTGGGAGATTGCAGGAAAAATGGACGAAAATTTAATTTCTTCAAAAGATCAGATGAGTGGAGCGATTATGGTAAGATCTGACTGGATATACTACGGACTGCGAAGGAAAAAAAGAGAATCATTAACAAAGCATTGCGAGGAGATTAACAGACTGCAGAAATGTCAAGGCTGCATAAAATTCTATTAAAGCACCCTTAGATAGGTATTCACTCACTCCAAAAGGATTCAGATCCTGAAAGAACTTTTCAGGGTGCACTTTCCTGAGTCCATAACAAAACTGATACCACTAGACACTTGGCAGTAGACTGGATACTATGACTTATGGTTCAACCAGGACAAAATCAAATAGAGAATAAACTCATTTGATCCATATAAATTACCGGGGGGATGAGATTTATCCAATACTTCTACAGAAGGGAAAAGACGTTATGTACAAAAAATTATGTCTGATTCTATAGGCTAGCTTAATACAGGGGTACCTACCAAAAGAATGGAGACTTGGGATGGATTTTATACCCAAACCTGGGGAAACCGGACAGAAAAAAAGCTAATTCCTTGAGGCCGATAAGTCTGCTGTCAATCGTATTGAAGACTCTAGAACAACTAGTTCCTCGAGAGATTCTGTGGTGGATGCTCAATGAGAAAGGAGTTCTCGATGAGTATGCGAAGATTTTGAGTGACATGTATGAAGGAGTAATAAGTGTTAGAACAAGTGCGGGAGAGACTGATAAATTTCATGGGCAAGGAGGATTGCATCAGAATTCAGTGCTTTGTCCTTATTTGCTATCATTTGTGTTGGATCAAATAACAGGGAAACTACAAGGTAACACCCATGGTGATTCATGTACGCTGATGACGTAGTCTCAGTAGAAAATACTGAAAGGGATAGAGTATTTGCAATGTGAATTTAAAGATTTCTCTACATGATGACTTTACATGATGAAATGATGGTGCAAAAAAATAGTTTTAAGTACCTTCTTCTTCTTCTTCTTCTTTTTATATAGGCATGACTCTGTCTGTTTTCAATATGCCTCCAGTAAGTTGTCGTTCCATCGTTTTCGTGGTCTTCCTACTGATCGCCCTCCTATTGGGGAACCGTCTCTTGCCGTCTTTACTACTCTATTTGTTGTCATTCGGCTTATATGATCGCTCCATTCTACTCTTCTATTTTTTACCCAGTTCTTGATGTTCTCCACCTTGCATCTACGTCGTATATCTGTACTTCTAGCTCTGTCCCATAGTGTCTTACCATCAATTTTTCTAAGTGTTTTCATCTCTGCTGTTTCGAACATATGTCATTATTGGTCTGATGACTGTTTTGTAAATGCTGCCTTTCGTTTTTTTCCCGATATTTTTATTTCTCCATATTGTTTCATTCAGGCAGCCTGCGGCTGTTTGCTCTATTCACTTGATCTTCCACTTCAGTTTCGAGCTTTCCATAGCTAGATAATGTGATGCCTAGATATTTAAATTCCATCACTTATTCTATTATCTGACCTTCCAGCTCCAATTTACATCTTAGTAACTTTGCTGTTGTAATAATGCATTTGTCTTTTTTGGAGAAATTAACATGTTAAATTTTCTTGCGGTTATATTAAATTGGTGCAGCATACGTTGTAAATCATCTTCACTTTGAGAGAGTATTGCGTCGTCTGCATAGCAGATTATTTTAAGTTGTTTTTCTCCCATTTGGTATCCTTTTTTAGTTCTTACTTTTTTTATTATTTTATCCATAGTCAGGTTGAACAATAGAGAACTCAGGGAATCTCCCTGTCTTATTCCATTGCCAGATTCAATAGGGTCGGTTAGTTCTTCTTCTACTTTTACTTTTATTGTGTTGTTTTGGTCGATATTTTCGATCGTTTTGATTATTTCTAGAGTCTCTCTCTTGCGTACAGTAAGTGGATAACGTCTTTTAATTCAACCCGGTCAAATGCCTTCTGAAGGCCCATGAAACATAGATATGCAGGTTTGTTGTATTTTAATGATTGCTCTTGCACTTGTCTCATTATAAATATAGCGTCGGTGCATGATCTTTCCGACCTAAAACCTTGCTGTTCTTCTGCTAGTGTTATAATTTCATTCAGTTTATTTGTTATCACTTTTTGTTTATATTTTTATTATGGAAATTCTAAAGATGACACCAATACAGGTTAAGATGGTTCGGGAATTTTTGAATGAAGTAGGAGAGAAAGACTCGGTGAAAGACACTTAAGCAGGACATTGGGATAAAGGGAAATGTTGGATTAAATGTTGGTATGAGACAAGATAAAAATTTATGGAGAAATGTAATTACGGAAGCCGACCTGGCATACGGATAAAATTCTTGACCGCTTCTGTTCTGTGGATATTTTCTTTAAATCACCAGCTGATACTAGCAGAGGTAGATAGATCTTATTATTTTTTTTAGTTAAGTACTAATTTTTGTTTATATTGTTTCTAAACTATTTAGGAAGAAGTCTCGACTTAAGACTAAGTTGTTTAATGCAATTACCTAGAGACTTTTTACTATCTCTTATCACCACATTAATGTTGTATGAGATAACAGCACAATACCAATTCTTATCTCTCGATTGGTTATTAACTTCTCGCTCGCAGTATCTACCCGCAATGTAAATAACATAACGTTCAAGGAAAATAAAATATTAATTTTACCTTGCCTACACATTATGAAATCAACAAATAATAATAGGTGTCTACAGCGTTATATTTAGTATTTATATTCTATGCTCGCTAGGTAAGGCTACGTGACTAGGTGAATGGTCGGCGAATGTGTACTTCGAGCAGCGTTGTCAAACCGTTATATTTCCCCAGATTGAATATGTTTTTCCTGTTTAACTTAGTGTACTATGAAAATATTCTAGGCCAAAGGCAAGCTAAAATGTTCTTACAACCTTCTGTTCGCTAGCTAAAAATAGAGCTTAAAAAATCTGAACTCATAGAAATCCCGTATGTTTTCACAGGACACTACTCGTTCAGATATCATATCTAGAAAATGGGCAAAGGACCGAGCAACATACAAATTATGCGAAAATGTAGAGGAAACGGCCGAACATATTGACTGTAAGTGCTGGAAATTGTTAGCTAATTCCATAAATATTTTGAACAGATATTTTAAGATATTGATCAGGCAACAAATGTAGTTCCAAAATAGATATAGTCTTATGATTTCTAAATATTTTGGACTAAAACATAGATTTGGTTATAATCTACAACAAAGTTTGTCGACAAGATATGTAAATTAGAAACTAAACCAACAACTTTTTGGGTATGGACGATTGCGTCGATTTTACCTGATGTACGTTCAGCTGAGGGCACGATTGCGCCGAATTAACTCAGATGGTCCATAATCCCTGGCTATGATTGAGCCGCCTCCCGTGACGTAATATCTTAATGTCTTCCTTGTGCAAGTCATAGACGTATATATACATTTTAATATATACGTATATGGTACGCCTGCATCGCCGCACTGCAATACATTAATAGACGAAATTGATTAGGTTATATAATTAAAAATGAAAAAAAATTTTAACGATATATTCCTAGAATATACACTTACGGACTTATATTTACTTATATATAAGTAAAAAACATTTTTTACTATTGTTCGTGCCCATGGCTTAAAGAGAGATATAACTCTATTAGCCCTTTATCGAGACCGGATTATAGCAGGTACGATCGGCTCAATTGTCCCCTAAAAGCCAAAAGATAATCGTGGAGAACTAATTGCAAGGAGATAGAATAAACTTTAGAAATGTCAGGGGACATAAAGGACCCTCAGAAAAGTTTACTTTCACTCCAAAAGTAGCCAGAATACACTCAGAAAGGTGAAGAGACCCTGAAACAACTTTCCAGGGTGCACTTTCCCAGATTAGACTTGAGGTTTGCTTGGCATTAGCAGATAGAACGAATATTCAACATAGCAGTGGCTACGTTAATGGTAGCCAGACGCACTCATGGAAAAATTTGGGTTAAAATTAGACATGTTCTATTGCATATACAACATGGTAGTAAAACCAAAAATTAGGTGTGCACCAGTGGTATGGTGGCTAACTTGCTTGCCTTGGAATTACATGGGCTCTGAGGGGCACACCAGCAGTAGTATTAGAGGTCCTACTAGACCTTCTTGGAGAGGCGAGAATTAGATATTATAGACTACGAGAAAACCTGAACAACTAAATGGTTCGATCAGGACATCTCTCTCTTCGATCCTGACCACCAGGAGGGAGTGTAGTGGTCATCGGGATGTCGTGTATTGTCTGTCTCCAAAGATATCTGTCTCTGGTCATTTCGTTTAACTCATGCATAGTTATTTTGCATATTCCTATACTTTGATCGTTGTTATATGTGGATGATTATTATGTAGTCTATCCGCTATCATGATCTTTGTCTTTGATATGTTTAACTGCAGACCAAATATTTGACTTTCGATTTCAACCAGTCGTATGAGATCAATTCTCTTTTTGCGAGAAAGGCTGTGTCGTCTGCAAAATGTAGGTTGTTTATTTTTCGGACATTTATTGAGGTGCCTTTTTCCCATCCTTCAAGCGTCTTCTCATAATATGCTCCCCATATATATTAAATAAATTGTGAAGACAGTATACATCCTTGTCTGACACCTTGTTCTAGATGGAATTCGTTTGAAAGTGTGTCAAGCACTTAAAATGTTCAAGTAGTGTGTTTGTATGGTTCAGTTATAAGCGAAAGTAAGTGCTGTGGTACGCCTACTTCTTTTAGTATCTGCCATATGTGTTGCCATTTGAGCATGTAGAATACTTTGCGATAATAATAATCAGGACATAGTAACTCATAAATGAAATCAGGGATACCGAATGAATGATGACTTCTGACCTTATGATACCCATATACAGACCTAAAGTACCTTTCGAAGTGGACATCTACCTACGAGAGGGATGGAGGAAAGGAAACGTACGTAGGAATATTCAGTAGTGATGAAAATATAAAGAATTCTATTCCACTGGAGATTTATGCAATCCTGCATAGTGCAAGAGGAATTAATATGAAAGATTTCGAACTGAAGCGGATCAATATATACACAGAGTCAAGCCGCTATGTGGGCTCTAAGAAGCCTTAAGCAGTAATCTAGGCTAGCGTGGAAATGCCAAGAGAACTCGACAAACTGGGGAACATAACGTCGTAAGAGTGCCAAAAAGTACCATTCGCAACCGGAACAAAACCTGGATCCAACACAACATAACTCTCACTAGGAAAGTATACCAGGTCAAGCAACATGGAAAAATATATATATTGGAGGGATATGCACTAATGAGTTGAAATACAGCGGAAATCAAGCGGGAATCAGGTTACAATCATAAACAGGCTTCCTTACTGGACATAAGCCAGTCAAGGGACACCAGCATGCTGTTTCAAGCAGACTGAAGCTGCAGACTCTGTAGCAAAGAACCTGAAACAGTTCAACAACTTACAAAACAAATTCAAAGAAAAACGGATTTATTTCGTAATGAAGAAAGTGATTTTCTGATCTGCCCACAAGATACGATTGACGTGTCCTAAACTGTAGACAATAGCAAAGAAAACTTGGGAAAGACGAGGTTCTACTTCAGTGCTGTAGCATCAGTAATGATGGTTGGAACCAAGATAGGTTTTATATTTGTCTTGTAGATCCTTTATTTAGCCCCAATGCTAAATATGTTGTTTCGCCATATCCTATCGTTTAGATACCTTGCAATTTTTGTCTCTCTTATTGTTTGTTCTCGTACTTCCACTTCATGATCATCAAAACCTGATAGATTTCTATGCCTAAATATTTAAGTTTCATTTCTTACTTGATAATTACTGCATTTAGTTTAACCTAGATATATTGGATGTTGTTCTACATTTTGCTTTAGAGGCGGATGTTTGATGTTAAAAGATTTTGTTAAAATTTTTCCAATAAAGATAAACTTTGGAAAAAAAGTGACTCCAGCTTATTCAGAGAAGTGCATGGGTGACTCTCGCAATGCATGACCGCATGTTATCCTGCTGAAAAATTGGATGTTGGAGCATCTGACCTTGAACCATAAGCGATAGCACCCCATACACCAAAAGTCATTTCAGATCCTTTTCGTTGTCCACTGCATCTACATAGCATAAAATTAATCTCGTTTTTTCCCATTTTATATCTTTTTAGTTCATGCATTTTATTTTTATTATTTGGTCCATGATGATATTGAATAGGGGAGGACGGAATAAGTATTCGTCATGGATACCATTCCCAGTCGGTATTGGTTGAGTAAATTCCTTATTTACTGTATCTTTAATTTAGTTTGTTGTATATATGTTTTCTATAGTTTAAGGATTTTTACTTTCTATCTATGTATTGTATGTATATGTTCTATAGCTAATAACGTTTACTTTCTACCTATTTATGCTACCTTTGAGCTTTGTACCTCTATAAAGGATATATTGTATGTAAACTTCGAACGAAAAGTTTGACGGTACCTAAACGATCTATTATAAATACTATTAGGATATCCTTAAATATACATTGACCATAGCAGCGTCGACACATTAAAACAAGGAAAAGTAAACGCGTTATTTTTCTATTATCAAATGAACGTCACGGTGATTTTGAATTAAACTACCATCCAAAATGAATTTAGTGACTGTCGTTAACTACGTAACAATACTTACTAATAGTAATAAAGCAATTATCAATTTTACTAATTCGTCAACATCAAACCAATAAAGAAAGTTAATGGCATAACTCTGTTTATTTATCTATTAACAAATTAACCTCGTATTTTGGACATGAAACAACTTTGTGTGTATAAAATCAAAATGATAATTATCGTGAATCATATTTCAATTTTAAATGATTCGATACTACGATGAATGAATACTAAGTAAAAGGGAATTACTCAAATAATAAAAATAGGGAAAAGATCATAACATCTGGGTCATATCCTACAAAACAACAAATATTTCACTCCACAATTAATAGTACCAGTCAAATGTAGTACTAGTCCTATTAATTTCCTTGTATATCATAGGCCTTTGTATATCATAGACAGACATAAATATAAATGCATTTGAAGAACACATCAACAGCATTCTCGAAAGCAATAAGAATACAGACTTAAATGTCAACACCCTGAATGACATTATAATAGAAGCTATTGTGGAAAGCCAGAAAATACACAGCCAAAAGAAATCATAACGGAAGAAGTCCCCAAACATAAGCATTGATGGAAGAGAGGAGAATGTTGCAAAGAAATAAAAGCAAAGAACGCCATGAACTTGAAAAGAATACAAACATCTATTAGGATGGACAACCGAACGAATAAAAGTGATCAAATCCAACAAACGATTGAAAATAACAAGCGTCTTGAAGTCCCTAAGGAGAAAATTGACAAATGGCAACAAAAGAAATAATGAAATTAAAGGATAAAGATGGAAATATATTCACCAACAGAGATGAATTACTAACAGTAATCGAAGATTTCTATATAGAAGTCAATAAAACCCTGATAACAACTAACAGAAAAATTAGAAAATGCTGGAAAAACATTAGTCAACCAAGGAACGGAATTAATCCCTGATATGATTTCAAACATGCTTTCAAAAAATTGGAGTGTGATACCAAAGGAATCAATGTCGACAGCGAAATGCTCTCCCACCTAGGGTTTGCGGACGGCACTGTTCTGATAACAGATAACTTAAGAGATTGGAACTAAGCTTGTTTGAATAAAAATTTTGGAAAGGCACAATACATGACAAATCTGGTACCAAGTCGACGGCAACGAAAAATGATTAGTTCATCCACATAAATACTTAGGTCATGAAATCCAAATTGTCAGAGACAACCAAACAACTGAACTAAAAAAAAGAATCACTTTAGCATCGGCCGCATATGTAGTTCTATCAGACATCTTCAAGAGCAACATGTCAAATTATTTGAAAAAGAAGACATTCGACCAATATGTGCTTCCAGTCATGACCTACGGCGCCGAATCACTTTCCTTAATCCAGGCTACAGCTACCAAACTCAGACTAGCCCAAAGAAGAATGGAACGCTCGCTACTTGGACTGACTCTCATAGACATAGTTATAAACGAAGAAATAAGAAGGACAGGCGTCACAGATGTCATAGAGCGGTCATGTGGCCAGAATAAATGAAGTGAGGTGGACCCAAAAAATTACAGTATGGAGACCACGAGCAGATAGAAGAAGCAGATGTAAATATCCTACACGATGGGCAGACCGACAGAACTGAAAGAAATTATGGGAGGCCTATGTTCAAGTTTGGACTCAGAAGACTGGAAGATGATGACGATGATATCAAAGGCCCAAGAAATGGCTTTGCTATACTCCTAAACTGTACTAACGGTATAAAAGGAGACTATTTTTTTACCATTATCATTCTCATCTCACTACCAGTATTTCTATACGGAGTAGGTTTCACTATGTACATTCCCAAGTTTATTTCCCTATCTATTTGGTCACACAATATTAATCACATTCACAGACATGTCTTCTTAACTTCTACTAGGACCCTTTTCGACTTTGAGCTTAGAACCTTTGCCCTCTATCTTAACCTTTTTAATAGAACATAATAATCATCCTCATTGTCTGCAATATGAATTCGTTATTCCTCTTTTTGTTTAACTATCTCCCATTCCATAAAACACATTATAACAGGTCTTGGGGTGATCATATACTTAATACATCACTCGCTTTTTCCATTTTATACATTCTGGTTTAAGTGTACTTACTTAAAATATCTCAACCAAGTACTTCCCTATTGATCTGTAACACCGATTCTAAATATCTACATCAATTTTTTTTTCAGCAGCCAAAGAAAAATCTAAATGTGTGTGTGTGTTTGTTTGAAGTGCCTTGATCGTACCCCAATTTGACCAGCTCTACAAAATCTAGATATTCTTTCTTATTAAACGTAAATTTTAAGCTTTTGAACCTTTTCCTTTAAAAGAGATTGCCTCCACTGTCTTCTCTATTGTCTTCTACTCTAACATCATTAACCTCAGGAAGTCATCTTGGAATTTCTCCGTTATCTGATTCGGTACGAATAAATAGATAAGGATTTCGCACTGAGTATTTAGCAGTTTTTCTAACACACCTGTCCTGAGAGTAGTTGTTACTATGTGATACATATTTTTACAATTTTATAATTTCTGAGAATTTTTTACAAAATTTGTATTTTTTGTAAGTAAAATTAAGTTTCCTAGTTGAATACCCCACCTTATTACTGTTAAAATTACTAACCCTAGAAAAACCTTAAAATATTTACATTTCCCCCTCGTACATTAAGCTTCACCTTTTGATCGACACCACGTACATTAAATTGCGCTTCAGTGGAATGACAATATTTGGAATAAATTAAGACCAGTTGTTCGAGCTTGATGACATTTTTTAGAGGTTACGAAAGTTCATCGATAGGTCAAACTCCAAACTCCTTATTTTGTGGAATTTATGTAAAAATTATTAACGCAAATTGTTATTTTTAATCGCCTAATCGGATGCTTTTCAAATATTTTTCTAGTACCTACTTGAGATATCTTGTTTTTAATGCGAAATTATGATTCAAAAATCGTCGTTTAGAAGATTATTAGTGGTCACTGACTGGTTCATAGGAGGATCGCAAAAGGTTGACCAGTGATCTACCCATGATTTTGTTCCTGCAGTTGATTTTTACTTTTAGTGAGATTTTTTAATCATTTATATCTTCCGAATGACTGTCTTTCTGTCTTATATGCTCATACATCTCATCGTTCAATTACATTATTGACCTGATTGTAGTTCGTCTTTCGATGGGACTCGATTATGTTAATGTATTCATTAATTTTCACGTCCATAACATTGTAGTTTTGCATGTGTTCTACTACGTCTGATCTCGCAATAATTATATTCTTCTATCTTTATGATACTTCATTCTCCAGCATCTTCTCTAGCAGTGCCAGGATATTGTTCCATTAGTGTTCTTATTTATCACCCATAAATCAGTCTCATAAAATATATACGATGGCTATGTATTGCACCATTATACTAGTAAGTTAATATGATTTTTGTGAGTTACTATTTTTGTTTATGTTAGCCTTTATTCCTTTCAATTGAGTGTAACCACTCCATTCTACAGTTTGTTTCATTTATATTAAAATTGTGCTGAGATATTTCCAAAATCCGAGCTACGGACTTTGTTATTTAATGTTCAGATAAGTGAAGAATTCTTCAAAATTAATTTTGTCCTGTGTGTCTATTTTATTATGTTGATTTTCTTTTCGTCATTAATGTTTGGACTTTTTTTGTTCATGTAGTTAGTAACTTACTATAAATATTTATCAATTATTTACCTTTGAACGAACCGAACGACTTACTGATTTAAGATTGATCCAAAAGATCTGTGAACAATATTTACTTAAAATTAGTTATCCATTCGATCCACCTCAGGGGAAAACTGGTTCGTATATTAAAAACATTCTACTTAAAATTAAACCTACGAATCTAGAATATCAACATAAACAATAGCCAACAAAAAAACCACCAAAATCTCTCGACCACGTCCGTGAGCAGTCACACTGAACGGTTTCCGAGTTCCATCCTCGAGTTGGCAACGCTGCATGGCACTTGTTTTTGCGAGGCACACTACGATGGCTGCTGACTCATCCGTACTAGCCGTCCTGAAAACATCGCTCCACTCTAGACTCCGTGTTATTTTTGTAATATCGAAGAAGGCATGGCAGGACGAGCAAAGGCGGGATCTCACTCCTCTCGCTAGGATGGTTTTTGCTTCTTAGCTTTCGGATATGAGCATTGTTTTTTTTTGGTTGTTGTTTTATTGGGTGGTGTACGGGAATTGTTTTTTTTTGTTTCATGAAACGATTTATATGTACTATATATATATACTACATTATACATGTTATGATTTTAGTTCACAAGGAATATAGGAATATAATTTATAATAGTTTGGTGACCTTTCATCACTAGTAACATATTAATTATATCCCCTTATACTGTGTGTAATAATGGAAATAATAATGCTAAATATCTACCATTAACATTGAAAAAAATATTGTTTGTCAGTCACAGGTATAACATATTACCAAGTAGATTGGATCAACCTGAGATATGACGACTAACCACTTGTGATATGACGACGATATTTTACTTTTATCCATCACAAAAGAATTACAAAAAATGATTGAATATTTGAAGACCTCCAAGATGGAGATACGTGCTGTAGAGTTAGAGCAGGAGGAAGGAAGGAAGCTGGTTATGTGACAGAAAAATTCATGTATGATGTATGTTTAGATCATACATGATCATACCCTCAGACTTTAATTATATTGATTGATGAGAACTTATTGTTCTCAGAGTAGACTAGGAAGTAACCATAAAATAATTTTAAAGTGTAATGAGATGACTAAGTCTTCAAAAAGTGTCGAAGTTAAAAATACATATCGTATATTATTCATATATTGTATTGGGGCTATTAAAAGCTTCTGAGCATTCTAAAATTAACAAAAATAAGTTATATAATGGCACTCAAAATCCAGAAGAAGGGAATTATATCAAAACATTAACAGAAACTAAAAAAAATATCACAAAAACTAAGTTATTTAACAGACCTATACCAAATATTTAAAATGTATGTTGTATCACAGCTTCCTTATCTTTGATATAAAATCGTGACCGAGATAACGGAGGGGGAATAAATTCTACGCAGTTTTATTTTATCACAATCTCGTGTTTTTCACAAATGGCAACGTTGCCTAATTTAGATAAAAAGCTTATTACGCGGTACAAGTGGATCTAGCTAGAGATAGGAGTTATGGTTTTTACCTAATAGTTTTATCATGATATAATACAAAAAATGTTCAATAAATCATTAATAAATTTATAACTCAAACATACAGAGTAGGTATAAACGAGGATATATGTATGCCTTTTTGTGGAATGCAACAAAAACAAAGCATTCGATTAGCGGAACACCTAGATATTTAAATCTCTAGAAAACTGTAGGAATATCAAAAATATGTATGGGCGAAACTAGATAGGTACTATATGGGAAGAACGAAGTATTAACATACAAGAAAAGAAAACTAATGTTAAATTATGATATCCAGTTAATAACTACAAACAATCTCACTTAATTGAAAGGCATGCTAGAAAAACTACGAGAAAAATTAAAAGAGCAATGACTAACAAAAACACACGCTAAACAAAAATAATGCTGATAACCTAAGAATCGAGTGGTCGAGTGGTACGAGTAGAAATATATTGGCAAGATAATACAAATGGGGAAACGGTCGAGGTAGTTTATCGAGATAAGGCACATACTTAGGATAGACTGGATAATGGATAAATAAATAAATGCAATACGCACATCTTAATATATTGATTTGACAAGCATAGACTTTATTCGAAAAATTAAACCACTTTCTACGAAACAGAGAAACTAAAGCAAATAATTCTACTTCACAATTCGTAATCCCAGTTCTAATATGTGGAGTAGAAACTTGATACTGACATAAAAAACTTTTCGTCAACTCCAAGTAACTCAACTACGTATGGTAAAAGCAGTTATACTAGGGATATCCATGCAAAACAAAACAAACCAATCTGATGACATACAATGCATTATGATAATAGAAAAGACTAGAGACCTCTATATAGCATTTAGACTTAAACTGAAATGAAAGATTCTTGAATTATCTTAATGTGTCGGCCTAGTGCTTCTACCATCCTTTACTTTAAAATAGTATAAATAAATCTTTAAACCCATTGGAGTAAGTATACTATGTCAGTAAGTAATATAAGTAAATTATTAAGCAAGTGCTTAGACGCTTAGTATTTAAAATTTATTGGGTCATGAATTTAACGACGTTGAATGAAAGAAAATATTAATATTAAGACTACTGTTTCATTGTGATAACCATTCTTATCTTATAAGTCGTTCTTGAAAAAGTGTTAAAAATTGATCTAAAGAGTTAAAAGAGAAATCTGTTTCAGACAAATTTAAAATATTAATAAAAGTTTAATACAGAAGAAAATATATTGTACATGTAGTAGAATCAAGAGAGGTCCAGGAACAATAGATCTACAATTGCCGAATTTAAGGTAAGGGACACATTTTAGAAACTTAAAATAATCGTTACGATGGCGAAGCTTTGACAATCTTCAAAAATTCTGCTTTTATATACATAACAACCACAGAATACAAAAAATTCCTATGATTGAACATTCTTTACTTTTCAATCGAAGTTACTGTTGTTAAGGCAAAATTGCAGCATTTTTCTTTCTTTATGGTGAACTCCTGCGACCTTATATGAAATAGGGAAAAGATTACCCTTCCGCTACTTAACAGATGACACGTCTACCTTTACTACAAACAAACAAAGGATACGCCGTCTCCTAACAAAGGCCCAACGTTACCAACTATAATGTGTACCTAGAACACGGGAATAATTGCCACCTCACCCTGTACTATTCACGTTGAATGTACCCTTTAACTGCAGTGACACTGAGTGCCAAGTACTAGACGCCTTTAAAAAAGACCCTCACATGCCAGTCGGTGTTGGTAGTTGGATTGGGGGAAATCGGTGTTCACGTGACTAGATGTGGGCTTCAAAAGGGTTTGTTTGTTTGGTAATTTGGCATAATTAAATTTTTTTTTGTAATGCGTTTTTCTTCCTGTATTATCTTATATGCTTTCATATCAACCATTGGATATTTCTATTTACCTATGAATTGTCGGGTTATCAGTCTAATCTTAAAATTTAAAAAAATTAGTTTAAATATATTTATGTTATACTGGATATTTTAGATATTATTGTATTGGACCATTCCCAATAGCACAAAAGACGATATAAAGTTGACAAAATTAAAATTTAATTAAAAAGTTCAATGCACGTAAACTAAAAATTAATGAAACAAAAAAATGCGAATTAAGCGGAATGACACATGATGCTGAGTTGCTAAAAAATATTGTATTAAGATGATGTTTATAGTATTATCTAATATAGACTATCGAGCAGTGGAAATATGTGTTGTTCACAGATGAGGCCAGAATTCAGGTATACTAGTGGCGAACGGTATGCCAGTTATAAACTCATACAGAGCGTTAGATTTGAAAACTTCTCCATTGATAGATATACCTTCTACTGAATCTGAAAGCGCTTCTTTAAATACCGCTTCACTATAGATATCCAAGAGTATTGGGGACAGCACGCAACCCTGGCGGACTTCTCGCTGTATTTTGATATTTTGGGTTTTGTGGTTTTCAGCTCGTAGCTTGGCAGATTGATTCTATTATATAGATTAGATATAATTTTTATACCATGACTGTCAATATTTTTGTTTTTTAATATATTTACAAGCTTTTTATGTCGAATCTTATTAAATGCCTTTTCAAAGACTACAAAACATAAGTACATACCCTGATTCAAGTTCATGCATCTCTGAGCCCGCACATTCAAGCCGAACAAAGCATCTCTTGTGCTCATACCATTTCTAAAGCCAAATTGTGTGTCACTAATTACATATTTAAGAGTTTTAACAATTCTGCTGTGTGTTATTTTTAAAACTGTTTTAAGTCTGTGACTCATGACAGCTATTGTTCTGTGATCTGAGCAGGTTGTTGCACTTTACTTTTTGGGAATTGCTACAGAGGTCGATTGCAGCCATTGTCTGGGGATTGTGGCAGTCTGATATATTAGATTAAAGAGTTTAACCATTATATCAATAACATCTTCATCAACAAGTTTTAATAATTCGATGGGTGCATCATCTGGTTCAGTAACTTTTTCATCTTTTGTGTTTTTGATGGCATATACTTATGACTTATTCTCGTAATATTGGTGGTCCGGTATCCTCTGTGGTTTCTAATGACGGTTCTTGTCTTTCATCATTAAATAGTTTTTGGATGTAATTGGTCCAGTGACACAATCTGTCCTTCACATCAGTAATAATATCCCCTTTATCATTTTTAAGGATATTCGTTCTTGTGCTTTTTCTAGAACATGTCATTTCTTTGATTTTTTTTGTGTAAATTAACGCTAGCATACTTTTATCCAGATCTTCTATTTCCTTGCAACCGTCGGAGAGCCATATCTCTTTTGCCCCTCGAATTTTCTTTCTCACGTTTCTCTGAATTTCTTTGTATTCATTCAGGTCTTTTGCTTAATGTTTTCAATCAACATTAAGAAAACTAAATTTATGAGGATATCGAAAACCCAAAATAATGATGAAAACCTTAATTAACTGTAAGACTCTAGAACAAGTAGAAAACTGCAACTATCTTGGCACAATAATAAATGACTACTCCTAAAATATGTGGTAGCAATGCTGTTTGCATATGTTGTCGTGAATAACTTTAAATTTAGATTTATTCTTCATTAACTACATAAAGTTCTTTGTACCTAAGATTAACTAAAGGTTAAGTCATAGAGGGCTGTTTCGTATTTGTAAGAAAGATTGCTCGCCCATAAACAGCATGATGAGTCAGCGCCATATAATTCTAAAAAATGGCAAGATAGATATCTTCAACACCAATACCAAAGCCATTAAATCTAGCTTTCTACCTACTTCAATAACTATATCTTAGTGGGTATATCTGGCATCTGGCATAGATATATCTAGATATAGATGTCTATCTACATATGTGTGTGTGTCTGTATATATATTTCTATATGTTTGCATATAAAATTCATACTTGTAATTACATTTTCTTTCTGTAAAATGTGTTTGTTGTGAAATAAATAAATAAATCAAAGTTTGAATTGAAAAAGGACGAACAAACTTCAATAAAAGATGAAAAAGGTGAGCCCATATACCAGTATATGGGTTGACTTCTGTTAGGTTATCTAAATGATATATTATTATTCAAACTTTAGAGCAGCAGACTTGAGAACCAGATTTAAGTCCGATTGAGTTGAATAAAATAGTTCGAGTTGGCTAGTTTTGAAAAATCAGTTTGACGTCATGTATTTGCCCCAATAAACATGTAAAAATTTAAGTAGGTTGTTCCTTTACAATGGGAAAACATTTCTCAAGCAAGCATGCAGAATTTGATGACAAGCTTACCCAGACAATTGCAAGCAGTGATACGTTATTAAAGTCCATAATTTTTTGAACTAAACTTTTTGTTTGTTTTTCGAAGTTTAAAGATTTGCTCACTTTCCAATTTTTTGTACCTTATCGCTTTTTGCCTAATTCCTTCAAGTTTATATTGAAATGAATTGTTCTCACTGCAATATTGTTTCCTTTGTTACTTGTTATTATTGTTATTATAGTGGTGCGATCATTTTGAATAGGAATGTAAAAAAACAAAAGGTTTTACAATTTTTTTGATAAAAATAGTCTTATTCGCGGCGGGAATATTGGAGCATTTATCTCATAATAGCAATATTTTTTTCTCTTAAATTATTGACATGTATTGTCTGCTAGACATTTAAACGGTATTTAGATCGGAATTGTCGATACTTAATGGTTACACCCATTTCCCCTATTAATATACACATTGTTGCCAAGTAAACAGGAAACAATTTACAGACAGATGTGTGTATGTGCATCGAAACGTTAAAAATGAAAACAAAGACTGCAATGCACATGCCACGCACGTAGACGAACACCGTGGATCTATAATTATATGGCAAAATTTATTCCCAAAGATGTCCCTTAGAAATTTCCGTTTTTCGTCATTTTTGATCAACCCTACGGAGACAAAGACAAGGATTGTGTGTACTGCATTGACTCGTTAAAAAATGAAAAAGACGATATTCATGCCAGACAAATATATATGCACCATGTGCTTATAATTGAGACAATTTCGAATGTGTCCGGAATACAAGAATTCTTTTTTAGTTCTGTCAAAATGATAAGTATTTTATATTGGGATTCAACTTTCAATGTGAAATATCCGAAAATAAATATATCTTCTTGTTTTTATAGGTTTTTATATGTCCTGTCATTTCTGTCATTTACATTATTGCGCCGTTGACGTCCAGCTGCCATACTAACTTTTTGGGGGTCTATCAACTGTACTTTTTGATTATGGTTTTTGCGTTTTGCCCACTTTGCAATTCGATCTGGACCAATCCGTTCTACGTGGTCTCTCCAACAGCGGCGCCTTGCTCTCACCATCTGACAACATCTCGTTCCAATCCTAGTGTCATCATTACGTATCCATTCATTTAATGTAGTCCTCTCTATTCTTCGTAAAATTTTCATATGTGATGTTTTCAGTTTTCTTTGTGTTTCTAATGTTTTGGCTCTTGTCTCAGATGTAATAAGTCAGTATGGAACTGACGCAGGTCTTATAAATAAGCTTCTATCTGCCGCTTCACCTCCAATAAATGGTCGGGTTCTGACACCCGTACTATAACTAAATTTTTTAATGTGATTTTCGTGGAGTCCTATTTGTGTTTTTTCAATGAAAAATTGATAGAACCAGCTTAATAAAGAAAACATTTCTGTAATTTTGCTACCAAATGATCGCTCCTAGTAGTGATACTTAAATACTTGACCATACCTCTGAAGATGGCCGAAAGCGGTCAGCTATTACTTAATTAAATTGTTTAAAAACATCAATACGTTCCTTTTTCCATTTTTGATTTGTCATAAGTGTGTACAAAAACATATCAGTCTTTTAATTTTTTATGAATACGGTTCCTCTCAGTGGTCATGTATTTATTTCTCCACATTATATCCAGTAAATACCCTGATATTCTTGCGGCTTTTTTTGATCTGATTGTCCACTTCATTTGGTTTACTTCTGCTGCTTGTTGTCTCTACGCCTAAATAATTGAGACTGATCACCTGATTTATTATGTGATCATTTATTACCTACCAATATGCATCGTATCGGATCTTTGGATATTACCATAGATTGTTTTTTCGTAAGAAATTTACATATTTAGTCTTCGTGTCGCTAGGTTAAACCTGTAGGCAAGGCGTCGTAGGTCGTCATTTTAAGCTATCAGGATAGCATCATCTACATCGCAGAGCATTCTTTCTTCGGAAAACACAGTACTGATAGACAAAGAAGGAGACATATAAGCTAAAATAAATGAGAGAATAGGAAATACGATAAAACTTCTACACAATGAACAATAACTTTACAAACAAAAAAGAAATATCTCAGAAAACAAAAATTAACGTATACAAATCAATCTACAGCTAACATTAACTTATGGATGTGAAACATAGACATTGTCCCAAAGACAGAAAAACAAGATCCAGGCTGTAGAAATGAAGTATCTAAGGCGAGTTCGAGGTGTGAAAAAAAGAGATATTATTCTTTCTTCTTCTTCCTTTTTGTATGTAGACTTTAAAGCCTGTTTCTTCTTCAATATTAGCCTCCTAAACTGTTTAAATTATCGCACTATCTTTTTTTTGGTCTGCCAATATTTCTTCGTCCATTTGGTGACTTATCTCGTGCTATTCGTACTATCCTATCCTCTGCCACTCTACTAATATGTTCGTTCCACTTCTGTTTCTGTTTTGTCACCATCCATTTATGTCTTCTATATTGCATGCTTTTCTGATGTTTTCGCTTCTCTCCCCATCCAACAGACTTTTCTCTGATATTCATCTCTGTTGTTTCTAGTAGTCGTCTCGTTTTAGATGTATCAGGTCTTGTTTCCGCCGTGTATGTTAATAAAGGTTTAATTGCTGCTTTATAGATTGTTGTTTTTGTGTCTTAACAATATAATAATACAATATATTCTCAGAATATAGATCACTGTCGGTTTACTTAAATCTAAACCTCTTAAAAAAGTCTCTATAAATACAAAAATTAAAATGGTCGATTCTGCCTCAAATATTATATTCTCGCACTAAAAGTTTATAAAAATTAAACATCAAACTCTTCAATTTTATTAAATCTTCTTATACCACGTCCATGTCTCTCACCCACACTAAACAACAATATATAGGTTATATTTTTGATTTCGCGATAACCTACAACATAATAACAGACTACACAATAAACACAATTTATCTTCCAGATAACTTATTATTAGTTAGGTAATTTATTTGGCAAATAAATATTTTATATTTTATCTACCAGATAAGTTTTGTGTACCGGCGTTAGGAGAAGATGTAGAAAGAAGGTGTCAAGAAAGGACATAATGAAAACTATTGCAAATTCACAGCAGAATAATAATTATCCATACATAAGTTTTTTTCGGAAGCCGTCCGATTTAAACCGATCACACCGCTTCATGATACCCGCTCCAGACTTTTGGAACCTAGTAACAACTTGTACAGGTCTGAAGTCATTGGTCTGAAGTCATGGTTGACTGTTTCAGGTTCCCTACTGTAGAGTCTTCAGTCTCCATGAAAAAGTCACATTAGAAGCAGATGTCCCTTGACTGGCGCATTTACAGTAGGAAAGCCTGTTATGATTCTAACTTCTAAGCTAATTCCCCCTTGTTTTCTGAAATACATTATGCTATGTACTTGACCGGGTATATTTTCTTAGTGAGAGTTATACTATGATCGGATCAAGGTTTATTTCCGGTCGCTGGCGGTTCTTTTTGACACTCCTAACCCCGGCTCTAATTAAAAAACATTTTTTCCATATAAGCCAATAAACCAATAAACATATAAACATTGTTTGTGTACCTTACTACATAAGAACTTTCTCATTGAAGTGTTTGAACTGAATGTTGAGATTAATTTCTTCAAAAAACAATTTGGAACTTCACACTTGCAGTAATATTCCACAATGCGACATAAAACTACATACTGGAACTTTATCGTTGGATATATAATTAAAAATTACTTATAAAACAGTTAGTAGGAGTGAATTATAAATGTATTTGACGAAATAGGAGGGAGATATTCGATGTCGAAATATCGATAAATGATTTGATAATTTCGATAAAATAAATAATTACGTAGCTTATATAGAAATTATGGAAAGCATACAAACAGACAGAAAGATAATTTCACATTAATTTCTAGAACATGGACTAATTAGAATGAGAAAGAAAATAAACAGCGATTAGTGCAATTGATTAACAAAAATATACTAAACAAAAACGTAAGTGGTAAAATGGGACACAATAGATATCAGAGGTCTCAGCGAGCCCTATACTTACAAACCACACATACATAGTAACAAAAGCAAGCATTGCATTTGCAAGCAAAGTGCAATGTAGGTACAAGATAAAATTAAAACAACTGCTCCATTCTACAATAGATAGGAAAAAAAGAGCAAAGGTCAAAAAATAGTAAATAGTAAGGCCGCTTTATTATGTTTATGAGCAAATGAACTTAAAACCAGAAGACCATGGAAAACAAGCCTGGCGGTGACTTTATCTAAGGCTAGAAAAAGGTTATAAATATTAGATTTTTGGCAGATTTCGACTTTTAATGTATAAATGAGATCTATGGAATATGTGATGGATTCGAGTATTCGAGCGTTTTTATATTAGTAGAGATACGTCGACGATATACTGCTATGCTTTACATGAACTAACAGACAACTTTACCAATTCTTATCTTGCATTAATTCACTCCATGTCATATTGAATTTACAATAGAAACAGAACAGAATCAATCCATAAATTTTCTAGATTTAAATATTATCAGACTTGAAAACAAACATGAGTTTTCGGTATTCCATAAACCTGCCCATACTGACACGACTATACACAATTCATCATCCCATCCTATACAACATAAATTGGCAGCCTATAATAGCATTTACATATATTAGTAGAAATTCCCATGTCAAAAAACAACTTCGAGATAGAATATCATTAGACAAATAGCAGTAAACAATCGCTACAACGAACAGAAAATAAACAAAATTTTCAACCAAAAACTGCATAAGAAAGCCCTGAAATTAGTCTTTCCACAAACAGAGAAGAAACCTTGTACTTTCTGCTCGATTACACATACAGGCAAGATATCATCAAAAATAGCCAAACACATAAAAAAGAAAGGAATAACGCCAGCTTTCGGAACAAAAAATAACTTAAACAAATATATTTAGAACAAGATCCAAAAGAAAAAACACTTAAACAATGGTGTATACAAACTTACATGTGGCGACTGCCCAAAAACTTACATCGGTCAATGGGTAGAACCTTTAACGAATGGATAGCAGAACACAAAAGGGCTTTCAATAATAGAATAACAGATTCTACTTACGCACTTCACCTTCTAGATCATAATCTTTTTTTTAATAACCAATCTCAAATTTTTCACATTCAAAATAAAGCCTTAAGCTATCATTATTAGAATCTAGGGAAATTAACAAATTGAAAAATACCAACTTGAGACAAACAGTTCTCCCCTCCTCAACTTTTCGGTTAAAGACAATAAAGTGTTAGACGCATAACAAAAATAGCTCACTTGAGAAAGGCACTCTGCCGAAACAGGTGTAGTGATAATAACTTATAATAAAATTTGTGGAAGTGTTGAAAACAAAAGTATTATTGTTTGATCTAGGGAATATAGTAATCCAGAACTATAGTTAATTTTGTTATATTGTTAGAGAAATTATTAATCAATTAATAGTTCATAAATTTGTGCAGCTAAATCTACAAAGTACAATAGCTACCTTTTTACAGTAGCGGACCCAGAATTTGCCTCTAGGGGGGGGGTTTGGTTGGTCACCGATATTTTTCTTATGATGCTACCTCCATTTTGAGTCCTTAAAATGTGTGAGTAACAGTGTCGAAATAGGGCCCTGGGGGGGGGTTGGGTTTAACCCCCAAAAACCCCCCTGGGTGCGCCACTGCCTTTTAGGTTGTATGCATAAGGCTTGCCAAACTCAGTGTATATGTATAGGGATATATATAAAACTCAGGTTATGTATTTTAAGATAAGGCTCTCTCTTTATGAATGATTATTGATTCTAATTTATAAACAAGAAATTTCACAACATTGAAGAAAGGAAACAACAAAACACCATAAACAATCCAGAAATGCTCACGAGAATAGATACTTACCAGAAAAAGTAAAAAGGATACGAAATAAATACATCACAACATTCAAAACAACCGATACGCTGAGGTCTATTCTGTCGAAAACCAAAGCAAACAATACAGGAGAGATCACAGAACTGCATCTCTAAAATAACTAGTGAATGCAACAATTTTTATGTGGGAAAAACCGCATGACCACTAAGTGTCGGCGTAAACGAGCAGGAATCACACCTACCTCAAAAACATAGCCTTCGACAGATCCCAGACATGCAAACATGCCTGGGGAAAATGAGAATTGAGTACAATGGAAAGATACAACAATAGTCATAAAAGAAACAGATAGCAAAAATATAAAAATCAAAGAAGCAGCCTTCATCTTACTTAATGAAGAAAGTGTAGCAAACCCATCAACAGCATGTAGCAGGCTCTGGTTACCAGTACTAGAAGAAGTCAGCATCAAGAATATACTAACATTAAAAGATTGTCAGAGACACATCATCTACAATTATACATAATACATAAACAGACAAAAAATCAGAATTTGGTATCATCCCGAAGGGACAAACACACCCTCAGAATTTTTAATTAAAAGCATGGTCATTTTCGTACAAGATCGACGCCAAGTAAGTCAACTGCCAAATTCGGCTAAACAAAGCGCCAATTAATAAACAACAACAGGTTATAACAACCCTTATTTTAAAATAAGGTTAGTTTCAAATAGGTAAATGAAATATTTAAGAATCACAGACTACGGTGAAATGGACCTAAAGAGAATTATGTACAGTTTTAATAAATAATTAATAAATTATATATTAAGGGCTACCGTTTGGAGATTCAGTTTTGTTTTGATTATCAAGGGCTCGATGCTACGCAGAAATCTTATTTAACCCAATAAATAATCTAGTGTTCAGATTTTTCGTAACAGATGTTACTATTGAAATAATTTCAAGTCATAAAAATATGATTACTCTTTGCTTTACAGACTATTCATTGATGCTAATAATTGATATTATCGGCAACATAATGTAGTTTCTAAATGTACTGCAATGCATGTATGTATGTATGTGGTGTCAGATCCCCACTCAATCATCAAAGTAGAGCGGTTTACACAGGAAAAAAAAGTTAAAAAGAAACAACCGACTACATGTTTTAAATTTCTCTATTAGGCCTTGAGTTAACGACATGTTTTTATGTTTTTAGGAAGGAGATGGCAATAATTCTAATTTATGAGTAACAAAACTGGATAATGAATATGTTTGTTTACGAATTTCATGTAAGTTTATATTGAGTTAATGTATTGTTTGAATAAACTCGAAATTTGAGCTAATTTACGATAGTTCGAATTTCTGCTAAAGACATTTATGAGCTCCTACTCTTTCTACAATAAAGGGATTTCCGCTAGTGGCATGAGATTAAGATAAACATTTAAATCGATTTATTAATTTGGTGATTGATATGAATTTTTCGATTATATATTATTCAATGAAGTTGAGTTTTTCTTCAAATCAGTTAAGTATCCAGGGACAATCTCGAACTTTACACAGTCATGAAAGGAACATTTGGACTCACAAAGGGAAGAAGGCATCTGCTGCCTTCTGAGAGCGCAGGAGAGTTTTTGGAGCCCAACGACGTCTGTGTCAGAAATTCTACATTGGGTTGATTTATCCAAGGTAAGGTTAATAATGATGTAGGCTGCTCTGTCTGGTGGCCTTGGACTAGACTCTTTTCAGTCAAGGTTCAGATGGCTCGCGTTTAAAGGTTGGCATTACAGACTTCAGGAGAACCGCCCCTTGTGGTCATGCCCGACATTCCGTCTCTACACCTCACGAATGAACGTCTGCGACCCAGTTATTAGGCTTCCCTTCACTACTGATCGAGATAGTCTTATGGAGCTTCTATCAAACAGGTCTCTAGAATTCTGAAACTAGAGACGGAGAGAGAGAGAAAATTAAACTGACAAGGGTTGAATTACATTGATGACATAGACGACATCTACATCTAATCGGATTAATTTATAATCCAAGGTGGCACATGTCTGTCAGTTGTCTGTCAGTGTCCAATCCTGAGCAATCACGATGACTAGTGTTGGGAGCGGTATTGGGAGTCCTCTGATGCACATATCACTATGACCTAGTCCCAACGTTCAGAGGTGATACAATGGGCACGTCCTAGTTGGGCTGAGTAATTTCAGTGCTCCTTATTAGACTCTACCCCTCATAAGCTAATACTATGAAATCGAGCCATACTTTCTTCTATTTCTACGTCGTGTTTTGTTGAATTCTGTTGCAGGACTCAATATTTTGAATACTCATTAGACGAGCTAGTTTCATATTTTAATGTTGTTAATCAATTGTCTTTCCATCGCCATTCCCTCAGGTACATCCTTATCGGAGACTTTTTCTTCTTCTGAAAGTGTCGTGTATTCTACGTAAACGTGCGTTATCATCTTCCTATCCTCTAAAATGTTGGGTAGGTATTTAATTACTTTATTTCTAGCAGCATTGGAAAGAAATTCTTAACTAAGTAAGAATATTGTTTCATTTGAAAATATACACGAAAATGTAACAATCAAAAGTACGAGCACAAATAACAGTAATTTAGAAAAAAGAAAGATTATAGTATTATAGCATTAAAGGATGGTGTTAACGAAGGAAGGGGACTATTTTTGTAAAGATACACAACAATGGTACTAGCAACTAAAAACTGATGAGAATTTACCAATAAATTACTTTTCAAAGTTTATAAATTTACTTGATGCTAGCGAGATCATTCTCGGATGAATCGTATGGTTCTAACATTTAAAGAATTAATAACAAATGATTTAGATATACATATGGACAATACATGGATTGTTGATTTGCTTATGGGGAGTTTATCTAGCCCATGTCCCTTCCGAAAAAAGTTGATCTATGTCGATTAAAAACTTAAGTATGGAACAATTAAGATAAACAAATAAAGAAAGTTGGGAGGAAGAAAAAATCGCAGGAGGATGCCGGCAAATATGGCACATGATACTGAAAAAACCTATAGAATAAAATTCTGGAGCAACAACCGTAAGGAAAAAAAAACGGTAAAATGACCAATATTCTTTAATAACAATATGCTTATAACATGAAAGCTATAAAATTGTACAACTTCGGGAAAAACTTGTTTTGATTAAATATATAAAATAATGTATGGGAACCATTTTTCTCAGTCTGAATCACAAATGAAAAAAAATACACCTACAAGCATCTAATTTAAAATCCCGCTTTAATTTTTACTTCCTTTTGAGATTAATTACTTCCAAAACAATTCGTATAACTCCAATAGTAGTTTTTTTTAACGAGGGCATGTTTGTTCTTTGGAATTTCTGCTGCGGACTGCTGCAGTATTTTCTTGTTTCTTTGAAAGCGCAGATACTTACAACTTCTATTCCGAAACTTTTTCTTCCTGCACTTGGCAAAGAAAAAGAAAAACCCGCTTTTTTGTATGCACTGCGGTACAACTTGTTTGTGAATGTAGCCAATAGTTTGTTCGCCGAGCTTTTCTAGAATCTAATCGGAAAAATATTGCCAGGAAAATTTTAAGTTCAAACTACGTTCAGAACACATCGTCAATTAAGAAAATTCAAAAATAATCACTATTATGTAATCTCTATATGTGTATTACGGTTTAAGTAACACAGAAATACTTCCCTCTCAGATTTATATCACCTTTCATTCTTTTCACAAGTCATTCTTTGCATAAGGTAATGTGTCTTTTTTTCTTTATAACGACGTGCTAATTGAAACACATTTAATATTTAATGTTTTTCAATTCGGCAATAATAGTTTTACCACCTTATTATTCATATGCCAAAGGTTTTATCTACTTCATGCATTCCTCATTGGACGTTTGGGATCATTCTAACCCAAATATTTACAAAGGCTCAGTAGTTTTAACGATATTACAAGAATCCATTGTCTTATGTTTTTTATAAACGACATTTGAAGCTACGAGTGCAATAGTGAACTAACTCACAAAAACCGTTTTTTCCTTTATGACAAAATTTGATGAATTTTATTTTAAAGCTGCAATATGAACCAATCACACATTTCAATTTTTATATAAGATGACATTAAAAACAATTTTGCTGTTTCACATTTTGATTCTGCAAAGTGGACCATTAGGCCAAATGAATATCCATAAAAATAGTGCATGTTTTAAGCCACACAGACGCCTTTGTTGTAAAAATTTTGTTACCATAATAGTAAACTAGTTTCTTTAGCAGATAACTAATATGGATAATACCTATGTAAAAAGAGTTATTTTATCAGCGTAATACTTTTACTGTATTATAAAATATTCACTATTGGGTTCTTTTCAGAATCACCTTCATCTGAATCAGAGTCATTCCTGGATTGAAGTTTAGAATATTTAACATTTAATGGGGACAAAGACGAAGCAGCATTTGCTATTATAAAAGGCAGCTATTGGCATGATTTGGCATTTATTACATCAGGACAGATAACTCGTACATGTTTGTATGGGATGAATC
Organism: Diabrotica undecimpunctata; assembly: GCF_040954645.1. Classification (NCBI taxonomy): domain Eukaryota; kingdom Metazoa; phylum Arthropoda; class Insecta; order Coleoptera; family Chrysomelidae; genus Diabrotica; species Diabrotica undecimpunctata. The sequence goes on along the minus strand of NC_092803.1, from coordinate 49,731,208 downwards.
TATCGCCTCTAGAGGCCCTCAAGCAATAGGTTCGTATCTGCTATATTTCAAAATTTTATACAGTATTTGGATCAATGTGGTGGTCACAAAGAAAATGTCCCTCTCTCTTCAATCCCGACCCCCCGGAGGGAGTGTAGTGGTCATCGTGATTTCGTGTATTGTCCGTCTCCAAAGATCACTGTCTCTGGTCATTTCGTTTAACTCATACATAGGTCTTTTGCATATTCCTGTAATTTGATCGATCCATCTTGTTTTGCCAATATTTTTTATATAATATCTTATTTTCTGTCCTTTTTGGCAATGATTTTTTTTTATTGGCTATCCCATATATCTGGTTTAGTTTCAGTAGCTATCATCTCCCTGATTTTTCTTCATTTCAATTTTTTTTTGTTTCTGAGCTAGTAAAAATATCCCAAAGAACCATGCTGTCCTATCCTCTTCCACGCTGTTTCCAAGGAAAAAAATCGCTGCCACAACTTATCGGTTAAACATAAAATTATGGGTGATGACAGAGTTGTTTAAGGACCTCCAAAAAACCCAAAATTTTATTGTTCTTGACAACTATTTGTCTATTGCGCTTTTTACAATATATAATAATAAGACAGATTGATGAATTTATCGACAAGGGAGAATCTATAATTTACATTCCACAACCTGTCGTTCACCACAGCAAATATTCTTCGTGAATTAGTTTCTAATACTCCTTACATAAGTAAATGAACAAAGCCGAAAAACTTGAGATTTGATTTCAATACAAGGCTTCTGCAATCCATACGTATTTAGACCTTCTTAGATTTTCTCATTCAACATGGCCAAACTGTTTAAAAACCACAACCTTAATTTGGAAATAAAAGTAAGGCTCCTACCTTAAGGTTATATCTTCTCGATATTATACTACGGAGTTGAATCCTGGACACTCACTGAAGCGATGGAGAAAAAACTTGAAGCCTTCAAAATGTGGCTATACAGAAGAATCATAAGGATATCATTGACGGACAAGATAACCAACGAGACTGTACTACGAAGAATGGGGAAAGAAAGAGAAGTGATGTATACGATTAAAAGGAGAAAGTTAGAATATCTCGTACACATAATGAGAAACGGCACTAAATACAGATTACTGAAAATAATCCTTCAAGACAAAGTACTCGGAAAGCGAGGAATTGGAAGAAGAAGAATATCATGGTTAAAAAACCTGAGGAAATGGTTCTCCACAAAAACAACTAATCTATTTAAAGCATCAGTTAATAAAATAATTATAGCCAGAATGATCGCCAATATCGATGACATTATTATTGACAACTGCACCATGCACAATAACCTAATACCATTAGAACAACTAAGAATAATTCTTTTTATATAGAATTTTTATAAATGCTTCAGAAAGAGCGGATTTAAGCAAACCGAAAATATAAAACAGTCATCAATCAGAGCCGCCAAAAATTACAAATTCTGTCTCAGGGTAAAAACTTCTACCTAATTATGAAGATCTACCATTTTTTGATGATTAACGTTCATGTTCACGGTGTTTGCTATGCCCAAACGAATGCTGAACTGTTGGATTTGGTCACTCTGGATGCGGTAGAGGAAAAAAACGAAGAACAACCTCCAACTGCGGTTACTGCAAGCCTTACTACGCCCCACGCCTTCAGGACCGACACAAGTGACAATTTCTTCTCAGCTCTAACCACTATCTAAAATTCATTGGACAATGATAGATGGAAATAATAGCCCACTCAAAAGAAAATTATGAATTTCTTTTGAAAATAAATATTCCTATATAAAAAGAGAAATAAAACGATTTCTACCTGACGAAACCGAATCCAAATTTTTACCACTGTGCTTTCTAAAACTTGCAAAGCAAACAGCTTGATACAATTACTCGGCAAGGAAATCTAAAATTGCATTTCACATGCTGTTCATCATGGTCAAAATTCGTAGTGAATTCAGTTTCTGGTACTCCAAACGGAGTAAAGTAATAAAACATAATGACGGTATTAGATTTTTGTTTCGATACAGGGCAGCGACAAGCCGCTTATACGTATTTCGACCTCTTTAGGTCTCCTCAGAACGGTATAGCCACTGCTCTGAACCAACACAAAAATCTTTCCCGTCCTAGACAATAGTTATCAAAATAACTATATACGTTATTATATTATAACTATATACGTAATTTACCATGCTGCTTGCTTTGCAAGTTTTAGAAAGCACAGTGGTAAAAATTTGAATTCGGTTTCGCCAGGTAGAAATCGTTTGATTTCTCTTTTTGTTTTTAGATGGCGTAGTAACGTCCGTATATAGTTATTTTGATAACTATTGTCTAGGACGGGAAAGATTTTTGTGTTGGTTCAGAGCAGTGGCTATACCGTTCTGAGGAGACCTAAAGAGGTCGAAATACGTATAAGCGGCTTGTCGCTGCCCTGTATCGAAACAAAAATCTAATACCGTCATTATGTTTTATCACTCTACTCCGTTGGGAGTACCAGAAACTGAATTCACTACGAATTTTGACCATGATGAACGGCATGTGGAATGCAATTTTAGATTTCCTTGCCGAGTAATTTATCAAGCTGTTTGCTTTGCAAGTTTTAGAAAGCACAGCGGTAAAAATTTGAATTCGGTTTCGCCAGGTAGAAATCGTTTGATTTTTTTTTTGTTTTTAGATGGCGTAGTTACGTCTGTATATAGTTATTTTGATAACTATTGTCTAGGACGGGAAAGATTTTTGTTTTGGTTCAGTGCAGTGGCTATACCGTTCTGAGGAGACCTAAAGAGGTCGAAATACGTATAAGCGGCTTGTGGCTGCCCTGTATCGAAACAAAAATCTAATACCGTAATTATGATTCCTATATAATTTATTGTACATATGTTTGAAATAATTTTTTGAATGAATGCATTTTTTTGATCTCATCATGATTTACTAACCAGGTAAAACACATAATAATAATATATGGAAAACAAATAGATACTGCTTCTAAAAGTTTTATTTTTCTAAAGAAATTGGAACACGTAGAAAATACTTTTCAACAAAATAAACATAAACCTGTTTTAGAAGAGATACATGGATGAACAGGTGTTATTATGGCCTATTAAAAACATTTAGCTAATAAACGTTGATCTCACAGAACAAGAGTGAAACTGTACAGGACGCTGATAGTCTGATTCTCACATAATATGGATGAGAGGTATAGTCGACACGTAATTTCGTGAGAAAATTTACAGGAACCAGAGGAGTAAAATACTACTAAAATGGCAACACTGTTAGAGTTACCACTACTTTATTGAACAGTAGCGTAGATATCTAATTTTTAATTAAATAAAAGTTTTTATTTTTATTTAAGAAAAAGTTTCATTTTCTATAAAGTTTAAATAAAAAATATTGGTGTTGTTAACTTCTGTGATATATCTAGGAAGTGATAACACTAATCGACTCGGCTAAATAGAACTTATTGTAAAATAACAATACCTATAAAAAATTGTTAATAAAAGTAATTATCACATACAATTAAATAAATTTTTTATGTACAAGTATTTTAGTAGACAAACGTTTTAATAACACAACTTCTCATACGTTTTAAAACTTATGATCACATTTTATCCCTGATAACTTAGTTATTGTAATAAAAAAAATAAAGAATTAATTTTTTAAATTATATACAGCGTATTCTATTAACAACTTTGGTTTGACACCGTGTGAGAGAAGACTTAGTATCTCAATAATTTAAAAATGGGTAATAGGTCTAAAACTTTTATGAACATCTTTTTTATATATCTAGCAGGTATTTTATAATAACCTAACCTGTACTTTGATTATTTTAAATTAAATTATGTTGTATGTTTTTGTTCTATCATGAAGTCTATTTGTACTCTATTTTCAAAGATATATAAGCAAAACGAGAATTTGTACAATTACAATAAAAATAAAGGTTTCAACTAACACCTAGTTGGAAATAAGAACTTAATAATCTACTTATAATCACTGTTATCACTAGTATCAGTTGTATCTTCTATATTTATAGTTCATTTGGTTAATGCTGGTAAATATTTAACATAGTCATTTTCCACTGCGATTACATGTTTGATTACACTTTTCCAGTTGGTTGCTGTGATCTTTGTGACTTCTCTTCTAATTAACTGGAGAGCAGTAGACAAAAATTTAGGAGCGACGTTTCTTCTTCTTCTATTACCTTTAAGTTGTGTCCATATTAACTCTATTGGGTTCAATTTACAATAGTAAGGAGGAAGTAATTGTAATACTGGGCATACCAAGCACGGTATGCCCATTACTGCGAGTACAGTTATCAACAACATATTCCTTCTGGTACTGTCTACTGTCAACAACCTCCAACAATTCCTTTTTACTATATGATGCTTCAAAGTACAAATCTTTCTCAAACAAATTCTTGAATTTGTAATTTGTTTCAAGTAATATTTGGAATTTTCTCATTAATCTTGAATAATATGATACGTTGTCCATGATAATCACACTATATTTAGGTAATCTCGGAAGAAGAGGTTCCTTTAATATTTTTTTGTAGGTATTAATAATACATCATCGATCCATCTATTTTCTCCACCGCAGTGTAAAATTATAATTCTCTGTCCTGTCATGTAGGTAAGATGTTTCTCCTATAGTCTTGTAGCAGATTGCTTTGGACACTCTGATAAACATGTTTCTACAATTGCTTCTGATTTAGACAATTTAGAACACAATTCTTCATAAACATGTTTCAGCATATGTTTGGATGGTATCATCAGAGAGGTATTGAAAATGTCGCTTACATTTTACTACACGGCTTTGTAAAGATATTCCAATTGATTAGAGGGTTCCGCTGGCTCTTCAGCTGCAGAAGTTAGTTTTATAAAAACTAACTTCTGTTTTTTTCTTCAAAAAAAAACATTAAACGTTTACATCTATGGTTCCTGAGTTGAACTTTTTTTATACTTCATTTCCATCATATTGATAGCTGAAAGCATTATAATTGACGCTCGAACTTCTTGTGCGATATATATGTATATATATATATATATATATATATATATATATATATATATATATATATATATATATATATATCACAAATTGAACCCTCCTATCCTCATGATAATCTAGATTCATGTCTTTATTTTTTTTACAGATATTAATAATAAATCGTCGATGCATCTATTTTCTACACCGCAGTGTAAAATTATAATTCTGTCCTTTATTGGGCGGTAATGAATTAGAACACTTTTTGTTATTATTCGTCCAACTTTTTTCACGGTGTCATGAATACCATACCAGGTTTCATCCAAATAAACAATATTTCGTTTAAAAATAAAGTTTAAAATAATATAAAATATTATACCTGCCTACCCAATTGTAAACCACTGGACGGTAGAAACGAAATTTATTGGGATAAACTACTTTATGGTTTCGGTTGCTCAGGCAAAAATTGTTATCTTACGCAAAGAATGCATCGATGATAACTTTATCTGAGCGACTGTACATATTTTACCAGGCTCATCTAAATGTAAATATCGATGAGAATATTAAAACTTTGTATTATTATACATCTTAGTCATTGATAATTTTGCAGTTAATAACTACTCCTGGTAGAGTACTTTTATTTTATTTTTTATTGTCGGCTTTTATTACAGATAAATATATTTTTACACAGTCTCACCGAAATACGAGGCGACTATAAATGACGTGTCATTAGAAAACGAAATCTGCACAACATTTGTGAAAATTGTAGAAATCATAATGATTTACGATCTGGGAAAGATGTATGTATCCAAAATTTAGGATTTATTAACGACCAGAAATTCACAGCAATCAGTAGCAAAGATGATTACAAGTTTTATTCGGACGTTCACCAAGTTCTTTAGAAATTTTGACAACATGTAATAAATTATGCATACTTTGCTATAATTCATTCTAAAAAAATCTTTATTTTTCTAAAATCAAACAGTTTTTTTATATCCAAATTATAATGCTTTAACTTCTGACATTCCTAACAGTGTTATTTCTCTCTTTTATAGAAATTCTTTGGTTTATGCTCACCAACGACAGTTTTAGAGTGTACTAGGAGAAGGGGAAACCACTTGTTTATTGAGTTTATAAAACAAAACGATCTCGACAATAAACACGCAGACAAATACATAAACCTCGTCCAAGGTCAGAAGTAATATTAAATATTTTCGTACTAAATTTATCGTGGATAAAAGCCAAAAAACATTTTCGAGAATTATAAATAAATTTTTTTGAAAAATATATCTTGCAATTGATAATTTTCTTTTTTTAATAGCAGTATAATTGGTATTCACGTAGATAGATGGAAACATTCTTTTTTAATAGCAATATAATTGCTATTCAAGTAGATAGATGGAAACAACATATTGGAAATATTATTTGGAATAATTTTAGAACCGACAAGAGAGGACATAAAAGTAAATATAAAAAATATATATATAAAAAATAAGCCCAGCAATTATACAGTAATAAACGTGTTGCTCCACTTGCAACTCTTAACAAAAGTTCGAAGTTTATTACAAGTTATTACAAGTTACGTAAAAACAATATAATTATAAACTATATAGACTGTTTTGCTTGTAAAATGTAGATACATGTCTTTTACTTGACTCCAGAAATGTCAAGTCCTGAATTTGTTAATTCTTTGAAGTCGACAGGCGAAATCACAGCTCTCTAGAATGGCATCTATGATACCAGGTTGGGAAGAAACTGAAATTCTCAAAATGTTTTCAACGTTCTCACTAATTAGCCTAGATCTGTACTTGTTTTTTATGAACTTCAGCTTACTAAATGTAGATTCGCAGACATATGTAGATGCAAAAATACACAAAATTTTCTGAGCACAGTCAATTAAATTTGTCATTTTCAACTGCTTGCATCCAAAAATAGAGAGATGAGCTACGTTTGCTGTTTTATGAAAAACATTGCTAGTACAAACCAGAGAAACCGAGTTAGCTATAGGAATGCCAATGAAACTCTAAACATCGAAGAAACTGAAGAAACTATTGACCTTGAACGTAAAATAATAAACGAAGAAATAATAAAAAGCCACAATCAGTTAATAAATAAGGTAAATGAAAATGTACATGATAAATATGACTGTGGTTCTAACACATTCATTTTTGAAAATAAACAGGATAATAATGCAACATGTTGGTATGAATACATTGATGTTAATAATAAAAATCTAAAAATTAAATTAGATACTAGAGCAGAGTGTAGCATTTTACCTTTAAAGTATATACATAATTTAAATATAAATCATAATGCAAATGAGCCATTAAATATAAACATAATTTCATATGGAGATTTCAGGTCAAAAGCTTATAGCTTTATTGTTTTAAAGTGTAATTATAAGAATAAATTTGCTAATATTAATTTTCTTACAGTTGCTTCAAATTCAGAGCCATTATTAGGACTAGCAGACTGCATTAAGTTTGACATGATTAAAGGATCATTTTCAATTCAATATAAATTGTGTAACGTTATAAACGTCACATCTTTATTAATTTATATTTAAATAATTATTTTATTTTAATTTCTTTATTAATTCCTTAACCTTCAGTTTTTTTTTTACTATTTTTTCTTCAAAAAATAATTGGCGGCCTCTCTCTTTCTGTCCGGTAGACTAAATATTCTGTTCTATGTTGTCAGAAGAGCTAATTCCATCATAGACATATGTCCTATATATGTTCTATGGCATCTGTGCTATACTTCATTGTAGTCACCACTACAACATTTGTCTAGCACTTATTTCAGTCAATAAGCTTTTCTAACGTGGTGGGATAATCTTTTTTGTGTGTAGTTGAAATTTATAAAAGAAAGTAAAAATTATTATAAGGTTCATTGTATGGTCTGCAGAAATCTCTTGGGGTAAGTACTTTCATTGTTACCTATATTTTATAATTCTGACAGTAGTTTCAATATTCATAACCTCACTTCTTCCAAAGCCACATTTTCGATTTTATGCATGTAGGAATCTAACAAAACTTTTCTAGTTTATGGAATAATTTATTGATATTAGTGTAGTAAAACGGAACGATATTATTGAATTCTGCTTAAAACTACAACGCGTTCCATCAACTTGAAATCTGCTCATTTAGTGACAATGCATCCAACCACCATCAGGAGCCATCAACAACTTACCCTGTCAACCATATAAAACCTGATAACTGATGTTAAATTTGAGTGGCTAGAGATTCACCAAAGAGAACTAGATACATTAAAAACATTACTTACAAACAAACCCATATTAAAATTATTTGAAGAAAATAAACCAATAACAAAATTGGAACAGATGAGCAGTATCCAGTAAAGCAATGAGCAGTGTTATGATGCAAGATTCACAACCTATCACATTTGCCTTAAGAGCTATAAACAGAACAGAAGTCAGATATGCTCAGATTAAAAAAGAATTGTTTTTTCATGTGAAAAGTTTCATTACTGAATTTATATCCGTGAAGTATTAGTACACACAGACCATAAGCCTCTAAGAAAATTGGCTTTATAAGTTTTCTGTCTAGCTTTACTCTGAAATATGTTGGATGTTCCGCGTGTTCCAGTTGGGATCAGTTCCATGTGATTTTCAGCTTTCTTTTCGCCTCTCTCGATGTTAGATGAAAATAGCATACTTGGGTTTTGGTAGTGTTAGGCTTTAACGAGTTCCTGTCGTAATAAATTGTAAGGTCTCTCCTGTGCTTCCTCAAGCCTCGTTCCGATCCTTTAGAAGGTTCTGTACTGTACGGCCAAAGCAAGGTCGTCAGCATACATGAAGTGATCTGCAGTTTTATTGATTGGTTGGTCTTCGTTAGAGTACAAAATTAAACAGTATCGGTGATAGCACCCCATCCTGCGTTAGGCCATTCTTCTAGTTTCACCAACGGCTTTTCTTCCCCTCGAAAAAGACATAGACTCTCCTGTTTTCAAGTATTGATTTTACGACGATTTTTTTATCTCCTGTTAGTGCTCTGAACTTTTAAAGGAGTAGTCTATAGTTAACGATGTCATTAGTTTGTCTTGATAGCCCTGTTCTATGTGTTCAATGAGATGTAGAACTTGGCTAGCGCAGTTGTTTCCCAGTCTGAACCCAGCCTGTTCGGGAATCAGGCGAGGCTCAAGGATTGACTTTGCCCTCTGTAGTAAATTCTTTCGTAAAGTTTCAGACAGCATTTCGTACATGTGCCAAACTTCCTGATCTGCTCCGTGCATAGGTCGTTCTCGCCCGCGGCCTTGGCGTTCCTCATGTATCTGATACTGATGTTTAGTTTTTACAATGTTAAAAGGCGAGCAAGCACAATTTGGTGGTTAGTCATCGGCATGGTAGCAATTTTTGGCCTTTTTGTAATTGTGATTAAAATAACATGTTTTTTTTTGTTTTGACGTTTCGATTTCCAATACGGAAATCGATTCTAAAAGGAAAATTATAAAAATTATTATAACCTGTAAAATATTGTTTTACATTAAACAATAGGTTATGAGGTTATATAATTTTTTATAATTTTATTTTTGAAAAACATTTCTGAATTGAAAATCGAAACGTAAAACCAAAAAAACGTAATTTTAATGATTATCATTGTCGGTTATTCCCAAAAATATTCGGTGCCAAACATGCCTATTACCCCTTATATTTTCTACAGCAGTTACAGAACAATGTGAGCAACTTTTTTATTGCAGCAGATTATTACTAATCATCAGTTCTTATACGTCACAAATCGTTACTCATAAAAGTATCAATTTCTATTGCGATTACATACTTGAACATGCAATATTAGTAAAAAAAAACGATAGTATTTTGAGTCAACGATCATTAGTTGTATTTTTAAAACTTAATGGTCATCAAACAGGGTCTTATCGATTTTCCTGCTATCTAAATTGGTACCACAAAAGACCAAAAATAAAAATAATCATATGTATGGTTACGAAATAGCTGAAGTTAGTAAAACGCATAATATAATGTCTCAATTAGTCCTGGGATTTTTAGAATTTAAAATACTTATATTTCTTATTAATGATTACTTTATTTTCAGCAGACAATTGGAAAATATTTGAACTACAGGTTAGAAAAATCAGGATATGGTCTTTGAATCTTGGAAGTCCGAGTATGGAGTTTCGTAGAAGGATTAAAAGAAGGAGAGTACAAATTGCTTGCGTTCAAGAGACGAAATGGAAAGGACAAAGGGTGCAAGAACTATAGGAAAGACACAAATTGTGGTGGGTAGGAAAGAGTAAGACTAGGAATGGAAATGGTATAATTGCTGACACCGAAAAGAAAGTCGAACGTAGTAGAAATTATAAAAACCAGTGATATAATAATGTCCATGACATTTGTACTTAATAAAGAAGTGTTGAATGTTGTGCAAGTTTATGAACCTCAAGTCGGTCTGAGTAAGAATCAAAGGAAAGCTTTCTATGTTCAAGTAGGAGCAATACTTCTGAGATATTTTATCAGTCATAATAGGAAGTGATTTTAATGCATAATTGGTCCAATCCTAGAGACGATATAAAGCAATACATGGAGGACTAGGCTTTGGAACTGCAAATGTACAATGTTTCCTTGTATCGGCATGTAAGTACAATTTATATACTCTTTAAAACTACGTAACACATAATATTGGCATAATTTACAGAATACCTGACAGAATCCTAATAGTAGCAATTTGTATTTTTAGCATCTAAGTAACTTTTCCGGAGACCTGACGATGAACAGCAAAGTTTAGTGTCCGAAATCGATCGTCCAAGATACAATAAACTGATTAAGAGTAAGTCGAATACTTTCTTACACACCTTTCTTTTACCTTATTACATATCTGTTCAAAAAAAAAGATATTCAATAATGCAACAACTACACGGCCATAAATCTACTTGCTTAACTGCTAAAATTTGAGGAAATAATTGATAGACGGATACGTGAAGAAACAGTAATATCCGGAAATCTGCAGATAAAGAATAGATGTATTTTCATTGTAATGCAGTTGATGGAAAAATATAGGAATAAAGAAACAAACCCTCATATGGTTTTCATTGACCTTGATATGATCATATGATAAAGTTCCTTGAGAGGTCATGTGGCGGGCGCTCAATCAGAAAGGAGTTCCCGGTGAGCATGTGAAGATTGTGAGGAGATAAGATCTCGAAAACATTTGTGTAGGACAAAAATGGAGTGTTAAGACTCCGTCCTAACTGTATTTATTTATTTTATTTTAAAACGGGGGTAGGCCGCAGAACTGCGAACCCGACGCTGGATTCTTCGCGGCAGTTAAGGGCGCCACCAAGACGAGGAAGATGACTGTTAAAAAATCGACACATGTAAGAGGGGTCAGGTGGCAGTGTAAAAAGAGACTTCCACACACAAGGACAGTACAATTTTATTCTAATACACTCATTTTAATGTTAGTTATATTTGTGTAATCTATTTTAATTCATAAAAAATTGAATAAACACGAAAAAAAATAATATAGGTAATGTGTTTAAAAATCCATTGGGAAACATTCCCAAACATGGAGTATTTGGAATATTCATTTCAATGGAGTTACTACTACAAAGAAGATGATCATATGACTTTTGGATGGCCAAATGATTTACGAAACTAATAATTTTAGGTATCTAGAATCGGTGTTACAAAGTAATAGGGAATCAATGTAAATACATACAATAGAGTTAGAGCGGATGGATGAAATGAAAGGGCGCGAAGGATATGTTGCGTGATAGAAAGATTCCAATGAAACTAAAACAAAAATTGTACAAAACTGCACTACCAACTATGATGTACGGAACTGAATATTGGACAGTTAAAAAAAAGAAGGAACAACGAATGAATGTGAAAATGGGGAACAATGAATGAAAATGGGAAAGCTTCACGATAATGAGTAGAGTGACAAATAAGGATAAAATTAAAATTGTATATAAGAGGGTCATTCGTAATAAAAGGTTCCCGACGCCGCTGAGAAAGAATGCGACGTACTGGGAGAAATCTGGCAACACTGCCTTACGCATCAACTCTCCCTCTCTCTCACCCCACCACTAACGCCTCGCAGCATTACTTAGTGTTTTCTTAGTAGTGCCAGCCAGCCTTAGTTTAGTACCTTAGTAGTAGTAGTGCCAGTATAGAAGCCATTGAAGATGGAGCTTTCGATCGCTGTTAAGGCAGATGATGCGAAATTCGTGCGGTGATAGGTTTTTTGTAAAACGGATTTCACCTATTTACATTCATCGTCAGTTAATCGAAGTTTATGAGGAAAAGTGCATAGCTGTCGAACATGTTCGCAAATGGTGTAGAGAATTCAGAACGTAAAATGGAAATTTACGATATAGATCGGAGCGGAAAGCTTCCAGTTTCAGACGAAATTCTCGAAAAAGTTGAAAGATGATTGCTTGAAGTTCAGTGGTTTACCATTAAAGACCTTGCTTTACGTATTCCTCAGACTTCCCACACCATAATTTATGTTCAGTAGTGTGAGGATTCTCCATAACAACTCCCGATATCATGTCTCATATCAAACTGAACAACTGCTAAGAGATTTTGGCTAGACTGTTGTGCCCCACCCTACCGGACGAAGCCACCCTAGCAAGAAGTGATTATCACTTATTCCCAAAATTAAAAGAATACTTGGTGTCTTACGCTTCAGTACCGATGATGAAGTAAAGGAAGAGGTTACTCGATTTCTCAACGGATTGGCGGTAGAATTCTATAACATGGGGATAGAAAAGTTGGACATCGTCTGCAAAATTGTTGGATAGAAACAGCGATTATGTAGAACACTGTAGCGTAAGTTTTATGTTTTAAAATGATATAGAACAACAATAAAGCTGTCTATTTTTAAAATTCATGGGAACCTTATTTTACAAATGGCCCTCGTATTAGGACAAGTCTTTAGTGGCAGCAATTAGTACCAAAATAGGAGAGAATAGGTTAAGATTGTTACGGCATGTCCTACGTCCAGATGCTAATCAACAAATATGAAGAATTACTAACTTGAAAGTTCCTGGAAGAAGTAGGATAGAAGACCAATAAAGACCTGGTGAGAGACACTTAGGTATGACATGTCGTTAAAAATATTGGTGTGACCTAAGATAAAAATTTAAGGAGAAATGTAATAAGGGGAGCCGATTTCGAACAGGGATAAAAGCAAAGAAAATAATGAGAAAATTGGAAAATAATCTAGTGTTTAAAAGCTTTTATCCCTGGAAAATTTACTTCCTACCCCTATTACTGCTTAGAATATGTTAAGAAAAAAAAAACAGAGATAACAGACAGTAATTCAGTCAGATTATTTTTATCATTATTTTGCAACACGCTGCAAAAAATCCATTGTTATTGTTTCAATAAAAATATCATATATGACGTATTTTCCTTCTTTGTTCGATTTTACGAGCTGGGATTTTAAACCAACAATACTTAACTTATGAAATGTTGGTCAATTAGAAATTTACATATTTGAAATTTTATTATTGTATATTCGCTTATGTATTCATTTCAAATATTGTTTATTCATTTACAATTTTAAAGTTGTGTGAGATTATCTAGAAAATCGACGATCAAGAGTATTTTGGTACTGTGTGGATTTCAAAAAACCATATAGAATGAATATATTCGGAAAATAGTGATACGAAAAAAATTATTCAATAAAAGGCACGAATTTTCCTAACAGTAGACCAAATGTCTCCTCGGTACCTTGACGTTTTTTGATGTTTTTTGGTGCGTAGATTGAATTTTTTGATGGTCTCAGCTGAAAACGTGTCAGATAATTTAGCCCAGTCAGTAGAAAATTTTTTCGCAGATATCTGAAGCTTTAAAGACATAGGTGGGGGTTACTAGATGACGAATAGATGAAAAAGTACTCGTATTTTTATCTTGCGTTTTTTTTTTAAACAGTAATTTATCTTCACAATTTGATTCTTTGTCTATAAGTTTTTTCCCTTATATTTTACATAAACAGTATTTATATCATTTTTTTATATCAAGAATATCTTTATTTTCCCGTTTTTTACATTAAAATTGATAAATAACTTACGGAGATATTTGCAAAAAAGCAGTTTTTTTATAAAATAATATTTATAAATTTTATTAATTTTTTTATTAACAAAATAAAATGTTAATAATACATTTAAACATCGAGGAATTACCGTCTTTTAAATTTGTGCAAAATTTCCCCCCGATCGGTCAAATAGTTTAAAAGTTATTTAATTTAAGTATTTATCGCTGAGGCTAAATATTTAAACTATTGAACTTGCTCTATTAATGATGCCAGACACATTTAGCAAATTTCATAGGATACTAAATTATACTATACTAAATACATGAAATATATTATACTAAAATATATGAAAATATTATGGATGAAAAAACTAGAAAATAAACCTGTTGACTCTTTGTTTTGTGGTCACTGCTAGGAAATTTTGACTGTATCAAAAACCAATAACAACGCAGCAGAACTTTTCTTAACCGGAGTTCAAGAATACTCAAAAATTCAGTGCAAACCACTGACACTTCATGAGTTAAAACAAATACCTTTTTTCGTATCAGGTACTTCTTGAGTTTTTGAGTAATAACATGTTAAATCCACTCAATTTTAAAGAAAGGACATTTACAAGATCACATGGGTTTCAGATGATGGGAGCATGTATTTGGAAGATATTCTAGGCACTACCAATGCGGCTTTCGTACTGGAAGGTCAACAATAGATCAAATATTTACGATCCGACAAATATTAGAAAAAAAAACTGGGAATTCAACCGAGATGTACACCAAATTTTCGTAGATTTCCAGCAAGCATATGATACGATAAAAAGAAGCAGACTGTGGGTAGCAATGCTAGAAATGGGAATACCAAGAAAATTAGTGAGTGACAGACTCATATGCACAGGTAAAGATAGGGAACATAAAACCGATGACATTTGGTATAACATCACGGCTTGGCAAGGAGACCCCTTATTACCGTTGCTATTCAATTTGGCCTTAGAATATGCAATAAGTAGAATATCATTTGAGCTGACAGTGGGATTTGCGAATCGAGGATCAAAACTATTGTTGGCCTTTGCTGATGATCTAGATGCAGTAGCTCATTCTACAAGAGACGTAAGAGAGGTGTTCTCACAACTGGAGAAGGAAACAGTCTGGGTCTTCGAATAAATGAAGAGAAGACGAAATTCATGCTAGTGACCAAAAATCCAAGATCTAGGTAGATCATAACTATTAATGACCAGAACTTCGAAGTAGTAAAAGGGTATTTTATAATCAGGCGACGGTAAACACATATGACAACCACATAGAAAAAGAGATCTCAGCAAGGATAGCTGCGGGAAATAAAGCATTATACTCCCTATCATCATTATTAAGATAAAATCTGCTAAAAAGACAATCCAAATTAAGACTGTACATGTCAATTATTCGCACAGTTGTTACATAGGGAAGTGAAACATGGACTATACATCAGCATGAAATTCAAAAGCTGCTGGTATATGGAAGAAATGTTCTCAGAATGATATTTGGTTCTCAAAGACATGCCAGTGTTTTTGAGAGACCAGATATAGTGGATGCGGCGAAGACTCATCCCGGGTTGTAAAGCCAGCCAAGAAGAAGGTTTATTATTCTTAAGCTTTTTAATGGCTTGGGCAACCTCCTCATTGCTCAATGGTATGTAGTTTTTCGCTCTCCATTCTTACAGCTCACTATTTCTCTTGGCTTAAACTCTTTTCATTTTGTTCAATTTCTGTAGAACTTTTGAGTCTCGTTTTGGTTTCTTAGCCTTTCTATATTTTCTAACTGTTTTTACTCAAACCGTCTTTTTTTCTTCTATATAATATTTTTTCTTCTCTTGTTGGGTCCGGTATTCCTACTTTGCTGTTCTTGTGCCTCGTGCTTGATTTGTTTTACGGGTATGCTCCATTTTTGTGATCCGTTACTTCTTTTTGGGTTTAGTTTTTCCCAATATTCCTGCTGCCTTCTCAATTATTACGTTCCTTCATTTTACCCACAATTACTCCACATTTTTCTTCGCCTTCAGGCTCTCCATTCCCTCATCCATTTGTCTACTCTCTCGCAATGGTTTCAATGCGCAGATTATCCACAATTCTATCTTGTTTTACATGTTTATCCTTCTTTAGGTTTGATATTCTTCCCCTGATTTTTGCTATTACAAGAAAGAGGTGACTATCTATGTTTGGATCTCGGTATCTTCTGACGTCCATGTGATCGAAAGAATGTCTAACATCTATCAGAACGTGATAATTGTTACGCATTTATATGTTCCTTTGTGTATCATTTTATGGGAAAATAATATTTTTGGCGGTTGCAAAGTTTATTAGTCTCAACCCGTTATAGTTTGACTCTTCATGTAAGCTCTCACGTCCTATAGTTGACTGGAAAAATTGCTGTTTGCTAATTTTTGCGATAAGGTCTCCAGCAATTATTTTCTGGTCATGACGTGGGCATAGAACATATTCTTTATCCAATGTGTCGTAGAATTCATCTTTTGTGTAGTGGCGAGTGAATAATGTGCAGATCGTATTTTATTTTAATCTTTACAATCTATACTTTCTGTTTGTTTATTATTTTGTGTAATAATTATTTTAATAAAAAAGCTTCAGTATTTTATTTAACGCTTTGTTTTATACTTATAACAACAAACACATTCGCGTTTTCAGGGTACAGGCTAATTATTTCAAATTATTAATTTCTCAGTGCTGAATACGCTTATGTACGTCGGATTGACAGGAGCAATAATACAGGAGTAAAACAATATATATTAAAGTAAACGTGCAATTCAGATTTTGTTCCACATATATTATATACAAATATAAGCACATACAACAATTACTTCAACCTGACACTGAGAAATCTTCATTTTAGTTGACTATAAGAATTCGATAGTGATCGATTATTTAACAGAAACAATTGGAACAATTCGATATTGATACATTACTTGATTCTAATATTGTAATTGAAATTATCATGAACCAATTTGCAATTACAACCAGCTCTGGAGCTCACTGACCTGTGTTGCCTCATACCACTTGATATTCCAGCAACGACGCAAGAGACTTCGTTACGTTAATGAAGAGATGGCAAGAGAACAAAAATGAAAAAAAAAGGGAATAAAACAAAAATCGTTCTACTAATTACATTCAGATCCTCTTGTATTCAAATTAAATAAATTTTTAGCTCGGAGTTTTATTTCTCTGAAATTATTGCAACACGAAAATCCATAATTAAAGTGGAATAATCCGAAAGGGCAGAATTTCATTTCGGTCGGAGAGTTCCTTTTAGACGAAGCACAGCGTAATTTCCATTTGCAGCGATTTTTACACGGATGGTGAGGTTCAGAGGTGGATTTCAAATAATCGAATAGATTAAATAGAGTAATCCTTAGAGTCGTGGCATTCATAAATAGCCTTTTGGAGGGTTCTTTTTAGGCCTAAACATTAAGTATAAAATTATTAAGCAAAAAAAGAACATGGCGAAGGAAGCGGGACTTTAATCTTCCGCCCAACCTTACAGAGATCATATTTAACTTGAAGAAAACTAAAAGACAAATAAACGAAAACGAACTGGAAGAAATGCTTCAAGAACTCTATAGTTTATTTTTATGAACGAGAGAGTAATTAGCATAATTTTAACTGGTAGCTCCGACCACTCCATCGGCGTGCTCAAGATTAATTGAAAAATTACTTTAAATAATTGTAAAAAATAAATGAATTATTTCAGTGTTATAAAGTGTTATGTGTATGTAAACAAAAGTGACCTCTTTTATCACACACTATATTAGAACTGACTGGCCTACATTAAAAAGGGTTTTAAAAAATTCACATTTTTTTTAATTTTTAAAAATTACAAAAGAGAAAAAGAGTTTTTAAAACCGTCTAAGGTATGTTAAATAGATGAATAAAAATATTAATATAAAACTTACAGCTACTTGTTACAAATCCAAATCAGATTCAGAAGACGAACTTTCAGAACCAAGATTTATAATAACTGGCTCGATCATTTTATCAGTAATATTGTCCAGCTTCCACATTTTTTCCTCTTCTTTAATAGTGTGATTTACTGCCTTTTCCCAGTTTTCAGGTTTTACATTATTTACGGCCTCCAAAAACAACTGTTTAACATCATGAATTTTAAAAGTGGTATTTTTTCTTGAAACTTCACTCTTTATCTGTGCCCATACCAGTTCAATCGGGTTTAATTCACAATGATATGGTGGGGATCTAAGTACTGTCATTCCACGATTTTTGGCAATTTCATCAATTTCGTATTTTTTAAATTTTTCTTTATGAAGGGCACACAACGAATAAAGTTCCTTTCTTATAGATCCGGGATGGTACGTAATATTTTTTGAACTCAGCCAATTCTGCAAGTCTTTTTTTAACCACTTGGTTGTGGGCAGTGCTTCTAGAAGTCTGGAGTGATAACTTGCATTATCCATTACTATTACACAGTTCTTAGGAAGAAGATCTATCATTTGTTCGAACCATTCTTGAAAGACATCAGCGTTCATGTCTTCATGGTAGTCACCGGTACGAGTTGATTCAAAAGTTAATAAACCACCTTCAACAAAACCGTCTGAACTGCCAATGTGTACTATTATCAGCCTGCGTCCCTTTCCTGATGGTGGGTTTAAACCAGTAGATAAGTTATTTACAAAAGCGTGCCTTTGACTTGTAACAGTTTCATCCTGCCAAAATTTATTTGGTGTATGACCCTCGTTGATCCATGTTTCATCAAGATAAAATATTTTTCTTTTTTGGTTTCTCATTTCCTTTATGGTTCTTAGAAAATGTCTTCTCCATATGACAATATCGCTTCTTTCTAATAAAATAGACTTTCTGGGATTCTTTTTCCAGCGGAAGCCTATTTCTTTTAAAAGTTTCCATAACGTACTTCGACTCATTTCTGGGTAATCCTTATCATCTCGAACTGAGACAAGAACTTTATCCAATGTTGGAAATTCTTGTCTAAAGAAGAATTCATGCACTTTCCGTCGAAGTCCTTCTTTAAAATGATATTCTATTTGAAATTTTGGTTTCCCTGGAGCATTACGTGGCATTTGAAAACTACCACATTTCTCTTCTTTAATAACTCTGTAAATCGTAGATTTCCCAACACCAAGTGTACTGCTAACTAACTCAACGGTCTCATCAACACTTTCACATAAACGTTTGTCTGTAAATGATTTAAAACAATTAAATATTAATGTTTTTTCATTAACTGTTAGAGGACCAATTTTTCGGCGTTTACACGGCACTTCCAAATTTTCCATAACACTAGTATACACAATAAACTGCACCTTGCAACTGAAGTACCTACTTTTAGTGAACTGTTAAGAATTTTGAATACGCCACTTGGACCTTCCTATATACAAAATGGAAAAACCCACTATCACATTTTCTGTGGAATAAGTTTAGAAGGTAATTTTCTAGTCAATTACTGTCGTAGATTCCTGGAATTAAAGAATTAAATGTTTGATTGTTGAAACCCTTACTTCGTGGAATGCACTCATTTCAGATAAAATAAAACGTTTTATTTTATCTAAAGAATTAAACTTTATTTTGCAAATAGGCAAAGAATTAAACTTTATTTTGCAAATAGGTATTAAACTTTTATTGGTTATATATAACCAATAAAATAAACATCTTACATTTCTTGCAAATTCATTAGTACCTGTTAACCTCCATCACTCCGACACTGGCAACCTTATTTAGGGATTAGTAATCCTCACAACTATTGTATTCTATTCTGCTCCAACCTTTATACCTGGTGGTCATACTCAATTTAAAATTGTTTTCCTATATACTTCTGTAATCTTGTTGACAAATATCTGTTTTTCATTGAGTCACCCGTATCAACAGTTTAGGGATTTGCATACATAATTTATTGTTTTATTACTCTCTCATACATAAAAATACACTATAATAGAAACGAGCGTTTAATCAATGATCAATGATATATTCGGGTTCCGTATTACCCAGCAATAAGTCACTACTAAGGACTAAAGACAAAACATCTAAAGGATCACCAGACAATAAGTAAACCACTCATTTGATTAAGATTGGATCCTTCTAAGGGCTTCTCTCTGTCAGGTCGTTTTAGGTGGTTATTTCATCAATGTTTACCAATCGACGCCAAAAGTCCGACGGATTGCGCTTCATAAGGTCCAAACACTGCTGGGATCACGAACACGCTGCGAATACGAACACGTTTTTGGTCAATGCTCAGCAAGCGCGGCACCCGCCGGCAGGATAATTTTTTAATATTCAAATCTTAGTTTAAAAAATGACCCTTGCCCTCTTTACTAATTATTGTGGCCACTGTCAAATTAACACACCTTCACTTTACGATCAGCTAAAACCCCCAACGCGATGGACCGACGACCTCAAAAGAATCGTGACCAATTATTGGATAGCAGAGGCGCAGAACAGAAGCCGATGGAAAAGTCTAGAGGAGGCCTATGTTCAACAATAGACAACTCAGGGCTGATTGATGATGATGATGAAAACCATTTTGTGGACTTAACTGATGAAACTGCATCGGACGGCGTCCAGTGCGTAGTTCATCCAATGTAACGGCCACACAAAATTCACGTAACCAAAATTTGACAATGTAGTCTAAAGGAGCATTAGTCCCATAATATTTATTCAGCTTTTCTTTTGTTCCCTTCTCGATTAATTTTTCAAATAATGTTTAATGAGAGATCGAAAATCGTTTTTCTCCATATGCCTCACTTTTCCAAACACGTCAACTTTATGCAGCTAGCAAAAGATACTGATAGCTGCATCGTGCTAAAATTCGACATTTACGCATAAAAAAGGCTAAACTTTCTAGAACTGCTTTTTTTAGATCGCAGCACCCTAATCGGTGAAGGAAGTTACTTATGAGACCACCAACCAGATACAAATGAATCCAAGACAGATGAAAGACCAGGAGTGAAAGCGTAAGGAATATTTTCGAGAGTTATTGATAGAAGGATACGTAAAAAACCCCAAATATCCTAAATTCAGTTAGGATATACAAGGCAGATTAACAACAGATGTAATTTTTATGTAACAGATGGAAAAATAGGACTACAAACGCTCATGATATTCACTTATCTTGAGAAAGCATGTGATCGGGTTCCTTGTAGCGAGCGCTCAATAAAACAGGAGGTTCTGGTGAGTATTTGAAGATCGTAAGAGATATGTATGAAGGACTAACTAACAACTAGTATTAGGACAGGTGTGAAAGAGACTGTTACAGATCATATGAAAGTAGGATTGCATCGAGGTGCATTTGTTCTCATTAGTATTGGATCAGATAACAGGCAAACTACATGTTAACATTCCGTGGTGCTTAATGTATGCTGATGATTTATTGTTGGTAAGAAATACTGAAATGAATCTAGAATAAAAGCTGGAACAGTGAAGACAAGTCTTTGGATAATATTTGGAATAATATTTGGAATAATATTTGGAATAATATTTGGAATGTTTGGAACAAACCTTTGGATAATATTTGGAATGTTCATTATTTAAAGATGCAATTACTACTTACTACAAACAAGATGATAACTTCGGATGGTGACATGGTTGTGAAAAGTAATAATTTTAAGAAACTGCGCTGGATATTACAGAATAATAGAGAATTAGATGAAGATAGACGTCATACGAGTACAGGAAATGCAACGCATGTCCATCAAAATGTTGTTACTAAATGAAACCAGATCACCAAACTCGGGTGGCGAATCCAAATGGAGTAGAAATTGTTGTTGATAAGAACTTATGTCAGTCAGTGACCTCTTCAATTCCTATTTCCGATAGAGTAGTTATGATTACTCTAGCAATGATCCAACGAAGACAGACGATGAAATAGAACAGTTCTATAAAGATGTATAACAAGCCCTCGATACGGATAAACAAAGCATATGTAGAGGGACGTGTACGAACTCATCACTTTATAATTACCCATAAAATTATTAGACCCTTCGAGGTATAGCAAACTGATCAATGGCATCCTTTGGAGATCGGTAAACTCATCACTGTAGATAGGTAAACTCATCACCAGCTTTTTTGCCACAAGGCGCTTGTATCGAATACGAAAGATTGCCTGTTACCTATTACACTTCTTGTTTACGTGGTAATCTATTAAATTTCGATATTATTTTAAACAAATTGCTTTAAAATTTAACTGATATATCGAGTATTTTACGGTGAGTGGTCTATTACACGTATCTGCCCATCTAAACCGATCTGTAATATGAAAATTCACCTACATAGGCTTTTAACAGTGAACTTTTTAATGAAAATATTTATAAGCATGTGCTATTTCCGGTAATATCTTAAATAGTCGCCAACTTCGTTATTTTATCTGCATTCGGACTTGGATTATTCTTTCAAACTATCAAACCTTAGCGGTTTACAACCATTTACTTGCCACGGGGTGCAGGTAGGCCAGTGATCAGTTTGCAAATCTCTCCAAGACTATTGTAAAATCCCTGGTTTTATGGCGGTGATGCGTTTGTACTATCTACTAGGGTGTTTATGCTAATGGGGGATGAGTTTACGTGTTCTCAAGAGGGACGTGCGGTAGTTACAAACACTTAATTTAAATTACCTAATCGTAGACTCTACACCTGGAGATCGCCTGCCGATAGTCATAGCAAAGTTAATAAAACCAAAATAATTATGTTTTAATAAGAAAAAGGTTTTCAAACTCCATTAAATAAGCAAAAACACACCCTGGGGCTAATTCAGCCACATACCATAATCCGGTTGTTGTAACATTCGATCTCCGATTAAAAAAACTAACTGCATGCTGCAATAAGAATCAAATACAACGTTCATTTTTGACAGATTCATTTGAAAGAGTTCAGCTGTCCAAAGAAATTAACAAGGAAATAAAGATTAATATTATCGATCCAAAAGAAGATTCGGACAAAAAATGGAAAATATTTAAAAACATAATGCTGAATCTAACGAAAGAGATCCTAAAGGGAAAGAAAAATAATTACACAACAAAATCATGGATGAACAATGAGATACTGCAATTGATGGAAAAGAGAAGAATGTACAAGAACGTAGAAATCGAAAAGTATAAAGGCATACATAGTGTAATTAGAAAGAAAATAAGAGAAGCCAAGAAAAACTGGTACTCAAACAAGTGTGAGGAAATAGAAGTACTATTGGAAAGGTATGATGACTTCAAAATCTACATAGGAAGGTAAAACTACTGGCCGGCATCCGAAAAACAAACCACAGTAATATCTTATTAGATGAAAAAGGTAAAATTATCCTTGACAACAACAAGAAAATGGAAAGGTGGAAACAATACATACAGGAATTATTTAAAGACGAAAGGCAAACAGAGAGGAAACATAGAACTATGCAATAGTAGAGAAACTGGGCCCAGTATAACAAAAGAAGAAGTCGTGCATGCAGTAAAATTGGCAAAAGATAAGTCCTGATAGATACCTATACCTATCCAAATAGATACCTATACTAAAAGACTTTTACAACACGATATTATGATACAGACCTCATTACAAAACAATGGCTTAAGTCGGCGTTCGCAACTTTACCGGAAAAAGCTAATGCTAGAGAATGCTGTGACCACCGATCAGCTTAATGAGCCACACTCTAAAGATATTCTTGAAAATTTTGGGCATTTGACAAAGTCCTACATAATCGCCTCCTACAGCTACTTCAAGATAAAAATCTAGATATGAAATATATTAGAATAATACCAAACCTTTACTTTAATCAAGTTGTATCAGTGAAAGGTGGCAACGAACTATCAGAAGAAATAGAAATACAACGAGGGGTAAGGCAGGGATGCATACTTTATTTGCTGCTCTTTAAGCTATATTCAGAAGAGATAGATAAATTAAATGTGTGGCATATTGTGTTGAAATGGTGTGCTACTGCACAAGCATTGCAATCACTTTTGTGTTACGTTATTCTTTGTTTTAAGGCGATGTTTGCCCTATATACAGCCCATCACATTCGAGACAAGCAAGTTGGTAAATGAGATATCTCTGATTTAGAAACGGTGTATGGTATTTAAGCTTAAAGACCAGACACCGCGTCTAAATAAGGATATAAAAAGCTACATCCATTTGAACTGTGATCAGTAGAGAAATCTTATGAAAAATGAGACTACTTGGTGAATACAGTAAAAACAGGGAAAATAGCCTATACCAGATAAATAATGCACCACGCAGAATATGAACAGCTTTAATTTATACTTGAAGGAAAGATAGGCAAAGATGCTGTTTGTCACAGACACTCTTTAAAATATACGTCCAAGAAGCATTGAGGAATTGGAGAAATAAATGTAGATTTATGGGCATCGAAGTGGGACAAGAAACTCTGTATACATTGTTGTTTGCAGATGATCAGGTGGTGGTTGCAACCGATGAGGAAGATATAAATTATATGAATCGAAAATTATTTGAGGAATATGCCAATTGGGGGCTTACTGTAAACATAAGCAAAACAGAATATTTAAAAATTAGAGGAAATACCACAGATCTGAGGCTTGAAAACGCAGTCATAAAAGGCTGCAACCAGTATAAATATCTAGGAAGCATCATATCAGCAGATGGCAGAGTTAAGATAGATGTACAAAACCGAATAACCCAAGGGAAAAAATGCATCCGAATACTGAATTCATTACTGTGGTCTAATAAAATAAAGATGCATACCAAACTTCGCGTATACAGAGCAATTGTAGAACCAATTACCACATATGGTGCCGAATGTTGGACGATGACAAGGAATGAACGAGATAAAGTAGACGTTGTGGAAATGGATTATCTTAGAAGGTCATGTCGAGTATCGAGAATGGAAAGAATCAGGAATGAGGAAATACGAAACCGTACAGGAATTAGAGATATTCTTTCAGATAGAATACAAGGAAGGCAATTACAATGGTATGGTAACGTGATGAGAATGGAGGAGGAGCGGTGGCCAAAGAAAGCCTTAATGTATGTTCCGCCAGAAAGAAGGAAAAGGGGAAGACCACCAAATTCCTGGAGAAGAGAAATTACAAAAACAATGCAATCTAGAGGCTTAGAAGAGGGAGATTGGAGAGATAGGAAAAGATGGAGGCTGAAATGCGGGAAGCGGCAATCGCCGTAGGACCCCCGTTATATGATGATGATGATGAAAGATAGACGAGAAACGAAGCTCAATAGCTCAAAACAGGCATATTTGCCATGACCGTTACTAACTTCAACAAAGGTGGCTCGTAAGAGGAACTATGCAATCGACTCTTTAAGGATTATGACAGAATTATGTGAATTGATCCATAGTACGATACGATGACGATATATACGGAATTGGGAAATACTAAGAGAACTGGAAAAATTATTAAAGAAAAAAGATAAATGAATTTTCTTAAAAAAATTTTAAATAAATTATTTTTTACTAATCATAAAACAAATGTTCTTTCATTCCCTACCCTTAATACTGTGTTACATTTCAGACACACATCAGGTTACATATTGCACACAAAAGGATTGCATAAAGGTTCACTGCTAAGTCCTTAATAAACAGGCATACTCTAAGGTAACATCACTGGATATTTAATTTGTAATGATAAGGTGGTGTTAGTAGAAAATATTTAGAACGAATCAGAACTAAGGCTAAAACATGGAGAAATTTTTTAAAGAAATTTATATAAAACGAAGTAATACAAAAACAGAAATTACTCTAAAAGTGATATTTTTAGTAATCCATGGAGTATAGAATAACGATATGAAAGGAAACAGTCGGTGTATTTTGTGACACCAATATCAATGATAGGTAAATTCTACAAGATCGTCGTAAGGCCAGCTATAATGAAACGAGAACAACAAAGACGCGTTTTAAAAAATGAAAATGATTAGAAGGATAAGTGGATAAGTGATAAAGGATAAAGATAAAAATTAACATTTTAGGGAAAGTGTAGCATGATAAAAGGTATAGTTTCTGGAAGGAGTAGGAGAAGTAGTGAAGAACATTAATATTGGTATGATCCAAGACATAAATTTATGGAGAAGTGGAAATGTATGTAGGAAAGAATGATGGTAATTCTTGATAACTAGAAATACAGAATAACATACATAGTCGGTTCGCTATTGCCAGTCCGAACTGTCGAACCAGAGCGGTTTTTGATTTGAAGATTTTTGTTTTGATTCAGAGCAGTGGCTATACCGCTCTGAAGAGACCTAAAGAGGTCGAAATACGTATAAGCGGCTTTTCGCTGCCCTGTGTCGAAACAAAAATCTAATACCGTCATTATGTTTTATTACTATACTCCGTTTGGAGTACCAGAAACTGAATTCACTACGAATTTTGACCGTGATGAACGGCATGTGAAATGCAATTTTTAGATTCCCTTGCCGAGTATTTTATCAAGCTGTTTGCTTTGCAAGTTTTAGAAGGCACAGTGGTAAAAAATTTGAATTCGGTTTCGCCAGGTAGAAATCGTTTGATTTCTCTTTTTGTTTAGTTATGTTAAATTATAACAACTGAAATATATTTTTTAAATATACACTACCAAAAATTTTATGGGTTTGGCATAGACTTCCACTATTTATAATAATTCTTCTTTTTTCAATGAAAGAAGTCTGTAATAAAAGTTTATTTAAGCTTTTAATACTATGAGTATTTTGTGTTGTAGGTTTCCAGCTATGAATCAAATGTCAAAATATGCCCGAGCTGAGCGAATGAACTTTAGTAACAAATTGTTTCGTTTAAGGCATTTTCAGGTCTGGCTGATATTTTTACAGTACTAAAAAGGTGAGAAATTAGTGGATATTTTTTTGTCAACAAAAATAAAATCTAGTCTTGAGATAAATAACCTGTTTTATTAAATTATGAAATCGATACAAAAGTGACATAAAAGTAAATAACTCGATAAAGTAAATAAAACATTTAACACCCCCGTTTTGTTTTCAAATTTTAGTTTACTGACCCCGAACATTTCCAATTCTAATTTCTCATCAACTTTCGGCCCTTAATCCAAACCTAGCTTGCTAACTTCCATGGTATTTTCGAAGTAGGTAGGTAAATCTGCAACTGCTCGCAATTGCTGCAACGAATCAGGTCGGAGAAGTAGAGAAAATGAAAAGAGTTACGGAAATCTAAATTTTCCACCGTAAATTACCGATAATGAAAAATCTGGAGGAAAATACGGTGCAAGGGTTGGAAATTGAAAATTCGTTCGGTAGAAATAGGTTGATTCAAACATTGAACGTTTGAAAAATGTTCAATGTTTGCTAAAAAAAATCTGCTAAAAAGACAATCCAAATTAAGACTGTACATGTCAATTATTCGCACAGTTGTTACATAGGGAAGTGAAACATGGACTATACATCAGCATGAAATTCAAAAGCTGCTGGTATATGGAAGAAATGTTCTCAGAATGATATTTGGTTCTCAAAGACATGCCAGTGTTTTTGAGAGACCAGATATAGTGGATGCGGCGAAGACTCATCCCGGGTTGTAAAGCCAGCCAAGAAGAAGGTTTATTATTCTTAAGCTTTTTAATGGCTTGGGCAACCTCCTCATTGCTCAATGGTATGTAGTTTTTCGCTCTCCATTCTTACAGCTCACTATTTCTCTTGGCTTAAACTCTTTTCATTTTGTTCAATTTCTGTAGAACTTTTGAGTCTCGTTTTGGTTTCTTAGCCTTTCTATATTTTCTAACTGTTTTTACTCAAACCGTCTTTTTTTCTTCTATATAATATTTTTTCTTCTCTTGTTGGGTCCGGTATTCCTACTTTGCTGTTCTTGTGCCTCGTGCTTGATTTGTTTTACGGGTATGCTCCATTTTTGTGATCCGTTACTTCTTTTTGGGTTTAGTTTTTCCCAATATTCCTGCTGCCTTCTCAATTATTACGTTCCTTCATTTTACCCACAATTACTCCACATTTTTCTTCGCCTTCAGGCTCTCCATTCCCTCATCCATTTGTCTACTCTCTCGCAATGGTTTCAATGCGCAGATTATCCACAATTCTATCTTGTTTTACATGTTTATCCTTCTTTAGGTTTGATATTCTTCCCCTGATTTTTGCTATTACAAGAAAGAGGTGACTATCTATGTTTGGATCTCGGTATCTTCTGACGTCCATGTGATCGAAAGAATGTCTAACATCTATCAGAACGTGATAATTGTTACGCATTTATATGTTCCTTTGTGTATCATTTTATGGGAAAATAATATTTTTGGCGGTTGCAAAGTTTATTAGTCTCAACCCGTTATAGTTTGACTCTTCATGTAAGCTCTCACGTCCTATAGTTGACTGGAAAAATTGCTGTTTGCTAATTTTTGCGATAAGGTCTCCAGCAATTATTTTCTGGTCATGACGTGGGCATAGAACATATTCTTTATCCAATGTGTCGTAGAATTCATCTTTTGTGTAGTGGCGAGTGAATAATGTGCAGATCGTATTTTATTTTAATCTTTACAATCTATACTTTCTGTTTGTTTATTATTTTGTGTAATAATTATTTTAATAAAAAAGCTTCAGTATTTTATTTAACGCTTTGTTTTATACTTATAACAACAAACACATTCGCGTTTTCAGGGTACAGGCTAATTATTTCAAATTATTAATTTCTCAGTGCTGAATACGCTTATGTACGTCGGATTGACAGGAGCAATAATACAGGAGTAAAACAATATATATTAAAGTAAACGTGCAATTCAGATTTTGTTCCACATATATTATATACAAATATAAGCACATACAACAATTACTTCAACCTGACACTGAGAAATCTTCATTTTAGTTGACTATAAGAATTCGATAGTGATCGATTATTTAACAGAAACAATTGGAACAATTCGATATTGATACATTACTTGATTCTAATATTGTAATTGAAATTATCATGAACCAATTTGCAATTACAACCAGCTCTGGAGCTCACTGACCTGTGTTGCCTCATACCACTTGATATTCCAGCAACGACGCAAGAGACTTCGTTACGTTAATGAAGAGATGGCAAGAGAACAAAAATGAAAAAAAAAGGGAATAAAACAAAAATCGTTCTACTAATTACATTCAGATCCTCTTGTATTCAAATTAAATAAATTTTTAGCTCGGAGTTTTATTTCTCTGAAATTATTGCAACACGAAAATCCATAATTAAAGTGGAATAATCCGAAAGGGCAGAATTTCATTTCGGTCGGAGAGTTCCTTTTAGACGAAGCACAGCGTAATTTCCATTTGCAGCGATTTTTACACGGATGGTGAGGTTCAGAGGTGGATTTCAAATAATCGAATAGATTAAATAGAGTAATCCTTAGAGTCGTGGCATTCATAAATAGCCTTTTGGAGGGTTCTTTTTAGGCCTAAACATTAAGTATAAAATTATTAAGCAAAAAAAGAACATGGCGAAGGAAGCGGGACTTTAATCTTCCGCCCAACCTTACAGAGATCATATTTAACTTGAAGAAAACTAAAAGACAAATAAACGAAAACGAACTGGAAGAAATGCTTCAAGAACTCTATAGTTTATTTTTATGAACGAGAGAGTAATTAGCATAATTTTAACTGGTAGCTCCGACCACTCCATCGGCGTGCTCAAGATTAATTGAAAAATTACTTTAAATAATTGTAAAAAATAAATGAATTATTTCAGTGTTATAAAGTGTTATGTGTATGTAAACAAAAGTGACCTCTTTTATCACACACTATATTAGAACTGACTGGCCTACATTAAAAAGGGTTTTAAAAAATTCACATTTTTTTTAATTTTTAAAAATTACAAAAGAGAAAAAGAGTTTTTAAAACCGTCTAAGGTATGTTAAATAGATGAATAAAAATATTAATATAAAACTTACAGCTACTTGTTACAAATCCAAATCAGATTCAGAAGACGAACTTTCAGAACCAAGATTTATAATAACTGGCTCGATCATTTTATCAGTAATATTGTCCAGCTTCCACATTTTTTCCTCTTCTTTAATAGTGTGATTTACTGCCTTTTCCCAGTTTTCAGGTTTTACATTATTTACGGCCTCCAAAAACAACTGTTTAACATCATGAATTTTAAAAGTGGTATTTTTTCTTGAAACTTCACTCTTTATCTGTGCCCATACCAGTTCAATCGGGTTTAATTCACAATGATATGGTGGGGATCTAAGTACTGTCATTCCACGATTTTTGGCAATTTCATCAATTTCGTATTTTTTAAATTTTTCTTTATGAAGGGCACACAACGAATAAAGTTCCTTTCTTATAGATCCGGGATGGTACGTAATATTTTTTGAACTCAGCCAATTCTGCAAGTCTTTTTTTAACCACTTGGTTGTGGGCAGTGCTTCTAGAAGTCTGGAGTGATAACTTGCATTATCCATTACTATTACACAGTTCTTAGGAAGAAGATCTATCATTTGTTCGAACCATTCTTGAAAGACATCAGCGTTCATGTCTTCATGGTAGTCACCGGTACGAGTTGATTCAAAAGTTAATAAACCACCTTCAACAAAACCGTCTGAACTGCCAATGTGTACTATTATCAGCCTGCGTCCCTTTCCTGATGGTGGGTTTAAACCAGTAGATAAGTTATTTACAAAAGCGTGCCTTTGACTTGTAACAGTTTCATCCTGCCAAAATTTATTTGGTGTATGACCCTCGTTGATCCATGTTTCATCAAGATAAAATATTTTTCTTTTTTGGTTTCTCATTTCCTTTATGGTTCTTAGAAAATGTCTTCTCCATATGACAATATCGCTTCTTTCTAATAAAATAGACTTTCTGGGATTCTTTTTCCAGCGGAAGCCTATTTCTTTTAAAAGTTTCCATAACGTACTTCGACTCATTTCTGGGTAATCCTTATCATCTCGAACTGAGACAAGAACTTTATCCAATGTTGGAAATTCTTGTCTAAAGAAGAATTCATGCACTTTCCGTCGAAGTCCTTCTTTAAAATGATATTCTATTTGAAATTTTGGTTTCCCTGGAGCATTACGTGGCATTTGAAAACTACCACATTTCTCTTCTTTAATAACTCTGTAAATCGTAGATTTCCCAACACCAAGTGTACTGCTAACTAACTCAACGGTCTCATCAACACTTTCACATAAACGTTTGTCTGTAAATGATTTAAAACAATTAAATATTAATGTTTTTTCATTAACTGTTAGAGGACCAATTTTTCGGCGTTTACACGGCACTTCCAAATTTTCCATAACACTAGTATACACAATAAACTGCACCTTGCAACTGAAGTACCTACTTTTAGTGAACTGTTAAGAATTTTGAATACGCCACTTGGACCTTCCTATATACAAAATGGAAAAACCCACTATCACATTTTCTGTGGAATAAGTTTAGAAGGTAATTTTCTAGTCAATTACTGTCGTAGATTCCTGGAATTAAA
The DNA here is from genome assembly GCF_040954645.1 of Diabrotica undecimpunctata. Lineage (NCBI taxonomy): Eukaryota > Metazoa > Arthropoda > Insecta > Coleoptera > Chrysomelidae > Diabrotica > Diabrotica undecimpunctata. The sequence continues at coordinate 49,699,851 of NC_092803.1, read as the reverse complement.
GAATTAAATGTTTGATTGTTGAAACCCTTACTTCGTGGAATGCACTCATTTCAGATAAAATAAAACGTTTTATTTTATCTAAAGAATTAAACTTTATTTTGCAAATAGGCAAAGAATTAAACTTTATTTTGCAAATAGGTATTAAACTTTTATTGGTTATATATAACCAATAAAATAAACATCTTACATTTCTTGCAAATTCATTAGTACCTGTTAACCTCCATCACTCCGACACTGGCAACCTTATTTAGGGATTAGTAATCCTCACAACTATTGTATTCTATTCTGCTCCAACCTTTATACCTGGTGGTCATACTCAATTTAAAATTGTTTTCCTATATACTTCTGTAATCTTGTTGACAAATATCTGTTTTTCATTGAGTCACCCGTATCAACAGTTTAGGGATTTGCATACATAATTTATTGTTTTATTACTCTCTCATACATAAAAATACACTATAATAGAAACGAGCGTTTAATCAATGATCAATGATATATTCGGGTTCCGTATTACCCAGCAATAAGTCACTACTAAGGACTAAAGACAAAACATCTAAAGGATCACCAGACAATAAGTAAACCACTCATTTGATTAAGATTGGATCCTTCTAAGGGCTTCTCTCTGTCAGGTCGTTTTAGGTGGTTATTTCATCAATGTTTACCAATCGACGCCAAAAGTCCGACGGATTGCGCTTCATAAGGTCCAAACACTGCTGGGATCACGAACACGCTGCGAATACGAACACGTTTTTGGTCAATGCTCAGCAAGCGCGGCACCCGCCGGCAGGATAATTTTTTAATATTCAAATCTTAGTTTAAAAAATGACCCTTGCCCTCTTTACTAATTATTGTGGCCACTGTCAAATTAACACACCTTCACTTTACGATCAGCTAAAACCCCCAACGCGATGGACCGACGACCTCAAAAGAATCGTGACCAATTATTGGATAGCAGAGGCGCAGAACAGAAGCCGATGGAAAAGTCTAGAGGAGGCCTATGTTCAACAATAGACAACTCAGGGCTGATTGATGATGATGATGAAAACCATTTTGTGGACTTAACTGATGAAACTGCATCGGACGGCGTCCAGTGCGTAGTTCATCCAATGTAACGGCCACACAAAATTCACGTAACCAAAATTTGACAATGTAGTCTAAAGGAGCATTAGTCCCATAATATTTATTCAGCTTTTCTTTTGTTCCCTTCTCGATTAATTTTTCAAATAATGTTTAATGAGAGATCGAAAATCGTTTTTCTCCATATGCCTCACTTTTCCAAACACGTCAACTTTATGCAGCTAGCAAAAGATACTGATAGCTGCATCGTGCTAAAATTCGACATTTACGCATAAAAAAGGCTAAACTTTCTAGAACTGCTTTTTTTAGATCGCAGCACCCTAATCGGTGAAGGAAGTTACTTATGAGACCACCAACCAGATACAAATGAATCCAAGACAGATGAAAGACCAGGAGTGAAAGCGTAAGGAATATTTTCGAGAGTTATTGATAGAAGGATACGTAAAAAACCCCAAATATCCTAAATTCAGTTAGGATATACAAGGCAGATTAACAACAGATGTAATTTTTATGTAACAGATGGAAAAATAGGACTACAAACGCTCATGATATTCACTTATCTTGAGAAAGCATGTGATCGGGTTCCTTGTAGCGAGCGCTCAATAAAACAGGAGGTTCTGGTGAGTATTTGAAGATCGTAAGAGATATGTATGAAGGACTAACTAACAACTAGTATTAGGACAGGTGTGAAAGAGACTGTTACAGATCATATGAAAGTAGGATTGCATCGAGGTGCATTTGTTCTCATTAGTATTGGATCAGATAACAGGCAAACTACATGTTAACATTCCGTGGTGCTTAATGTATGCTGATGATTTATTGTTGGTAAGAAATACTGAAATGAATCTAGAATAAAAGCTGGAACAGTGAAGACAAGTCTTTGGATAATATTTGGAATAATATTTGGAATAATATTTGGAATAATATTTGGAATGTTTGGAACAAACCTTTGGATAATATTTGGAATGTTCATTATTTAAAGATGCAATTACTACTTACTACAAACAAGATGATAACTTCGGATGGTGACATGGTTGTGAAAAGTAATAATTTTAAGAAACTGCGCTGGATATTACAGAATAATAGAGAATTAGATGAAGATAGACGTCATACGAGTACAGGAAATGCAACGCATGTCCATCAAAATGTTGTTACTAAATGAAACCAGATCACCAAACTCGGGTGGCGAATCCAAATGGAGTAGAAATTGTTGTTGATAAGAACTTATGTCAGTCAGTGACCTCTTCAATTCCTATTTCCGATAGAGTAGTTATGATTACTCTAGCAATGATCCAACGAAGACAGACGATGAAATAGAACAGTTCTATAAAGATGTATAACAAGCCCTCGATACGGATAAACAAAGCATATGTAGAGGGACGTGTACGAACTCATCACTTTATAATTACCCATAAAATTATTAGACCCTTCGAGGTATAGCAAACTGATCAATGGCATCCTTTGGAGATCGGTAAACTCATCACTGTAGATAGGTAAACTCATCACCAGCTTTTTTGCCACAAGGCGCTTGTATCGAATACGAAAGATTGCCTGTTACCTATTACACTTCTTGTTTACGTGGTAATCTATTAAATTTCGATATTATTTTAAACAAATTGCTTTAAAATTTAACTGATATATCGAGTATTTTACGGTGAGTGGTCTATTACACGTATCTGCCCATCTAAACCGATCTGTAATATGAAAATTCACCTACATAGGCTTTTAACAGTGAACTTTTTAATGAAAATATTTATGAGCATGTGCTATTTCCGGTAATATCTTAAATAGTCGCCAACTTCGTTATTTTATCTGCATTCGGACTTGGATTATTCTTTCAAACTATCAAACCTTAGCGGTTTACAACCATTTACTTGCCACGGGGTGCAGGTAGGCCAGTGATCAGTTTGCAAATCTCTCCAAGACTATTGTAAAATCCCTGGTTTTATGGCGGTGATGCGTTTGTACTATCTACTAGGGTGTTTATGCTAATGGGGGATGAGTTTACGTGTTCTCAAGAGGGACGTGCGGTAGTTACAAACACTTAATTTAAATTACCTAATCGTAGACTCTACACCTGGAGATCGCCTGCCGATAGTCATAGCAAAGTTAATAAAACCAAAATAATTATGTTTTAATAAGAAAAAGGTTTTCAAACTCCATTAAATAAGCAAAAACACACCCTGGGGCTAATTCAGCCACATACCATAATCCGGTTGTTGTAACATTCGATCTCCGATTAAAAAAACTAACTGCATGCTGCAATAAGAATCAAATACAACGTTCATTTTTGACAGATTCATTTGAAAGAGTTCAGCTGTCCAAAGAAATTAACAAGGAAATAAAGATTAATATTATCGATCCAAAAGAAGATTCGGACAAAAAATGGAAAATATTTAAAAACATAATGCTGAATCTAACGAAAGAGATCCTAAAGGGAAAGAAAAATAATTACACAACAAAATCATGGATGAACAATGAGATACTGCAATTGATGGAAAAGAGAAGAATGTACAAGAACGTAGAAATCGAAAAGTATAAAGGCATACATAGTGTAATTAGAAAGAAAATAAGAGAAGCCAAGAAAAACTGGTACTCAAACAAGTGTGAGGAAATAGAAGTACTATTGGAAAGGTATGATGACTTCAAAATCTACATAGGAAGGTAAAACTACTGGCCGGCATCCGAAAAACAAACCACAGTAATATCTTATTAGATGAAAAAGGTAAAATTATCCTTGACAACAACAAGAAAATGGAAAGGTGGAAACAATACATACAGGAATTATTTAAAGACGAAAGGCAAACAGAGAGGAAACATAGAACTATGCAATAGTAGAGAAACTGGGCCCAGTATAACAAAAGAAGAAGTCGTGCATGCAGTAAAATTGGCAAAAGATAAGTCCTGATAGATACCTATACCTATCCAAATAGATACCTATACTAAAAGACTTTTACAACACGATATTATGATACAGACCTCATTACAAAACAATGGCTTAAGTCGGCGTTCGCAACTTTACCGGAAAAAGCTAATGCTAGAGAATGCTGTGACCACCGATCAGCTTAATGAGCCACACTCTAAAGATATTCTTGAAAATTTTGGGCATTTGACAAAGTCCTACATAATCGCCTCCTACAGCTACTTCAAGATAAAAATCTAGATATGAAATATATTAGAATAATACCAAACCTTTACTTTAATCAAGTTGTATCAGTGAAAGGTGGCAACGAACTATCAGAAGAAATAGAAATACAACGAGGGGTAAGGCAGGGATGCATACTTTATTTGCTGCTCTTTAAGCTATATTCAGAAGAGATAGATAAATTAAATGTGTGGCATATTGTGTTGAAATGGTGTGCTACTGCACAAGCATTGCAATCACTTTTGTGTTACGTTATTCTTTGTTTTAAGGCGATGTTTGCCCTATATACAGCCCATCACATTCGAGACAAGCAAGTTGGTAAATGAGATATCTCTGATTTAGAAACGGTGTATGGTATTTAAGCTTAAAGACCAGACACCGCGTCTAAATAAGGATATAAAAAGCTACATCCATTTGAACTGTGATCAGTAGAGAAATCTTATGAAAAATGAGACTACTTGGTGAATACAGTAAAAACAGGGAAAATAGCCTATACCAGATAAATAATGCACCACGCAGAATATGAACAGCTTTAATTTATACTTGAAGGAAAGATAGGCAAAGATGCTGTTTGTCACAGACACTCTTTAAAATATACGTCCAAGAAGCATTGAGGAATTGGAGAAATAAATGTAGATTTATGGGCATCGAAGTGGGACAAGAAACTCTGTATACATTGTTGTTTGCAGATGATCAGGTGGTGGTTGCAACCGATGAGGAAGATATAAATTATATGAATCGAAAATTATTTGAGGAATATGCCAATTGGGGGCTTACTGTAAACATAAGCAAAACAGAATATTTAAAAATTAGAGGAAATACCACAGATCTGAGGCTTGAAAACGCAGTCATAAAAGGCTGCAACCAGTATAAATATCTAGGAAGCATCATATCAGCAGATGGCAGAGTTAAGATAGATGTACAAAACCGAATAACCCAAGGGAAAAAATGCATCCGAATACTGAATTCATTACTGTGGTCTAATAAAATAAAGATGCATACCAAACTTCGCGTATACAGAGCAATTGTAGAACCAATTACCACATATGGTGCCGAATGTTGGACGATGACAAGGAATGAACGAGATAAAGTAGACGTTGTGGAAATGGATTATCTTAGAAGGTCATGTCGAGTATCGAGAATGGAAAGAATCAGGAATGAGGAAATACGAAACCGTACAGGAATTAGAGATATTCTTTCAGATAGAATACAAGGAAGGCAATTACAATGGTATGGTAACGTGATGAGAATGGAGGAGGAGCGGTGGCCAAAGAAAGCCTTAATGTATGTTCCGCCAGAAAGAAGGAAAAGGGGAAGACCACCAAATTCCTGGAGAAGAGAAATTACAAAAACAATGCAATCTAGAGGCTTAGAAGAGGGAGATTGGAGAGATAGGAAAAGATGGAGGCTGAAATGCGGGAAGCGGCAATCGCCGTAGGACCCCCGTTATATGATGATGATGATGAAAGATAGACGAGAAACGAAGCTCAATAGCTCAAAACAGGCATATTTGCCATGACCGTTACTAACTTCAACAAAGGTGGCTCGTAAGAGGAACTATGCAATCGACTCTTTAAGGATTATGACAGAATTATGTGAATTGATCCATAGTACGATACGATGACGATATATACGGAATTGGGAAATACTAAGAGAACTGGAAAAATTATTAAAGAAAAAAGATAAATGAATTTTCTTAAAAAAATTTTAAATAAATTATTTTTTACTAATCATAAAACAAATGTTCTTTCATTCCCTACCCTTAATACTGTGTTACATTTCAGACACACATCAGGTTACATATTGCACACAAAAGGATTGCATAAAGGTTCACTGCTAAGTCCTTAATAAACAGGCATACTCTAAGGTAACATCACTGGATATTTAATTTGTAATGATAAGGTGGTGTTAGTAGAAAATATTTAGAACGAATCAGAACTAAGGCTAAAACATGGAGAAATTTTTTAAAGAAATTTATATAAAACGAAGTAATACAAAAACAGAAATTACTCTAAAAGTGATATTTTTAGTAATCCATGGAGTATAGAATAACGATATGAAAGGAAACAGTCGGTGTATTTTGTGACACCAATATCAATGATAGGTAAATTCTACAAGATCGTCGTAAGGCCAGCTATAATGAAACGAGAACAACAAAGACGCGTTTTAAAAAATGAAAATGATTAGAAGGATAAGTGGATAAGTGATAAAGGATAAAGATAAAAATTAACATTTTAGGGAAAGTGTAGCATGATAAAAGGTATAGTTTCTGGAAGGAGTAGGAGAAGTAGTGAAGAACATTAATATTGGTATGATCCAAGACATAAATTTATGGAGAAGTGGAAATGTATGTAGGAAAGAATGATGGTAATTCTTGATAACTAGAAATACAGAATAACATACATAGTCGGTTCGCTATTGCCAGTCCGAACTGTCGAACCAGAGCGGTTTTTGATTTGAAGATTTTTGTTTTGATTCAGAGCAGTGGCTATACCGCTCTGAAGAGACCTAAAGAGGTCGAAATACGTATAAGCGGCTTTTCGCTGCCCTGTGTCGAAACAAAAATCTAATACCGTCATTATGTTTTATTACTATACTCCGTTTGGAGTACCAGAAACTGAATTCACTACGAATTTTGACCGTGATGAACGGCATGTGAAATGCAATTTTTAGATTCCCTTGCCGAGTATTTTATCAAGCTGTTTGCTTTGCAAGTTTTAGAAGGCACAGTGGTAAAAAATTTGAATTCGGTTTCGCCAGGTAGAAATCGTTTGATTTCTCTTTTTGTTTAGTTATGTTAAATTATAACAACTGAAATATATTTTTTAAATATACACTACCAAAAATTTTATGGGTTTGGCATAGACTTCCACTATTTATAATAATTCTTCTTTTTTCAATGAAAGAAGTCTGTAATAAAAGTTTATTTAAGCTTTTAATACTATGAGTATTTTGTGTTGTAGGTTTCCAGCTATGAATCAAATGTCAAAATATGCCCGAGCTGAGCGAATGAACTTTAGTAACAAATTGTTTCGTTTAAGGCATTTTCAGGTCTGGCTGATATTTTTACAGTACTAAAAAGGTGAGAAATTAGTGGATATTTTTTTGTCAACAAAAATAAAATCTAGTCTTGAGATAAATAACCTGTTTTATTAAATTATGAAATCGATACAAAAGTGACATAAAAGTAAATAACTCGATAAAGTAAATAAAACATTTAACACCCCCGTTTTGTTTTCAAATTTTAGTTTACTGACCCCGAACATTTCCAATTCTAATTTCTCATCAACTTTCGGCCCTTAATCCAAACCTAGCTTGCTAACTTCCATGGTATTTTCGAAGTAGGTAGGTAAATCTGCAACTGCTCGCAATTGCTGCAACGAATCAGGTCGGAGAAGTAGAGAAAATGAAAAGAGTTACGGAAATCTAAATTTTCCACCGTAAATTACCGATAATGAAAAATCTGGAGGAAAATACGGTGCAAGGGTTGGAAATTGAAAATTCGTTCGGTAGAAATAGGTTGATTCAAACATTGAACGTTTGAAAAATGTTCAATGTTTCTTTACGTGTTCAATTATTTATTATATTATTATAGTGGGTTCACGAATTAAAATTGTAAAGTTTCATGAACAGAGCTTTCTGTTCAGTATTATGGAAAGTCGTAAAACTATGGAGAACTAGGTACTATTAAATTTGAAATTTAACCTCAACCAGTAAAACCAGTGTATATACATCAAATCTAATATTATTAATGTAACGTTTGACAGATAGATAACGTTTGATAAATAGATTATATATATTATTATTATAGTTTGATAAATAGATTGACACAATATACGGATAAAAAATGGAGTGAAGTTTTCAGAATTTACTCCATTTGGAGTTTGGAGTTCAGATAATGGTTGAGTTTTATCTGTATTAAACTGTTTGGAAACTCACGAAATAAAGTAAAAATATTGATCGATCGAATCAAAATGGTTAGAAGAAAGAAATTAAGTAAAATAATGATCATTATAATAATCCTTAGCCCTACAGCTCAGTGTGGGTTTTGAGCTGTTCCAATATCAGTTATCTTTCCATTCAATAAAATAGTGATACCGAAACTAAAAGAAACATAATAGAGCGAGGTTGGAATTGAAAACGTTTTAGTGGAAAATAATTAAGACCTAAACCTATACAATAAACCTTAAATCAACGAAACCCCTATTTCATGTTTTCTGTACTGCTACATAAAATATGGACATGGTTACTCTATATTAGAATTACCGAACGTACAGAATTCACGTCTTCATCAAACACAGTCTAGATTTAAAAATCTCCAGTTCTTGTAAATCATGGCGTCATACGGGAAGGGAAATATAAACAATAATAAATAATAAGAGAAAAATTTAAATTTTTTATTCCTAAAGTTCTTACCTATCTACGTTGCTCCGTATGTTAGGTAATCGAGTTGAAAAGTCTATATGCTTACTATTGTAGTATACACACATACATATAAAATATGTAATACTTGAATAACTAAATGATTATAAGATGATGCTGAATAAAAACGTTGAGTTAAAAATTAATGAAATTGATTACGATGGAATAAACTTACTACATTATGTGCTGAACTGCTTATGCTGCGCTGCAGAACAATCGATTATATAAGCATCATATAAATACAATTATATTCAGAATCACGCCCCTGATACTCAACTAGAAATAGGATCAAGCAGAACTCAAACCATCAACAAACTGGAACAAGCAGTGGATGAGGCTCCCTTTTGAAGTCAGGATCAACTTCTGAAGTTCCATAAAACAACATTTAGCGCAGTGACCCTATGTTGGAGTGAGCAGACTTAAATGTAGTCGATGCTTATTCGATCTAGGATGCTCACTCACGTCCCAGCTGATGAAAAAAGGTTGATGAAGCTACTATCAGGACTATGTTAAGGAAACAAAATCAAGACCTTACGATAAAAGACTGATTGTTGAACAATGGGAAGATGGGAAAAGAATCACAAATCCTAGTCTATACGATCGGCGAGGTCTGCTACAAAGCATTGGGGGCTGTGTATATTAAGGTGTTTTATAGACTTGGAATGAACAAGTTACACCCAACATACAAATAAATGGATAAATAAACTCACCTTTCAAAGTTCCCAAAGCTTCATAAACCTGGGCAGAGAACTAAATAGTCAACTAGACCACTCAAAAGAAATTAGAAGACGCATTTAAATAGCAAGATCTGGTTTCATGAATATGCGTAAAATGCTCTGTAACCCCAAGCTATCAGTCTCAATAAGATTGAGAACACTAAAGTGTTATGTGTGGTCTCTATTACTATATGGCTGTGAGACTTGGACATTAAAACAGTATGACGTCAACAAATTAAATTCATTTGAAATGTGGATATACCGCGGAATGCTAAGAATAAGCTAGACCAGCAGAACTACGAATGAAGAAGTACTGAGAGCAATGAACACACGCCCTCATCTGGTCAATACTATCAAAATTAGAAAGACGTCATATCTAGGACACATAATGCGCCATAGGGAATTTGAGCAGCTCCAGGTAATATTAGAAGGCAAGATTGAAGGTAAAAGGGGCATAGGACGAAAGAAAAATCTTGGCTACGAAACATCAGAGATTGGACCCACACAAAAGGAAATGGATTGATTCATCAAGCCCAGAACAGAGCGAAATTTGCCATATTGATCGCCAACCTCAACAGAGAAGGCACTTAGAAGGAGGAGGATAGACTTGGAAAGGTATCCTTCCAGCATAGTAAGACAGCTTTGGCAGAACTTACTGTTGCTATAATAAGATTTTATGTAGCTTTAATACAAGAGCGCTGGGTTTAAAAGGGCCAAATAAGAGGTCTATGGGGCATTCATGCAGAAAGTATATATAGCCTAAGTCCCGAGGACCTTTATAATAGTAAAATGACATATCAAAAGACTGTTGTTGATGAATCTCTGTGTTAAATACTTAACGACAGTAAAGATAAATAACATAGAGGGAGGAAATATGTGACGGAGCCACATACCTCCCATATAATAATCCCGAACAACCATGGAGGCTTATAAGGGTGGCTTTTTTGCCCAAACCTGACAAAACCGGACAGGAAAAGTCCCTGAAGCGGTCTGATGTCAGTTGTACTGAAGACTCTAGCAAAACTGATCTTAAACTGAACTTAACTCAACTGAACTCGTACAGAGGGTGGAGTACATTCTGGAATAGGCGAAATAAGTTGCAGATGGATAGACTGCATGCTAAGGAGCCGTGTGATATACGCAACGTTACACTGGGGATACACTGTCAGCACAAGTATCCAGAGGATGTCCGCAGGGAGAGTTTATCTCCTCTCTTGTGGAATCTCGTCATGGATGGGCTGATATTAATGGCAGAATTAGAGATAAAATGCAATAAGCTCTTAAGGTAGTTACAGAATGGTCCTCAATTGTAGGGCTTAACATAAGCGCCCAGAAGTCTAAAAACATGAAATTTACCACAAGGAATTTAGAGGGATTGAGTCCTTTAAGCCTAAATGGTACATATCTAAATCTGGTGAGTGAAGTCAAGTATCTTGGGGTAATATTAGACTCATGACTTACTTGGAATCAGCAGATAAAACGAATAATCAAGAGAGCTGTAACTCTGTTAATGGTAGCCAGACTCACTCAATCAGAAAAATGTGGGACTTTATCCAATGTCTCCAATATAACCAGACATGTTATATTGGATTTATAAAATGGTGATCCAAAAACTACATATTTTCAAACGGCCAAACATGTTGTTGTCTTTTGTCTAAACTGCGGGGTATACACAAAAAATCTTAAAGTCGCAGTGTGGAAAGGTCTATTAATGCCAAACGACTATTTAAATCCACAACATAATGATAAATAAAAGCAAAATCGAAACCAAATCTACTATTTTCTTTCATCAAAAACTTTCTTTCTGAAAAAAACTTTATATTATAAAGAAATTATTACTAAATAAAACAACGGTAAGCAAGATATTAATGAAATTAAATACGATGGGACAAATTGAATTAATAAATGTAAACCATCTGCATAATATGTCACGTGGTACGCCGTGACATCGGAATATGTCACGTGGTACGCCATCAAGCACGATTACGTTGCTAACATTTAAGCCAAGATGAACACACTACAAAGTGTCTCGAAGAAGACTCAAGTGGGATAATGTAGAAAGCACGGACTATCGTTGCCATTAATTTGAAGATCCAAACACGAACTCTTATAGAATGCAGTCAAGACATTTTATAACACCAGATATAAAAGTAGTTTAGTACCAATACTACAATGGAATTATTAAAACTAGAGATAAGCGTCAATCTAATACAAGCACTGCATCATTTTGAATAGAATAGCTCAGTTCAAATTAAAATAGAAATTTCGTATGGTTTTCCCATAAATAAAGATGTGACTGTATATCATTAATCTTATGTAAAATAAATTTGGAACAAGTAATAATATCCTGGTTTCCACAGTACTATGTCGCCGTATGGCACCATATGCAGAACGGATAATAGGAAAATGCCAGACTGGTTTCAGAGGTGGTAAATCCACAATTCATCAGATTGCAACCCTGAAACAAATTTTAGAAAAAACACTGGAATATGACATTGATACTCATCACATATTTATAGACTACAAAGCAGCCTACGACTCTGTGAATAGAAGAGAAATGTTCAAAGCAATGAAAGAGCTAGGAATACCAAATCGGTTGGTAAATTTAACAAAACTAACTCTTGAAAAAGTTGAATGTAGAATACAAATTCAGGGTGAACTGTCTGAACATTTTAAAACATATAACGGGCTGCGCCAAGGAGACCCTCTCTCCTTGGCTCCTCCTTGGTATACAATCTGGCTCTGGAAAAAGTAATACGTATGTCACAAATCACAACCATTAGTTCAATTAATAATAAATCAGTGCAAATCCTTGATGTTGATGATATCAATATTGTTGGGAGAACGGAAAACGCTGTACGAGAGGTGTATGTAGCATTAAAAGAATAGCTCCAAAAATGGGTTTAATAATAAACACCAACAAAACGAAATATATAAAAATAAGCACGTAACCACAAATCCTATGACCACTTGTTATAGAAAACGACGCCATCGAAGCAGTGGACGAATTTGTATACCTAGGAGCGCTCCTTAAAACTGAAAAAAATACTACCGCAGAGGTAAACCGCAGAATTTGCACGGCCAACAGATGCTATTTTGGGCTCATCTCCTACTTAAAGCCACAATTATATCGAGAAATACAAAAATAAAACTCAACAAAACAATAATACGTCCAGTCCCCACATATGGTTCAGAGACCTGAACTCTTAACAAAATGCAATAAAACACGTTAGGATGTTTCGAAAGAAAAGTACTAAGGCGAGCCTATGGAGCAGTGAATGACAATGGAATGTGGAGAAGACGATACAACTTCGAACTTTATAGAACATACCAGGAACCAGATATCGTAAAACATATTAAGATAGGATGTCTGAGGTGGATAGAGCATGTAATGCGGATAGAACAACGCTGCTTGATAGACCCATTGGCCAGAAAAGAAGAGGAAGACCCAGAACAAGGTTCCTTGATAACATGGATGAAGACATGAGAAATATGGGAACATATGCTTGGCGGAGGAAGGAGATGGATAGGGACGACTGGAGAGAAATTGTTGAGGAGGCTAGGACTCACGCAGGGTTGTAAAGCCAGAATGATGAAGAATAGTATGCTGGTAGAAAAAAGGTAGAAACATAGGTATCCTAGAATCTGTGCTTCGAATATGGCCAAACAGTTTTAGCGCTAGCGATCAGAACGAGACAATATATTATACGGCGGAGCTGCACATCGAAAATCCGAGGTATGAAGAAGTAGTTCAGATAATAAATAAACTAAAAAACAATAAAGCACCAGGAACGGACGGAATTTCGGCAGAATTATTAAAGCATGGAGGATCCGAACTCTGGGAAAGAATCCATTACCTAATAACATTAATATGGACGAAGGAGCAAATGCCAGAGGAATGGACAGTTGGCCTCATACAGCCAATATATAAAAAGGAGATAAGAGGGAATGCCAGAATTATAGGCCAATTACATTGCTAAATGTAATATACAAAATTCTTTCTGGTATAATCTACAATAGATTATTAGAATACTCCGAAAATATAATTGGTGATTATCAAAATGGATTCAGACCAAATAGAGCCACTACAGAGACTGGCTGGGACATGTGCAGAGACAAAACGATGCAAAAACAACTAAGAAAATGTTACAATGAAAGCCCATAGGAAGGCGAAAAAAAGGAAGGCCTAGAACGAGATGGTTGGATGACGTGGAAGACGACCTGAAAACAATGAACATAAGACAATGGAGAAGAAGGGCACAAGAGAGATCTGAATGGAAGGACATAGCCAGACAGGCAAAGGCCCATCCAGGGTTATGATGCCAAAAGAAGACGAAGAAGAAGTTTTAGCGCTCAGGCTACGACGTCGAATATATGACATGCAAGATTGTGATGCATATAAGATGTGGGATTTAGAAGTAAACAAACATACAAAAGATGAAGTAAATTTCATGGCAGCCATCATACAATACTAGACCTTACATTACAACAAACAAAAATAGAGTTGAGAAACAAAGTTGAGAAGACAAAAATAAGCAATTTTCAACAGACAAAAGTAGATTGAAAATGATAACAACAAAAAAATGTTTCCACTCTTGCCAAAACTTTTATCTATTCAGAACCAACGATAGAACTAAAAGTTAACAACCCTTTTCAAAATGTGCGTGCTTCTCATTGAATCAACTAAAGATAAGTATAGGAAATAGCACGTCGCAGTGACATTAAATAGAAAAATTTAATTTTTAATGTGAGCTGTTGAAAAAGTACTTTTCAAACGATTGTTTCTGAACCAGTGATCAAATGTAAAGATACTTATATTTAAATAGTTAAAAAAAAACAAGACGTCAACGTCAGTGCAATATCCACAAAATTGTGAAATAAGGAAGAGCACAAAGAAACAAATCATTATCACAATGAAACCAGAATATTTTCATCCGAATCAGAATGATTAACGTCGTACTGGTAAAATTAGTAAAGAATAGAACATCGGCAAGATCACTACAGGAACGTTAGGAAGTTTATGTCTAAAAAGTATTAGGATACTTGATTCAATACAGTATCCCAATTAATGAAGATTACTCGACAAACAAATGCCAATACTTCCTGTATACATGTACATCACATAAAGATAAATAAGGCAGGTTATATGAACGAGGAACGAGATGTGTATTTTTTTATAAAAAATATCGCATATCGATAAATTTTAGCAATCTTAAAGTTTTGTTAACATTTTGAACAGGTTTTGGTGAGTATGTGGGCTGTAGTGTATATTAATTTGCTTGTATAGATATGGGGGCGTAAACACATAAAATATTTAACAATCTCGTTTAATTTTTGTTATAAAATTTTGAAATTCATCGTAAAAACATAACAGCTTTTGTTTGTTATCAGAATTCAGAGTTATATATCGAATAGAGAACACGTAAGTGCGCAGTATTTTCGACATGGAATGAATACTGATGGTACAAACAAAGCTGTAATTTCATCTGTCTTGCTTAAAATGTTGCAAAATGCGATAGAATGTGAATAAAGATGGTGACACAGGCTAGGAATTGCTTTTTCTGCAATTAGTTTTGTTCGGTGGCATTTCCTAACCTGCTGTTAGAACAAACAGCACATAAACATGACATAAATCTGCGTTATACGCGGTATAAATAGGTTTTTACATACAATCGCTTTTATTAATGCATCAATTGAAGGGGACAGGGTACGTGTGGGTTGGCATACAAACAAAATCCATCAATGCTGTTTACAAACATCGATGGCAGAGACTCATACAAAGAGAAGGACAACAAACATCGAAACAACATGGTCACATTAATCTTACATATGCCGGTTTATCCTGGAGCTGTGCCACAGCTGAATATCCAAAAATTCATTTCTGCTGAGCCCATCCACAGTTTCTCGTTATCCCGGAGTCCCGGTCACAGAAAGACTGGAAGTTCCGACGAAAATAGCCGGGTTGCACGAGCGGTAACTTGGCAACGGGGCTCGGTGCGACGTGGCAACGCCGCTATCGATCCGCCACCCGCGTTTTATGGCCCGTGGTAGGGGAAATTCATCATCCGTGAGCAGGGTGGAAACGAATTGGACCGAAAACAACGTTGCCAAGTGGGGAGTTGGAATACAAACCGAAGAATAGAGCATTTGTGCTATATTTATCCCATTTCAAGAATTTCTTGCTTGGTTCAACTATGACACAAATAAATAAAATAATACAAAAATACACAATTCCTAAATTAAGAGACACAAATAAATAAAATAATACGAACATACACAATTCCTAAATTGAGAGAATTTCCTAAAAAGTGTTATAGTTTAA
This sequence comes from Diabrotica undecimpunctata, assembly GCF_040954645.1. Lineage (NCBI taxonomy): Eukaryota > Metazoa > Arthropoda > Insecta > Coleoptera > Chrysomelidae > Diabrotica > Diabrotica undecimpunctata. The sequence continues at coordinate 49,684,169 of NC_092803.1, read as the reverse complement.
CACAGGCCCAGTATCAAAAACCCAGCAACCTGACTGGACATCTGCAGATTCTAAGGGTTAGATTACTGATTTCAATCTATGTTCACATAGATTATTGCTGCAAAATACGATTTCAAACTTTTACTAAACATCAGCATAAACTATTGTAAGTTAACACAAAAAATTACTCAAATCACAAGAGGTGTCATCACTTATGCTAATGTATCAAAAATACATGAAGAAATAGTAATAGAAATTAATGGCCCAAAATACCAGACTGTTACTAACTCCTGGAAATACTCCTGTCTGTAATACAGCTTGAATCTGACAAAATTCCCGTAAACAACTGGCGAACGGAATCTGTAAAAAGTCCTTTAAACAACTGGTGAAGGACAACTAAATTATTTTGTAATGGGTACCAGGACATAAAAGAAATTGTTCGTGGTAATAAGCTAGATAACAGAAGCTAGTACTTCTTTTATCTTCCTATAGAAGATGTCTGGCAATCGAAGAAGAAACTTAGTGCAGCCTACTGTGAAAATATTTCAGGCTAAAAGCAAGAAAAATGGATATTACAATTTGCTGCTCACTTAGAGGTAGTGTGTACCTAAAAGATCTTTCAGATCGCGTGTGAAAAGGATTATAATATCAAACAACCACTTTGAAATCTCAAATCTACAATCTAGGAAAGGAAGTAGGTGTCGTATCGCCTTATATCTTTTAAATATTTACTTGGTATTTATTCTTCACCATATTCATAATTGAAGATGCATGCTTCGGTAGATAGACCAGCTGTGTGAAAAAGGTCGATTTCATGCACTAATTAGCAAATTTTTGAAAACTACTCTGTGTTATAAAGGGGAATGTCAACAACAACTCCCCAGTCTGTGTAACAGTAAAATTTGATTCAGTTTGATTCAGTTTAGTAAAATTTTTGATTCAGTTTATTGCAAAGTTTAAGGTATAACTTTACAAAATATAACCATAAAATCATAACCATCAATTACATTAGATAAGCTTTAATTTAAGCTTTTATAAGTTTAATTCTGAGTAATCGTTATTGCATAATTGGAGTTCAAAGTTAAAAACGATACTTTATCAAAATAGTCATATTTTTTTGTAAAAATGCTTGTGTAATAATTTTTTATGCATTAGATTCTTTCAATCCTCAACAAAATGAGATTTTTTGTAAAAAGCTATAATTAAAAAAAAACGCAGTCTTTATTTATTATATTAAGAATAAATAATGTTTTTTTTAATATTTAGAACTGGAGTGCCCCCTAAACCCTAAACATCGTAACAGTCTGCAATTCACAGATTATGCGTGCTAACTTTACGACCCACAACTAAAAACACAACTAAAAAAAATTCTACGAGTTTGTAGGCCAACAATCGTATTCTGTTAGTACCAAACTGCGACGATGTTTAGAGGAAGCTACTGCTCTAAATGTTTATTAAAAAAATTTACCCATATCTTTAATACAATAAAGAGAGGTAAAAACATTATAGTAGTAAAACATAAGTTTTTATGAAGAGAATGCGCCTTAAATTAGGCCCCTTCGATTTTTTTTAAGTTATAGCTTTCACTTTTTTTGGTTTGATCATATCCTAGTAACAAATGCACCGATACTTCTTCTTAAAGTGCCTATCCGTTCCGGATGTTGGCGATCATCACGGCTATCTTTACTTTGTTTATTGCAGCGCGGAACAGTTCAGTGGTAGTCGTGTTATACCACTTTCGTAAATGTTGAAGCCAGGAAATGCGTCTTCTTCCCGGTCCTCTCTTACCATTTACTTTCCCTTGGAGAATCAGCTGGAGAAGGCCGTAACGTTCTTGATTTCTCATTTCTCATTGCACCGATACGGTTTTACAAAATCTCAATTTGTTGTCGATTGAAAGAGCTTCAATTTAATAATTAAAAATTATTCTACAAGCATGATAACAAAACACCAGAATACACCACAAAGATAAAAGTCGAATGCTTACAGGGCTATTCCAAAAAAGAATAACCGAAAAAAGCAGAAACACATATATCACAGAAAGTGATGGAGTCGAAGAAAGCTGGGCAAAAATTAAGTCTAATATCTTTGCCTCGACCAAGGAAGTTCTTGGTGAAAGAAATATAAATAAAAATAAATCGTTCCTAAGGCAAAGAATTCCATGGTTTTGTACAGAAGTGAAGGAAAAATGCAAAGAAAAGAAATAAGCTTACCAAAACATAAGAGGCATACCATAATTACAAGACAATTAGAAACGAAACACATGCACTTATAAGAAAAATAAAAAATGATCACTGGGAACGCTTTTCGAAGGAAATAGAACATGATTTTTACGGTCTGCAAAAAGAAATATGTCGCTTCATAAGAGGTCAAAGAAAGGAAGTAAAGGAACATAGAACCAAACACATAGAAAAGAATACATGGATTGACTACCTAAAAATGCTCTATGCAGAGGAAGTAAAAACAACGCTAGAACCGGAAACACCAGAAATTACCACAAATGAAGAACTATAAATGTTCAGGAAGTTCAGAAAATACTTGAAAAGCCGAAGAACAGAAAAGCAGCAGGTAAAGACGGGATACCAAACGAATTACTGAAATATTGTGGAGCAGCAATGACAGAACAATTAACAACATTAATTAATAAAATTATAAAACACAATAAAATACCGGAAGAATAGAACGAGCGAACTAATTCTACTATTCAAAAAGGAACAAACAGCCAGAAAACTACGTAGGTATAAACTTAAAATACTACCCTAAAACTTAAAACTAAAATTGTATGTGCTAATAAATCAGAGGATAAGTTTAGCAGATGAACAACAGGGTTTTCGCAGTGGAAGATCGTGTACAGATGCAATATTCGTTATAAAGCAAATTACTGAGAAATCACTAAGTATAATAGACCAGCATTTCTGTGTCTGGTTGACTTAAAGAAAGCGTTTGACAGAGTAAGACTCAAAGATATAATCCATCTTCTGAATAATAGAGAAGTTCTTCTAAACATTATAAAACATATCGAAAACATCTATCAAAACAACAAAATGGAAGTCAGAATAGATGGAGAACTTAGAGAACCTATAGAAATAGGCAGCGGAATAAGACAAAGGGATTCATTGAGCCCCATGCTCTTCAATTTAATCATGGTTGAAATCATCATAAGCGTTAACAAAGGACGAGGATGCAGAATGGGAAACAAAGAAATAAAAATACTTTGTTACACAGATGACACAATATTGATAGCCCAAGATGAAGATAGTCTGCAAAGACTGGTCCACAGATTTAACATAAGCGCAAAAGAATTTTATATGACAATCTCATCTTAGAAAACTAAAACAATAGTAGTCAGCAAAGAACCAACCAGATGTAAAATAGAAATTGATGGCATCAGTATCCAACAAGTAATGGAAATAAAATAACTGGGAATTACACTGCTCAGCTATGGAGACCTGGACAAAACAGTGAAAGATGAAGCACAAAAAGCAAATAGACTGGCAGGATGCCTTAAAAACACTATATGGCGATACAGACACATTAACACTGAGGTGAAGTCAAGAATGTATAAAGCCAGTGTAAGACCAATAATGACATATGCCTCAGAAACAAGACCCGATACAGCCACAACGCAAACGTTACTGGAAACGGCAGACATGATAGTACTGAGAATTACAGGAAATATGCTGAGAGATCGAAAGAGAAGTGAAGACATTAGAAGACAATGTAACGTACAGTGTATAAATGAATGGACACAAAATAGAAAAGAAAAAGAATGGAATAACCACATAAGCAGAATGGAGGAGACCCGTGTCGTCATCATAGCAAGAGACAAGTCACCAATCGGCAAAAAAAGTATCGGACGACCGCGCAAAAGATGGAGTAACAACCTTCCATCGAGGTATTAATCCGCCAATGAACAAGCAGAATTGCCTATAAATAGGAAGAAGAGGAAGTGTATTTTCAAAAAGTATGGCTATTTTAATGAATTACTGTTTTTCAACTTAAGCGCTAATTATGCAATAACACTTGAATGAAATGAAACTTATAAAAACTTAAATTAAAATTCATTCAATTTAGTTTGATGAATGTATGAGCATTTTTTATAAAAAAAAGTCTCATAAATAAATTAATAATAAACAAAAATTTGCTATTACACGGACTCGGGAGTTATTTCTGACATTGCCTTTATAGCGCCACAGCAATTCCAGCACCACCTTTTCAGCAATTCACTAAATAATGCCCCTTTGTTCACCCAAAACCTGAGCTACGAACATGTAGCTTGAAAATGGTTTTAAATTCACTGGATTGACCCATTCGAAACTATTTTTTTTTTGGTAACTTCTCGTATTTTCAACTATTTCCTTCCTATCGTTTACTGGTATGCACGGAGTAAAAAGCAAATGGACATATCTACAAACGGCTTTCACTTCCTATCAGTTAAGTCAAAATTCAAGATCTATAATATACATATAAGTGAAGACATAGTCTGTGAGTCATAAATAAAAGAAGAGCTGTAAGACCAAGAGTTGGAAATAATGGATATCGAATTAGACGTTTTTGACGACAATTATAAATAAGTATTGTGACCAGGTGAATATCACCGACCTTTCACGTTCTTTATCGATTTTAAAATTTCCATTTGGTAACAACACGATGTAGATGTTACCTGTATAGTAGACCAGCGACCTTGACCTTCAATGTTAAAATGGTATGTTTATCGGTTAAACGGCTAAAGTCCGTTTTTTTAGTGTAAAAAAACCGATGTTACATCAGCATTTCCACTTATTACGAAAGCAATTTTTTGCATTGCTAATAATAAATAATAAGCCAAACAATTCTAGATTTTTATAGACACGAAACTTAATGTTGTTTTGTAACATTTTTATCCTATGAGAATGTGCATCCGGTTAGAAACTTCACAGGTCGATGCAAAATATACGATATGAAATTTCTAAAGTATGAAAAGGTTCTGAAATTGTGTTCTTGTGACATGTTTAATTCATATTGAAATAATTTTTATTTCAATTTTTTTGAAAACTATTTCTGGATTGGAAATCGATACGTCAAAACAAATGTAAAATGTAATTCTCATTACAATCTACTATGGTTGAATCCCATAATATATTCTAAAGTTTATATCCAGTTATACGGATAAGAATAGAACGAATTGAAAACCTTACTTCTGTTCAGAAAACGTGTTATGCCCGTGTGGTTCACATTATTCCAGTAGCACTCCAGTCCAGCATTTCACTCGCATAGTCGAATACCACTGGAATAATGTGAACCTACACTGAAATGTACCATTCCAGTGATCAAACCAGTCCAATTGACTGGAATGACGGTCTACTTTTCATTCCAGTTCGCCCATTCCAGCGCCACTGGAATAGTGTGAACGGCCAACCCAGTGCTTGATTACACGTTGGACCGGTCATGAAAGCATAGCCTCTATAGTGTCACCGAGCTTACAACTTTTAAATGAATGGGATAATGTGGACGATATGACCCAGTCCAGCACTGGACTAAATTAACTCTCTGGGATTAGTGGACTAGAATAATGTTGACCGGTCATTGCCCAGTTCACATTATTCCAGTAGCGTTCCAGTCGAACGGTAAAATGCCTCTGGAATAATGTGAACTTGCACTTGATCAATCCAGTCCAGTTGACTGGAATTACGGTCTACTTTTCATTCTAGTTCGCCCATTTCAGAGCCACTTTAATAGTGTGAACGGCCAATCCAGTGCTTGATTACACATTGGACCGGTCACGAAAGCATTGACACTGTAGTGTTACCTATCTTACAGCTTTTAAATGACTGGAATAATGCGGACAATATGACTCAGTACAGCACTGAACTGGATTAACTCGCTGGATTACTGAACTGGAGTAATGTGAACCGGTGCCTTCTTTTTCTTTGTGTGCCAGCTAGATGAAACAGTTCCTCGACCGTTCGACCTGTCCATTGTCTAATGTTACGCAGCCAGGACAGATGTTTTCTTCTGACCCAACGTTTTCCTTAGATTTTGCCCTGAATGAATGCCAGGTTCACATTATTCCAGTAGCATTCCATAAAAATAATCGTGTTTTCCGTGATATTCTTAGAGTAGCATAATATTGTTATAGAAGAATATTCACGAATATAAACCTTCGACAAAATACACGACACACAAAGCTTGCAAACATGTTACGGCACAGAAATAGATGATTCGGATGTGACACTCATTACAAATTTATACCGATATCATAAAGCCATAATACGAGTAGACCAACAAAAATCTAGATACCTATAAGAAGAGGTGTACGACAAGGATGTGTACTATCGCCTCTACTTTTTAATATGTGCTCAGAAGAGATGTTTAGAGAGCCACGAGAACAATCAATGAAGGCATATCGACAAAGGAACACTAGTGAATAATCTCAGATAATGCAGACGATACAATACTCCTTGCGGAGAGCAGAAAAGGACTGCAAATCTTGGTTGATCGCACTACGCAGTACTGACAGAGGTATGGAGTCTTAACATAAAACGACGCATTGAGATGACCAGAAGCATTTCTGGCATTCTGGCATGACAAAAGCAGTATTATGCGATGGAAAACTGTGAATAGAAATTAGAACTAAAGTATTGAGATGCTACGTATTATCTACCCTTTTGTATGGATTTGAAGCACGGACAATAATAAATTACGGACGCAACTAAAAAAAGACTTGCCAGCTGTCAAATGTAGTGTTATGGAAGAATGTGGAAAATATCATGGACACAACATGTAACAAATTAATTAAGAAAGATGAAAAAGAAACAAAAAATAGCTACTTTGGTCACATACTAAGAAATGAAGAATATGAGTTGATGCTATTGGTTATACAAGGGAAAGTGGAAGGAAGAAGAGGATCGGGGAGACGATGCATGTCCTGGTAGAAAAATTTAAAGCAGTAGAGTGGAAAAACAACAACTCGGAACTGCTGCAGACAGAGTAAAATGGGCCGTGGTGATCGCCAATGTCGTTAAAAGATGAGGCACACGAAGAAGAAGTAGAATATTGCGTTTTAGCTGGATGGCTGCCCGTATTCATTTTTATTTTTTAAGATTTTTTTAAATTTTCCTTTGCCTGGGTCACAACATATGCTTTTCGAAGCTTTAAAGTTATGAATCTTATAGAAAAATAGTGCGCTTTAACTAGATGGATGTCTCGTCTTCGTTTTCATGATTATTTAATTAATTTAAACTGTTCTGATGAGCTTTATTAAAGCGAAATACGTATAAACAGATACATAGACGATTTGTACGTGAAATCTTTACTGTCTTTTTCATTTTATTCGGATCTACTCTGTATGAGTACAAGAAACCAATTCGCTAACGATTTCTGCTTAGTTGAGGAGACATGTCGTGGAATGCAAATTTTAGATTCCCCATGTCTCTATTAACATCTTTATCAACGTCTGTTATACCTTGCATTTATAGAAGGTTCAGATTAAAGCAGAAATCTGAATTGTGTTTCGAAACTATTTTACGGATTTAATATCAGATGTCGCTATTGCGTCCGTTTCGAAGCCATTTTATCGTTGCTTCCCAAAGACAGAAAAGAGAACTATTTTTCACGTTGAGAACGCCTATGAATAACTGTTCTGATGAGCTTTATTAAAGCGAAATACGTATAAACAGATACATAGACGATTTGTACGTGAAATGGAATCTTTACTGTCTTTTTCATTTCAGATTATTTAATTGTTATTCCTCTCTTGTAGTATAAGAAATGGTCTGATGATAGATTCCTGTAAAAAACATTACTACTGGTGTAGTTATTATTTGGCAAATTGTCATCTTTGTTTTCGTCTTTTTATCATCTGCTAATATTTTTAATTTTCATAAAAAACGATATTTTTTATTTAAATTTCACTTTTTTGATCCACTCGTACATTTACGTTCTAGTTCCAAATATATTGAAAGTCGAGTAACCAGCAACACCGAATCACAAGTATACATACGATTCCGTTTTACACAGATTTCGCTACATTGAAAATGATATATTTCAGTACATTATAAATTTGTTCACTAGACTTATTTTATTTCAGAATTAAATAGACCCCAGTAAACGTTTAAAAAATAGTAATAAAAGGTGAAAACCACACAAAAGAATATGCTTATTAATTTAAATATAAGGTTCAGTATAAGAAAATCCCATATACTCCTAACAACAGAAATGTATATTATTACTTTTATCAACTTTTATATTTTTCTATGATAATTTTTATTCTTAAATAATATTTTAAAACAATAATTACCAAAAATTGTCTGTGTACCTTTAAAATAATGTAGAAAACAACTATTAGAGTAACCACTTGTTCCAAAAAATGTACATTTACCACACGAAAAACACGGAAGACACGACACACGCGACAATGGTAAGTTTTTCCCGGACATCTTCGGGAAAACGAAGCCACCTTCAAGTGCCGGAACCACTCTACCAAAAACCCGGAACCACATACAAAACCCCGAAAATCGTATCCTTTATCCCGGAGGCACATAGCTTCACAAACATGAGCTTTGGTTGTTGTATCCACTGTATAATTATATCCTAGGGAAAGTATCCACTAGCAGGCAAGGATATAATTCCACTTAAAGAGCACTAAAGCACTATGTAGAGGACGAACAACGGAGACGAGTACATTTTTTGGATGCATGGTTAACACGATGATGCTACTTACTGATGTATTATAGATAGTTGAAGTATCGAAGCTTACCTGAAAAGAAAATATATAATTAGTAAAATAAAATATGTATATAATATATAATGTAATAAAGTAAGCCATAGATTTCGCATTACTTTTTAGTGGTAATAAAAATAACAAGAAACTGAACGATTATCCATTTATTACTTCCTTTTAAAAATATATTTTCATTAATTATAATAGTCCAAGATCCCACTGCAAGATCACTACGTTCATAACGTAGTTAATCAAACTGACATTTTTACATACATCTAAGAATATGAAAATACATTGATAACAAGTTGGCCAGTCAAAAAGTGGATGCAAATAGTTTTAATTCAATTAATGGTAACTAATTTTTGAACAAACATTTCGTTAATTTATTTTTTTTTAAATACGCTCCTCATGACGTATATGCTTGTTTTTTATATCAAATTAAAGCTATTTTTTTAATATCATTTTATAAGGTTGCCTGAGAAAAAATGGTAGCAAATTAGGGTTGCCAGCTGTTAAAAACACGAGGTATCAAAGATAAAGTACTGGTACTACGACACTGGTTTGACAAGCGATTATATTTATATCAACAGTATCTATCGACGAATGCTTTAAAATCTCACACAACTGACACAAAAAGAGCAAATTTGAGCCACTTCGCAAACCATTATCAGATAGCGATATTGATTAAAAATGTAAATGTAAAACTATATGTAACTATTACTTTTTTTTAACTTTTGTATGAATTTCTTTCAAAAGTAAGTTATCATGCAACCTATTTGTTTTAATTTGTACAAACTTTTTCTGTCTTTGTCTTGATTTTAGCAGGCTACGGAACGTATCCCTACTTTTTCAAGGCAACTAATGTCTTTTTTTATGCGACTTTTTTTATATATATGCGCTTTTCTGTGGAACGTATCCACCGCATAGAACGAGACCTTACTGTACTACTCTTGGTTGAAGAATCTACGTGATTGGTATCAATGCAGATTGATTGATTTGTTTAGAGTAGAAAGTTAAAAAAATAAAAAATAGCCATTACGATTGCCAACCTCCGTAGGGAGATGGCATTCTAAAAAAAGATACGCAATACAAGTAATATAAAAAAGGTTAAATCATAATAAAATACAACCATCGACAAAAAAATACGTCGATAATTTAAAAGAAGTGAAATTTTCTTTCATTAGAGCTAGTCATGTTAAATACCCCGTTAATTCTTAATAATTAGTTTTCTTTTCATAAGACTATTAAGAAACTGTACTTAATTTCTCGGAATTCATTATTAATCAGTCGAACTACATCAACTGGTGTAATAACACTCGACGCAACACTACCCTCATTGAGACACCAATTTAATATTAATTGATGTTAATAACCACAATGTCTGAGTTGTTTTGGAGTAAACGCGTCTTCGAATGTTATAAAATCTACCAGTAGTTTTTAATTGACTCCCAGAAAAAATATACAGATGGTACGGTTCCCATAAAATTTGTGGGAACAGTTTTTTCATCGACTAAAGTATAACTAAAGTTGTGGGGCAATAAGTTATATAATTATCGTTGCTTCAAGGAAATATCGCTAGCGTTCCTCTGATGCGACTGCATGCGTTTGTAGCGGATGGTGTATACTGAAATCTGTTATCTGATAATATCATGGTGAAAATGGTGAAAAACAGGTAGGCGACCATCCTTTCTGTTTTCAATTTTGTTTTCAACCGACCTCTAGCTAACAAACGATAACACTGCGAAGAAAGTATGTACTCCTAAAATGACAGGAATGTGAATTTTTAGACGGCGTATGGTTTTCGTACACACACCAGCCGTAATAGAACAATATTATTTTTTGAAGATGAGTTCGTTTTCGTCACGTGTACTACACATAAAGAAATTCAGACTAATCTTCAGCTTTTTTCTAGATGTAGGAGATTAACGTTCATTCCTCCATACTTAAGTTTCCGACAGATTCACAGCAGTATTTTCGTAATATCTCAAATGAATGGCTTTTCATAATCTTAACAAGTCCTTATCCTGTATTTCATATTATCATTTTAGTTGTTATTTCTGCTCTAGTTTCTGGCTTACGTCATTAGAATGACATCGAATTTAACGCAAGTATTATATTTTCTGAGTTTCTTATTTGCAGCAAGGTTCTGAAACTACTTTCTTGTGGCATTGTTAAGTTAAATATTCTGTTTTTATGGGATTAAGCCATAATTATTGGTTGTGATTGTGATGAAAATCACATTTTTCCACTCCGGAAATCGCTCTCAAAAAAGGTTTTTTGTACAAATTATGTAAAAATGTGTATAAACAAAGATTTTTTTATTGGTTATGATCATGGAACTATCAAAAAGGTACAATTTGGTTTCAAACACGGATTGAGGATGAAAGAATTAGTCAGCTTTATAAACTTTGAACAAGCAATTGATCCGGTCCTACACGATAGGTTGTTTGAGTATCTGGAGATGGTCAGAAGAGATCATAGAAATCTAATGTTGAAAAACATTTAACTTATACCAAAAAGACTCTTCTAGTAGACGAGACCAAAAAGTTTTCATTGAAACAGGAATTAGACCAGGCATATTCACTCAAAGAAAGGCTGTAAGGAAAGAAACGAGTTCAAGCAGCATACAGTCGGTCAAGTGTTGTCGTTTTGGCGTTATTTATTTTTTTGTGGAAACAGTAGGCGATTTTGGACACTTGGTAATGGTAGAATATCTGAAAACCAGGTAAAGCTAAAAACTTGAGTGTGCTACCACTACATAGAAGACGTAAGAAACTTAATTTTCTAGAAGAGAAAAGCTCTACAATTCAAGGCATCATTAGTGGGAATTTTTAAATTTGAGATAATTAGCAATTTATTTATGTCAGAATGCACCAAAATGCTCAAGTGCAGTTTTCTGGCTTTTTAGAAATGGTAAAATGTCTTTAGGTACAAAGGGCTGCAGGTAGGCCAGTGATCAGTTTGCAAATTACTCCAGGTCTATTTTAAAATCCTGGTTTTATTGCGGTGATAAGTTTGCACTATCTAAGAGTTTTTAAAATGTCTCAGTTAAAATGGATTATAATTCATTAGGTACTTACGTACTGACTGAAAAGGTGTGTATCAACCACCGATATAATAAACACGGACATTTTAATCTCGTCTTATTTAGAAGATGTTTCTGATGAGATCAAAAAAGTAAAAATATGTACAATGAGGCACATTAGAGGAGATATAAAAATATCTCTCATAACAAACATATCTCATTCATTCATCTCATCTCATTTTTTGCCCAGTATTTTACACCTTTATTATAGAATAAGTTACAAAATATTTATACATGATTTTTTGCATGTTTTACTGAAAACACCATCCGTTTGTCAATACAGAGACAGAGATAATATCATTATTAGATTTGCTTCTATTGTTTGTTTATTATAACGAATGGTAGCCACACCCACACAAGGAATTCAAAACAAATATCGCTATATAACCTAACGTTTAAGGACACTTTTTACATTTCTTTTGTTTAGAATGTATTGTCTAGATTAAAAACGTATTAACTATTTGATCTCGTTTACACATTTTCTGTAATTTCTATTTGTACCTTGCCTCATGCCATTTAATTATAGAAAGATATGCTAAATTTATCGAAGAACTATTTTTCGGGCCAAAGCCTTCAGTAGTTTTCCGAATTTTCACTCCCCATTGAGGTGCTCCCTGTCGATCGTACATGGCCCGGTACGGCGCACGATCATCCCCGGCGCTAAAGGACAGAAGGGGGAGGCGGTCCCGAACGGGAAGTGGAGGGGAACGCGGCACGACGAAACTTGTACGTCGAACTTCCACATCCGGAAAGTTTGGAGGAGTTCTGCCTGAATTACCATCGTCAATAGTGCAAAATTCTACTCTGCGATTCGGTATAATTCAATTCTAACTTTTTTTTTTCGTTTATTTTCAGTACTTGTTGATGAATTGTTCGCAGCCTTCTATAAACAATGCTAAAAAAACTTTAAAATGTATAGCTAAAAAGTTTGCTCCACAAATAAAATTATAATTTTGAAAATATCGGCTTCAAGGAGCAAACGTATTTTGTGTACATCGTACATTATTGCATATCTACTATTCTGCTTGATTCATCTTTACCACTGTTTTTGACAATTCTTCAAAGGAATATTTGGTACATAGTAGTGTGTTTTAGTAGCGGTCTGGGGTTTGATTCTGACTACAAAATTAAAAAATTTTACACCCAGGTCGCTGCTTCGAATGCCCTGACTAACCACGAAGTCGTAATATGTCTGGTAAAGCTTTTCTGTACTAAATCGTTCGCAATCGATGTTAAACTGTATTTGTTGCTCTCAAAATTGGATATGGCACATTAAGAATTGATTTTTGAATTGATCTTCAAAAAATCAAGTGTACTTTTACATTTATGCTCCACCTTTCTTTTATGTTCTTCCACAGCTTTCCTTCACTAAATCTTCGACTTTTATGTTACATTTTATTTGGTTGTATCGTTCTATAATCAGCACAGGCTCCAAATTTGAGCTCTACCTCCGTTCTGAACGTCTAATCCTTAAGTATCCTTGTGGCCTCACAAAAAGCCACAAGTCTCTTTAAAGATAACTCCCCCATTTGACTCGGTTGCATAAAGGTCGAACTCAGGATCTGCCAACTCTGGTAGAGCAGTGCCGGGCACTTCTACATTATCTCTACATCTACTCCTCATCACAAAGACGGCTCCCTAAACTATCTACCAATCCAAGCAGATGAAGATGCCTGGATGAGTCTATAGTGACCGGTAAGCATACTGACCACCAGAGAGCATCTTCTACGGCCCAGAAGGAGAAGTTGGCTGTAAGGACTTTTGGATGGCTCCACTATGTGGAGCCTGTCTCATACCTTCACAACTGACCCAGGAGTCCTGGAACCTCCGCAAAAGAACCTTCTTGAGACTACCCTAACCAGTACTGAAGGGCACTCCAGTCACAGGTTCGGGACATAAAGGTAGAGTGGATGAGCTCTGTCTTGCCAGGGTCAGCCAGTTCGTTCCCTTCCACACCTGTGTGTCTCGGTACCCATACTAAGTTGAGAGATGAGAACTCAAATTGAAGGGCCATGCTGTCCTGTACCATAGAAAGCACAGGACACCACTCGAGAGCCTGTCTCCAAATATCATAATGGCCCAGCCGCCCATTCATTCCCAACCAGTATAACATACGCTAATGATACTCGTATACGCATTTTCCACAACTGGATATTTCAGCACAAAAACGTGGGAAAATGTATTTTCCTGGTAACACTGAACTATGTGTTATTGCTATTTGTACGGGTCAGACTTTACTTAATTTATGTCAAATATGTCACAAATAGAAGACAGCATAGCATTCTAGCATAAGACAAATTCATTATTAAACGTATAAATAAAACAATAAATCGAATAAAAATAAACTAGCTTATTAAAAATGAGCGAATTCAGAAAAATACTCACAAAAAAATCTTATAAGGCTTTAATTTATTTCTCGTCCACCAGAACAAAAACGGTCACAACCTGTTGTTTATTGTTGGTCGTCAAACCATTCAACGGTGACACCAGACTGTATCAAATTGCTTTTGCTTCACCAAAACGCACAAATGAACCAACTTCATCCATTGCTAGTAACTTTTTAGGGAAAATGTGGTATCGCCGATACTAAACCACAATGCGAAACAATGTTGAAACGGACTATCGAACGAATTAATTTAATTTACTTTAACACAATATGGGATTTTGTACAATAGAACAGAAAAAATAGATACTTCACAAGAAATGGAGATTTTTTTTGTACAAAAAACTACTACTATTATTACTACAGTTGAAGATACGAATAGCCAGACAGAATAAATATAATAAGTGTGCGTTTTTTTATGTAAGTATAATTGATTATCTAGAGATGTAGCTTTATAATAAGGATTAAGGATAAGGAAAAATAAGTTGCAGTCTAGAAACAGAAATAATATAACATCAATGTAGAGAATTTTTGGCGAAACAGAAAAAACTTGTGACAGTAGAGCAGAGAAAGTACCATGATTAATACAAGAAGCAAGAGTTGTGAGATAACGAAAAAAAAAAAGTTCAGTTGGTCGATAGCTAAATTTATAGTTACAAGATCTAAGCACAAAGTGCTTCAACTGAAATTTTCATAGCTTTAATTTTTAATACAAGGTTCATAAGGTCTTGAGCCTCACTGGTTGCAACTAGATGGTACTAAGCTTTACCGCCCTGTTAAAACAAGCCAAGCTTGTGTTAGCCAAGGTATTTAAATCACTATGTCGAGTAGCCCTGAAATTGATGAGACAAGAAATAAAAAAAATACAAAGAAACATGAGAAGTCTATTTAAACCACAGATCACAACAAACGCGGAAACTACAAAAAAATAAGGAATACTATAGAATACTAATGCATTAGTAAAAAAAAAGACGAATGCAGGCAAGATTTTTCTTAAAGAATGGAAACCGACTTACAGACTTTGCAAAGTAGATATGGATCTTCATTAGAACACAGAGAAAAGAAATAAGTGAACTAATAGAAATAAACAAAATATACATTAGTTCATTAGTGTACCTGTACCACTTACCTCCCGATATGTTTAAGGTTAGCGAAGATCGAATCTTACCAGAAACTCAGGAAACATAAATAAATATAACTATACATGGAAATATATCATACAAAAAATCTTATATGTCACACAATACCTAATGGCACACTAACTAGTAATAAGAGTAATGTTGAAAAGGCGCAATACAACAATACACGGAAATGAAAGAGAAATAAAAGTGGAAATTGTGACGCAAATCGCGGAAAAAACACTACGAACAGACACGAGGAATAATATTTATATATAATATACAAGATTACCCATATTTATAAGACAGTAAAGCCTGTTATGACCTATATTGCAGGATAAGAACCGATACAAAGGAAACAAGAAGATTAATGGAAACGTGTGAAGTGAAGATAGAGATACCTTACTATCTTTACAGAAAAAATACTATAGACATCACAGGAGAAGGTGTAACATACAGAATATAAACGATACTGAGCAGAAAAAGGACTGAGACAGCCATATAAGTAGAATGAGGGAGCACAGACTAGTTAAAGTAATACGAAATAAATCACCAAATGACCGAAAAAGTATAGGAGGCCAAGAAACAGATGGTGTAATAACCTGGATATTCAATAAGAAGGTGTCCGAAGGAACAAGCGCAAGCATATCAAGGAAGTATGAAAAATGAGAAGAGAAATTTAGATTACTAACAGATTTCCGAATAAAAAAATTGCAATGTACATTTTTATGTACATTGAAAAAATACTCGATGAATAAAAAAAAACAGCGAACTATTAACACAAAAATAATTCCATCAAGTCGAGTCTTAATCTAAAGAGCTTGCAATTTCGGTTGTACGCTATAAGAAATGCACCCTTGTCATACGGTCCGTCTTAGAAACCAAGATAGACAATCTCGAGAACAAAACTTCCACAGAAATGAAGTTCGGAGACGACACAAGAGCACTTAATTAGCTAAATGATTGAAATAATGCTGGAAATTTTGAACTCCGAACTGCAGTTATCATCGACGTACATGTATTCTACAAAAAGGATGAGGTTCTGGGAATCTACAGAACATGGTACTGCTTTTAAAATAAGTAGACACCGCAGAAAGTTGTTATGTCATTGAATTAGATGTGAACTGTACATATAAATATGTAAATGTTGTTCGGAAACTATTTCCTTCAGGCATCTCAACTTCACTGTCATCACTGTCTCATTGGGAATATAGTTTATTATTTATCTCAACGAGATTTGACAAAAAAATAGATATACAGTCTTTATGTTTAAGACTTGGGCAAACTAATAGTAAAGGCAAAGTGCAGTGTAAGTCAGTAAGTAAAATAGTGCCAAAAAGTGTTAAAAAAAAAAGATGAATGGGAGGTTGACCTTACCGTGAACAATACTATGCACAAAGAGAATCATTAAAAAAAAATCAGATAAAATAACACAGTCTTAACAAATAGTGCGAAATGGATTCAGATGATTATAGATCCGAAGAGAACAGGAAGAGAAACAGAGAGGAATAGGAGGAAATGAAAAACAGCAAGAACCCCAGTCAAAAAAAACCACAGCCAACAGAACAAGCTAGATAATCTAATAAATATAATCGGAATCAAAAAGGGCGATCTAAGTAGATGCGAGAATTGGCGAGCAATAACACTGCTGAGCGGCACATCCAAAATAATGTCCAGGAACAGACTAAATTGAACAGACTAAAGCCAGAGCTAGACAAGAAACAAGATCATACTGAGAAATATTAAAAGATATAGCTATACAAGGCGGAGTTAAACAAGGATGCGTACTGTACCCGACACTACTCTTAATCATAACGGATTGAATCATGGAGAAAGTAAGCGATAAAAAAACAGGTATTAGGTGGAACTTGCACAACCAGTTTGAGGACTTTGAAGACTAGGGCGCAGAATCTTGTAGACAGGAAGAAACAACTACCAAAAAATTACAAACCTTTATAAATAAATCGTTGAGAAAAATCCTAAAAATATACTGGCCTGATAAAATAACAAACGCAGAACGATGGAGAAGAACAAAAGAAGAGAAAATAACAGTCACGATTAAAAGAAGGAAATGAAAATGGATTGGACTTGCACTAAGCAAAAACCAAAATAATATACACTCGAATACCAACTAAACAGAAGAAGAAGAGGAATGCCGGGTAATAGCTGGAGAAGAACTGTAACACGAGATCATGAAAGAATTGGATTGAGATGGAAAAAACCGGTACAGGAAATTTCGAAGGAATAAAACAGAAGAGAATGCACTAATCCAGCCAATCAGTCATCTTTCACTTTTTGACTAAGAAACGCAAGAGTGCCCAATACTTCATAAGGAAGGAAGGTAGTAAAGAGAAATGTTTAAGACTTAAAACTAAGAGTCCCTAAACCAGGGAAAACTTTTATATTTCCGAAATATTTCAGTTGACAAAGGAGTGTATTAGCTCATGGACATAAGCTGGAGTGAAAAATTACGTTGTATAAAAATTAGGAACAGTAAATGGCAAAGGAATAAATAAGGTGCAATTAACTTAACTGCCAAAATATGATAACTGAGAATTAGTAACTAATTGGTTTCCCAGAATTGTTTAAAAGTGGTCTAATATAGTTTTAATTGTGAGGTAGCGAACATAGGTTCCATTAGGTGGAATCATGAACTTTACTACTTTCTATTAGAAATAAAAGTTGATGAAAGCGCAAAATCTAAAAACAAATTACACATTCGGAGAGTGAGACACGGCGATACGATTTCTCCGAAGTTATTCACATTGGCTCTAGAGGGACGTTTTCAAGTAGTTTAACTCGGAGAAAAAAAAAGTTTAAGTATTGACGAAAGATATTTCAGTCATCTCCGCTTTGCAGACGATCTTGCCATAATTAGTAGCGAACTCAACCAGCTACAAGAATTGCTTTCCGAATTAAGAAATGTTTCAGAAAGAATAGACTTGAAAATGAATCAAACAAAGACCAAGATTCTTACTTTGGAGGAAGTCTAATAATATACCAATTACTGTAAAGAATGAAGTGATAGAAAAGGTGGGAGAATATATTTACTTGGGTCATCTCAACCAAGTTAAGTAGAGAAACCAAGACGCGAAAGTAGATCGAAGTATCCGCATGAAATAGGCTGCCGTTGGCAAACTTAATTGTCCTAAAGAACAATAATATTCCCAAAAATCTCAAGGCAAAAGTTTTCAATTCTTGCATCGTTATAATGATGACATACGGTCAAGAGACAATTATTACGTTGACCATAAATGCCGCCAACAAAATAGGAGTAACACAGCGTGCAGTGGAACGACTTCTGGAAATAACTTTAAAAAGATCGCGTCAGCAATGAAAACAATACGTAGAAAAAAGTAGAGGACGTAATACAACGCGCTGCTTCATTGAAACGGTCTTGGGTAGGACATGCTGCCAGACAAGATGATACCAGGTGGAGTAAACGCATCGTACAGTGGAGACCTAGGATACATAAGAGATATGTAAAAGAAAAGGCGGGAAGAAAATGGCACTAGGTAGCAAGAAACAAATTAAAATGGAAACGTCTAAAGGAGGCTTACGTCCAGGACTAGACAGTCACGGACTGTGAAAAGAAGAAAATTTCTACTCGGGACTACTATTCGTTCGCTTGCTAACTAATTGCTAAATTAATTTACACTCGAGGGAAAGATAGATGGAAGAAGAATAGGTCGATATATATGGACCATAGGTAGTCTATAGAGACGACGTCTCAGAGACAGCAACCGCAGTTGGGAGTTTTACATTGCCATGAAATTAATCTTTTTAAAACTTTAACAACATATAAAATCATTAATGAAATTATTTTAGAAATTATTATTCTTTTTTAACTATTTTCAGTTGCACCATAGTTTACTAATGGATTGCTTGAAAAAGATTGTTTTTGTTGCTATTTCGATAAACGTTTAAGATAAAAAGGGCCCCTTAAACCATTATCAGCATAGCTTTTGTTTCTGTGATTTTAAAGTCAATTGTAAATTATTTGTGTAGTGTTTCACTATCAGTGTATTGAAATGAGCATGTTCTGTTGTCGCGGCAAGAATTGTGGCGTCGATGGCCACCGACAGCGCGAAACTGCGAGTAACAATTGGTGTAAGTCTCTCGAATGTGCAACGAATATCGCGACGGTACGAAGAGACCAGGTTACAAGACTAGGTTTATGTCGAAGCAAAATTACAACAGATAGAGACGACCGCTTTATCGTTTCTAATGATTTAAGAAACCGAACGGTCACGGTAGTTTCCCTTCGAAATCATCTGCAAGAAGCGAGAAATGTAAACGTAAGTGAATTGACAGTCAGGAGGAGACTTCATGGTGCTGGTTTATCTTCTCGAACTAGAGTAACTGGACCGCTGGTTTCCCGTGAACACCGAGTTGCCAGATTGAATTTTGTACGAGCACACTTGGCTTGGACAACACAGGATTGGAGCCATGTATTGTTTTCCGATGAATCGACATTCTGTCTTACTGGCTCAGACTAAGAGTGTGGCGACATCCAGGCGAGAGATATGCTCAAGCATGTGTTGACGAGAGATTTCCATTTGGTGGAGGGTCAGTTATGGCATGGTGAGGCATATCTTTTGACGCTCGCACCAAGTCAGTCTTTATCGAGAATGGGACATTGCGCATAGGTACCTGACACAGATTCTAGTAGACCATGTTTTGCCGTTTATGGTTATTCTTGGAGACGCCGCAACGTTTATGAATGATAATGCTTGGCCCCACACTGCACGGAGAGTTACCGAGTATCTTGATGAGGTTCAAATCACACGATTTGTTTGGCCTGCTCGCAGTCCAGATATCAATCCCATAGAACATGTTCCAGGTATCAATCCCATAGGGATGAGATGAAGAGACGTTATTGAAGTCATTGCCGGCCCCCAGAAATTCGCGAGACGTTCGCGACATACTGTTGCAGGAATAGAACAATCTTCAGCAGAATGTGATCGAAAATCTGATACAAAGCATGCCTCGTCGTTTGCAAGCTGTTATCACTGATAGTTTTATTTCTTTTATTTCGACAAAAATCACCTCCAATTAAAATTGTTCGTTTTCATTAATTTCAATAAACTTTGGGACTAAAACATTGTTTTCTTTAAGCAATCCATTAGTAAACTATGTTACAACTGAAAATAGTCAAAAAATAATAATTACTAAAATAAATTCAAATTACTCTAATTTTATGCTCAGCAGTATATAATAAATTTAATAGCATTTTAAAGGGTTTTTACCCATATATTTAGTGGCTTCAGTCATGTATACCTAGTAACAGCACTCATGATAGAATTATGATTCCGAAAACATTCTGCAATGTAGTCCAAAAGGGTTTTTTTTTAAATAAATATGCCTATTTATAAAGTAGAGGATTTTTTAAATAAAATTTTTGTGATTTATGGTATACAGCGATCTTCAGGAAATTCATTTTTATTGTGCAAATAACAAACTATCACTTAGAACTTAACAACGAACAACAATGGATCCACAATGGACCAAACAAAATGTTTACAATCAGTTGTTCAATTGTGAGCAACAGCAGATATTTTGGTTAAGTACACTTACATACTTACAAACACTCTGTGACACCTTTTACTGACGTCCATTTAATACAATACCTTTTCTTAACTATTTTTTTATGTCAAATTGGAATAATGTCAAAAATAAGCTACTCGTAATTGATATATTGCTGTGAACTGTCAGATTTACGCTTTTAAAATAATGATTCGATATCTGCGTTAAGCGATCTGCGATCACTGAGTTATTGTACAATCAAGCAAAAAAAAAGAAACATATTTATAATCAAAATAAATACTCTATTGTGCCTTCGTATTTTTTTAACATGCCCTCAATGCTGTTTTTCATTATCTTCCATTTTAGATCTTGTTCAATAAATGTTCCTTGTTTTACTGTTAGAAACATCATCCATTCACATAATATATCTGTCGATATTTGACAAAAAACAACCTTGTACTTTTACCCCAACACCAAGAACAGAGCACTCCTACACATAAATAAACCCACCCTCCAACAAAAAAAACTTGCCTGAAGTTTCACGCCTTGGCCAGCCGTCTTACTATAAAGTTTCTGACACAATGAAAAATCATTTCCAGAAAGTTCCAGTCGACCTTTCTCGACCCGTCACGTTTGCTATTTTATGTGACACTTTATGCACTGTAAAATTTTTACGATCACGGAACTATTTCCGTCTCTTGCACTTTCCGAGTTAGTCTAGTAAAATAATAATGAAAATTAAGCTGTAAGGAAGAAGTGGTTTGTGTGTTTTAGACCTGAATGAGTAGTTGCCTTGTATTGCCATGGTTATTGTTTAACGGTTATGTCCGACCGATGTTACAGTTATTTTGTAACCCGTACACATATGACACAAATAAATGTATAGAAAACGACTTATAGACAAAAAGTAGAATCAGACGAACCTTTGGGACACTCTCAAAATATTTAACGTGCGTCACTCAAAGAAAGTTAAAAAATATAAGATAGCTGACACTTTAAAATAGGAGGGAATCAATAAAGGAGTGAGAGCATTTGCATCAAATATTAAGGTCCTGGACGA
The DNA here is from genome assembly GCF_040954645.1 of Diabrotica undecimpunctata. NCBI lineage: Eukaryota > Metazoa > Arthropoda > Insecta > Coleoptera > Chrysomelidae > Diabrotica > Diabrotica undecimpunctata. Next base: position 49,662,317 of record NC_092803.1, on the reverse strand, counting down.
AGTAGGTCTTTTCACTACACGATGTATTTAAATATTGCCGCTAAAACGGGATCATTTAAAATTTGCGACATGCAAGATAATGTAAATAGTGCAAATTTTTGTGACTGAATAATGTTAAGATCATCATAATTTTATTTTGTAATTTTTGAAAACTATTTCATATTTGGAAATCGAAACGTCGAAACAAATGTAAAATCTATCTACTTTATAACGGGTTTCAGCTCTTCCCCGCTAAAATCCATTAGATTAGACGAAAGCCTTGTCAATGTGATTGTTTGCATTTTTATGGCTTCCCATTTGTGATTTCTTTCCGGCAAATCTATGGTAGAACTAGAACATAGAATAAATCTAAACAAATTCTGATATGAAAACCTACAGCACATACAAAGATGGGGCAATTGGGAAAAAGCTGAACAGAAGAAATTCAATCGCCTTATACTTTTCTGGGCAGCTTTATTGTCCTATTCTTTAGGCATTCGTTTTAAATAATCTCTATTACAATTCTTAAGGTACCTGTGTACGACTTTCACAAACAATGAATGTTAAATACCTATGTGTCTTTATTTTTGACTCTCTAATGTTTTTAATGTTGTTAAATCATATAAATGATCTACTTCTCTTTCTTCCTATATAGAACTTCGTCTATGACCTTATGTATGTATCCACTGTTTGCTATTATATCGTGTCCGTACAAACATCTCTTTCAATCAAGTCACTTGTTGCTTGAGCATTTTTATGGCTGCAGCATTAAATATCGCAGCATAATTGCAAAATTCCAACGGACTACAACCGTTCTGTTTGCTTTATGCACTTTAAAATTTTTACGACCGCGAGACTATTTCCTCCTTGTACTACGACAACGACTAGCAACGTGTTTGTTTTCTGTTTATATTTTATTGATCAGTTGCTGCATCGATTTTTCCGTGAGTCATATGGAAACCGGCGGCCTGCCCGTGTTCTGCCTCGTTCCTTTCCTTGGTGTGTTTGCTGCGTTCATCAACTGAAATAACAATCGCTGGGAGGATAATGGTGTGAAAAGTATCGGATTCCTTAAATGCATTTGTAATTAATAAAAAAGTGGATGATGAGTTTTAACAACATTAAAAACGTAGAAAAGCATAGTTAGTTCAATGAAACACGCATAAAAGTTGTAAACTATTGTTTAATTTTAAGACAACACATAGCAACACCTTAAACAATACCCAAAAAAAAATTATTAATCCCGAAATGGAGGAATTAAACAGAAAAATTAAATTCATCATAAATTTGTTTATTTATATAAAACATAAACCCATAAACAGAGAAATTTAATATGATCGTTGAGAGTAAATTTCAAAGGGATCGTTAAATCTTGAAGACTTTTTCACGCTACGACCAAAAAGATCTTTCGTATATATCTATATTCATGTTTTAGTCCAAAAGATCATGACTTCTAAGAAAGACTAGTATCAGTTTCAGAACTAAGTTTGTTACCTGATCAATTTCTAAAAAGGCGAACTTTTCAGGGTGCAATTTCCTGAGTCCACAACACAACGAATACATAGCAACAGACTGAACCAGATATCATGATTTCTAGGGAAAACTGGCGTCTGTCAACAGAAGTGGTGAACCAGGACAAAATAAAATGGACAATAAGCAGGTTTGGACGGAATTTATCTAATACCTCTACAGAAGAGTAATGACCTGTACAAAAAAAAATGTGTGATACTACAGACTAGCTTAGGACTGGGGTATATACCTACCAAAAGCATGCAGGCCAATAAGCGTGACTTTTATACTCAAACCTAGCAAAATCGGACAGGAAATAGCTAAGTACTTGATTCAGCTAAGTCTGATATCATTCGTACTGAAGTCTCCAGAAAAACTGCTCGATGGACATACTAGAGATGATGTATTGCATGAAAGTCCGATACTTCATTGACAGTATGCATATTGAGCAGGACTCTCTACAGAAACGACACTGTAGCATCTCGTAAATAGAGTGGAGTACGTTCTGGAAAACCAAGAGGTGATGGGTGCATTTGGCGATATAGCAGGAACATTGAATAACAGCCTCTAAGAAGTAATTACAAGAGCGATTCTCTAAAAGGAATAGTCGAAACAAGCTGCAGATGGATACACTGAATACTGAGAAGCCGTGTGATACACGCACCGTTACTGGGGAATACAGCCTCAGCTCAAGTAGGGTTGGGCTATCCGCAGAGGGGTTTTAACACCCCACCTGTGGAATCTGGTAATGGACTCAGCAACGACAGACATTATGTCCTCGGCTATGCCGATGACTTGGTCATCTTCTTCTTCTTCTTAGCCTTCTGTCGTCCATATTTGGACATATGACTCTCCCAACTCCTTCCATCGGTCTCTATCCTGAGCAACATATTTCCAATAGACCACCGCAAATTGAATGGCACAGTCAGAGATATAATGCAAAAGGCTCAACAGTAACAGGCAGAATGGACATCAATCGTAGTACCACAAGACCACACAGGTGTAATAACATGAAATATTTTATCAGAAGGAGAAGTTTATAGGGATTGGGTCCTCTAAACCGGAGTAGTATACATCTAAATCTGGTGAGTAAAGTAAAGTATCTTAGGGTAATATTAGACTCGAGGATTATTTGGAGTCAGAATATAGGACGAATAATCAACAACGGTGACTACGTTCATGGTAGCCAGGTATACTCATGGAAAAATATGGGGTTTAAAACCAGGCATGTTCTATTGGATTTATATAACATGATATAAAACCAACAATTACATAAGCATTGGTAGTATGGTGACCAAAGGTTTAGCAAAAAAGTGCCATACTCAATCTAAGCAAGGTGCAAAGACTTGCTTGCCTCAGAATCACAGGGTCTATGAGGGGCACACCAACGACAGTCACATAGTTATAAAGTTTACACATAGTTATAAAGGGAGAACCGAGGATGGGATATTATAGACTGCAAAAAAATCTGAACAATGTATCGGTTAGATCAGGACATATGGAATTTGGATTGACTATGATTTTTGAGTCACTTGAGAGTCTCCAAGAAGTGTTTGGCGTTTGAGATCTAATGTCACGGAGTCGTGTAAGATATGGTAGAATGTTTTAGGTTTTCTACTATAGATTCTGCAACGTAAGAATTAAGGTTAACTTCTGTTTAGAAACATAAATCTTAATTTTTGATTATACATCTGCGGGTTGTTTTCGGAGAAAAATAATGATGTGAAATAACTTCCAGTAGATATATTGGTTAATCGACTTGGTTTCCTCCGCCACAGTTGCCAGATCACATCCCCGTGGCTCTCCGTTTTCACTAATGGTTGACTAAGCAGTTTCCTTACATGAATTAGGTTGAGCATCGTGAAGACTCAAATCAACAGTAAAACAATTTGAACAGCTTTAAACACTAGCTACTCCGGCCCAAATGAATGTTCTAATCAAATATTCCAGGGCTTAATGGAGAAGTTGCTAATTGTTTAGAAGCGAGTTAAAACGGCGTCATTCTTGAGATAGGCTTGGATAGGAAATAATAATGATACACGAACTAAACGAAGGTGATTTCGACAAATTCTCGTAAGGAACATGTAGAGAAGCAAGGGCTTTAGCAAAAAATAATCGTTGAACGAAATTTGTACATAGTTAATATAGTATCCAAATGAATCCCCTGCAAATATTGGATCAAATACAAGAAGTTGCTAAAATAAATCGTATGTTGTTTAGTGAACCAAATAATTCGGATCTCTTATCTAGGCCATGTTTTCCATGGCATCAGAGGAAGTTATTTCAGAATCAACCGTTTCTATATTCTTTCACCCCAGAGTGATTCGTCGTACGATAAATTTTTACAAAGAAGTTTCCCTTTTAAATCAACCCGAAACGGGGTAGTTGATTCTCCGACCCCGCAAACAATATCTACGAGAAATATCAAAGGCGAGCTCCTTTCCATCACAATTCTCCGGTTTTCCATCCTCCCAATTTCCAATATCCACATCTCGCATATGTAACGATATCAGGCCCGTCATTTTCACAAGAAAGAATTACTTTTTCTCCGCTACGAACTATGCTCCATAGGAAATTTTATTACATTTTTTCGACTGCCACTATTCTTCTTCGGCTTGGAAACGGAGAGGCATTTATTGCCACCCTTCTTTTGGCATTCTTTGGAGCAATAAATTTTTTCGCGAATTTTATGGCGAGGACCCGCTGGTAGGTATGGGGCCATAAAGTACTGATTTTAGCGTGACACTTATTTCTGGGAAGTGGAGGGTGCGGAAAAACTCATGTACAGGGTGACTATATTATAGACTTGTTTTGAAGCTGATAAAACTGGTTATTTTGCAAAGATTTGCAAAGATCCCATTTCGATAAAAACAGATAAATCGACTCTAAGAGGCCATTAAAAGAAGGTGAAATATAACCAATATAATCTAGCTATAGACATAAAAATCACGAACGATTATTATTAAAAATATTAGTTATTTTGTGTTTGTAAAAATGATATTAACAAAAAATTGCAGTATAGAGTATGTTTTATAATATACTCATATATGTCGCAGTTTCTTAGAGAATCAGCTTTTTAGCGCTTCTTAGACTAATGAAATTATTCAATGTCTCCGCCATCTTGTCAGTTTTATAATAGTTTTGAAAAACATATGTCTAAACGGCCATAACTGGTCGTCACTTTTTCCTTATTTTAATATTTTGAAGCCATGAAAAGTATATTGAAATATAATTTTAAATCTTACAAAACTCATTGAACATCAAAATCTATTAATATAAAATTAGTTAAAATCAAAAAATTAATACTCGTATTTAAGTACTTATAATGAGGCTGTACTTGTTGAGAATTTAAAACTCGACGTTTCGGCACCCATTTTGGAGCCATTATCAAGAGGGATACGGTTCCGTTCGAGTTCGGGGTCTCAAACTGCCTGCTCCTCTCACTCGTGACGTACCAGTATCGTGTATAAATACAAGGACCGTCAAACGGCACTGAGGTCTCAATCTGAGATGGGGCGCGAGGTCGCTGAAGCAGCGGTCGCCATGTTCCCAGCAGTCGTTTAGTAGGTCGTTTTTCAATTTCTATGGCTTCACGAATGACTCTCGATTTTAAGGAGCGGACGGGAGCGATGGTTTTTGCTTTTTCGAAATCTATTCTATGGCCTGATTGAATATGATGTTGAATGAAAAGTATGTATTAGACAAGTAGTGTTTTATAAGAGGTAATGTGTCCTTGGGGATTTGATATTTAGAGTCCAAGATGGAAATGCTTTCATCGATAGGAATGTTGGTGAATAAAGCAACAATGTCAAAACTAACTAGTATATCTGAGGGTGAAATAGAAATGTTTTCAGAAGATTAATGAATTGAAAAGAGTGTTTGACAAAGGACGAGGCGTTTTTGGCTAATGGGTGTGAGGATAAAGTGAGATGTTTTGCCAATTTCTGAGTGGGGCAGTCGTATGCACAAGAGAAAAAATTTAATATTTGATTATTGTATTTTTGGTTTTAGAACATGCAGAACTTTTTATAAAGAATAACTTTTTTTCATAAAACTAAAAATAAACAAGTTTCTCATATGGTGCCGACCTAATTGAACACCGTGTATATATTACTCAATGAAGATTATTTAGTTGCAGGTACAGTGTTTATTCAAGGTTTATTTGGGACCAAGATAAATCCTTAAGTATTTTATGAATGCTTGTTGTGGCAGATATTGATCATTTCAGGATACAGTTTTTTCCTCCATTATTATAAGAAAAATATCTACATTTAAAGCAGTTGAGTTGAATTAACAAATAAAATCAATAGGTCCATGTAACAATGTATTTTGTTTTATAATTAATAACCAAATTCTAACACCAGACCTGAAAATGTGCTGATGCATGTTTTCTGTTTTTTATATCTATGTATATTTCGAAGAAATATTATATTGGCTCGAAAGCACACCTAAACTTTGGAGATCTTTGTGTCAACGTATCGCAGAAAAAATTCGAGGTCGGCCAAATAAGAGGTGGTAGTACGGAAGTTAAATATACATATGTATTCAGTAAACTGGAATGAAATGGAAAAAATAAGATGACCAGTTCTAATTAAGATTCACGAATGAATACTTTCTTTTAAGACGAATCTCTTCGTTCGTTAAATGAGATTTGCTTTTCGGATGATATTAGATAAAATTTTCAACTTTATTTAAATTCAACAAGTAAACTAGTAACCAAACGCAGGACAATGTAGTAGAACTAATGACCACAAATTCACATAACAAGATAATCCCTGTCGCAACAAAAACCAATGCAAAAATAATGACAATTGCATTCCAAATTGTTATTTATGGTAATGAGCCGAACGTCATTAGACAATATCGTGTTGTAAAAATCATTTTAATTTGTTGGTTTGATTCCTTGTTACATTACGATCGAGTGAAGCGAAGGTCAGTTTTGAAATAGCACGACATGGTAAAAGTCGCAATATGTTCCCTTGAAATAAATAAATAAATAAACGGTCTATACCGCTATCCATTGGACATCGGTAACTATGTATATCAAGTTGGACGTACGTGCATACAAATGGTGTTGTTAAGGAAATGTACTTCTACAGGGTGGACGAAAAATAAATTTCCTAGGTGCATCAAATTATAGCAACACATTTTGCCAAAAGTAAACAAAAGTGTTAAAGACAAGTTAACTATAATTTTTTTTTTCCCAAAATTTCACTGTTGCCTTCATATACCCCCATCCTGAGAAAGCAGGATCCACCTGAGCAAACTTCAGCCAACCCCACGCCTTTTCGCAGCATTACACATGGAATCAAAAGTAGCCAGTATCCATAAAGATACCCAGGCGGTATTGCTTCCGATCTAGCAGCCGCTCCATCCTGTAGACAAGGTGATGCACGGCCATCTCACAAGACTTTTCACTACCTGGTAGGCGTATTGACGTGCATGTAAAGGGCTGCCCCTAAGTGCTCCATCACGTATGAACCGGTCCTTCAGTCTCCCTAGAGCCTCTAGAAGGAAGGATGAGAGATTGATTGACCGGAACGATTTAGTAAGTAAAATCAGTTTTACCCGGATTAGGAATAAATACGACCCTAGTCCTCCTCAAGTGTAAAGTACCCTGTCGCAAGACAGACCCTAAATATCGTGACTAATGTGGGGGCAATAACATCCAGACGCTGATAAAGCAGAGCCGGCATAATTCCGTCCTCAAATGGTGACTCAAAGGAGACAAAACATCTAACAGACCAGCCCACCTTCTTATACGATACTACCTCCTTCGTCATCAGAAAATCTTCCATTCGTGGGAGCCTACTCGTAGCTAGAGCAGTATCAGCATTCTTGTCTTCTGGGAAGTTAACGTCCAAGTGATTTCTTAGGGTCTCCTCGTCAGTGGGAGATATGACTTCCACTGGGAAGACGGACCTGACCCACCCCCGGAGTTGGATCTTTGAAGTGGACACGATGGAGCTTAGGTGCAGCGGACGTGTGTTCTACGCTATCACAGTAAGTTCTCCAAGAGCTTACTCTTGGAGAGCTTACTTGACCTCTTAATCAAATAAATATTTCCTGTGAGCATCCTTAAAGGATTCCCAGTGGGCAGGCCGACCAGTCCTCTTGGCTCTGTTAAAGAGACCCCGAGTCAGCCTGCGATGTCTTTCTACCTGAGGTGTCCACCAGGGAATATCTAGTCTTCTGTACAAGAGGGCAGCTAGCTTCATATGCTGAGGTCAGGAAAAGTGATCCAAAGAGATCTCTATATTCTCAGCTCCGCCTCGACAGGAAGCATATTAAGATCGACTGAGATAAAGCCTCTTAGACTCTTAGGCCTAGAACAGGAACGAAGAAATCAGAGATACATGCTGAATGGATGACATAGTTAGATAGGGGAGACGTCGCTGCTGTTTCTTGTATGATCATTTAAAAAGAATGAACAGAAATATATTGCTGAGAGTAGTTCTTGAAGACAAACCCGATAGCAAACAAGAAAAAAGAAGATATTAATCGAAAAACATAGTTTGAAAAATAAAATGTCAATCAAATCAAAAATGTGTTAATGAAAGCCATCGCCAAGCAGAGATCAAGCTTGATTTAGATCTAGCTGCTCAACTAATAATCTAAGATCTTCAACTGCAGACAAATACTGCTGAAGTCCAATTCAAATTCATTCAATTGAAGAGTTCATATGATTTCCTAATTTTGTTTTAATAACCTGTATTTTACAAAGAATACTTGTGTAAATCACATCAATTTTTATATTCCCATTCCTACTAGTAAAACTGTAACCAGTTCACTCTTATTTGTCCAACTTTGAATTTCTCCCAGATGAATCACCGTATATAACTATTTACTCAGTATCCATTCACTTGACTATTTAAGTCACTTACATACAATAGCTGCCCTATAATTTTCAATGTGATATAATCGCAAAAAAAGAATTTACATATATAACTGTTCATAAATTACAAGCGATTTATAGCTCACAGTATTGTCAATGTTGCAATACAATTGTAAGGATTATAAATTTATAAAAAAAAATTAAAAAGAAAACAGTTCATGCAATCATTTTGGATATTCTACGAACCCTTACAAATTTCATTTCAAATATTTTTGTACGATCACTTCTGAAAGATTAAGAGATACAAAATTAATTAAGTGGAAACGATAGAATAGTAATGAAAAAAATTAACAAAAGATGAGCTACATGAAAGTAGCTAAAGAAAATGAACTAATGTGAACAGCAGTGGCACACCCAGGGGGGTTTTGGGGGTTAAACCCCCCCCCCCCCCGGACCCTATTCCGACACTGTTACTCACACATATAAAGATTCAAAATGGAGGTAACATCATAAAAAAAAATTCGGTGACCAACCAAAACCCCCCAGAGGCAAATTCTAGGTGCGCTACTGGTGAACAGAATTAAGAGAAATGCAGAAAATCCTTGATTGGCTAGAAAAGGAAAAAATGTAGAGAAATATTGTTAAAGGCTTAACATAGAGGATCCTAAAGACCTAAAAAGGAAAATAACAAAATTCATATAATGGCAGCTGAACACTGAAACAAAAATTAGGACGGAAAATAGCATACATGTCTGCTAGGATTAGAAAAGGTTGACGAAAAAGAAAAAATATTGCATAACAAACACAAACTAAAAAAGTATTCTCTTGTGGCATTTTAATATTATTTACTATTTTTATTGGGAATTAATGATAATTTCAGATTTATTCTGATGTTTGAATTTCCACTTCACAAAATATTTCGAAAACGATTTCCGAGGTGAAAATTCCCAATAAAAATAGCAAATAATATTGAGAATTTATAAAATCCATGATTTGAATAAATAGAACAGGTTAATATATAGATCATAAGATAAAGAGCGGACGAGGAAAGAAAAAATGGAAAGCCAGTACAAGTGGACTTGTACCAATATGTCAATAGAAGGGACTAATATCGAAATGGAACAAGGGAATGGAAAAAATAAGAAAACCGATAAGAGCATGAGACACTTATAACAAGAAAACGAGCCAAGCTATGAAAACGGCAATAATTAATAAAGGTTATACGGAGCTGCAAGATATAACAAATAAAGTAATATACAAAGAGCTTTAAAAGAGAAAAAGAAAAAATAAGATGAGACAAGTGACCTGGAATGTTAGAGGAATCTTTTACGTGGTGTTTCAACAGAGCTAATTAATAAGATAAAGAACTATAAAATACATATATTGTCCCTATAACCTTCATCCCTATCCCTGACAGAATGTGCGCATTTAATGGGGGGGAAAATAATTATGAGTATATTAACGTACATGCCTCATTCGAAGTAAAAGATGACGAAACAAAAAACCTGCTACATCTGCTCAATCATGATATAAAAATAATAATTGGGGATTGCAATGCGAAAGTGGGAAAAGAATCAGGGATTGGCCAGAGATTAATCAGTTTTGCGATGGAAAAAGATATGGTGGTGAGAAGTATTCGGAATGAAAGGTCGGTCAGCCAGATTGATCAGGTATTAGTGGAATAAAAATACATGAAGTTTATAAGAAATGTAAAGAGCATTCTTCTTCTAAATATGCCTATGTTCAAGTGATATTAGCAATCACATAGACCCATCTTATTCTATTCACATGAGCTTAAAATAGATCAGTTGATGTTACACAAGTTCATGTCCTAAGATTGACCAGCCGGGATATACGTCTGCGTCCAGGGGCTCTTTTACCCTAAAATCTTGCCTTGTAGACTCAACGAGTCGGTATTTATTATAATGGGTACAATGTAGCCGAAGTAAGCAAATTTTTGTCTTTTCCTAGCCTCTGGAGAATAGTTGTTAGTGGTGAGGTGTATATATGAGACCTTTAACATACGTCAGTAGCACCACATTTCAAATGCCTCTAACCATTTTATGACATTTTCTGTAAGACTCCAGCTTTTTACTCTGTAGGAGAGGACACTAAATACAGATAATCTTCCTATTAAAAAGATGCAGATAAGCTTCCTGTTAAAAGATCTTCTGGCTTTTTCAATACGAGTTTTTATTTCGTAGTTATGATCCACGTATCCTTAATATGGCAGCACAGGTAGCATATTTTCTCCATTCTTTCTAACGGTGTGACGTTTATTGTAATCTGGGCGTTTATTTTGGTGTTCTTACTAATGATCATTATTTTTGCCTTCTTACAATTTCGTTTTAGGCGTATTTATAACATGTTTTTACAACATAATCCATCATTCTTTGCAGCCCCCCCACAATATCTGCCACCCAAAAGGAGCACTAGGGGAGCCGAAATGGATCCGGATCATTTTCTGGAAAAAGCTACTTCCCAGATGTTACGAAAGAATAAAGAAACGAGAAAATCAAAGACAGAAAAGAAGACGATGTGGAAAAACTAAATACAATAGAAACAAAACGAAAATATATAAATGACGTAAGTGAAACGCTATTATCTCAAGGAGAGGGTGCTAAACTAGACATAGAACACATGGGGCAATGTAAAAAAGAGGCGATAACTATGGGAAAAGATAAAATCATCCCACAAAAGAACCAAAATAAAACAGTGAGTACCTTAAAGTAGTGGAAGACAATAGCGAAAGAATAAGCCAATTGACAGTAACAAACAACAATGATATCCTGAACCAACGTTATAACCATCAAAGAATAAAAATGAGAAGGATATATAAACGAAAGAAAATTGAATACAACGAAAAAGTACTACAGCAAAGAGAAGAAAAATTGCAGAAAAAAGAAATCCGTTCCTTCTATCAAGAAGTTAGAAGACTGAAAAAGAATATCATAATTTTAATATATGTATGTATAAATGAAAAAAAGTCGGAACGGTAACGAGTGGGAAGAACATTTTAGAGAGCTATTGAAGGGATAAAATTTGCAAGATAACGAAAATTCCCCAAAAGATGAAGATGGCATACTAGTAAACGTACCTAATGTAGAAGAGATTAAGAATATAAAAAGGGTCTCAAAAATAACGAAAGGCTTGGAGAAATCGAAATAGCGGCAGAAATGCTAAAAATGGAGGTGAATAACTTCAAAAAAGGTTGTATAACCAAGGCGTTCTGATGTCCTGTATACAAAGAAGGGAATAAATTATCGTGTAAAAACTACAAAGGTATCGCTCTGATGAATACCTGTTAAAAGATACTGCCCAGGCTGCTGGACAGTAATAGAGAGACTAAATGAATTTGCGGAAGATACGCTAGGAAAATATCGAGTCGGTTTTAGAGATAATATCAGTAATGGATCAGATTTTAACCAGGTGTATGATAAGATGAACAGAAATAAAATGTATAAAACATTGAGGTCCTTGAAAAGAACTGCATTTACAAAATACCCTGTGAATGCAACAATTTTGATGTGGAAGAAACCGCAAGACCACTAAGTGTCGGCATAAACGAGCTTGAATCATACCTACCTCAAAAACAGAGCCTTCGACAGATCCCAGACATGCACACATGCCTGGGGACAATGAGCACAGAGTGCAATGTAAAGACGCAACAATAGTTATAAAAGAAACAAACATGAAAAAGTCAAAGAAGCAGTCCTCATTTTACTTAACGAAGAAAAATGTGTAAGAAATCCATCAGCAGAATGTAGCCAGGCTCTGGTTGCCAATACTAAAAGAAGAAGTCAACAACAAGAATATACCAACATTATAGGATTAATAAAAGAGACATAGGAGAGGAGACATCATTTATACATACATAATAAACAATGCATAAACACATAAACACACAACAAACAAGAATTTAATATCTACCCCAAGTTAAAACAACTCAAAACATGGCTATCTGCCTTGCAAGATCGAGATCGAGTGAGTCGCCTGTCAAATTTGGTCTAAGAGTCAAATAATAATAATAAGCGTCACAACAGGTGTAATAACCTCTTAATTTTAATTTTAAATTTTTTTCTTTTTTGAAAACGATTTCCAGAGTGGAAGCCGACACGACAAAAACAAATATAAAATATAATTTTTATTATAACCAATTGTGGCTTAATCCCGTACAAATATAATATGTAACTTAGGTAATATGCGTTGATGAATTTATACACAGTAAACCAATAATTCTATGCCGACTTTTTCTTTTGTGTTTACGTCAACCAACATCAGCATAAAGTTTCCTCATAGGTATAGAATTTCCCAGACGAAATACAAGAAGGGACAACGCAAGTGCCTTGTTCAATGACAAAAAAATCCTCAGCTTATTGTTTATGTAGACCGGTTTACGTCAGCAGAGCTATTGTATTATTTTTTTCTATTATGTGGAGATTCTAAATTAACTCTTAAACTTCACACCATTGTGGGTATTGAGAAATTGGACTGGGTTTTGAGAGGTTATTCACTGTTTAATGATATTGAGGAGGGGCTTACAGAAGTATGGCCTAATATATTTTTTATAAATATAATGGAATACAAAAATTGTCAATCCTTCTTTGGCTGTACATATAGGAATGATATGTTTTCCAGGTATTTTTTACTCTTTATTTCATTTTGCAGAATGAGCTTTGATATGGAATGTCGTGAACCACTTTACAGGTTTCAGAAATATGGTATTTGTCTTAATTTAACTATAGTTAAAAATTCCTGATTGTGCCTGATCTTTTCAAAATTCTCCGCTGGTAACATGCTCCTTTCAATTTGTAAGTAATGTGCAGAGGATTTACATTTCGAACGCTTTAATATGGTTCAGTTTAGCAAACATTTACTTTTAGCAAACACAGGCCAGACATATCGCTTAATATTCCGTAATCGTATGTCCGAGGGCACGTTTTGTTGGAACATTACTTTTCTAAGTGTCCAAACGTTGTTTTAGCCTTGATTGTCACAGTTCCATATAAATATCTTATGTGTTGGGATATTCAAGCTGGGAAACTTGTGCTGTTTCCTTTGCAGCTGATTCAACCACAGGAGTCAAATAATTTTACTTTTATTTTACTTTTTTGAATTTATATAAACCCAACACGTATATTATATACTGTTGCCCAACACAATCTTTATTATTCAGCAAATATTGCAGTGCGCAGGAATGATCCATTCTCGGTATAATGTTGAAATCTTGAGACAAGATATAAAACTAACGAACTTCTTTTAAATATTAAATAGTTCTGACGACAGATCCTTAATTTTTCGCTTCCAGTATAGATTTAATATGATTACTACGGCCTTTTTACCTATGCCGATCTAACATCTCACGTACTTTATATATCAACCAGTTCTGTTTGACATTATCGAAGGCACATACGGTAAATAAAATATGAAAATAACCTTTCACTGATCGTAAGTAGCGAAGTTGCGATTTTAAAACGCTAAGTCTAAAATAATGCATTGTTTAGGATTCGACATGTTTGGGAGTTGTGGCAAACGTTGATCTTAGCTAGTCTTCTGATATTTGATCTTTTCTCGCCGAATATCGAATAATTCACTCTGCTAGATTGATCAAGAAGAATACATGTGTTGTCCTGTTATTAGGGAAAATATTTTTAGCGTAAGCTTTTCATACATTCTTTGAGGTCATCAAAAAAATTTCTGCTTCATTGTTCCGGTAATTTGTTGAGCTTTTTTATGAAATTGAAAATTTGTTGGCATATCACATTCACGTGCATCCAATTACTCTTAGCCGCTTTTACTTTTCTTTTAATGCCTTTATGGAATTTTCCGTACTGGTGGAACAGTTTTTTGGTCCTCCAAAAAGTATAAATTACCAAAGGTATATTAAATAAAATTTCGTATGAACTGGATCAAAAACGTAATAATTGATACCTTCTGATCTGAATTTTCACTCACTTTGATATGACCACCCCAATAAACCTTATGGACCATATATAATAAAATGCGAATGAGCAAGCCCTAAGGGATTAAGCAATAACTGAATGCCTCAGTAACGGAGAACATAAAATACTTTAATATAAAAATACTAAAATGTCAATATTACGTACCCACATTAATTTTTATAAAAATGCTAAATATTGGTTTAGTAGGACATTTCCTTACAATTTAATAATAAATATATTTCGGGTACCAGCGTCATATAAACTTATAATTGGTAATATAAATATATAATTACATACCTAAATACATAAGTTGTTTTCTTTCGATAAGGATGCATCATCATGTTTCTTCATTTCCCACAGAAATAATAATTGGTTTTATTGTTTCCTCTATTAACATATCGAGTTTCCAGAATGTTTCTTCCTCTACTATAACACGTCTTATAGCTTTTTGCCAATTTTCAGATGAAATTTTTTATATGGAGTCAGATAATAGTTGACGAACATCTGGAAGTTTAAATGTTGTATTATTTCTCGCGACATATCCCTTCATTTGAGCCCAGATTAGTTCTATGGGCTAAGCTCACAGGGATAAATTGGTAATCGCAACACTTTAACTCCGTGTTCTTTTGTTATTTCATCTACAGTATACTTCTTAAATTTTGATGAATATTGTTTGCAAAGCTGCAGTAACTCATATTTGAGTAAACCTTCTGCTGACGCTACTATTTTTTTGGTTATTGGCCAATCTAAGAGTTCTTGTTTTCTCCGTTACGTTAGGTAGCAGTTCCTTTAATCTTGAAAGGTAACTGGCATTGTCCATGACTATTACAGAATTGGTTGGTAATAAATTATCATTTGACTAAAATATTAATCAAAAACATTAGCAGTCGTTTCTTCATGGTAGTGGTTCATAGAATTTGAAATAAAATCTAGCAAGTCTCCATCAACAAATCCTTTATCTCCTCCAGTATGAGTGATAATTAAACGGCGACTTTTACCATTTGGAAATTTTAAGCCCGTAGACAAACCCTCTATAAATGTCTGATGAGCATTTGTAACCCAAACTTCTTTTACAAAATGCTCTTCATTTATCCATGTTTGTAGTTGTAAAATGTTCATGTACAAGAGCATCATGTACATTTAATACCGTTAAATGACACTTTAATTTCACAGGAGTAAAATTAGACGTTTGTGACATTTTTACTGCACAAGTTCACTTATTAATATCGCTTTTTATTATAGAACTAACAATTCTACGTGTTATAATCACAGGACTTTACAAACACAACCTGTCCTAGATGCCCCATGTCTTTCTTTACATATTTTTCATCGTCTGTTTTGCCTTGCAATTTATAGAAGCATAGATTAATGAAAAAATCTGAATTTTGGTTTCGTCAAGCAAGAAATCTTCGCATTTCTACTTTGGTGTTTTATTCTCAGATGTCGGTCCATATTGAAGCCATTTTATTATTGCTTCTTTTGACGGAAAAGATTTTATTTCACTTTTAGAGCTTCTATTCAGTCGCTCTGATGAATCCTGGGAGGATGAAATACGATAAGCGAATATACAGAGGCACTATACGTGAAATAAAATCTTAACTGTCTTTTATTTTACAACCTGTTAATCTTAACTAAAATGATTCAAAATTTGCAAAAGACGTTCTGTCGCTTGGAAATTTTAATCTTTTGAGAAAGTTCAGGGCTTATAAATTGACCCTCTCTTTTTAGTAAATTGTAAATATTTTGTAACTGTAGAGATTACGTACTTATATCATTTCTTGATTAAAATGACTACAACATTTAGGACAAGAATTGAAATAAATTGGTATGTTTAAAAATTTTTAGGTAAAATCCAAACATTTTCAGAACAATGCTGAATATTTTATATTAGAAAATCTCCGTCACTGTTTTATGATGTTATATTGAATAATTTTCAAATGTACTATAGAAGTATATGAATCGTAACAACCCCTACTTCCTAATGTTTCGGAAACAACAAATATGGTACATAGTCGAAAACGACGGTAACTGAAGAAATTCTCAGAAAACATTTTAGTAAAAAATGTTATTAAACATCTGTCAAAAATTATATTATATCAAGAGTCACTGTCCGGATAATCATAGGAGCCTAATGTGCAGTGAAAATTACGTCATATCGAACTGCTTACTACGATGATTCATATCAATGAAACAAATACTAAATTTTTTTTAATGATACCAATCGTTGCAAATGACAAACCTCATAGAAAGAACGAGGCAGAGTTGTTTTTGTTACAACTACAACGATAAACAACAATAACAAATACCTATTACAAAACGCAGCTAGAAAGTAGGTGGAAAGAATATTAGAAAGCTCCACATTCGATATCCCATAACAACCATATGCTGTGGTTGTAAAGATAAGCGATATTCCAATCAAATAAAAATGTGTCATTGCTGATATCGCAACGAAATTCTATCCAAATATAAATCCGTATCGACAGCACGGATAAAGCTGATATTGATAAATTTTGACGCTTTAAGCAATAACATAACGACGTCAGCAAGTGTACATTATAAATAACATAAAACTTGTTATGAAGCAAGAATTTTAAAAAGTGTTTTATTAATTATGCTAATAAAATTTTCAATAGACTGATTCTAACTATAAATACAACCCCAATATACTGAGTGATAAGTGCTATTTACTATTGTTCAAATGGAATCTTCATTTCTGGGCTAAATATTCTTTTATGGTATGCTTCGTGCTAAATTTACTGACCGATCCTGAGCACATGAAAACTTTCGATACGTAGATTTCATACACCCAAGACAAATTCGATAGAAAAGCATTAACGATAGGCCTCGGCATGAGTTACCAAAAAACAGTTTCGGAAAGCAAGCCGAGAACTTCAGCAAAACAGCATAATATGTTGGAATTATTGTTCATAACTTAGTTCAGTCGGTAAGACGAAAAAAGGCCTAATATTGAATTTAAAGAAGAACCGTTTTTGCTCAATATCTCCGCCATTTTCAACCTTTCGACAAAAACGGTAAGGACTGCAAATTGTTGCAAATGCGATTTCCTACAATTTCTCGTTAAAAATTTTTTCATGCGGTCGATATTTTTCGAGTTAAGGAGAAAATAGTGGAAGGATGGAAGCATAATTATTGAATTATATTTTACAAAATTTTGATCTTTCATTTTGTTGTTAAAATCAATATTTAAGGTGGCACGTATGCGGTAAAGGCGCGAGCGAGCGTAATACCTTGCGGGGACTGGTTTTATAGGAATTTGTTTTATTTAATATCTCGACCATTAGCCTTCTTTAATTTTTTATGCTACAATAAACATTTAAGGTCCTAAGTCTATGACAAGCCTAATGAGACAAAAGCAGTTAACGAACCCCCAACGCAGACGCCATCAGCAGCGTGCCATAGACACAATGAACCTACGACCTTTAATACTGATTTTACCAAAAAATGAGACAATGAAAATTGTATAAAATATAATTTTCTACACTTTTGTTTAGGTACAATTATGTCTAATGATAAACGAGATAAATCAATAATTATGCTTTCGACAGCACGAAAAAATTTGTAAAAAAGAAATTGTCGGAAATCTTATTTGCAAAAATTTCAGTTTATACCATTTTTGTCGAAAACTTCTCCTTTAACTTCAAGATGCTGGCTAACGCAACGGTGGAATTCAGTGGCGATTTGAAAAATTTACACTACAATTGACCACCCCCAAAGGTTATAACAATAAATATTGGGGTAGCTCGCCATGCAAGGTCAAATGACATCCCGACTGGACTAAGCCCACTTTAAAAATACGAGTTAAAAAGCTAGAAGAAACTGTTCGACTGTTATGAACCCTGGTTGCTAGAAAACGGTTATGATAATAAAGACAAAATATCTGAGCTAGAATGTTGAAAATTGGAGAAAGCTCTTCCTCACAGACAAGAGCAATTTTTGGTACAATTACAGCGATCTTCTTTTGTTAGAGTAAGTGTAAGTAAAAACTTACAATAACTTATATTGATGAAGCAGTTTAACGTTCGTTGAAGACGATGTTCTGTGGGATCTGCTTTTCTTCTATAAGGTACCGGATTACTCTTACTAAGAAAAATTGATGATAACGGTCAAGCAGTTTTTCAACAAGATTAGGCTTCGTGTCACGTGTCCAAAGTAATGATTTAAATATTTTAAGGACAGAAACATATCACGGCTTGAATAGCCAGGAAACTTACTGGATCTTAATCAGTATAAAAAGCTGTGGGCTATTGTAAAATGTAGACTTCGTAAAATATATTGCACAGCAAAAACAAAACTGATAGAAGGTGTCATCCAGACATTGTTTCAGAAATGTTCAAGTTAGGACCTCATTTCATATTAAAAGAATTTAAAATTGTATTATTTTCTCTTTCTTCTTCGTCTATAACTGATAAATTTTTATTTGAAATTATTACTTATCTTCACATTAAAAAGCACAATATAACTGTTTATACATGTGGACCGAATCATTTAATTTATTAATTAAAAACAAGATTACCCAGAGCATAATTTAAAAAGCGATATAATAAATATCCACAATAACTCTAAAAAAGACTTTTCGTTCAATGTTGAACAAAGCTAAACATTGATAAATTCTTCAAGTGCCATCTCCGCGGCGGAGGTCGGCAATCATCATAGCTATTCGGACTTTTGAGACTGCTGCTCTGAAAAGTTCATTTGATGTACATCCGTACCACTCTCTCAGGTTGCGCAGCCATGACATTCTACGCCTCCCTATGCTTCTCTTTCCTTGGATCTTTCCCTGCATAATCAGTTGGAGCAAGGTGTATTTCTTTCCACGTGTAATATGTCCGATATATTCTAATTTTCTTGTTTTTATTGAATTTAAAATTTCCATTTCTTTGTTCATCCTTCCCAGAACCTCTTTGTTTGTGACGTGTTCTGTCCATGATATTTTCAGAATTCTTCTGTACACCCACAGCTCAAATGATTCCAGTTTTTTTTTTATTGATAATTAGTGAACACTTACAAAAGCGATGAAAAGTTAAAAGCTTGGAATAGGTTAAAACCTGAAAAGTAACGTAAATTAGATAATATGGACTTAAAGTGAATATTTGTAACTATACCACCGCAAAAAGAACAATCTCTGGTACAAACCAATGCTATACTGGAATCATGGTAATCAAAAATATCCAGAGTTAGACCAAAAATTAGGTCGACAACAGCCTGTTAAAAATGGTTAATAATACTTAAATAATTAATAGAGTACCTAATACTGTTTTGAACTCTATTGACATATCTATTAGATTTCCTAAAATGGATGTTTAGGATATACTTATCTCTTGATAATGAATTTTTGCCATTCCCTTTTGACTCCTATGACCACATGACCTAAACCCATGGAATTCGTTATTCATCGCTAATGCTGTGAATCGATTTTCAAATATTTTTGTATAAAGGAATGGTTGGCATTTATTATCTATTCCTTTGATAACTTTAAGGAGTTCTAGTCTATTTAACATATTTGATCTTTTTATTTAATTCTTTATAGTTCAATGTATACTGGATATCAAAGATTTTACTGATTTCTACCATTTAAACAAGATTTTAAGTAACTTAAAAAAAATCCAATTAAATATTTTACAACATAGAAAGCTGCAATACATTATAATAGCTAAACAAAAACACAACTTATTGTTGTAAAACTTAAATACACTCTCGATAACGAATAGCTATAAATAACACCATACAAAGATCGACCACAATCCCTCCTGGCGACTGTATTATAAAAACGATTATTTGTTTATGAGATAAACTGTTGCACTTACAGGAGACAATTGCTACCAAGAAAAGGAAATGAACGATCAGTATTGCTTGGAAAAATTAGTAAATAACAGAGACGAAAGTTGCCGTCTAATAAAAACATTGACGTACACAGGTATTTATAAAAGATAAGAGCTATAAATCAAATTGATTATAATAGATATATGTAGAATCGTTTTTACTATCTTATAAGTCACTGCAGATGTTGTGAAACGCATTTGGTTCGGGGACAGGTACAACAGGTTGTCTGATGTGGGAACAAAGAAGAAAAGTTAAATATCACAATTTTTAAAAAATGAAACTCTGATCAGGAAGGACTTAAGAAATATTTTCAGCCAAGTCTTCAGCGTTTTTCTTCTGAGATTACTTAATCCGCGATTTGATGGCAAGTGCACTGAGGTTTTCATTCTGTTTCGAGCATAAAACTGCTTGATTAGCTAATTTTAATGGTAACTGAGTCATAATTTGTTTCAGGTTGTAATTTCCAAAACGTTGTTAATCTCATTCTTTTAAGATATGAAAAGAAGACCCAATTATCGCAAAATACCATGTACGTGTGGAGACTTTTTTTGATATTTATATTTCTTCTTTTTTCATTTGTTTCAGCATCCTACTGATCATACACACCTATTCACGTATGAACTGCGTTTCTACTCATGTTTTGTTAGCTCAACCCTAGGCCAGAGTACCACAGTAAATAAAAATTTGAAAACTTATCTGGGCTTTGTGCTTAGTGTTTATGTTTTCTTTTGTGTTGGATCAGATTAACAGGGACATTTCACACGGACATTGCTTAATGCCTAATGTATGCTGATAAATTGCTGTCAGTATGAAATACTGAAAGAGAATTAGGGTAAATATGGAAGTGGAGGTTAGATTTTAACGTTATTACCTTGTTTAAGCTTAGGCTTTTTCACGGAGGGGCTGCTCTCCTTTTTTTTGTTGTGGTAGCCTTTGAAGGGGTGAGCAACGTCAGTTGCGAGTGGGTAGTTTTGGGTAGCATACTACTAGTGGAGCAGGGGCTTTGAAGGTGGTAGTGTTTGTAAGAAAGAAGCATCATGAAGAAGAGTTTTTGGGTTAGCGAACCAAGCCATGAGCAGAAGGTACCTCTGGTGTCACCAGCTATACAAAAGGAACGGCTCTTGAATCAGCGTTTTTGGCGAACAGCTATTTTATCTGTGATATTAGAGGGGGGTTGTCGTCATACTCATCGAGAAGTTCGTTACCAGCGAAGTGGCTATGGCAATGGCAAGGAGTACTTAGAGTTTGTATGGCTCTGTTGTTGGAGCCAGCTATAGTGCGGAGGACGTATCTTCTGCTGAGAGTGTGGATTCTGCCCTTTATTGTTGGAATGTTTACAACTTCGTGAATGAATGCTTTAGAATGCTTAAAGCATAGTAGGACAAAAAATGCCAGAGATCACACTAAGCGAAATCCAAGACGCAATGAAAAAGATGAAAACAACAAAGCACCAGGAGAAGATGAAGTCGTAATAGAAGCTATAAAGATGGACGAACCTGCCCATTCTTAACCAAATAAAAATTTTGTTTAACCTTTGTCTAACGGATTGTTGCATACCGACGTTGCAAAGACTAAGACTAAAAAAGAAGTTGGATTTCTACCAGCCCCGAGAACAAGCTGGCTTCCGCTCAAAATTCGGAACAAACGATCACCTACAAACAGTAAAAACCTTAATAGAAAAATCGATAGAATATAACAGATCACTGGTACTTATCTTCGTAGACTTTTACAAAGCCTTCGATACCGTGGAATTAGACAGCATTATAACTGCTCTGAAAAATAGTAGAATAGACTACCGGCTTACAAAGTTAGTACAAACATTGTACCAAAACGCCACAATGCGTGTAAAACTACATGATACCACCAGAGAAATTTATATAAAGCGAGGTGTGAGACAGGGCGACACTCTCTCACCTAAATTATTTATAACGGTCCTCGAATACACCTTTAAAATGCTAAAGTGGGAAAACAGAGGAATAAAACTAGACGGGGAAATGCTCAATCATCTGCGTTTTGCCGACGATATAGTACTTATTACCGAAGATCTACACAACAAATGCTACAAGAATTAGAACACGTATCTTCAACAATAGGTCTAAAAATGAACATCAGTAAGACCAAATTTATGACAAATTTGGTACCCAGCGAACACCTAACCATTCAAAATCAAGTAGAATTGACAGAAAAGTACATATATCTCGTTCATGAAATCAGAATAAACAAGGATAATCAGATCTGTGAATGTCAACAACGAATAACACTTGCTTAGTCGGCGTATGGTTTACTAAGAGACCAAGTTCTAAGGAAAAGAACAGGTATCACTGAGGTCGTCGAACGTATAGCCAAGGTGAAATGGAATTGAGCAGGTCACATAGCGAGACTAAAAGACTCAAGATGGACCAGAAAACTAATTGACTGGCGGCCAAGAGAAGACAAACGCAGCAGAGGACGACCACCAACACGCTGGATGGGCGACATTAAACGAATATCCAAGAAATGGCAACAAGACGCACAAAACCGTGAAGAGTGGCGAAAAATGAGAGAGGCCTATGTCCAGCAGTGAACAGAAGAGGTTGCATGATGATGATGATGATGAGGACAAAAAATGAGAGCGAGAATATTCATTTTAAAGAGTTGCTACAACAAATAAGATGATAACTTTGGATTGAGAAAAGTAATATTTTTAAGCATCTAGAATAGGTATTACACATTAATGGGAAAATAGATACGGAAGCTTTGCAGGAGAATGGTAGATCGGGAATAATTAAATGGATGGATGGAAGAATAGACGATTGTAATTTGTTTAAAGTAGGTATCAATAAAAAGAATTAGGAGGTCTGCTCTTTATTAGTATAGAATATGAGCGGTTTCTTTTTATCCATAACGTAAAGAGATGGCTAACTACTTGTTTAATACAAATTGCAGTAAAAAAAAACTAGTTCAAAAAACGAGCAATGGATAAATACGGTTAGTTGCCATGTCTGCTGTTTTTCTTTATAATTTTTCTCCATTTATGTATCAACCATTAGTTTGATACAATTTCCTGTTCCTGTGCATTGCGAAGTAAGTAAATATTTATTTAATACTAATTATTTCCCATCATTCGATGTTATGGTAAACAAAAGATGATTGATAGGTATACCGTTTGTTAGAACTCACGTCCATCAAATTTTCATCGCTGACGTAGGTCAACACAGCAAAACTCCCATCGCGTTCGGAAAAAACTAAATTTTTAACGCGAAGCGAGTCCTCATCTGCAATTTTTCTCACCGAATCGATATCCCTCCGCTCTCCCCTACGGATCGGCGAGTTCTTCGCTCTGCCACACATTATAGAAAACGGATCCAACAATGCACAAAGCGGAGTAGGCCGAGCGCGGTGCGCAAACCGGCAACGGCGCGCCTAATTTGAATGCGGGCGGCAACGCTGCAGAGTTACATAAGCAGCTGTGCCGGGTCGAATGACGTCAAAAAGAGAAATAACAAAATGTATGTGTGTATCTAACCTGCCAAGCGGTCAGACGAGTGATTGCGGAGTATTTTTGTTAATTTTCTATTATTATAGGGAGAAACTTTTTTACATTCTAGGAACTTTGTTATTCTTAATGGAATACATACGGCGCTGCAACGATCCACTGAGAGGTGCCAACGATAAAATTAACTTTAAATAAATGTAAGGTGCTTTTTATATTTCCAAGTGAAGGGTTAAAAAACAGCACAACTAAAAAAAATTGATCTACCAAATAAAACTTTAATTCATTTGAATTAAATATTATGTGTATATGGTATTAAGCCACAATTCATTGTAATGAAAATTTTTAATATTTAACATTTTAACTGCTGTTTGACGTTACGATTTTCAAATAAATCAAATTTAGAAAATTAGGAAAACGGTGAAATACGACAGACCCCCTGTAATAGTTTATATTTTCAGAAAGCTTGAGCTACGTCGATCTTAGACATCAAATTTATGTTTTTATAGAATAATCCATACGGGCTTTAATCTAGAAGTAAATTCTAAAGTTATAAATAAATCAGAATATAGTTAAAAATACCATAAAAGAAAACCAACACACCCTTATCTTATATCTTAACGCTCCCAGTGTTGAAGAAATGGTACACTAATTACTTCTATTTTTATTTTTTACATTTCTCTTGGTGGGTGCATAAATTTGATCGTTAGCGTGAGATAAACACTTAAATTAGGTTTTTTTGGACCAGTAATTCCACGTTCCCTGAGAATTGTTATTTAAAATATTTCCCCCTGCTTTTCCTTAACAAACTTTTGATATGCGGAGAAGTTTTAAAAAATGTAGATGACTCATTAGTTTTCTATTTCTATTTTTCAAACGTAATAAAAAATAATTCTTCAATTCTAATGTTTTTTGCTCCATTAATGATTCTATAGATCTCTGGCTGAAACTGAACCAATTGTCCTAACGCATAGGTTATTCTCCTATTTGGTATAAAATTAAAGGACAAAAGAATCTTTAAAACTTTTTAGAAATTGCCCAAATCTGTACTTTCTCCACGAATTAATTTCTAGTACTCCGTTTGTCAGTATACGAAAATAAGAAAGACAGTTAGTTACATTTAATTTCAATAAATTCGCGTATAAGTATTTCATCCTTATAGAATTATCAGAGCGAACTGTAAGATTTTTTGGTTGGAGTTAAGGCGGCAGACCGGCAAATCGTCGGGTTCTTAAATCCTTACCATAAACAAATTTTAAGTGTTTTTGCGTAGTCCAATGTTCCGTCTTTAATGTGTTTCTTTAAAGAATTTTTTGTAACTTAACAAAAGAGGAAATTGTGGATTTTTCCATCAAATGGGATCTCTCTTGAGTAGGGGTACTTTTTAAAACTTGACCATAGCTCTGAGGATGTCTTTGTAAGCCGAAAGCGTTCTGCTAGGAAATAACATTCCCACTTCAAAAATACGTTTCTTTTCCATTCTTTGAGTTTTTTCAATTAAAAATAAAGTTTCCCAATGACAACTTGGAAGACACATCGGGATCACCTATTTTCTATTACAGAGCGAGCTTCATCAAGCTTAGGCGGAGGTCCAGAGGTCCAGGTGGGAGTAAGGCATTGGGTCCAGATCAAGATTACGAAAGACTTGAAATTTATAATCTTTTACTAATCGATCAAACACAGTTTTTAAAATAAACTGATATAAAAGTATTGTAACGGCCACCATATTCTCTAGGTTTATCGAAAGTGTTCATTTTTTAACAAAAAATACGCCAGAGATCGTATAGACCAGAGTTAGAACTTATAGAGGCGGTACAACTCCAGAGAAAGCGTTTACCAGGGTTTGCAGTGGCTACTTTACTGTAAACGGATGCGGTGGAAGTGCTGGCTAAGGAAAGGACAAATAATATTGCTGACAAACAGGAACAGGGGGAGATCGAAGAAAAGTGCTCACTGGACCAGATATCTCCACTAATTTCAATATATGGGTCTCTCGTGAGCACAGGGAACAGAGACTAGAATTATAAATATATATAACTAAACTATAGTCTGACGTGTTCACGTGACGTATATGGTTGTATAGAATAAAAATACATCCATAAATTTTCTAGATTTAAAAATTACCAGACTTGAAAACAAATATGAGTTCCTCATATTTCATAAACCTACCCGTACTGACACCAGTATACACAATTTTCATCATCTAATCCTACACAACATAAATTGGCAGCCTACCATAGCATGTTACATAGATTAACAGAAATTCATAATTTAAAAAATCACTTTGAGATATAAGTGAATACGATTAAGCAAATAGCAGTAAACAATGGGTACAACGAAAAAATACTGAACAAAGGTTTAAACCAAAAACTGCATAAGAAATCCCTGAAAATAGTCTTCCCACCACCAGAGAAAAAACCCAGTACCTTCTGCTCAATTACGTATAGAGGCAAGATATCAAGAAAAATATCCAAACACATAAAAAAGAAAGGAATAACACAAGGTTTCAGAACAAACAACAACTTAAGGAAATATATTAAGAATAAGATCCAAAAGAAAAAACACTTAAACAATGGTGTATACAAACTTACATGTGGTGACTGCCCAAAAACTTACATCGGTCAAACTGGTAGAACCTTTAACAAACGTACAGTAGAACACAAAAGGGCTTTCAATAATAGAAAAACAGATTCTACATACCCACTTCACCCTCTTGATCATAATCATTATTTTAATGAACAATTTTAAACTCTCCAGGTTGAAAATAAAGGCCTTAAGCCATCTTTAATAGCATCTATAGAAATTAAATGTACTCTGCGAAACAGCTGTAGAGATAATAAATGAATTTTGTAGAAGTGTTGAAAACAGACATATTCAGTGTTTTACTGTTAGATAAAAAATTAACTTAAGACAAGTAACGGTCGAATCCATCACTAATTCATTTTTAACTTTATTAATCTACTTTAAATTTGTTTTAATAATTAAATTCATATATATTTGTGCAAATCATTTTGTCCTCGCCATTGCTAATTTTTATTAATTATTAATTTTTTGGAATCTCATGTCAAGGAAAGACATTTAACTTTATGCTGTCAACTAACATAAGACTTCTTGTAGCTTTTAATATGAGGCTTTTTCTTGATGTCCCCATTTTTGGTGTGACTCCCCAATTAACACTAAGTGTGGTGTTCACAGCACATTATAGCCAGCATTAATGCTACTGCTACTACAGCCAACTCAATGGTGGCTACTACAGCCTACATTTATCTCCATTTGAAGCTACCTCCAGCTCTTCTCTAGATATGACAGTATCTCGGTACAAGTATTAGCTATAAGTATGTACATTTTTACATTTATTTTATTATAAAGCTTTTATGATACTTTACTATTTAGTATAATCTTCTATTGGTTCCTGACAAATTTCTCATTGTACAATTTGCATTAAGATAAAACGTACCTACACCTGAGAAAGAGCTATTCGATGCCCTAACCATGAAATTGGCATCTCAAGTGTCTGTTCATAGTTACACAACTGGTCGTTTTATTGTGAAACAATTGGCACATAACGATCTAGATGGTTGATTTATTGTTACACATTGGTAGGTGCCCAACGCATTATTCTTACAAACTGGAATGTACTTGCTTGATTTATAGACCTCAAGAAAGCTTTAGGTAAATTTAAGCATTAATTTAATCTAATACCACTAAAAGAAATTACCTTACTAAGCTTAATATACGCAGTTGATAATATTTTTCAACGGAATTAACTAATGTAATGTTAAGTTAAATGAAGAGCGTATTAAGAACATGTTAGTTGAATAATATTGTGCGACTTAATGCGTATAAAAATAAGACTACGGTTGTGGCAAGGACAACAACTTTAATAGTCAATTTTACCTAAATGGTTTTTCAATAATTCTACACAACTTAATCAAGGGAAACAACTGAATAGTATGATATAATATAGAATTTTCATATTTTCAAAACTTGTGAAAATGTATAAAATACATATTGTTCTAAAGCTATTTTCTTGCGGCAGCTTAACACAATTTACTATTTTTACTGCAAATTATGTTACGATTTCCATTCCGGAAATGCAAATACATTCAGACATATGACTTAAAATTAAAAACACAGAATATTCCAACCAATTATGAACAACATACAGAATTTTCAGCTTCAAGGTTTTTTTTTCGGAAGCCTGTTGTTGTTATAAATCAATCGTAGAGGTACATCTTTCATTGCAATCTTCTGGCTCAGGTTTTCGTGTTAACGACTACGTACGTAGCCGGGATCGAAGGCTTCCGCAGCACTTAGAAATTGAAAATCTTCTGGTTGGTAAACCAGAACCATTGACACTGAGCTGCGGCTGCCACAATTGCAATCATTTTGCACTGTGTTTTCTCTTCTACACTAACATTCTAGTCTTTGTTTCCTGCCCTCCTCTTATTAGCAATATTTTTGTAAATACGTTATACCATGATTCTCCATTTGTTCTTCTATCTATACCAACCATTTACCAAATTTAATCTTTACTTTTTCGCATCAGGTACTTCACCTTATTACTCCGTTCTGTTTAAAGTTCTTGCTATCTCTGTGATTCTTGCTCATAATTACATATCCTTAAATTTTGATGTTAATATCATTAAAAAAAACTGAATAATCTGCATAATTATCAACAGCTAAATAACAATAAACAGAGGTCGACTAATAGCTGAGAAATCTAAGAAAAAAAAATGTTTCCCTATAATCCCTTATTTTAAACTCTATTAAACAACTGAACTTGTTCAAAACCATACTCACTAATATAAGTAGTTTTGTATTTATATAGGTATCCTTACCTGAAACAAAAAAAAGTTATTACGACATGAAAATACATGAAACAAGACAAGTATTTAATAATATTCTTTAAATGCATTTTATAGATACATTGACATTTATGTAAAAGTACTGTTATTACATTCGATTCATTGTTGTTAAAAGATCACTTAATATCCTTAGATTTGCTACAGCCGTGCCTATGACAACGCTGCTACAAGTACAAAAATAATGGTCGACTCGATGTAAATGGAAGAGAAAGCGGCGTTGCCGCTCCGCAGACGATCATAGCCCGAGGCGAACAATCAAGAATGAGTAACTGAATCATTTATGTTATGTTTGGAAACGAGATAGACGGAGAACGTGCTACTCGAGGGAGACAACCAGATGTTGCCAGTTTAATGTTTGTTCTATGTTTACGCTAACGAAAAATCGTGTATACCGGTATTCTGTAAGAAGGTAAGACATAGGATTTCACCAAGAAAGTGGACGTATGTGTTAAAATCATGGCTCGTGATAGCTGCTAGTCGGATTGTTGGCCCGAATTACGATTTTTGTAAAAGTTTCGAATGAATCATGGCATTTCCTGAATTGTTATACGAAGTGGATTTGGTTGTAGTAGTATAACCTTTTGTTCCAAGAAATCTACGCTCGTGAAAAAAACATCAAATATATATGACAAAGTAACTATTTAAATATTACAGGCAGTTTTAAAAGATTAATAAACTATAGAAATTTATATACTCGTATTATAGAAATCCTTTTTTTTTCGCAGTACGATATTCTATACAGGTATCTTTGATTGGGAGGTTGATGACCAATAGTTGTCGGGTCTTTTTGGGAATTCTCTTGTTTGTATTTTTAATACTGGTTTTCCAGTTACTAGTTCTACCATTATTTTATCACTTATTCTAGTAATACATTAATTGCCCTGTTATACTCAGTACCAACGTCTTGGATGTTGTAGATTGGCTATAACTATTCTTCTTTTATATATATAATCCGTAACTTATTTAGATAATTTGTGATTTAACATTATTTTTTGCACTTTGGATGACGTACCTGCTGTTGTACTTGTATTACGAATGACTAGGCATTGTTATATTAGTAATTTTTCTATATGGCATGGGTAATATATAATGTCATGTCACTAAGTCACTGACTAAAATAAGTATAATTTGACTGGACAATAGATAAAATAAACAATTTTATTAACCATAAACATTATCTTTCGTACTTTTACCAGTTAATATGTTGACTAACAGTAAAGTACATTTTTTGTTTATTGATACATCACAAACTACAACAGGAATTGCAGTAATATACATATTAGAAGACAATAAGACTTCCTCAGGTTTGTAGCATTTTGAAAGGTGAAGCAATATCCGTTCTTAAAGTATTAACTCTTGTCCAGAAAGCCTAGGATCCAATTTCACACTAGTTTCCGATTTTTTAAGCAATTTTCTATTTACAACTCAGCTTTAAAAGAAAGCCATAAGAAAATACACAACCTTGGACAGGTTAGTAAAAGGAAAAACAAACATATCCGTGTTAATAATTATCCAAATTATTAGTATAAAATTATCCAAAAAAATTGGCGGGAAACAGGGGGAAACGTACGATTACGTATAGTACTAAAAATGATTTAGTGTTTAGACACCCTACAGCTGTTGTGGCTTCTGGCCTTTGTTGTTAATTAATTGGTTTTAAATATGATGAAGGTTGGTGGCAATATGCAAATAAGTTGAGTTGAGGTTTTTGATGTAATCTAGGAATCCATTTCCATTTTAAGGTCACAACTATCGTCCTTTTGGTAAAACATTAAGGGAAACCAGTGATAATTTGAAGAAGACTTGGTTTCCTAAAATTCCAGTCCATAACTTGTTATCTAACGGAAGATTTTTTTTCTTCGAAAAGAAAGCGTTTTCTTCGTTGAATTTTTATTACAGTTTTAAATTTCGGGTGTAAAGTGTGTTTGAAGAGTCTGAAATGAGTGTTTGTTCTATGCAAGTGTAGGATCTAAATGTGAGGAGAGGGTAGCATTATGATTAGCGAATATTCATAGTGTTATATACAAGACATTAATGAAAATAAGATATAGAGTTAAACCCAACACGATGTCCTGTGGTACAGAAGTCCTAATGTAGTAAATGTGAGTTATTCCATCTTAACGTGTGATGAAGTTATATCTCTAAGTTTCATTAGCTGTTTGTATCTAAATTTGGTTTCCTGTTGGATGAACTAGAAAACAAAAAGCTGATATTTCACTTTGTCACAGGTTATTTTTGGAAGTGTACTATCTATCGCGTATCAAAATAGACCTCTATAATAAAAACACTAAATTTGCATACCTACTGACAAAATTCTCATTTGCAACATGATTATTACAAATGATAATAGTATCTGTGGGTATTGTATGATAATACCGTACTACATTCGGTCAGGACAACAAAACCCGACCAGAACTATCTGCTATCTGCTTCTTATTTAAATTTATAATCATTATGTATATTTTAGAAAGCATTTTGGCGGTGTCACGTCGCTTTATCAAGATTAACTTCATAACAAACTAGTTTCAATTCGATGGAGTCGGTTTTTCAGTTTTGTAAAAGTTTTGTGCTATAAAATCTAAATATATGTAATATAAAATAGTCACATGAAATATGAAGAGAAAAGTGTATCTGTAGACAATTATATAAACATAAGTGTCTCTTTATTTGTCTGTGACATACTACATAGAAATATTAAAGTGATATGAACTATGACTATCCAGCTTGAAGATTTCAATTCCAAATATAAATTTTTTACAAAACCTAGGGCACAGTGACCAACAAAAAACCTTTATAAATAAAATAAAAGGATATTCGCTACAATACTTCGACAAACATACATATATAAAAACACACAAACATAGAGGATAAAAACATAGACAAGGAAATTAAGCACATTTTTTTGTAGCTCAGCATACTAGGACCTGAAAATTAATGTAAAGAAAGATACAGGTTGGGAAATAAAGTCGGAAGTTAATTTAAATGAGTAATTTTAAATAAATTATGTACTTCTCTCTAAAACTGTACGGACTTCTCCCTAAAACACCCCTTGTAGGAGGGCTGTAAGCCGTAGAAAAAAATGTTTCAAACAAGAAATGTAGCTGAAATAATTTTGAACAAAAATGTTTAATAGAACTTCTTCTGTAGAATGAAACAACAACTGTAGAAACAACGCTTGAAGCGACCGATGATTTTAAATGTCAGCTACGAGCGAGAAAACACTTTTTTAAATATCGAATTTTTACCGTCGAGATAATACAACTTGTATTTAAAAAATTGATTTCGCCCGCGTAGCTGATATTTAAAATCGACTTTTTCTAAGGCTATGTTATAAAGCTGTCACCCCAGATTAAAGAAACTTAAGAGGAAATTAGCCATTGTTTTTCAGATCTTACCATTAAATAATTCAATGTATTCCTGGTTAAATGACGTCACATATACGCTGCAATAGGGGTCCCATTCGTAGACAGACCAAATCCTGTGATGACACTAACATGCACACAAGAAGGTTGAAATTTTCAATTTTTATAAGAGATTGGTACATTTAATTTTTGATTTTACGTATATCGTGTACAAAAAAATGTAGACAATATTATAACTCTCCATTAAATGGCAGAAGGAAACGTTACGCAATTTCAAATTTAAGTTTTTGTATGAACACATTCACATTTATATTTTATCAGAAATATAGATTTCCGTGGAAGATTATATATGTGTACTTGGATTTTAGAATCGTCGAAATATTTTGTTGTGGTTCTGCACAAAGGAAGAGATAAAATGTGTGTGGTATCTAAATTCGTCATACCGGGAAAACATTAGGACTTAGGACAGACTGCTAGCACAGGAAATATAATATATACGATACGATGAATTGAATAAAATTTATTGAAAGTGTGTTTTATTCTGTAAAATATTTTATTTTTTATATATTACCTTAAAGTTTCAATTTTAATTTAATGTTTGGTTTGATTTCTCCACCAATCACAAGAAAATTTATATCTAATAAAATGTTGAATTGGACATTAGCCGGACTAAGTCTAAGTTTAGACAAACTAAGTGATAAAACATGTAAAATGGAAATTTGCAGGTCATACCATTGAACAAAATAACAGATAGAATTACCAGAAAATCTTCTAGCGGCTATGGGAATATAAAGACCCCAGATGGGATGTATCATAAGCTCTCCGCCAATACCCGACGGACCTTTTATTTGGCCTTGGTATAGTCCTTGTACAAAGGTGACATCAAACCCCCAATGATACAGTAAGTTCTGTCGAAGCTGCCTTACTGTGCTGAAGGTTCGCTAGTAAAACCCTGAGTGGAGTCAGTCCTATTTGGAAGAGGTACAGATTCTGCGTGGTCGTCGCCTCTCTGCTCGTTCCTGCTAGTTTTTATTTATGGATTCAGAAAAGTCGCTCATTTTTAGGGCCTCTTCTGAACCATCCCTTTCTGCCCCGTGTCCAGTTTATTCTCACGAGTAGGGACGAAATACACTCAGGCTCGACATTGCACCCTTACCGTGTCAATGCTCTAATCTCTTAGGAATCGCCAGCTCTCCGAGGAATCACAGATGAAGATGCTCACACTGACGGAAATGGACTTTAGGAGATCATTGGCAGGGATACTTAAAAGATAATGATGGATGAAAGAGTAAAATATACAATTTGAATTAAGGAAACAATGACAGAGGACATTAAAAACGAATGGTGTGGTATGACCACATATAGCGCATCGGAGAAGGAGAATTCCAAAACAAATCCTGGAATGGAAACAAGGAGGAAAACTAATAAGAAAAAGACCAAAAATAAGCTGGAGAAAATGAAATTGTTAATAGGATGAGAGAAAGAGAATTAAAGGAGAACTTTAGAATGATCGATCAAGGTTGAGATTACTCTTGATTACTTGATTATTATTATTGAACCGGAAGACTTCGGATAACGTTGCAAATCGATATACAACAACTTAATAATTATGAAAGCACTTCTAAAAAATTATTTGAGATCGACGACAGCTAATGTTGACATTGCTTTTCTTAAGTTTTTTCGTGATATAGACAGAAAATCAACGAACCTATAAAAACACACCAAAGAATCAGTTTAGAAGTTGTCGTTAAAAGGTTATATTCAAGGTGCATAAACCTCGAACGTTTCCTTAAAAGCCTTGTAACAAAATAGTAAATTAATTCTAACGCCTTCGTATATTAACATTAAAATGGTAATTATAAAGAAACTAGTCTCGGTCTCTTAGAGAAACGGGAACAATGTTGCCAAGTCTAAAATTATTAGATGTGGCGGTTTTATAAGAAACCAGATACAAATAAGAAACTGTGAAGGAAGATTACTTAAACAAATACATACTATACAAATGAGACTCAACAATAGAGATAATAAAAAAAAGTGTCAGACCAGGTTATTTTTTTAAGTATTAATAACAGAAGAAGCAGAAGTGAGAAGAAATAAGAAGACACAGACGGTATCGACGAGGTAGAAAGGTATCTCTAAATACCCAAAAACTATTATCACATATAGAAACTAATTTTATTAAAAGTAAAAGACTCATGTTAACATGTTAAAATAGATAATTATTATTAAATAACCAAACAAAGAGAATTGCTGTATCATCTATTTGGCGTTAAAGTACAGCGAAATGATCATCACATACACAAAGTAAATAATAGAAATTTATAAAGTGAAAATTCACAGTGATTGGCTGTAGAACATAATTTTAAAAAAACTTACAAGAAAGTGTAAAACTTTCTTATAAGTCTTTTTCTTTTCTTCTGTATATATTCCGTCCATCCGCCTCCGTCCGTTTCGTCTTCATGTCTCGTCTGTTTTTTTACTAATTCTGTGCTTGGGACTGTCGATCTGTGAAATTCGCAACATATCGTGGGAGGTCCACATTTCGAAAGCTTCCAGACCCTTACATATGGCATGTGTAAATATCCATCCACACTTCAGCTCCATAGCTTAGTGCACTGAAGATATCATAACAGAGAATATGTAAACACATTTCACGGCCGTATAATACAGTCCTCATTTTTATAAAAGCGGCTTTATGTTGTTCTATTCGGGACCTTATCTCTTGTGTGCAGTTCCAATGTTTATTAAGTGTGCACACCAAATATTTTTACTGCAAAACGTGTTATATGAACTTTTCATCACACTCCATACCATGTTTTGCTTACTTCCTGGCGGCACTCGGTCTTCCTGATTTCCAATTAAGGCTAAATCTCTCTACTCTTGCTGTCGTTCTACAGTTCTTGCTTGAATTCCAGTTTGTTCGTCGTGTACTGTATTATCTCCATATCTAATATTTTTTGTAAATGTAAAGTTAGGAGTAATACTTTGTTGCTTTTTATATAAAGCTAGTGGCAAGATTTCGTCAGCATACAAGTTGACAACATGTAGCCCGGTCTACTACATTAAACACCAAAGAATCGAACTTCTTGGGATTACCTTGATATGCGATCTGACACTAATGAGAGTAGGCGTGGGCTTAACGCTAAGCCCTGATACAACCCTACTAATTATTAGCAAATGAAATCTTTTCTCTGTAACACATAGTCTACTGTCAATCCACTTTCCGTATGTTTTACATTAAATACACATCACTTTCAAATACTTATAGGAAAATCCTTTTTTATTCAATGCCAATCACAAAACTCATAAATCATTGGCAATTATTATAACGCAACGTAAAAAGAAATAAAGAAACTGGAAAATACAATTAAGGTAAGTATAAGGGCCAAGAAGAAGGCCACAATTAAGATCGAATGACAATTGAATTGATTAACTTTCCAAGAATAAACTGTAGAAACAGAATACACAGAAATTAAGGACCTAAAGAAAGCTCTGTTTGCCAAAAATCGATGAACAATTACCAGAACAAAATTATTACCATACCTACATTTCAAAACAAATCACTTCGAGACTAGTCTATGGAAATTACAATTAATAAGTCTCGTGGAAAAATTTTACTAATAAAATTCAATGTTTCTTAATAAATAGAAACAATATATTCCACACTAACTTCGCTGTTGTAAATTTTAAAATCTGGCAACGGTGTCGTCGTATTCCTTCGATGAACCACAAGCGGCAACATCGCGTTCGTTCGAGGTGAAACGAGTAAAGTAACGTTATACCGAGCGGGACCGTTTGTTGGTCAAAGAAGAAGTATCTCTTTTCTTCGACAAATAAATTTATTCGCCACTTTTAGTTTATAATTTACTACCAGAATCCTTTACAGCATTCTGCTGCTGATTTTTACAGTGATGCAACGAATAAGAAAACGGTACTTGATGCTGGTGCTATGTTCTATTTTGATGTATAATAAGATATGTTATTAGACTTAAGTATTTTATCGTTTATTAATTACATGAAGTCATAAGCATGTAAACTAAGAAAAATAATATATTGTTTTAGTTTTATTATCACTCCAGGTAACCATTCATTTGATATTTGACTTTCGTCCATACCATATTCAATTGTCCATAGTTATCTCTACCGATCACCCCAGCTGAAATTTTATTAGCTGTGCTTCAATCTGATCCATTGCGCATGTCTTATTTCTCTTATTTTCATCTTTTCTAGTAAGTTTTGGTATTTTTTTGAAATATTTCATCCATCTTTGTTGAATTTCTTACTGTATTGAATTGTAAATTTACCCTTCTCTGATGCTGTAGATTTTCTTTCCAGATTTTTTGTTTTATAAACTTGAATGCCCTAAATTCCTCTGGGTAGAACAACATAGTTGAAGAATCTTAGGTAGTTAACCGGAATGACATCTACTGGGGTGCAGGGAACCGAAATTGCCAACGAATTGACCAAAATAGTATAAAAACAACTTTTATGGGACCGTAACGGTTTTGCGGAATTAGTAACAACTTAATACTGAAAGCGAAAGAAAAAGTAGATAGATAGTAACAGATCCAAACATTGAGAAGACTGACAAGGAATGACACAATCAAAAATATTTCTAGGGAACTATAGTCACAGGTGTAAAATTTGCGATATTTTAAACAAAAAAGGACTTTACCAGGAATGCTTACAAAACCTAAATCCATTGTTTTCTCTTTATTGTATATCATAATAAGTTTGGTTTAAATAAGCATTAATTTTTAAGTAAAAATAAAAACCCAAAATAAAAACCACAGCATAGTTTCTGGAATTTTGAGAAATGGGACAGTCAAAACAGAGGTTATAGAGAGTCTCAAGGTATAGTTCATTGCAAAGTGAACATAATTCTTCAGGTCTTGATTAGACTTATTAAGATTAAGACTTATTATATGAATTTGGATTTTAGGCAGATGATATAAATTGTACAAGCTATATATAGCGAAGAACTGCTAACTAAGACTAAACAAAGAAGGAACTGCGATAGTAGTGTATAGACCTCACACTCAAAGCCTGGGCAAAACGTAAAGCAACTTTCAAGCGGAAACTCAAGCTACTGAAAGATGCGCCCTAGTTTAATTTGAACGGACAAAAAATATCGGACAAGAGATTGCCATAACGTCTGCAGACATAAAAGCACTGAAATCACATTCGATTGTTCGAGTCACATTCGAGTGATTGAAATTGTCGACGAATTTACCAATAGAGTTGCAAGAGCAACTTTTACAAGTAATCGAAAGAATAGTAGATGGATTGCAAAAGATCCAAATATTGGGACGACTCTCAAGAAATGAGTAAATTAAAAAGGGGACTATGACCACAGACACTTCAGAACGTTCAGAGAGAACGGTTGATTCTACAGAAAAAGTGCTAATAGACATTTTTGTTTAAAATTATCTCAACTACATTTCTTTCTGGATTGGTATGATGAGGATTGTAAGAAGGCCATTAGTGACTGAAATAAAGCTAGAATAAATAGCATAATAAGAAATAATGAAGAGAGTAAAAAAGCTTATGCCGCAAAAAGACGGGAAGCGAAGAAGATCTGTAGAAGGAAGAAGCGGTCAAGTTTAGAGCAGAAACTAGTTCGTATTGAAGAAGATTTTTTACATAAACAAGTCAGGAATTTCTACCAAGAAATAAAACGAGACCGAACCCAGTACAAAACCACATCAAGATATTATAAAGATGAAGAGGGGAATCTGTTAGGTGGAACAGATGAAAAATTAAGAAGGTGGGCCAATTATTTCGAGAACATATGTACGGACGACCAAGATGAAAGAGAACAAACGCAACTACAACATGAAGAAGTAAGGGACCCAGATGTAAATGAAGAAGTACCTACCAAGGAAGAAATTATAGAGATCATAAAAAACTTAAAAAACAACAAAGCACCTGGTGAAAATTGTATCATTGCTGAGTTTCTAAAAGAAGAAATCGCTGAGTTAATACGCGAAGTGTGGATCAAAGAAAAAATACCCAATCAGTGGAAAGAAGCAATCTTATGTCCAGTGAATAAAAAAGGAGACGTTACAGAATGTAAAAATTACAGGGGAATAACTCTACAAGATACAGTGTATAAGATTCTGGCCATATCAATTAGAAATAAAATTAAAACAAAAGTTGAAAATTGTCTAGGTGAATATCAAGCAGGTTTCAGAGCAAACAGATCGGTAATAGACCAAATTTTTACAATGAAACAAATTTTAGCTAGCTCATATGAATTCAACCTAACATTACATATGCAGATGATGTTACCTTAATAACAAGGAGACCTGCAGAATTAAGAGAAATCTTTACTAGAATAGAGAGAATAGCCAGGGAATATGGTTTAGAAATAAACGAATAAGAAACAAAATATATGGTGATGAGGGGAAACGAAAATCATCTAGGACAGTCCTTTAAGATACAAAGCCCAAGTAAAGAATATAACTTTGAAGTTGTTAGCCAATTCGATTACTTGGGAGTGACACTAACAAATAGGAACGAAGAGAACCAAGAAATCATAAAAAGAATGGCCAAAGGTAGTAGGAGTGCTGGGAGCCTGACTAAGATACTGAGGTCGAAGATAATATCCAGAACAGCAAAAAAACGAATATATACAACAGTTATCCGACCTACAGTACTCTATGTTAGCGAGACCTGGACACTAAATAAAGATATGGAAGTAAAATTAGATAGATGGGAACGAAAAATCCTTAGAAGGATATATGGAGGTGTAAAAGAGGGGAACATCTGGCGAAGAAGAACGAATGAAGAAATAATGCAAATATATGGGCAACCAAAAATAACAAGACTCGCTAAAATTCAAAGATTAAGATGGCTCGGACATATAGCAAGAATGAAGGAAGGAAGAGTTCCCAATGAATTAATAAACACGGAGGCTGGTACAAAAAGAAAAAGAGGCCACCCCCGAAGAAAATGGCTGGAGTTGGCAAAAGAATATCTGAAGTCGCTGCGGGTACAAGATTGGAAAAACTTAGCACAAGATAGAAAGAAATGGAAGAAAACCGTTGAAGCCTTAGGCCTTTGAGGCCTGTTGAGCCGAACTATATATATATATATATATATATATATATATATATATATATATATATATATATATATATATATATATATATATACATTTCTTTCTTCTACATTTCTTCTGAAACATTTTTTTCTACGGCGTCCAGATTCTTGGTTAATCGATGTTTTCCGTTTTCCCCTACGAGGACAGTTACATAGGGAAGCCCGGAGGTAGGAATGGCAAAATGTTGTGCTTTTTGTGGTCCCAAAATTGACACTCAACAAAATTCAACTTTTTCTTATGATTTTTCGAGGTTCAATGACACTTTTGTCTCTGACGACTGGACCATAGACCTATAGTTTTGTATTTTAAAAATTTGTTTTTGTTGTATCCCAAAATAAAAAATATTTAAACGACACAAAGTTATCAACAGGTATAGTGGAATTGTTCCTAAATTTATTTTAGTCATATTTTAGGTCCTATAAACAACGAATAAAATTTGTTTTTCAAAAACCACTTAAAAAGTTAGCATAATGCATATTTTGGTGTAGTTTTATTAATTTACATTAATTCTAAAAAATTAAATTCAAACAGCTTACTTTAGAGATGTATAAAATTATTTGCTTTGAGAGTCCGTTTCGTCTTCGAATAATCTCTTGTGCCACAACATACATTTATTACAGGTTCTTCCAGTTTGTCCGAAGTAGCTGATGATTTTTCTGCAAACATCTCTTTAATTTTTTGCTTGTTTTTTTCCTAGTTGAGAACGTGTTAGATAAATTTAGAAAATAAACACAAACAACACGGCAATCGTTTCAAAACTATCATTTACATAAACTCGTTAATGGCTTACGTTATTCATTACCTTGGATGGCTGTATGTTTTGAAATAGTCAATAATTATCAGACGCGTATGTATGATTGCCTACACAATCAATGTCCAACGTCCTCTATCTCATTTAAATCTTTGTTTAAATTAGAATTACTTATCCAACACATTATTTTTACATATACGCAATATGGAAATATACGGAATAAAAAAAATTTATTCGATTTTAAGCAATACTTACGCATGATGATGATCTAGAATTGTAATAAAGTAGGGAGGAAATAGGAATCTTTAGAAAAATTTATGATGATAAAAATAAACTAAAAAGGTAAATGCGTAATTATAACGGGCATGTCAAATAGACAAAAGCAAAACACCTGATATGTATATTTTCTTTCTTGTAGGACATGAGCCTGTTTATCATCCCCGCCCTTGTAATGCTAATATCGTTAACGTTTTTCTTCTTCATGATTTGGATTACTCTTTCGGTTGAGATCGACAAAGCACAGGCAAGCAGACAAGCAAAAGGTTTGTTGAACTTTAGAGACTCCTCTACTGACCACGTAATACGAAGATCACATCGATTTTTCTTTTGTATTCTCAAGAACTCTATGGTGGGACCTGCAAATTTCCATTTAAATTCTACCACTTGCTCGGTAAGATCTCTCGTTTCTGTACTTCTCTAATCTATTCCTTACGTTTTCGATCTTTAAATTCTAAATTAAATAACATTTGCTTTTCTGTTGAACTTTGCGCGTTTGCTATCACTTATTTCAATATTTGTTTTTGCAAGAGCTTGACTTGTAATGCTTAATGGAAGATAGGACGTCTGAGGTGAATAGAGCATGTAATGCGGATGAAACAAAATAACGGAATTAGAAAAGCGCTCCTTGATAGACCCATCGGTCAGAAAAGAACAGGACCCAAAACAATGTTCCTTGATAACATCGATGAGGACATGAGAAATAGAGAAATATGTGCTTGGAGGAGCAAGGCGATGGATAGGGACGACTGGAGAAAAATTCTTGAGTAGGCTAGGACCCACGTAGGGTTGTACGGCCAGGATGATGATGATAATGATGACTTGTAGGTTTTTCCCCAATATTTAACTTAGGTTTGTCTAAAGTAGTAGGATTCGACTTTTTATTTCTGCTGTCTGATTTTTATCAGACAGTGTCATGCTTTATAACTTGTTCCAAATATGATATTTTTGCCTTCCCTAATTACATTTCTCCATAAGTTTCTATCTTGTGTCATACCAACATCAACCCCTTTTACCGAAATAACCTGACTAAGCGTCTACTCTCCATTGAGGTGCACATGAATTGGCTCCCGCTTGCAGGTAATAAGCCTATACCGATAAAGGAGTTTGCGTGAATTGGCTCCCGATAAAATTCTTGGAAATTTAGGTAGATAGGCAATGGATTTTATTGGAGTGGATGGCCAGTTAAAAATTGGATCTGGCATTTTTGAATGAGTATTTGAATCGCAAACAACGCCTCTCTTCTTTATAAATCCAAACAGAGTCACTTATGTCTATTTCACATTTTTTATAAATTCGATTCTGTATGATCTTTAAGAATATTTTTAGTTAGTTACTCATTAAGCTAATATAGCTATGAATTCTAAGTGGTATTACCACTAATTCCTTTGGTATTACGACACTTTCATGTATTGAAAGTTAAAAAGATGTGTTGTGGTTTTATGTTGTTATCATTAAACGATTGTTAGTCTATCTGATCTTTAATTAAATGAAACAGGTCGCGAAAGATTCAGAAACTGGGCTTGGCAACGGAATATTTGAAAGATTCAGACATTTCGTGTTAGTCAAAATACGTGTTAAAGATTCAGACATTTCGTGTTAGTTAAAATACGTGTTTATTTGGACTCCGAAGACGAAGGCGATTAATATTGGAGCAATCTTACCCAGACATCCGTCAGTTCAAAAATTTGCAGATTTCTTGGTGGAGAACCTCAAATGCATGGGAGAGTTTCCATTCAAAATACAATTCTTTGTTTTATACTTGCCATCCGAACATTTTCCAATTTTTGGAGGTTTTGAAAAATGTTCAAATAGATACCTATATTAAAGTAAGAAGTAGTAGTACCCCTAAAAGAGTATACCGAAAACCAATACGTCTTAAAAAAAGAACTTTCATTGAACATCAAATACGTCTTTTAGAGGAAAAACGTATACCTGCTTTTGAGTTTGTAAAAAATATGTCAAGAAGGCATCAACCTGTATAGCCTGTAAGTTGCAGTTTCTTTAATAAATAAATTGTTTACAACTACATTTCTAATTTCTGGTGTATATTATACCTCTTCCTCAAAATCCAAGATTCAGAAAGTGATTCAATTTCTGGGAATTTCGTAATGGACGGGAGCCAGTTCATGTATAGATTTGGGAGGATTAAAGTGGTTTTATAGAGTTGGTGCCACCCCTACACTTCATATCCCCCTTAGGTTATCAAATATTAAATACATATTATTACTTATTTAAGTTTCTTGTACAATTTTATTTTTCTGTTACGCTTCTGGACTGCATACCAACGATAAACACGTGTGGCTTGAGACAGAAAAGGAAATATTTTAACTACCACATAAAACGACGCCTCGCACAATTCTAAGTACCTTGACTAAAGAAAGCTTTTGGATACAATCAGTCAAAATGTAGAGAAGTTAGTCGATAAACAGCGTTTGAAGGATGATATGTTTAGTAATGTACTAATCTACAATATGTATATGCAACTATAATTTATTTGTCTATATTGCTCATTAAATTAAAAACTATTTAATATTTGTCATTATGTTTTATTTTATTTTAATCAAAGCGTTTTCATCTGTTTACCATAGTCGTTTTATATTTTTGGCTAGACAGTTAATTGTTCAGGTATTAATTTTATACTTGTTGTATCAGCTAATAGAGATATTGTGGGAGGTAAAATAATAGCCTAAATTCAAGATAACATAACTTTTTATGATAATTTTACCTCACCCCACAAAGCACTCACAGTTTAATTAAACGCTGATAAGTGTATCGATGGAGTTATTGGGAAATATCAGTAAAAGAATTTATTTATGAAAATTTCGCTTGATAGTTACCATACCTCGCAAAGTAAGTCCAAAAAATGGTAAAAGTTAAGGCATCTAGTCTTTGCACTAATGGTAAACTATAAAAACACCGAAGACACACCCATCTGATAATCACACTCTAAGACTGTTGTAATGAGCGTTGAACTTTGGCTGGAATTGCGGCTGACATTTGCAGATTCCACGTGGTACATGCAAACGAAGGGCGTGATATTTCATGTTAATTTATTTAATGAAAAGTTAAACGTCTCGACAAAACGTTACAATGGTCGTTTATAAGTGAGTGGTGAATGCAGAATGGAACGAGATCGACGTGATAGAGCACCGGCAAACGTACACGATTCTCACAATTGCTGTTATTAAATTGCGATCTAACATGCATTGACGCAGAAAGAGAGAGAATTAATTAGTTTAGACAAGCATAACTGTTGGATCCCTTAAAGTTAAAATCAATAATTTACAAAAAAAAATTTAGAAATCCACAAATTGATTTAGAAGAGCCACAATCGGCATGAGAAAGAAAAGACCTTACCAACAAAATACAAATAAACAGAAATAGAAAATAACGTCAAACACAAACAAGCGAAGAAATTTACTTTATAGTTTTCAATGTAGTTTCTAATTCCATAGTTAGCTTGATAGGTTAACATTTTTTATATCATCCGTTATTGCCTCTTTTAAACTACTGAAAACAAATAAACATTTTACAGAATTTACAGAAATACCTATTAAAAAAGCAAGAGGAAAAAAATTTCAATATCCTGGAGGAATACAAAAAAACTGATTAGTTATCACTGAATCTGCTTAAAATGAATGGGAGACTATTTTAACATTTTCATTGCGGGAACCGGATAGAAACACAAAATAATTTTGTGTTCGTATAGAGGGGACCGGATAAATACGCGAAACTTTTTCGAGCGATATTTTTACATATACTGTATATTGCCTATAGATGATAGTTAGCTATGTTACTGTAAATTTTACAATATATTTGAAAATGCTTGACTGTGGGTTACATATTGAGACAACAGTCGTACTGGAAATACCATTTCTGTAAACACTAACTGTAGTGAAAATGTTAAAAATGCTTAAATTGGGAAGAAATTCCAGAAGGATGGAGGTAAACAAATTGTACTCCGGAGTACAACCAGCTACATAAGATGTATCTATAAAAAAACAGTGCAAGAAAATAGAGAATGATAGCCTTACTAGAATAGTAAGATTAGCATTTGACAACATACCAATTTCACATCTGTGTAGGACAATAAAACCTGTCCACTGCGTTCAATACTACAAAAGATTAAGGCAACAT
Organism: Diabrotica undecimpunctata; assembly: GCF_040954645.1. Lineage (NCBI taxonomy): Eukaryota > Metazoa > Arthropoda > Insecta > Coleoptera > Chrysomelidae > Diabrotica > Diabrotica undecimpunctata. Next base: position 49,618,237 of record NC_092803.1, on the reverse strand, counting down.
TATTGTTTTTCGCCAACATGATTCATTTTTTCTTGATTTATCTCGACATATTCCAGATGCATGTTATGGGTATGGACCCCATACACCTGCAATAAAATTGGGCAAACTTACGTTGCATAACAAACTGCTATACAATTTAATGCTGCATAATTTGATACGGAAAAGGGCCACCCATACACTATGCATGTTTACGCGAGCACACGTTAAACAATACTATAGGCTGTGAAATTGTTTGTACAACAGCATCGGCTTGCTTGCGTAACTTGATCGTAGAAATGTATGGCCCCTCTTAGAATTACAGAACACACAGAAGCATAAGTTCGCTGGAAAAGATATCATCATCAAATAAGATCATTTACAACTTACACTGAACAAGACTTGTAGACACTCTGGATAGATGGGGCGATACTGAGACTACTAAGATTCTGACAAGATCAATGGTCCCTTCTCACTTGGGAATTCCATTTTCAACTCCGATTCAGGGCTGAACATTCCACTCAAAATGCATTGATTGAAGCAGCAACCTTCAGATCACAATCAATTAACGAAAACAGATACGTCATAGGCATCTTCCTAGACGTCCAGACAGCTTTCGATCAGGTCTGGCATACAGGTTTGATTGAAAAACTCCACGTTGCTGAACTGCCCACAAGTTTCGTTAAAATAATACATTTTTATCTCTCAAATCGAACTATCCGGATCAAAGTTGCCAATACGCTATCCACATCATTTACTCTACAAACTGGAGTCCCGCAGGGCTCAATTCTATCTCCAATATTGTACACAGTCTACAATAGTGACATTCTTAACCCTCAAACTAGATCGGAGTCTCTATTGCTATTTGCTAACGATACTGTACTACTCACTGCAGGCTCATACAGAGCGACGCAGAGACAACCGTCTGTATTCAAAAGAGCTAAAAATTATTTAAATAGAATTGTTGGGTGGTGCAATAAATGGAGAGTTACAATTAACGCCTCCAAAACTCAACTAATCTTATTCAAATCTCCCCACAACCGTAATGCTCAGGGCCAGATAACCCTCCTAGGAGAAAACCTTGATTTCAGAAACTCGGTGGCCTACTTGGGAGTTCATTTTAGTAGGACTCTTAACTGGAAGACCGACATACAAAACATCACAGACAGGGTAAGAAAAAGGTCAGAATTCCTGGGAGCGTTGTCTGGTAAACTGGCCAACACGTCAAATAAAATACTATTGCACACCTACAAGACTTACATAAGACCATTAATGGCGTGCGTCTATGCGTCACTAAATACTCGCCAAATTAACACCATTATGGCCATGAAAAAAAAATCCTCAGATTTTGCATGAGGAAGCGCAGAGACTATCCGTCAGCACTAATCCACCAAATTGCAAACAACGCCGATTAAGAACAGAATCTGCACCTCCGAATATGTCCTCCACATTATAGCTGGCTCAAACAACCGAGCCAAGCAAACACTCAAAACTCCTTGCCACCGCCGAGGGCAAATACTTACCAGGACTTCGACGTCCTAAAAGAAATCCCCTGAAAAATATCGCAGTTAACAACTACAAGCCAAAAACGCTGATTAAGAGTTGTTCCTAGCATGGCTGGTAACACTTGAAGTACCTCTCCTTAGCTTGTCTAGCTGACCAAAAATTCCTCTAGTGCGCTCCTAAACACAAACGCCACATTCTAAACCCCAGCTCTTTAGCGCTCCACTATCAAAAACCAATACACAAAGTAAATTTTGACGTTTATCACACCTCCCTAACTAAGCAAAAAAGAGGAGCAATCCTTCCTTGAAGAGGTTTAAAGCCTAAACAAGGTAAAAACATGGTCTATTCTATAATGCTCCCAACCTCGAAAACTCAACCCAGGATAATGATAATTATCTTTAAAGAAAGATAAAGAAACAACAGTTTCGCAAAGTGTGCATTTCTAAATACTATGTGAGTATTTTTGGTGTTAAACCGTTAAAGAAATAACATTTTATAAATTTTAAAAATACAATACCCATATCATCCTTTCCATTTATTCTTTCATGTATTTAATGCTGTATATCAGTTGCTATTTGTAATCTTTGTTGAGCTCGCTTGGCACTTGTTAATCACAAAATCAAAAAGAAAGTTTCAATATCGGTTAAGGTAGAAAAATGATATCTTTGTATTATCCGTCTTGCCCGATTGGAACTTTAGATGGTACTTCCCTTCGTGTTACTTGAGATTTAAAAAAAACTGATGGTAACAGGTAACGTGAGCATTTGTCGAACAGTTCTAAGGATGCTCAACATCCTCTCTAAAAGCAAAGTCAGATTTTGTTCATATTATCAGAAATAGTGACTTAAGCACTTTTTCGTACCTTAAATTGTGATTGACGAAGCCAGCTGTTAAATTAAACCTAAACCAAGTATGTATCAAAATCAGAAATTCGTAGGTCAAAAAGATTTGTGTTTACAGTGTTTAAACTAACGATATTATACTTAACAATAAATTGTACTAAAATTAACCCTCTTGACAACAAGAAGAAAATGAGATAGTCTAAACAAAAAAAGTGAAAATCGCACGCGAAAAAAGTCGAAACAAAAACTAATAGAAAAGGAAATATCTAGATAGAAATTTGAACACGTAGACATATTTCGTAATCATACTAACCATAATATGCTATAGTTTCGGACACAATTACTTACTGTCTTATTTGCAATGCCTATGCTGTTTGCTATTTCTTTCATTATGAGTAATGCTTTCTTAAAGTATCCCTATTTAACTATTCTTTTTGTCAATATATAATATTGAAATTTGATTCCAATTTATAAGTTTTATCGACATCAAAAATTTATGAAATTTTTAAGTTTCACGAATCTTGGAAAAATTGACAATATTAAAAAAATATGGCGAGTAAGGTAAGATAAATAAGTAACTTTTAATGAGGGTTTAATCTATTCTTGAAAAGTTATTCTATGCCTAATTTCCATGATATTCTCCCATTTCAGCTTCCTTCCAGGTCTTTTGTGCTCATCGTCTTGATTATTCTTTGTCTCGAATATTTCTTGGGTCTTTCTCGTTTTTTGCAATCCGGTGGTATCTATTCTATAATCCCTTTCTTGCATTATCCATCGTCTGGGCATGTCCATATCGCATCAGTTGTTTCCTTTAGATATTCGTTGTTGGCGAGCCTTCAATTCACATCAGTTGAAAAGAAAGACAAAAAAATCAATTTCTGTCTTACTGCACATAACTATCCCATATAAACATTCAACAATGCACCCACCAATACACATGCACTGGCAGGTTACACCGACAAGATAATTCTCAGTGCATGTGGTCCTGGGGCGACTTTCTCTGAAGGGGTTAACATACCACCCTGCTCTGCTGAAGCCGGTAGTACCTAGGTTGTCTCCCCAGGACGGTCTAGAACCTCTTTACCTCAGTAAAAAAATGATGTGCTCGAAAATGAATGACTTGGTTGTAAGACTAACTCCTAAGTAAGTAACTCTTAACACTTTATAGTGGGAACAGGTTGCGCAGATGAAAAAAATTTTTAAAGGGAAAGTTATGTCCTTCAGGAGATTTCCAAGTTATATAAGCAATGGGCTCAAAAATAACAAAAGACCGGGAGAAAACGAAATACCAAAGAATGGAGGGTAAGGACTACAAAAAAGTATGTATAGCCTTATCAAAAGGATATTGTAAGAGGAAAATATGCCCACAGATTAAACCAAAGCTTTATTATGCCCTATATACAAAAAGAAGATAGATTGGCATGCCACGATGCGAAGAGAGAGACTCAACAGATTTGTTGAAGATAAACCAAGTGAGTATCAGGCTCGATTTTAGAGTTAATAGATCAGTGAAAGATCAGATTTTTACACTAAAAGAAATCCAGACCACTTGCTATGAACGTAAGGTAACCCTAAGGGACAGTTTACTTTCTTATCTAATGAATCCAGGGAATATAATTTCGAGAGAGTGGTTCCTTTTTGCGAATCTGGGAAAAATCATATCAGGAAAAATGGAAACTGAATGCCAGATTGGCAAAGGAAAATAAAAAGATGGGAAGCCTAAGACCACTAATGAATTCCAAATATATATCGATAAAAACAAAGTTAAGGATATATAAAACGGTAATAAGGCCCACAGTGACTATGGTAGTTGAAGTATGGACAATCAAAAAAGCAAATACGGAGAAATTTTAAAGATGGGAAAGGAAAATGATCAGAGCTATATATGGAGGAAAAGACACGGTAGAATGTTGGATTCGACGAACAAACAGGGATCTAGAGGAACTGTATAACTAACCAAGCATCAGTCGATTTATAAAGGCACGCTCGAGAGTGAGATGGATGGGGCACGTGATGAGAATGGAAAAGAAGAGGATGCCAAAGATGATCCTAAAACGGGACCCAACCACGAAAAGAAGGAAAGGACGACCTAGACAATGATGGTTTGATAACGTACATGAAAAGGAAGTTGATGGTTGGGAACAAAGAGTAACAAACAGGGATGAATGGAGGAGAATTAATAGTAAGTCAATTTAGTAGGCAACAAGCATGATTGGACAAGAAGGCATCCCTTCTTGATAAATACATGTTTTGCAATATATAACTATTTTATTAATTGTATTTTAGCCCTAGACCTGTTGAACTTTACTTTATAGTGTTTATTTTTTAATTTTTAATTTAGAGCGATAAACTTTGAATACAATACAACACAGAATGCAAATGAGCTATGTCATAAACAAAGAACAGTAATAATTTAAACCAAATTTCTTGTCATTAGTAAAGTGCAAACTTGTATTACACTATAGAGAAATGAACTCAAACCAATTGTTTTATTTTGAGTACATTTGTTGTAAAAAGATCATTTAGGTATCAGCACTAATCTGTCTAAGAAATGTTGATGTAATGTTTTCTATGTTTTTGTTTTTAAATTAATAAGTCGTTACCTGTATTAATTATTCTACTTCCATTTATTGAGTATTCCGTTAATAATTAATATAGTGGCTGTCAAGGTACTTCCAGCACGTGTCGCCACACAGAAGGCGGTTACAGGTGAATCGACATACACTATTATATACAAGTGAAAAAACCGGAAGCAAGGTGCAGATGATTCGTTTTAGGGTTTTTGCTTATTCCTTTAAGTGGATATGTTGATGGATCGTTGAATTATACATATTCGGCAGACGAAAGCATTCAAACAAAGACGAACTATTTTAAGAGATAAATGGACAGTCGATAAAAGACTAATGTTTGAACGAAAAACCTAATTGATTAAAAGTTTTTATATTTTTCTGTTTATATTACGGTCGTGAGTAGTAAATCGGGGACGACTTTACATAGTAAAGAGGCATTTACTCAGCATACAAACTACAAAAAGACATAAAACTCGATACTTGAAAAAGACATAAAGAATTGAGAAAATAAAGAAAGTGTTGACTGTAGTCCGGTCTTTATTGATTGTTCCAGTGGCAAATGAAAAGTTCAGAAATCCAGGATAAGATTAACAGAGAACATATACCAGATTAAAATAAATTATCGTGTCCGTTGGCGATACTGGGTCGAGGCAACCTTGTTATTTGAATATAATGAGCGACTCTTTATAAGGACAATGGCGCCGACTAAACATAGTAACGATGCATTTACTCATGGGCATGAGTAACGAGGCATCATCATCATCATAAGTGGCTCGACAATCCGTTGTGGATCTTGGCCTGCTCACAAAGAAGTCGCCACTCTCTGTCGATCCCTCCATCTTTTAACTCTTAGAATCTGTAGTTCTTCCTCCACATCATCAATCCATCTCATTCGTGGTCGTCCTCTGGTTCTTGTGCCCTCTGGTTTTGAAAATGTTAATCTCTTCGTGTATTCGTGATCTGACATCCTAGCAATATGTCCAGCCCATCTAAGTCTCTGCACTTTAACGAATTTCACAGTATCTGGATCGGTGTATAACTGATATAGTTCAAAGTTGTATCTTCGACGCCATAGCCCATTTTCATTTACGGCCCCAAAAATCTTTCTAAGAATTTTTCTCTCAAAAATACCAAGCAGTCTTTTATCATTTTGAGATAAGGTCCATGTTTCAGCCCCATATATTAAAACCGGTCTTATTAAGGTTTTGTATATATTAAGCTTTACTGCACGTTTTATATTTTTATTTTTTAAATGTTTCTGGAGACCGTGAACAGTTCTGTTTGCTATTGCTATGCGTCTTTTTATTTCGTCGCTTGTCGTGTTTGTTGCGTTTACTAGCGATCCAAGATATGTAAATTCTTTGACTTGCTTAAAGGTATGGTTGTTAATTTGAATTATCTGTTGGATATTTCGAAGGTTTTTAGAAACCAACATATATTTGGTTTTTTCCTCGTTTACCACAAGTCCTAATTCACTTTCTGCGTCCGAAAGCCTTGTAAAACACTGCACCATGCCTCTCATACTTCTACCTACTATAACTATTTGCGTCGATCTATTAAAAATAGTTCCATTCATTCTAATATGAGGATATCAAAAACCCAAAATAATAATGAAAGCCTGACAATTAACGGTAAAACTTTAGAACAAGTTGAAAACACACAGCACAAAATGTTAAAAAACTCTTGAATATGAAATTAGAGACACACAATTATCTGACTTTAAGAATTGGTATGAGCACAAGAGATGCTTTGTTTGGCTTCAATGTGCGGGCCCAGAGATGCATGAACGTGAATCAGGATATGTACTTATGTTTTGTAGACTTTGAAAAGACATTTAATAAGGTTCGACATAAAAAGCTTGTAGATATATTGAAAAGCAATTATTTAACATACAAACTACACAAAAATACAAAACGATAGTAACGAGTAATTCGACATACATTTGTAGTGGGATCATTGGTAACAATATATAAAATTTCGACACGTACGTTTTCTGATAGGCTTAATCACATACCCGAAATTATCCTGTGGAGACTTACATAAACAGGTAAAGCGAAATGCGCCTTTTGGAAATCGATGTAGGTTTTCAAAGATCAAATGAATATTTGCATATTCTTCCTTTTCAAACTGATATGAAATACTCGCAGTACACAATTAACAATTTACAGTATAAACACACATAATTATTAGTGTTAAAACATATTCAATTATAAATTTGTCATTGGGTAAATAATATCATTTTTGATCAGTTGCTACCTAAAGTTCCTTATAGAACTATGTCTCAAAGCCAGCAACTCCAGCTTAAGAGTCTTAAGTTACCATGAAGTGAATTCTGTTTAAAACTTTAACATTATATAATATTATGAGCAACAATGTAATTTAAAACTAATTTAACAACATTTAAACGATTTTTGTCCATATATATATATATATATATATATATATATATATATATATATATATATATATATATATATATATATATATATATATATATATATATTAGGTAGTGATTTTAAACATGTATACCTAGTAGCAGCACTGATGATGGAATATTTATTCCGAAAAAGTTCTGTGATGCCGAGCGAAAGGGTTCTTTTCTATTATATATCCATGAACGGACTTTATTTAGTGATAACTATAGGTATTGGTAGCTTTTTCATTAATGTCATCTGCGAAGATAGCAGTAGTGGTTTGATTTAACTCTGGAATATCACACTTATATAATGTGTACAGGACTAGACCTAATACTCTCCGTTCTGACACTCTATTGTCAGCGTATTCTAAAATAGATATCCGAAATGTATGATTCTTAAGATTTCTGAGTACTTCTTAGTTCAGGCGAGACACGTAATCTGAAACACTTGGTCATAATACCTCTGAACCATACCCTGTTTTTTTTCATTAAACTCCAATAAAACCTGTGACCTGAATAAAGGGTAAAGTTTCCTCATTGGTAGTTTAAGGATCTCTTCTGGTTCAATCCTCAGTTGACCAGTAAATTCCTGCCTTACCCACTTACCCTTTAAAATGGCATAGAATGTGTATGGCAGTCTCTTCTTCCATTTCGCAATTTCTGTACCATCGTTCATTCACCTTACCTATTTTGTGTAGGCGTTTTCTTAAACGAAAATGTAGAGTCACCATTTCGGTGACCGTTTTAATCCTTCGTACTGAGGTTCGTAAACTTGTTCGAGAGTTTTTTATTAATATTCTTAAGTCTGAATTTGACCTTAAGTGGCTCTCCATTTCTTTTGATGATTGCATATCAGCAGCCATTTCTGTACCTCGTTTCTTACAGTATCTTTAGTGATGCCACACAGTAGTTCTGGGCCTACAAAGGTTTTATTCGAACTTTGTTTTGTCAACAAATGTTCCCGTTCATTCCCACGCACCTCTTTATGGCCCATCCATATTAAAGACACTTTATTTTCGGGTTGTTAAGGAGGTATAAGTGTTCGGTATAATATGAACTATTATCAGCTGTTAAATTAGTTAGGTATGTATTAATTGTTATATTCTTTTAATTGTGTATCTCCCTTTTAGTTGAAGTTTAGCGTTACTAAACTGGTGTCATCTTCTGAAGCTCTGGTATACTGCGTCTTCTTTTTCTTAATATATTCTTTTATTAAATATCTGACTTCTTTTCGGTAATTGTGCTACTTTTCGGAATTGTTCTGAGTGGTTCATAGGAACATCCAGATTGATTTAATCTTCACGGCTTATTTTGAAACTTAATCAATTTTATTAGTTAGACTTGCACGATTCTGTTTTTTGATGACTGATTGAAACTAAAAGGATTTGAGCAAAGTCTGAATCCACAATAGTACTTGCATATCAGCAGCCATTTCTGAACCTCGTTTCTTGTTGCATCTTTAGTGATGCCACACAGTAGTTCTGGGCATAAAAAGGTTTTATTCGAACCTTGTTTTGTCAACAAATGTTCCCGTTCATTCCCATGCACCTCTTCATGGCCCATCCATATTAAAGACACTTTATTTTCGGGTTGGTAAGGAGGTGTAAGTATAAGGTATAATATGAACTATTATCAGCTGCTAAATTAGTTAGGTATGTATTAACTGTTATATTCTTTTAATTGTGTATCTCCCTTTTAGTTGAAGTTTAGCGTTACTAAACTGGTGTCATTTTCTGAAGCTCTTTTATTTTATTAGTTAGACTTGCGCGATTCGGTTTTTTGATGACTAATTGACACTAAAAAGGATGTAAGCAAAGTCTGAATCCACAATAGTACCTTTCGTCTGGTAGCCATCTTCTTTATCCTGTGTGGAAGACTCAATCGTCTGCGAGTCGGAGTGACCAAGTGTCAACCAACATGGAGAAATTGCCTGCTGTAGCCTGTATGAATGTGGGCCGGTACAAGATTCAACACATCTACTTAGTTGTCTTCTGTTGGAGAAACCTTGACTGAACAGGATCTCCTGCACGCCACTGATACGGCCATTCAGTTCGGTCTTTTCTGGATCGACAATATTTAATTGTTTGAACGGGACACGTAAGTAAGGCGAAAATAATTTATGATAAACAGAAGGCGATATATTTACAGAAATCTAGAGATAAACTAATTATTACAAAAGTATTATTGAGATACGTCACCCTACCTATGCTTTAATTAAGAGATAAGTTCGAGACACATATCGATACATATTTTACTGATAAAATTAAAGATTTATTGATGACGTATAGACATATTATAACTCATAAAATATCTAATAACATTGTTGATCAACGCGCCAGAAAAATACAGCGTGCACTTTTACCGACCCGACCGAACGTTGATATATTCTACGAGGTTGTTGGCCTCTTTTGCAACACCATTTCCATTTAAAAATAAATTATATGTGAGCAATTTCGTCATCCTTACATTATATATACTAACAGAAGCCGCATATTCTTACATTAAACCTATTTATTGTTGTGGAAGGTGTCCTAGAGACAGTGGCGGAGTTAGTTGAAAAGAAAAAGGAAATATGTAGCTCCTTTTTTTATATCGATCAAATTTACATTCTCGTAGTTATTTTAAAATGGTTTTTATAAGCAGGTAAGTATGTTGTAATCTAAAATGGTTTTTATAAGCAGGTAAGTATGTTGTATCATAAAGTAAGTTGTATCTTTCTTGTTTCATCAGTTTGCAGAACTTTTTTAGTCACCAGAGCGCTTTTTGCCCACTTGTGGGAAATACAAATAAGTTATAACTTCTTACAATCTTCACGTACAAACGATGAACTACTTTTCTGTGACCACTACAGAACCTATTACGGAGTATCCTACTATGCGCTTGAAAGGTTGGAAAGTATTAGAAATAAAAATAATGATCAGAAAGAAAAAAACAACCATTACAGATATAAAAGAATATCAACACTGGATCCTCCTCCTCCTAAGTGTCTTCTCTGATGAGGTTGGCGATCAATATGGCAAATTTCTCTCTGTTCTGGGCTTGGTGAATTATTTCATTTCCTCTTGTGTGGGTCCAATCTCTGATGTTTCGTAGCCAAGATTTTTTCTTTCGTCCTATGCCCCTTTTACCTTCAATATTGCCTTCTAATATTACCTGGAGCTGCTCAAATTCCCTATGGCGCATTATGTGTCCTAGATATGACGTATTTCTAATTTTGATAGTATTGACCAGATGAGGGCGTGTGTTCATTGCTCTCAGTACTTCTTCATTCGTAGTTCTGCTGGTCCAGCTTATTATTAGCATTCGGCAGTATATCCACATTTCAAATGAATTTACATAATTTGTTGACGTCATAATGTTTTAATGTCCAGGTCTCACCGGTCCAGTCTCACTCATGCACTGGATACCAACAGGAAAAGAGATGTCCAAGAGCGACGTAATAACAAGAACAAGCCAGCTAAAAGAAGAAATTGTATGACACAAGGTTTTTAATATTTAATATGTGTATAGTGAATATTTTGTTTGCTTCGAACGATATTTGATAAGAAAGTTTCTAACTTTTACCTTTTACCGATACAGTAAATTTCGTATCACCGATACAGTATCAACAGATGTAATAATCGATATTTAATAGTCAATTACTGCAAATAAACCGTATAATACTGCAAGCCACTGACTGACTTTTATATAACTAGTTGGAAGCCATACAAGCGATTCGATAGAAAAAAAGACGTATTCGATTAGATAATAGTTAGTATCCTTAGAAATGAATGATTCACCAAATTAGATTTAGTTAGGATAAATTGAATTCTATTCTACATTGTAACGAATTATTGTAAACTGGAGGCGATACATAATATATTGAAAGATAGAGATGATAAAAGATAGACAGCAGCTATCGAGCCTCATACATCCTTAATACAATCCACAATACCTAACATATAGAGAACAAGGATTATCACTGACCAATTAAACTCAATTATTATAAGATGAACTAGACTTAAACACAAGGTCATGAAAGGATGTTCTAACAAAACATGTAGGATATATTATAGCAAACTAAGTGTTTGCTTTTTTTAAGTGTATTCCCTAGATAAACTTTGACGCATCTTTCACGAAATGAAACATGGATATCCATTAAATATCAATAAATTGAGGAGTGTGAACAAGATATGAATGACACTTTCAACACTTACAAGAAACTTATTCTGTATCGGAAGGTATTGTAGTCAACTGAAATAACCTCAATAACACTAGATATGTTGATGATTCCGTTATTTTTCAAAAAAAAAACAAAAATGATAATATTCTGAAAACAATCATGAAATGTAGTCTGATACTTAATCAACAACACAACCATAGAAAGGATGACAACACATAAACACTTAAGACCATGGTTAACGGAAGAGGGAAATTCACAGAAATTCAACAGCACTGACTTTGCATCTTTCCTTACAACTCGCATAAGAAAGCTACGATAATGCTATGCATAATAAAATTTGTGATGCTCCAGGAGAATGCATAGAATAACACAGATGGATAGAACAACAAATAACAGGTATTACAGAGAAAAAACTATTAAAATTATGAAAATTTAATATTTACTGTCACATGAGAGGGGAAAATATGCGTTACTTAAATATTGATTCTACAAGTGAAGATACAAGAAAGATGAAACCCGAGCTGACGCAAAGAATGACCTGCTTGGCAAATGAAAAGTTTGGTTACAGCTTATTAGAACATTTTACAAATGCAGCTGATATAGATAAGAGAGCCATGATAATTTCCAACCTCTGATAGAAGAAACCTGAAAAGAAGGATACCTACAAATTTCCATTTAAGTTTTACCACTTGTTCTGCACGTCTCTTATTTTTTACATTTCTGCATTCATTTATTTTTAGATAATATATAAGATTTGTTCTTTCACTGATTTTGCGCTGTTGCGGTTAAATCATTATTTAAGTGTGTGGCATCTTAATGGTTCCATTCATCACATGGCTCGTATTTTCTCCGATCGACTTTGTTCTAGGATTTTTAGTCTTTTTTGTGTTTATTTGCAGACCTATTTGTTTACCATATGATTTAAGTTTCATATACGTATTCTCGCCTGTTGACTTGGTTCTGCTCATGATATTTATGTCATCTGCATTATGCTAAGAGTTGGACTGATTTATTGTTTGGCCCTGTATTAATCCTTGTATTATTTTAAAAAGGATCTTAGTTGTTAGGTATTTTTATATAAATTAAATCAGGCGAAGAATTGTTGATCAGTCAAATTGACAAGGAGCTAAAAGAAAACGACACCTGTTATATCTCTTTTGAAATAATAGGAAACCCGTTTTGAGGTATGTAATTCCAAAATATTTACCATTTTATATCGAACACAATAAAAAAATTCCCAGAATGATCCTCGCAAGTGTTCACAAAAACGAATTTTACAAAATATCGATAAAGAATAATTTGTAAAAGCTCACTATAATAAATAAACCGCAACATAATCTTCTTTTACTCATCCCTATTAATATTTTCAAGATCAGATTAATAAGAAAAGGGGGTCTCTCACCCAGACGGAAATGCATGCATGATCCACTAAAGGGCTAATCATAAAAAGATCACCTTGTAAGGTAACCTTGGTTAGTACAGACAAGTCTGAACGAAAAGCAACTGCGGGGTTGCCAGTTGGATTGAATTCGTGGTCAATTCTTTATTTGGGGATAACACAAGTGAAAGTGGCCGTGTGGGTTGAATGTGTTATACACTGCTGAGCATAAAATTAGGGTCACCCCACCCCGTAAGTTAATTTATTTTAGAAATTATTATTCTTTTTGAACTACTGTCTTCAAAGTTTATTGAAAGTAATGAAAAAGAATAATGTTCCTTTGATATAGGTACTAAATATTGAAAAGGGACAATTTAGGCTTGATATTATTTTTGTTGAAACAAAAGATATTTTAAGAACTTCAGTAGCCAGTTTTCTCCTCTGGCAGTAATAACAGGTTGCAAATTATGAGGCATGCTGTGGATCAGGCTTTGGATCACATTATGCGGGAGATTGTTCTGTTTCTGCAAAAATATGTAGCGAAACCCTCTTCAATTTCTGGGTGCCGGCACATCACTCCGTAAACGTCTCTTTATCTCATCAAAAACATGCTCTATGGAACTGATATCTGGTCTGCGAGCAGACCTATCTAACTACTAACAAAAAAGTGTTTTTATCTTAGTGTCTTCTTCTTAGAATGCCTTATCCTATCGAAGATCGGCCATAATTTTGACAAATTCTTCTCTTTTTAAGTCTTTCTCAGCAAATCGTCCGAGCTCAACCCTATCCAATCTATACGTTTTTAAGTCAAAAGTACTGTCTTCGTCCTGATACACGTTTGCCCCCAATCTAACCCTTGATTAAGAGCTGTAGAAAATGGTATCTTTTGATTCTCATTACATGTCCGAGATATGCTGTTTTCCGCTGTTTTATGGTTTCAATGAGCTCACGTTCTCTGCTCATTCGATGAAGAACTTCCAAGTTGGTGGTGTGGGAAGTCCAAGATATTGGTAACAATCGCCCACATACCCAGGATTTAAATGCTTCAAGTCTGTTCAATCTGACAACTTTTAACTTCCACGCTTTAACTCCATAAGTATAACAATGTGAAATATATGTAGCACAGAATTCTTATTTGCAGATCCAGTGACCCATCGCATTTTCAAAAGGCCTGCCCTGTCCATTTAAATTCGGGCACGGGTTTTTAAGTCAGGATTTAGATCTTCAGTGATTCAGCTGTCCAGGTATTAAAACGTAGATACTTTGGTTATGTCTGTACCATATATAGTGTAGATATCTTAGTGTAGAGTAATAATTTATCTGAAATCGCTTTAACCATAGTGGTACGGATGGTTGGATCATTTTGGTAAACTTATACTGATAAGGATTGAAATAATAAAACTGTTAAATATGACTTCTAGCAGGAGTATTATTTTGCAAACTATTCTTCATATATTATTAATGCATTCGTTTTACTGTAGTTTACACAATGTTTAATCTAATAAAAATTTAAGTATACATGTTCGTTAAATTCGAAATAACCCAATACAAAATTTGATAGTGACATTAGTGTCTTATAGTCATCATTTGACTGGTTTTTGGGTGTCACTTTTCACTGCTAGTAATTATCTTTGAATTAAACTATTTAAATTTTATAGGAAACTTCTGTCCTTAAGTATGTCGGTTGGTTATGAAGGATTTTTATAGCAAGCGGCGAGTCTTTGAATTCTTATAGATTACTTGTAGAAATACTTAGAACACATAATCTATTAATATCAAATAAAGCAAAAAAATGTTCACGATTATAATTTTAGTTCACCTTTTATTAACCATATGAAAATTAGAAAGGTACGAGCGATTCAGGATTAGCATCTTAAAATTCATTGATGTCAAATTTTCAGAGAGTCTACCAATGAAATGACAAACAGCTGGACTTCAAAATCATGTTAATTAAATACACACAACCATGTAAATACGCAAGGAATAAAAATATTACCTTACTGATTTAGATATATAAAACAAATTTGTAGTAGATATCCAAATTTTAATTCCCTTTGTTCATAATAGCCTGTTTTTGCGAACCGATATTCGGAATGATTACCAAAGAAATGGTAGTTCAGTTCAGATGATCTCCTAAGTCACAAATATGTTTAAAAAATCCCAGTAACATAAAGAAAATAAACGTTAAGACCAGTTTAGCTATAAAAAAGTTACCCGCGTTTTTTTTACACTTTGGAAATATCTTTCTGTTCACTATAGTCTGGGTAATTTACCAACACCGGGTTTATAAAATAAATCACAAGAACAAGGCGCAATTTCTGTACCCACCTCAACTTTCCATTCCTACCTGCACATTACTTGCGTTTCATACCCCGAGTATAAAAATATACCAACAAAAAACTGTTACACATAAAAGGCAGGTACCTGATTTCCAAGTAGAGATCTCATCTCAGTGTCGTTTGGGGTATCTGTCTATTATTGCCATCAAATTCCTTCTTGAAAATAGTAAAGCACCCTTCGCTTTCGATTTTACAGCGTTGCCGTTGCTAGGGTGTATGTGGGGTTTGTTTCGCAATAGGGGTGAGAATTCTATAAAAAGTGGTAGGGTGCTTGTTTGTTGGCTGGATTTTCTATAAGCTGCTTAATAGCAGTGTATGTAGCCAGAAATTTTAAGTAGTGATACATAAAATGATATAAAAAATACTTTATATTTGATGTTTCGGTTAACATCCCGAAGTTTGAGAACGTTTTCTATGAAAACCGATACGTTAAATTTAAAGTATTTTTAATGAAAATTGAAGTTTATTGCCAAAAAATATAGTTAACATTTTGACCAGTTATTCCATAAAAGCAAGAGATAAAACAGGTTCAGAGTTTCATCACCTATCACTTCAACTACGAGAAAATCCTAAATATATCTTAAACCAGAATGTCTACTTCTTTTCTGTTAAAAAATTAATATACCTATAAGTATAATATATTTATAACAGAAAAGATGTAGACCTTTTTGTCAAATATAATTAGATCTAGGATGATCTCGCAGTTGAAGTTCTGGATGTATGAATATGAAGGCAATAGTAAACGCGGCAAAAACTCACGAAGAGTTGTAAAAGCCAATGATGATGATGATGATGTATGAAACTCTGAACCTGTCCTACCTCTTCCTTTTATGGAATAACTGGTATCCTAAAGTTATCAAAATTCTTTCCATTTCGTGATTTAAAATAAAACTTGATTTTAAAAATGCTTTTAAAATAGTGTGATGACAAACAACTTTTGAAGAACTATATAGATACCACTAGAATATAAAATGACTTATGAAATAAAAAAAAGCAAACCCAACTCTAGAATAATGTTTATGCTGGTGTAAAAATGCCTACTGAAATGTAAAAAAAAAATAAGAACATATAAAGAGAAACGAATAATTGGGGAAATATACGAAAATAATAAAGAGAAAATAGTAGCAGGCACACAAACTCAACTCCGAGTAACAGGCGACACCCAGTTTTCATTAGTAACCCTTTACCTATCATGCGGAGCTCTGCCGGGATTGACCATCCATTCCCAAACTTCTCGTGGGACAATAATGGACCAGAAACAAACAAAAAAAGCAAACAAGGAAGGGAAACAACACAGCTTGAGTCACTTGCAGAAAAGATGGCCTAAAACCTATTCAAAAGCCACAAATATATGTAGGGTAGACACAAAAGATCCTCTAGGTCGAAGTGTGAAAGGTTTACTTACTAAGAGGACAAAAGATCCCTTTATTCGACAAGGACAAGGCAAATACAAAATCTGTATTAAAAATAAATAAATCATCCATAGCAATAACTACAGAAAATGATGGAAAAAACTAAAAGTGATATAAAAAATACTTTAAATGGATCCGACATGCAAAGCAAAGTGCACTCACTGAAATGAAAAATAATTACAATAAGGTTCAGCCAGGTTCAGCATAGAACAAAGAGCAGACTAGGCAATAAAATAGAAGAACTTAGAGCAGAAGTCAGAAAACTGCAATATACAAATAAAAATATTATGAAAGTATCTCGATTCCGAAATGTGTGAAATTGTCTGATTAAGTATCTGTCATTTTGATAGAATTTCCTAATTTTTTTCTCTTACCAAATATTGCCTAACTCAAATAACACAAAGGAAGCAGGTTAAAGGAATAGAAAGACAGCCACAATGTATTATTTAATTTAATACAGACATTCGCCCGTAGTTAAAAAGAAACGTGATGGAGGTCTGTCTGCGTCGAAAAAGCCGCCTTTAAAAATACATCCTTCTCGTTACATATTAAACAAGTGCATCCACCGAAAAATGTTCTGGTCTAAAGATTCCACCTCGACGTTTTATTTACTGCATACACACATGTTAGTATTTTTAGACCCCACTTATTTTGAGTGCGATCTCAAACAAGGCATTTAAAACCGAAAGGAAGAACAGCATTAACTAAATCATAGACTGGCTGCTGGGTCAGATATACAACACGTCTTCCAAAACTAAAATTAAATTAATCCTTCGTTGATCTCCGTAGAAAGTCTTTTGTGTGATCCCTAAGTGGTAAACAACAGAATATTCGGAATTCGTAAATATATAAACCATTTAACTCACACATACTTAAGTTATACAAATTTTTAAAATGGAATAAAATGGGTAATAATGAATATTTTAACTAATTAAACGTGATCCATTCATGCGTGTACAGAAAAAGATCACCAAAAATTGAGAGAAAGGTAAAAGACAAAAAGAATCGTAGAGGTACCTAAATAAAAATCACCAGAGCATATAGGTTTGAACCCAAGCAAAACTAAGATTGATATAAAAACAGGATTCTCTGTCAGGTTCTCACACTGGTACTAATTTCTGAAATGGTTTTTGACATCTGAAGAAACTAAACATGTAAAATGTATAAAAAAACCTTTGGGCTTACCTTGTTAAAGGCCTGTACATCTATAAAGAGAATTAGATCACAGTTTCAGCTTTGAACAGATTTTTTAATAATGTTAGTAATTGTGTATCTTATAAATTGTTTAGTGACTTGCACTAAAGCTATAATAATGACTAAATTTTTTTTTAATGACTTATCGAACAACTTATTTCCAGTCAAAATTGTATCTTCTGCAAGTCGTGTAATAACGAAGCACCCCTCCGTTACAATTCTCCGCTGTTTGTATATGGAACATACACAAGCTGAGCTACGAATAAATATTTATGTGAGAACACAACATGATATATATTTGGCTGGGGGTCTGTGATATATCTCAGATTTTTTATTTTTAGAAAGAAACACAAAATACCTCGATCTCGTCGATTGCAGAAGGTTGCCAAAATAAATCCAGAATGAAGTGTTTTGTTGGAGGTAATTTATAGCCCGCGTCAAATCCAGCAAGTACAGGGCGTGTAAAAATATTGACAAGAGCGACAATAGCCAAATTTTGATACCGGGTATAAAGATTGTTCAGTAAGAAGAGAATTAATATTTTGAAGAGATTATTCTGCGCCAAGAAAAGAATATAGTAATTGCCAATACTACTTGATTTCGGTTTCAGTTTCGCTAGATAAAGACTATATACACGGACGTCTCCTTCACGTACAGAAAACCACATTGTCAGAAATCCGATATATTTGATACTCGTAAACAGCAGATATAAAAACTCTATAACCTCGGTCAAAACATATCCTGGAGCAGATGTTAACTCAGACAATCCGTAGGTTTCTGTCGTGAAAATAAAATTAAAAAGAATTAAACTCAGAAGACAGGAACCAAAAATTAATATAATAATGCTGAATGACAATGAAATAAAACACGAATTAAAAAATAATGTGAATGTTAATATTCAAAAAACACTAACTAACAACTAACAAATTATGAATGTAAATAAAAAGTGGAATAATATAAAAAAAATTGCTGAGACCAGCTCAAGAAAGTTTGACACAGTACAGGTCAGAGCTTAAAAAGCAATGAATGACAGAAGAAATACAACTACAGCTGGAAGAAAGAAGGAAATATAAAGGACAATATGTACAAAAGTAAGAGATACAATGAATAATCAAGGAAAAAATGAAAACAGCTAAGGAAATGTATTTAATGAAACTGAATGAAAGAAAGGAGTACTGCTAATAGACTTATAGAAATAGACCCAAGAAATTAAGGAGATAAGAGGAGTACTAAGAGAAGTTTTCCTAGATGAAAAAGGTGCAATGCAGGTGATACAAAAATTAAATCCTTTAGAGAGATAGAAGATCACGATAGATGAAAAAAAAATGCTATCAAAAACTTTAAAGATAATAAGGCAGCTGGATTAGACGAAATACCTGCAGAACTGTTAAAACTAGTGGAAGAGAATAACTTCGAACTATTGGCAGATTTGTTTAACACGGTGTATGATACGGGATCTTCAGTAAGAACATGACACAACCAGCAAATATTAGTATAAATGGCATTCAAATTGAAAAAGTATCAAGTTACAAATACTTGGGTACTTCAATAAACGAAACTGGAGACCAAAACAATGAAATAAAAAGACGTATCGAAATTGCCAGGGACTTTCATAAAGATGAGGAAATTGTTCTGCAACAGAGATATAAGCATCCCTCTCCGATTAAGAATGCTAAGGGGCTACGTATTTAACACGCTATTGTACGGTGTAGAGGCCTGAACTCTCAAGCAGAACAATATAAAAAATATTGAAAGTTTCGAGATGTGGTGCTACCGTCGAATGCTGAAGATAAGTTGGGTTGAAAGGTTACAAACTTTGAAGACCAGCAGACCCGCAGACAAACAGAAAATGATATAGGTATTGCAGCTATGCCATTAAGTGCAAATGTTGATTGAACATGATACACACACTCATGCAAACACAAAATATATATATACACGAATGCAAACTTATACTATGCTCAATCGGAAAATCACCAGACAGTCAAACAACTGACTCATTAATGGCGAGATTTGTACTGCGACTAGTGCGTTCCGCAATATCAATGCGTAACACCACTGTACCCAGGGGATGCATATTATAGGGGAAAAGTGTTGCCAGAGAGAACTGGCGAACAGTATAGGTGTGAAGGCTTCCCAATTTAATTTTCAGAACTTTTATTCTATGAAAAGGTATTCTCAGCATCGCATTGATACAATAGCCCTAGGTAGACCAGCGGGTGTTGGCGGATGAAGCCCGGTAGATTGGCTGCAGTACAACAGCAGATAAAGGCGGGTAACCTTCGGTCATTTCATACCCACAAGCTGAAACTTCAATTAATCGATAGATTATGATGCTAATTTGCTATGTTTAAGCGAAAATTTTCCACTGGAAACTATTTATTTATAACAATTTGGCAACTTTTTTCGCTTCGAAACTTTTCGAAGTTTTTTCAATAATTTGGATTAATTTAAGACGAAACTTATTCTTGTGATTTTTTTCAAAATGCTTACTTTAAGCGTAAAATGCAATGATTATTTCTTACACACAAGCTGGATCTTATTTTAATCGAAAAAATAAGAGGCTACAACATTACAGTAAACAGTTTACCCAAAAAAGGACCTAACCTTGCACAGCGAGCTGGCCCAAATTGTATTCTTCTAACTTTCAGTGGTGTAAATTTAAAATTGCTACTGAATCCAACCGTTGCGTTAGCCGCCATCTTGAATTTAAAGCAGAACCATTTTTGCTCAGTATCACCGCCATTTTCATGCTCTCCACAAAAATGATAAGGACTGAAATTGTTGCAAATGAGATTTTCTACAATTCCTTTTTTAAAAATTTTTTGGTACAGTCCAGATTTTTGGAGTTAAGGGGAAAACTAGTGGAGAAGCATAATTATTGAAGGGGAAAGGGGAGTTAAGGGGAAAACTAGCGGAGAAGCATAATTATTGAATTATGTCGTTTTATTATTAACTTTAGGAGATGGATGTATATAAACAAAAATGATTTTGTACAATTTTGATCTTTGTTATTTTTTTTGCTGAAATCAGTATTAATTTGATGTAATGTTAAACGCGCGAGCGTAAGAACTTGCAGGGATTGGTTTTATAGGAATTATTTTTATTCAATATCTCGGCCATTTTCAACTCTTCTACAAAATCGTAAAAACAATTGTTGCAATTACGATTTCCTACAATTTCTTTACAATTTTTTTCGTGCGGTCGTTATTTTCCAGTTAAGGGGGAGCATATTGACTAAGTATAATAATTGAATTGTCTCGTTTATTATTAACTTTACGACATAAATGTACATGGAGAGATCAAAAATGAAATACAACAAAAATTGAGAGAATTATATGTTAGACAATTTTGATTTCTTTTATTTTTTTGTGATACAATAAAATTTGAGGTCCTAAGCTTAACGAACCCTACACGGTGACGATATCAGCAGCAATCCATAAACAGGAATAAACCTATGACATTAAATAGTGATTTTAACAAAAAAAAATAAAAGGGATTATACAAAATTGTATAAAATATAATTGTCTTTATTTTTGCTTATATATACATTAATGTCGTAAAGTTAAGAAACCAGATAATTCAATAATTATGCTTTCCCCCTTCCACTATATATCGACCACACGAAAAAAATTGTAAAAAAGATATTGTAGGAAATCGCATTTGAAACAATTTCAATCCTTATCACTTGTGTCTAATAATTCCAAATTACGGAGATATTGAGCAAAATCGGGTCTCCTTTAAAATCAAGATGGCGACTAACACACCGGCGGAATTTAGTCGCAATTTTAAATTTACACTACTATTGACCCCCTAAAGGTTAGAATAATAAAAGCCATGCAAGATCAAATTCTTATCCCGACTTAACTGTTAAATGGACATTCTAGATACTACGTTTTTGCCCTATGAGTTTTCAAATTTCTCTTAAGATTAAAAGGAACAAATGTTGAATCTTATTTTATAACGTAAAATATTTGTGTCTCGCCAAAAAATGTTTTTGAGTTAAATAAATAATTAAATAAAACAACGGCAGTTAAACAAAAGAATAAGATAATTTTGTTTCGTTTAAAAATTGTTATAAATAAGCAAATTCTCTTACTAAACGTTGGGTAAACTTTTGACTGTAATGTGGTAATATTCTTTCAATTGAAACAAGATGTAGTGTATGGGTAAGAAATAATCAATGTGTTTTTGAACATTAAAGTTCAGACGTTCGCCAAGTCTATATATCCCGAAACGTAACGCTATATCAATTTGTTTATGGATTTTTAAACTGACTTTTGCAATATAAAATCAAAATAGAATTGCGCATTTTGAAACTACTTGACTTAAGCTTTCATCTCATTTTTCTTCTTTTTTTTTAATTCGGTATCCAACTTATTAAAAAATAACCTCGAAAACCTAAAACTGGCTTTTTTAGACATTTTTAATTGTTTATTTGAATTTAAAGTATGCATTTTACGAAAAAATCACAAGAATAACTTTCGTCTTAAAATATCCCAAATTATTAAAAAAGTGGTTTCGTAGCGAAAAAAGCAATGAAATTGTTACGTAATAGATAGGTTCATGTGGAAAATTTTCGGTAAACATAGCATATTGGCATCATAATCTATGGATAAACAAGTGTCGGCTTGTGGGTATGAAGTCGACCTTTTTCCACAAAAGCCAGCCTCCTAATAGTACGTCACCAATGCGTCTAAAATTTGCAGCAAGCTCTATACTGACTACTATCCACAAATTTCATATCAACAGAGGAAAAAATAAGACAACAAGAGATGACCACACAGAAAATTGGGTGTACCTATCAAAACAAAATGTACGATTTTTGAACAAGAAAATGTCTTATACTTACAATTATATATTGTTTAACCTTGATATTATACCAATAACTTTCACAAGGAAACTGAATTCCGTAAGTTAGCTGTATACCATGCATCACAAAAAGTTTTTATTAAAAAAAAAAATTTATTATCCGATGTCGCTATTTGCGTCTATACGAAGCCATGTTATAGTTGTTTCCTAAGACAGAAAAGATTTATTTTCACGTTCAGAGCGACTGCGAAAGCCGTTCTAATGAGGCCTATTAGGCCGAAATACGTATAAGCGGATACGTGAAATCAATCTTAATCTTAACTGTCTTTTCCTTTTTAAAAAAAATTCCTTTATAAAAGGTATATTAATATAAAAACCCTATCGGGCTACATAACATAACGTTTTCGGAATAACTATTCCATCATCAGTGCTATCTGGATTTGCATGTTTGAAGCCAGTAAATATATGGGTAAAAACCTTTTAAATGTAGTTTGATTAACTTTGAATTACATCTTTGATATTAAAAAACCAGGATGTGTAAGTTATAAACGGAATTGGTCACATGGTAATGAAGGACTCCACTGGGGTTGATAGTCCTTAAACGAAGTGTCTGTGAGGACTTGTTGATAGCAACTTAACTTCAGTTGAGAAATACTACTTCAGGGAGAACTGATGTGACACAGGCTGCGATACGCGCACGGCGTCTACCAGAAGTACTTCCGACGAGATAAAACTAAGCCCAACCCCTTCAAAAGATTATGGTAGTGGTGGAAGTTACAAAATGGGCCCAACAGGAGTTAAGATAACCAAAAATAATCTGGAAAAAGGGACGGAAAGTATGGAAATATGGACGATCTTTTTGGGTTAATACGTACCGAGTAAGAGTACTTTATTATATCAGAGGATTTATTTTTTGAGAAAAAACGGACTACAAAACAAAAGTTCTAGGTGGAGCGCTGAGCAAGGCTGCTGATGGTAGACTACTTTTAAGTCTCCGGGACACGGAGTAATTAGAAGAACAGAATAGGCTGCAATGGTTAGAAACCCTGTTGCAAACTTAATCATGCTAGTTAGGGTTTCATGCGGGACAGGCTGTCCCACACTTTTTCTGTACAATGTATTGTGTAAAAATTTCTCTTTGTTTCGAGTTTCTCCAGTTTAAATTGTTTCAGACGCTATACTATACCGGATAATTCACGCAACAATTCAATTAGAAGTTTTCGATATTTTATTGTGGTATATTTCTGAAAATTTAGACCAGGAGGTGGAGGTAAAAGATGCTCCACATTATAATTTAATATTTTTTTTATTAATTTTGGTTAGACTGAAAATCGCTGTAAGCTTTCTTATTTTAAATGAAATTTTGGAATTCTATGCGTAATTTTGGAGTAATATTATTGTTAAATTAAGTATATTATTGATAACATGTTTATTATTTTTATTTATTTTCAGTTTCCTATTAATTTACAATTTGTCTATACATTGATATTTAATCTAGTATGCACTGACAGACTAATGAATTTTTAACAGCAAACGTCTAATCACTAATTAGAATTTATAAAATAAAAGAAATGAAACCTTATAACATACAATTCAGACCGTTTATCATAATCTTTTTCCTTTAGTATATGTACAAATTGCGGTTTGTAGTTTGTATGGATAATATAAACCATAGTTTTTAATTAGAATCAAATTTTCTTAATAATGATTGTAGATATTATTAAAAATAAAGGTACCTACTTTACTCTTCA
This sequence comes from Diabrotica undecimpunctata, assembly GCF_040954645.1. Taxonomy (NCBI): domain Eukaryota; kingdom Metazoa; phylum Arthropoda; class Insecta; order Coleoptera; family Chrysomelidae; genus Diabrotica; species Diabrotica undecimpunctata. The sequence goes on along the minus strand of NC_092803.1, from coordinate 49,593,879 downwards.
TAAAATTCATATTTTTTGACAAACTGTGTGTAGGACTGAAAAAAAATTAATATCTGATGATTGGATTTTAGGTTTTAGAACATGTAGAACTTTATAAAGAATAACTTTTTTTATTAATAGAGTTACAATTAAACAGAAAAGTTCTTATTTCAATAAAGTATTACAAGTATTCTTTAATTAAATTAAAAAATATTTTATCTTTTGTCCATGACTGGATCGCAGCCATGGAATCCTGGCGCAGCTGACTTCTTTGTTTCTTTATGGTCAAGCCGGCTCGGAAGGAGAGCCTTTCTGCTATGATAGACGTCTTCTCATTCTTCTGCTAGATATCGATCCAGTTCGTCGTCAAGGCGCACTCTTTTCTTGTAGTGACAAAACTTTGAGATCGTCATCGCCACATCATGAGGTGTCAGAAGAAGATCCAACTTCCTTGTTTCTTGCGTCCAGATTGAGGCTCTTTTTTCATATTGTTCTCTGAGTTTTGTCGCTGTTTCTTAGTTGAAGGAACGGTCCCATTCAGTGGGATCAAGTGGAGATCAGTGGATCAAATTTTAGGGAGATTGAAGCTAATTATGGGTATATTAGGTTCTAAAGTTGGAACCTATACTTTTTGTTGATATGACCTGTATAACCAGAACAAATTCGTAAATTCCCTAAATGAAAATTTATGGCTTTTATCTAGAACACGTAATTTCTTGATCGGTTTTCACTGTTAGAAAAAAAATGCAAATACAATAAATTGGAAAATAGATAAAAGATTTTCATTTCCAAAAAGCTCACAATATAGACTTTGTGTGTGATTTGCCACAGTAGTACCACCTTCATTAGTAACAGTTTCAAGATCTAGTAATAAAAATAAGATTAACAAAACAGGTTTATTAGTTTAGGAACTTTTTTCAAAAACAAATTGCATCTTAATATGAATATCTACTTTACATCACACAATTTGCTCAATATCAACATGCTTAAACTGGGCGAATAAGAAATATGCATATACCACATCTAAGAAGAAAAACAAGCATATGTATGAAGAAACGTCTGCACAGGCGGCATCCTAATGAGATTAGTCAGGACCAAGTCGGCAATACAACTTAGCACTATTTGTTTTTATAAATAAAGACATTTTTCAAAACAGAGGTTTTCTTCTTGCTATTAACACTCAGGTAGAGATAGTGCAAGCACTCCTGACCACGGCGCAGTAGACGAAATTTGGTTTAGTCCCCACTTCCATGCGAAAAGTATTGTACTATGCCTATGCACTGTATAATTCCACTTACAATAGAACTTTTCTGCCTTTACGTAAATTTGACTCCGCCTTCGCGCAGCTCCATGGTCAGGAGTGTTTGAACTATCTCTAATTCCAATAAAAAACTACTTGAAATGTACGATCAAATACCCTTTGTGCAAAACGATAAATGAGGATGTCAAGTTGTCAAGCCTAAGTAAGAAGCCAACATTTTACCAGACTGTGCCAGATCTTTCTTGCAATGAAATATAAGGAACGCCTAGTAGAAGGAATACTCTCCCTTCTAATAAATATAACCATGGAACTGGTATAATCATAGAACTTTTAACATACTAAGCTTGAAAATGATACTACTTTTGAGACAATTCGACCTCACAGACCAAACAGTGGTACATAATAGACTGGACTGGATATATTATGTACCACTGATCAAAGATCTTAAAATATGGAGACAATCCTGGTGTTATTGTGAATAGTGATCTAGACAATATCAAGCAGATTATCATCTTTAAGACAAGAAAATAAAAAATATGCAAGATGGAAAATTTATGATAAAAACAGTACTGTAAACATTAGGTCAAAGAAATTCTAATATTGATTAAATAAGTTTTTAATGTTATATTGTACTTAACACATAGAAACATTAACAGATTCATTTAAAACTACATGTTTTGTAAACTACAAGTGTATTTTTTACTTACTTAATCAGCTTCTTTTTACTTTGAACTTAGAACAAGCTTATCTGGGTACTGAAAATTTTGGTATTTGTGTTTACCTAAGATTTTATTCATTGTTTTCCTCACAGGAAGGCACACAATGCAGTTAATCAAATTAAAGAAAATAACCTCTAAAGATCATAATTTGCAGAAGATCAAAATAAAGACGTTGTTAACACACAAAGGAATGGAAATGCAAAATTAATTCATCAGGTGTAAGTGTTTGAAAAACAAATAATCCAGAAGTATAGGATGCACAATGTTAAAATTTATTATTAAAAAAATATAAATGTGAACAGGTGGACATAAATTAGATAAAAACGTTAGACAAAATATATATATTTAGAAATGAAGTGTAATGATAGAATTCAAAAGACAGAATGATACATTAATGGAAACATTATAATAACGGAATTCAATGATGAAAAACCAACGGGGGACTAATTAAAATATATATTGTTATCTAGTACTTTTGACACAAAAAATGAACATAACGAAGTCAAAGGCATATACAGGTAAATGAATTTTGAATTTAATGAGTTAATAGCTCCAAAAATTTAGGTATAATCATAGAACTTTTAACAAAATGTACGCAAAGTGGAGGCAAAAAAATACTAGCCAAAAGTACACACAGTTAAAATTAAGATTTTAAGCTGAGTTCATAAACTTTTAGGACCAAAATGTCTTAAAATTTAGAACATGTAAGTAAACAGTTTCTCAACAAGATTTATCATTAATTTTATATATGAATTTTCGATATATCAAATGAAGTAGACTGTATCTGAGTGTACAGAAAACTGGATATGCGAGTTTATGATAATCAAAGGCGATAGTGAAGTGTTGGAAGTCAAACAGTTCTTTTGAATTTTAGACTAGACCAACAACTTGTTTTGATGGCTTTAAAATATATAATGAACATTAGAGTCAAGCGTATTTAAGTTGCCTACTATAAGCTACATTACCTGAAAAATTCTATCATATAAAATCTATTAGGCAGAACTGAATATATGGCTCATTTTGCAGTTATTATGATCCTGTCTAATTATCATTTTTGTGTGCACACGCAACATATTTCCACGTGGTACTGAACAGTTTAGACCTAAATATAATCTAAGTACTTGATACTTAAGTACAACGTTTTGTCCACGTTTGGTGTACTTAAATCTTGTATAAGAGTTACTGTGCATTAAAATTGATACAACCACGCCACGAAATGATTGTTATGCACATTATAAAGCGAATATAAGGCGTGTAGGATATAGTGAAAATACATAATATTGAGTACTAAAATAACAGCGTGTCAAAAATCGTAGTGGGCCAAGTTTGACTAAATAGCCTACTAGATTTATATTTGTATAGTCGTGTTATGTGTCTACAATACGTATACGTGTAAATTATAAAAGTGGTTGAATATTTACCGTTTGAAATGTTCTCGAATTCGTTCTTCTCTTATATTCTCGGGTAAATTTCCTACCCACAAGTGTCTAGTCTCTCTGACCATTTTGCCCTAAACACCACATTGAGGAATTTTTGTTTTTCGTCGCACAAACACTATTTCACAAAAAAACACAGCCGTTGTAACTTCATGGCGCAGCACTTTCGACGGTTTTCCACAGAATAGCACTTCACATATCGACACACACTTCCTTGAATGCACATCAAATTATTTTTTCCATTATTTTCACTGATTTTGTTACACTTTTATCACTGTGTCGAGCTGTGTATTCACTTCATTTTCGCTGGCTCTACACAACATACTGGGAATCGCGCTTTTGCTTCGCTTCGACTTGAATGTGCTGCAACGCCTTGTGCTCGTAACCGAAACGAGCTACGACCCGCCGCTTAAGACAGAGACCACATAGCGCGTATGTCTATTCTGAATCGGACGGTTTCGTGTAGCGCGATGTTGCTTTCCTTTATCTTTCGTCTCTCTCTACTGGACTTTTCGGTCGCTGGTTCTACGCTACTAGCATTCCTACAAAATTCGATCTATTTTTATAATTATTACGATATATTGTTTGTTTTTGTCGGTGATGCCACGCTGGAAAATAATATCGATCTATTATAATCGTCCAATCCAGTCCCTCAACGCTTTCAGAACGCATGATACAAAAGAACTACGCAAGATACTGTTTTCATATAAAAATCCATTAAAATAATTAGATATTAGCGGATTGAAAGTTAATTTTACAAGAAAACAAACGCATTAAACATAAATGTGTAAAATAATCTATTCTGCGCTTAAAATGTGTCGCAAAAATATTTGTATTGTGTTTATATGCAATATTTTGATATAATTATCAATAAAAATGCAATATACATTTATATCAACCCTCAATTATTAGTGAAGTGCGCCCATTCAATTAGTAAAGAAATATAAATACGCATAGATATATATTTAAAAAAAAATACTATTCTGTACTCTTCTTTAATTCTGTCAATATTTTTTGTACAGCCGATTTTATTTATACTTTAATTATTCTTTATACTTTCCTTTCCATGATATGGATGTTTCTGCGATTTAATATAGGTACATCTTTATAAGAGGTCATAAACATATACATGCCTACTGAAGTATAAGAAGTAGAAGTGGGTACTTGCTCAACTGTAGACAAATGGAGAATGACAATTTTTTAAAACAAAGCATACAATAATATCAAAAATATTGTAGAAACATTATTTTTCTCTTGGTTAACATATATTAAATATGTTGTATAACCAATTAGAAAGTAAACTGCCCTAAAATACTCAAATAAGTTGGGGTAAGCATATTTTATTTTCAATCAAACAACCATTTTACTTAAATCAATCGCATTGAAACCACTAATCGACTTTTATATACTCATTCTATATCTACTTTTATTTATTTTATCACAGGAATAGACAATCAAAGAAGAAAAAAAATGTGAAATTCTGAAAATATCACATCGTCTTTGAAGCTTGTAGGACGGCGAAACCTTTTTAGAACGCATAGTAGGCTGTTTTAATTGAGGCTCGGCCGAGTCTACTTTCTAGATATGGGTGGGTAAGGATGAATGTTAGAGTCGTTCAACAACTGTACAACGGTATAAGTACGGTGTTGCCGGACTTTGTATTTTTCGGATTGTACTACATTTTTGTTTTGTTAAAGAAATACGTGTTTTTCAGGAATATTATTAAAAAATTATTATTTTTTATCTATACTAAATTAGAGGTATAATGTCTGTCCAATAGGATAAAGATCTATTAGTTCAAATAAACCACAAATGATGATTGCATAGTAATTATTTTATTTCTAATAGATATTATTACACAGAATACGGTAGGTACTTAGTGTACTAATCGTTTTTGTTATGAAGTATTTAAAATACGTTTATAATTATACACTTTAAGCGTAAATAAACTGATAATAAATTAATTTCAGTTTGGAAAACAGTTCAAAATTTCAATTCATATCAACAATAATGCTATAAAAGTTATACGAAATGCTTCAATATTTGTATCGGTCCACTTGCAATATAAATATTACAACCTAACTATCTTTAAATATTGTTGGGTCTTCAAATGTATCAACATGTTCTTTAACAATATACCATAGAGACCTATGTGAAACGTACATTATATTTTCTGTAGAATTTACATATGGATAAGTAGTTATATAAGTAAACATCTTGCAGACATGGCAAATATTTTTTGCCATGTCTGCTTTTTCTTTGTCGTTCCTGTTTTTACATAGTATTGTAAGTCCTTGTTGACTTTTTTCGCCGCTGTTTTATATTCTTTGTCTGGAGATCTTTTCCTATTACTCCTCCACACTTTCCTATCATTGTTATTCCATTCTTTTACTAATTTTGCTTTCGTTTATTTATTAGCTGGATTATTTATTTAAATCAGCGATCTTTCCGTTATATTATCTTCACACTCTATAGATTGAAGTTTACGTAATTAATTTTCTTCGTTTTTTTTTACTTTTAAGCATTTTTATCTATCAAGAGCTGATTTGACTATCGTTTGGGTAATTTTCGTTTCCAATTTTCTTAAATTTTGCTCATCTTTTGTGGTCATTAGTATTGATTCTGTGGTAGGGGTTACGTAGTAACCGATTTTACTGTTTATTGGTAATCATTTCTCTGTCTGCTTTTTAATCTTCTCCATATATTGTTTAATACTGATTGATTGTATCGTGTTTTTCGGAAGCCCTGTATTTTAGACCGTTGGTACTGCAGCCAATTGATTTAATTGTTATCTTAAATTTATTCAAGATATCCATTCTAGAATTATGGAAGCCCGTACCAGCTTGTCTAGTGGATTCGTACCATATGTTTTTAGAGTCACTTGATAATAAATGAGTGATGAGTAAAAATAAATCATAGAGCCAAGAGAAGAGTATCCATTGCCATACGAAAACGATATAACACAAATATTTTGGGATGAAGCCAATGAGGCAGTATTAGGATTTAGTCTATCTATATTATATTACGGTTTTTAAGCGTACAATCTTGTCCAGTAGGGGGGACTTATGGAGTGAGTAACACCAAGTCACAAGCCCTCATCTCTCTCCGTACTGCTCATCCATAGGTCTATCCGGTACGGATACAGCGTATTCTCGTCCAGTAGAAGTAGAAGTAGCAGATCCATTTAGATTTTATACTTATACGTTAACCTTTGTGTTTTCTGGACAGGAATTGAAATATCGATTTATTAGATTATTCACAGTGAAGTAAATGCGTTTCGTCCGCCTGGTCCACTTGTCTATCTAACCGACAATAGAAAATAAGATTTATTACTTATGAAAAATCACAGAGGTGTTATTATAGTGGCTGTATATACAGGGTGGTCCTTAAGTAATTGTACAAACAGAAACCGTAGATTCTGCACTTTAAAATATTACGATTTAAGCCAACTTGCTCCAATAAAATGTTGATATTAAGAAAGATACAGGGTGTTAAAGTGGAAATTTAAAATTTTATTTTTCGCTATAACTTTTACGTTGGTAAATATTTTTAGACAAAAATTTACATTTGGATGCTTTTGAGTAGGATAAATTATAATGTTATACATACTTTATTGTAACTAATAGAGGGCGCCACATATGCCACATGTGTGGCATAAATTTGCGCCTAACTTTTTTGCTCTTTAAGTTAGTTCTATTTGTGTTAAAAAATATTAAAGATACATTATTTTTACAAAGAAAAGGTATACTTGTTAGTAACCTGAAAATTCAACCGTTTTCGAGATAAATGCATACACATAAATATGTAATAATATATTAAATTAATAAATATGATAAAAGTCAGCTGCACAATAATTATTAGTATATTCGTGCGTAGCATAATTCATAATTTATTCTTATTAAAACAACTCAAAGATGATAATTTAACATCACAAAATGCTTTGTTATGGGTGATAAATGTCTTATTGGAGAAAAGATATTTCAACTCTTCTCCGTATTCAGACGTTAGCCGTCATCATGTTTACAATTTCCCTTTGCTATCGCTTCTTAAGTTTCTATAATGGCGTTGTATTACTTTTTCTCTATTGTAAAATGCTAAAAACCCAAAATATGTGGTTTATGCAAGATGGTACACCACCACATTCTAGAGAGAAGGCAGTTAGAACATAATTAAATGCAACTTTTTTGAACGTTGGATTGGTCGTGGTAGTCATATTCCTTGGCAATGTGGTGAGATATTGATATAATTATTTAATTAATAAAAAATCTGAAAAGAATACTTACTGTTCATTACGTAAATTGTTTACCCATTTTTATAAGGACAAATAGAAACTAGAGCACAGGTATTGAATAACACATATGTGTCCTGTTTCATAATACTTTTGCTACAAATCTAACCTGAAAGACTCAGCATTTTTACAAAAACATCATCGTTATCCTAATAACCGATATTGTTATAAATATAGTAAACACACAGGCAATTTAGTTCAGCATAATATTAGTTCGTTAGTAAATCATAATAGTCCATTTGTTCGAGATGTAATTATACGCGTAGTTACTCGTAAGCTGTAACGTAATCATATAAATAAGTAATGTCATCGATAGATTATTCCGTGTGTATATAAGTAACCAATAAACGAGATACATCACAGTTTAATACATTATTTAACTTCTGCGACAAATAAGATGTAGTTCCATAATATAGCATAAGATTTGGATATGTATCCAAAAGAATATATTCATCCATTATACATTATAGCCACCACGTAGCCCCGAATTTAATCCGCTTGATTTTGGTGTATGGGGCGCATTATAACAACGTGTCTATAAGAATCCCATAAACATTCGCAACCAACTATGGGAAGAAATAAATACTGCAGCAGTTTCTTTAGAAGCAATGATGCTATTTAATGAGACGATCTTTTATGGAATATATTGACAAATGAATTAAAGAAAATCGTGGACATATTGAACACTTACTTTGACACAAAGTTATGTTATTTAGTTTAACTATTTCTTAATTTGGTTTGTAAACAAAATGTTTTGATTCTGACTTTAATTTAACATGAAACGTAAAATGTTTGATGTAAAATCCTAGTATTCTGTTATTTTGTCAAATCCTATTATTAATTATCCTGCTGATATATTTATTTTATTTAATATTTCGTTTACTATTAACTTTAGTTAATGGTATTTTATACCAAAATTCAGAAGTCTTAATGTTTTTGTCTATTTTTTCATCGTTGCCTGGAGTAATTGCCTTAAATCAGAATTATGCAGCTGATTTTTAAAATGCGATTATCTAGAAAACTGTTAAGTTTTGAAGTTGTTAACAAGTATACCTTTTTTTTGTTAAAATAATGTATCTTTAATAGTTTTTATCCCAAATACAGGTAACTTAAAGAGCAAAAAAGTTTAGTGCAAATTTATACCACACATGTGGCATAAGTGGCGCCCTCTATAAGTTACATCAAAGTGTGCATCAAATTATAATTTCTCATATTTAAAAGTACCCAGCTGTAAATTTTTATACATAAATGTTCACAAGCATGAAAGTTATAACGAAAAATAAAATTTTAATTTTGCACTTTAACACCCTGTATCTTTCTTAATATCAACATTTTATTAAAGAAAAGAGGTTATTCTTTGTATGTGGGTATATTTTATTTTATAAAAACCCTTAAAAGGGCAACATTACAAGCACGAACGTTTTCGGAACAACTGTTCCATCATCAGGTTAAAATGCAGGTTAACATGCCTGAGCCACCAAAATATTTGGGTAAAAACCCTTTAAATTGAAAAATGTTACCGAAGAATGTACATGATGTTTCTAATATTATATGATGTTTAATATTTTAATTAGATTTTACTTCAGGTAACATACACCCATGCTTAAGTGAGTTCCAGTGTCCGGAGAGTACACCTCTTCAAACGGACTACGGTTGGCAACCGTAGTCCGTTTGAAGAGGTGTACTCTCCGGACACTGGAACTCACTTAAGCATGGGTGTATGTTACCTGAAGTAAAATCTAATTAAAATATTAAACATCATATAATATTAGAAACATCATGTACATTCTTCGGTAACATTTTTCAATTTAAAGGGTTTTTACCCAAATATTTTGGTGGCTCAGGCATGTTAACCTGCATTTTAACCTGATGATGGAACAGTTGTTCCGAAAACGTTCGTGCTTGTAATGTTGCCCTTTTAAGGGTTTTTATAAAATAAAATATACCCACATACAAAGAATAACCTCTTTTGTTATACGTGGTATACAGCCAGCTACAGGAATTATTTTCCTTGTGGATTTTATTAAAGCAATTTGGCATAAATCGTAATATTTTAAAGTGTAGAATCTACTGTTTCTTTTTGTACAATTACTTAAGGACCACCCTGTATATCTAATGGTGATGCAGATATAGCAACATTATGATGAATTTTATGAAAAATTGACACAAATTCTAACAAATATAAATAACGAAAAAAATATTATTTATCTTGAACCCTCACGTAAGTAACTCAACTAAATACACGATCAGGAAAATATAATATTAATAGGAAAATTTAATAAAAAGAGCATTCTTGACCTTGTAATTCAGACACAAAAATCACACCTGAAACAAAGGTTCACAAAACAAATTTTTTAAAAACCACTTCATAATTTTAACTGATTTATATGATTTGTAATGCGCTGAATCCAAAACTGAACTAGGTTTTTCTGTAGCATGTCACGTTTTTGTCACAAGTTGGGTACCTATTTTTCTCACTGGTATTACTCAAAAGAGTCTCTCCTTCTTCTTTTTATGTATACATGACTCTGTCTCTTTTTCAATGTGCCTCCAGTAAGTTGTAGTTCCATCGTTTTCGTGGTCTTTCTACTGATCGTCTTTCTATTGGGGAACCGTCTCTTGCAGTCTTTACTAATCTATTTGTTGTCATTCGGCTTATATGATCCTTCCATTCTACTCTTCTATTTCTTACCCAGTTCTTAATGTTCTTCACCTTGCATCTACGTCGTATATCTGTACTTCTAGCTCTGTTCCATAGTGTCTTGCCATCAATGTTTTTAAGTGTTCGAAGTGAAGATGATCTTCATTATCATTTAACATCTTCAATGTTTCTACTGTTTCTAACATCCTCAAAAGAGTGGTGCATATAAAAATATGTGAAGTAATGTTTATTATTTTAAAGATCTATTGTTGAACTCAAACGAGCCTGTGAATTGATCTAAAATCTTTTCTTTACTGTGATGCCCCTCTTGGTACATTGTCACTTATAAATACTATCTGGAATGCCCCTCTTTAGCATCCAGCCTGCTAGTCTGCCATCATGGCAACCATGGCCAACTGTACTCCAATTTAATTGATATCTTCTTTCCCTCTCCTTGATAACCTAATGGAAACCTTCTTGTTCTTCACGCACGGTCCCCAAAATTCTCAAGAAAATGGAGAGTGGGAGTGGAGAAAATGTACTTTTATGCTCATGAGACAACCCTATTCTTCAAAAGACATTAGAATTCTTTTGACCATATTTTTCTAATCAGGATCTTTATTGTTGCCCAAAACTTTCAGCACCATGCGAACCTTCTTTCGATTTGACAAACTATTTCATGAGGCCTAGCTTTATATGAAAAGGAGAAAGTAGAATATTTTTGGCGGTTCTAAGTTTTCTTGAATAATATTGTTTTGTAAAACCGTAAGTGTCCTTGCCTCCCAAATCTCCATTGACCAGTGATTTTTTTTGACCAAAAAGTAGCATACGCAAGATCTTCAAATTGCTACACGTTTGCCAACTGTGATCTTCATATTTCAGATTTCCTTCTTAGCTGAAGTAAGACACAATTTTCTTTTCACGATATCTGAACCAAGATAAAGACATTCCAGGTAGTAATAAATTTTTACTTTTGAGTAGGGATGAAAGCAACTCACTAACATCTTTGGAAAGATCCAGATCTCTCATTAAATCATTTATCTCTTCCTGGGAGAACAATTTTGTTTTTTTTTTTATCTTAAAAGTCAGATTTTGAGTCCTCAGTCATTTTTTGATGTCTGGTATCTCTCCCAACGGAGTAGGGGGCTTTGGTACAGGTATTTCCGCATCATGAGAACGAGGACAAATAGTTGATGGGAGATTTTTGTGGGAGTACTTCGATTTTGAGTTTGAACCCTTTGACCTTAATACGAGCAAAAGTAGTAGTGGTCGCTATGGCTTCTTTGCTCTCGCCATACCATAGGTATGACAAGAGTAAAACGGAAACTTTTCTTTTTATCCTTAAACCAGTTTCGAAGATGCGCCATATGTCTTTTGCAGACTTTATGAGGAACCCAAATTTTGTGTTGATCACCAAGTTTTAATCCAAACTTCGCAAAATATACTTTCTTCACAAAGTCTGTATATTGAGTTGTTGCTTTAATACTGTATATTAGCTAGAGATAAAACAAAAAGAGTCAGGTGAATTTCTGCATATTCGCGAGGCCAGGTTACTAAATTATTATGTAAACAAAAACATATTTACAAAATTAAAATAATATGTAAACAAAATTATAATAATACCAGATAATGTAATGTAACTTGGTAAGTTACATTACAGAAACCAAAATAAATTGTCGAAAAAAAAACTAAGTTTCTTGTTTCTTGAAACCCAAAACAATGTTTACAAATTCTAAATTGAAGAAAAACCCAAATACAATTTACTTTTAAGACCAGAATAATTACGATTTCGTTACAAATGGAAATTGGCGGCGAAAATCAAAAACATAGAAAACTGAATTACGTATACCTACGTTGTACGGGGGGATACCGAAAGCTATCCATAATACAGCAAATGAATTATTAGGAGAAGAAGAAAACAAAATGAGAGAATACCCAGAACCCAGATATAGATGTTTTGGAGAAAAAAAGTATCTATTCTAAAAGAATTTAAATAGAAATCGGAAAGAAGAGTGATTGTATACCTACCTTGTTATTTGTAGATGATCAGGTAATAATAGCAAATATAGGGGGAGTATAAAATGGAGTTTGAACATGAATTTAAAAAAACTAAAACTCTCGTAGAGTTATAAGACAGCTCCGGAAAGAATATTAACTTCCTCAGGTGGCGGATAGGGGAATGCCTCTAATATTCCCAGATATGGGTGGTACCGAGTAAATGAAATACTCAGGGATGGATCAAAACTAGCACATGGAAATGAGAAGTAGCATTTGCATTACTCTTTATTAGATTGATATGGCTAAAACACAGCGATGGGGAAGGCAACAGGAAACTATGCCATTATACTCCCTAATAAAGTCATCATGACATTGATTATTAAAACGAATAATATTACTGATCATGGGTTGCGGAACTCAAGATCCGGTAGAGGAAGAAATACACAATTAAACCACAGGACTTCACAGGTCGCTAGCCAACGAAATCACGGTAAACAAAACATCACCAAACGTAAGATGAAAATGAAGACTTTGTATAGAATATCTACATGAAATGTAAGAACTTTAGCCGGTAAGAACTTGAAGCCGGTAGGCTGAGAAATCTACTCTCTGACATGGACAACCTAAATATTACTATCATGGGGGTGAGAGAAACAAGATGGCCAAATACAGGAAATTTCATAGCAAACGTATACGCCGTTTATTTTTCTTTAACCCAAGATCACATGCATCGAAACGGAGTATCAATAATTATGAAACAACATATTAGTAAGTATGTCACTAACTTCATTCCGATATCAGATAGAGTAATTTTAATACAGCTGAATGCCAAACCTGTAAATATAAATATAATCCAAGTTTATGCTCTCACTGCTGACGCAGATGAGTAGAAAATTTAAAAAAATTTTATCAAATAGAAGAAATGCTAAAAATAGCACACACGCAGAAGATAACGCAAAACATCAACGGAAACTTTGGCTTGGGAGAGAGAATTCAAAGAGGTGAACGTCTAATCGAATTTTACCAAGAAAATGATTTGGTTATTACGAATAACTGATTTCAACTTCCAGAAAGGCATCTGTACACGTGGAAATCTCCTGAAGATGGTCAACAAGGTAGAATCGTACGGAATCAGATTACATTTTAATAAACCACCGATTCCGAAACAATATTAAAGATGTAAAAACTTACCACGGCGCTTATATAAAGTCAAATTATAAAATTTACTCTGCTTCAAAATACAAATTAAATTAAAGAAATTAACGAAGCCAACTAAGCCTAGTAAGAAATATCTCGATGTCGTTAGAAACCCTCCAAAAACACTTGCACACATATCACAGCAGATAAATAGAAAAATACACAAAATAACCAATATACAAAATGAAAACAGAACCATCAACGAATGTTCTTCTTCCTTTGGTGTCTACCTCTGTGGATGTTGGCAATCACGTTGCTCCATACAACTTTGTTGACATCTGCTCTAAATAGATGTATGGTAGTCATTCCTGCCCACTGTCTGATGTTCTTCAACCACGATGTCCTTCTATTCCCTTGAGATCTTTTGCCTTCTATCTTGCCTTGTAAAATTGTTGAATTAGTTGATACTTCTCATTGCGCATCACATGTCCTAAGTATGTCATCTTTTTGATTTTCACGATACGCATAATTTCCAGATCTTTATTCATACGTTGGATCACGGTGTTGTTTGTAACATGATGGATATAGGAAATTCTGAGCATGCAGCGGTAGCACCACATTTCGAAGGCTTCTAATCGTTTGGATGTTGCCTCCGTCAATGTCCAGGCTTCGACTCCATATAAAAAGGTAGAAAATAAATAGCATCTCAAGACTCGTGTTCTTATATCAATGTTCAGGTGTATATTACATAAAATCTTCCTGATGCGATTGAAGACAGCTCTCGTCTTTTCTATACGACATCTTATTTCCTGTGAGTTGGTCCCATAAGCATATTTCAAATGCGTCACATTTATTGCCAAAATTTAAAAACTAAAATTTCATGCTATATGTTTTGAAGATTAGGCTCTAGTAATCGAAACTTTATAGTGGCCAGTCAATAAAAGGGATATATTGTATTGATCTCATGAGGATCATAAAAAATGGGAAAAAATGGCGCAACTTTTATTTATTTAACACCTTTATAAAATCTAAGTTTACTTTGGCAAAATAGAAAAATTGCATACGAAAACTAAAGTCTTTACCTCTAAAACGCATATTGATTTTTGTCGCTAAGACACTTGGATCAAAAGATATCGAATTTTTACCGTCGAGCTGATATTTGATAAAATTTTATTAAATATTGATTTTACGCACGTAACTAATATTCAAAATCGACGGTCGCTTTAAGCGTTGTTTCTAAGAGAACTATTTGTTCTACGCTAAAAGTTCTAAAAAAATTTTTGTTTCAAATTATCTCAGCTACATTTTTTATTTGAAACATTTTTTCTACGATGTACGGATTCTTGGGAAACCGATTTTTTTGCGTTTTTACCTCCCAAGGGGGGATTTAGGGGGAAGCCCGGGGGTAAAAATTTTGGGGTCCCAAAATTAATATTCCCTTCAAAATTCAGCGTGATCGTATGATTTTTAGAGGTTGAGTGGCATTTTCGTCTCTGACGACTGGAGTATAATATTAGTCATGTGAAATAAGTAAGGCCCTTTATCTTTGAAAAGGATATAATTACGATGGACGAAATATCTGTGGTGTGTACTTTAGGCCCATACAGTTGAATCCTGAATACTCGTTATATGTTCTAGTCTCCTCGTTAGAGTTCCTTGGTTTTGTAGCAACTCTTTGGTACCACCGCATGGTTTTGCTGTAGTCCATATTCCAGCAGCCTTTTTGCCTCTTTCCTTATTTCCTTCCGGTGAGCTCCAGAGAGGCGCTTCTTGATGACTGGCTCAGAGTATGTTCCCCTCGGAACACCTTCTGGCTTAACTTAGAAGAGTTGGTCATAACTGAGCTCTCTTCGTAATTCGAAAGCTACAATATTTCGGTCATGTAATGAGACATCCAGAGAGGTATAACCTTCTACACCTCATAATACAGGGTAAGATCGCCGGAAGGAGAGGCCCAGACCGGCGAAGAACATCCTGGCTTCGAAATCTCCGAGAATGGTATCAAGAGACCACCGCTAATTTATTTAGAGCCGCCGTAAACAAAGTTATTATTGCCAATATGATCGCCAACGTTCGATAATCGGACAGGGTACTGAAAGAAGAAGAAGAGCTCTCTTCCGAGCGATATAGAATATACAATACGGCAACTCCGGTCATGATTGAACACTTAGAAAATATACTGCGAAGAGTACTAGTGGGGTGTGTCAACGAGTTCACTCTATTAGTACAAAACTGCACGTTATGTCTAAAGATCTAAGAGACAGAAATATAAATCTTAATTGAAATAATTTACATAACGATTTCAACGCAGAAAACTAGAACAATATTAATCGGCAAAGAACCAATAAGATGTAAAATAGAAGTTGATGGAGTTGGCATTGAAAAAGTACTGAAAATAAAGTACATATGGATTACGCTGTCCAGCTATGGAGACATTGAAGAACAAGTAAGAAATCAAGTACAAGGAGCAAATAGATTAGGACGATGCGTTAATAACACCATATGGCGTAACCGACACATTAATGTGGGATGAAATCAAGAATTTATTAGATCAGTATAAGACCAATAATGACGTATGCATCAGAAACAAGACCCAACGCAGTCAAAAGACAGAGAGCGCTGGAAACATCAGAAATGCGACTACTCAGAAGTAAGTCTTACGTTACCATGCAGGCTATAAGGGTTTTTACCCAGATATTTCGTGGCTTGACTCATGTACATCTGGTAATAATACACTGATGATGGACTTTTTAGTCCGAAAACATTCTGTGATGTAGCCCGAAAGGATCTTTTAATTATACACCTTTTATAAAGAATTTTTAAATAAAACTTACATTATAAAAAAGTTTCGGATTGTCTTTAACTCATTTGAATTCTTCTTTGAACTCCTTTCATGTTTTTTTTTGCCTCGGGATAAGTACCATTATTTATTTCAGCAGATTCCTTTGCTTCTTATATTCTTTGTAGTAATTTTCTCTTTTATTTGTTTAGAATTTTTGTTAATTTAAACTTCTTTAATTGGTTCAGAGCACCAGGCAGCTTGCTTCTTATTGATTCTTGTTTTACATACTCTACATAACTTTTTAGTTACATCTGTAATTGCTTTTCTGAACTCATTGAATGATGGTTTTACGTGTGTACTACAAAAATCTTATATAGTTTCGAATTTATTATTTGTTGGTATAGACCAGCTAAGTATATGTTCGTTGTTCAGATGGTATGTTCTTATTTCAAATTCAACACCGCGAGCATCCACCCAAACATTAAAAAAATTGTTTAATGAATTTCAAGCAATTTAGTCAACTATACCTCAGAACTCGTATCAATAATTTAATTAGAAACCTTCCAAATACAGTAAATCGAATGAAACGAAGAATCAAATGAGGTCCACCAGTAATATCTACTTCAGTTGTTGAGAAATATATCTCGTACGCTTTCATGCTGTTTACTTTCAGAATTCATATTTCCATTCTATATAAGATGAAAAATATTAAAAAAAAGTTCCAGATGCAACACTATTTTTTAATAATTGTTTTATGCAATAGAAAATAACCGTAACATTGGCGAAGAAACAGCTCTAAACTCTACGCCGTAAAATAGAAAAGCCACGTCAATAGAAATCACGAATAACTTAAATAAATAATCATATTATACTGATACAAAAACATCTTTGAATTTTTATTACCCTTCTGATTGTAATTTATTTTTCATACCAAAGACAAAGATACTTCTGCTTCTGTGTGTAGTAACAAAAGAAGTTGCATACATAGATCTTAATTCATTTATAAAACGTGATATGGAAATATATGAAACAATATCACTTGTTCCCTGTTGTCTACATATTACAATAGAATTGTAAAGATATCGTTCTGAAAGAATGGCCATTGTGTTATAAGAATGTACTTACTGATTTTATACTTTAACAAAGCTATGTTGCCAAGGTAATAACTTTTTATATTACAAACACGAAAAAAGTTTAGGTCCTAACAAAAAATATATAGATCAAATTTTTAACAAACCTGCATATACCAAAAATATGGAAACGATGTGTTATGAACGACATTTAAACATTTGGGTTTTAGGTATCTTATACACCAATGAATAGGAAATAGTTTTTTCAAGCAAAGCTCATCAATCAATATATTTTACTGATTGTAACAAATTGCCAAATTCAAGAAAACAAAAGTTTAAAAGTTTTGAGGCGAAATACGAACAACATAGGCAACAAAAATATGTACAAAATAAAAATGGAAACATTACTACTGGCAGAACCAAAATCCTTGAGGTTGTCGAATCCTTTTATCGCGAAATGTATGAGAGCACCGACTAAAGGCAAAATCAGCCCCTGCCCAAAATCACAAACCAGGGATCGGAATTAATGCCAGAAATAACTCCATACGAAATCAAAACGGCACTTTTAGAAATGAAAAATAACAAAACCCCTGCAGTCCAGTCGTCAGAGAGTTGACCTCTAAAAATCATACGAACAACCTGAATTTTGCAGAGAATATTAATTTTGGGACCCCAATAGAGATGCAAAAAAGTTTACCACTTTTATCCCCGGGCTTCCCTCTAAAACCCCCCTTGTAGAAGGATACAAACGCAAAAAAATCGATTTACCATGAATCTGTACACCGAAGAAAAAAATGTTTGAAATAAAAAATGTAGCTGAGATAATTTTAGATAATTATGTTAACAAGCATTTTTTGTGTAGAATGAACCGTTTTCTTAGAAACAACGCTTGAAGCGACCGTCGATTTTGCATGTCAGTTACTCGCGCGAAATCAATGTTCAATAAAATTTGTATCAGCTCGACGGTAAAAATTCGATATCTTTTGATCCAAATATCCTATCGACAAAAATCAAGATGCGTTTTAAAGGCAAAGAGTGCAGCTTTTGTATGCAGTTTTTGTATTTTGCCGAGAATAAACTAAGTTTTATAACACAATGACGGTATTAGATCTTTGTTTTGATACAGGGCAGCGACAACCGCTGATACGTATTTCGACCTCCTTACGTCTCGTCAGAACGGTAAAGTCACTGCTAAATAGTGACGGTATAGTCACTGATAAATTTGAATTCGGTTTCGCTAGGTAGAAATCGTTTGATTTCTCTTTAAGTTTTATAAATGTGTTAAATAATTAACGTGGCGCGATTTTTGCCATTTTTTACGATTCTCGTGAGATCAATAAAATTGATCACTTTCATTGACTAGTTGTAAAAAAATTTCCATTTTTAGAGATCAATCTTTAAAACCTATAACATGAAATTACAATTTTAAGTTGTGGTAACAAATATGAGGCATTTGAAATATGAATAAAAAACGCAGAATTTATTGTTTTACATTAAAAACGGTCTTACGTCACGGGAACTGCATTTAAGAAGACGGTTTTGGGTGTAGTTATTGCAGAAGTTTTGTTCTTTCAAAAAACATACAAGTGTAATTGAAAAAAGAATTTAAATGTTTTAGGTCTTTTGTTGTATGAAAGTTTAAATCCAGCGTTTTTTAATCATTTTTCAAATGCCTCACATTTGTTACTAAAACTCAAGACTAAAATTTCATGCTATAGGTTTTAAAGGTTGGGCTCTAATTATTAAAACTTCATAGTGGCCAGTCAATAAAAGGGATATATTGTATTGATCTCATGATAATTATAAAAAATGACAAAAATCGCGAAACGTTTATTTATTTAACACCTGTATAAAATCTGTTTATTTGCGGCAAAATACAAAATCTTGATACGAAAGCTAAACT
Source organism: Diabrotica undecimpunctata (assembly GCF_040954645.1). Taxonomy (NCBI): domain Eukaryota; kingdom Metazoa; phylum Arthropoda; class Insecta; order Coleoptera; family Chrysomelidae; genus Diabrotica; species Diabrotica undecimpunctata. The sequence goes on along the minus strand of NC_092803.1, from coordinate 49,574,665 downwards.
ATTTACCTTTAAAACGCATCTTGATTTTTGTCGATAGGTCACTCGAATCAAAAAATATCGAATTGTTACCGTCGAACATTGATTTCGCGCGAGTAACTGACATGGAAACTCGACGGTCTCCTTAAGTGTTGTTTTTTCATTCTACACAAAAAATACTTATAAACATTATTGTTTAAAATTATCTCATCTAAATTTTTTATTTGAAACATTTTTTTCTACGGTGTACAGATTCCTGGTAAATCAATTTTTTTGCGTTTTTACCGCCCTGCTAGGTAGGTTTTAGGGGGAAGCCCGGAGGTAAAAGTGGTAAACTGAAGTTTGCTTTCACACAATAATAAACTTTTCACAAAAATTATCCAAAAAGGACTGGACGCTAAATTAGACAGAGAGAACAAGCTGGATATAGATCGGGATACAGCACTAAAGATCACTTACTAGTGATAAAGAACCTAATAGAGAAGTCCGCAGAATATAACAAACCATTGGCACTGATATCTGAACAAGAAACCAATAAATTCTGTATACAGCGAGGAGTACGGCAAGGAACCAGAGTCTCTCCAAAGCTATTCACGACGCTTTTAGAACATACTTGTAAGAAGACACATCTGAACGAGCATGGTATTAACATAAATGGAGAGAAGCTCAGTCATTTTAGATTTGCAGATGGCATCGTCCTTATAGCCGATCGTATGGATGATGCAATAATTATGTTTGAAAAATTATATCACGCTTCCTTGGAGGTCGGACTAAAGATTAATATGAACAAGACGCAAATAATGACTAATCTTGTGCTAAATCAAAATATTGCTGTTGATGGAAGGGATATTGTACTGACTACATCGTATAAGTACCTAGGACATGAAATTCGGTTGGGCAGACATAACCAGACATGTGAGCTCCCACGTCGCATAGGATTAGCCTGGGCAGCGTTTGGTAAATTGAAGTATGTATTTAAATCGGATCTACCCATATGCCTCAAAAGGAAAATCTTTGACCAATGTGTGTTACCTGTACTCTCTTAAGGAGTGGAAACATTAACACTCACACAAAAGGTAGTTAATAAGATTCGCGTGACTCAGATGGTTATGGAGCGCCAGATGTTGGGTGTTTCACTAAGAGACCGTATCTCAAACGAAGAAATACGTCGTAGAACAAAAACAACAGACGCTATCGAAAAAATCGCGTCGTTAAAATGGAATTGGGCAGGACACGTCGCCAGATTATCAGACAACCGATGGACAAAACGTATTTTAGAGTGGAGACCAAGGCAAGAAGCAATACAAAACAGATAACGCCCACCAACTAGATGAACTGACGACCTGAAGCGTGTTAGCAATAACTGGATGCAAGCCGCACAAGACAGAGACAGATGGAAAGAGCCGAGAGAGACCTATGTCCAGCAGTGGACGCATAAAGGTTGATGATGATGATGAACAAATTGCTCCTAAATATTGACTGAGTCAAGAACACATGAAGGAGTATGATGAATATGGGTTAATTTTCTTAACACTAGACTATCAATGTCTAGCCCTCTTAAATTGGTACTACTACAATATTTCAAGCAATACATACTCATACAATATTTCAAGCAGAATTATTAGCAATAGATTTTTGTGCTCAAGAGTGGTGATCCTTTTCTGAGTTGCCGTCAACAAAATTTGTATAGCCAACGCACGATAATCTAACAGGGTACAGAAGAAGAAGCTCAAGAGTGCTTGAAAAACCGCTTGCTAAGCTGCACTGAGGTCTACAGAGTCCATAAGTGCTCGAAACTGCAAAGAGCTCCTTAAGCAACTAGCGAAGCACAACAAAGTAACTTTTATGATGGTTGCCAAGGAATTGATGGGTGTTTCGCTAGTAAGAATTGAAATTACAAATCAGATATGGCTTCTGTAAGGAGCATTAGTTGGCAACAAATTCGGAATATAAAAATCCTTTAATAATAGTTTATTCCAATAAAAATGCTTCTTGTATAAATGATTGACAAATTTGCAATAACCCATTATAAAATTTAACAATGGCAATATTCGCCTTACAATACTTAACTGGTTTGCTGGATTTCATGATCGGTAATTACTTTTAATTTATATGTGTAAATTACTTAAATTTTATATCAAACTTTGTGGATTGATGTAACGAATGTCGCTTGATTATAAACGATTTTTATCATTTAGGCATATCGGAAGCGGCTAAGTCTTTAATATCAAATTAGTTAAGCAATACTATAGAAGATAATGCCCCTTGTAATTGGACAACAACCGTTCTGCGGTATACCCACTAAAAGTCCCATAGAGGAAGATGTCCAAAAAATGAACTTAGTGCAAAGTTATTGGGAAATATTTCTATAAAAGGCAAAGAAAAAGTCTATTGCAGTCTTCTGCTCGCTACACAAAATTACTCTAGAAAACTGAAAGATTAGTGACAGGTGTTCCCTCTAGCACTAAGATATGATCTCTATCAGTCATTTTTCGTCAATGCGAAAAATCTCCGAAACGGATAAGAGCTCTTGTTCACGACAACGGTCAACGGTTCGATTTTGAAACCGTTCCGTTAGCCGTTGCTCAATGTCTTTCAGGTTCTTATGAATGTTTGTTCACGCACTTGCAACCAATCAGTTGGTTAACTTGTCACCGTCTGACCGTCTATGTACCCAGTCCCCTCGGCAAGACGTCCGTCGGAGCGGTGCAGTGAACCACTTTAGTTTATGCAAGTGTGTTGACGGCGTTGGACGAGCATCCGTTGTTTCAATAAATTTCTTTCTTTGTATATGAATATGAATAAAATATAGATTTTGATATGGAGATTTTAATAAGTGCGGTCGAAAATCGACCTGTGTTGTGGGATAGAACCACGGAAAGCTTAAAAAATAAGTCGAGTTATTATAGGACAAAGGACAAGGAAAAAAACGACATACTTTTCTCTTTCTAACAAAATAGAATGTATCCATTTTTTTCTTTTACGCTTCTCCCGTTTCTTCTGCATTTTTTTATAAAAATAATACGCTAGTATAATTTTTTGCTTTGACGACAACGTGATTTAACATACATTGCGTGCAATTGTTGCTTTACAACTGACGATATTTCGGAGATTCCATACTGACAACAGACACACATCTCTTGAAATTTATGAACCGTCGACACGGGTACCCGTTTAGCATCGGCATAGCACCGTTATCCGTTGAAAAAAACGTTCGTTAACAAGAGCCCTAGTATTTCTTAAAAGCCTAGATCTTCTGGAATAAAATATAGATAGGGGAAAAGAGGGTACAGTGAGACAGAGTGAACAGTGAGACAGTTGCCAATATATGGTAAATTGAATTTCGATTGTTGGCACCACTAAAAAAAAACTAAGTTGGCGGTATGACTATGACATTGATTTTTTAGAAGCAGTGACAGTTTGAAGCATTTTGTTCTTAGTCGATGTCAAGTGTTCAGTCATTGTCAAAGTAACTGTTTTGCTCGCAATTTTAAAGTTTGTATGGAAAAAAGTATTAAAAATAAAATTGTGGTATTGATAGTAACCGATAGTTAAGTATAAAGCATGTTATTTTCTTACGCATTAGTTTCAGAAACATTTTTAAGTCGTTTAACTGAAAAAATTGTGATGTGGGTACAGTGGGAAATTTTATACGTTGTCTCACTGTTCCCTTATAAAATTATGTCATTTTCCTTTTGGTGAAAAATTAAACTAACTAAACTAGTAATAGTTTATTTGCAGGATGTTGCGTCCCAAGAAAACTGCAAAAACCGTTGGTCGGTTCACGGACGAACAAATGAGGGAGGCCGTACTTTTAGTTACAAATGGTATGAAAATACGCTGTGCTGCCAGGGAAACAAACTTAAGCTTCCAAACTTTAAGCAGATATGTAAAAAAATACAAAGAAGACCCTACTTGTAGGATGAGTCCTAACTACAAAGTTAAACAAATTTTGTCGTCACAGTTAGAAGAAGTTCTTGTTCAATACATTGTGACTTGCTCAAAGATGTTTTATGGGCTAACTGTAACCGACTGTCGCAAGTTAACCTATGATTTGGCCAAAGCTAATATTAACCCACCAGACAATTGGGAACAGTCAGGCCAAGCATCAATAGATTAGTACAAAGGATTTCGAAACCGGCATCCAAATTGGAGCCTACAAACCCCCGAAGGTTGTAGTTTAGCTAGGGCAGCAGGATTTAATCCTGTTAATGTAAAATTATTTTTTGAAAAACTAGAAAATGTTTTAAGAAGGCACGGAAATTTCTCAAATAGTCTGAGAATTTATAACCTGGATGAAACGGGGACTTTGACAGTCGCAAACAGTTCAGTTAAGGTTGTAGCTCAAAAGGGCGTCAAACAAGTTTCGACAATTCAGTGGCGAACGAGGAACATTAGTTACAACGTGCTGCATTGTAAACGCCTGTGGTAGTGCAGTGTCACCTGTGATGGCATTTCCACGGGTGTATTTTAAAAGTCATATGTTGGTAGGAGCTCTTCCGGGCACCTTAGGACTGGCTACGAAAGCCGGCTGGATGAACACGCAGTGCTTTATAGAAGTATTAAAGCATTTTATCAAACACACCTTGAGTTCAAAAGAAAACCCTTCGCTCTTAATAATGAACAATCATGAGTCACATCTCAATAGAAGGAATTAATTTGTGCAAAGAGAATGGTGTTACAATCCTGAAAGTTCTACCTCATTGTACACACAAATTACAACCGCTTGATGTAGATCTTCTAAAACCTTTTCATATCTTTTACAATGACGCCTTACGTTCATGGCATAAAGCTAATCCAGCAACACCAGCAACTATATATCATGTGACATCCATTTGTAGGAGTGGCCTATCCCGAGCAATGACTCCTGTCAACATACCTGCAGCTTTTAAGAAGACAGGCATTTTTAAATTAGATCGGCATGTCTTTAATGAAGGAGGTTTTCTGGCGAGTCATGTGATGGATAGACCACGTCCCCCAGAATCGGTTTAAGAATTATCTTCTACTTCTACTAGTGAAATTCAGCTTCATCAACTTGACGAAAAAAATAAAAAAGACACAAGAAAAAGATATGAAACTACAATTTGTGAGTCCTGTGGAATTACGAGGATATCCAAAGAAAGTCACCGTACCAGCAATACGCAAAACAAGAAGGAAGGGAAAGACAATAATGGCTACAGATACACCAGAGAGAGACAAGCTACAAAAAATTAGAATAAAGAAGACGGCGATTGAAACTGTTAAGGTAAATATATTGTCAAAGGTTAATGATTCCAAAGAGGAAAAAATGATAGAATCTGATGACTCTTCTTCTTCAAAATTTTCAGTTCACGATTCAGATAGTTCAATGGGCTCTGAAAATTCAGATAATGACGAAGAAGATTTTACCAATATAACAGTTGACCCAGTCACAGTTTCAAGGATTCAAGTCAAAGATTTCATATTGGTTAGACTTGATTATGATGTCAAAAATAAAACAATGAAAAAGTTTTTTTCTAGGGCAAGTTGTAAAACATAATATTATGACTGTCGAAGTTAACTTTATGAGTTCAAATAACAATAAATGTTTTGTATTTCTTAATGTCACGGACATTTGTACTATTTCTGCAGGTTAAATCGTTAAAATATTAAAATTTAGTAACTGATACTATTTCTTAGTATGTATGAGTGGTCCAAAATGTGTTTTTCTTCTCTTTTTGTAACAAGTCTTAAACAGCAATAAATTTCGATTTAAGAAGACTGTCTATTAGTTTGAACAATAATAAATTAAAAAGATACTGTTGTCTCACTGTTTTCCCAAGGAAGAGTACAGTGAGACAATTGCACCTATTATTTTGTTTGAGTGAAACTTTTTTCTATACGATATTTTTGGTAATTTAAGTGTTCATATGTATTACCAATAATTAACCTAGTTATGTCTTTTCGCCATACTTTAGTAAATAAAAACTTTTTGAAGAAAAAATATGAAGACCTAAATTTTTTCGTCTGTGTACCCACGTTTCCCCTTCTGGGTACAAAAAAAGATCTTTTAAGTTGCAGTGTGAAAAGTTCTACTAGATCCCTTTGAAATTTACAATATTAAAAAAATACCATTAAAGAAATAGAAAATCATAGTAAAAAAGTTTGATTCGTAACAAAAACCAAGTGAGAAATATATCAAAGTTCTGGCCATCCAATATTAATCTTCATAAATTAAACAATGAGAAGTCGTAAATTTCCTTTTTTTTTTGTTGGTTCTATTTAATAAAAGATACAAGGTCCCATCAAAGAACAATTTCCTGTTTAGTTCTTCCAATATAGACAAAAAGTATAGAAAGACAATAGATATATTGATTTTATTATCGTAATATAATTGAGAAATTCTTAATTATTGTTTTCAGCTATTTTTTTATCTAAGTAGTTCGAAAGTTATCAGAATTGATGACTAACTTGGGGTCATATATACTGATTTCTTTGTTTGACTACTTAAATATCAAATGTGATGAGTTTCCAATACCTAATAAAGTTTAAGACATCAAAATTTCGTAACCTAAGAATGGACAAAACCAGGAGCATATAATGTGTAACTAATTCTGAATGCTAGTAGAACCAACCAATAATGTATTCTTAAAATTGAATTAAGTTCGTTACATCGCTTAGTTCTTTTATTAAAATCAAGATTTGGAAGATAATTTCAAAATTGTATGACTACCAATGGTATTTAACCAATAAAAAAGTTCTGTCTTTAATTTTAAAATAAGAACGACTTCCCGTGAATCTCATTTTATAAGACAAAAAAGAACTAAAAATTAATTTTAACGAATTGGCAGTTAGTATTTTTCAAGCCTAGTTATGAAATAAGAAATGAATGACGAGGCAAGGTAATCCTTTCAAAACAAAAATTCACTATTTCACTTTTCCATGACATATTTTTTTCTAATGAATCAAACACCACGACAATTCTATGTTAGATCTGACATTTCCTGTGTATAAGAGAACAGAACTAGCATTCATATTTATTTTATTTTCACTAAACACAAATATGTTCAACCAACTTCTAGCATGTGAGAGAAAAACCGAATGAGAATGAATATAAATAGATAAATACTTAGCGACGTGGAATGGAATGAATGATTGCGAAACTTCGTATCGTATCAGTTCGATTAGTATCGGAGAACATCAAAATGGCCGCTATTTAAGTTGATTTCATTGGTTACCACAACTTGAGAAATGGAAGTGGGGATTTATGGTAATGAAAATTCAAAACATTACCTGGGCGACATCTGTGTGTAAAAATTATAAATGTAACAGGAACAGTAAATTTTAAAGGTCGGGTAAATATTTGTACTTTCACTACTAGAGGGCTCTACTATATTTTATTATGTATTTTAAAATTTTATATCTTATTTTTTCTTTGAGCAACGTTCATTAAGGACAGGAGTATCTTGAGGAGTCCTAGTTCCTGCCATCATTTTTATTTTAGTGTTGTTTTTTGCTATTAAATCTACTTTTTGCGAATAATTTTACACAAGTTTTATCGCATTTTTTATCTAGATTAATTTTGTCTCCCAAACTCAGCGGCGGCTCGTGGCCTAAAAAAGTGGTGAAGATGAGTACCTAAAGCTTGCCGGAGCCAAAATCTCATTAAAAATGAGATTTTGGCTCCGGCATAATCTCATAAGCCCTAATAACTTGAAAACAGTTTTTAGGGCACTTATACTAGATACGATTCGTTCTGCTTGCCTGGAGTATTTTAGTTCTAAAACGAGTTGGTGAGTTCCGATTTAGCCGCCCACCCTGAGTCAGATGCTGATTGCAGCCGACCACTCTGGATCAGACGCAGATGTTTAAAATACTCGTTGGTCGACCGTGTAAAAGAAGATCCCTTTTATCTTCATTTTTCCAATGCCTAAACGGAGTCTCTAATATATTACACACCAAGTCATTAATTTAGCCACCATTTAATATAGTCTTCGGCAGGTCCTCATCCTAGACTGGACAAACATGACTGTAGACGAATTATTCTACGTTGCAAAAGACAGAGAAACTTTTAGAAATGTCGTCGCTAACCTCCGTTAATGGAGACGGCATAGGAAGAAGAAGAAGAAGTCATTAATTGGATTCATGTCTGTCTAAAATTATTTTTGTCCAAACGACATCCACGAGAACACTTTATATCCGAAATCCGAAACAAACCACAGAGAAATGTATTAATAAAGTGCACTAAACAAATAAAATTAATACTGTGACTAAACTAAACTAATAAATACTATACTATACACTATACTATATAAAAAATATCTATATAATAGACTAAATTTCAAAATATTGTCGCTGAGAGAAATTTCCGAAAAATAGGAATACCAAATACACATCCAACAGTGGGTGAAGACGGATAACGTATTTTTAGACGGAACTTCACTCACCAGTTTTCTCAGCTATCACTAAGGATGTTGGCATGTCACGTTGCCATGGCAAGCGTGAACGCTTGTGGAGATGGATTTCGCATTTCAAAAATTATATTCACCAATTCCTGAATCCTACACGGCTAGTGACACAGGTCAGGACTTGACCGTCAAGTACGTACCGCTAATAAAGCTAGTTGTCTTTTTCTAATTTTTAGATTAATTAAAAGAGAATAAATAATTGATTTCAGAATTTAGATATAATAATGTTGCTTTAATTTTTTATTTATTTGTCTCAATTTAATTATATTTTTTTGGTGAACCTCACCTTCACCTACTTCACCTGGACGGCCGCCGCTGCAAAAACTTATTTTAAAACTTTCCAATTTGTTAGCTAATCAGGATGGCGTTGTTCTCTATTTTGATGATTTTTAACCACTATAGTTAAAACTGTACGTGAACCATCAGAGTTCATATTCCAGTCATCTCCAATATTAATGCAGTTTGGTGATATACCTACCTATTCTTGAAAATAAAGAAATCAATCATCACCTTAATACAAGCGGTCTGATTGTAGTAAAGATTTTTGAGCACGTAAGACAGGGGACATCAAATTCTTGTCTTTCTCACGGGATTAGGAACGACTGGAACGAAAGTCCAGCGTTGTGTGTCCAAAGTGTCAAACTTTTCTAATGTTTCAAAAGGGTGTAACTAGCGAATTATACTGTCTTTTAAGTTTTATATTATGGCCACGTCAGTGCAGAGAATTTGCTGTTTCTTCATGCGTTTTAAGGATGCGACACAACATCAGCAGCTTACAAGATCGGCAAACTTAAATTCATCAAAATTGTACAGCCACACCCTGAGTGAGCTAGCGGAATAGCATTATTTCTCAGTGAGAAAGCCGAGGCATTTTTCCTCAGTGTCGTTGGCGAACGTTTTTTCGTCTCTTGATATGGTGGAAATAAAGATGATTCTTAGACAGCATGGGATACAACGGTTCGCCAAGACAGTTACCATAAATATATTTTACTTATCATCGCTTCCGCGGACACAACATGAAGCTCGAATCCACAGTCTTAGAGTTTATCACCAGGAAATACTGTGATTCTGAAGATTAGGGCTTAAAAAATCATAGAAAAATTTAGATACCAATCAAAACTTTCAAAACTTCAGCACCCCCCGAACTTCTGAAATTAATTTTCTGCGATGCAAGGGAAACTGTGGAAGTATGTGTGGTTGCCTAAAAGCAGGTCTCAAATGCTCTGCAGTGTGCCTTAATTGTTCTGGTGAAACCTGCAGCAACATCATGCAACTATCAAAATTAATTGAAAAGTTCGAAGAATTTGAAGATGAATTACACACAATAATACCAATTCTAAATGCTGTTCTTCCGCAAACATTCTCTTTCAATAGTGAATTAGAACCGCAGCCTTGACCATCAAAGAAAATAAGAAAACAATAGCTGGAAAACAACTTTTTAAATATATAATTTATGCTCAATATGATCTCGCCTGGAAATTGTCAGTGAATTAGGCCTAATGGGGATACCACTTAGAAAAACGCGGCTCCAGACTCTACCTCATAGGTGGTCGGGAGAAAGGTCGACATTAAACTAATAATAACATAGGAATGTTAACAAAATAATAAATTATATGAATAGAAATATATAATAGAAAACTAAGCCTAATGGTTCGATTTTATCGTATTCTTACGAGTATTCAAGAACTCGGTCAACTTCGGAGTGCTGTAAAACCAAGAGGAATTAATGAAATTAAACACATTTATAGTGAAAATTGTTCGTTGAAAACCCTCTATAATATTGCTCTGATGTCTTATTATTGTAAAATGACCAGAAAAAAGTTATAAAGTCCAAAAGAAAATTTGTTCAAAAATTCTTTTAATGTCGTTTTGATTTTCCATTTTACGATAAAAAGTAATATACAGTCTATCTAACTTACTTACCGTTGCACGTCATTATCATTGACAGAGATCGAAGTTGACATAGTTGCCAAAGTATAAAAAATCCTGAATCCATTTTAAATCAAATAGGTCACATAATTATTGCAAAAGTGGATTATACAACAAAACAAATTAATATTTAATGTAAATAAATAGAAACAAAACAAGAGTTAAAAAATAATCTTGTTGAAAACAATTTGAGTCGCTTGTTTAAAAAACAACATAGTTTAATTAATAGTAAATAATAAAAACAAAACCAAAGTGTTAACACCGCAACTGTCAAATAAGTGTTACCAATTTTTGGCAAAATATCACCTTCGTTCGATTACAGTTACAGTGTGTTCCGAACAAATGTTCTTCATAAAAACGCATTATAATGCATTTGTACAAATTAAATGAAACATATTATTGTGTATTTTTTTAAGTTAACATTAATAGAAATCTTTAAATATTATTTCTACGCGTATATAATAAAATATGTCTAGTGGCTGTAATGCCAGTGTACTCGGCAAAGTGATTCTAAAAAAGAACACAACTACCGCCTAAATATTTCGTGTTGGTATCATGTGACCTCACGGGCTATGACGCGGATGACGTGCAACGGTAAGTAAATTAGATGAAGTATAAGTAAAGTGTAGACAATTTAATTTCCTACAAATAATGCCTTATAAAATTTTCTCTGGTGTTGCTAGTTTACGAGATACAGCGCGAAAAACCCTTGCACCCATTATTCCAAGATGGAGAGTATTCAACAACCCGGTCAACTTCGGAGCTCTGTAAAATCCAGAGAAATTAATAAAATTAATCAGATTTGTAGTCAAAATTATTCTTTGAAAAACCCCTTATAATATTGCTCTAATGTTATTTTATTGTAAAATGAGCTGAAAAAAGGCCCAAAAGAAAATTTGTTCATTTGGATATATTTGTTTATAACTGTTTAACTCTCCATTTAATTTGCTACAAATAATCCCTAATAAAATTTTCTGTAGGGTCGCTAGTTTACGAGATACAGCGCGAAAATCGTTTGTACCCCTTTTTCCAAGATAGCGGCCGGGGAACAAGGGTCGCGACCCCACACTTGAACTTAAGTTTATTCTTACCCGCCACACACAACAAAAAAATCAAATTGCGTTCTGTCAAAAATGCAACACTAATGGAACTTTTCAATAGACTATAAGTGTGTCAGTAGACCTATATAATGCCATTTTTAATACAGAAAATATTCCCAAAGATTGGTTCAAATTAATATTTATTACATTACCTAAAAAATACAATACAAAGGTATGTAATGACCACCGGATAATGAGTGACAATCTTATAAGTGACACACTTAAAATATTCCTATAAAATTATACATTATACATTTACGACTTTTCAGATCTTGTTAAAGTTTCCCAGTTTGGCTTTTGAAATGCTGTGAGCACACGAGGAGTCATTGTGGGAAGACCCAGAAAACGATGGAACGATAATTTACTGGAGCCACATTGAAAAGCAGAGTATATGTCTATATAAAAAAAAGAAAAACGAATATATATATATATATATATATATATATATATATATATATATATATATATATATATATATTCCTTTTTTTCCATCGTTTTCTGGGTCTTCCCACTGATCGTTTTCCTATTGGAGAACCGTCTCTTGCCGTCTTTACTACTCTATTTGTTGTCATTCTGCTTATATGATCGTTCCATTCTACTCTTCCCTTTCTTACCCAGTCCTTGATCAACCCAGTTAGATACGGTAGGATATCCCTTTTGATCCTGCTGCATTATAAAAGGTATTTAGTAGTGCATTAATAAGTGAACCTTCCATATCTAGAAAGGCGGTAATTTAATTTTCTCTATTATTAGTGGAGTGACTGATTTTCTGAATTAATTTGTCCGGTGCCGTTTCTGTTTATTTTCCTTCTTGATATGCATGCTGATTGCTATTAAGATGGTGATCCCTCAACGGTTCCACCTTAATATGTCAATTGACTTCAACAGAAATTATGTAAGACTAATTGGCCTGTAGGATTTAATTAGACCGTTATCTTGTCGTCCTATTTTATGTATGTATACCTCCCTTACAGTTGTCCAAGTCTTTGGTATATAGCCTAGTGCTGTGCTAGCCCTGAAGATCTTTGTTAGGATGGGTGATAAGATCTCCAACTTTTTTCTTGTAGTACCATTGACACTATAAGGACTTGAATTCCATATTAATTCTGAATTTTATCGAATATTGAGGTATTGGAGCTAAATAATATGTAAAAGGGTCGGGATATTAATACGGGAGCCAATGTATGCATAGTGGATAATTCTAGAGGAGCAATTCTTGCTTCTTTAATAAAAATACAAAACTCAAGGTATAAAAAAAATGAAAAATGTTTAATTATCGTTTTAAATATTAAAAATATGAGTTTTATTTCCAAGGCACTGATTCTAACCTCCATTGTTGATTATTACTTCTATCACATTCATTTAAGACGAGTTCTTGAGCAAATTTTGTGGAGTTTCTTACGTCTAGACATTTGCTATTAGATACGTGGCGAATTTCATTAGTCTGAAACACAAAAAAGTGTAAATATATAAGTAAATATATAATTAATGTATGTATATATATATATATATATATATATATATATATATATATATATATATATATATATATATATAGCAATATCGTTATCTATTATCGAATTATTCGCTCTTGATCTATTCTGATTACGTATTATACGTGTTGTTTCTGGCGTATATCATCAAAAGAAGTTTATTTTTCTTTAGACCATGTCGTCATCATTATTCTGGCTTTAAAATTCTGTGTGGGTTCTATCCTCCTCAAGAATTTGTCTCCAGTCGTCCCTATCCATCACCCTTCCTCCGCCAAGCACGTGGAGACGCAAGAGTCCTTTCTCGCACGGTAAGGTATTCTCGCCCTAGTCAAATGCCGGCGAAGGGCCACACACTCTCTTCTCAGTTGCTCTATCTCGACATACCACTAGTAAGGCATTCTAGTGAAGGTGTAAGACGTCGAGCCCCATGTACCTTCCATCTAATACTCTGGTCATATACACCTCAATCCACCTGATATCTCCGGCACTTCGACAAGCAAGGTTTGGGTCTACCCCCAACGCCCGCCAATTCAGAAGCCGATGAATTGATGTTCCGTGCTGGTATACTCCGACAGTACTCTTTCAGGTAACCGGCCCCGCGGGAACGAAGGCTTTACGTGTCCTATAGAACACGGTGACGGCTCGTATAATTTTAAGAAATTAAAAATTTTGTTGAGAATTGAACTCTTGTGCCAGTAGCTTGGCCGCTGAACTATGGTGGCCGCATATAAATTTATTAACACAAGAGACATAGTTACCTTTTTATCATATTCCCACTTCTGCCTGCTAGAACCGTGACAGGCAACAATTCTGACTTTCATAAGTCCGGTTTTAGGTTTTTCTGGACCATCAAGACAAATCGAATCATCGGTCATTATAAACCCGTCTTTGGTCATTACGAACATTTCAATCTCCACGTCGTCAGAGAGGCATCTAGAACAAAAAACTATTTTAATCATATGGTGAACTACTTTAGGTTCATTGTATGTAATTAATGAACAATAGCCAAATATAATTGTTTATATCACGTGAACAACACGTACTAACCAATTCAGAAAAGTGCCAAACCGATGATGAAAGACACCCTGTAATCTTCTCCTTTATTTTCTTATATCTTTATTTTATTTTCTACTTGTTTTGACAAGGAATAGAATACAACAAGACTGACAAATGACTATTCTGTCATTTCAAGACAGAGATTTGGAAAATTCAAAAAGAATATCTTCATTATCATAAAAATAAATGTGTTTTGCTTTTCTCCATTTTTTCATTATTCTTATATGTTTTTCTACCTTTTTTTTCCACTGTATCTTTGATATCCAGTGAGCTATTGCTCTGAGTATTATCCTAAGATATTCTTAATGTTCGTCTATTCTTATTTTCATGGTTCATTAAAGTTTTCGTTTTCGGATTTCGGCTTGCTTTTTATATAAAAATATTTTTTATTTTCCATTTGAATTCTATTTTGAGATCCACTCTTTCATTTATCTTTGATCTATCCTTATTTCTGTCAATTGTCAATCTTTTTATTCACATATTTCTATATTTTTTCAGTAACATTTCCTACACACATCTATACAATTTTCATTGTCGCTTTGTACACAACCTGATAATTTAATCTATTTAAGACATCTCCTTTTCTGTGAAACTGAGATGTCTTTTCATTCTTATAAATTCAGATACGACTTCCTTCCATGATATTCTTGGATACCTAAGACTTTAATTACTACAGGATACTGGGGTACAGAATCTCGTTATATCCCTTATCTGGTTTCGTTCTACAATCACAGCTCCTATGATGTTGATGTTCAGTTGTCATACCACCTTTTCGGGGTCTTCCTAGTGGTCTTTTTGTATTGGGTTTATGTCTTTTTACCCTTTTCTCGAATATTCCATCTCACTACATCTTGGACTCCAGTTTCTCTTAATATATCATCCATTTTTTATTCTATCTCTGAGAGAAATTCGTCTTAACACTTTCATTTCTGTAGTTCTCATCAATCTTTTTGTAACCGACGTTTTAGCTCTTGTTTCCGCTGCGTATGTTAGTACTGAGCCTTGCACATTCTTTGTATATACGGATTTTGCTCTCTACGCTCATATATTTGTTCCTCCAAATGATATGCCTCAAGTATCGCGATATTATGGCTGCCTTGTTGACTTGTTTTTACACTTAGTTTGCAGTATAATTTTACGATACATCTACTCCGAGGTATTTGAAATGCATGAATATTTCAATTATGTGTTCGTTAATCATTTGTTTACATCTTACGCAGCTCTTGGCTATAACCATTGGTTGGGTCTTTCGTGGGATATTAACATGTTTAACTTGTGTGCTGTTATGTTGAATCTGTAAAGTAGGTATTGGAAGTCATCTTTATTTTCTACAATGATTACTGCATCATTCGCATAGCAGAGGATACTCAAAGCTCGGTTTTCCATTTTGTAGCTAATGTTGGTTTCATTGACGATTTCTATGATTAAGTTAAAAAAATTCGGACTGAGGCTATTGCCTGCCTGATTCCTGCCGATACATTTAGTTTTTCGTTCAGTCCATGTTTCGTTTTTATTCTTGTTCTATTACGACTGTTAAGTTCCCTGACTATTGCCATGTGTTTTTTATTAACGTTTTTCTGCTTCATGATTTGGATTACGTCTTTCAGTTGGACTTTGTCAAACACTTTTGTAAGATCCACAAAGTACAGGAAAGGGAGTTTGGTAAACCTATGGTATTAATTAACTTCTGTAACAAGATTTTTGTTAGCAGCTTAGATGTTAGACTGGACCAGCGTTATTCCTCTGATATTATGTGTCAGTTTTTAGCCTTGTTTTATATTAGTATTGTTATGCTTGTTCTCCATTGCTCTGGTATCGTACTATATCTTACCATCAGTTCCTAACGATTTTTTGTTTTTCATTTTCTTGATTGCTATTTGTAGCTCTTCACTAGTTATATCTTCGTCACTGTTAATACCTTCGTCTATATTTACGTTACTTTGGTCTTGTTCTTCGGTGTATATATCGGTGTCATTGTGAAGATAATAGAAGTATTCTGTCCAGGTTTCAGGTTTTATAATGTTTGTTTGTATCTTCCCATTTATTCTATTCTTTCTTTCCCTAAGCATGTTCAATACCTTCTTTTGACCTCCATACATTTCTACTGAGAATCTTCCCCCGTATGTTTGCTTTAGTTTCTTTATCTCACAGTTTACTTTGTTGCTCATTTCTATGTAAATTTTGTATATCTTTTTTATTTTTGTATATCTGAGTTTTGTTGCTCATGTATCTTACGTAGGAATCTCGTTTTTTCTTAGCTGATATCTTGACTTCATGTGTAATCATGGTTTATGGGTTTTTAGCTGTTTGTGTTGATTGTCCTTTATTGTCTCTGCGACACTATTTGTTATATAGCTTTTAGTTTTGTCCAGGATTCTATAACGCTGCCTATTTCTGTTAAGCAGTTCCGAGATACCATTTCTTCCACTAGTCTTTTAGAGGTAGAGAATTTTAGTACCCGATTTTTCCAAGGATTCTACATTAAATTTTGTCATATAGTTCGGTTTCGTTTTTTTCGTGGATTTATATACGATAATTCGTGCTTTGTATAAGACCAAACTAGCATTTGCTGACGATAGCGTTTTTACGTCACATATCTAGGGAGCAATGTTCTGTTAGTGATTACAAAGTCGATCATTGACTTTTGGCCTCTTCTTCTGCTTCTTCTTCTTAAGGTGCCGTGCATTTCTGCGTAGGCGTCCACCGTACATCGTCTTGTCAGGTGAGATGTGAAATAGTCAGGATTAAATAATTCTATTTTTAGCAGCATTGCGAAGCATTTCATAGCTGTGGATTCCTGTCCATTGTCGAATATTGCGCAGCCATGACATTTTTTTACGTCCCAGACCTCTCCTACCCTCTATCTTCCCTTCGAGTATCAGTTGCTGAAAAGTATATCTTTCTCCTCGTAATATGTGTCCCAAGTATGCAGTCTTCTTACTTTTTACATAACTAAAAAGTTCCCTATCCTCTAAGCCCGCTCTTCTGAGTACTTCCTCATTTCTGACCCTGTCCGTCCATGACATTCTAAGCATTTGACGCAGGCACCACATTTCAAACACTTCAAGTTTGTTAATGGAACTGGCCTTTAACGTCCATGCTTCCATTCCGTACAAGAGAACAGGCCACACTTAACACTTAAGCATCTTATATCGGAGGTTGAAGTCCAATTTGCGATTAGTCAGAAACTTACGAAGCCTCAAAAAAGCATTTCTGGCTTGTTAAACTCTGCTCTTTATTTCATTCTCGGGGTCCCAACCCTCGTTCAGCCAACGAACCTTTTGGCCTCTGGTGTTGTTAAATGTATATTTATGTTGTGGCTTGTGGCCGAAGTGTGCAATGTTTATATTAATTCATTATGGGCGCACAGGTTTATCAGGTTTATTTTTCTACGTTTTTGGGAGAATCGTTCTCTATCTTTCATTGATTTGCTCATATCAGGTATATAGATACTTACAAAATGGGTCTTTCATTTTGTAACCTTTTCTGTAACCTCCATTATATTCTGGTTTACATATTTAACTTCTTCGATGTTGTTTTCAAATTTCTTGTGAAGTAATATTACTACTCCTACCTGAGCTCGAGCATCTTTCTGATCTCCACTGTAGAATAGAATACCATTTATGATTTTAGTATCTTATGTTGCATTTACCTTTCTAGTTAGATTCTGATATGATTTCTTGGTATTTGATATTCCAGGATTCCTTAATACTATTAGTTCTGTGAGCAAAGTCCTTCTATATCACAGGAATGTTACTAGTCTCACCTGTGAATCCTTTTTCTTTGTCCGGGTTTAGGACCGGCAGTGATAGCAATTCAACCTCCTGACCTACTCAATCCACTCAATCAGCTACATCTCTACCCTGTTTTTTTTCAATTTCCTTTGAATATTTCGCTACAATAAAAACTTCTACATCTTACCTTAATAAATATGTCTTAGATAACTGTTTTTACTTATTTTAATAATGCCTAAAAGTATCACGTTTTCATTAATTTTGAGTCGTATGCACGAGATTTTTAGCACTCTTCGAAATACCAATATTTCGAAGACTTCGAGTAGTCTCGTACTATTTACTTATATAACTATATTTGAATCATAAAGGGTGATTCATTTAGAAGTTGGTTCATTCGGAAGTTCCAATTCTCCAATGACTCGTTCCAGCATTTCGATTGGTATTTCATCAATGACTCAAGTAATACTGGACTCCAATGTCTCAATTTTATCTGGTTTATTCATGTAGACTTTGGACTTTAGGTAGCCCCAAAAGAAAGAGTCTAGAGGTGAGATGTCACAGGTTCAAAGCGTGAAATAATTTGTTCACTGAATCGTTCTCGCAGTAAAGCCATGCTTTCACGAGCTGTATGGCAAGTGGCGCCATCTTGTTGGAACCAAATGTCGCCGAGACCATGAGCTTCAATTTCAGATACCAAATAGTCCGTTATCATAGCACGATAACGGTCTCCATTCATAGTAACATTCTGGCCGGCCTCTGTTTTAAAGAAATATGGACCAACGATTCCACTAGCCCATAAACCACACCAAACAGTTGTTTTTTCAGGGTATAATGGCAACTCTTGAACCTCTTTGAGTTGTTCATCACCCCAAATACGGGCATTTCGTTTATTAACGTATCCATTAAGCCAAAAATGGGCCTCATCTGAAAACAAAATTTTTCTCGAAAACAGTGGATCTTCTGAAAGCTTATCAAGAGTCCATCGACTGAAACGGTGACGACTCGGAAGGTCTGTCGGCTTCAAATCTTGCACTAATTGAATTTTGTATGCTTTTAAACCAAAATCCTTACATAAAATACGCCAAGTTGTTGAGTATATGACAAGCCTAGCTGTTGAGAACGGCAACGAATTGATTCTTCATTATTTTCGAGTACACTATCCGTTACCGCCGCTACATTTTTTTTCGGTACTTGCTCAATGTGGTCTATTTGGTCGCGTGTTATCCAATAATGAAAACTAGGTTTCAAAATTACTAATCGTAAAGCGAATTCTACATTCGGTAAGCCGATTATGTGGACCATAAATTGCTCTAAGCGCACGAAACACATTCCTCACAAAACTCCCATTTTTAAAATACAACTTAATAATTTCTAGACGCTGTGCCGGGCTAAGTCTTTCCATCATGAAATGTCAAACAATACTGAACAAAAGCGAAATGTCAGTTTGCTAGTATTCATGCACGATCTTCAATCAAATCCCCCCAAAAAAGTACCTATAAATGAATCACCCTTTAGATATCGTATATCCAGTCATAAAGGCTGAAAGGGTTGAAAGACTGATTATGCATTTTCTATTTTATTATAAAATTTTATGTGTATTTCCCTACTTAACGTAATGAGTTTTCTAAATTAGATAGCAATAACGAAAATAGGTTTTACTTACAGGTCCACAGTTGCTATGCCCATCGGTTGATTCATTAGATGCTTTTGATCTGGTTTCACTAGACACATATTCTTTCCTACATTCTTTATTTTCCCAAAGAATCTATCATTCCTAGGAAAGAAATGCTGCGGCCAAACGTTGTTTAAGTACCAATCGAATGAATTACAATTCAGTCTTTTCCTTAACTCCAATCTGGCTGTCACGTTTTGATCATCTCTTACCTTTCTAAAATAAGTTCTATGGTCAGAATCAAATAATTGTTTTAAAAAAAAAATTAGGAAGTAGGTAGTTCCCATTAGTATTTTACTCAGGATCTGTGATGTGAAACTGACCATCTTTTGACAATACCTAAAATTGAATGCGCCTTTGAAGAATCCGGAAGTTTAAAGGACGAATGTATAAAACTATTATAAAAATGAAACAAAAAATAGCGATAAAAGATATTCTTAACAAAATAGCTACAATTCTAATTCGCACTACTATGCTATTCGAAATAAAAGTCTCTGCAATAGAAGTTTTTGCACGTACTCTGGACGATTTACAAACATTAATGAATCGCATAACTGAAGTCAGCAATAGATACGGTCTAGATCTTAACATAAAAAAGACCAATAGAAGATCGAAACAGTTTGAGAATAATATATTGTAGCTACCATGATGCTGTTACTATATTCAAGCATACATCGAAAATGAATTTGAAATTAAATTTAATAGCCTCTTATCCATAAAAACTCATATAGATCAGAAAATATTTTATAAAAATGAACCAGTATTCCAACGTTATTGTAACAAGATGACTTTGACAATTAGACAACACTGACTAACTTTGATTTTTAATCTAAAAATCAATACTAAAAATTTATTTGTCACAACGATTATGGTTTAATTTACAGAAAAGTTAAATTTTACCTGGACTGTTCATTGTATTTGAAAAAAAAGCTGGACCAGTCGTCCAACCACACCAACGCTACTCTAGCCAAATTTGTATACAGAGTTTTCTCCAGACCACCCGGAAAGGAATACGGAGAAGACTTCCTAAATACGTGTCCTACTCGAGAACAAGGCGATATTTGAATCTTTCCACCACACTGCCAGATTCTGAACGACATTTCCAAGTTTTCCCCTCCCCAGATTTTCATATCTTCATCGTAAGATCCAAACTCGAAGAACATCTTCTTGTCCATGGCGAAGAGTCCTCCAGCCATAGCTGGAGAGTTAAATGGTTGAGTGATGTCTTTTTGGCGTAGTTTCAGCTCTGTTCCTCCAAGCGTGTACCACCTAGAAGTGAAAATATTAGAACGTTATTTAATCTTGTGGTAGAAAAAAAAATACTTCAATATAAGGCCCTTTAAGATACGTTCCACGTTATACGATTTTTCTTCGTTCTATGTGATTAAAAAATAAGGCTCAGAGCAATTTTAGCACGCAAGCTCAATCAATTTCAAAATTTCAAAAAATTCACACGCATACTTGAGGCTTTTACAAGACTTGCCCAGTTTTTACAGACCCATAGGTTGAGTGTACATAACCTAAAAATGCATTTTTTTCGAAAAAAGATGGCGCACCATACGGAAAAATCTGAAAAAATCAGAGATATAGTTTTTGATCAAATACACAAAATAAAAAAATTGGACTTGCAGCCACCTCCAAAAAAAGTAAAATTCGAAAAAAAAAATTCATTTTAAGGTTATGTACACTCAACCTACGGGTCTATAAAAATAGACAAATTGCGCTGTCTTATTTTTTAATCAAATACAAAGTAAAAATACGAGAAACTTAATTGAAGTTGTGTCGATGTCAAAAAATATGTTTAATCCCACCAAAATCCCTAAAAACTGTGAAAAACATGACTTTTGGGAGGGTTTAAAGATGTATCGCCCAATTTTTAAATCTCCTAAAGGCCTCATATAATTTAGAATATACATAACCTATAAAAACCTTGATTTGATCCCACCTAAAAAAAATAAAAACGAAAAATTGATGTTTTTGGGGGTAGAGGGTGGGGGGTGGGAGGATGGGGTGATAGGTTAAAATTGCGCTGAGCCTTATTTTTTAATCACATAGAATGTAAAAAAATAAAAAAAAATTGAATTCTGGGAGTGAGAGTATTTGGCCCATCTTATCGGGGGGGTACCCTTTATACCGAAATTACCAACACTAAAAACCACAGGTTATTATATCGTTACAATCTAAAAATGTTGACGATATAATAAACGGTGGCATTTTAATTAATGCTTTCATAACAATTATTTGCATTTTTAGAAAAACAAATATGATTTTATTTAAGCGCCAATATATTATACAGATTGAACCAATTTAAAACGGAACATACAATTTAATATATGTCTGTTTGAACTGCATTTGAAATAGTGGACCAATATAAAACTTGGACAAAAATAAATACATACCCGGTGATAGACATTGTATAAAATATCGTTCAACTATCTGTCTCCTTTAAAGGAAAGAGGAGCTTGCCTAATAGTCGGAGAGAGAGCCGAAATTTTGAACTGATCAGTAATATGACATTTCTCTATTGGAATATATTCATTGTAACTGGGTTAAGACTTTGCCTTACAGGCGGACGTCCCTTGTGGTACAGGGGGTGGCTATATAGGGATGAAGTTGAAATTTTTTTCGGAAAAATTAACGATCGATAATATGGCTGAAAATTTGCCCAGAGTAAGATCTTGGTATAACTAGACGAAATCCCAAAGGGCGGACGCGAGAGTGGATACATAAGGGGTGGCGGACAGGGGTGAAGTTGCAATTTTTTGGGGAAAAATTAACGATTAGTAATATGTCCGCCATTTTCATGGCTTATTATTTAGCCCCTAAAAACTCTAAATCCAAAAGGGCGGACAGCTGGGTTGGTACAGAGAGCCACAAAACGGGGTCAAATGTACCACTTGCCTGCGCATTTTAGGTCTCGGTAACAATTTTCAAACTGATTTTATTATGATATTTTTATACCGATTGATTTGAAAATTTGTATGCTCACTTCTGTTACTATTCTGAGAAGCGTCAAGTAGAGATTTCCTCAAAATTTTCCAAAAAAATTTCCGTAAATGAAAATTTTCGTAATTTTTTGAGGTAAAATTTAATTTGTAGAATCCTTTCAATTTTCTGTAAGTTATACCATGATTTTTTTCCAAAAATTTTCAAACGATTTTTCCGATAAGAAAAAAAAATTTAGAAAAACTTCGTCATTTTTCTCACTCTCATTGATGTTATCACATTCATCATCTTCGTCACTTTCACTTTCAATAATATCACATTCATTATCTGCTTCATTTTCAATCACTACTTCTCGAACTGATTCTGGCATCTGAGGTCCACTAAACCATTTGAATTTATATGTTTCATCTGCAAACTCCCAACCATGTTCTTCAACAATCAATTCTGTTGGTACTTTTTTATGAGCATTTGTCCAAATATTTGAAATATAATGAGCTCGCAGTAGATGTTGGTGTAATTCATCTTGACATGGTGGTAAGCTTGAAGCATCGAAATTTTTTAGTTTTTTTTAAGGCTCGTTCACATCATGCAACTTATACTGCCGGTTAAATAGTAAAAATCTGACATCGTTTACTTTTCTTTTTGGAATTGTTCTCGTCAGTCCTGTTCCATATAAGTGACTTCTTCTTCTTAAAGTGCCTATCCGTTCCGGACGTTGGCGATCATCACGGCTATCTTCACTTTGCTTATTGCAGCGCGGAACAGTTCAGTGGTAGTCGTGTTATACCACTTTCGCAAATTTTGAAGCCAGGAAATGCCTCTTCCATATAAGTGACTAAGGTTTCAAAAACTTCATTACAATCGAAGTCAGTTTCACCAAGTTGAATAAAAGCATCTTGATACTTATTACATTTAGCGCATGCGTCTAGAATTACTGATCTAAATGAACGCGCATCATTATTATTTTAATATTTTAAAATAATAATGATGCATAATTAATGTCCAAACAGAATTTGTAAAATTATAATTAACTAATGAAAAAAAATTCAATCAATTTGAAAGTTAAACAAAATATTGAAAATATCCACAAAGTAAATTTCAAAACTTAAAAAATTGATAATTCCACTATTAAATTGATTTTTATTAATAATTATTTGTAAAATGTTAAAGGAATTCTACAAATTGAATTTTACCTATTGATAAATAGAAATAATATATTTTGTATTTGATTATTAATGTAATAATAAATCAAATTTTTCTTATATCTGACCAATCATTATTTATGCAATATAAATTTAAAAACCTTTTTATTGTAATAAAAAATAAGTAAAATTACTATTTGTTATACCAAAAATATTTAATAGTTAACATTGTAAATTCGGCTCTATCTCTTGGACTATAAGGAAGCGATAAGTGGTTTGACAGCATAATAACTGCTTGTTTAGTCTAGTTTTTTCAGTGATTCTAGGCAACCTATTTGGGTGGAGTTTTGACTTGTTCTTGAATGAGTTCCGAATCCAGTAGCCCGCTGAAGTATTGGATTTTTATAATATAATTATTTGCCAACGTTGTGTTGGCCAACTACCTAGAGCGGAGTTGAGCCGAAATACATTGATTTCGTATGTTCCGTTTTAAATTCGTTCAATCTGTATATCCACAGCTATCCTTACCTAAACTGAAGATTCCAGTTAAAGGCACCCCAGTGCAACTCGAAACTCTTAACATACGCAAACGTATCATGGTTAATAATATCTATAGTAGGGCAAATGACAGTCTTCTTATCTTTATTTATCACAGACAGCAGTGGCTCTAACCAACCTTGGGTACATTCACAGTGAGCGTCTAAAAATGTTAAAACTTCACCTTCGGCTACTCTGGCACCTTTTAATCTAGCCTTGATGAGACCTACTCTGGTTGAACTGCGTATGATGATTGTTTTTATTGGTAGTGTTTTGATATAGTCGTCTAGGGGCTTTTTTAAGAATTCTGAAAAATCATACAAGTTAAATATTTCTTTTAAATTAACTTAAAAGAAATTCAACAACAAGCAAATAGTGTATTAGTAATTTGGCTCTATAAAAAGACTCTGTAAAAGTACCGAGGTAATTTCCCCTAAAAATATATTTAACCCCGCCAACACAACACATTCAAATCTCATTTCCAAATAAAAATATACCATTTGAAACTGCAGATCACAGTAGATTTGAATGTAAAGCTGCGAACGAATTCAATAATTATGATTCATATCTAAAACTAACACAAAGTTCATCATGCCTAATACATCGTTTTATGCTAATTGTTTAAAGCTAACTTCTACCTCCGATAGAAAGCTCCAGTGTGATGGCTGTAAGAAACCAATACACATCGCTTGTACGGATCTGCCTTGTCTGGATCTGAAAAGTACGTGGGAAATGTATACTTTGCAATGCATTTTCAAATATTGGGAATATTACTGAAATCAAGAGTCTACTAGTGAAGTTTAGAGCGGACATTAAAAAGAAAATTGAAGACTTTGATATTGAACTACCTGAATTCAGCAATAAATTAAATCAGCTTGATTCTATTACAACAACAAAATTTACCGATAGCCTTGTTAATGATCATGAGATCATCATAATAAGAATAAAATAAATTTAGCCCTAGAAATCATCGGATGTCAAGAAACTCCTGTTACACTTTATAAACTCGGCAAACCAAATCAAAATGAAGATTATCCCCGCATGATAAAAGTAAAAATGAGTTCTGAACACCACACTCGAAAAATTCTTCGTAACAAAAATAAACTTTTGGAAAACAAATCTACTGCAACTTATTCTGTTATTAATGACAAGACACCTTGCAGCAACTTCGTACTCGTAAAAATAATGGAGAGAATGACCGTATATATATATATATATATATATATATATATATATATATATATATATATATATATATATATATGTCCTCGACGCATCAAGGAATTTGGATATCGGTTAAAATACTTGGGAATTCCAAGGTTGGCCAAATCCAAATTTCTAATTGATTCTATGCAGGGAAATTCCACTTTCGCTACGTAAAACAAAGGATTTGTTTTACATAAAAGCAGGTAGATTTTCTCTCATCGGTCAGTCGAGCTTGCCTCTTCTACTGTAGACCTAGTCGGTACTATTATTGTTCCTACTAAGTTATTGTTTTATTTCTGATTTTTTTATATACCATTTTATTTTAGCATTATTGTATATTCAGACCTTTTCAGGTTAGAATAATACATTGATCTATATTTGTTCATGTACTGATTGTTTGATATTTTATTTGATTATTTTGATTGTTTATTTTTCTTGTATTTTGTGTCTAAGTTGTTCTTCCGTAAGTTAAGAACACTTAGAAATATTTATCTTGCTTTTTCTATTTTATATTTTGATTTGTACTTTGTCTAAGTAGTTTTTTCCGGTAAGTCAAAGAACTCTTAGAAATATTTCTCTGAATATTTGACTTGTTATTTTAATTGTGCGTCTAAGCCGTTCTTCTCCGGTAAGTCAAAAGAACACTTAGAAATATTTTCATAATCATTGTTGCATTATTATTTCCGATATTTTATCTAAGATATTTTCTTCCTTAAGTTAAGAAAATACTTAATACATTTGTCTCTTTCATTTTCTATTTTATGCTAAGTTGTTTCTTCCGTAAGTCAAGAAACACTTAGCAATATTTCCACATCTTTTCTGTATTTGATTTTTCGTATTTGTAAGTCGTTTCTTCCGTAAGTCAAGAAACACTTATGAGTATTTGTATTCTTATTTTTCCATATTTGATTCTCTTGTTTGTTTTCACTCTAAGTTGTTTCTTCCGTAAGTCAAGAAACACTTAGAAATATTTCCATACCTTGTTTCATATTTACATATTTCATTTATCTGTATTTCTGTCCTAAGTTGTTTCTTCCGTAAGACAAGAAACACTTAGGAATATTTCTGCATTTTTCTATTCTTTTATCTTGTGTATTTTACTTTTCATTCTAAGTTGTTTCTTCCGTAAGTCAAGAAACACTTAGAAACATTTTCTTTGCATTGTACTTTTATACCATTTTATTTTTCTTGTTTACTAAGTTATTCCTTCCGTAAGTCAAGGTATACTTAGACTATTTTACCTGTTCTGTTTTCTATTTTTGATCTGTTATTTTGTAACTGCTCCTTGGAACTGTTACCTATAACAGATACTTGTCACGGTAACCGTTATTTTATACCAGTAGAAGTATTAAACCATTTTATCAGTGACAAGCAAAGATGGTCAACACCCGGTCTAATTTCGAGGACAGGAAGAAGTCCGCAGAGCCGGCGATGGGTCCTGCAGGCCCAAACGCCCCCTCTCGGCAACATATATATATATATATATATATATGTATATATATATATACATATGTATATATATGTATATATATATAGATACCGCATTGAATAATTTTGGTTTTGATGAAAACCATTATTTTGACTGACGACGTTTCGGCAAGGTCGCACTTGCCATTGTCAAGTCAAGTAGTAGCGCTTCTCGCTGATGCTTGAAGTTAACTGACTCTTCTGTATAAAAATAAAAATAAAAACGTTTATTGCCCTAATAATATTTACATTTCAAATTTAATATTTCATTATCTTCTTTCTGACGTCCCGCTCTTGCACCGCCTGCTTCTGGATATTTTTCCTTTTTGATTCCTGGTCTTTGGTTGGTGTCCTCCTGTCGTCTTCTTCTGTAGGTACTTATTTTGGCATTGTACCTACTACCCTGATTGGTTGATCTTCGGCAACCATCCGGCTAGACCCTGATTAGGTGGTCGATCAGTTTATGGTTATGTCTATACATCCTCCTCTGGTCGATGCGTTTACTTTTTATAGCCGAAAGGCTTCTTGTGATTGGTTCTGTCCATGTGTAAGTAGGTGGGGTCCTACTAGTCGGTCTTGTGGTCTAATATATTTTTGACTTTTACTTTAATACCGTTTTCCATGTTGTTGGAAGCCTTTGAGTATCATCTCTTTGGTTTAGACTGTTGGGATTTTTTTATACTTCTATTGATTCTCTGATTTTGCGTTTTCTTCTAATTTCAATGTTAGCTAGCATCATAGCATGGTAAAATGGTTGAAATTTTTCTGTCGGTATTATATCGTTTCTATTTTGTGTTTTCTTAGCACTCTGTTGGATTCTTAATTCTTTTTTTAGCATTATGAGCAATTTCAATGGTATATGTTAAAAAGCCGTTTTTTCTTAGCGCTGTTTTCACATTATGCATTTCTTTATTTTTATGTTCTTCATCTGTCAGTCTTTCGGATCGTGTCATCAGGGTTTTAATGACTGAATGTAATTGTGCAGATGGTGATGTGAATCGGCATGTAGGTATCTGTCGGTATGAGTGTGTTTTCGGTATACTGTGTCCTATGTGCCCGTCTTCCTTCTTTATTATTAACATATCTAAAAATGGTAGTTGTTCGTTTTCTTCCAGTTCCATAGTAAACTTGATTTTATGGTGTATATTATTGATGTGTTCTAAAAATACTTTTAGTTTTTCTTCTCCATGTGTCCAGATTATAAAAGTATCATCCACGTACCTAAGTCAAAGTTGGGGTTTGTGTTCTGCTGTTTCTATTGCTCGCTGTTCTATTTATTTCATAAACAGGTTTGTTATTTCCGGTGGTAGTGGTGAACCCATGGTGTCCTAACTTATTTATATTTCGTAGAGACAGAGGTACTCGTCGAGGGGGAGGAGTATGCATCTATTTAGCAAATGAAATTATCAATACTTTTTCCATCAGTAGTAAAACAATAGACGTAGTGTGCTTCTTTAAGTTTATGCGTCCTTAGCTGATAGCTCATTGACTGTATAAGTTGTCGTTTTTCCTCATTGGTACAATCAGTGAACTCCAACTACTTCTTGCTTGATGATTTATAACATTGCGGAGTTATGCAGTAAACGGCTGTTTAAGGGGTCGCATCCTTTCTTCTATTTTATTTCGTATTTTATCAAGTGAGTGGGTCTGTTTTTTCAAATTCCCTGTGTTTCTTTTTTAGGAATCTTTCTAATTCCGTATTTTGGGTAGAGTCCTTTAAATCGTTACATGTTTCTTCTCGGTTCTATGTATTTTGTTTAGTCATATCTTTATCGAACCATTGATCATTGTTGAATCGTTTGATAGATTGGTTCTTGCGCTATAGTTTACCAGAGAGTACTTGTATGCCTGTGCAATTCAGTCTCCATCATAATTTTTAAGAATTCTTGTATCAATTAGCGCTTTAAGTTTTGTGCCCGATTTTTAATGATGCAAAAAGTCGAAACTCGTTGTTCGCTGGTAGTGTAGCGACGACAACGTACGCAGTCGAATCTGATTCGGACGACTGTTTTTTTCCATTCCATTCTTTACCATTTTTTACCATTCTTTGGCATCTTGCTGGTATCTTACATCTAAAGCAGGTTCCTTATCATATTCTTTTAGGGTTGTCTGCTCCCGGTGTCTTTGAAGATTTTGATTTTCTTGGGTCTTTCTGTCTTCTTTGGCTTCGTACTCCTGTGCTAAATCTTGCAATTCCGTTACATCTTTAAAGTCTTGGCGGCGAATATAAAGCTTATATTCCGGTAGCATACTTACACGCATTCGTTACAATTCTTGATTTCTGGTCAATGATCCTTCTCGTCTAATTAATGTTTAAATATCCGTAATATATCTGTCCGCTGACTTATTCTGGCTTTTCTTTCATTATCTGATTTGCTCCTCTAGTTGCAGCAAATATCCTCTGGGATAGGAAGCTTTCTTAAAATCTTCGCTGAAGTCTGTCTACACGATTTACAATTTTTGTTGTTGTTTAGGTACCATAGTAATCATGGTGTCCTAACAATTCTGTTAATGCTTTTAGTAGATCTTCTTTATCGATCTCGTAGGCTAGGCTTAATTCGTCTAGCGTTTCTATAAAGTCTACTGCGTCCGAGTGCTTTTTATCAAAGTGTGTACTCCACTTCCGTACTTGCTTTAATAACTCTGCTTGCGACATTTGTTTCCGTATTGTTAGGTATTGTAATTCAGGTTGAAGTTCTTTGGAAGGCTTGACTTTTGGGATCGTTCCTGTCAGTTCTCTGTGATCTTTGAAAAAGTCTCCTAGCCTTGATCTCAATTTTTCGACGGTTCGTTTGTAATCTAAGCTGATCCTTTTGTCAAAACACAGTTAAGTATTAAAACTGTGGTTAGAATAAGGGATATAATCTCAAGCCCATGTTTAAAAATATATTAGATATTGATAGGGAGGTTCAATAAGGAGAGAAAGAAGTTAATGAATTTCGGTAAATAGTCTGATTATCATACACTTACCTCTTTCGCTGGCATCATCAACTAGTATGATTTCCTGAACTAATTCTTTAGGAGATCGATTGATGACACTCCATACCGTTCGTAACAAAGTAGACCATGCTTCATTGTGAAAAACAATGATGATACTTGTTTTTGGGTATGTCAAGTAGTCTTCAAACAACATGGTGCATCTAAAATAAAGTCATTTTAAAAAAAAATAATTCCAAAACTGTTTCCAAGTAGATGTTTTATTGTACCGTTTAACATTTTTTGTTTTGGTAATAATTTAACTATGATTTTCTATAGGTTATAAAAGCTTTTAAGGGTGGAGAGAATTAGGAATTTTTAAATATCAAGGCTTCTTCTTATTTTTTTTTGTTAAAGATCTTTCGATTTGTTACTACCGATTCATCGCTGTAATATCTTTTGGGAAGTGGATTGTTAACTATCTCTTCATTTTTTCGGCGCCCTTACTTTTCTTTCCCTTTCTGTCTAGCCCAATTTTCGGTACTCGGTCTTTCAAATCTAATTATCTCTTGCACGCCACATTACGCTCTTAGATACTTCTGATTTTATTTTTTTGTTTCTATTCCATATTTCATACGAGGTCTAATGCAAGTTTTGTAAATTTTAATTTTGCTGTCTGCTCTCATAAATCAGTTTTTCCAAATTTCATCTGTTAGACATCCTGACATAGTTGCTGCTTTGTTTATAACACTATAAATATTTTGCAGGATCATATCCACTGAAGAGATCAATTCTTAGATATTTGAACTGTGATAACTGTCCTCCAGATTTGTTATTGACCAATGGTTTACATTTTATTCGCTCTCTAGCTATGAATGGTCATTCACATTGTCTTTTCATTGATTCTGTAGATCTTCTCACCTTTGGCTCTAATAAGAGCGTGATTTGTAAAGCTGACAATACTGACTCATTGGTTGTCATTCTGTATCTTATTGTGGAAGCAGTTATTCTATTATTCTATCCGTAAATAAATGAAAGAAAAATGAAAGGATATTTCCTTGTCTGAGTTCTCGCTCTCTTTGTATATTTTTTTACTTATTGGCGATTCTGATTTTATTTTTGTGATGATATTAATTTTAAATCATTTATTTTTTATGATAGCGGGGTTTCTTTCTCTTTAGGTATCTCTATTCCATCGTGTAGTCGCATCCTGTAGAATTGAAGCACATACTCGTGTAGGTAAGTGTCTTGAATTATATCGATTTTTCTTTTATCTGTTTTACCATAATCTGTGGTTATTTAGTTTATATATAGTTAGTTATATGTAAACATGTACCTATACAGATCACGACATTGTTTTATTGACCATACAACACAATGGCAATCGCTGTGACATGTTACATGTTTCCACCTCTATATTCATTTCACAGTAGGTACCAGAGACGTAGGTACGAATTGTGTCTCATTTTGTCTCATTGACATTAAAAATTTCAAACGAAGTTCTGAAAGAATAAACAAATAATTAATAAAATGCCTATTAAGTTGTATACCGTAAAAGAAAAAGTGCAACTTGTAACATGGTACTTTCAGGGTCATTCGATACGCGAAGTAATTGATTTATTTATTGTTGCCTTCGAAAATAGACCCCCATCAAGTGTTACAACAGTTAAAAATATCATTAAACATTTTCAAACTTCAACATGTGTAAACAGTTGTAAAAAGTGTCATGAAGGTAATGAACCACGTGTTAGATCTGTCGATGAGGAGCGTCAAAAGGGGATATTGATAAAATTAAAAAAATTAAAATTCCTTGGGCTGCAGGCTAAGTCTCAAACGAAGAAGTGTTCAGACGAATTGGACATGACAGAAAGCTTATGAATACAATTTAAATAAGAAAAACATCGTATCTGGGCCACATACCTCGAAGCGATAAATAATTTTAATTGTTTACCTTGAAAAAGGTAAAAATATTAATATCCAATATTATTGTGCATTATTAATACTCAGTGAGAAATGGTCCCATACGCACAATAAAAAGTGTTCTTTTTTCAAGATAATTCACTGGCTTACAAGAGCGTTATGACAATGTAAAAAATTCATGAGTTGACCCCTTCCTATTATTATGTGTTTCCAAATCTGAAGAGATGGCTCGTAAATAAAAAATTCAGCTTGAACGAAGAGATAATTGACGAAAAAAACGCCTTTTTTGTAGAGTAGAAGTTGGAAAATCGCGGAGATCACCGTATTGAGCTAAAATGAGATTATATCGACTAAAATAAAATAATTTTCTGGAAAAATATTTTTTTTCATTATATAGGAGGTTACTTATGTTAGAATATCCAACATAAAAAGTGGATGTTGTTCTATATGAAGTGACATTGTTGACAGTGCAATGAGTAATGTCAAAAATAGGTAATAAACTACTGTCAGTCAAGTTTTGTATTGTTCTGTATGTAAGAAGGAATAAAGTATAATTGTTGATGGCCAGACGTTTATTGGTGCATATTTCCTAAAGTACATATTTCCTTGTCTCTTGATGTCTTCAAACTGGAAGGAGGACTTCACCTAACTTAAATTATAACAGGTTTTGGGCCCAGTCCACGTGTGAACTGTGAACAGGTTAGGTTCGTACTTCATTCAGTTTTGTTTGTTGTTATTGTCGGTGAATAAAATATGGCGACCAGCAGTAACGATTATAAAATTCAAGTTGACAAACTCGAGGGTCCTGAAGACTGGGCAAAGTGGAAATGGCACGTAAGAAGAAAAGTAATGATACTGCTTTTTTGTCTGTTATTTTAAGTGCCTCATCTAACAATTGTATTGAAGCTGGAAAATGGTATTGTGACAGTGGAGCAACAAATCATATCACTACAGATAAGCCATATTTCTCATCTTATACAGAATTTGCTGAACCAGAAAGTATATCACTGGGTAAGAAGGATGTATGTATGTTAGCCCATGGACAAGGAACAGTGAAAATTCAAACGCATCTGAATAATAAATGGAAAGGTGCTGACTTGAAGAATGTTTTTTATGTTCCTGAAGCAAGTGCTCATTTGTTTTCTGTGAAAGCTGCTGCACAAAGGGGTTTTATTACAGTACTTGATGAAAAAGGTGTAAATATATATGATAAAAACACTTGTGAATCTGTAATGACTGGGTACTTCAAAAATGGCCTGTATGCACTTGATATACGTGTTATGAAACCAACAAATCCCGTTCAAGTAAACTTAGCAGAGTCAACAGATATGTTGCAAGTGTACCATGAAAGATTTGGTCATCAGCATAAGCAACACGTAAAGAAGGTATTGAAGAAAATGAATATAGACATTGATGGGTGCAAAGAAAGCTTTTGCGATGGATGTGCAATTGGAAAAATGCATAGATTGCCATTCAAATCTAGGATCAATCGATGTAAGTTGTCCAAACAATTGTGGGCAGAAGCATGCAATACTGCAGTGTACATTCTGAATCGTACAGGAAAGTCATCAATTGAAAGTAAAAGTCCCTATGAATTGTGGTATGGAAAGCCAATTGGAAGTTTGAAACATTTAAGAATATTTGGCACTGAATGTTATGTTCACGTGAACAAGAATCTTCGCAGTAAATTTGATGACAAGGCGATACATGGTTATTTAGTTGGTTATGTGAATGACAGGGATGGTTTTAGGATATTGATTCCATTTGAAAGAAGAATCGTATCGAGCCACGACGTACGATTTAAACCTGAGGTTATATGCAATTTGCGAATTGTTGAAGCCAAATCAGTGAACCAACATCAGTCGGAATGTTTTAGTGTGAATGAAAACTCCGAAGAAGTAAAAAGTGGTATATGTGAAATTGTGGAATCTGAGAATATAAAAAGTATAGAAGAAAGTGCGAGTGAAAATCAAGAAGTGAATAGTAGTAGCTAACAATGATATTCAATTAAAATATATGTCGACGAATGAAATGGTGGCTGATATGTTGACCAAGTCGTTAAATTCAAAGAAATTGCAGTTAATCTATAAGAATTTGAATTTAAAATAATGTTTATTTTGTTAAGGTCTATTATTTAGCTTATCTACTTTTCATGTTGAGGGAGAGTGTTAGAATATCCAACATAAAAAGTGGATGTTGTTCTATATGAAGTGACATTGTTGACAGTGCAATGAGTAATGTCAAAAATAGGTAATAAACTACTGTCAGTCAAGTTTTGTATTGTTCTGTATGTAAGAAGGAATAAAGTATAATTGTTGATGGCCAGACGTTTATTGGTGCATATTTCCTAAAGTACATATTTCCTTGTCTCTTGATGTCTTCAAACTAGAAGGAGGACTTCACCTAACTTAAATTATAACAACTTATCTGACCACCTAACGTCGTTGTCTATCTTGGTTGTAAAATTTATTCAATATTACCTCTTGAGATATTAATGCAAATTAAAAAGTAAGTAGGAGTTTTTATGATATTCATTGATCTTGAGAAAGATATGAAGGATTTTGTGGTGAGCATTGAATAAAACAAGAATTCTCTTTGGGTGTGTTGAAACTGTGTAGATATGTATGATTGCATAACAACTAATGGCGAGATGAGTGTAGAACTAACTAATAAATTTAAAGTGTGAATGGGACTGCATCAGGGCTCAATCTTAAACTACTATCTATCCTGATTAGTGCTAAATCACATACCGGGGAATATCAAGAGCATATTCCTTGATGTTTTATGTATGATTATGACATAACTTTGCTAGGAAATATTTTACTACTAGGAAATACTAGAAAACATAGAATCTTGATTTTAACTTACCTCTTCCTCCTAAAATCAGGCAAACTCCTGTTTAGTGGTATTTTATCACTAGCCATTAAATTAAATTGGTTGATCTGATACAACTGCTGCGTTTTTACGAAATCTTTGTTGTCTACTACCAAAGGTTGTCCGTTTTTGCCAGCATTTGGTACTGGATCGAAGTTATTTTTGTTGATAGTTTCGTTAGAAGCTTCTGGAATGTTGTGGGCGATGTTTCCTCTATAGTGACCTACTACTACGCGTACTCCGTGCCTATCGACGTATTCTTCTTGGTATTTTTTCCTTAAAAGAAAAAATCGAGAACATACAAAATAAATAAATTCAAATTCTATTTTTGACAAATTTCACTTCTAGATAACATGGTCTACTATACGGTGGATTCTTCAGATGTTAAAGTAAAACTTAAAAAGAAAAACTTAAGACGGAATAACGAATGTTTATTACTCAGTATTCAGTTTTAAGCTAGTTGTCTCTAACATCTTAGAAGCCAAAATGTGGCGAAATATGTCATGTATATATTTTTTTCAAAAATAGAGTTTATATTTATTTTTTAATTTTATTTTGACTTTCAAACAGTAAAGAGCGGTCCGAGCGTTAAGTGCTGCAATAAAATAATACATTTTGGTCAGCCAGATTTTAAGTATGCTTTCTCGTTCTTAATTCAGGTGTTTCTCTGTCGAATATTTTGTAAGACGCAAATTTAAACTTTATACAGAGTGAAAGACAAAAATGTTATAAACTAACTTCTGATCAAACTACAGATTACTCCATTTGGAAAGCAACAAAACAGCTTAAGATACCTATCATGCAAAACTCTTCTGTTAGAAACAGCGTTAGTAGTTAAGATCATGTTTTTAGATTATCTAAAAATCACATTTCAGCCACATAATGGAGAAAAACTTCTAAATAAAAAATAAACTAAACTAAACTAAATACTAAATAAAAAGATTAAATTGAAATAAACTTTGATAGAACGAAAATCAGCCCTGTTACTTCTAAATAATGAGAAGCAGAGGTAAAACACAACATCAACCCAAAAAAGCACCTGACTTTGACCTCATTACAGATGACGTCTTAAAGCAGCTGCAGCTGCACCAGCATATTGTTATACATTAACATCCCAACTGAAATAGCTTTAAAAAGTGTCAAGACTAGATGGAATGACATCCAAACACATACTTCTCTTCCTCTTGAAGAATTCCTGGAGGGTGTAAAATTCTGCCTCAATTCAACGTTCTTCCAACATGAAAATGAATACTATTGTCAGATTTCTGGAGTGGCCATGGGTTCGCCCATCTCAGCACCAATGACAAACTTAGTAATGGAAATATTAGAAACAACAATCATCTCTAAATTGAAGTACAACGTACATTTCTATAAACTATATGTTGATGACTGCTTAATCTGCATTCAGGGTCATGAAATCGATCATACTTTTTAAATGTTCAATAATTTCCATAATAACATTCAATTTACTCATGAACTAGAAGAAAACAATAAAATTACTTTTCTTGATTTAAGTTTAGAATATAACACCAACAGAATGATAACAACTAACTGGTTTACAAAAGATGTTTGGACCGGAAGATATTTAAATTTTAATACCAACGCACCCATAGCACATAAAAGAGGTGTTGTGTTCAGTCTTACTACAGAGCAATTATTCTATCTAGTCCACAATATCATTTCGCAAGTTTGAGAAAAGTTAAAGATATTCTAGAAAAAAATAATTATCCTCCAGAATATTAACAAGAAGTTATATTATCAGAAACCAATCTAATTCCAATACCAAACCAAAACAAATCCAGACCATACCTAGCAATAATAATAATAATAATAATAATAATAACCTGTGGGAGTTTTTTGTCAGTTCTTCTATCAGGCGCGGCCCCCTGCGAATGGGGGATGCTCTCTGGGTATTCGTAGCGCAGATACCCAGAGGGTAGCAGGGATACCTGCCGTGGAACAAAAACTGACACCTGGCAGTAGGTATAAAATGCACACCCATGATAATGGAGTATAATAATTTATGTTTAGGGTCGCTGCCTGGGGATCGCCAGGGCACGTCTGGAGCCGGCGCTGGACGTGACAGCATGCGGGACGTCGGTGGCAGGGTGTTGAGGAGGCGGGCCCCTGTCATACAATCAGCTACAGCCCAACAAGAACAACAACCACAAGCGAGCCAAACAACAACAAGAGCTCCGCTCGCTGAAGGTGCTGCGCTGGAACATCAGCCGGCGCTCACTCAAGCGGGACGACCGAGGCAGCGCATGAAATGGACTGTGTCCATGAATGAAAATATTTTGCGCTTTTATTATAAGGTGACAAACCTCGGTCAAGAAACGATCGGCTATCGACAAAATCTGTATGCCGAATTTTGCAGAGAGTACCCAGAAATCCAAGTATCTGAACAACGAGTAGCAGATCAATACCGGGTAATTATCAGAAATAATCTGATCCCAGAGACTAGACGCAATAACATCAGAAGCGAAGTCGAACGGGAGATTCATAATCAAGAGGTAGTTGGAAATCAAGCCCTTAACGAAATACAAGAGCCAATTCCTGAGGTTGTCATACAAGAACAAGAAACTCAACCTGATAATACACAGCAGGAGAACGAGTTGCGCGATAGCCTAGTTAACGAAATGGCACGCGCCGTACAAGAGTTTAATGGAACAAACCCACTTAGCAGACCACCGCTACCAAGAGTAAACTCTTGTAAGAAACTAGGAGTGCTGTTACAAATTGTGAACACTGAAGTCCTGCCCAATTATGTCGTGGAAGCCCATACATTGGAATATATGCACACGCTGATTTACTGTGCAGCAACAGCAATTGCTAATGTTATGGGCATTAAGACCAGAACACGACGGGGTACTAATATCGGAGGGGCATATAACAGAGTTGCACCTTGGGAAAAACGGCTGCTAACGAAAATTGAATCATTACGTAGGGACATTGGTCAAATCACGGAATATGTTCGAGGAACAACAAGTAGAAAAGTAATCAGAAGAGCTGAAGAAATAATGATAACCACCGCAAGACACTCACAATATAATCCAGAAAACAACACAGCACAACAGTGCCTGGATACATTAAAACAAAAGCTTTCCGTTTACTCAGGCCGACTAAGGAGATACAAAATTAGTAACAAACGAAAATGTGACAATACGCTTTTTGAAAATGCCGAGAAGGCGTTCTATCGGAAACTCAATTCTACTGCAGAAAGTGCCAATAAATCTTACCCAAGCCGAGAAGAAATCCATGAGTTTTGGGGAAATCAACTTTCCACACCAGCCGCTCTTAACACCAATGCTGGATGGATCGAAGATACGGCGCACAACTGCCAACACTACGTTACTGCTCCCTACGAACCCTTCACCACTGAAGAAGTTTCAAATATTATCAAAGAGCTTCATAACTGGAAATCTCCTGGACCAGATGGCGTTCAGAACTTCTGGCTTAAAAAGTTCTGGAGTATTCATGAGTGCCTATCAGCAGTAATTAATAACACTATTTCTAATCCGCAGGAAATACCATCTTTCCTAACCCAGGGAACAACTTATTTAATTCCCAAAGATCAAAATAACACCCAAGATCCAACCAAGTACCGCCCAATTACTTGTCTTCCAACTCTGTATAAATTGGTCACATCCTGTGTAGCCCGGCGTATCAACCAACACTGTGCTCTAAACAATATCATAGAGCCACAACAGAAAGGATGCGCTAAGGGTTCCATGGGCTGCAAAGCACAACTTATCATCGACTCTGTCATTTCTAACCAAGCATATAGCAAAAAACGGAATCTCTTTACTGCTTTCATCGACTACAAGAAAGCGTTCGATTCAGTGCCACATGAATGGCTTATAGATATATTAAAAATATATAAAGTCGATGATAACATAGTGACCTTTTTAAAACATATAATGTCAGATTGGAAGACAAAAATTCACCTCAAAATACCTGGTGAAAACAATATCGAAACTGAAAATATTGCAATCAACCGGGGCCTATTTCAAGGAAATTCGTTGAGCCCACTGTGGTTTTGTCTAGCGATGAACCCCCTATCCCAGATACTGAACTCAACTAACACAGGTTTTAGCATCAAAAATAACACCACTGTTGTTGCAAAGCTTAATCATCTATTGTATATGGATGATTTAAAACTACTAGCTTCCACTCGAAGCCACCTGGATCAGATGCTAAAAACAGTAGAAAATTTCTCTAATGATATTAGTATGCACTTCGGTCTTGACAAGTGCCGTGTCTTAAATATAATCAAAGGAAAGGTTCAGCCCGGCGGATTCGATATGCAAAACGGCCAGAACATCGAGGCCATGGGTGAAAATGATATGTATAAATACCTCGGAATAAAGCAAGCTCGGAAGATTGACCATAAGCAAATGAAAACTGAGATAACTACTGAGTTTATACGAAGGGTAAAACAGCTGCTTCGTTCACATCTTAACAGTAAAAACTTGTTTAAGGCACTAAACACCTACGCATGTTCCGCGCTTAGCTACTCATTTGGTATTGTTAAGTGGACAAAAACCGATATAGAAAATCTTCAGCGAAAAGTACGAACACACCTCACAAAGGCACAAAAACACCATCCTCGAAGTGCAGTAGAAAGAACGACATTACCGCGGTATTTAGGAGGACGAGGACTTATGGATATAAGTGAGCAACTAGAAAAACAAATTACTAATTTAAGAACTTATTTTCAGGTGCAGGCTGAGACATCTACTCTACATCGCGCCATTTGCGCAGTAGATGATACAACACCGATCAAACTGAGGGAACCAGAAATGCGCATAAACCATCTTACTAAGGACGAAAAAATGCGCACCTGGATGGGTAAACCTCTGCACGGGCGACATCCCCATGAGGTCAGTCAAGACCATGTCGACAATATAGCGTCGAACTATTGGCTGACATCAGGAAAGATGTTCCCTGAAACAGAAGGTTCACTACTGGCCATTCAGGATCAGGTTATACCAACAAAAAATTACCTGAAATATATCGTCAAAGACCCTCAGGTCCAAAACGACAAATGCCGATATGGATGTCAAGCCCAAGAAACCATCCAACATCTTACCGGGGGCTGCCAGGCATTTGCTGCAACTGACTATAAGGAACGGCATGACTCAGTAGGAAAGATCCTCCATCAAGAGATAGCTTTTAAACTGGGACTTCTACAAACAAACCATCTCCCATATTATCAATACGTTCCTGAGAGTATGCTTGAGAATGACAACTACAAGCTATACTGGGATCGCACTGTGCTCACAGACCAAACTGTAGCACATAACAGACCAGATCTCGTGCTAGTTAATAAACTTACAAGACAAACAACACTAATCGATGTGGCGATACCTAACAACAATAATCTGCGTGTTAAGTACAACGAAAAGATCGCCAAGTACAGAGATCTGGAAATACAAATAAGGAGACAATGGAGAATGGAAAGTACCCAGACGATACCTATTATTCTTTCTACCACTGGAGTCATCCCGAAGAACCTTCTAGAAAACATAAGAAAGCTGGGTCTAAATGAACATCTATATAAGATCATGCAGAAAGCTGTGCTACTTTCGACGTCCAGATGCGTTCGAAAATTTTTGGGAGATACACCGATGTACCAAGTCACCTAGGACTCGATAACATGGAAAGAGTCCCACCAGAGCTCAATCCTTTTGATACCGTAGGTATCTGGGATGAGTGAATTTTCCCCTTAGAGGGAGTGTGAGCCGTATGGCTAAATCTGGATAATAATAATATAAATATATAAATAATATCATAGAGCCACAACAGAAAGGATGCGCTAAGGGTTCCATGGGCTGCAAAGAACAACTTATCATCGACTCTGTCATTTCTAACCAAGCATATAGCAAAAAACGGAATCTCTTTACTGCTTTCATCGACTACAAGAAAGCGTTTGATTCAGTGCCACATGAATGGCTTATAGATATATTAAAAATATATAAAGTCGATGATAACATAGTGACCTTTTTAAAACATATAATGTCAGATTGGAAGACAAAAATTCACCTCAAAATACCTGGTGAAAACAATATCGAAACTGAAAATATTGCAATCAACCGGGGCCTCTTTCAAGGAGATTCGTTGAGCCCACTGTGGTTTTGTCTAGCGATGAACCCCCTATCCCAGATACTGAACTCAACTGACACAGGTTTTAGCATCAAAAATAACACCACTGTTGTTGCAAAGCTTAATCATCTATTGTATATGGATGATTTAAAACTACTAGCTTCCACTCGAAACCACCTGGATCAGATGCTAAAAACAGTAGAAAATTTCTCTAATGATATTAGTATGCACTTCGGTCTTGACAAGTGCCGTGTCTTAAATATAATCAAAGGAAAGGTTCAGCCCGGCGGATTCGATATGCAAAACGGCCAGAACATCGAGGCCATGGGTGAAAATGATATGTATAAATACCTCGGAATAAAGCAAGCTCGGAAGATTGACCATAAGCAAATGAAAACTGAGATAACTACTGAGTTTATACGAAGGGTAAAACAGCTGCTTCGTTCACACCTTAACAGTAAAAATTTGTTTAAGGCACTAAACACCTACGCATGTTCCGCGCTTAGCTACTCATTTGGTATTGTTAAGTGGACAAAAACCGATATAGAAAATCTTCAGCGAAAAGTACGAACACACCTCACAAAGGCACA
Source organism: Diabrotica undecimpunctata (assembly GCF_040954645.1). Lineage (NCBI taxonomy): Eukaryota > Metazoa > Arthropoda > Insecta > Coleoptera > Chrysomelidae > Diabrotica > Diabrotica undecimpunctata. The sequence goes on along the minus strand of NC_092803.1, from coordinate 49,533,576 downwards.
AAAACACCATCCTCGATGTGCAGTAGAAAGAACGACATTACCGCGGTATTTAGGAGGAAGAGGACTTATGGATATAAGTGAGCAACTAGAAAAACACATTACTAATTTAAGAACTTATTTTCAGGTGCAGGCTGAGACATCTACTCTACATCGCGCGATTTGTGCAGTAGATGATACAACACCGATCAAACTGAGGGAACCAGAAATGCGCATAAACCATCTTACTAAGGACGAAAAAATGCGCACCTGGATGGGTAAACCTCTTCACGGGCGACATCCTAATGAGGTCAGTCAAGACCACGTCGACAATAAAGCGTCGAACTATTGGCTGACATCAGGAAAGTTGTTCCCTGAAACAGAAGGTTCATTACTCGCCATTCAGGATCAGGTTATACCAACAAAAAATTACCTGAAATATATCGTCAAAGACCCTCAGGTCCAAAATGACAAATGCCGATATGGATGTCAAGCTCAAGAAACCATCCAACACATTACCGGGGGTTGCCAGGCATTTGCTGCAACTGAATATAAGGAACGGCACGACTCAGTAGGAAAGATCCTTCATCAAGAGATAGCCATCAAACTGGGACTTCTCCAAACAAACCATCTCCCATATTATCAATACGTTCCTGAAAGTATACTTGAGAATGATAACTACAAGCTATACTGGGACCGCACTGTGCTCACAGACCAAACAGTGGCACATAATAGACCAGATCTCATACTAGTTAATAAACTAAAGAGACAAACAACACTAATTGATGTGGCGATACCCAACAACAATAATCTTCGTATTAAACAAAACGAAAAGATCGCCAAATACAGGGATCTGGAAATTCAAATACGAAGACAGTGGAGAATGGAAAGTACCCAGACAATACCTATTATTCTCTCTACTACTGGAGTTATTCCGAAGAACCTCCTAGAAAACATAAGAAAGCTAGGTCTGAATGAACACCTCTACAAGACCATGCAGAAAGCTGTACTTATCTCAACATCCAGATGTGTACGAAAATTTTTGGGAGATACTCCAGCATACCAAGTCACCTAGGGCTCGATAACACGGAAAGAGTCCCACCAGAGCTCAATCCTTTTGATACAGTAGGTATCTGGGATGAGTGAATTTTCCCCTTAGAGGGAGTGAGAGCCGTATGGCTAAATCTGGATAATAATAATAATGTCACTAACTCAAACAAATGCTATATATCCTTACAATACAATAATGGATTTTTCGAACAAATGTCAAAAATGTTGGCAAAGTATGATATTATTGTTGGACATAAATCATCAAAAACATCTGGAAAATATTTTTCAACATTTAAACCCAAGGTTAATAAAGACCATCAATAAAATGTTATTTATAAAATAAATTGTAATCACATCAATACCTGCATAGAAGAGTTGTTGCACACAAACAGCCATAGCCAAACATTCTCTAGGAAATAGCCATTCTTTTGATTTTGAAAATGTACATATTTTAGAAAAAGAACAAAATTACAACAAAAGATGCATATTGGAGCTGATTCACATAAAAAAGATCCAAATTCTATTAATAATAAAACTGACATCAAAGATCTTTCCAATATGTATCATAATTTAATAAATGTTGTAAATGCACTATGGAAGATATTTAAGATACGACCCTGAACTACTCTTATTTTAAGATACCTGCCAGATATCATCTGTCAATGTCAGATACCAATTTTTTAATCTATATTAAACTTTTAAAAACTGTAAACATGAAATATAATTGTATAATATACTGTTTTAAAAATAAAGTCCTTATTGAAAATGGCAAATTTGCCGAAACGTTTAAGCAATAGTTAATTAGTTTTATTTACAACAGACCGACAAACCCAGAAAAGAAAAAAGTTTCTACATACACACACACACATAAATATATATATATATATATATATATATATATTTATATATATATATATATATATATATATATATATATATATATATATATATATATATATTATATACATATGTATATATACATTTAGCTGCCATAGAAATTGCTACTTTTCTGTATCTTTTTTTGATGCTTTCTTTTTACTTACCTAAGTATATGTTTAGGATGAATTTCATTTTCTTTTCCATTAAAATATATTCTTACCAAAAAAATCACAGTTAGGATTACAAATAATATCATTGGTAGTGTTTTTTTGAGTCTTCGTCTTATACCAGCAAACATGGTGATCTTAAATGAAATAAAAAATTAGCAGATATAAGCAGTATGGAACATATGGAGCATAAGCCATATGTTCCATACTGCTTACATAAGCAGAAAAAGGTTTGATTATTTATTTATTTATAATCAAGAAACATTTTTTTATCTATAAGTATGTAATAATTGACTCTTCTTTGGGTTACATTCAAGAAGAACAGCTAAATCGAGAAGGAAATTCACGATCTAGGTATTTGTAATGTAGAGCTAAATACCAGAATAGCTATATACAGGGAGAGTTATAAATATTATTACACAGACTTGAATCAGGTTATTTGGACCACAATATGCCCATTAGACCAAATATGGAAGAGATACGAAATGACCAAAAGTTTTGTTGTTTATTTGCCTTTTGTTTGCATATATCAATAGATAACATCGGGCTGCTGAGTAACCGTCAACATTTTCTTGCCTGTATACATAAATCATATTCCGCATTTTTTCATCTGTTAGTTTAGTCGATAGAGTAATAATAGCGTTAAAAATGTAACAATACACTAAACTGTTACAGTAAAAATAATTCACCAAAAAAAGTTTTGACTCAATTTCATTAACATTAATCCCCCACGTGAAGGTCTCCTGTAAAAAAGTTTAAAATTATATTCCCTATCCAATGTTATGTCTCTACGCTGATTTTGATAAGTATTTATAAATATAGAGTGAAATTATTAGCAAAACACAAAGAAGATATTTCAACGTTACACGCACTGTATCTTTTTCCAGAGTGACATTTCAAATTGTAATATTTAGTCAAATGGCCATATTTTGGTGCAAATAACCTAATTCTAGTGCATGTCCCAATAGTTATAACTCATCTTGTATAAATATAGTCATTAAAATTAAAAAATTAGAAATTGACTTTTAGGATATAGACTGAAAACAATACTGAAACATAAGGTGTTGCTTTGGCATTTTAAACTTTAGCCCAAGCTGTGGAGAAAAAAAAAACGTGTATTAATTAGTGAATTTTTAAAGGATTTTTTAAATAAAAGTTTTTATGATTGATGATTTACAACCAACTACAGGAATTTCATTTCATGCAATTAAAATTATACAATATTTTATTTCTTTTTCAAAACTTTAAAAAATAATCTTAAAAATTTTGAAGTTTATTGCTCGTGAAATTGATTAAATATAAAATTGAAACACAACACTTGTTCCAATGAACTAAGTATTCTTTCTTGTTTATAAATAACAAATTTAAATTCATATGTACATCAATTAACTGCCCATTTTCTGTCCACATATAAAATTTATATCCCCTTCAAACGTTTTCTGATCCTCTAATTAACTATATTTTTCTTATTAAATTTGAATTTAGCCGATCAATTTAGTAATAACAAAACTTGTGAGATTGCCTGTAGAGCTCAAAAGTTGATTTTTATGAGTAATATTAACAGTACAAAAACCTTCTAATGCTAATAAGGTTTGCAAATTAATGCTTAAATTTGTTATTGTGTATTCAAAAAACCCTTAGCATAATTTAAAATAAAACACACACGATTGGCCCGATAGTAGCAAACTTACGTGCATTAAACCCTTTTTGCATGCAGGCAGCTTTGCTTTTTCTTTGTCATCATATTCTATTTGCTAAATCCTGTAATATGACATATCGCACGGTCCTGTATGTTAATTCGTTTAGGCACTATAAGCTTAAGGTCTTTTTGACAATTCACTCTCTGACCCCAACTCTTTATTATTTACTTCATGACCTATTTTCTTTCCAACGACTCCTTATACGTCATGATCCATCCAGTCGTTCTCGAGCTGAACGACGTCAGAGTGGAAGTGAAGGGGAGTAGCCCAATCGCCCCAACCTCTACTACAATTTAAACATGGAAGAAAACTTTTTTTAATCTTTGTCTTAACTTCAGCTATACGAAACAATAAGTTAAAAATGTGTGTAACGTGTGGGGAACTTAACTAATTTATAACGCAAAAGTCGCCCCTATTTCAAAGTAATAAATATATTCCTACATAACAATATAATCGACCAAGAACAGAATCCGTTTAGAATTCAATCTCTATCTTAAAAGAAAAAAATGTTTAGGCCCTGCAAAATTTATGAACATTTAAGAAGTTTTATGATCAATTAAACGTATCTCGAAAAAGGATTCACCGATTGGATCTTTCATTCAAAGTATCATTTGATTTAAAATTAAAAGAGCTACAATATTATGCTTTTTGCATAAAAAACGCCCACGCTAAACTCCACCCAAACCACGTCACCATCGACGGTGTAAATGTCTGTCCCCAGTCCCCGACGTCCGCTGTTCCCAGTAGCAGTAATGCATTGATTAGTGATTAGTGCAGTAGTGACCTCGGAAACTCCGAAGAAGACGTCAGAGAAGAGGTGGAAAGCTTGGCGCAGTGCGAGTTAATTAATAGCATTAACCTTAGCTTTAGGTTTGATTTTTTAGTTTAGAATTGAGTACTGATTTTTTTCCGTTTAATATAATCCTCTTTTTACTAATAAGTTCGTGGAATATTATAACATTTTCATTTAAAGAGTATAAAAAAATATATTATATGTAAAATAAATATGATTAAGAGTATGTTCACAAAATTTTCCACTACCCCATATAAAAAATCCATATTTCCATATTGGTTCATGGAAATTGGAAATTGATCCATTTTTAAAGGAGATATGATAAATTTTTCCGAGCGCCGGGGATTTGAAGTATCGAATTTTTTCTCGTCGGACTGATAGAAGAAGAGTTCCTCCACCACCGAGCCAATTCGGCTACTCAAAAAAAATGAGTCAACTTTACTTACGATTTTTGACTATAAATAGAGGTTTTTATAAAATAAAAATTATATCCTCAGCAAATATAGGCCTTTAACTATTAAGCACGTGGTGTTCGTGTGTATTAAGGTATAAAAAATGCTTATTAAAAGCTTAAAATTTTTATTTTAAAGAAGATCTTTTCGGAGTTAAAATCATTCCATCATCAGTTTAATAAAAAGTTGTTAAAAACATTGTATGGCCACATAAAAACATTGGAAGGACATCCGTATTAAAAAATCCTCATGGTATTTATCAAGGTAAATGCAATAGACTGTTAACTTGATTATTAAAAACTGAAAATGGGGGCATCTTACATGAGCCCCTTTAGTTGGTGAGGTTTTATCGACTTACATTACCTCTGATCTGTGCTGGAGTCTTGGGCTAACTGGCAGTTAGCCCAAGTCGATAAAACCTCACCAACTAAAGGAGGTCATGTAAGATGCCCCTATTTTCAGTTTTTAATAATCAAGTTAACAGTATATTGCATTTACAGTCTGTCCCAAACCCTTCTTTCAGTGCGTCACTAATTTTGACGTCATATAGGATTTTAAGAATGTCGAGAATTATTGCATGGCGTTTTAGTTAAATCTGACAGTTGAAGGATCGTAATCGGCTAAATGTGAAAATGTTATTTTTTGAAAATGTGGAGTAAAAACTTTAAGAATTCAATTTTTTTTTAATTTACATATTAGAGGACCCGTCCTGTATAAAAAATTTTATTGTGCATTATATTGGAACGGCAGTTTGTCATAATTCCTATTCTATACACTCCAAGGAAAGTGCTTAATTAGCTAAGATTTATTTATGTATTTATTATTATTTATTACAAACAGAGCTGAAAGTATCTTTAGTAAAAAGATAAAAAAAGTATCTAAGATACTAAAAGTATCTTAGTTACTTTTATTTAAGATACTTTTTGGTTCATTTAAAAGTTACTTTTACTTTAGATACTTCTTAAAAGTATCTAGTATCTTTTATCTTTAAAAGTATCTCTAGATACTAAAAGTATCTTAGATACAAAAAAGTATCTTAGATACAAAATAGTATCTTAGATACTTACTCAGGACCTGAGAAATAGATACTTTTCATGATCCGACAAGCTTCGACCTGTCGCGCCGGCCGTAGCGGGAGAGACGATGTGTATTGTTCTTTGCATCCCGCCCGCCGACCCGCAGCAGTATCCGTTTATCTCGTTGGGTGTGACTCGTTGGAATACCATGTTCGATACTCTGAACCAGATTCTTAAGTCTAAAGAAAAACTGGAATCTCTATACGAAAAATTAAATTTTGCAAAACAAGATCGGCTCAGAGATACTGATCTAAATTATTTAGCAGAATTATGCCAAATACTAAAACCGTTTGACATTCTTCAAGGCGAACAAAATATGTACTACGGTTTCCTTCTAACATCAATCGCAAGCTTGTTTGTTAAAATTGAAAAGCTTAAAACCAAGTTTAAATATGTGGAACCTATTTTGAACGTTCTGACAGTATCTTTAAACTCCAGATTTGAAAAACTTCTTAAGTTGACTAACCAATCTGCAATAATTGCTGCAGTTACTAATCCTTTATTTAAAACACGTTGGCTTACTGCATTTCGAGGAATCAGGAATATCGAAAATGACCTTAGTGAAATTAAGGATTTGGTAATTACAGAAGCTATAAAAATTATGAAGGAAAATGAGAAACAATTAAAACAATTTGATGTAAGTACAAATAACATTACTACTTTAATGAAAAGTAACAAAATGCAAAACGACTTCTTTGAATTTGATATTAACTCCGAATACTCCGATCATCAAACGCAAAACGAAAACACTGGCTATACTGATTTAGATTATAAACGACAAGCTGAGCTGCAACTATTACAATATTTGGCCGATATACCAACATACAAATGTTAAAAAAATATAATATTATAGAACAATTATTTAAAAAGTTCAATACGCCACTACCTTCTTCTGCAGCTGTTGAAAGAATGTTTTCTTTTGCAACTTTTATTAATTCACCCCGACGTCATGCCTTGTCTGATCATACTTTTGAAAATTTAGTTTTACTAAAAGCTAGTGGTTATACTACCTAGTTATTAGCTACCAAAATGTTACTATTTTTTTATATCCTATCCTATTCTGTTTAAAAATTTAATTATGTTAAATGTTCTCGTTTTTAATGCATAATGCATCTTATGCTGTTTTTAACACACGAATTTATGTTTATTTTATATCTTAGATACTTAAAAGTATCTTAGATACTCAAAAGTATCTTAGATACTTGAAAGTATCTAAGATATTTTTACTCTAAATACTTTTCCGGTATTTTGTATCTTTAGATACTTTCACAAAAAAGTATCTTAGATACTTAGTATCTTAAGATACTTTTGCCTCAAGTATCTTAAAAGTATCTAGATACTTTTAAAAAGTATCTTTTACAGCTCTGATTACAAACACTATGGCTAAAATGTATAGTATTTAAACTACTAATGTGAATATTTTTTAGAATAATTTAAAACTTACTTCACGAACGGCAGAAACTGGTAATAAAGTTGTCCCAGCCTCTTTTTCTAATTGAAAATAATTTAATAATTTTAATATTAGTCTTTGTTCATTCTCGGTATATCTCGGCATATTTAAAATATTTTTATGACAATAAATACAAAATTAAATTTTCACTGTAAAATGTCTAAAAATACTATCCTGGAATGACAATTATCATTTTATCAGTTGACATTGTCAAAGTACTGTCACTATCGAGACCATCTGCGTCAAATTATATTTATGCGCATCATTGATTGGATATCTATTTAGCGTATTCTAAACTCCGACCAATTATATATCCGTAAGTAGAATTCGCTTTAATATACAAATACCCGTGAACGAAATATAATTTTCTACGTTCTATGTATAATAATCACAGACTCACGTTTTTTTCTGTCACTTCTAGTTTAATGCGTTAGAGAGAATTCGATAAACTGTGACGCACTGAAAGAAGGGTTTGGGATGAACTATACCTTGATAAATACCATGAGGATTTTTTAATACGGATGTCCTTCCAATGTTTTTATGTGGCCATACAATGTTTTTAACAACTTTTATTAAACTGATGATGGAATGATTTAATTCTGAAAAGATCTTCTTTAAAATAGAAATTTTAAGCTTTTAATAAGCATTTTTTATACCTTAATACACACGAACACCACGTGCTTTGTATTCAACAGGTATACTAGCCACTCCTGGATATTTCCACTTCATGGTTTGTTCCAGTTTAATTTTTATCTTTAACTATTAAATGGCGTCGATTTTAAATCTTAATTGTTATAAACAAAGAAGCTGTGATTTTATAAATAAATTAAGCTAGCTAGATAAGAATCAAGAAGTTAAAAATGTGTGTAATTTAAAGGGAGCGCTGTAGCTTAATTAATTTATAACGCAGAAGTTGCTCCTACTTCAAATCAATAAATAAGAGGTTGAAACATTTTTTAAGTAAGATTTTTAATTCTACATAAAAATTTAATCCACCAAGAAGAGAATCCATTTAGAATAAGAACTCTATCTTCTTTATAAAAAAAGTTATACACTGGACCTGCAAAATTTATACACTTTTAAGAATTTTTATAAACAATTAAACGTATCTCGAAAACGAATTGACCGATCGGATCTTACAAATACTCATTCGATTTATAATTAAAAGAATAAAATACAATGATCTTTGCATAACAAAAATTTTTATAAAAGTTATTTGAAAAACTAAAAATGAAGGAAAATTGACATTTTTTGACCTTCAATCATTAATTTTGCATAAAATAATGGGTCAAATTTAATGTAGCATAGCTCAAATTAAAGCTTTTTATTTGTACTTTCATAATATTGAATTCACTTTACCCTAAAATGTTGATTTGATACAATAAAAATAAAAATAATCAAAAAACACCATTTTTGCACCAAAAAAATAATACCCAACAGTTTGTAGTTGCTAACACTTGGAGGTTACTCCAGCATTGCCCTTCATAACGCTGTGCTGGTTTCAAAAATTCACTAATTAATGCTCAAAATCATTCATTTTTCTGTTTACAGTTTTGACTACTTCCAAAGAATAAAATTTTTAAATAATAATGTAAATTATTGAGAGGCCAAAGCTGCCAAAAAGAAATAGAAACAGTTTTATACGAGGGTGGATTGATATAAAACTAGCCTTTGATAGAAAAAACAAGTTTTTTGGTATTAAATCGATTTATTTCTTAACATAGTCCCCTTTTAGCTCGATACACTTAGTAAGACAATGTTTCATTTTTTTTTATCCCATCCGAATAGTACTTTTGCTCGAAATAGGCCGAAGTTTCAGCGACGACTTCATCATTTGTTGCGAAACGGCGTCCTACGAGCCATTTTTTTTAGGTTAAAAACAGGAAAAACCAAGTTCAACCAATTCATAGCCCAATTCGTGTCATTTTACAATGGCGACGGCCGATCGGTGAGCCGGTGCATTGTCTTGGTGAAAGAGCACTTTTTTGCGTTCCAAACCGGGGCTTTTTCGACGCAATTCGGCATCGAATCGATCCAATAATGCTGCGTAGTACTCACCATTGATTGTTTTTTCTTTTTCCAAGTAGTCGATGTGGATCATACCCTTCGCATCCCAGAAAACAGTCGCCATCACTTTGCCGGCCGAATGTGCACTCTTTGCCTTCTTCGGCGGCCCTTCGCCGCGTTTGCGCCACTGTTTCGACTATTCTTTGGTTTCCGGTGTGTAATAATGCACCCAGGTTTCATCAACGGTAATAAATCGGCGAAAAAAATCCTTCGGATCGCGCCGTATCATCACCAAAAGCGTCTCCGAAGTGGTCACACGTTTTTGCATTTGATCGATTGTCTGCAAACGCGGCACCCATCGCGCGGATAGCCTTTTCATGTCCAAATGATGGTGAATGATGTTGTGTACGCGTTCGTAGGAAATGTTTAGGACCTCTATTAACTCGCGGAGCTTAATTCGACGATCTGCCATAATCATGTCATGGACTTTGTTGATCATTTTCGGCGTGGTGACTTCATTTGGCCTCCCGGGACGCTCATCATCAAAAACACTCACACGACCACGAACAAATTCAGCTTTCCAAAGTTTTACTATTGCTAACGAAGGTGCAACCTCACCATAAACTTCGTCCAGGTCGGCTTTGATTTGCACATTCGTTTTACCCTTTTTGTGGAGGAACTTAATCACCGAACGATACTCGACTTTTTACATTTCTCCGAAAGCACAAAATTTGCTTTGCTAGTTTTTTTTGCTAGTTTATTATTAATCTATCCTCGCAGGTAATAAGTTATGAATATTGTTACCTGTATATTATATTGAGATTATCATTGATATATCACTGTTTTAAACATATTTTTGTAGCAACTCGTATGGTTAAACTCGTAGAGCATTATGTAGACCTACTCATTTAGGTGCTGAAAAATGCTATTCATCGTGTATTACCTAAAAAATATTATAATTTTACATATAAAGGATATTTCACGAATATGTGACTGTTTTGGATTATCTAGAAAGCAAATTGCTCTAATGAGAATATGAATCAAGTTATTTCTAAATTGATTTAAAAAAATCCTTTTATGATCCTTTTTTACAGTATTAATAAGAAATTATTTACTGTAAATCCTTTTGATATAATTTATATGCACCGCACATTTTACGTGGAAATGTTTGTTTGCTTAGCAGTTTTATCTTTTTGCTCAACATTATAGAAAGTTTTATGTCAACAAAGTTATGAAAAAATTAGATTTTTGAAATATATATTTTTGTTTTATATTTACCAGAAAATATTTGTTATAACCAGATTAGTTATAACCTAGAATTTGATGTGGTTCTAATCAGTTACCTCTGAAAGATTATTATAAGCGTAGATATTTATTGAATCCCTCATAGCATGTACTTGGGTTTTTGATCATTCGAAGAAACTGATACCTTACTTTAGCGATACTCCCAAACCAGCTGCAAACTAATGGTAACCTAATAAGTTTGTCATAGTAGTACTTGTGATTGGAAATAAATAGTTTGTTTATGTATAAACGTGTGTGTGATGAATTGTGTATTAGTGAGATAAAACTCAAGTCAGTTTTGTACATAAAAGTAAAGATCTTCCTGAGGGTTTTAAGTTGAAACATTATATATATATATATATATATATATATATATATATATATATATATATATATGTTACGGTCAATGTGATAAGTCCGGTCTGTATTAATAATAACCGGTAAATATTAATAATAACCTTAGCAGTTGGTCAATGTGATTAATATTGCCTTTATAATTAGATTAACCGGTTATTATTAATACTATCCTAACAGCTCTGATAAATGTAATGAAAACGCATTTTGGGCTTCGCTACTGTTTATTTATGAAACTTGGTAATGAAGTTAAACACTTAAATAGAACTTATTAATCATAAAACCTAACTAGACATGAAATAAGTAAAAACAGACTCGAATTTGGTAATAAAGTTAAACACCTAAACATAATTTATCAATCAAAAAAACCTAACTAGACTTGTATTTGGTAACAAACAAGTAAAAATAGACTTGTATTTGGTAACAAAGTTAAAACACTTAAACGACATTTCTCAACCAAAAAAACCTATTTAACTAGACTTGTATTTGGTAACAAAGTTAAAACACTTAAACAACATTTATCAATAAAAAAACCTAAATAGACATGTAATAAGTAAAAACAGTTAAAACACATAAGGGGAAAGGCGCAAAATGTCTCCTGTCAAAATTTTCAATGTGTTTTAAATGTATTCATTTTTTTTTAATCCTGAGAAAACTAATAAGTATTTTTAAAAAATTTAAACGCAGAATGAAAGATTACGTTATTACCGAGGGCCTCAAGTCCATCAGAATAAATAAATGTCTTTTGAATAAAATATTTGCAATTAAAAATAACTGTAACTTATTAAAATAAACATTATAGAAGTTTTCAGGGACTTTTTGCCCTCGGTAATCATGTAGTCCCTCATTTTGCCTTTAAACTTTTCAAAAATATATATTAGTTTTCTTAAGATTCGAAAAAAATAAATACATTTAAAGCACATTGAACATTTTATCAGGCGACATTTTGCGTCTATGGCCTTAAACAAAATTATCAATTAAAAATCCTAACTAGACATGTAATAAGTATTAACAAACTCGTATTTTGGCAATATATTTAGACAGTTAATCAGAACTTATCAATCAAAAAACCTAACTATACTAAATTTGCAATGAAGATGCAGTAGAAATTTATAATGTATAAATTTTGGAAATCATGATTTGGGATTTACAATGTATATGGGTACATTGTAAATTATGATTCAGGAGTACTCCTAGTAGCATTTAACGGGTATTGGTTTGTTTATTTCTACTGCATCTTGATTGTAAATTTAGTATAGACATGTAATAAGTAAAAACAGACTAGTATTTGGTAATACAATTAAAACACTTAAAATTTATCAATCAAAAATGCCTTCCGACCACTGACTCGTTTTGTTTGTTTCCAGCCATGTGGCCAACATTTTTTCGATATCTTGGTTCGCTCTCTCTACCGAACCTTGCGACTGGCTGTGTCTGGGTTTTCCATGGACATATTTCAGTTCGTCCCACATACTACAGACTTCTTCAATAATCTTATTTGCGAATTCTCAACCATTATCACTGTGTAAAATGTGTGGAGCTCCAAATATGGTAAACACTTTCAACAAATGATACGCAACATCTTCGGCACGCTTGGTTTTTAATGCTCTGAGCTGGACAAATTTGGTAAGATGGTCTTGATAGACCATAATAAATTTATAGTCACCATCCGCTTGTGACTGCATGTCAATAAGATCGACTTGACATCTCGAAATTAAAAGCACTACTTAAAATTGGCTTCACAACGAGTCCTTTTTTTTGGAATACTCATTTTCTTTTGACACCGTACACAAAGATTTAAGTAAAACTTGACAAACTCCATAGTGATGTTCTTATATTTCGTCTTAAGTTCTTTCATCATTCTGTTGCGGCCCCCATGTCGAATTGAAATATGAGTCTCGTGAATGATATCGAAAGTTTTCTCCATAAATAAATAATAAACAATAGGATCTCTGTCGTTTTTTACTGACACAACGAGTTTCTCGACATTACCAATTTTTACAATATGATAACCGTGATAACCGTTGATATTGTTACGATAAATTCTGACCCAAAACCGTAAATATATTTATTACTAATATTTTCATTCATTCACGTATTTTTTAGGTAATGCCTACCTGACACACGATGGGTCCCCCTTTGTAATAAAAACAACAATTCGAACCTTCTGGAGACAAGCCGATTTAACCATACCGGTTCTGAGAACAATTCGCCGCTCTGTCTAGAAGGCCGTAGACGTTTCTAGTCTAACAGTAGTGAATATATAACAGGACTTTTTGGAGAATAGAAAACAGTTAATTCTGAAGACGCGCTCGCGATAAAATGTTACGTTCGCTTTTTAATAAATTATGTATATTTAGTGATAAATAAATTAATATCAGTTATTGTGCTTTTTAATGAATTAAGATAAGAACAAGACATTATAAATTAAATAGACATAAATAAATATCACAACAATATTCTTCAGGTGTTTTGTGAGAAGTCTCTTGTCTTTGGTTGTTTTAACTTTCATTAAAAATGCATAATACTCATCTCTGGCGAATAACTGATGATTGTTTCCTTTTCCAGATTTAAACGTATCAATTTGATCACTAAATCGTGCTTTCATGGACTCGAAATCACTCATTGTAAAATAAGTTAGTAGGTATGCACAGAACACTCGAAACTTCACACCGCTTGTTCAACTAAACAAAAATGTTTTACAATGACACAGAACCGCTTCCGACTACAGATTTACTATCACTGTGATAATACTCGCGCCTTATTTTAACACTGGTATGTCGCAGTGACTAATACACTTACCTCCACCCCGCAAGCTTCTAAGAACTTATTGGTACTCAACATTTATCACGTTTACCGTTTGAATACGAGATTTATTAATAATAACCGGTCAATGTGATTACTTCTGGTATATTTATTACTTTTACCGAGCTATTCGGGTTGTATTAATAGTAACCGGTAATTATTAATAATTCCCATTTAATTATATCTACCGTAACATATATATATATATATATATATATATATATATATATATATATATATAGAGAAAAGAAATTTAATCTTTGCAGATTAGTTAAATAGTAAACTCTTAAATATTGGGGAAATCTGCAAGAAATACTCTAATGTGTATCAATTGTTTCGCCGAACGTTTTCGCCAAAGAGAATTAATTTGGCTTCTTCAGGGCTGAAAGAGAATAAATTATAATTAGCTACCATATATTATCTATTAAAACATTATTGATCTTACCGTAACTTAGAATTGTAGAGTTAGAATATTAAAAAACTTTGCTAGTAACATAGTGGTGTTTTTTTGTTACTATGTGCAAAAAAAGTTTTTTTATAAGAATTGAAATGTATGGTAGCTTCGAACTTGACACGTAAAGGCTTACCCAAGGTTAATCGAAAAACCCAATGCAACTACATTTAAAAGGAGGTAATTCTTTGAAATGTCGGCAATAACTAAATTTTTGATTTTTAGATAGTTAAAAGTGAGGTTCTGTTTAAGCCAGAACGCAAGCGCTGACAACTTCATTATCGTTGGTATGAATCTTTATGTCGTTAAGGTTCATTGGTAAAAAACGAATGAATTTAAATCCCAGTAAAGGGAAATATTATTTTGATTTTCTTTATTTAATTATATTATATTGTTCATGTATTATTGAATCTTATTGAGACGTATCTAAGAAAAGCAAGGGAATGTTATATATTTTTTGTTAATGAAAATTAATTATAAAGGTATGTTAGTTGTTAATGGATATATCAGTCAAGTTAGTAATCTGTGATATAGTATTGTTCTTGGTATCTGATTTAAGTAACAGGTGGTATATATCGCTTAGATTCTTGATGTCACTCTTAACATTAATGGAGAAATCGTTAAGAAAAATATAAGACATTTCAATGAACTCTCTTTTAGATTTATTGTTCTCACGGTGGAGAATTGTGGTGTTGGTATAGTCCATGAGATGACCAGTGGAATGGACATGTTTGGCTAATGCACAACGGTCAGGGTGAAGTCGAGAATCACTTTTGTGTAGTGTAATACGTGATTTCAATAATTGAGATGTTTGACCGATGTAGGAATTGTTGCAAGAGAGACATGGAATGTTGTAGACAATATTACTAAGCCTATCTATGGGAGTCTTATCTTTTATCTTAGAATAAAGATTATTAATTGTTAGGGCTGATCTACAAGCTACATTAAGTTTAATGTTGTGAATGATGTAAGTAAGTGATGTAAGTAATGATAGATCCTATGTTTCACTTACATCCAATCCCACTTCTTCTCTGCAAAGGAAATGCAATACATTAATCGCATCCTTAGCCTCTTCCAATGAGATTGACCGTAACACAAAGAAAAAACTAACAACATATAATGGGAACATTGCAAAGTTTTATGCTTTGCCAAAAATCCACAAACCAACACTATCGGTTCGTCCCATAGTAGCTTCCATTGGAACACCCACTGAAAATATCTCAGCTTTTGTTACAGACATACTTACTAATGCATATAATTATGAAAGTCAATATTACATTAAAGATTCTTTTGAGATGGTAAATAAATATAATGGCTACATACTTCCATCAAATTATGTCCTCGTTAGCCTTGACGTTGTATCCTTATTCAGCAATGTTCATCTAGGAATATGTTTGACATCAATAGAGATCAACTGGGACCGTATTAGAGGTTGTTGTTCCATGTCTTACGACAGATTCATCAGCATCGTCGAATTTCTCTTTAACAACACTTACTTCTCATTCAATGATAAATTCTATCAACAAACTTTCGGTACCCCTATGGGAGCTAAGATTTCTCCTATCATTGCAACTTACGTTATGGATTATGTATTAGACTCAGTCATTCCTTTACTATCCTTTAATATTCCATTTATTAAAAAATATGTTGATGATATCATTTTGGCTATACCCAATGACAAGGTAGATGAACTATTAGACACTTTTAATGGTTATGACCCCTACATCCAGTTCACTATAGAGAGGGAAGATGGTAATTGGTCCGTCCCCTTTCTCGACATAAGGATGATCAGGGAAACCAACAACATCAAAATAGATTGGTATCAAAAACCGACCCATTCTGGTAGATACCTTAACTACAACTCATACCATAATAATTCTACCAAAGTCAACCTAATCAAACAGATGAAAAATAGAGTAATAAAACTATCAGATCCTTCATTTCATACAAAAAACCTACAAATCCTACAGAAACTTTTTATTTCAAACGCTTATCCAACACCATTAGTTAATAAGATTTTGTTTAATACTATCCATGACGAAGATATTTCACCTTCCTTTGCGACTAACAATGCTGATCCTGATGTCTTAAGTGGGAGCCCAGTCTCTGATACTCCTATAAACAAATATTTTTCATTACCATATTTCAGAGATATCACTCCGGGGTTAACAAGGATTCTGAAAAGTGTTGAAAATAGCTTTGGCAATAATAATAACAACATTAAACTTAATGTAGCTTGTAGATCAGCCCTAACAATTAATAATCTTTATTCTAAGATAAAAGATAAGACTCCCATAGATAGGCTTAGTAATATTGTCTACAACATTCCATGTCTCTCTTGCAACAATTCCTACATCGGTCAAACATCTCAATTATTGAAATCACGTATTACACTACACAAAAGTGATTCTCGACTTCACCCTGACCGTTGTGCATTAGCCAAACATGTCCATTCCACTGGTCATCTCATGGACTATACCAACACCACAATTCTCCACCGTGAGAAAAATAAATCTAAAAGAGAGTTCATTGAAATGTCTTATATTTTTCTTAACGATTTCTCCATTAATGTTAAGAGTGACATCAAGAATCTAAGCGATATATACCACCTGTTACTTAAATCAGATACCAAGAACAATACTATATCACAGATTACTAACTTGACTGATATATCCATTAACAACTAACATACCTTTATAATTAATTTTCATTAACAAAAAATATATAACATTCCCTTGCTTTTCTTAGATACGTCTCAATAAGATTCAATAATACATGAACAATATAATATAATTAAATAAAGAAAATCAAAATAATATTTCCCTTTACTGGGATTTAAATTCATTCGTTTTTTACCAATGAACCTTAACGACATAAAGATTCATACCAACGATAATGAAGTTGTCAGCGCTTGCGTTCTGGCTTAAACAGAACCTCACTTTTAACTATCTAAAAATCAAAAATTTAGTTATTGCCGACATTTCAAAGAATTACCTCCTTTTAAATGTAGTTGCATTGGGTTTTTCGATTAACCTTGGGTAAGCCTTTACGTGTCAAGTTCGAAGCTACCATACATTTCAATTCTTATAAAAAAACTTTTTTTGCACATAGTAACAAAAAAACACCACTATGTTACTAGCAAAGTTTTTTAATATTCTAACTCTACAATTCTAAGTTACGGTAAGATCAATAATGTTTTAATAGATAATATATGGTAGCTAATTATAATTTATTCTCTTTCAGCCCTGAAGAAGCCAAATTAATTCTCTTTGGCGAAAACGTTCGGCGAAACAATTGATACACATTAGAGTATTTCTTGCAGATTTCCCCAATATTTAGGAGTTTACTATATATATATATATATATATATATATATATATATATATATATATATATATATAATGTGAGAAAAGAAAAACATGTTTCTGTACAGACGGTGTTGAAAAATATAAAACACAGAAATACATTCGAAATTCCCAGTGTGAGTCTCGGGAGAGTTTTGAAACAAATGGGGTTTAGGTTCTAAACGGAAGACAATAGAAAAGCCTTGTGTGAAAGAGCTAGTGTAGTTTACAAGAAAATCGAGTTTTAAAGAAACTATAATAATTTTAAAAAGAACATGCTTCATTTATTTAAATCAAGAGTATAAAATACATAAAACACACCGATACTGAGGGAAAGAGATATATTGTATTGCACGTAAGTGGAAAATTTTATTGATGGCGCGAATCGTGTGGTTCATTCAAATCAAAATCGGCTGATTATCACGATAACATGAATACAGAGATGTTTGTGAAATGGTTGAAAGAAAAACTGCTTCCCAATTTACATGAACCATCTGTTATAATTTTGGATAATTCCCCATACCATTCGAAAATTTTAAATAAGCAATCAACAAATTCCTGGATAGTGTATAAAATAAATTATTAGTTAACGAATGAAAATATTTCATTTCCTCAGGATTCTTTCAAGCCAGAATTACTAAATTTAGCCAAAAGGAATGTAAAACCAAAAATATTTATAGTATACGAGATATAGTAACTTTGGACATAATGTGTTTAGACTGCCCCTTGTCATTGTGAATTAAATTCCATTGAACATATTTGGGAAATAGCAAATTTTAGTACGCTAACTATATTGGCCGTAACGGTTACAGTACAGAGCAAAGTGTTCAACCAATGCATCCTTCCTATCATGACATATGGATGTCAAACCTGGACCCTAACCAAGGCAAACATGAATAAACTAGCCACAACAGAAAGAACAATGGAAAGAGCAATGTTAGCTATACGACTGTCAGATAAAAAGAGGAACGACTGGGTAAGATCCAAAACAAAAGTCGAGGACATAGCAACAAAAATTGCCTAACTTAAATGGAGCTTCGCGGGCCACACTGCTAGACAAAAAGACCAACGTTGGAATACTACAATACAACATTGGAGACCTTACGAAAGTAAACGACCAAGAGGAAGACCACAGATGAGATGGGTTGATGACATTAAAAGAATAGCCGGAACAAATTGGAAATATGTTGCTCAGGATAGAGACCGATGGAAGGAGTTGGGAGAGGCCTATGTCCAAACATGGACGACAGAAGGCTAAGAAGAAGAAGAAGAACGGTTACAGTGACGCAGTAGTTTGCTACTCCTATAATTTGGGAAAAAAATGTGCGAAAACATAAAAAGTTAATAGAAGAATGTTGGATGTGTGAAAATTGTATCGAAGCAATTAACCCAGTCATTATTTACCATCCAAATGAAAAAACCAACGACAGAGACCATGAATATGAATTTAATTTTTGATTACACTGTGAGGTAATAATATATTTTTCATTTTCTTATTAAGAAATATGGTGAGTAACCAACCCCCAGAGAAAAAGCAAATATTGGCATAAGGTAGATTTTGATCTTCGAGCTATTTGTTACATACTGTTAAAATTTCAACCAAATCAATGCATATAAACAAATTTAGGGGTTTTCTAGAATATATAGAAAAATCTAGAATAAAGAATGGTGCGAGAATCACAGAAATATAAAAACTAAAAATTCAAAAACTAATAA
This sequence comes from Diabrotica undecimpunctata, assembly GCF_040954645.1. NCBI lineage: Eukaryota > Metazoa > Arthropoda > Insecta > Coleoptera > Chrysomelidae > Diabrotica > Diabrotica undecimpunctata. The sequence goes on along the minus strand of NC_092803.1, from coordinate 49,514,072 downwards.
AATTAAAACATGAAAAAGGGAACTGTACACATGATAAAGGTAGAGATAAAGAAAGTGGTAGTAACATTTGGAGACATAATAAGTAGGAAAAATGTGGATATAAATAAAAATAATCAGCTAACACGTTCGTTCATAAAAATAATTTTTAAAAAAGAAATAATAACCTTCTCAAATTAACCTACAGGTACCAGCAAAACCAGAAGGCACTAGCCGAGGGGATGGTTTTGTGCACTGAGATGTCAAACCACATACGAGAAACTTATTACTATCTGTACTTACCACACATGATATAAAAAACTTTATGAAACTAGCAATTAAAAATGAAACTGTAATAATCAACGCGAAGTAGACTCCTTTCTATAATAAACCATCACTTCTTACTCAAGAAACTAAAGTTACACAACGAAAAAGTTACTAATATCGGATGTTGTGTGTAGTACCTTATCTCTCTCATACACAATACTCGTAAATTGTGCAACAAATCGGAACCTAGTCGACCATATGCGTTAGTCTCGGTTCCGCGAGTACTCATATCCAGTCAATTCTAGTAGTTTACCTTAAGTATTGTATACTCCAAGAAATTGATATTTTTAAAGATTTGTTGGTCGACTATAATTTGTCAGTTCGAGCTGATAGTACCAAGGCTAGTTCCTGTTCGGATCAGTGACCGTGAACTCTTTGCTACCAGTCTGTGGCTGATAGAGAATAAGAGAATCTCCTTATAAATCTCGACTTGCAGAGAACTAGACACGTTTCAAGAAGTCGAGGATTTTATCGTTTAACAATTTTTTGGATTAGGTATTATTTTGTTACAAAATAGTAAAATTGCAACGATAAAGTAATAATGTTAAAATATTTCATCATTTTTATTTTAATATCGATTAACGCATTTTTTTTATATTGATGAATAAATCATTGTATTGGTATTTACATAAATGGGGACGTGTTCGAAAAAATGCTTGGACATGTTGACTCGTATTTTTTGTTCAACATAAACTTTTTATACAAGGTGTAGCATGTTGCCGATATACCAACTTTCTTAGACATATAATATATATATATATATATATATATATATATATATATATATATATAATATATATATATATATATATATATATATATATATATTTATATATATATATATATATAGGTATATATATATAAATATATATATATATATATATATGTATATATATATATATATATATATATATATATATATATATATATATATATATATATATATATATGTATATATATATATATAGGGATTAAACATTGGTATAGGTATCGGAGGAGTTGTTCTTTTGCTGTTAAGACCAAACCATTAAAATCTCCGGTAAATGCCTAACTGATAGTGACGAATGGGTCACAGCTGATCTAGCCAGCTCTACCAACGACTACTACCTCGTACGTCCACGAAGACATAAGTCGCGTAATCCCCGGCAATATATGGCGTATTATGGGAGTACGTGATATAGCAGAAGGAGGAGGATGAAAGACGAGTTTCGACGGAATATAATCGGAACATACTAGCAAACCCTTACCAACCCGCACTGAGGAAGCATGGTAAGGTACGCCTCACAATCCCTAACATGAACGAGACATTCAAATCATGACCCCCATTCTCCGTAGGCACAAATGGCCCCAAAATGGGTAGCTTTCGGGATCAAGGCAGGAGGGCAGAGAGTGCTAAGAATCTGCGGAGTCTAAACCGCTACCCAAATAAAATAACAACGTTATATATAGCGACATATAATTAACGTTCGCTATCAAATAAATCCAGACTTGTAGAACTGTAAAAAGAAACAGGAAACATAAAATGGGAAGTCATCAGCGAAATAAGACGGAAAAATGAAGAGCTATTGGAATTAGCATCAGAAAACACATTCTACTACCGAGGCGCATCAACTGACAAAACAGGCTGTATTGGGTTCCTAACCAACAAGAAATGGAATCGAAGAATAGCAGAAATAACTATGTAGTGAATAGAAGAGAAATGTTCAAAGCAATGAAAGAGCTAGGAATACCAAATCAGTTCGTAAATTAACAAAACTAACTTTTGAAAAAGTTTAATGTAGAGTACGAATTCAGGGTGAATAGAAAACGCTGTACGAGAGGCGTAGTAGCATTACAAGAACCAGCTACAAAAATGGGTTAATAATAAACACCAACAAAAGGAAATATATGGAAATAAGCACGCAACCACAAATTCTATGACCACTTGTTATAGAAAACGACGTTATCTAAGCAGTTAACGAATTTGTATACCTGGGAGCGCTGAAAACAATACTGAAAACACTGAAAATAATACTACCGCAGAGATAAACCGTAGAATTTGCACGGTCAACAGATGCTATTTTGGGCTCAATCTCCTCCATAAATCCACAATTAGATCGAGAAATACAAAAATAAAACTCTACAAAACAATAATACGCCCAGCCCTAACATATGGTTCAGAGACCTGGACTCTATGATTTCGTAAAACATATTAAGATCTGAGGACATTTAAGGTGGATAGGGCATGTAATACGGACGGAACAAAATGACCCAGCTATAAAAACGCTCCTTGATAGACCCATTAGTCAGAGAAGAAGAGGAAGACACAGAATAAGGTTCCTTGATAACATCGATGAATACATGAGAAATTTGGGAATACCCTCTTGGCGGAGAAAGACGATGGGTAGGGATGACTGGAGAGAAATTGTTGAGGATGCTAGGACCCACGCAGGGTTGTAAAGCCAGAATGATAATGATGCTTATTATCTGGTATTATTTTAAAGATTAAGTTCAAGATAACACTTCGCTTATTTCTGTTCCATATTCTTCTTCTTCTTATGGTGCCCTATCCAATTAGTGAATGTTGGCGACAATTCTGGCATACTCCTCTCGGTCTTGTGTGACTCTAAAGAGTGCATGAGCATCGAGGTTTGTCCAATCCCTTATGTTTTTAAGTCATGAGTATTTCTTTCTTCCGATGCCCCTTTTTCCTTCTATCTTGCCTTCCATAATAAGCTTTAAGAACTGGTACTTGGAATTTCGAAATATATGACCCAGATAAGCAGTTTTTCTTCTTTTTATTATTGGGAGCAATTCTCGTTCTCATTCGTGGCCCATTCGATTTAATAATTTGACATTTGTTGTGTGATCTGTCCAGAGAATTTTAAGTAGTCTTCTAAATACCCACATTTCAAAGGCCTCCAATCGGTTCATCACATTGGCCTTTATGGTCCAGGTTTCTACACCATATAGCAGTATGGAGTAAATGTAATATTTTACAAAGCGATATCGAAGCGTTAAGTTAAGGCTGCTGTTGCTTAGCAAGGTTCTCATATTAGTAAATGTTGTTTTGGATTGCTCAATCCTGCTACGTATCTCTATGTCTGGATCTAGATTTTCAGTTATTCAACTACCGAGATATCTGAACTTGGGGACCTTTTGGATGTTCTTATTGTTTACTCTTATATTTAATTGCATATTTCGTGTTCTACTAACCACCATTACCTTCGTCTTGTCTATATTAATCTTCAAACCCAGTCGTTCTCCTTTAGTGTTTATTCTATCTATTAGTCGTTGTAGCGCTTCTTGGCTATCAGCTATTATGACTGTATCATCAGCATAGCGAAGATTACTAATAGTCTGTCCGTTGATTTTGATCCCATCTTCAGTGTCACTTAAGGCTCTATCGAAAATCGTTTCAGAGTAAAGACTAAAAAGGAGTGGTGACAGAACACAACCCTGTCGTACACCTTTTTCGATTGAGAAATATGATGTAGATTCCAGTCCTACTCTCACAGATGCCACTTGATTCATATAAAGTTTCTTTGTGATTTTAAGGTCATTTTTATCTATCGAACGTTCCTGGAGCAATCTTACTAATTCTGAATGATTAACACAATCGAACGCTTTCTGGTAATCTATAAAGCATGGGAAGACATCTTTTTGCTGATCACTACATTTCTGAAGTAGGACAGTTAAGCTATAAAGTGCTTCTCTTGTGTCAAATCCTTGTCTGACTGAAACCGAACTGTGTGTGGCTAGAGAGTGTGGCTGAATAAGCTGATCATTCGGAATTGGTCGCAACTATTAGCGTTTGGCTTTTTTGGGATCGGTATAAAGGTTGATTGAAGCCAATCCTGTTGTATTTGACCGGACCCATAAATGTCATTAAAACGATCTACCAAGGCGTCTATATTGTCTTCACTCAACATTGTTAGAACCTCTATGTATATGTCGTCTGGGCCTGGTGCTTTTCCCCATTTGCTCTGTTTGATTGCCCTTACAACTTCTGACTTCAATATTTTGGGGGAGGGTTCACTTTTATACTCACTTTCAGAGTTCCATATTCTTAGTTTTCCGTAAGTTTACTTCCAGAGATACATTAATTTTAGATTTCTCGAACGGTAATTTTATGACTTTATTATAGCCCTGTATAGATACAGTTGTTTTTTAGTTTTCGGATATAAAACTGAACATTTGTTTATTACCCTTCTATTCCTAGAATTAAATTTCCGTACCACTACAAGCGAGTATTCCTCGGTGAACTATAAATTAATTTAAGCTCGTCCGTTTTCCAGCGGTCTTTCCTCATCCAGACGCTCCGCTCCTTTCGGCTTTCCAGCAGAAAAGTCGACGCTTTGTATCAGGACACCAGAAAATGCTAAAGATAGAACGATTTTCATCCCCTCTTCGAAATTTAAATAAAAACAAGGCACGTGCCTCCTACTTAATGAAACATTAGGTACACATATTGTCTCCCCTTCAAATACACAAAAACATACATGTACAAACGTTATGTTTGTGGCTTCCTATTTTTTGCGTTTGTATATACTCTCAGAACGAGTGAGTGCCATATGGCCACGACATGGGACAGCTGGAACAAATACCAATTTGAAGCGTGTGTAGAATGTCTATTATTTTTTGAGTTTACTTGAATTTGTATCAATATATCACCACTTATTTATGAACATTATAGGCTAATCTAACGGTTCCAGAGTACACAAATATTCAGAAAACTATCTATACATAATTTTTTTTAATTGTCGTTCGGGGATTTAAATTTTTGTACCCAGCTACCGTTTAGGGTGTGGAGAAATAATTTGTTTATACTAAATACAACAAAAAACTAAAAATTCAATAAAAAAGGATATATTAAAATGTATTCAAATCTGAGTGTACCACTATACGAAAATTTGTTCTTAAGCGTCTGTCGCAATTTGATAGAAATATTGCAATTTACTTCTCATATCAAACAGAATATGTCAGTCGTTATATTATATATGTTTATAACATAACAACAAATAAATAATAATAAATATATAACATACAGCTGGTTTTAGATAATACTGAGTTTTTTAGTTGATAATTTACTGAGACAAAAGATATAGGAATACATAGTAATTTTATTAGTGACAAATGTTAATGAAATGTTTAACGACGAAGACTTTTCTAGCAGTGGGGGATCCAAGGGGGAGGGTCACGGGGATCATGACCCCCCAAACAAAATTAAATATCATTTATTCTAGGAGTAAGTTTAGAATTATGCGGAAACCTTTTTACATTGCTCTTTAAAAAATCAACAATTCTGAATACAGTAATACCTCGACTAACGCTACCCCCACTTCCGCAAATTCAGAGTTACGCGATTTTCAAATTTTGTCAATTCGTCATTTGAGTGCCATAGAATCGTTCGATTATATCGATGAAACAGAATTACCGCTCACACATTATTGCTCATTCAATGTACATGACATGACTTTTCGCACGAAATCAGCACATTTTTATTTTGTATTAGGTATTTCTTATCTTCAGTTTTGTCTACGAATTGGTTGTTTGTAATTTGAATATGTATTATAATTGTTGAGACTGTGTGCTACATTTTATAATTTTTCTATAATAAATATCAAAGTGAATATTGTTGTTGCATTAGCTCTGTCTGATACGTTAGTGAATACAAATAAAGGAACTGGGGGCTGGTGTCCAAGGTATTTGTGAAACTCGTTGGGTTGAAAGACATAGAAGTCATCTTTAGTTCCAGGGCGAATTAATCATCAAAATATACAACGCTCTTGAAAGAATTTCTACGTGGAAGGACAGTAAAATGTCAGCTGATGCATTTTCATTAATGCAAACTATTAGGAGTCCAGAATTTCTCATTTCATTACTTTATCTTAGTGATGTTTTAGGTACAACTGTATCACTTAGTCGTCTTCTTCAGTCACCAAAATTAGATTTGAAGAAGGCTACTGAGGCCATAGAGTTCACTAAACGCATTGTTCAAAATAAAAGATTAAATGCTGAATCTGTTTTAGCAAACTTTACTATAAAGTAAAAAAAATAGCTGAACAACTAGACATTGAATTGAAGATGCCTCATATAGTTTCCTGTCAAACCTGTCGTCAAAAAGAAACCGGCTAACTCTTGCGAAGAATATTTCCGAAGATCTATTTATTTACCCCTTTTAGACAATATCTTAACTGATTTAGAAGAACGACTTTCACCGAAAGTTATGAATCTATTTAATCTTCGAGTTGTTTTACCTAAAACTGATAACACACTATACATTTACAGAAGCTGCATTAAAAAAATTGTTGACACCTTCCAGGATATTATTGTACCATCTACTGCATATTCCACAGTAGAATAAGAGTTTTCAATGTGGATTCAAAAGTGGAAAAGAGTCGTGCAAAATAATTGAAAACTTTCTGATTATATTTTAGAAGTAGGTATTAGAAAACTGCGATATTTATATGTATCCAAATATCAGAATATTTCTGCAAATATTAATTACACTGCCAGTCAGTGCAACAACAGCAGAGCGTAGTTTTTCTACGCTTAAGCGTCTAAAAACTTGGCTTAGAAATAGAACTTCGAAGGAAAGGTTAACTGGTTTAGCACTCAACAATGTGCATCCTGAAATTTCTCTAGATGTTGATGAAATCATAAAGCGATTTGAAAAATCGGATAGGCGAAAATAATACATTTTATAAAATTATATATTTATTTATCTTATTCTTATAGTATTTTTAATCACTGAACTTTTATTTACCACTCGGTGCCGGCTGTTGCTTACAATTCGTGAGAAAAATTTCAATACCGAGTAAAAAAATATTTCACTTACTTGTAGCCTAATATGTCTAATTATAGAAATAACTATTCTTAAATTATATTATGTTTTTTGTTGAATAAATTGATTTAAATAAAATGCTGTTTACACTTCTTCTTAAGGTTACTTCTTCATTACGGAAGGGTGGCTATAACTACAGCAAATTGCTCTCTATCTTGAGCTACTATACACACATTCGCAAATGTTTAACATCAACCTTAATTGTAATTTAAAGTAGAAAATTATTCACATACAATGAATCGTATGTGTTTATTAAATAAAACTTTACTAAAGCCTCAGGTGATGTAACACATGGAACAAGTTGTTTATTAATAATAATAAATTTCAAAATATAAACTAATTAACTAGAAGTAATAACAACAAAACAATACAGAACCATAAAACTATGTTAAATAAAAAAGTACAAAATAATACAAATTTTTATTACAATATATCAAATTCTTATTACAAATAACGTTATTGGTTTATTATATTATATTTTTTTTGGGAAGTCGTCTTTTCTTCTTCTTATTGCGCGGTCTCCTGTCGAAGGTTGGTTATTCAAATGACAATTGTAGTTTTGGAAACTGCTACACCAAAGATTTTTGCCGTTCAAACCATATCTTCAGATTCTTCCGCTATGAGTTCTGGCGTCTTCCCACTGATCTTTTGCACTGTACTTTACCTTCTAATATGATTCTTGTAATTCAAATCGTTCATTTCTCAACATATGACTTAAGTAGTGTATTGTCCTGTCTATTGATGTTTCCTCTCACTATAAGTGTATATAGTGTTGATCGTGCTCTGTCGGTTTGTTTTTGTTTACAAATATGCCGAAGTATCTCATCGTTGGCAACGGCAACTTTTTGTATCCATGGAATGGATCCATGGATCTCAGCATCCGTCTGTATATATACACTTTAAAGGCATCTATTCTTTTTCTTTTTCAGGGCCGATTGTCCAACTTTCGTAGCCATTTTAAACGCAATTTCAATGCTAATACCGCGCACACACACACAGCGGTCAGGCGTTCCGAGTTCTGCGTTCTTTTTTTGTAGTTCCGAGCGCACACATACGGCGGTAAACTAACAGCGTTCCAGTTTCTTTCCAAGTATTGAACCTTAAACATGCTCTCAGGTAGTTCTTCTTCCAATGAAGAAGCCTTAGTTTTGTTGAGCCTGGAGGCGTCTAAGAAAAAAAGGAAATGTTGGGTATATTCCATATTTTAATCAGTTTACCTGTTGCGGTTCGGGCCATTGCTAGTATACGCTTGATTTCTGGGAGTCCAATAATACAAATCTGTCTACTACTTCGAAATTCGCCACTTGGTGTATGTGCGGTAGATTATTATTTGCTCTGTCTACGATCATTATTTTTGTTTTCCGGTGTTATTCTGAAGTGTGAATTCTTCGCTTATTCGGCTTAGCCGTTCAGTGATGGTAATCATTTCGACTTCATTCGCTGCTAGTATCAGTATATGATCTGCGAATCGCAGGCTGCTGATTTTTCTGCCATCTATTGATTCTGATTCCTCCATCCCATTCGTCTAGTACTTTTCTCATTATATATTCAGAATATATGTTGTACAATAATGGTGATAGTATGCAGCTATGCCTAGTTCCTTTCTTTGTTTTGAAAGCTCCCACATTATAACGACAAGGTTGGGACACTTTTATTTCAGTAATACCCAGCACCAGCAATCCAGCATGTTGAAAAGCCCAGTGCACCAATTGAATGGGCACCTTGCAATCCAGATCTTAATCCAATGGATTTTTGTTTTTGGGATTTATGAAAGATTATGTTTATTCCGTGGAAATAACTAATGGAGAACAATTTCTAACAAACAAGGTATTTCATTTCATTGATGTCGCGTTTTTAATCAATTATTATAATACAAAAAAGTTTGGGGGGGGGGATGTTAGGAGACCCTTTCTAAACATCTAAAAAATCTAAAAAATCGAGAAACAAATATTTTAGCTACTTCGGTTCAATTGATCATGACATACTTTTAAAACGATTTGGAGCATTATTAAAAAATTCTGTTTTATTTTAAACTTAAATATACCGTAACTATTTCTGGGTGCATGCACTTTTTCACATAGGGAAGTTAGGCCAAATTGACATCCTTTTTTCATTTTTCATTCCTACAAATCGTAGTATAATTTATGACCAATCTGTTTCTGACACTCTGTATATAACTGCACCATTTGTAAAGTTTTTAATACTAGATTTGCTGTGATTCTTTGCAGTAGTTTTCAATTTCGATACGAAACTATGTGAGGTTTTTGTTTTTTGAAAAATGAATTTCCCATAGCGAATACTTCGGAATTTAACATTTTCAGTTAACCTTTTCCTTTTTACGTTTTACTATTAATTTACGACAATTTTTCCGTTCATTCTTCTTTGATGTAGTTTCTTTATCATTAATTGTTCATATAATTAGACTAAATATAATACTAACTTTTAAAGTAATTATACCAATTGAGTTTCTTTATTGTTTAAAACTTTCCTTCATAAAACTTCCAGTAAACGTCCTCTAAAACTTCCAGCAATTATTCCTTCTAACCATTAACCTTTGACCCTATGTCTGCAAACAACTAACAATATTTTGCCACCCTCTCCCGTACATTCGTAGAACACGGGTTCATCGTCCCCAGGTATATCACCGCTATCGGTTCATAGGAAACCCTATCAAATATGATTGTAGTCGTTACAAGGGGCAAGGGAATAGAGAGTTATTTTTGCCACTCGAGCACGTGCGATATGATCTACTATGCAGCGCGTGCCGGGAGCGGGGGAGGAGGTGCAGCCCTCACGCGGCACGCTTTATGCTCGCCTGATCCAAAGCGTCGACGAAAACGGCGCAAATCGCGTGTTAGCACGTGCTCACACAAACAGCGTCCGCAACTGAACGAGGGGCTACCTGTTGAATCTGACGCCTCGGCGTCTATTAACACGTTGCCTGCCATTGAATTGATTAAAAATGTCGCTATCAACAAAATTCAGCTTCGGCTCGTTTCATAGATTACCGGAAAGTATTTAACTAATATAGTAGGAACCCAATAACTTAATATTACCCAATAACAATAGTTCACTCTACTGTACAGCATAAGCAGTACGAAAGTAAATTGCTCTAGTAATGAAAATATGAAACAAGTAATTTCTAAATTGAATTAAACAAAATCCAAAAAAGGAAAAGACAGTTAAGATTTGATTTCACGTACAGGGCGCTTGCGCATCCGCTTATACGTATTTAGGCCCAATAGGCCTCATCAGAACGGCTTTCGCAATCGCTCTGAACGTGAAATAAATCTTTTCTGTCTTAGGAAGCAACTCTAACATGGCTTCGTATAGACGCAATGTAGCAACATCTGATAATAAAATCGTAGACTAATTATCGAAACCAAATTCAAGAATTTCGCTTTAATATGTGCCTTCTAAGAATTGCAAGGCAAAACAGACGTTGATAAAGATGTTAAGAGAGACATGGGGAATCTAAAAATTGCATTCCACAACATATCTTCTCAACTAAGCAAAATTCTTAGCGAATTGGTTTCTAGTACTCGTACAGAGTATATCGAAATAAAAAGGAAAAGACAGTTAAGATTTGATTTCACGTACAGGGCGCTTGCGCATCCGCTTATACGTATTTCGGCCCAATAGGCCTCATCAGAACGGCTTTCAGAGTATTTTAATTGCAGTATTTCTAATATCCAGTAATCCTGCCGGTTACATTGAGACCTCCATTTATGTTCAAGCTCATATTTCTACTACTTTATGTGAATAGATCTTCATTCTCTTATTTTAACATTTGATTTTTTTTGGTGTTCTTCAAGACTTCGATTCTGAATTTTACATTCACGCATATCTTCTTTTTCTGTCATAAAATGGTCTATTCGATGACGCCTTTGTCTAATTTTGTGTGCGATAAGTTGACTTACTCCCTTTTTAGAAAGAATGTGTTAATAGTCATCATAGTATCGGGTGTGCCAAAAAAAGTGGGGCAATCGAATATTTCGCGAAATTCACGTCAAATCGAAAAACTGAAAAACACTTTTATAACATTTTTCAAGAGTCTATCGAATGATACCAAACTCAACCTCCCACTTCTACTTTAATTAATTATTATAAAGTTAGGTATTGTAAAGCTAGTTTTATTAGAAAAATATCTGAATATATCTAGTATAGCAAACGAACGAAAAAAAGAGAGGTGATAGATGAATCTTTTTTTTTCTTTAAGAGGAAAGTAACGTTATTAAACAAAATATTGATGTATTCACTGGATTAGGTAAATGTCCTCACAAATGTAAACTAAAACTCAAAGAGAATTGTGTTCCTGTGGCTAAGCCCCCACGAAGGGCCCCTTTAGCCTTTAAAAACAGATTAAAAAATCAACTGTTAGATTTAGAAAAACGTGGTATTATATCTAAATGTGAGGGTCCTACACAGTAGTTGAGCAATTGGGTTACAGTTGAAAAACCTGATAAAACATTAAGAATTTGTTTGGATCCTAGAGATTTAAACAAAGCACTTAAAAAGGAATATTGTTTAATACCTACTATTGAAGAGATATGCAGTAAGTTAAAAAACAAATGTTATTTTTCTGTTTTAGACTTCTGTTTTAGAAGAGGGATTCTATCAAGTTCAGCTTGATGAGATTTCCAGTAGAGTTTGTGCATTTGGAACTTCTTTTGGAATTTGGAAATTTGATAGACTTCCTCGGACTAAATATTGCTCCTGAATTTTTTCAAAGAATTAACTTAGAAAACTTTGGTGATATTGATGGATGTCTCATCTATTTTGATGATCTTTTAATATTTGCAGATAGTCTTAAAGAACATGATAGGATCCTTAATAAAGCATTAGAACGTTCTAGAAATATTGGAGTAAAATTTAATCCTAATAAGATACAGTATATAATGTCCGAAGTAAAATATTTGGGAAATACATTCAATAAAGATGATGTGATACGTGATTTTGATAAAGTTAAAGCTATTATAAATTTGAAACAACCCAATAATAAAAAAGAGTTGCAAAGAATACTGGACATGATCAATTACCATCGTAATTTTATAGCAAATTTATCGGATGTATCAACCCCATTAAAAAAGAATACAGTTTGGATGTATACTAGAAGTCACACACACTCATTTAATTTAATAAAAAAGTTAATTTGCTCACCACCAGTTCTTGCAAATGTTGATGAAATTATTCCAATAATAATTCAAACAGATTCAAGTCAAAATGGTGTTGGATGTGTATTATTACAAAATCTTAAACCTGTATCTTTTGCTTCTAGATCTTTAACCGATTGTGAAACCAGATTTAGCCAGATTGAATAGAAACTAAATGTAATCCTATTTTCTTGTACTAAATTTCATAATCATATTTATGGTAGAGAAGTTAAGGTTTTCACAGATCATAAACCATTGATTTCGATAATGAAGAAAGGCATAGCAGAAGTAGACTCTCCTAGACTACAGCATATGAAGGTGAAATTATTAAAATATTACTTAACTGTAGAATAAAGTCAGGCAAGGAAATGATGATAGCTGATTTGTTGTCTCGAAATTTTTTGAAGGAAAAGGTAGAGGATTATGCTTTTGTAACAGAAATAGTGCATACATTAAATATAACAGAAGAAATGAGAGAGGAATTTATAGCTGAAACTAAACAGGATAAGAAGCTTTAAATAATTAGAGATTTTTGTGAAAAAGGGTGGCCGTCATGTGCATCGAGGGTACCTTACATATTAAAAGATTATTTTAATATTACGCATGACGTTTACATAGTCATAGTTCCGGATTCTTTGCAGCATAGGATGTTAAAGTTGCTTCATGAAACACACTTTGGGGTTACAAAAACACAGCAGAGAGCGAGGCAGGTATTGTTCTGGCCAAATATGAATAAGGACATAGTGGATTTGCTTAGAAATTGTGTTGATTGTGAGAAATATCAGAGAAATAAAAAGAGCCGTTAATACTAAGAGAAATTACAGAACTGCCATTTAAAATGCTAGCGGCTGATATTTGTGAATTTGGAGGAGCATCTTATTGAATTGTAATGGATTATCTCACAAAGTGGATTGAAAATATTCCGTTGCAGTCCAAAACATCCCAGTCAATAATAAATTCGTTTAAGACTATGTTTGCCACTCATGGGATTCCTTTGGAAGTCGTATCTGATAATATGCCTTTTGGCTCGACGGAATGTAGAGATATCTCTAAGGAATGAAACTTTAAATTTGTGACACCTAGCCCTAGATATCCTAGAGCAGAGAGCTAAAAATATTTTGAGGAAGTGTGAAGATTTTCAGTTAGCCTTATTAGAATATAGGAATATACCACTATTAGGATCAGACAAATCCCCAGCACAACTCTTGAATAGTCGTAGACATAGAGACAAACTTCCAGTTTTACATGAAAAATATTTACCAGAACAGATAGACCTAAAAAATGAAAAGAATAAATTGGATAATAAAAGAAAATTGTACTATGATAGAAATAAAGCTACAAAAGAAGAGTTAAGTGTAGGGGATAATGTGCTTATAAGAGAAGATGGGCAATGGAAACCTGTTGTGGTTAGACAAAGTTTACAGGAGCCAGGATCGTATGTTGTTGAGAAAGAAAATGGGACACTTGTAAGAAGAAATAACTATCACTTGAGACCATCTAATCATATGCTCAAACATCGTATTAACCTAGCAGATGATTTTGATCACAATCAGAATGACAGACCTTCAGATCAACGGCCTGTGAGAGTGAAATACCGAATCAGTTTCCTACCAGAAGTAAAAGATTAATTAAACCCTCATCTAGATATAATGATTTTGAGATGTACTAGCTTTGCAATCAGTATTGTTTAGTTTTTATTTTAGAATATTTTTATTCTTAGTACATTGTTGTAATTTCTATGTTTTATTGGAAGAAAAAGATGGCATGAGACTGAATAGCTCATGAATGTAAAGTCCTTACAGGACTATGACATGGGACAGACGGTACAAGATCTCATGGCATGGCATAAATAGAGGTGAAGCACTTTAGATTAAGTTATGATTACACTGTATTACTGAAAGTAATAATAATAAAGATGTACAACAGTCCGTATTAAACATTATTACAGTTCTATTTAGGATTTCCAAGTTCTCCCCATCTTGCCACTAGTGGATGGGGCTACAGGGTCGTGTTTAATGCCATTCGTTAGATTTTTGATAAATATTAAAAATGTGTTTTTCAAGTTTTCGATCCGATGTAAATTTTGAGAAATATTCGATCGTCCCGCTTCTTCTGGCACACCCGGTTTATAGTTTATTGCTAGTGGACAAACTGGACAGTACAATAGCTCATCTTCATACGCAATTACTTTCGACATTATCATGAAACAAATGAGTTTTTGTCATGTAGTAGTAGTACTCTTTCTGACCTGTATATATATGTATGGTAATTTTTATTCAAATATTGAATAATGTTTCGACGCTTACAACCAGGACACCATAAAAGATATGGAATTTGTAAAATTGGGGGTGCTTTATTCAAATAGATAGGGTGATAAAGTTCAACCCCCTTCTAACATTCATGAGTAGTATATGAATGGGGGAGGCGATAGTGAAACCACGGTTTTTATTGATTTTTGTATATGACATTTATACCTACACACACATATATATATATATATATATATATATATATATATATATATATATATATATATATATATATATATATATATACGACGATTATATTTAGACGAAATATTAAGCAATATAATTGAAACTGTTTTCTACTTTTAAGGACAAAAAAGCAAGTTCATTAGTGGAACGTAATTCAAAATTATTCTGCACATTATATTTGAAGCATTATTTGGTTAAAACATCTCATTTTTGGTGGTAAAAAATATATTTAATGAATATATTAATTTGTCTGGACTAAAGGTGGTAACAGATGGTCTGGAAGTTATATTTTCTTTTCTTTTGAATTTGCTGACGTGTGGTTTGACCCTTGAAAGAGCTTTAACTAAACATCCAAATAAAGCCATCGGCCAAAATAAAAAAATCAACAAAAATTAAATAAATGAATAATAGTGTTCGCATACAGTTTTTCTTGTGTTTTTTGTTTTTTTTTCTCTTGTTTAGTTAGTTAAGTTTTAATGTTAAGTTATCGTAGAGTTTTCAAAGCATCATAAAAACCTACAAATTGTTTTTGTAATTTTAAACCCTGTTTATTTTTTACTTACATTCTACGACGATTCCTATTTGTAGAGAACTGAGGATGCTATAAAAAAATAATAAAAGCAAAACGTATTCTATTAAATCAATGAATAATTTCAATAATCAAAATATTAAATTTAATTAACGGTCGTACTTTTTGCAATATATATATATATATATATATATATATATATATATATATATATATATATATATATATATATATATATATATATATATATATATATATATATATATATATATTATTGTGATATTTAAAGTCTTGGTGCGCCAAGCAATAATTAGCTAATTAATTTTTTTGATTAATTAAAATTATTTAAATGATATGATTATGACTCTATCACAATTTTTAATTCTTTTATCTCAGGGTTAAATTCGTGCTTCAATATCTATGCTATTACATGTGAAAGGTAAGGTCCAGAGAATACCGGAATAATAAAAAACACATATGATCTAACACTATATATTGAAATAAAAATAATGAAATAGTTCACACTCAAATGTTTTCAATAAACAAACCTCATATAAGGATTCTCAAAATTTTGTTCTCCGTACGTGAACAATCAAAATTTATGGTACAAACAATATTAATTGAAATCTCAAAATCCCAAACTATTCTAACTCTCCTAATCAAAATATTTATATCCTTTCTAAATTACGTGTAAAAATTGTGTTATCAATAAAAGAAAAACTGCAGAAAACAAAAATATCTCTCTCTGATGATGAGTGGTCCAAATCCTTGTTCCTTGTAGACTGTATTATCTCCTCTCAACCGCTCCCTATGTAATCAGCAATCTTACACAGATTGTTGCAAGTATATCGTCCTTAATGATCTCCTTCAAAAACACAAATCATTCAAATTATGATAGCCTTTCTCCTCTCGATAAACTGAATCTCTCGTTGGCCCGAGTGAAAAATGACTCTTGGAATATCTTCTCTTTACGATAAACTGAATCTCTCGTTGGCCTGAACAGTGACTCTTGGAATATAAGTAGAGAAATATGACTTACAATATTTTGCTGCTTCAGCTTCTGTCAGATACACTAACTCCACAAAAACTCACTAACATTCAACACTACTGCTTGCTACATTTCAGGAACCGCCAGAGAACAATCACTGTTCCTCTTACAGACTTGGAAACCAACTGATTATATCTTTTCTCTCTCCTCAATCTCGCTAAACTTTTTCCTACATACTTATCCCACCTTTTTCAATCTCCGCCAATCAAAACTCGTCACAATTCCCCCATTTTTTCATTTCGATAACAAACAAATTTTTACCTATCATTATAAATTTCCTAAAACTTATTTACAAATAATATTTTTCTATAATTCTTAAAAACTAACAAAAACCTCTTTCTATAATCCCTTCTATTGTCTTTAATCACTGCATTAATGTATTTTGAAAAACCCCGTTCAATTCTTTGGCTTTCACTTAAACTTATGCGGGTCACTCAAGTATAACAAAGAAATGATTTATGTATAGCTTACATTTTGTTTAGTACAGGTAATTCAAGAAATTAATAACTCTCCTTCTTCGAAATGTTTGTTGGATATTATCCTACTTATCTGAATTATTTTAATGTTTTTGAACTTTGAAATATTTTTAAACAAACCAATATTTTTCTCGATTTTACATATCATAACAATATATATATATATATATATATATATATATATATATATATATATATATATATATATATATATATATATATATATATATATAAACCTCAAAGCTCCGTTTTCTAACGTTGTCTGCGAAGACTCCTTTATATATATATATATATATATATATATATATATATATATATATATATGTTATGATATGTAAAATCAAGAAAATATTGGTTTGTTTAAAATATTTCAAAGTTCAAAAACATTAAAATAATTCAGATAAGTAGGATAATATCCAACAAACATTTCGGAGAAGGAAAGTTATTAAATCTTTGAATTACCTGTACCAAACAAAATGTAAGCTTTACATCAATCATTTCTTTGTAATACTTCAGTTGACCCGCATAAGTTTAAGTGAAACAAAAGACAAATTGAAACGGGTTTTTACAAATACATTAGTGCAGTAATTAAAGACAATAGAAGATATTTTAGAAAGAGGTTTTTGTTAGTTTTAAGAATTATAGAAAATAATATTTGTAAATAAGTTTTAGGAAATTTTATAATTATAGGTAAAAATTTGTTTGTTATCGAAATGAAAAAATGGGGAATTGTGACGAGTTTTGATTGGCGGAGATTGAAAAAGGTGGGATAAGGAAAGTTTAGCTAGATTGAGGAGGGAGAAAATATAGGCAGTTGGTTTTCCAAGTCTGTAAGAGGAACAGGGATTGTTCTCTGGCGGTTCTTGAAATGTAGCAAGCAGTAGTGTGGAATGTTAGTGAGTTTTTGTGGAGTTAGTGTATCTGACAGGAGCTGAAGCAGCAAAATATTGTAAGTCATATTTCTCTACTTATATTCCAAGAGTCACTGTTCAGGCCAACGAGAGATTCAGTTTATCGTAAAGAGAAGATATTCCAAGAGTCATTTTTCACTCGGGCCAACGAGAGATTCAGTTTATCGAGAGGAGAAAAGGCTATCATAATTTGAATGATTTGTGCTTTTGAAGGAGATCATTAAGGACGATATACTTGCAACAATCTGTGTAAGATTGCTGATTACATAGGGAGCGGTTGAGAGGAGATAATACAGTCTATAAGGAACAAGGATTTGGACCACTCATCATCAGAGAGAGATATTTTGTTTTCTGCAGTTTTTTTTCTTTTAATGATAACACAATTTTACACTTAATTTAGAAAGGATATAAATATTTTGATTAGGAGAGTTAGAATAGTTCGGAATTTTGAGATTTCAATTAATATTGTTTGTACCATTAATTTTGATTGTTCACGTACGTAGAACAAAATTTTTGAGAATCATTATATGAGATTTGTTTATTGAAAACTTTTGAGTGTGAATTATTTCATTAATTTTATTTCAATATATAGTGTTAGATCATATGTGTTTTTTATTATTCCGGTATTCTCTGGACCTTACCTTTCACATGTAATAGCATAGATATTGAAGCACGAATTTAACCCTGAGATAAAAGAATTAAAAATTGTGATAGAGTCATAATCATATCATTTAAATAATTTTAATTAATCAAAAAAATTAATTAGCTAATTATTGCTTGGCGCACCTAGACTTTAAATATCACAATAACTGGCTTCCAAAACGTGGGGCTTGAAAATATCGCAGCTTTACATTTGAAGGAAGGGAAAGAGATCTGGAATAAGTACAGGTGATCCAGAGATAAAAACATATAACATTGAGGGAATGTGAATTTGAAAATATTTTGACAATTTTTCCAGGGAATATAAATTTGATTTATTGATTGATCGTAGTTAGTGGATATTTACTGCTATTGAATTATTTGATTTTATTTTCTTTACCAATCGTACATTTGATATTTATTTTGAATTATTTGAATTTTACTGATTGCATATTTGATATTTGTCGTGAAAATTTAATACATTTGGGGAGAAATATTGTCGTGTTCTGAAACATATAGAGTGTTGTAAAATTTCACATTTGGCGGGGACAAAAACAATAACAAAAAGTAACAACATGTCTGTCACAAGGAGACAAAGTAAAATGCAGGAAAGGAAGGAGGATAACAGAGAAGATGAAACAATTTTGGAAGAAGTATCGGATAATGAAGGAAATGTGACAATAGTTGAGGAGAGAAAAGAACTATCAGGAATAGATAAAATATTACAACTAATGCAACTCCAGTCACAAACAATGGCAGAAACAAAACAAACAATAGAGAAAAACCAAAATGAAACATCAAAGAAAATGGATGAAACATCACTAAAAATGGATAGAAATCAACAAGAAACAAAACAAACAATAGAACTAAATAACAGAAATATAGAGCAGCGTTTGGAAAACTATGAACAGGAAATTAAAGGATGTGTTGAGGGGATAAAGAAAGAACTGATACAACAAATAGAAGAGATTAATGAAATAAAAATTAATATGAAAGAACAAGAAATGAGAATTAAAGATAATTTGGAGGGATTAGAAATAAAATTTGAAAATGCGCTACAAGAAGACAGGAAGGAAGTAGAAAGAAGATTAAAGCAAAATGAAAAACAAATGGCAGAAATTGAACTAAGAGGGGTAGAGAGAAAAGAAGTTATCATCCATGGAACAAGCGAGGCGAAAATACAATTTGGCGGGGATATTCGGAAAACACACCCAGTACCGTTTGTCAAAAATTTGAAAACCAAATTACAACATATTAGATATTTTGACGATTGCAAAGAAACAATTAGAAACCATTTGAAAGAAGGAGCAGCGTTATGGTATGAAAGCAAGGAAGATGAGTTTGAAAATTGGACAGATTTTGAAAATAAATTTCTCAACTATTTCTGGGGGAAAAATAAACAGAGAGAAATCAACCAAGAGCTACAGAATGGAAAATATCACGAAAAAATGGGAATATCTGAAGAAAGATATGCTTTGCAGATATATAACAATTCAAAATATCTAGAATACAAATATTCTACTGAACAGCTGGTAGAAATGATCAGCAGACATTTTGAGGAAACGTTGGAAGATCACGTGATTTTGAGAAACTATCAAGATATTGATAGTTTGTGCCAATTCCTTCAATTAAAAGAAGCGAAAAGAAAAGAAATGAGAAATAGAAGACAACATGACCAATATAATGGACCGGAAAGAAGGTATTCATCAAATTATGACCAGAGAAACCGACATCCCAGATCAACAAACGAATATAGGCCGAGAAATTACAATAATTACAATAGACAACAAAATTACGATAACAGGAATGACACACAACAGAGAACATATGAAAATCACAACAGGAATAGAGGTGCACAAAATCCTCCGAATAGGAATACTAACGAACAAAGGGACGATAGAAATAACCAGAGCTTCCAACAACAAAATAGAAGGGAGATGAATCATGTAGCAATAGGAAACGACAGACAAATTTCTAATTCTAATCTAATATTTTTAGATGCATTTATAAAACATAAAGCGATTAAAATTGTGATTGATTCTGGATCGGAGATATCGCTAATCAATAAAAAACTAGTAAAAGAATTAAATTTGGACAGATTTGTGTATAAGATTCCTAGGGTTGATTTAGTGGGTGCAAACAATAAAAATTTGACGACAGTAAACGAAGGCTTGGGAGTACAGATAAGAGTGGGAAACAAATTCCATATTATGAAATGTGTGGTGATTGAAGATTTAAATCATGATATGATAGCGGGAATTGATGAATTAAGGAAAAAAGATATCACCATAAATTTTTCGGAAAATAAACTGGAAATCAGAGCAGACCCAGACAACACAGGAGAAGAAAAGCAAACAGATAGGAAAACAAATTCTGGAAGGATCAATGCACAGGAAAAACGCAAAGAAATCGATATGACTGTAGAGGATAAACCGAAAGTACAAGAACAAGATCTAACAGAAAAGAAAAAGAGAAGGAAGAAAAAGAAGAAGAGTTCGAAAAGAAAGCAGGAAAATAAGATGGAGACCAGAGAAAAACAGGAAATAGAAGGTACAGAAGGATTGTTGGCAACCGACGATAAAACAGAATGGAAGCAGGAAGAAAAAGAAGGTAGCATCAGAGAAGTGAAAGGAATAGAAACATGGTGCTCGGAATACCAAAGGGAAGTAGAGGATAAAAAGAAAACAGAAGAAAAAATGGCACTGATGGACGAGAATCCAGAATTTTGTGAAGAAGTATTATGGACAGTGAACACATGTGAACAAAAGGTGGATGAAAGAAAAATAAATTGTGGAAAAAACATGGAGAAGGAAATAGAGAAGATTTTAGGAAACCATGGAGATTTTGTTAATAAAGTAAATCAAGTGGTTAAAAATTATGAACTTTCTTTTAAGGGAAAATACTTGGAAAAATTTAAAACGAAAATATATCCAATCCCGTATAAAGACAGGCAATATACGGGGTATTTTAACATTCACGACATTTGTCAGTATCATAAGTAGATTTTAATAACATAGTGAAATAATTTGATCCTAGAAAACTTTTGTCATTTTAAAATTTAACAAAGAGTTTTCGGCAGATCAAATGGCGGGGATTTGTTATGATATGTAAAATCAAGAAAATATTGGTTTGTTTAAAATATTTCAAAGTTCAAAAACATTAAAATAATTCAGATAAGTAGGATAATATCCAACAAACATTTCGGAGAAGGAAAGTTATTAAATCTTTGAATTACCTGTACCAAACAAAATGTAAGCTTTACATCAATCATTTCTTTGTAATACTTCAGTTGACCCGCATAAGTTTAAGTGAAACAAAAGACAAATTGAAACGGGTTTTTACAAATACATAAGTGCAGTAATTAAAGACAATAGAAGATATTTTAGAAAGAGGTTTTTGTTAGTTTTAAGAATTATAGAAAATAATATTTGTAAATAAGTTTTAGGAAATTTTATAATTATAGGTAAAAATTTGTTTGTTATCGAAATGAAAAAATGGGGAATTGTGACGAGTTTTGATTGGCGGAGATTGAAAAAGGTGGGATAAGGAAAGTTTAGCTAGATTGAGGAGAGAGAAAATATAGGCAGTTGGTTTTCCAAGTCTGTAAGAGGAACAGGGATTGTTCTCTGGCGGTTCTTGAAATGTAGCAAGCAGTAGTGTGGAATGTTAGTGAGTTTTTGTGGAGTTAGTGTATCTGACAGGAGCTGAAGCAGCAAAATATTGTAAGTCATATTTCTCTACTTATATTCCAAGAGTCACTGTTCAGGCCAACGAGAGATTCAGTTTATCGTAAAGAGAAGATATTCCAAGAGTCATTTTTCACTCGGGCCAACGAGAGATTCAGTTTATCGAGAGGAGAAAAGGCTATCATAATTTGAATGATTTGTGCTTTTGAAGGAGATCATTAAGGACGATATACTTGCAACAATCTGTGTAAGATTGCTGATTACATAGGGAGCGGTTGAGAGGAGATAATACAGTCTATAAGGAACAAGGATTTGGACCACTCATCATCAGAGAGAGATATTTTGTTTTCTGCAGTTTTTTTTCTTTTAATGATAACACAATTTTACACTTAATTTAGAAAGGATATAAATATTTTGATTAGGAGAGTTAGAATAGTTCGGAATTTTGAGATTTCAATTAATATTGTTTGTACCATTAATTTTGATTGTTCACGTACGTAGAACAAAATTTTTGAGAATCATTATATGAGATTTGTTTATTGAAAACTTTTGAGTGTGAATTATTTCATTAATTTTATTTCAATATATAGTGTTAGATCATATGTGTTTTTTATTATTCCGGTATTCTCTGGACCTTACCTTTCACATGTAATAGCATAGATATTGAAGCACGAATTTAACCCTGAGATAAAAGAATTAAAAATTGTGATAGAGTCATAATCATATCATTTAAATAATTTTAATTAATCAAAAAAATTAATTAGCTAATTATTGCTTGGCGCACCTAGACTTTAAATATCACAATAATATATATATATATATATATATATATATATATATATATATATATATATATATATATATATATATATATATATATATATATATAATATATTTATTTATTTATGTATACATTTATGGCACCCCAAAATCATCTATTTCCTCCATACTTGGTTTTGGTTGTTTCCTAGGTCGTTGGTTATTTAGTTAATCTTTTTAATTAAAACTTTCATAATAGTTTTGCTGAATGTGAAGTTGTTTTAAAACAATCATCCTCATCAACTTTTGATGTTACACTGCAGCTATTAACAGATCAATCGCAAAAAACAAGAAACCGCCCAAACAATAATTCACTGATAAGCAAAGGGTTTCAAAGGATAATGAGATCTCCGATTTTTGCTGCTCTCCTGATTGAACTTTCCAACGTTTTCAGGACAAAGCGAAGTGGAGAACTTCTTTTTTATTACTGGAAAATCTCTTATTAATTAGAAAATCTCTTAGTAATTTCCAAAGATATTGTTACGATAAATATACTGGCCTAACTTTTATGACTAATTATTCTGTTTTATTGTAGAAATTTCGGTGGAAGTCTAGATTCAAATTATGGTGAATTCTCCAACTTGATGTTCTCGACTATTCCAGTATATCAGGATTTCGTATATAAATACAACATTTTTATATGGAGGGACAGTTAATACTCAAGACCCGCGCTCGCGAATTTGTACGTACGGATATAATAAATTATTGTCAGATAAGTTAATATAAATAAAGAAATAAATTAAATCCGTAAGTGTTATAAATATTGAACCTTTTAATAAATCCACAACAAATGGTGTCAGAGTGAGATCGAACATAAATTAGACTTATAATAATAATACAAGTGAATATAAAATAAATTGTGAAAATGACGACGATTTATGAGCTGACAGTGACTACTTTAAGAAGACATCTAGAAGACAGAGAATTAGCTTCTACCGGAAAAAAGGCTGAGTTAGTCCAACGACTAAAGAACGCTTTGCTAGAAGAAGGACTAGATCCAGAGACTTATATATTTGAAGACAAACATGATGCTGTCATCTCGTCGATTTCGAAATTAGAGAACAAAGTCTCTGGCGATATTTCGAAAGTTTCCGGCGACATCGCTTCTTTAGAAAGCAAAGTCACTTCTGAGATGTCTGCCCTGGACGATAGAATATCTTCGTTAAAAAACCAAGTTGCTGCCGATATGTTAGCCTTCGAAGAAAAGATTAAAGAGATGGAAAGGAAGATGGAAGAAACAGGGACAGCAGAGAGAGGTAACAATCCGATTACAGTGGAGATAAAAGAAGACGAGACGAAATTTAAGTTGGAGACACGGCCGAAATTTGAAGGAAGTGGAGGTTCTATTCATGTTAAAGTCCCAACTTTCGACGGAAAATCATCATGGAACAACTACATGAAACAGTTCGAATCAGCCGCAAGAGCAAATGGATGGTCTGAAAAAGAAAAGGCTGTAAACCTGACTATCGCCCTTCGAGGAGATGCCTTAGATGTGCTTCAGACCATAGCCGTAGAGGAGACCGATGATTTCGAACAACTGAAGAAGAGGTTAAATATGCGATATGGCCACGAACATTTGGAGCATGCATATCAGTCACAGCTTAAAAATCGTAGACAGAAGAAAGACGAGGCTCTTCAAGAATATGAGGTAGATATTGCCAGATTAGCACGATATGCTTATCCAACAGCTCCCGAAGACATGATGGAAAAATTGGCCGTTCAAACGTTTATTGACGGTCTTCGTGATCATGAAATGCAGAGAACACTGCGATTAGCTCGTCACAAGACGCTGGTTGATGTCTTATCCGCCGCCCTCGAATACGAGTCAGCTACGCAGGCCTCTGGAGGATACAGTAAAGTTAGGACTGTAAAAGAGGAAGGAGATGAAGATAAACTTGACCAGCTCGTTAATATGATGAAAATTATTACATGCAAGAAAACGAAGACCATAAAATCAAGAAACTCACCATCAGGAAAACCAGAACGAGTTGGCTTTAGGGGAGCAGCTTCGACCCGGAACTTTTCCAAAGACCCTCTTATACTAATAGCTTCTTTGAAATGTCGTGAAGATAGTGTATATGTAGATGGAGAAATAAATGGTAAAAAGCATACGTTGTTGGTGGTTACCGGAGCGACCAGAACCATTATACGCCCGACAGTTATAAACAGCCGAAAGAAACTGTTACCAACGAGGTTACGACTTCGGACCGCTACAGGTGAAAATGCCAACATTCATGGAGAAATCCAGGTACAATTGGGAATTGGGGCAGAAAAGTTTGTCCATACTGTTATAGTTGCTGACATCGAAGAGGATGTTATATTAGGAATGGACGTAATGAATATGCATGGATTCCAATTGGATTTTAAGAATAAGGTAATCAAAGTTGGCAACGAGGAGGTATTTCTCCATCCACATAATGACAACACTGTGCAAGCAGCCATTACAGAAGATACAGTCGTGCCTGCGAGAAGCGAAACGATCATAGTAGCGCGACTACAGGGAATTGTAGACGAAGGGAGACCTGTTATGATGGAGCCTTGGAACCACGACGATGAGGTTGGTCGTGGAATCATAATTGGAAAGGAATTGGTGACTTCGGCTAAAGAAATTCCTGTGAGACTTATCAATGTCAACGACTACCCAGTGACCATAAAGAAAGAGACAAAAGTAGGAACTTGTGTACCTGTGACATCCATAATCCGTCAGGCGACAACATCTGATAATTCCAACGACAAATTCGACCAAATGGTTGCAGTTGCAGGACAGTCTCTAAATCAGATGGAGAAAAGAAAATTAAGGGAATTTCTGCGGCAGTATCGTGATATTTTCGTACCGAAAGGAGGAAAGACGGGAAGAACTACCGTTGTTAAGCATAAAATTGATACTGGTAATGCTAAGCCAATTCGTCAAACAGCTCGACGATTACCACAGGCGAAGAGAGAGGAAGCTGAAACGATTGTTCAGGAAATGAAGAAAGACGGGGTGATAGAACCTTCTACGAGTCCATGGGTCTCTCCGGTGGTCCTGGTTAAGAAGAAAGACGGAACGACGAGGTTCTGTGTGGATTACCGTTTGCTGAACAACGTTACCAAGAAAGATAGTTATCCTCTGCCTCGGATCGATGACACATTGGACACATTGGCTGGAAGTAAATTGTTTTCTACTTTAGATTTGAAGTCTGGATACTGGCAGGTAGAAATGGACCCAGTCGATAAAGAAAAGACAGCCTTCACCACAGGATCTGGATTGTGGCAATTCAACGTTATGCCATTTGGACTTTGTAATGCTCCTGCGACATTTGAGAGGCTTATGGAAAATGTGTTGAGAGGGTTATCTTGGAAAACATGCCTGGTTTATTTAGATGACATAATCGTCTTGGGGGAGACATTCGAAGATCATTTGAGGAATTTAGAAAACGTTTTTAATCGACTTAAAGCTGCCCAATTGATGCTAAACCCCAAGAAGTGCCAGCTATTTCAAGGTAAAGTCAATTATCTGGGTCATATAGTCAGTAAAGAAGGAGTGGCCGTGGATAAAGGAAAAATCGATTCCATTAAGGAATGGCCAAAACCAACTGACAAACATCAAGTGAGAAGTTTTCTTGGACTATGTACTTACTACCGGAGGTTTATTAAGAAGTTTGCAGATATCGCTAAGCCATTAACGCGACTTACGGAGGAAGCAAGAGATTACCGCTGGGATACAGACTGCCAAAATGCCTTTGAGACCTTGAAAAAGCATTTAATAACAGCACCAATTTTAGGGTATCCACTGCCAGAAGGAGAGTTCATCTTAGATACAGATGCAAGTAATGTGGGAATTGGAGGAGTGCTGTCTCAGATTCAAGGAGGACAGGAACGAGTCCTCGGATATTTTAGTAAAGTTCTTTCAAAACCTGAGCGGAATTATTGCGTCACGAGGAGAGAACTTCTAGCAGTAGTTAAATCAGTAGAGCACTTCTATCAATACCTCTATGGCAGAAAGTTTCTAATCCGAACCGACCATGCCGCCCTTAAGTGGTTGATGCAGTTTAAGAATCCAGAGGGTCAGATAGCCAGGTGGATCGAACGACTCCAAGAATACGATTTTAAGATTGAGCACCGAGCCGGAGTTAGCCACAGAAACGCTGATTCTCTTTCCAGAAGGCCATGCCCAGCAGAGTGTCCCCACTGCAACAAAACGGAATCCAAGGAAGCAGCAGTGCTAAGAACGACGATTGTCAACGACGACTGGACGCCTACTAAGATAAGGGAAGAACAAGAGAGAGATCCAGTTATACAGAAAATCCGAAAATGGAAAGAGGAAAACCGTCGACCACCTTGGCAGGAAATATCAAACCTATGCTCAGTAGTTAAGACGTATTGGGCCCAGTGGGACTCATTTATCATCGAAGATGGCTTGCTTAAACGAGTCCTGGAAAATGATGACGGTTCAGAGAAGAGAAGACAGTTGGTGATCCCAAAGAGCAGAATAGCCGAAGTACTTCGTCAGTTACACGACAGTCCATCGGGAGGGCATTTTGGTGTAAGGAAAACCCTTCAGCGAATTCGGGAACGGTTTTATTGGATGAACAGTTCCGACGACGTAAAAGACTGGTGTAAGAAATGTACTATTTGTGCTACGAGTAACGGGCCTCACCGGAAAAGGAGAGCTCCTATGAGACAATATAATGTTGGAAGCCCGTTTGAAAGAATAGCTTTGGACATTGCAGGGCCATTTCCAGAAAGTGAAAATGGGGGCAAGTACATGTTGGTAGTAATGGATTACTTCACTAAGTGGGTCGAGATTTACGCACTTCCAGACCAGAAGGCCGCCACCGTTGCAGATAAGTTGATCCAAGAATATATCAGCCGATTTGGAGTGCCTTTGGAGATCCATAGTGATCAAGGCAGGAACTTCGAAAGTGATCTATTCCAAGGAATATGTGATAGACTAGGCATGAAGAAAACAAGAACTACCGCGTATCATCCGCAATCGGATGGTATGGTAGAACGAATGAATAGGACAGTTGGCAAGTATTTGACAAAGATGGTGTCCGATCATCAGCGAGACTGGGACCAATACCTTCCGTTCTTCACAATGGCCTACAGATCTGCTGTTAACGAATCAACAGGCCAGACACCAGCCAAAGTCCTATTCGGACGCGAAATGCGACTACCTTGTGATCTAGAATTTGGGTGTCGACCTGGAGAAGATGTAGCAGGTGAAGATTATGTGATCGAATTACGAAGAAGAATGGACGATGTACATGAGTTGGTCCGTTCCCACCTTCAGATCGCTAGCGACCGAATGAAGAAACGGTACGATACACAAGCCGAAAAGGGTTGCTTTAAGAAGAACGACAAAGTATGGCTGTATAATCCCAAGAAGCGAATAGGTTGTTCTCCCAAACTGCAGCAGTTTTGGGAAGGTCCATACCTCATCATGGAGAAGATCAACGATGTCATCTACCGAATAAGCAAGATTCCGAGGGGAAAGCCGATGATAGTACACCATAACCGGTTGGCATCTTTCGAAGGTGACCACGACGTAGATGAAGAAGTGGAAGTAAACCAAGTCCAAGATGTGTTTGACCTCACGTTTGAGGAATTCATGGGTGCCTATGGAGGTACCGGTAAAGCAAGACATGGTGTTACCACTGAAGAAAAGCAAGATCTACTCGCGCTCCCCGATGACTACTCGCTGGCCCTTACCATCCCGGCCAGTATCAAAGACGCACCAGGGTTGGCATCCGTCTTTCGAAGGAAGTTTGGTCGAGTTGCAGAACTTCAATGCCAGGTGCCAGCTCCCGGTAAAACCTTGAAACTCCAAGATGCATCACGTTACCTTTTCTACCTGGTAACAAAAGACACTGCCCGTGACCAACCTACCTACCGAGATGTGTGGGAAGCCTTACTTCAATTGAGAGAGCACGTACTAGAGTCCGACGTGCAAAAGTTAGCCATGCCAAAGTTGGAGTGCCGCCAATTAGATTGGAGGGTTATCCGAAATATGGTGGAGGAGATCTTTAAAGACACCGAAGTCCAGGTGTTAGTCTGTTGCAATCCGCATAGTTACTGGTGCGGAGAGAAAACCGTCCCTTGTCATTTTTATACAACTGGAAGTTGTAAAAGAGGGTCCAGTTGCCGATACCAGCATACAGTTCCGGTTCCAGTCCCGACAAGGTTCCAGGAGGAACCATCTTTTAAGAGGGGGGCAATGTTACGATAAATATACTGGCCTAACTTTTATGACTAATTATTCTGTTTTATTGTAGAAATTTCGGTGGAAGTCTAGATTCAAATTATGGTGAATTCTCCAACTTGATGTTCTCGACTATTCCAGTATATCAGGATTTCGTATATAAATACAACATTTTTATATGGAGGGACAGTTAATACTCAAGACCCGCGCTCGCGAATTTGTACGTACGGATATAATAAATTATTGTCAGATAAGTTAATATAAATAAAGAAATAAATTAAATCCGTAAGTGTTATAAATATTGAACCTTTTAATAAATCCACAACAATATGTAGATATATTTCAGAGTAAGACTTTTTTTATTAAATAATCAACTAGATGTAACTTACATTACAATCTAGTATTTCAAGACAAATTAGTAATTCTTTAACTTAACCTAATCCACTATAACAAATAAAACCAAATAAAATGAGTTACACTTATTAGCGATCCAGTGTTCTAGTATCTACAATTTAGTACATTACATTTTGACGTGTATACTCCCTCACTTTCTCTGCTTTTTTCTTCACTAACTGTATACCAAATCAAATGGTTCAGTTTTTAAGACGTCTACATGACATTTATATTATCCAGAAGCAGCAGAACCTCTTAAGTTCGCATGCTACTTTTGTCGTTGTTAATGGCCTCAGACTTGTTTCTTTATCACCTCATTGACGGTTTTTTATATCCAAGTATGGATGAAGTATGAAGGAACTTATGAAGTAAGTTTTAAGTGGTTTTAACTAGTTTAAGAACTATTGATACAGAAATAGCTTATTATACGTTGACAGAGTGGAACCTTTAACCAAGTATTTTTAATTTTATTATTGTTGAAAACGACATATGCAAATTTAAATTTGATTTTTCAATTTCAAATCTAATTCGTCATTTATTTGTCCACTTCTTCACTTCAATCACAACTTAAAATTTCTTACTACATCCAATGTTATTGTTATCAATAGTCATATAATCGTCATAGTATTCTTAACATTTTGTTTAAGTAACAGTGCAGGTTACTAGAAGAGGGATGTAGGGCAGAAAATTCTGAAATTTTATTCTGATAAGTATGATTTCATTTTTTTTTGAATATTGACTTTTAAACGTTTGTGGTCTAATCCTTTATGCGACCTTGTCCAAGGCTTGTACAATATCAAAAAAAATATTGCCGAGTAGACTTCTCCTTCAAATGGCCTTTCGATTACATTGGTGATCCGATGTACTTAATCAATAGTGAAGTGTTGATTTTGGAATCCAAATTGGTGGTTATGCATAAGTCATCTTTCTTCGAATATGATTTTAAACATGTTAAGCAGAAGCTTTTTTAAAGTATTTCGACATAATTGGTAATGCTGATATAAGTCGATAAAATGTTGTTTCACTGGCGGCTTAAAAGGTTTTGAGATTATTATTACTGTAACAAGATTCCATGGAACGCTTTTCGAAAAAAATGGAACATGATTTTTACGGTCTGCAATAGGAAATATGGCGCTCCATTAAAGGTCAAAGAACGGAGGTAAAGTACTTAATAAAACTAAAACACATAGAAAAGGATACGTGGATTGACTACCTAAAAAAGCCCCATGCAGAGGAAGAATAAAAAACGCTAGAACCGGAAACACCAGAAATTACTACACACGAAGAACTTAATATAAATGTACAGGAGGTTCGAAAAATACTTGAAAATCTAAAGAATAGAAAAGCAGCAGGTAAAGACGGGATACCAAACGAGTTACTAAAATATTGTTGAGCAGCAATGACAGAACAAATAATTAACAACATTAATTAAAAAAATTATAAAACACAATAAAATACCGGAAGAATGGAGAATAAGTGAACTAATTCTACTATTCAAAAAAGGAGATAAAAAACAGCCAGGAAACTGCAGAGGTATAAACTTGTTAAATACTACGTTAAAACTTACAACTAAAATTTTATAAGTGCTAATAAATCAGAGGATAAGTTTAGCAGGTGAACAACAGGTGATAAGTTTAGCAGGGTTCATATTCTTTATAAAGCAAATTACTGAAAAATCACTTAAAGAAAAAAAACCTAAAGAAAGTATTTGACAGAGTAAGAGTCAAAGATATAATCCATCTTTTTAGAATGGAGAAATCCCTCTAAATATTATAAAAACTATCGAAAACATCTACCAAAACAACAAAATGAAAGTTAGAATAGATGGACAACTTACAGAACCTATAGAAATAGGTAGAGGAATAAGACAAGGGAATGCATTGAGCCCCATGCTCTTCAATTTGATCATGGATGAAACGATCAAAACCGTTAACAAAGGAAGAGGATACAGATGGGAAACAAAGAAATCAAAATACTCTGTTACGCAGACGACGCAATATTGATAGCCCAAGATGAAGATAGTCTGCAAAGACTGGTCCACAGATTTAACATAAGAGCAAAAGAATTTAATATGACAATCCCATCTCAGAAAGCTAAAAAAATACCAGCATCAAAGAACTAACCAGATGTAAAATAGAAATTGATGGCATCAGTATTGAACAAGTAATGGAAATAAAATACCTGGGAATTACACTATCTAGCTATGAAGACCTGGACACAGAAGTGTGAGATCAATTACAAAAAACAAATAGATTGGCAGGATGCCTTAATAACACTATATGGCGAAACAGTCACATTAACACTGAGATGAAGTCAAGAATTTGATTTTAGCTAAAGCCAGTGTAAGACTAATAATGACATATGCCTCAAAAACAAGACCTGACACTGAGGAGACCCGTGTCGTCAAAATCGCAAGAGATAAGTCACCAATCGGCAAAAGAAGTATCGGACGACCGCGCAAAAGATGGAGTGACAACCTTTTATAATCCGCCAGTATTAATCCGCCACTGAACAAGCAGAATTGCTTATAAAGAGGAAGAAGAAGAAGAATCCATAGTTGTGGAATATATTTTAGTATGAAAGACGAATTCAACAGGTTTATCAACTTAATACAAATTTCTGGGGAGTTTTGTAAGTACCAGTCCAGTTATAAGATCAAAACAATAATCTTAGCTTATCGAATAATTACTGTTCTTTCAAATTAGGGTTTACTTCTATCGAATAAGGATTTGTTCTCACCCAGCTCTCATCTTTGTTTTTGATAGGTGTTTGCATAACTGATATTTTAACAATTTTAATATTTTTTTTGTCATTTGTAAGTCTTGTGGATTCAGCCCTAAGGTTTTTGATCTCTTTCTGTAGTTGAAAAGTAAGCTAGTTTACTTTTATCGTATAGTATTGTCTGCGGCCAGCTTCTCTCCGACTTCGATTTTTTAAAAACCAGTTCCAAGATTTCTTGTGAAGATTGTTCCCCCCAATCTTCTATAAATTTTAGGGGAATTTTTCCAGACTACTTGATTTTTGTCGTTTACGGTATTTCCACCTCAATTTTCAGGTGCCCTTTTGGTTTTAATGGCACTGCCAAGTCAGCATCCTTTATTAGAGTATAATTTTGAAACTTTCCCTGTCCGTGTCCTTGTTAACTAAGATAGGTTTGTAGGGTATCTAAACGACTTTTTAGAAAGAGTTAACACAACTGATGTGTCGTCCTAGTTAAGTTCAAGTTTTGTGAGTGAGCTGTGTGTGTGCGTGCTTCTATATGTGTGGATAATCGTATCAGACAGAAGTCTATTTGTCACAGATTGGCAGCTACAAGCTGTTGTACTAGATACATTTTAGTTTAGAGTAGCATCAAGAATATTGTTTAAATAGTAAAGTATTTAAAATTTTCATAATAATTTTACGCAATCAAGTTATTTTACGACAATCATTCATAATTACAATTTTTTGATTCGTGTCTTGCTACAGCTATCAACAGGTCAATCGCAGAAACAACAAATCGATAACTACCGGCAAATAAAGGGTGCAAAGGATAATGCAACCTCCGATTTTTGCTGCTCTCCTGGCTGCACTTTCCAACGTTGTCCTGACAAAGCGAAGTGGAGAACTCCTTTTTCTGGAAAATCCCTTACCCCAGTAACTCCCGAGGATATGTTGGTATATCCTGGAGTAAGACTACGGGTCTTTCCAAAGGGAAACTTTCCAACTTCTATAAACTCTGCCGGTAGCGTTATCCAGAAAGGGAGTATTTGCATTAGGAGAACATAAGTCATAGTTGGTAAAAACAACCCTTAGGAATGTTGGAAAGCGTCATGGAAATGGAAAATTAGACTGGAAATCGAGCGCATGCACCAAACATTTATTGGCATCAAAAATATGTATATTTTGGATTTTTTTCTGATTTTTGTACTACCTATTATAAATAAACCTTCCAGAACTTCCAATATTGGTGAATTCTTCCACCTTATTTAAATTTAATTAGTTTTATTTTAATGTGTACTTTATTTCAACGTAAACCAACCAAAACTGAAAATTTAAATAATCAGTTCATAATAAGTTTTTTCCCGCAATGATAGTCGCTACCATGTAGCGACGCACACAATCAGGATATCAGCAAATAATACCGCATTAACACAAAAGGATAGCAAAACTGTTGGGGTGATTATTGATGTCTCCCTCACCAAAGTTGGCGCATATGAACAAACGAACGGGGGTGGCTGATATTCTAGCCACGACCTTTTATTGATTTTTGGTGATTACGAATATTATATATATATATATATATATATATATATATATATATATATATATATATATATATATATATATATATATATTATGATCTGCTTGAGTTTAAATTAAGTTAAATTTTATTAAATTATATTGAATTTTTCAGGGTTCTTTACTGCAAAACAAAAATATTTTACCTTCAATTCGTGGCTTCTAGTATTTTCATGATGCTGGCTTTCTTTAGGATAGACAAGGAGAATAAATATTATATACATAATTTATGACCTTTTTTAAAAAAATACCATTTATTTTAATACCATATAGAAATATAAAAACAAAGCTCGTGGACAATTTATTATCTATTCCTTAGAACAAAAAAAAACTTAATTTTGTTATCTCCCTCTTAAACCAAGTTATTTAATTTATTGTAAAAATTGTTCCAATTAATTTTCTTAAAAAACAAACAAAATTTTATTATGTGCCAATTATCTGATTTGTGAATTTAATTCTTTTTAAACAATTACTCTATGATGTGGGTTTTAAAAAAACATATACATATGGTACAAATACAACGCTGATTTCACAAATAATTTGACTGACCTTTTTGATTTACTCTCTGCGATGTTTCCCGACGGATACTGATTTAGCCTCCGGATTGTGTTCCCGCAAAACTGTCCAATTCTCCAAACACGTGTGGCTCTGCTTCCTCCTTCCAAAACTGTTACACAAAACAGCACTCCCTCTCTCCAAAATTAAACCTTCGACTCGTTTCAAAATAATAATAATGGCACTCTTTCAGCCAAATGGTTTTCCTGCCTCGACTGGTTATCTCGTACAAGCTTTATATAAATTTTCTTTCTTCACCTACAGAGTTAGGAGTCTCTTAGGACACAAAGAGTTTGGGATTCTCGACCTGGTCTCGATTCGCCTTCAACTATTCTCTTATCACCAACTTCAACTCACAAATAACAACTTATACTTATTTTTCACACACTATTCTCAAACTGGACTTCTCGTTCTGGATGGTAAAACCATAATGATTGAAATCTGCTGGTTCAATTTTCAAATCGACTGTCCTATTCTCCAACCCTCGTTCTTACTAGTCTATCATATACATTCATTCTTTCTACATATATTTAAAATTTCCTATTTTTAATTTTTAAGAAATCAAGCGTATTTACCCACTTACGTTTTTCCTTAAATTAACCGTTCTTTTGTGTCTACAGGCAAATCCGTATTTGTAAAAGATAACGTCTAATTCATAGCATTACCTTCGAAGAAAAATAATATACAAACCATTATCTATCAAACATTAATTTGAGATTATTATCTGATACAAAACCATGTATAATTTTATTTGTAAGATTTTAAACAAATTTAATACTCTCTAAATAACCCCGAGATGTTTTTCCTATACAAATTGTTCTTAGAAACTATTCACTATTGAAGTTCACTGTTCTCCGAAAACAATTCTTAATTATAAATCATTATATTTACAAATTCTTAACCTATACAGGGTCTTGAATATTTATGATCTCATGGTATTTTGCATACAAAAATTTATTTTATTCTTGATCTATTTTAGAATCATAACAATATATTTATATATGTATATTGTTGTACTTTTGAATGTCCATAAGCAATAAAAAACCGATATACAAATTTTATTACTTAAATAAAAATTAAAATTATTGATATTTCATAAAGACACGGGCATATGAATTTTCAAACATCCTGTATAAGACAAAATATGTATTTTAAGTTGTTCGAAGAATTGTTCATTAGGCCTCAGAGACAAGACTTTCAAATATTATCGATAAGAAATTTAAATAAGTCGGTTATTGTGAAATGGTTTTACCCGGAATAAAAGTGTATTATAGAAAGTGTTGAACAATGGACCGGGATTTGCGGTGGTTTTCTCCCCGAAAGATTATATCGGTAAAAGTTTATTAACAAAAGACATTGAATTGAGAAACAGGTATCGTTTGTAGCTATTAGTAAGAAATATTTGTAAAGTAGATAGATTTAGTTAGAATAATTAAAGAAGATTTGTTTTCTGGAATTACCCGAATGACGTTTTATAGAGAGAGTTGGGTGGTAACGATATACTCACAAGAGGTGGATGATTTTTATTGGTCAAATTTTGAATGCAAGGAGGTTTGGTTTTGGCTATGAGATAGGAGAGAGAAAAAAAGGTCAGTTAGTCAGTTTTCGTCGTCCAAGAAGGAAGGAGCTTTGTGATTTGTGTTTTTTTGAAGTCCCGAAGACGTAATTTACCGGGTGTGTTTATTTGCGGTGGAAAAGCTGACCAGTGTGAGGAACGGGGTACAGAGAGATAGAAAACCAAAGGGCCTAAAAATATTAATAGCAGACGAAGCCGGAAATATTTGGAGATACAAGGACAGATAGGAGAAAGGTGTACGTCATCTGGACCACAATAGGAGCAGAAGCAGAGAAAGGATTTTTTTGTTGTGGCGTGGCCATAGAATTGCAACGGCAGAGAAGGAAAGGTCAGTCAAATTTCATTAGAGCCGGAGTGTGATTTTCATTTATTAATTAAGTAAATTGAATAAATAATAGAGACAGTTAATTTTGCGATCACTAAAAAAAAAAAAAGGAATTATAAAAAGAGCTTAGTTATAACACATATTAAAAATCAATGTAAAATAACATTTGGGTCCATGATAGAAAACAACTTCTCATATATTTAAAGTTAGTATATTGCAAATATTACAGGATTGATTGTTGTATAAAATTTCATTAAAATAAAGGACATCTCACATATAGTTCAGTTGAAATTCTATGTATTTTATTCAGGTCATATTACCTATCCCGATTAGGACGCCAATTGGAAAATATTTTGAATCCACGATCAAAGGTAAATCGTACAATTTAAATAGCCTGAGATTGTAATTAATTAATGCTGATTTATTGTGATTAATTGGAGATTAGTTCATTTAATAAATATAGACAGGATTTTTCCTAAGTAAGCAATATAATACAATTTAAATAGCATAACAAAATGGCCCCCAACGTGTAAAGCTTTGAAAAATATTTCTAGTTGGCAAATTTGAAAGGATAGGAGTAGACGAGCAGATATTTGAAAGTTTATATGCCGGGGATAAAGTGAAATATTATGTAAAAATTGAGGACATAAAGATTATATATTTTTTTTAAGATACAATTTACCATAATTGATTTATTCGTGATATTGACAATTTATAGGTTACCATAATTGATTTATTTGTGTGATATTTAAATTTGATAATTTTACCATACTTGAATGATTTGATTGATTTTGACATTTGATATTTTACCATTTGATTTATTTGTGGGATATTGAAATTTGATACTCGTACTCAAGAGTTATTACATTTGAACAGGAAAAGTCCCGTTTGTTGCAACAGACCAGTAGAATTTTATATTTGGCGGGGATAAATAATCTAACGAACATGTCGGCCACAAGGAGTCAAAGCAAAACGCAAGAAAGGAAAGAGGATAAGATAGAAGAGGAAACAATTATTGATGAAGGATCGGATAATGAAGGAAATGCTACAATAATGGAGGAAAGAAAAGAAACAGGGATGTTAGAAAAATTATTAGCTATGATGCAAATACAGACACAACAAATACAAGAATCGTCACAAAAAATGGATAAAAATCAACTGGAAACAAAACACATAATGGATGAATCACAACAAAGAACGGAACAAAAATTGGACAATTTGGAAGAAAACCAAAGAAAAATGGAACAAAAAATGGAAACGCGTATGGACAAATATGAAAACGAAATAAAAGTCTGTTTAGAAAGAAGTAGGGAAGAAACAGAGAGGAAAATAGAATTGCAGAGAGAAGAAATCGAAACTAAAATGAAGGATATTCAGAGTATGCAAAAAAGGGAATTAGAACAGATAGAAATAAAATTTGAAAATGCGCTACAAGAAGACCGGAAAGAAACGGAAAGGAGATTTAAACAAATTGCAGAGATGGAGATAAGAGGAGTAGAAAGAAAGGAAGTCATCGTACATAGCACAGAAGACGTAAAAGTACGATTTGGCGGGGATATAAGGAAAATACACCCAGTGCCTTTTATAAATAACCTAAAGGAAAAAGTCAAATACATAGGACCGTTTGCAACAGCAAAGGAAACCATCAGAAACCATCTCACAGAAGAGGCAAATCTTTGGTTTGTCAGCAAGGAAGAAGAATTGGACAATTGGCAAGATTTTGAGAGAAGATTCTTAAATTATTTCTGGGGAAAAATCCAGCAACTACAAGTAAATAAAGAGTTACAAAATGGAAAATACCATGAGAGGATGGGCGTATCAGAAAAGATGTACGCATTACAACTCTATAATAATGCAAAACATTTGCAATATAATTATTCATCAGAACAATTGGTAGAGTTGATATCGCGACATTTTGAAGATACCTTGGAAGACCACATAAATCTCCAAAATTACAAGGACATTGACAGCTTATGTCAATTTTTGCAAATGAGAGAATCACATAGGCATGAAAGAAGAGAAAGAAGACCGCAAGAAAATTATAGACAAAGAGAAAACCAAGAATATAGAGATAGAGGTCAAAATTTTAGAAGAGATTATACAAGACGAGAATTCATACCTAGACGGGGATATGAAAATAGACCGAACGGAAGAGAGAATTATGAACCCAGAACCCAGAGATGGAATGAAAACAGGGATCGGGAAAATCAGAGTAGAAATAACCGCCCATACCAAGGAAACAGATACAATAACCCACGGAATGAACAGGAATCTCGCGGTAATCGATACGGGAATGATAGACCAAAAGAGAACAGAAGAGAAATAAATAATATGCAAAGAGAAGAAAATGAATATGAGAGAGAAGATGACGGGAGAGAAAACACAGAAGAACAACAGGCGTGTTTTCAAGAAGGCGCTCACTAAAAACGAAGAAACAAACAGGAATTTTTTGTCACCCCAAGGAATTTATTAAACTGGCAGGAAACAATGAAAAGAGAAATGGAGTTAATTTAAAATTTGTGGATGGATTTATAAATGAGAAACCAATTAAAATTATGATAGACACAGGCTCTGAAATAACACTGGTCAACAGAAAATTAATCGAAGAAGTAAATTTAACAAGTCTAATTTATAAAATACCTAGGGTGAATTTAGTGGGCGCAAATAAACGGACATTGGCAACAATAAATGAAGGTATACGAGTAATGGTACGATTGAAAAAAAATATGTATGCACTTCAATGTGTAATAATGCCGAATATGTCACATGACATGATTGTAGGCGTTGACGAATTAACGGAAAAACATGTAGTGATCGACTTCAAAACCAATACGATGAAAATAACCAAGGAAAAAGAAGAAGAACAGGATAAGGAACAAGAGAAACAAATTACGGACGAATCAGAGAAAGAACAAACGGTGGAAATGAACCTGGCGACGAAGAAAGGAAAAGGAAGAAAGAGGGGAAAAGGTCTGAAAAAGATCAAAGAAAAAAAAACCTGGGATTCCTCAAAAGATGAGACGAGCTCAGGAGAAGAAGATGGAAAAATTTTGACAAGAAATAAAAGCAAAACTTGGGATTCCTCAAAAGAAGAGACGAGCCCAACAAAAAAAAACACAAAGGAAAATGAAGAGGACACAATGGAGACAGTGGTGTTTGAAGAAGACACGGAGTACACGGTGAATATGTGCGAAAAATTTGATGGGAGAAAAAAAAAATTGATATGTGGAGAAGGCAAAGAAAATGATTTGCGTATAATTTTAAGAGACTATGAAACGCTGATAAATGAGGAAAACCGAGTGGCAACAAAATACGAGCACTCATTTGAGGTGAAAAACTTGAGAAATTTTCGATCGAAGACTTATCCAATTCCTTATAAGTATCGGCAAGAAGTAAAGCAAGAAATCAAAAAAATGTTGGAAGATCAAATCATTGAGAGATGTGACTCACCCTATATTAACCCAATTGTGATAGTGAAGAAGAGCAGTGGAGAGTTAAGACTCTGTTTAGATGCCCGAAATATCAACCAACACACAGTATCACAATATGAATCACCGTTAAATATCGAGGCCATTTTTG
Source organism: Diabrotica undecimpunctata (assembly GCF_040954645.1). NCBI lineage: Eukaryota > Metazoa > Arthropoda > Insecta > Coleoptera > Chrysomelidae > Diabrotica > Diabrotica undecimpunctata. Next base: position 49,474,294 of record NC_092803.1, on the reverse strand, counting down.
GAAGGATCACGGGATCACATATTTTCTCAAAAATTGATCTAAAGCATAGTTTTTGGTTAATACCTTTGGCTGAAAAGTGTAGAAACTACACTGCCTTTTCAATTGATGGTATAGTATACCGATTTAAGGTAGTTCCGTTTGGATTACAAAGTGCCTGTGCAGCACTTGTACGAGCTTTGCATACCATTTTGAATCACCATGAAGAGTTCATCGTCCATTACATCGACGATTTATTAATTTTTTCACAAGATATGCAGAGTCATGTGGAACATATCAAAATAATTTTGAAAGAATTGGACACAGCGGGATTAAAACTAAACATTGAAAAATGTCAATTTTTTCAAAAGGAAGTGATTTATTTGGGTTTCAAACTTGACACCGAAACTGTAAGTCTAGCCGAGGACAGAGTAAAGCTCATCGACGAATACCCAAGACCAACAAATCTAAAAACATTGCGAGGGTTTCTCGGTACGATAAATTATTTCAAGAAATTAATTCCCGATTTAAGCCAAAAAGAAATTCCTTTAATAAAATTGTTAAAGAAAGGGACAAAATGGAATTGGAAAGAAGAACAGGAGGAAGCTTTCAAAATATTGAAACAAGAATTTGCTAAAGGAACAAAAATATATCACCCTATTTACAATTTGCCGTTTATACTCCGTACGGATGCGTCGATACAGAAATTTGCAGGAGTGTTGTCGCAAATACAAAACGGCCAAGAGGTTCCGATATGTTTTATATCTCGAGTGACTAAAACACATGAGAGAAAATACAGTGTCACCGAGTTGGAATTCGCCAGTGTACTATTTTGCGTAAACAAATTAAGGTTTTACTTATTGGGAGCTAAATTCACCATCGAAACGGATCATGCAGCATTGATACACATCATGAAGAATCGATTGGTAAATAACAGAATACACAGAGGCATTCTGCTCTTACAAGAGTATGATTTCCAATTTCGATACATCAAAGGGAAAGACAACATAATAGCTGACGCTTTAACACGGGACGAAGATACAGGAAAAAAGGAGACAATTACATTACATGTGGGATTGAATATACTGACACAAGACGAAGGGATATTTTCGTTAAATGAGATAAGGGCCGATAAGACCGTGGGAAGATCCAGAACAAAGAGAGTATCGACAGGTTATAGAAACCGTTCAGAGGAGATTAAGAAGAAGCAATGAGAAATACATCCAGAGACAGGGTCATAATAGGAAACGAAGACCAGTAACTTTCCAAAAGGGTGACAAAGTAATGGTAAGAGCATTAAGAGTGTCAAATCTTCAGACCGGTATTTGCGCAAAATTGATGCCTGTTTTCGAAGGGCCATACATAGTAAACAACGAAGATGGAGTAAACAGCTATGAGTTGAAACATATGGATTCTGAAAAGATCAGAGGTATTTATAATATCCATGATGTATATAAATATCACGAATGAAGATTTAAATTTGTATAAAGTAGATAGTAGGATAGGATAATACGTAGCATAAGTACAGATAGCATACAGGAAGTGCGTTTATTTTGCCTCGAGAAAATTTAGTTGCATAAATTGATAAATTTTATCGATTACAAAGGCGGGGATTTGTTGTACTTTTGAATGTCCATAAGCAATAAAAAACCGATATACAAATTTTATTACTTAAATAAAAATTAAAATTATTGATATTTCATAAAGACACGGGCATATGAATTTTCAAACATCCTGTATAAGACAAAATATGTATTTTAAGTTGTTCGAAGAATTGTTCATTAGGCCTCAGAGACAAGACTTTCAAATATTATCGATAAGAAATTTAAATAAGTCGGTTATTGTGAAATGGTTTTACCCGGAATAAAAGTGTATTATAGAAAGTGTTGAACAATGGACCGGGATTTGCGGTGGTTTTCTCCCCGAAAGATTATATCGGTAAAAGTTTATTAACAAAAGACATTGAATTGAGAAACAGGTATCGTTTGTAGCTATTAGTAAGAAATATTTGTAAAGTAGATAGATTTAGTTAGAATAATTAAAGAAGATTTGTTTTCTGGAATTACCCGAATGACGTTTTATAGAGAGAGTTGGGTGGTAACGATATACTCACAAGAGGTGGATGATTTTTATTGGTCAAATTTTGAATGCAAGGAGGTTTGGTTTTGGCTATGAGATAGGAGAGAGAAAAAAAGGTCAGTTAGTCAGTTTTCGTCGTCCAAGAAGGAAGGAGCTTTGTGATTTGTGTTTTTTTGAAGTCCCGAAGACGTAATTTACCGGGTGTGTTTATTTGCGGTGGAAAAGCTGACCAGTGTGAGGAACGGGGTACAGAGAGATAGAAAACCAAAGGGCCTAAAAATATTAATAGCAGACGAAGCCGGAAATATTTGGAGATACAAGGACAGATAGGAGAAAGGTGTACGTCATCTGGACCACAATAGGAGCAGAAGCAGAGAAAGGATTTTTTTGTTGTGGCGTGGCCATAGAATTGCAACGGCAGAGAAGGAAAGGTCAGTCAAATTTCATTAGAGCCGGAGTGTGATTTTCATTTATTAATTAAGTAAATTGAATAAATAATAGAGACAGTTAATTTTGCGATCACTAAAAAAAAAAAAAGGAATTATAAAAAGAGCTTAGTTATAACACATATTAAAAATCAATGTAAAATAACATTTGGGTCCATGATAGAAAACAACTTCTCATATATTTAAAGTTAGTATATTGCAAATATTACAGGATTGATTGTTGTATAAAATTTCATTAAAATAAAGGACATCTCACATATAGTTCAGTTGAAATTCTATGTATTTTATTCAGGTCATATTACCTATCCCGATTAGGACGCCAATTGGAAAATATTTTGAATCCACGATCAAAGGTAAATCGTACAATTTAAATAGCCTGAGATTGTAATTAATTAATGCTGATTTATTGTGATTAATTGGAGATTAGTTCATTTAATAAATATAGACAGGATTTTTCCTAAGTAAGCAATATAATACAATTTAAATAGCATAACAATATATATATATATATATATATATATATACATATATATATATATATATATATATATATATATATATATATATATATATATATATATATATATATATCGAGAAAAGGAGTACGACCGTCAATCCAATATAAATTAAGGATCACTCAGAAGAGTGGTGGGTTTTTTTTTCGGTCAAAAGGTGGAGAAAAAAGACAAAGTTGATGGCTACTTGGAAGCAAGTAGCTACACAAGCATGGAAAAGTTGTTACATGTGTTATATGTATATGTTATATGTATATATAGGAAATATTTCTTACATATATTATCTTACACTTATGCAACTTGCATTACTTTTGACTTAGTCTCGTGTTGCATATACACAGATTTGTATTAACTGTTTTTAATCAAATAGTTCAATACAGTTATATAATTGAAGGGATTCATATAATCCTTTTTTCATTTGCAGCTCCAAGTATATGAACCTTGGACTGTTGGAAATTATAATTGATCTTCACCTGTGGCTGATTAACCAGCCACAACGTTGACGATTTTTATATAAGTTTTTGGTTTGACTTCACTTGTTTGTTTGTTTTTTCTTAGCCGATCAATGAGGGAAATTTGGTATTATTAACCACCTTTCCTTTCATTTATTGGTTCTTTACAAGCAGGTTGTCACCCAAACTGATCTTATCATTTAAATAAACCGCTCTATTATTAGGGTTGGTATTTCACCTTGCTGTTCTGTCATAATTAATGACCTCAAGGTTCTACTGTCTTTTGCGTTGGTGGCGTGGTTGTCTTAATAAAACACCATTTTACCGGCAGCATTCAAGAAGCCAGGAGTGGTAATTTCATTATACATTAAATTATTCAATTTCAATATTAATTAATATAATAATGCTACCTAAAGTTAAAATCAAATCATAACTATTGCTGTATTGTTGGAAGTGCATCTAGGATTTTCTTAGTTTTTCATTCTCTTTTTCAATGTTTTTTACTTATACATTTTTTATATAAAAAACAAAACCACATGTTCTTTTTGCTGTGCTTAGTTTGAACAAATTGTTAACTTATTTAGTTCAATTTATTGTTTATACATCGTAATCGTATAATGTCCATTTACTTAAGTGTCTTTACAACTTTAATATCACTGACTGCTACATATCTTTTTAAGGTAACACATGTAACATCTTTTCCATGATTGTGTGTTTTTTTCATATTGTTCTTTTTAGATAAACTGATGATGCTTTCTGTTTAAGAAAGCGAAACGTCTTCAATAAATAGATGAAGTAGCCATCAACTTTGTCTTTTTTCTCCACCTTTTGACCGAAAAAAAACCCACCACTCTTCTGAGTGATCCTTAATTTATATATATATATATATATATATATATATATATATATATATATATATATATATATATATATATATATATATAAATACTAGCTGACCCGGCCTCGCTTTGTTGTGCCTTGGTTATTATACGATTAATATTATGTTCAATTTATCTAACAAAGTTAAGTATTGTATTGGCACGCTCTAGAAAATTTAAAAAATAATTACTATTTAAATAGGAATAAGCCACAATTAAAGGGTTAAAGTACGTTTATTGACGTTTCAATTTCCACTTCGGAAATCGTTCTCAAAATACACACACTAATGTACACAAACAATGTAAATAGCCGTCACTTTGAAGTTTGTTAAACGTCACTTTATGTTTAAATGAACTACTGTAGAGGTAGAGGTACTGTAGAAGTACATCGTATAAAACATTTTGTATAAGATTATAATGTAACTGTTTGTATGGAAAAATAAAGCCGTTGCTTCTACTATTTTCCTTATGATTTCATCATATTTTCTAAACCTTTAGAATATCCTAGGATAATATTTTAAAACCAAAATTAATCAAATCGATTTAATCGTTCTATGTAAGTCCTATGAAAATCTAATAGCACTGGAATTGAGGTTATCGGTCAAGGAGAAAAAAAAAATAAAAATACTATTTCAATATTTTAATAAAAAAATTTCTAAAACATACAAAACAAACAAAAAAGTAACATATAGATGTAAAGCAATGTCATTTACAATGATTTTAGTTATAAAGGCTATAAGTTAAAGAATACATTAAAAATTACAAATAAACTACGAAAAATGTTTACTAATATTCTAAGATAGGAACAGTATATTGAGGTTTCGTTTATATAAAAAATAGATCAAAATATTAACTATGAGAAACAGTATCTTGTTTGAATTTCTATGAATTTACAAGTAGAGTTAGTAAGTAATGTAAAAACATTGTTTCAGAATTATTCTTATTTGTTTAAAAAAAACTACTGATAAAAAATTCATTTTCCACATAAAATCCACTGATATGGTTGTGTATATATGTTAAAAATATGAAATATTACAAAGAAAAAACGAATCTCTTAAAAGAGCTCTCTGGTATATCTTTAAAAAGATATGAATGTAAAAAAAAGTACCATAAAAATGGCAACAACAAACTATTATCACTCTTTCTTGGAATGAAATTCTATTATGGAATATTAAAGAAGAAAAAAAAATAGCAATTAAAAACGTTAAATGTAGTTTAAATCCCAAAACCAAGAAATAGCTATGGGTTAATTATATATTATTATCGAAAAATAAATCTTTTACGTGTCACATTAGGCCAGTCTGGTTAAAAAGAAAAGTCGAAAAATTTTTCGCAGATATCTGAAGCTTTTAAGAAATAGCTGGGGGTTACTAGATGACGAATAGATGAAAAAGTACTCTTATTTTTACCTTGCGTTTTTTTTAAACAATAATTTATGGTCACAATTTGATTTTTTGTGTATAAAGTTTTTCTCTTATATTTTACATAAACAATATTATCATTTTTTTATATCAAGAATTTCCTTTTTTAAATTAAAATTGATAAATAATTTACGGAGATATTTACAAAAAGCAGTTTTTTTGCACTAATTTATAAATTTTATTAATTTTTTTATTAACAAAATAAAATGTTATTAATACATTTGACATCGAGGAATTACCGTCTTATAAATTTGTGCGAAATGTCCCTCCTATCGGCCAAATAGTTATAAGTTATTTAATTTATTTATCCCTGGGGCTAAATATTTAAACTATTGAACTCGCTCTATTAATGATGCTAGACACATGTAGCAAATTTCATAGGATTCTTTAAGACTTAAACTATCTCAAAAGTTAAATGCATATTGCGTTTTCATCGAAATTATTTACAAAATAAACGTTTGAAACAGGGGTATGTTTTTTACTTATAAGCAATTGCAATAACTTCTATATTTTTCAAGCTACAGACTTGTACGTACAACCATTGGATAGCTGGTAAAGAAACTAGCTGGAACAAAGTTAGGGACTATTTGTAAAAAAATCATATCCCGATTGTTTATAAACATTAAGAAGTAAAGTTTGTACAAATTTTGAATGAAAATCTAAACTTTATATTGAAACTTATAGCTATAATATCATATACTATATAAGATCTGGCTCGAAGGACCAATGGACAGATTCGATTGTAGTTGTTAGGATCGAATCGTTTTGTAATGCCCCTTTGTCCGCTTCTTTTCGATCGACGATGGTAAATACAATAAAATGTTGAAGTTGTGGAGTAAAAATTATGGTTTTATTGACAGCTACTACTAATTGCACTATAGATGTTAGTTAGGTAACTTTCTTTAATAGACTGCGCTCAAATGAGCTCAAATCCCCAATTTATAATTTCACAAATAATGTATACCTCAGCACAGAGGTTAATGCTTCTATTATACTAATAAAATTTGAACTATGAGCTTACTCTACAATTTAATCTAGGCCATTATTGCAACACTTAGGAAGTTCAAATATAAAATATGTTATTCGACAATTCATTAAGTGCAGGTTTGCAGGTGGATGAACTTTAATTATTAAAATATTACTCGATATAGTTTTAGAATGTCTCAATTATACACGGTGAAACTATAAAAGGTTAAGAAGTTAAGAATAATGTGAGATTACAAATTAAGGGATTAATTTCCGATTGAACATATGGGCCACTATATAAAAGAAACAGACGACCAATAGAAAATATCTAAACACATAAAATATAAAATAATATTAATAGATATAATAATAATCATAACACTAATTCACTCGGTTTTTGAATTATTATCTCACCCGAGCAGTGCTACCTATAACTTGATTTAGAATTTATGATTCAGCTAAACTATCTAATTCAAATCTAAGCTCATTAAGTGAAACTGATCAAGGAGGGGCTTTGTCTAAAGTTTTACTTAAATTTGGTTGTGATACCGCATGTCTTCGAGGCGCTGGATGAGGTTTGATGCAAGAACCTTGATGCCTTTGTTTAATTCTATATAAACCTTCCTTTATCTTCATACGTCACTTCAAAATTGTGTAAGTTATTGTAATCTACTGCAAGTAGATTCCTTTTTGTTTTGGAGTAACATTCTCGATTTTCTCGATTTATTATTTCTGAAAAAAGGCTTAAAAGTTCTGTAAAGCTCCCATCAACATAATAAATCTACAACTTTTGATATTATATGATATATTTATTTTTTACTCATCTTTGAGTCATAAGATATATACTCATAGGTATTTTCAAACTTAATCTGAGATTTTAGCCGATTTATCTCTTTCCAAAATATTCTATTGACAGAATATTGCAAAATGTTACAGCCAACTCCATAATTTTCAATTTTAATGGTCATCCAGTTTTTGTACGCATTGTAGCAAAAAGTAAGCAAAAATAATAAAAAAACAACCATTAATATTATAGTAATTGTCACAAATATGCCAATCTTGTTTATTAATTCAGTATTGCTTCTTTCTAAAGATAATATTCTTTGTTCCCAAGAAGACCGCATTTGTTGAATGCACATCATCTTATAATCCTTGGAGGTTGGAGGAACGGAAACTGTCCATTGGATGACCATTGTAGGCTCTTTGGTGTCAGTGCAATTGCCCACACTATATTTACAAGTGGCTCCTGAACGTAGTATCAGCGCATCGTTGATGAGGTCCGCTTCGGTATGATATTCATAGGAAGAGACGGTGCGGGTTAGGTTTTGGGTTTGGTTCACTGCAGATCTCACTAGAAGTGATAACACAGGGTTTGACTTGTTTAGTGTTATGGTATAAACTCTGTTGTAAATGTCGACGAACTGTCCTGTTTGGACCGCTTTGACGCAATCTGAAATAATAGTAGTAGTCAGTAATTTTAGGATTCTATCCTGAGATAGTATTATTTAGAGGAGTAACACCTCTAAAAAACTCAGGGTTTAGCTGACCCGGCTGATAGCACCCTGTGAGGATCCGTACCTGCGGTACAGGTGAAAACCGGTCAACGGTCTCAAGAGCAGAGGATGGCTGGAAAAGTTATAATGGTCGAGACTGAACCAACAGCGTCTGACCCAGAATGGGCGGCTGAAGGAAAGGTCCTCCAAACGGGGGTTGTGGCGTTAGGAATTAGCAACCTAAGACACAGAAAAACGTAAGGGTAAGAAGAAAGAAAATCGCACGATAAAACGCCAAATACAGAAATACATCCCCGTGTGGAAATTCACACCTCCGATAGAGGGAGCCCCATCGGTTACGGGGTGGGGGGGACAATGTTGTGAAGAGTTCGGAAGACCCAGTCTTATCACAAAAATCAAAACGATGAAAAGATAGAACATTCATGTGTGCAAGGTGGAATATACAAGAATGGAACAAAAAGGCGACGGAAGTGATCAAGGAGTTTAGAGAAAGCAACATCGACATACTAGTAACAAGAGAAACCAAAAAGAAAGGAAATGGAACGGAAACAATAGGAGACCATATCCATTGCTGAAACTGAATTAATAAGGAATCTAGAGCAAAGGGCAGGAGTGGGAATACTAATCAAAAATAAGTGGAAGAACAGGGTTAGAACATGGGAGCCAGTCAACGAGAGGATAATTAAAATGCATATAGGCATATACGGTAAAGAGACAGTGATAGTCGGAGTATATGCACCAACAGACGATTCCCCGAGAGTAGAAAAAGAAAATTTCACGGAACAACTTTAACACCAAATGGAGCTAATCAAGAAGAACGTGGAGATAATTATAACCGGATACCTTAACGGCAGAACCGGAAGGAAGAAAAACGATAAAGTAGTGGGGAGATTTGAATAGGATGAATAAAACGATAACGGAGAACGTCTGATTGAATTATTAGAACTTAACAACCTAAAAATCACCAACGGATTCTTCAGACATAAAAATATTTATAAATGTACATGGACACAAGAAACACGAAAGCTAAAATCGATAATAGACTATGGAATAGTCAAACAAGATACCACAATAAAGATAAAATATGTGAGAATCAGAAGAGGAGCAGAATGTGGAACTGAGGTAACATTATTGAAAAGAATAAGAATAACGTTACCTAAAGTAAAAATAAAATAAATTAATATCATACTGTTGGAAGTGTGATCTTACGATCTTGTTAGTTCTCGGCAAATACTTATTTTTTACATAAGTTTTTACATACTTTTTTAAATTACATGTACTATAACCACATAGTCCTTTGCTGTGCTATGAATCAAATTGTAAACTGTATTTAGTTTCAATTGATTGTTTATACAACCTAAGTTTTTAATGTCTGGTATCTTAAGCTTCTTTACATTTTATACCATTGACTACTACATGTCTTTTTAAGGTAACACATTAATATTGACTTTTCAATGGATGTTTGGTTTTTCATATTATGCTTTTTAGATGAACTGATGATGCTTTCTGATTTCTATTTCTTCAAATAAATAGATGAAGTAGCCAACTTTATATTATTTTACTTCATCGTATTAACGTAAAATAGAAAATAAACAAGTTATATACAAAGATAATTAAAAATTTTTGAACAAATTTTTTGTGTCTTATAACTTTTTTCTGATCAGTTTACAATAAAATGACATCAGTGCAATATTATAGACTACAAAGAGTTCTTCCACGAATATTTTTTACTAAAAATTTGTTTAATTTTATTAAATTTATCTAGGTTTTACTGCGCTCCCAATTTGAACGGGTTTTTGAATACCCCTAAGAATACGATAAAAACGAACCATTAAGGTGCAGTCTTTCTTATGTAATTGTCGCATGCGTTCGACGCAAGCGTCGAGCTGTACATCCAAATGTTAACTGTCAAATGTTAACTTTATACAAGCAGTCTGCCTTATGTGTCCGACGCAAGGAATCGCATGCGTCTGCTGCATCGACAGCATATGATAGCAGTGCTCTGCAACGAATGCACGAGTCCAATTATTCACAAAACATTAAAAAATAGAGCCTTTGTAGGTTATCGACAAGTGTTCTGTGGGAAAAAGGAGAGACCAGAGCTCTACAATTCAGCATATCTTCGGCTTAATTCGCAAAATGCGTAACTCCACAACCTAAATTTAAAAGTATAAGTGGTGAAACATCTTGTATTTATAAACATTTTTTATTAAAAAGGCTCTACTATAGGGATGAGTATGTTAAAATGTTTATAGAGACCGTGGGCTTGAAAATCAATAAATAGAGTCTATTTTTAATCCATTTTATTGACCTTTTTTGTATTTTTGCTTTTTTTCGAGCGGTTTTTTTTGCAGAAGAATTCCCGTCCAGTCGAATTGACAAAATATTTAAGGCACTAAATAATGCCAATGAAAGTGCCATCATGCAAGAAAATGTGGATAATAATCCAACATCGACCGTACCTATATTCCAGCAATTAAGCAATAATATTGAGGATGTAGATGCTATGATTGTACAAGACGCAGAAATAATATTTGTAGACCATAATGGTAGGTTTTATATAACAATCGACCTTACCCAATGTGCGGGCCTAAAAAATAGTCAATGAATCAAGGAGAAAAACGAAAATATTTTTTTTGTTTTTTACTTGTAAATAAAATCTAGAAGTAAATAACAATTAGGTGCAAGTATATTTTATTTTAATTTATACAAAAAGTAACTTGGGACTATTTTTTAGACTACCTCGTCAATAGTGCAAGTCAATAGTTCAGTGTTGTTGTTATGATATGAAATTTAAAATTGAAACTTGAAAGAAAAAAGTACTGAGGACATTGAAATCATATTATGGAGTAATGGTTGTGGGTACCAAAACCGTAACTCAACGTTATCGAATGGTTTATTAAACTTTGTATTAGATACTGGGTTAACGGTAACTCAAAAGTATTTACAAAAAGGTCACACCCAGATGGAGGTGCAGTGTCCACTTCGTCATTGAGATGCAAATTCGAAATAAAAAAATTAACATTCCAGCAGATTATGTATCCATCTGTAAAACTGCTTGCCATAAAAGTCCTTATAATGTAGAATATCTAACGCACAATTTTTTCAAAAATATGATCACCTCCAGTTCGTTTAATCGATAAGACCATGCAAAGCAGTTGTTGGTGAACTCACTAAAAACGATATTAAAGCTTTAAAATACTCCAAGGATGGTATTTTTTTTAAGCTTCGTCACACCGAAGATTGGCACACCTTACCGGTACGGCTAAATATAAGTAACGTTGTAACGAGTCCGTTACTTAAATAATCGTTTACCTTCTTTTTGTGACTGGAATCTTTTAATTTAGTTCTAAATTAAATTCATATTGAAATATTCTTAAACTAAATATTTAAATAACTCCCAGTGAATATTATTTTCTGAGGTTGGCATTAAACTGCGCCCTCAGCGGCGAAATTCTGAAAGTACATTTATTCTGCGACGTGTAAAATCTCAACTTGTCACTTGTTAACTGGATGTGAGTGAATAAACATCTCAGAGTAGAGCGGCTGGGAGTCCATTTTTTTTCCCGAATTTAGTTTAAGTTTATTTTTTATGTGAAGAGCTGTTATTTTAGAAGAAACCATTTGAGTTATTTTGTTGTTTTGTACGAGGATATTTTCAGTTGGATCACCCTAGCCGGTAAGATAACATTACAAATAAATTATAAGGAAAAATCCTTTACATCATCCGCCATTGTTAGTAAAATTCAGACCTATTTTCATTTCGTCTTTGATAGGTATTTCATATATTTGATACATGTTATATTTCACCTTATTTCATTAAGGAAAAGTTTTATACCTAAATAAATTATAAGTATTAGATTCTATATCTATCTCAAATTTTTATTTCCTTTCAAGAGTTAAAGTAAACAATTATGTATTTCAATTTCATACCATGTAAACCGGCTAATATTTCTTTTTTTTCTATTCTATTTAATATAAAGATCATGTTTTCCGTTAAAATTATCTATTTAATATATCCATACATTATAAAAACATTGTCACACCATTCGAAGGTCACTATTTACCGAAAACCATTAAGGTTTTTATTTCAATTTAAGGTCACTTGCTGACATTTTTTGTATCGCCTTCCAAGGTTGATAACCCTTGTGTTTTTCCTTAACTTTTGTATGTACAAAAACTTGGAGTAACACAACTGTTTTTTTAGCCTACTCAAGAATCCAGTTACAAGTCAGGGGAAGAATTATTTTTTAGTTGGGGTTATACTTAATAAAGATAAGGGGAAGGAGTTTCAAGTTGGTTTTTTTATGGGAAATTAAGAAGCAGTTTAAAGGGACGTATTTGTCCAATAGTACCTGATCCAGGGAATACAGGTTTGGTATCTTGTTACCACCTGAGTCCAGTTCTCCACTCTTCGAGGGAAACCGACAGGAAGAACTGACTTATTTTTTTTTTATTATCATTCAATTACTTTAAATAATTTTTTTATGTCCTCTTCAAGGTTTAACTTTTGGTTCAATTTTTAATAACAAAAACTATCCTTAATAATAAATATTTTCAATTTTTCCTAAAAAAAAAACATTTTATCATTGTAATTTAATTTAATTATTTATTGTTTACCAAGGGATGAGGTTATAACTCTCCCTTGAATTTCTCTTTGTTAGGTTATTGTGTGCACACATATCCCGGAGAATTTTTACTTAAAAACCTAAACAATTTTTGAACGAAAACTAACTATTAGTGAGTAGTATATAATTATATTTATTATTTATACATTATTTTTGGATCTAACTTTTGTCACAATTTGAAATTTTTAAGGGGTAAATTGTTTTATAATTATTCAGGGATTTTACTGTAAATATAGATAAGTTAATTGTATATAAGAGGTGATGGGTCATATATAAGTGTTTAAAATAGTCTGTACATAAAATTGGTATTTATTAAAGTTGGGTTAAAACAATTCAATATTTCAATTAATACCTATCTTTCATATTTCAGCAATACAAGATATCTCGGAAGAAAACATTTAACTTCCTGGCGCCCAACCATTCACTAGAGCAGCTTTTATTTTTTTCATCTGTTTATTTCTTGGTGGTTTTCTTGTCATTAATTCTTATATCTTACGGTCTCTGTAGGGCATGCAAATTGGCCGAATCCTTCTTTGAGTGTCAAGTGGTCATTCTCCTGCATAGTCGCTAGCCAACACTTAATTCTGTTATATTTTAAAATTCATATTTACTTCATAAAATTCATATTTATTTCTTTTACATAATTTATTTCTATCTAATCCCTTCCATCTTCCGTTATTCCCCATATTAGTTCGTTGGTGTATCAAGGTGCATTTTAGAGTTCACCCTATTGCTACACTGCACATTTTTGCCCCACATTCCTAATTTTGTTACATTGGCGAGCCCAACGTGGTGCCTTTTCTCAGTTCAGACCGTACATTCTGTAGTATATTTCTCTTTGCAAAATATTCTTTATTATTTCTAATTTGTTCCTGTTGCTCTCTGTTCATTTTTTTTTAACTTCCTTATTTATTTATCTTTTCTTATTAGATTTACATTTATAGGTATACTTGTATTGCTGCAGTTTACTTATATTCATATTTAAACCCTCACCTTCTTAATCATTGTGTACAGTTAACAATCTATTTTACTAATTATTGAACTATAAGAATTTAATAATTTAGATATTACTATTTTTATATATATATTAGCCAATATTGGTGGGTTTTTTATATTCAATTATTTGTTAATCATATACTTGTTGAAACCATTGTGTGTTGCTTCAAGGATTGTGTTATATTTACTTAACTTTACTTAACCATTTTAAAATTTTTGTGAATAACTTTAGATTATTCTTGGATTGATTTTGTGGTGTGTTGGTACATATATATTCATATTTTTTTTTTGAAAACTTTAGATTATTCTTCGATTGATTTTGTGGAGTGGTAATACATTATTTCCTTTGTCTATTCCTTTATTCATCTATTTTTTTTTCACAATGTCTGCATTCAAGGTAGAACATTTATTAGTCAAGGAATTAGATTATGAGTTGAGAATTAGGGACATCAATATTGATGAGTCTTCCAATGTGGATTTAAAACGCAAACTATTGCGTGGAGCTTTAAGGCAAGAAGAAGGAAACAGAAGCTTTCGACAAATTTCTGCCACAAGTATTCCTTTTCTAGAACAGCAAGAAGAGATTGATGAGACTGTGGATGATTTGGCTAAAAGGATATCCGATTTTAGAGGGACTGTCCAAGATAGCCTATACTCCAGGCTGATATCACGTCTAGCTCATGTCTCAGGCCGTGTTCATTTATTGTCGTGTTCAAATGAGGATCAGCAATCTTATAAACGCTCAATTTCAATCCGAATTCTTAGCCTAGAGGGTGAACTTGATTCACGAGTAAATCCAATTGCTACTTCAACTCCTATTTCTTCTGTCCAAGCAGCTAACTCATTTCTACACCCCAAACCTGTTCAGGTACATAAATGGGGCATTACATTTTCTGGTGAAGGTCATTATGACCAAGTAATTTCTTTTTTGGATAGGGTGGAATGTCTTCGAGTATCGAGAGGAGTAAGTGAAGATGATCTTTTTGCAGCTTCTGCTGAATTGTTTACAGGCGCAGCTTTTACGTGGTTTAGAAACAACCGCAATAATTTTTCTAATTGGTCTGATTTGGCTCAGAAACTTAAATCTGATTTTCTACCATATTCTTTTCAAGATGACCTTCTAGACCAAATCAAAAATCGTAAACAGAAGCCAAATGAGTCTGTTACGATGTTTATCAATAACATTTTGGGTATGTGTAGTCGCCTTGAGACTCCTCTAACAGATTCTGCAAAAATTAAGATTATTCTGAAATGTCTATTGCCATTTTATCATCAACAATTAGCTTTAGTAGACATCAACAGTATAGCAGACATCACCGAGAAATGTAAACGTTTGGAGGAAACTTTATCTTGGTCTTCTCAACCTCCCACCACTTCCAAACACTCTTCTGACTCTTTCGGTCACCAAAATCCTTTTAGGCACCGTTCTTGGCAATCTAAGGGCCCTGAGCGTAATATCTCAGTTGTAAGTTCTGTAGTGTGCTGGAATTGTCGTGAGTCTGGCCACACTTTTTATGATTGCGGCATCCCTCGTACCCGTATTTTCTGCCACGGTTGTGGTAGGGAAAATACCCTCAAACGAAATTGCTTTAAGTGTTCGGGAAACGAACGATCGGAGGCCCGTCCCCTGAGCGTTTCTCCGTCCACACCCCCATCAGGGAATCAAACCGTTACATCAAGCGAAGTCACTGGTCCAACCACGTCAAGCCACCCAAACCCATCTTCCAGTCGGAAAGGGAAAGGGGTTGTCCCCAAAAAACCAACACACACCACACCAAGTCACTCCAAGAAGTAACTTCTCAATATAATACATTTCATTCGCATAGATTATCTTCCCCAAATATCTTCCCAAATTTTAGTAATAAACATAATAGTAGCAGTGTAGTAGTTCCAGTATCTATACCAGAGTCTACCACAATTCAGGAGGATTCTTTTATTTCTGATTCTTCTTGTTTGCCTATTGCATCCTCTGATTGTGTAGGTAGAGATAATAAGTTGAGTTTAGTACCATTTAAAATTTTTGATCAATCAGATAATTGTTGTTTTGATTTGAATTCGTTATTAGTGAGAAAACATAATGATAATAGACCTTATCTTCCTATTAAGATTTTAGGACAATCTTGTTTAGCTCTTTTAGATAGTGGCTCGAACATTTCTGTGATAGGTTCACATTCATTAACTTTACTGAAAAATGCTGAGGTTTCCATTATGCCCATTTCCTCTCTGCAAGTGTCTACTGCAGATGGTACAGTTCAGTCTATTACAGGCAAATTTGAAACTGAAATCACAGTAGCAGGTTTATGTAAACAAATTACATTCTATATTATTCCTTCAGTTCAGAATTCTATAATTTTAGGTATGGACTTCTTAAATGCTTTTAATAGCACACTAAATTGTTCTAATTTTTCCTTTTCTATTTCTCAATTTAATCTGTCCTTACTTAGTGCTATTCAGGATTTTACTAGTTTATCTAGTTCAGAACAAAGTCAATTAGAGAATATGATCTCTAAATTTACAACCCTTTCGTCAAAAGACAAATTAGGTCGTACATCCTTAATATCTCACACTATCGAAGTGGGAGATACCACACCTTTTAGACAATATCAGTATCCTATTCCTCAGGCTTGGCAAGTTGACTTGGAAAAGGAAATTGATTCCATGTTAGAGTTAAAGATCATTGAACCTTCCACGTCTTCTTACTGTAGTCCTTTGTGGTTAACCAAGAAAAAAGATGGATCTTTTAGGGTTTGCTTCGATGGTCGAAAGTTGAATAATATTACTACAAATCGGGATGCTTATCCTATTCCCCGAATAGACGTCATTCTAAGTAAACTCCAGAATGCTAGGTATATTTCTTCTATCGATCTATCTAAAGCTTTTTTACAGATTCCTTTGAGTGAGGAAAGTAAAAAGTATACAGCTTTTGCAGTTAGTGGGAAAGGATTATTTCAGTTTGTCACTATGCCTTTTGGTCTTGTTTCAGCTCCTCAGACAATGTGTCGTCTGATGGACTTAGTCATTGGTCCTCAGTTAGAGCCCTATGTTTTTTATTATTTGGATGACATTTTGGTTGTCACTCCTGATTTTTCTCTTCATATGGAAATTTTGGATAAGTTGTTTTTACGTCTCAAAGAGGCTAATTTAACTATTAATTTAGATAAATGTCAGTTTTGTCGTCCTAGTCTTAAATTTTTAGGATATGTAGTCGACAGTAAAGGTTTAAGGACTGATCCTGATAAAGTTACTGCTATCAAGGATTTTCCTATACCTAAGACTACTACCCAAGTCCGTAGGATATTAGGCATGTGTGGATATTATCGTCGGTTTGTGCCGTCTTATTCTACTTTGTTATCTCCACTTACAGATCTCCTTAAAAATAGGAAAAAAGGCCAAACTATTACATGGACTTCAGAAGCCGATGATGCTTTCCGGCGTATAAAAGAAGCTCTTACTAGTGCACCTGTCATGACATCTCCGAATTTTAAAGAGCATTTCTATCTCATGACAGATTGTTCCAACACTGCTTCAGGTGGTGTACTGTTTCAAATGAAGGATGGTTCGGAACATCCAATAGCTTATACCAGCAAAAAGCTCAATAAAGCACAGAAAAATTATTCCACCACAGAGAGAGAACTTCTTGCAATTATCCATGGTCTTGATGCCTTTCGGTACTATCTTGAGGGTCGTAAGTTTACTATCATCACAGATCATAGTTCTTTATTATGGTTACATTCCATGAAAAATCCGTCACAACGTTTATCCCGTTGGATTTGTAGGCTTTCTGTCTTTGATTATAATATTGTTCATCGCAAAGCCAATGGTGTTGTGGTTGCAGATGCGTTGTCACGTACATTCGATATCAATCTTTTAGATCTGTCCACTTTATCTCCAGATAATTGGTATCGAAAGATGATTCATAATGTCACCCAAGAACCTACTAGATATCCTGATTTCAAGGTAGAGAATAATATCCTGTATAAACATGTAATCAGTCCAGTTGAATCTTTATCGAATATGTCTGATTGGAAAATAGTAGTCCCAACAGCAAATAGGGATAAAGTCTTGAGAACTTTTCATGATGATGTGACATCAGGTCACTTTGGTTTTTATAAAACATTTAGTAAAATAGCTGAGTTATATTACTGGCCTGGTCTGCGCAACTCAGTTAAGAAATACATCTCTAGATGTAGAGTTTGTGCAACATGCAAGCCGAGTAACCTACCTCAAGCTGGATTAATGGGTTCGTTTAGGAACATTAATTTTCCTTGGCAAATGATCTCTTTAGACCTTATTGGACCGTATCCACGTAGTTATTCAGGTAATACGTATTGTTTGGTTGTTGTAGATTACTTCACCAAATTTCCTTTAGTTTGCCCTCTTCGTAAGGCTACAACTCCAGCTATTTTGAAGTTCTTAGAGGAGCAAGTGTTCTTACTATTTGGTATTCCCCAAATAGTATCATGTGATAATGGTCCACAATTTATTGCTAAAGCCTTTAAAGATCTTTTAAGTAAATATAAGGTCCAAAAGATATTCTACAATGCAGCTTATCATCCGCAAGCTAACCACACTGAACGTGTAAATCGTAGCATTGTTACTGCTCTTCGATCTTACACTTACACTGATCATAGAGCTGGGGATCAGTACATTCATTCAGTTGCTCAAGCCATTCGAACTTCTGTTCATGAAACCACTCAGTGCTCTCCAGCTTATGTTAATTTTGGTAGGCATGTTCCATTGTCAGGTGATTATTTCGGTTTAATTTCTGAAAATTCAACAACTCTTCCTCAAATTTCTGAGAAACTTCACCGTATGGAAGATCTCCAAAACTTACCTCCAATATTCGCTGACATTAGGAAGAAGTTGAAAGCTTCTTACCGTAGAAATCAGCATCAGTATAATTTGAGGAAACGAGACTTGCGATTTTTTGTGGGCGATCGAGTTTTGAAATGGAATTTTGTAAAATCAAATAAAGGTGATGCCATTTCTGCTAAGTTTTGTCAGAAATATGTTCCCTGTACTGTCGTTAGGGTAATATCTCCTTTAGTATATGAATTAAAAGACAATTCGACAAATAGACGAATTGGTCAATTTCATATAAAGGATTTACTCCCTGATAATACAACAGATGAGGCAACATCTTCATCTTCAGAGGAAGATTAACTTAATCTCTATTAAGTTAACTTATTCCTATGAGTGTTATTGTTTTGGCTCGGTTTGGTTACGATTTGATATTTTCTTAGATTTTTGTTATTAATCACCAGATTTGATATATCTACAGCTTATACTTTGATTAGTATTTGTTTATAATAAGTTAAAATTATTAAGGCCATTAGAGTGTTTACGATTAGATGTTGCATTGGTATGGAACTAAATATTGTAATACTACTATACTGTGCTATATGTTTATGTGTTGTATAACCTATGTTCCCATTTTGCTTACTTGTTTTGCCAGGTTGGAAAGAATGTTGTAATTTTTTTTATGGATTTGATTCCGTTTATTGGTCATGATCAAGTTATATAGGAACATGTATCTGAATGTGCTATGTGGGATGGTTTTTTGTTATGTCATTAGGAATTTATATAGATAATCAGTATGCATAATTTTAGTACACTTCTATATTATATAGACTATTCTGCCTGTGTATATGTGACTGAATATGTGGGTTCGAAGTTTTAGTTCAATTGTTGGCCTCAGTTGTGCAATGAATTTCGGAATTCACCATTTTCATGACAAGTTGTACAGTTATCTAGGCAGTAGAACGTCTTAGGATTTGAACATTTAGCTTTAATCCTTAATATTTTCAGACTTTGGTCTAATATAAGAATTGTTGTTCCTTAGCTGATTTATTATTCTTACTTATAAAATAGTTTATTCAAGTCATGGATTGCTCCCTTTACAGCTAACATGTTTAGATTACAGTTATGGATAGTGATTCCATATTTTGGCAACAAATGACCATTTATAGTTATTTTCACTTCTTTCCTCAGGCACTTATCTATATTTTGGTATATTGAATTAGGAATTATCTTGTTCTCTTTTATTAATATCAGAACGAATTATAAATCTGCAGTTTCTTCAGAAATTGGTCTACTCGTTCTTGATGTTCTGTTTTGTTATTACTCCTACCTTAACCCTTACTGTTTTGCTATGGTTGTTAGAGTTACTGGCACATTAAACTCTTTTTAGTGCTCTTATGTTAGATATTCTTATAAATTTGTTGTAGCTACCTGCTATAGTTATCGAGTATCAGCATAAGTTAATTTTGTTGTTTTTTCTAGTTTTTATTTTTGGTCTTTATTTTGGATCCCAAATGTACTGATGGCAGATCATCAGGATGGAATCGATTTTATGGCTGTCCTTTTGTTTAAGCCGTTAGTCCCACATTTTGATCCAATAATTTATTTGATGAATTTTAAGGTTAGGCACATATTACCGGATGTGGGTATATGTGGACCTACCCTATTTGGTTTATTTGGTTATAGTGTGAATTGGGTCATTATTTGCCTGATTGATTATCTTTGGATATGCTACTTTATAAATCTGTTGTCCACTGTATGGTCAATTTTGGATTTACCATCCAATTCGACACTTATATTGTTGTCTATACATTTGGTATTTTTATTGTTACTTATATTGTTTTATATAAGTACGTTGGTATTTTTATTATTACTTATTATTGTGTATCGGTCCACCTATTTGCCTGATTGATTATTCCTTGGATATGCTCTTCTATAAATCTGTTGTCCATTGATGAGTCAATTTTGGAACCAGGGTCCGATTTCACATTATTTTGGATTATTTACATTGAGTATTTGTAGTACTAGTCTATACTATGCTATGTTAAAGCTTTACTCTACTTTAATTTTACTCTAGATAGTATGTGACTTTGTACTTAGTTACATGTGGGTCTCTTTAGATGAAACCATATTTTTATTTCTACATCACTCATAATCTGTGGTTAATGATAATCGTGTGAATCGATGTAGATTGTTTTGGAAGTATTTTAGTGAGTTAATATAGTTATAGCTGTACTTGGCAAATTGTTGCCATGGCTATAATTTTTTATATATAAGTTTATTTTTTTTCTCGATTCTTGATTGCTCCACATATGGTTAAAGTATTGGTTAACCTACATCTAACCAATCAGTCAAGTAAAAAAAAAAAAAAAAAAATTTTTTCACTAAAAATTTTTTTCTCCAAGTAAGAGGGGAATGTAACGAGTCCGTTACTTAAATAATCGTTTACCTTCTTTTTGTGACTGGAATCTTTTAATTTAGTTCTAAATTAAATTCATATTGAAATATTCTTAAACTAAATATTTAAATAACTCCCAGTGAATATTATTTTCTGAGGTTGGCATTAAACTGCGCCCTCAGCGGCGAAATTCTGAAAGTACATTTATTCTGCGACGTGTAAAATCTCAACTTGTCACTTGTTAACTGGATGTGAGTGAATAAACATCTCAGAGTAGAGCGGCTGGGAGTCCATTTTTTTTTTCCCGAATTTAGTTTAAGTTTATTTTTTATGTGAAGAGCTGTTATTTTAGAAGAAACCATTTGAGTTATTTTGTTGTTTTGTACGAGGATATTTTCAGTTGGATCACCCTAGCCGGTAAGATAACATTACAAATAAATTATAAGGAAAAATCCTTTACATCATCCGCCATTGTTAGTAAAATTCAGACCTATTTTCATTTCGTCTTTGATAGGTATTTCATATATTTGATACATGTTATATTTCACCTTATTTCATTAAGGAAAAGTTTTATACCTAAATAAATTATAAGTATTAGATTCTATATCTATCTCAAATTTTTATTTCCTTTCAAGAGTTAAAGTAAACAATTATGTATTTCAATTTCATACCATGTAAACCGGCTAATATTTCTTTTTTTTCTATTCTATTTAATATAAAGATCATGTTTTCCGTTAAAATTATCTATTTAATATATCCATACATTATAAAAACATTGTCACACCATTCGAAGGTCACTATTTACCGAAAACCATTAAGGTTTTTATTTCAATTTAAGGTCACTTGCTGACATTTTTTGTATCGCCTTCCAAGGTTGATAACCCTTGTGTTTTTCCTTAACTTTTGTATGTACAAAAACTTGGAGTAACACAACTGTTTTTTTAGCCTACTCAAGAATCCAGTTACAAGTCAGGGGAAGAATTATTTTTTAGTTGGGGTTATACTTAATAAAGATAAGGGGAAGGAGTTTCAAGTTGGTTTTTTTATGGGAAATTAAGAAGCAGTTTAAAGGGACGTATTTGTCCAATAGTACCTGATCCAGGGAATACAGGTTTGGTATCTTGTTACCACCTGAGTCCAGTTCTCCACTCTTCGAGGGAAACCGACAGGAAGAACTGACTTATTTTTTTTTATTATCATTCAATTACTTTAAATAATTTTTTTATGTCCTCTTCAAGGTTTAACTTTTGGTTCAATTTTTAATAACAAAAACTATCCTTAATAATAAATATTTTCAATTTTTCCTAAAAAAAAAACATTTTATCATTGTAATTTAATTTAATTATTTATTGTTTACCAAGGGATGAGGTTATAACTCTCCCTTGAATTTCTCTTTGTTAGGTTATTGTGTGCACACATATCCCGGAGAATTTTTACTTAAAAACCTAAACAATTTTTGAACGAAAACTAACTATTAGTGAGTAGTATATAATTATATTTATTATTTATACATTATTTTTGGATCTAACTTTTGTCACAATTTGAAATTTTTAAGGGGTAAATTGTTTTATAATTATTCAGGGATTTTACTGTAAATATAGATAAGTTAATTGTATATAAGAGGTGATGGGTCATATATAAGTGTTTAAAATAGTCTGTACATAAAATTGGTATTTATTAAAGTTGGGTTAAAACAATTCAATATTTCAATTAATACCTATCTTTCATATTTCAGCAATACAAGATATCTCGGAAGAAAACATTTAACTTCCTGGCGCCCAACCATTCACTAGAGCAGCTTTTATTTTTTTCATCTGTTTATTTCTTGGTGGTTTTCTTGTCATTAATTCTTATATCTTACGGTCTCTGTAGGGCATGCAAATTGGCCGAATCCTTCTTTGAGTGTCAAGTGGTCATTCTCCTGCATAGTCGCTAGCCAACACTTAATTCTGTTATATTTTAAAATTCATATTTACTTCATAAAATTCATATTTATTTCTTTTACATAATTTATTTCTATCTAATCCCTTCCATCTTCCGTTATTCCCCATATTAGTTCGTTGGTGTATCAAGGTGCATTTTAGAGTTCACCCTATTGCTACACTGCACATTTTTGCCCCACATTCCTAATTTTGTTACAACGTTATGCCTATTAGTTCTATCGCCCTTCCCCAACTACATACAAATATACTTAAAATTAAAAACGAAAAGTTTCAGCACCTCCAGCAATTAAAATTATCTATGGAATGTGATTATCACGATTTTTATGACAAGCTACCCCACAAAACTTAGAAAAAAAATTTTAATTTACTACTTTTACTTAATTTTCTACTCACTTTTTTATTAAAATAAACCTGTTTCTGTAAGAGTTATTATTAGTTTTATTGCTTTAAAAAAAGACGTATCTCCAAATTATGGACAAATTTTACTAAGAAAAATACCAAACTCCTTTATTTTGTTTTTAATGGCTTAATATAATTAAAATTCAAAGTGCATTCTTCCGCTCTACATTATTTTTGATAAAAACTTTATATTAGATTCATTTATTTTTTAATATTCGTCTTGTAATTAGAAGAAAACAGTTTTTAGCGTTTCCTGAAAAGTTTTACCGATAGAAGTTACCCAGTTTGTAAATTAAGCCGACGATATAATGATTATAGGGATGTGAATAAGAGGGGCAACTAGTATAAAATATTGTTGAAAATAAATGAACTATTGTAGATCTTCAACTCTTCTCACATAATTTTCATGAGTTTTATTCTTTATGAAGTTATCTAGCATCATTTTTAAAATTGTTGTTGTTGTTGTATAGTTGTTGTTTCATATAACACCTGCGAAAGGCATGGACCTCTCTGAAAACTTAACAACGACCCTGATCTGTCAATATACAGAACTAAATATGTTCCATTTGTGACGATAATTATACTCCTTATCGTCTAGAGTACGTCTATGTATTTAACAAAACATGTTTTTATACCGCCACTGGCCTTATAATAAAAGACCAAGCAGAAACCCATTCGAGACATTCTTAATGTGTTGAACGAAGAATACCTAACTACCTACTACCTACTAGAACAGGTGAGCTGAACATCAGCAGCAGTGAAGTGAACATTGATAAGTGTAGTAGTGTCTGAGGGCTCGGGAGACTGAGACCTCGAAAGCCCTGAAGAAGACATCAGAGATGATATCGAAAGCTCAGTGCAACTAAAATCAACGCGGTTCAATCCGGAAGACTAGTGAATTTAATATTAATTTTTATAATGTGTAGTATTAATCTTAGCTCTAGGTTTAATTGTACTAACCGTGGAAATCTTTCCGAATATATATATATATATTTTGTTGTACTTTTGAATGTCCATAAGCAATAAAAAACTGATATACAAATTTTATTACTTAAATAAAAATTAAAATTATTGATATTTCATAAAGACACGGGCATATAAATTTTCAAACATCCTGTATAAGACAAAATATGTATTTTAAGTTGTTCGAAGAATTGTTCATTAGGCCTCAGAGACAAGACTTTCAAATATTATCGATAAGAAATTTAAATAAGTCGGTTATTGTGGAATGGATTTACCCGGAATAAAAGTGTATATAGAAAGTTTGAAACAATAGACCGGGATTTGCGGTGGTTTTTCTATCCGAAAGAGTATATCGGTAAAAGTTTATTAACAAAAGACATTGAATTGAGAAACAGGTATCGTTTGTAGCTATTAGTAAGAAATATTTGTAAAGCAGATAGATTTAGTTAGAATAATTAAAGAAGGTTGTTTTCTGGAATTACCCGAATGACGTTTTATAGAGAGAGTTGTTTGGTAATGATATACGTCACAGAGGTGGATGATTTTTATTGGTCAAGTTTTGAATGCAAGGAGGTGGCGGTTTTTGGCTATGAGAGAGGAGAGAGAAAAAAAGTTGGTTAGTCAGTTTTCGTCGTCCAAGAAGGAAGGAGCTTTGTGATTTGTGTTTTTTTTGGAAGTCCCGAAGACGTAATTTACCGGGTGTGTTTATTTGCTGTGTAAAAGCTGACCAGTGTGAGGAACGGGGTACAGAGAGATAGAAAACCAAAGGGTATAAAAATATTAATAGCAGACGAAGCCGGAAACATTTGGAGTTATAAACAGGCGCGGAGATTGGCTCGAAGGGAGGCTGCATAGACTAACACGAGTTGTTGGGTTGCAGATACAGGACAGATAGGAGAAAGGTGTACGTCATCTGGACCACAATAGGAGCAGAAGCAGAGAAAGGATTTTTTTGTTGTGGCGTGGCCATAGAATTGCAACGGCAGAGAAGGAAAGGTCAGTCAATTTTCATTAGAGTCGGAGTGTGATTTTCATTTATTAATTAAATAAATTGAATAAATAATAGAGGCAGTTAATTTTGCGATCACTTAAAAAAAAAGAATTATAAAAAGAGCTTAGTTATAACACATATTAAAAATCAATGTAAAATAACATTTGGGTCCATGATAGAAAACAACTTCTCATATATTTAAAGTTAGTATATTGCAAATATTACAGGATTGATTGTTATATAAAATTTCATTAAAATAAAGGACATCTCACATATAGTTCAGTTGAAATTCTATGTATTTTATTCAGGTCATATTACCTATCCCGATTAGGAAGCCAATTGGAAAATATTTTGAATCCACGATCAAAGGTACAATTTAAATAGCCTGAGATTGTAATTAATTAATGCTGATTTATTGTGATTAATTGGAGATTAGATCATTTAATAAATATAGACAGGATTTTTCCTAAATAAGCAATATAATACAATTTAAATAGCATAACAATATATATATATATATATATATATATATATATATATATATATTATATCTAATTAAAACTATTTTATATTCGATACCTTTAATCTCGTCGCTACGTATTCTTTGCGTTTGTCCACTCTGGCTTATCCTAAGTTCTACAAATTCACAGTAATACACCTTAACTGGAACTTTTTCTAATACATTAGAGTTAAAAAGTAGCACGTCTAAAGGAGGACAGCTGGATGCAGCACAGCTCACTTGAATTGTCCAGTAAACCAGTAGTGATAGAGGTAAAATAGAATCCATGCTGTAAAAAAATATTTCGTGATAAAGGTACAATGTGAACAAATCAAATTAATGTTATTTTTTATAAGAATGGATATATAAACAAATCTGTATACAGTGTAAAATATAACACGTCTAACTTCTAAAACGCGCGACTAAAATCTCTCCATTTAACATGTTTCCAGAACCATCAAACTTCAATTAAAATAAATTTTTGGGCAACTAAACTCAGACTAAATATCTACCTATGTATCTCATTAGCTAATATCCATCTTTGAACTCCCATTTTTCCTCCTTCGTTCCGTATATTCAACTATTTGTATTCTTCTCGGTTCAGTTTGATATTTTTCTTGATATTGTAAAGTCTTTTATTTATTTATAATTATTTATATTTGGTTGTGAATTCTTTAATTTATAATGTCTTGTTGTTCTTATCTTAATTCGTTAAAAAGCACAATAATTTATATTAATTTATTTAACGAACTATACATAATTTATATAGGCGAGCGTGACATTTAAATCGCGGCCGCGGGTCTTCAGATATTAACTGTTCCTCCATATAAAAATGTTTTATTTAAATACATAAATCGCCGTTATCTCGAAAAGTCTAAAACCTTCTTGAGTAGACTGGACGGCGAAACGGTAAGGGCAAACTGGATTTCCCATCGACTCGCCTCGAACTTTCGAAATGTTGTTTTTTTGGAAGCTTCCGTTCAGGTCTCGCACAATCTACAACATAACAGAATTAGTCATAATATTTACAGTTATTTTAGGACAGGATATTTATCGTAACAATATGAACATCTAAGTTGTAGTCTTCTATTTTGTCGATTGTAAGTCCATGGTCTCCAATGCTTAATTATTTTGTTCCGTCTTTTTTTGTTTCTAGCATCTCCTAGCATGCCCAGCCAATTTCCATTTCAGTTTGATTATTTGAACAAGTTGACTTGTTCAATTAGAGTCATACAGGCGAACCTTGAGAGTACAGTAAGCAGATTCCGCAGAACTTACTGTTTCTATGGGAGGGTTCTGTGTCAGAGGACCTACATAATAAATAATCCATCTTAACTAAGGTACTATATTCGTCAAATGGGAGAAAATCCAGAGCGTGAAAGATCCATAACAAATCGCCCTCTTATGCAGTACAAAAAGTAATCGGAAACTGTACGAGGAATCGATTGTACCTTTATTAACAAGAAAAGTCAGCACGTTACTGATACAGCGTTAATTACTGAACAAATTAGTAACAAAATTTTTAACTAGCATATGTCTAAAGAGTTGTCGAGTTCGGAACACCAACATGTTGACTTTATTTTATATACAAGTAAACACCTATAATTAATTACAGGGACCTGAAATGCATAAATTGGAAAGAATATCAAACTTATTTGGAAGCAAAGATAGGAAATACTCTCAAATTAGAATTCAATATCCAATTATACAAAGATCTGGTTAGAAATATCAAAACGCGTTTGGATATTGAAGAGGCGAATGATCAAATCAGGAAAGCTGCCTAATCAGAACTAGACTTGGTGGAGCAGAAAATTGGAAAAACTCTTATAAATAAAATAAATAAATTATTACCGATGAGCCCACATAAAACACTATTGATGAGCAGACTCAAGATGGAAACATATAACAACCTAAACGCCCTAGCAAGGAAGACTGCTTTCTATTACTTTACTATTACTGCTTTCACTGGCTAGTAATTTATAAAATAATGACACGCCTATTAAAGTTACCCGGTAAATAACAGCAACAAAACAAGATAAAAGGAAAGCTGCTATCAAAATGTCATCCAGGTGCCACCAATCACGCACCTCGATGTGCATCGTCCTTCCTTCTGGAACGTATAATTAAATTTAATTGGTTGAGAAATGAAAAAGTTTCATATAAAAGTTAATTTATCTTTACATATGGGACATTTTCGGATCTCAAGTCAATGGTGTAGTTTTACCCGTGTAAGGTAGCTCCCTAGAGCACTTTGCTCGAAGGACTCTGCAAACTTTCTAAGACTCTGAAGCTGAGTTTTTTTCTTCTTAGAAAGAATGTGTTTTATTTCCACCTCTAATAAAATCATAATGGCATTGTCTCTTCAAGATAATGCCACAATAAGAGCGTACCGGCCAACTACGCAATATTACACCATATTGCTCAATAGTTGGACAAATTAATAAACATGGAAACATGCACCAAGTTGCTAACACATTTTCATACGTTTATTAATTACACCGGAGACGACATGGCGCCCAACCTTTTAACGAACTCTACCACGCCTCCGAGATGTCAGAGTTCTCATGCTCCGCGATCGAAAATCGCAAAAGTTCCAACACGACGCCTGCATCAAAACCACTCAAGAAAACAGCGGGGAGAAGCATCGGATGTTAGTACACCAAACTAACAATCCACCTTCTGCAGCCCTGAAACCGTCGATGTGCCATATATCCGACGAGCCAGCCTACTTGATGCTAAGTATCTGATGCGATGGATGTATCCGCAGTAGCCAGTCACTGCCTGCCTACCATTATGTGGTCCAGAGTCACCACGGAGGCTCAGGCAAACTCACCGGCGACATGCAGATGAAAAACGTATAGCTAGAGAGGACGAAGCCGCCGTAGAACGAGCACATCGCCGAGGATGGACCTGCAGATGCTGTCAACAACACCGACCACCGCCTGTGAGTGTTTTTGTGCAGTGCAAGTGCGTGCTACGCGAGTGTACGCGAGTGTAGTGTGTGTTAGAGAACTGTAAGTTAATTTGACAATATGGACATATACATTTTAACATATTTTATGCATTTTTTCTTTCCTATATGTGAATTGTAAAAACATTGTTTTTCTTAAGTTTTTTTAATAAAATCAGCTTTTTTTATCAGCCTCAGAGTCTCCAAAGCAGGGGGGATGTCATCCAGGTGCCACCAATCACGCACCTCGATGTGCATCGCCCTTCCTTCTGGAAAGTATAATTAAATTTAATTGGTTGAGAAATGAAAAAGTTTCATATAAAAGTTAATTTATCTTTAAATATGGGACATTTTCGGATCTCAGGTCAGTAGTGTCTAGTACATGGTTTTACCCGTGTAGGGTAGCTCCCTAGAGCACTTTGCTCGAAGGGCTCTGAAAACTTTCTAAGACTCTGAAGCTGAGTTTTTTTTCTTCTTAGAAAGACTGTGTTTTATTTCCACCACCAATAAAACCATAAAGGCATTGTCTCTTCAAGACAATGCCACAATCAGAGCGTACCGGCTAACTACGCAATATTACACCATATTGCGCAATAGTTAGAACAATTAATAAACATGGAAACTTGCACCAAGATGCAAACACATTTTCATACGTTTATTAATTACACCGGAGACGACAAAAACTGTTATTTGTACAACATATTGATACGGATTATTGGGGCTTATAATTTTAATAAATTACTAATTTGTTTATTTTTATAATTTGATTGTGTTTAAGATATCTATCAAGAGATTAGTTACAGTTACAAGTTTTTCAGCAATTAAATCATGTTTATATAATACTTATATAGTTTATTATTTTGGCATTATTTAACATTTGTAAAAACATCGATGTTTTCTTGTCGATGAATCATTACTATAGATGTTCAGGTTTGATGTTACCATCGATGCTTAACATCAATGTTTTTTACCGATGTTGCATACGTGGAATCTACCCCAACTGGGTGTTTGAAACCTTTATATTAAAAATAACCTAAAGAATCGATAGACAGGTGTTATATTCGAAGCAAAAAGTCTTTTTTTTTTAAATCAGTACTTTTAGGCTTATTCAATTTCAATTTTTCTTATGTCTTATCGATTCTTCATGAATAATTCAAAAACTTTTCATTTTATCGAAAGAACTGTAAATTAATAGAACGTAGCTTATAAAAAAATAAAAAAACTGCTTTTTTATTTTTGCTGCAACCCTAATACAAAAAGAGTTATAATCGATTGAAGGTGACAATTTCGTATTTAACGAAACATTTTAAGAAAATCGACATAGAATACAGGAATATGGTCGATTTTACTGGAAAAATTTGTAATATATTTTTTAAAGTACTTCTCCTTCTTCTTCTTAGCCTTCTGTCGTCCATGTTTGGACATAGGCCTCTCCCAAATCCTTCCATCGGTCTCTATCCTGAGCAACATATTTCCAATTTGTTCCGGCTATTCTTTTAATGTCATCAACTTATCTCATCTGTGGTCTTCCTCTTGGTCGTTTACTTTCATAAGGTCTCCAATGTTGTATTGTAGTATTCCAACGTTGGTCTTTTTGTCTAGCAGTGTGGCCCGCGAATCTCCATTTAAGTTTGGCAATTTTTTAAAGTACTTAAAAGCATTTATTACACCATATATTTGGACGAATCATGGGTTAATGTTGGCCAGTCTGTTTACTAACTGTCTAATTACGAATAGTGCGATACTACTATACAAAAGTCGCGATGCTTTCCTTAGAGGTTTAAGTACTGTATTAAAATCACCTACCAAACGAGGTTCATGATATTTATGTTTTATTGTATGCTGGTTTTTCAGGAGGTTTCCAAATTTACATAATAATGGTCACAGGAATGTCATTGTAATGGACAATGCATTGTATCACTCCCATAAAGAGAGCTTCCTTAACAATTCCAGGAATAGCTGCAATCAAGGAATGGCTAGTGGAAACAAACATATTTTTCGAGGAGTGCTATTTGAAATCCGAGCTATTAGACGCAGCGCGTGCTTTTAAAGAACGAGACGGTTTCGCAAGCGAAAAAAGCAAAATTGCTGCAATTACGTCACTCATGTCGTTGAGAAAACAGGGGAGAGTAGCGAAACCGAATCCGATATCTCAGATGTAGAGGACGGCATTTGTATAATTGCATATCTGTGAAACTTTGATTATTCTAACCAATGAAATTAATTTATCAGTCCAATCAGAGCACAAGATTCTCAGGTATTGGGCTGAGTGCACAGAAATCAAGTATCTTTGAGTATTTTTTTTTGTTGAAAAGCATTTCGATAGCTTATGAAAAGTTGTAATAGGAATGTGCAAATCGTTTCGCTCCGTCAAACCGAAAAACCGAAAAGTCAAACCGTTTGGATGTCACACTGTCCAAAATGTCAAAATGGCCACTTTTTAAACCTCAATAACTAAATATAATTGAACTTACATATAGGATATAATACACGAAATCTATTACGTATCGAAATTTTACGAACTACAGTTTTTCCATAATCGATCGATGCAGTTCTGGAGATCCCACACTGTATAGCTATCAAAAAATATAATTTAAAATGTATTTTGTTATATTAATAAAGTATACAATTTTAACCTTGGTTCCAATAATTGTGTCTAGCTCCATTTTCTGTAGTTCATACAACAAATTTTCATGCTGGACTTTATCAAAAGCCTTCTGGTAGTCGATGAAACAGGGATATACTTTTTTCTGGGGATCAAGACATTTTTGAATGAGTGTTTCGCCAAGTTTCCAAGGCCTTTCTTAATCCGAACTGAGAGCCTTTCCATAACAGTTGGCCTACCTATGGAATTTGCAGTTTAAGTCGATTACCATAAACAAATTATGATTTACTACAATATGTACAATACTACCAATGTATTTTGTAGTATTGTAAAGCTTTTTGCTATTTGTGGATTGTACAATGGGTCGAGGTAAAGTTATCGATGAGAAAATTTGTTCAATCATTATTAGATTTTTTAATTCTAGAAAATCTAATTCGGAAATCGCGAATATTATGCAATTGTCACGCTATAGTGTAAGAAATATAGTCAGAAGATACAAAACTACAGGTTCAGTCGTCACAAAACTTAGAAATGTACAAAAAAGTAAAATAACCGAAGCAGATCGAAGGTCATTAAGACGCATTATAGTGAAAAATTGACGAGCAAATTATATGGAGTTAAGCGTTTTATGGAGTGATGATATTGGAAGACACGTTTCTAGACCAACATGTCACCGAGACGCCCACAAATTAGGATTTGCTACTTACAAAGTAAGGTATATAGGAAAAAATTAGTACGAATTGTTTTTTACATTGAAATTGATTGAATTGAAAATGAAATTTCATTTTATTTTAGGCTAAGGAAAAGCCACTTTTAACATAAAAACAAAAGAAAAATAGACTAAGAGCATAAAGATTGGACTCAGTCGCAATGTAATTCAATACAACGGAGTGATGAGTCCAAATTTGAAGTGTATGTTGGAGACAGTAGGAGTCTCGTCATTCACAGGAAAATGAAGCTTTCCATCCCGACTGTCTGAAGAGAAAAGTCAAATTTCCTGCATCTGCCATGATCTGGGGCAGCATGTCGTCTAAAGGTGTGGGAAAGTTACATTTTATCGATGTGATTGTAAACACGGACAAATATTTGAATATTTTAGAAGAATCTCTTTTACTCATTATGGAACACCGTTTAACATCAGTGGAAGATTTTGTTTTCCAACAGGACGGCGCAGGTTGTCATACCTCAAAAAGAGTTTAAAATAGATTGAAGACCATGAAATACCACTTCTGAAATGGCTTTCTAACAGTCCCGACTTATCACCGGTAGAGACTTTGTGGCGCGAAATAAAAAAAGCTTTGAGAAAACATCCTACCAGGTCCGTAAACGAATTGAAAGAAAAATTGCAAGAAATATGGGATTCGTTTACATTAGAATTTTGTCAGAACTTGGTAAAAACTATGCCTCGAAGAGTTGTGGATGACATTAAAGATAAAGGAGATGTAACTCAGTGGTAAACTTTCACATTTTTTTTTTGTTAATATTGCATATTCTATGCTTTTTTTAAATTTATTATTATTCTGTTTAATCAATAGTTTTCATTGCGTTATAAAATATTTTCTATTATTAGGAAATTCAAAAATGTGGTTCGATGCATTAAAACTTCTAAAATTTAAGCTGTGCTTTTATTTTTGTTCTCTAAAATTTAATTTTCTTATCAATCTAACGTTGGGCCAACTGATATGGGAAGGGGTTCGTATTTCACATTTTTTATAAATTCGATTGTGTATGATCTTTAAGAATATTTTTAGTATGATCGTAAAACTCTATTTGCTATGTATAATTCTAACAATTTTGTGTATTTTATTGGCAAGAGGGATATAATACACAGGTAAACTATAATCAACCATGGTAATATAAGAGAAAAAGAGAAATATCAAACTATTTTAAGAAACATACTCGAACTAGAACAAAGATAATAGCACTTCGTGGGCACTAGTGGAAGAAACAAGGTAGGCTTACGTACAAAACATATATTATATAATAGAGATCGTGGAATAAGAGGAAGACGTTGATTCTGTCAAAATAAACTTCACAGCTGATAAAGAAAATATAATGCTGGAATACCAATATGTATTTAAGTATCATTTTATTATTTTTTTCTAGAATTGAAAATAATTATCAACATTAATATATTAGACACCTTACCTTTATTAACTGGGTCACGCACATACTATGGTCTTATACTTAAATATTATAGATTGAGAAATACCATATGTAAAAATATGAATCAGCGAGAGGAAATTGTGGACAGATAGTAAAAAATAAAAACGTATTCAGTATATGCGCAGGAATAATTTATTGGAAAAACACACGTTGTTCTGAAACTATTTTCTTGTAGCATGTTTTAGACTAAATAATATTTTATCTTTTTAGAAATGAACTGCGGTACAAGATAATGTTCAAAATATTATTAAATTACTGAAGGAACACACATTTTTGTTAAACACATTAGTATCGCTATTGTTCGTACAGTTTTTTTTATATCAATGAGATGTTATCGTATATAATCAGTTAAATCACCATTGCCAAAAGGCAACAAACTTGAATAGAACCAGAGGAAAATTTTGCCGGTAAATAATTTTCTACTATTTCACGAGACAATTAATGCACCATATCAACCAAACAAAATCTTTATTTATTTGTTAACAATATTAAATGTACAATTATTATAAGCTATAGTAGTTTGCCCATTCTTTGCCATCAAAGCATGATTTTGTGTATTATTGACCTGTAGCATTTGGGAACTCAAAGGTCTAGCTTCATTTATTGTTCTGAGATTTTTGATCAACTTCTGGTGGTGACTAGAATCCAGCTGCAGATATGGTTTCAGAGAGCTTGCTTTGATTGACCCGTTAATTTAATTATCTCCTGTTCAGAAATACCTTGCTTGAACAAGGCTGATACAGCTGAAGATCGATGAGAATGGTTTGTTATTTTTTTTGTGTCTATTCCAATTTTTTCATCTGACATTTTTGAAAGGAGATTGGTCAGTAGGAAACGAGGCATTGCCTCATTTAGTCAATAGTCTAGTGAAATACCCGTCAATATATTTTCGTTTTATTTTTCAGTTTTTCCATTTTTGCTTCCTGATTTTTTTTCCGATTATAGTGTAAGTTTTAAGCATTGTGATAACCACCATAGACCAGAATAGACCTCTTAGCTCGAGTGGAAGTGTGGTTAACCATCCGATAGGCGCGCCCACCAAAGTAACTAGAACGGACGCGCGTATCTAATACATACTTACGCGTCTTTGGTTATAATATTTTAAGCAATAATTGAAAATAACATTAATATATATTCATTTAAGTATACAAAGGGCTATTCTAAAAGATTTGTGCAGACAGAGAATCATTATAGAACTGAAAATCTCGATATTTCCGTTGTAAAAGCTTTTCAACAACTCAAACAAAGTTAAACTTCAAATTTAATAATTTTAACATCAATTAATTTTCGGTAGTTTAAAAATAAAAATTTATATTCATTTTTTAATTTTTCTTTAAATTAACATGACGTTATATATTCGGATATAATTTAACGTCTGGTTATTTTTTGAAAAAATATTTGTATTTACATTGACAGCATTGACACATTTACTTTGTCTGTACCCTCCACACTCCAATATGAGGTCCTGTAGATCTCCCATTTTACCACAGGAGCAATATGGGTTATCAGTGATACCTATGCTGTGTTTATATGCTGGAGTGAGTGCGTAATCTTATATACTAAAAGGCTAAGCCCTTTTCTTGTGCGAAATACTCCTCCTAAACGGTGATAGATAGGAGAATAATTTTTTCGAATAATTAAACAGATTGTTGAGTAGATTCCCCCTAAGGTTTAAAATTTAAAAAATTCGAACCGGTTTAAAAATGGGGCTATAGTAAAGTATAAGAATTCAATATTATACACAATGCAACAACGCGTCAATTCTCGAATGCTGGAATACACCAACAAGTGTTTCCACTTAAGGAATAACGATAATGACCACTCAAAATTCGGGATCCTCCTGTCTCCCCTCTTAAATATCAGCAAAACTTACATCAAAACTCGATGTCAAGTTGGTCCGCTAGTTTGATCTTATTCTGTTTATTGTTTTTATAAATAAATGTTTGTATAAATGTTGCCAACTTTATTTGCAATTATTGTTTTTACTAATATTATCTATGTTTGTAGAAATATGTTGTTTACCATACCGTCTATTTTTCCTAATTTGAAGTTACCTTGAGGAGTTTGGCGTTCTTTGGAAAAAAACACAAATTTTAGTCTTTGTAGTTGATATAAATAAGTCTAAAGAATGGTAATAATTTTTTATACAATCCAGTTTAAATTCAAGTTGACACCTATAAATGTCTAGGGTAGCACGGGAGGTATACAACACATCATCTGCAAACTGTAATATATTAGATTGAGGAGGTAGGTACTATCTGTTCTAGATCTATATCGTACAATGAAAAGAAAAGTGGAGTCAAATGGAAAAAAATATTACCCTGTGGTATATCTATATTCGTTAGCCTTGGTGGTAAAAGCTAAGTACAAGGAAAATAATTCCTTATAAAAAATATCTAAGTTTATGTTATTAAACTCAAATGACGCTTGATTTGTGAAATTGACCTGTACTGAAGAAACTAGTGAAGTGAGAGCATCTTGTGTAGACCTGGATTTTCGGAAGCCATATTGAGATTTGCGGAGGATATCTTCAGAGTCAAGTCTGTATTCAAGCAGATTTTTGAATAATCTCTCTAGAGCTTTTGGTATACAAGAACTTAAATATATAGATCTGTAAGACTTAACGTTGTTATCTGGCTTTCCTGGCTTTTTTTTTTATAAGAAATACAGTATAGTTATTCCATGTTTTGGGAATTAAATTCCTGTTTTGCTATATATTCTTAAAAATTTGTAATAATAATGATTTGTATTATGTAAGCAGAAAGTACATATAGCATAGAGTATGATATACAGTCCATTCCTGGAGATGAACTATTATTTTGTTTGAGTCCATGATTTAATTCTCACAATTATTCTCTGGATGTGGTAACTTTAGCTTCATTTATTTCACTTGAAACCCAAGGAGGTGAAATTTTGAAGTGAAAATCTTCTATCCAAACAGCTTTGGAGTTTATCGGATGTTTATCGGACTGCTTTGGGTTTTTGTCATCGAGCAAAAAGACAAAAGAGGGAATGTAACGGTAGTGGGGGCAAAAATATTGTTAGACAGGAAGTGCCATCTTGAGAGGCCAAATTAAACAAGGAAAGAGAGTCTTTCCTTGTTTAAGAAATCAAATTTAGTTGGGTTATGTTATTATTTTGTCCCAATTATCACATGAAATCTTATTTATATTGAAGTTTTTTTAACAATTGTTTCACATTTTAGACTGTTATCGTTAATATTTAATTAAAATTTTCTCGTCTAAGACACATTCTAAAAACTATTTTATAGCTACTGTTAATAAGTGTCGGAAAATTTAAACTTGGCGCATTCGCATTTCCGGATATGTCCGCCATCAGAGGCCACTTTTTTGGTCGCCTTTTCATAACGATTAGATTCCCTCTTTTGTCTTTTTGCTCGATGGTTTTTGTAGAGATATACTTTCTTCTAGACATCGCTGATTGGAGTGTGGGAGTTAATACTTTCGCAGTAGTTTATCCAACTTTGTTTTTTTCTACTTTTAAAAATTTTCTTTGTTAAGGCATCAAATTTTTTTGTATTCAGTTAGATTATAAATATTGGGATTTATTTTATGATGTCTACATGCTGTTTTGCGGTTATTTGCAGCTGATTTGCAGTTATTATCCCACCATGGCTTTGAAATCTTATCTGGAGGATATTTTTTATTGTTGGATACTTTTGAAAGGCAACAGTTGCGCATTAGTTTATTTCTCCTTAACTAAATCCTTATAAGTTTAGGGTTGTTTCTCTGAAGAAAAGTTGGATGAATACAAATTCCAATTGCTTTATGTAGATTCCATCTTCTGTGTGTATTATCAGAAGGTTGTATTTTGTATTGCTCGTTTGAAGTCTTCTAAGGCGATGGTCAAGGGTAGATGATCAGAAAAATGTAGATCTTGAATAGCAGACCAAGTTAATTTAGATACAATGTCTTGGGTACATATTGTTATATTGATTGCTGATGGACTGGAACTTAGTGTAAGAGTTGGATAACCATCATTTAAGTATACTAGATTACATTGTTCTATCGCCTCTAATAAAACTTTACCGTGAGTATCACTAGTTTCGCACCCCCATGCCATGTTGTGAGCGTTGAAGTCCTCTACAATGATGAATGGATAAGGAATGTGTTGAAAAAAAAATTGACCCATTCTTCAACCGTTACTATAATACTACTATAATACCTGGTTCTTTGTGTATACATGTTATATGTATAGGTTTATTGATACAAAAAAGTTTAATAACCTTGTATTTATAAGTAAATATATAATTATCTAAAAAATTTATTTCTTCTGTAATTATTTTACCTTATAATATGGCCACATATACATTTTTTTTAATAAGTAAATCTTCCAAATTTGGTTTATTAGAAACTGCTGAGCGGCAGTTAAATTGTAAAAAGTTAATAGAGCTAGTTATGTCTGAGAATATGACGTTTGAACAAGTAAGTCTTCTTGCGAGATCGATGCCGTACTTAAGTATTTACTAATTAAAACAAAAAGAGAAATCAAACGATTTCTACTTAGCGAAACCGAATTCAAATCTTAACCACTGTGTTTCCTAAAATTTGCGAAACAAACAGCTGGATAAATTACTCGGCAAGGGAATCTAAAATTGCATTCCACAAGCCGTTCATCCTGGTCAAAATTCGTAGTGAATTCAGTTTCTGGTATAGGTCGGTTATATTTATTTGAGAAAAATGCCATAAGCAGCACTATATGACTGGTGAAGAACAGGATAGTACCGACCTACATGAAACATAGTATGATAAATTTTATAAGAAATTAGTTCTATAAATTTGTATTGTTATAAACAAAGCTTAATTTTATGTCTTGATGAATTTGTGTAAGTTTAAATTACTTTGATCATATTTC
Source organism: Diabrotica undecimpunctata (assembly GCF_040954645.1). NCBI lineage: Eukaryota > Metazoa > Arthropoda > Insecta > Coleoptera > Chrysomelidae > Diabrotica > Diabrotica undecimpunctata. Next base: position 49,435,834 of record NC_092803.1, on the reverse strand, counting down.
TGCAATGCATTTTCTATAAAACGTTCAAACAATAATTGGTTTGTATACAAAAACTAATTAATAATTTAGCAAATGGTAGGTAGTGAAAGATAAATATATATATATATATATATATATATATATATATATATATATATATATATATATATATATATATTACATAATTTATAAAACCTTGAAGTAAAAATTAAAAGTTTATCTAGTCAACACTTACTTACATTATTATTTTCTATTAAGAACTTATTTTCAAATATATAGATATTGCAACGATAAGTGAAGTATTCATAATAATTATAAATAATAAGTCCATGTTTTTCTTGAAAAATTGAAGCAGTAGTTTGGTGTTAAACATATATTATGTCGATAATCCCTACACCTGATTATGTAATAAAATATTTCCGGTAAACTCGGTATTGAGAGAAAGTTGTCTTGGCATTACACTTCGTCACTTTCTTTCTCTGAATCACTGTTCTCCACATTGATAATAATTTTATTTAGAACAGGGATGTTTTTAAGATATTCTTTTTCGAAATTTTTTACGTGCTCTATTGCTTTCTTCCATTTATCCTCAGATATATTTTTAAATTCAGAATCTATTGGAGTCACGACAGTGTTATAACATTTTGGACTTTTTTTTGTCTCACATTATATTTCAGTTGAGACCATAACAACTCTATTGGATTTAAAACGCAGTAATATGGTAGTAGTCTTAAAGTTGTATGTCCATTTTTACTTGCTGCATCATGAATAATATATTCCTTTATAAATAATTTTGTAATAAGTACCTCTACTAATTGGTCTTTTTAGTGTACCAATCTTCAAAATATAAATCTTGTGATAATAAAAAATCTTGCAATTCATCCTTTCTAGAGTATTTATTCGGAAATTTTAAACCGCGATTCGAAAAGTTCACCCGTAATATCTTGATGATAATCCAAACAATTGTCTTTACATTAATTTTGCACTTTACATTGTCATTACTCCAACCTTTGCCAATTGTATCGTTAGTGTCAAACCACGTTTCATCTAAGTAATAAATTTTTCTTCCACTATTTCTGTACTCTTTTCCACGCCATTTTATTAAACGGGCACTTTCCATTATAGTATGTCGTTTATTGATTGTTTTATATTTAAAACCATTTGATAGTATCTAAAATTTGATTAAGTGTGGGTATAATATTACCTGCAAATATATCATAAATAGTTTCTCAAATGGGACCTAAAAGATGTTGCTCAATAGATCGATGCAGTCCAAAATCGCTCCTTTTTTGTCTATTTGTAATGCCCTCCTTTATAATTCGGTATACAGTAGTAAATGAAACTTTTGTTAAAGCCGCAGTTTTTAAAACACTCTCGTGCCGTTCCAATTCTTCACTTAATCCATTAAACACATTTAACACAATTTCTTTAGCGTCTTTCGATAAATGTTTCTTTTTCTGGCTTTTTAATACTTCCTCTACTTGGTCCAGCAACATTTTCAGGATTATTTGGTGGTAGAATTTCCTCATTTTCTTCAACAATTTCTACTTCATTATTCTTAACAATTTCTAATGCACTATTCTCCCATGGACGCCACATTTTTATTTAGGTACTTAATATTTTTCTGATAGCGAAATCGTCACTAATAAATGCGTGCTCTCTTTACAAAGTTTAAACTAAAAATTATATGTATAACAATACCAAAAGTCACATCAGTCTTGTTATCGGTCGTTCAGAATTTCGTGGAAATTTAAAAACCTTGGTCAGCACAGCAAAAATCGAGTAAGAGGAGTCATTAACTCATAAACTTTTATTGATAGGTATAAAAAGGGGCTTACATCGTCAAATTTTAGCAGTAGCGTAAATAAAAGCATTATTGTGATTAAAGATAAAAACATTATTTTGATTAAATAGACCTAACAGGTATAATTATTTAAATATAATATATTTATAATTGTATCTAATAAAATTATATTTTACAGTAATTATTATTTATGCCTTTTTCTGAATACTATCCTGTAAAAAGGCAAAATATTAAAGATGAACTATTAAAACAGATGTCATTTGATCTAAGCACATGAATATATTTTGTTCGGTATCCTTTTTACACCAATTGGGCTATCTCTTTAAATTTCTCAATTATCTGTAACCGGGCTATACTTCAAACGAAGTAAATAACAAAACAGAATGACGGTATTAGATTTTTGTTTTGATACAGTGCAGCGACAACCGCTGATACGTATTTCGACCTCCTTAGGTCTCGTCAGAACGGTATAGTCACTGCTCTGAACCAAAACAAAAATCTCTCCCGTCCTAGGCAATAGTTATTAAAATAACTATATACGGACGTAACTACGCCATCTAAAAACAAAAAGAGAAATCAAACGATTTCTACTTAGCGAAACCGAATTCAAATCTTAAAAACTGTGTTTCCTAAAATTTGCGAAACAAACAGCTGGATAAATTTATTTAAACACCAAAGTCCAAATAAAAATCATACAAATCAGATCGACTACATACTTGTGCGGAAAAGATGGAAAACCTCAGTATTAAATGTAAAAGCTATGCCTGGAACATACTGTGGATAAGATCATAAACTGCTAAAAATGAACTGTGGGCTCAAACTACATACAACTAAAAAAATACATCAGCCAAAACAGCTAAGGGTTAATAATACAGAAGAATACTAGATGAAGAATACTAGATGGATTTAATAAACAACAAAAAACCGCAAAAGAACAAATATTACATAGATCAGACATAAAAACAACCATATAAATAACGTGTGTGAAAAACAGGAGCAACATGCAAACCGCCATGAAAGCCATAAACTATTTAAAAAATTTAAATATTTGGCCCGAGAGTTCAAGCCACAACTTAAAACCATTTAAGTCCATAATGGAGAAGTAAAAATCATCATAGAAAACACTGCAGATACATGTAAACATTACTGCTCAGAACTGTGCAAAGACACTTCAAAAGATGGATCTGTCTCAGAATACAAGAAACATGCAATCACAGGGGCAGAACCAATATTCATACGAGCAGAAGTAGAAAAAGCAGTCAACCATCTAAGAAACAAAAAATCCCCAGGGATTGATGGCATACCAGCGGAGACACTAAAAACAATGGGTGAGATTGGCATAGATGTAATACTGGATATGTGCGACATGATATGGATCACAGGTGAATGGCTTCATGAGTGGTGCGAATCAACCTTTAGCCCAATCCATAAAAAGGATCACTAACCATATGCAGCAATTACAGAAATACTGTACAATACCTCCATAACCAAAAACCTCAATCCATCACATATAATCAATAAACGTCTTAAAACTTCCTACTTCCTCCAGAATAGCCGAAAACAATGCGTTTCGTACCAGAAAAAACCTACGCATCACATAATCAATACCAGACAGATAATAGAAAAAGCGTGAGACAACACAACCATACCAATGTATAACATAATGAACTGATAGACCGATAAAAACTCAGCCAAAGTTAAAATACACGTGACATACACGCAAATGCATTACAACAAAGAAAGGAACTAGTCAGGGCTGCATACTATCACCATTATCATACAACAGATATTTTAAATATATAATGAGAAAAATACTAGACGAATGGGATGGAGAAAACAATATGGGAGGCAGAAAAATCAGCAACCAGCGATACGCCGAGGACACATTTGTACTAGGAGCGAATGAATTGAAAATGATTATCATCACTGAACGGCTAAGCCAGATAAACGGAGAATTTTGACTTCAGATTAACATCGGATTTGTATACTTGGGCGCCCTGATAACCTGATAACTCCCTGACAGCAAGCTAATAATATTTAAAGTGCTGCCACGCCCTGGCAAGGGCTCAAGGAATGAGGAGGAACATTAACTTATTATGGGTTTAGAAAAACTATAAAATTTGTTTTTGTATTGATTTAAACTTTAATTTTTATACAAATAAACATATAAACTTATAATATATACATTAAGTTTTGCTTTAATTTTTACTATATTAAATACACTCGACATTATCAGACCTATAAATGGTTGGATTTTTTAAGTTTCATAGTTTCTATTATGAGCACATCCATAGTTTGTAGATTAATCACATCTTTATACTATTAAAATTGTAATTTATCAAAGATTTAAAATTTCTTCATTACTTGATTGACTTAATTTGGTTAAATTGATTTGTTATTTATAGCAGCCAATTCAAAATTATTTAACTTGGTTTCTTCACAACTTTTAACTGTTTCAGCACGACATTTCTTCTGAGAGGGTACCAGAAAACAGAGTATTCCTCCTATTATCTGAACAAAAGCGACAGCAAAAATCGCGAACTGACAATAATCGTCCATTAGAAAGGCAAAAACTACGTTACTGATGGCGGCTCCTACCCTCCCGGCACATATCACAAAACAAACTGCCATTCCACCAATACTAGTGGGAAAAAGTTCAACTGCTATGCTGGTGATACTCATATTGGCAGTCAGCATTGTAGCTTGAAAAATACATGAAACTATGAGATTCTGAAGCGAGGTTGTCAACCAATAGATACAAGCTGCACAGATTCCTCCCAAGAACGTCAACACCAGAGTAATATTCCGTGAAGATACTCTAGTACTTATTAAACAGGAGATTCCGTTGAAAATTAGCGCTGTTGATCCAGTGGCTACCGTGCTTATTATCACTGATTGGTCAAAAGATGGTTGGCAAGATTTTTCTCTGTTTTGAGGTAAGGATGAGAGCTCTTCAATAGATACTGTCGAGTTTGGATGCAAGAGATGGTACTTCTCAAATTTTATAAAAAGTTCTGGTAGCCATAGTCCTAGGCCGAACAATCTACAACAAAATAAATATATCAGTTAACAAAAGATAATACATAGTTTATCAATTTTAGTTAGCTACAAACCTCCATATTAACGAAAGACTTTTCATACAGTCCTGTATATTCTGAGCAACTTGAATTAAATAATAAATAATTTTCAGTCTGTTCCTCATTTTGGAGTAGGGCTGCTACTCCGCTACTCTTGTGCAATGTAGATAACGTACGTATTGTTCTAGCCTTCCGGGCTGTTTTTGCCTGCCTTTACTTTGTTTATTTAATTATTTTTCCTAGCTCTTTCTATATTCTTTTCCATTTGTTATTTGGCAGCCATGCATATTTTTCTTGTTGAAACCTAGCATAACAATCAATTACTAGCTCCTTCTTCAGGTATTGCTTTCTTTTAGGAAATTACACGGTTATTTTCACTTTTGATACGGCAGCTGTGAACAGTCCAGTGGAGCTAAATTTATACCACTTTTTCAACTTAGTTAACGAGGAAATGAACCAATGGAAATATTCAAATGGTTCGTTTCCTGCATTTAATTTTGTATTATTATCTGTAGCAAAAAGTATTTCATCTCATCACATGGCTCAGGCTTCTTTCTTATCTTAATCGTGTTGATTACTTTCTTATCTAATTGGGTTGATTTCTTTTTTTATTTTTATCAGTATTTGCTACTCTGTCCAGCTTACTTCTCAAATGCTTCTATCGGTCACTAATGCCTTCTTTAAGGTCCAGACCTCGATTCTGTAGAGCTAGTTTCTCATTTTCAGTAGTAATGCAAGGTATGTATAACCCTTTTTTTCTTTTATTAAATATTGATCTAATTTCCATCGATGTTTCTGTTGTATAAGCATTATTTTCATTGACAATCTCCACAAGATATCGTTTTTTTTCTTGTTCATAAATTTATCATTTTTAACTTTAAGTGATAGTCCCTTTATTTATTTATCATATGGTTCCGGACATACAAATACATTTTATAGAACAAGATACATTTATTACAAGTTTACAAACGTACATCTAAATTATTTCTATAGTCTATCGACCTTGGAGTCACCGTTAGGAAGTCATCTGACCTGCCATCGTATGATCTTCTGAGGCACTGTTCTGTGGCGTGTCTGATGGTTTGTAGTTGTCTGTTCTAATTTTGTTCAGCACAAACCATGTATTGCGTACCAAATCGTATTTGGGCAGTTTTTGGGTGATATAAGGCGTATTTCCACTTTGTTGTTCAGTCCATTCTCGGATCCATGTGGTCGTGAGATTAAACTCTTTTTCCACAACTGACTTTTTTTTTGGGGGTCTTCTGAAGCAAATCGATGAGCAAATGATGTTGTTTCCGGATTTCGGTTTTTCCACTATTTTTGGCAGATGCTCTTTGTAGGATAAGGTTTTACCAAGGGTTATCTTTAGGTACCTTGGCGTTTTAATGTAGGTGAGTGTGGTGTTTTTGAATTGTATGTTAATTATTCTTCCCTTAAGCTTGTCATTTAGGTGAAAACTGGAAACCTCTCTTTTCGAGGCGTTTAGTTGGGGCCTCTATTTACGCAAGTATTTTCCCGGTGTGTAAAAATCCATCGTAAGGGGTTTTTAATTTTTTTCAAATGATTTACTCCTTGTTGTAGCCAAACTTTCGCTATGTGGTTTATGGTATGTCCGCAAAGTATAAGCAGAGGGGGCAGTGTCTACCCTTGAAGCAGTCCATTTTCCTATTTCCTAGGTGTCGGTTCCCATCATTACTTGAATCGTTCCGTAGTTCAGCATACTGTTGATTATTTGGACGGTGGATTTACAAAGAAATATTAGGAGAAGCTGCGAAGCTGCTTCTCTCAAAACTGTATCGTAGACCGCTGTTAGGTCTATGAACACGGCTGAAGTTTTCTTTAAAATTCTACATCAATTAAGATAGTAAGTGAAAGAACTTCTGCGTAACTTCTCTTTGGTCAGAAGCCTGCGTGTTTGATTGGTATAGATTCACTGAGTTTTGTACCGATTTGATTGAAGATTAATCGTTCTCATAACAAACTTTGTCGATAATAGGGCTATCGGCCTGCAGTTTTTGAGATTATCATCATTTGGATTGACAACTTTTAATATGGCAATGACCGTTCAGCTTATAAGTTCTTGAGTCTGGTTTCCAGTCTTCATGATATCTGTGAAAAAGTGAGTCATCCATTTTCTTGCATATTTGCCACTGTTTATTAATAATTCGAAAAAAATATTATCAAAACCTCGGGCCCTACCTAGTTTTACAATTTTGAGAACTATTGTGACTTCTTTGCTTGTAAAGAGGTGAGAATATTCGGTTGATGTGACTTCGAATTTTAGGGCTTTTAGCTCCCGTTTTACCTTGATTTTGTTGTGACTTATCTTCTGGTGTTATATACCAGATGTGATGCGATGTTATTGGCATTAATTATTCTTGTATTGATGTGTGAGCAAATAGATGCTCACAGTTCAGATCAATTAGCTTGATGAGCAATTTTCTGAAAATTTTACTCAAAATTATACATCAACGTATATACAGAGAATGCGAAAAAAATCTTAGCGACAATCAATTTGGATTTCGTATGGGGCTTGGTACGAAGGAGGCATTATTTGGCCTACAGATATTACTACAAAAATGCCGAGATCAACGAGAATACTGTTGTTTGTTTTATCGACTACGAAAAAGCGTTTGATCGAGTAAAACACACAGAACTCATAGAAATCCTAACACAACATAGTATAAACCATAACACGGTGGCCCTTATTAAAAACCTATATTGGGATCAAATGGCGTCGATTAAAATAGATAATCGTATGACAGCAGAAATGTCAATAAAAAGAGGAGTTCACCAGGGCTGTGTACTTTCTCAACTATTGTTTAATATATATTCCGAAAAGATCTTGCCAAAATGCTCTCGAAAATATTGAAGAAGGAGTAAAAATCAATGGAGAATATGTAAACAACTTAAGATACGCAGACGACACCATCATTATTGAGGACAGTGCTGAGTGTTTGCAACGACTTTTGAATGTCATAACCAGAGAGGGAGATAGCTTGGGGCTAAATATGAACACAAATAAAACAAAAGTAATGACCGTTACACGTGCACCAAATGCCGACATTAATATTCATATATAAACGACGTTCGACAATAAACCGATAGAACCCGTACACAAATTCCAGAGTCTGGTTGCTGGATAACAAACGGTCTTGACTACGAAGTTGAAATATGTGCTCGTATAGAGTATGCTACGTCCGCTTTTAAAAGAATGAAAAAAATCCTAATAAACTCTACCTTATCGTTGGATATCCGATACCAACTTGTAAAAACATTCATTTATTCCATATTGCTATACGGAGTGGAAACATGGACTCTCGGAATCACAAGTATAGACATGTAGAAGCCTTTGAGATGTGGCTTTTTCGAAGGATGCTGAAGATCTCTTGGACAGAGCACGTGACCAACAACGAGGTGCTGAGAAGAATGGAGACTGAGAGAGAACTCCTAAATATTGTAAAAACCAGAAAAACGAGTTATCTAGGACATATTTACAGAGGAGAAAAATACAACTTCCAACGGCTGATAATGGAAGGGAAAGTGGAAGGAAGAAGTGGTCCAGGAAGAAGAAAATGCTCCTGGCTGAAAAATGTAAGAGACTGGAAAGAAATGGACACACATTAGGTACTAAGAACAGCTCGGGATACAGAGCAATTTGCTGTAGTTATAGCCAACCTTCAGTAATAGAGAGCACCTTAAGAAAAAGTATTGATATCAAGCTGCTTGTCTGATTGATGTTTGAAAGTTCTTGCTTTCTACCGTTTCCCTCCATTTTGCTGCTGAGTCGCTGCATTCAGCAGTTTGTCGGCAATTTCTTGATCAACACTTTCAAGGAAGTTTTGGTACAGCTCTTCGCTGTTCTGGAAACAACCAGAAATGTATTCCTTACGATAGACTCTTTGTATGTACCTATTTTTTAGTCACGTTAGTACGGCTCCGATAAATCTTTTGTAGTTTTTACTGGTAGGGTATATCAATCCTAGATTCTTATTTAATCCCGCAGAGAACCCATTTTACATAACCTCATGGGCGCCGCCAGAATTATTTTCGGAGGGGTGCATCTGCTTTTAAGGAGAGGTGGGTGCATTTACATCTACACATAATATTATGCAATATAAAATATAGAACTATACACGTATAACTATGTACTTTCTTTCCGAACAGGAAGGTGCAACTGCACCCCCTTGCCCTCCGCTACCGGCGCAGATGCATAGCTGAATATTATTATGGAAAGGATCTCGGCACTTTACTTATGTAAAAGTGGTTTGTGTTAAATTAGCTGAAAGTTTGCAGAGAGTAGCTTTGGTCATACTGATCAAAAGTTATCGTTGCGTCAAGACTCATAAGTCAAATGTTTCTGAGTTACACAGGTTCAAAGTGTCGGTTTTTAGTCCTTTTGAATTATAGTTGAGTTGAGGTTTAGAAAATACGCAAAACTAATTTCAGAGAGATATTCGCCATGAAAAATAATTTAAATGGAACGATATAAGCCGAATGCCAACAAATATATAATACTAATAAGTAGTAAAGACGGGAAGAGACGGTTCCCCAATAGGAAGACGATTAGTAGGAAGACCACGAAAACGATAGAACGACAACTTACTGAAGGCACATTGAAAAGCAGATAGACTCATGTCTACATAAAAAGAAGAATAAGATGAAAAAAATATACAGGGCCGCCCATATTGACGGGGTGGAAAAAAAAAAATTTTTTTAATGGAGCATCCTGTATATTCTTTCATTTTTGGATTCTTCTCGATGTTCTCGTTGTTTTCAATGTAAGGTTTGCCAGTGTTATAGTAATTTAAAAGATAGTTACTTTTTTTTTAATTTGGTAACTCGGAATGCGTATCTATTTTTTGAATTTTTTTAGTAGGTATATTAGTATTAATAATAATAATAATACTGTATTTTACTATTTTAATAAAATGTTACATATTTTATGATACTTTATTATTTATTAAGCATTCCCTTTACCTAACTGCTTTAATTTGTGAGTTATTCGTGATTTTTTTTGTGCCAAACATTAATTTCATATTTTTATTTAAGCCTGGAAAATAAAATCTAGCTTGTTTAACTTTCGAGATCGTGAAGACCACCTTCTTGCTTATTTCCTTGTATATCCACATGCTCTCACATAAGTTCAACAGTACTACTTAAAGTTGTCCAAAAGATGTAGACACATTGTTTACTGAGCGTTATTACTGGATGCTTTAGTAATGAATTAACTTGTTATTTTGTTAATAAGCTTAAACATTAATATGAACGATAGTTATAAAAATTACTTACCCAAACATATTACTAAACATGATTGCACTGATCACAAAGGTCTTTGTAAGGAAAGGTTTCTGAAACAGCTTTCTAATTTGATTCGTCACTTCCTTCAAAACCCTTGCAGTCTTTCCGCTGATCATAACTTCACTGTTTTGAAGATTATTGTAAACTTCGCAGATGATGGTTTTAACAGGGAATAATTCCGCACTCTTTCCTGAGTTCGCAGAATAGATTTTCTTTAAAATTTTCAGTGTTTTTTTGTGATTTCCTCTGGCTATATAAAATTTGGGACTTTCTGGTAATCTTGTCAGCCAAAGACATACTAGTATTTCAGGAATAGCAATAAGAAGAAGAAAAACTCTCCATGGGGATATTATAAATATATTTTTAAAATTGTAGTAAATTTTTACTGGTAGAATTAGATATGCTAATACTGGGAGGAATAACCAAGATGCTATGAAGAATAATCCTAAGATACAGACGGTTCTAAAACGGTGTGTAGATGGTTGAAATTCTGCAATATATGTGTACATCAAACTACCTGAAATTCAAGAAAGCAGTAAGTAACATATTGTTATTAGTTATAATAAATTATAATTATTAATACATAATTAAATCCGTAAACTAATTTTCGAAACCAAATTCAGATTTTTGCTCTAATCTGTGCCTTCTTCGAATTGCAAGGCAAAACAGACGTTGATAAATATATTATTAGAGACATAGGGAATCTAAAAATGGCATTCCACAACATATCTATTCAACTAAGCAAAAATCCTTAACGAATTGGTTTCTAGTATTCGTACAGAGTATATCGGAATAAAAGGAAAAAGAAATTTAAGATTTGATTTCACGTACAGTGCATCTGTGTATCCGCTTTCTACGTATTTCGCCCTAATGGGGCTCTTCAGAGACGGATATTCACAGTTGCTCTGAAAATAAAAATAAATCTTTTCTGTCTTAAGAAGCAAATCTAACATGACTTCGTATAGACGCAAATAGCGACATCTGATATTAAATCCGTAAACTAATTTTCGAAACCAAATTCAGATTTTTGCTTTAATCTGTGCCTTCTAAGAATTGCAAGGCAAAACAGACGTTGATAAAGATCCTATTAAAGACATGTGGAATCTAAAAATTGCATTTAATATGTCTCTACTCTGTCCCTCTACTGAATAATTCTACTGTCTTATCCACGTTAAAAGAGAGTAAATTAGAGTCGGACTAGGTTTTTATTTTTAGTAGATCAGAAGTTATAGTTACCTGAAGATTTACAATATAAGAGTTCCTCTAGGTGATACTGGTATCATCAGCAAAAATAAAAAATCTATTTTTAAATAAGTGATGTCATTTATAAAGATAAGAAAAAGTAGAGGACCCAATACTGAACCTTGTGGTATTCCACATACAATGCTTTTGTGACTAAAGTCAGTATCATTTGTTCTAACTAGTTGTTTCCTATTCCTCAAGTAAGATTGAAACCAATTTAAAGAAATACCTCGAATTCCGTAGAAATTTAGTTTTTTTATCAATATGTCATGATTTACACAATCAAAAGCTTTGGCGTAGTCACAAAAAACAGTGGCAGTATAAAGATTATTGTTTATTGTTTGATAGACCTATGTAGTACATAAAACATAACAGCACTGGTACATTTATTAGATAAAAAGCCGAACTGACTTTGTGTTAAAATGTTGTTTTCAACGGGAAAGAACATAAGTCGGGCTTTTATAATTCTCTCAATAATTTTTCACCGGACCGGTAGTATATAGTTGCAGACATTCGATTTTTCTGAAGAGGAATGATAATAGCTGTCTTTAGACATTCTAGAAATATAGCTTTTTCAAAAGAATCATTAATTAGTGAGATCAGGACTTCCAACACATTTTTTGGGAGATTTAAAAAAAATTTATGGGTAGTCTATAAGTACTACAGGAAGATTTGCTTTTGATTCTACTGATTGTTTGGATCAGTTCAGATTTATCAACTGGTCTTATAAAGAATGAATTCGAGACCTTTTTTGAATTGGGGAGATAGGAAATAGGATCTTGTTGTGGTAAAATAGTTTATGTTATATTTTTAATCACATTAACGAAGTATTCATTTAGATTTTCAGATTTTGGAAGAGAAAATGTTTGAGCTGTATTAGTTTTATTTCGAAAATCGTTTATTATGGACTAAGTTTCTTGTGCAACATTTTTAGAGCTTCCCAGACAATTTGTATACTATATTTTTTAGCTGCTTTGATAAGATTTAGATAGGTTCCTCTGTACTTGGAGATATATTGAGTGATAAAGACGTTGGTAGTAAATTTCTTGATGTACAGTAGTGAACGCATATTCTTGGCTGTTATGCGGATACCTTTGGTAGTCCAGGAATTGTGATGTTTTGACTTAATTGTAATTAAAGGAAATACATTATTGAAAATACAGACAAGCCTATCTAAAATATCACTGAAAATATAGTCCATGATCACAGAGGGAAAGTGCCACCCAGATACCAAGCACAAATTTTGGAATTTACGAATGTTCTGAGCGGAAAAAATACTACCTAAACGTTGGGTTTTCGAGGATGGTTTGTTGAGACTGTCAAACGTCCTGCATTAATAATTGTAGATTATTATATACCTGCCACATTTCTGTTACGGAAGATATTAAACTGATCACGTTTGCAGACAACACTGTAATAGTAACAGTTGATAAAACATTAAAAGAAATCCAAGAAAAACTAGACACCTCCAAAATGCGGTAAAAAAATGCACTTGAAATATTAAATGGCGCATAAAAATTAATGCCGGGAAATTTGTCCATATCGATTTCACTGACAAAAAAAAATAAATAATTAGCCAGTTACAAAAAACATTGTCATTTGTAACGGCATGTAGACTATGTATTCCTACCACTGGTAGTATGTACTCTTGTGTGCCTAATTTTGCGTAGGCGCAGAAGCGTATATCTATCTTTATTAACCAATCAATAACTGCCATAAATAACGAGCAACAAAATGCAGCTTTGTTTAAACCTTTAAATATCTGATGGGCGTGTTGGCTAGTTTGCTCTACCCTTATTGGTTTGATCATTATCACTTTATCTTAGAATATTTATACATTTACTTAAACACCACATATTTTATTAATGTAATTGTTATATGCATTTCGTTTCAGTTTTATACATATTGATTTAAAACTTACCTGGTGCTCCCATAAGAAACCCATTGATAAATCTACATGACACCAGAGTTGCAGTATACGGATTAACAGCAGAAACCATGGTCACGATGAGGTTGCATAGATGAGCAAATATCAACACTTTTTTCCTGCCGTGGTTGTCGGCGATAAGGCCCCAAAGGAAACAGCTGACGGTTCCTCCAACCAGAAAGGAGACGTTGAGAAACCCCAGCTCTAGAGACGTCAAATTAAGTTCGCACTGAGCGGGTGGGAAAATGTATGAGGAAATGCCGTTTTGGAAGCCGACAATTATTATGGATAGACTGCAGACCGCTATGGCTTCATAGTGGAATCTACCATAACCTAAAATAGTATCTTTTGTAACAAGGCTAGAATGAATCGTCAGGCGTAATGAGCGTGAAGAACTAGGAGTTCGAATTTTTATTCACTCTCAAATCTAGTAACACTCTGTATTTTCTACACGGTCAGAAAATATTAATTAAAAATAACTAAATGCGATAAGTAAGAGTAATTAGAGGTTGAGTACAATTTTACAAATCATTTAGAATAATAAGAATTAAATCAAGAAATTGAAGAAACAAATTTATTTCATGTAATAATTCGATTTTGCAAATATTTTTCTATAAATCCATCTACTACTTGAGAAGCCTTTTAGCCTCCATACCTATTTAATGTTTTAATAACCACACCAGAAATTGTTATTAACGTAGTCGCTGGGGTACTGCGGAAACAGTGGACATCGTCCCATGGCTGATAGGAAATGTTGTACAGGCATATAGAACTTTTTTTGGATGTGGTAAGTGGTAATCTTCGTAAGACGAGTGGCAAATATTGGTGTGAATGAATACGAACTTGTTATAATTTCTGTCCGTAATAATTCCGATTTTAGCGACATAAAATAGAAAATATTTAAAAATGTTCAACAAAGGACATTCTTACGTCATAGTAACTACAGTGTGGTTATAATTTAAACTAAATTTAGAGAGTGATAGCTATAGCTCGTCCCAAACCCTTCTTTCAGTGCTTGTGCTTGTGTTGATCGAATTCCCTCTAACACATTAAGCTAGAAGTGACAGAAAAAAACGGGAGTCTGTGATTATTGTACATAGAACCTAGAAAAATATTTATCGTAAAGCTTATTCTACTTACGGATGTATAATTGGTTGGAGTTTAGAATACGCTAAATAGATATCCAATCAATTGTCATTCTAGGTTAGTATTATCAGACATTTTACAGTGAAAATTTAATTTTGTATTTATTTTCATAAAAATATTTTAAATATGCCGAGATATATCGAGAAAGAACAAAGACTAATATTAAAATTATTAAATTATTTTCAATTAGAAAAGGAGAGATTACGATCCTGCAACTGTCAAATTTAAACTAAAATGTCATGCAATAATTCTCGACATTCTTAAAATCCTATATGACGTCAAAATTAGTGACGCACTGAAAGAAGGGTTTAGAACAGACTGTAAGTCCATAATTTTGTAAACTCAGAAAAATCAGGTATAGTTCATCCCAAACCCTTCTTTCAGTGCGTCACAGTTTATCGAATTCTCTCTAACGCATTAAGCTAGAAGTGACAGAAAAAAACGTGAGTCTGTGATTATTATACATAGAACTTAAAAAATTATATATCGTTCAAGGGTATTTGCATATTAAAGCGAATTCTACTTACGGATATATAATTGGTTGGAGTTTAGAATACGCTAAATAGATATCCAATTAATGATACGCATAAATATAATTTGACGCAGATGGTCTCGATAGTGACAGTACTTTGACAATGTCAACTGATAAAATGATAATTGTCATTATAGGATAGTATTTTCAGACATTTTACAGTGAAAATTTAATTTTGTATTTATTGTCATAAAAATATTTTAAATATGCCGAGATATACCGAGAATGAACAAAGACTAATATTAAAATTATTAAATTATTTTCAATTAGAAAAAGAGGCTGGGACAACTTTATTACCAGTTTCTGCCGTTCGTGAAGTAAGTTTTAAATTATTCTAAAAAATATTCATATTAGTAGTTTAAATACTATACATTTTAGCCATAGTGTTTGTAATAAATAATAATAAATACATAAATAAATCTTAGCTAATTAAGCACTTTCCTTGGAATGTATAGAATAGGAATTATGACAAACTGCCGTTCCAATATAATGCACAATAAATTTTTTTATACAGGACGGGACCTCTAATATGTAAATTTAAAAAAAAATTTAATTCTTAAAATTTTTACTCCACATTTTCAAAAAATAACCTTTTCACATTTAGCCGATTACGATCCTTCAACTGTCAGATTTAACTAAAATTTCATGCAATAATTCTCGACATTCTTAAAATCCTATATGACGTCAAAATTAGTGACGCACTGAAAGAAGGGTTTGGGACCGACTGTAGATATACTTCAGCTGATAACGGTGATAGAAGGAGGTGGGCTACGCCCATCGAGCAAAAAGACAAAAGAGGGAATGTAAAGGTAGTGGGGGCAAAAATATTGTTAGACAGGAAGTGCCATCTTGAGAGGCCAAATTAAACAAGGAAAGAGAGTCTTTCCTTGTTTAAGAAATCAAATTTAGTTGGGTTATGTTATTATTTGTCCCAACTGTCACATGAAATTAAATCAAGGGGTACCATTTATGACAGGGGTAATTTCGGCCGAGGGGTTGATGTTTACGATGAGATTAAAATATTGGTAATTACGCTTCATAGTTTCTGTAAAATATTAATTGTGTATTTATTTGGAAATACCTAATCCTGTGTACCTGTCGGAAATACCTTTAATTTACTTATCTCTTTATTCTAATAACTATGTTGTACCTACTTAAGATTATTCCTTTAAATGTATAAAATTCACAAATAACAGGTATAAAATTATTATAGCTAGTCAGTATTATAACTTATCTTGAAGCTACTAGTCGATAGAAAGCATAAAATATATTATTTGTATACGATGGCATCTGTTTCAGTAATTAAGAGTTCACGCGGTTGTGACTTACTAGTTGTAGAAAAGTTTCAGTTTTGTAAACAGGACGTATTAAAAAGTGGTGAAGTACGTTGGAGGTGTATAAAGAAAAATTTAAGATGTTTAGCCAAACTGTACACTGTTGGTGCGGAATACACAGTTACTAGAAGTGAATTAATCCACAACCACGAGTCCGATGAAACTACGTTGGAGAGAAAAATAGTGACGACTTCATGCAAGCGCAAAGCTGAGGAAGACATATCGGAGAAACCTTCAAAAATTATTAAAAGCGTTCTTTCAAATCATTTGCCAGAGAATTTGTCATCGATAGATGTCAGTCTAATAAGAAGAAATTTGTACAACAGCCGCCGTAAGCTCTTACCAGCCCTGCCTAAGGATATTCACGATGTACATTCTGTACTCGATAGTTATGGACCGAAAACCACAACAGGTGAAAATTTTTTGTTTATTAACAGCACAGCTGATAATATCATTGTTTTTTCTTGCCATACAAATATAATAAGTTTATGTAAAATGAAAGATTTTTACATGGATGGCACATTTTCTTATTGTACAAAATATTTTTATCAGTTATTTACCATCCATGGACTGGAAAATGGGCATTATGTTCCTCTTTTGTATTGTCTGTTGCCCAATAAGACCAGTGACACATATATGAGACTTTTTCTGTTGGTAAAATCTAAAATTTTTGAACTTTATAATATTGTTTTTGAACCGAAGGAGGTATTTGTGGATTTTGAAATCGCAATTCATAACGCATTAAAAGTTGTCTTTCCCAAAACCAAACTAAATGGTTGTAGATTCCACTTGCACCAGGCGTGGTATAGGAAAATACAATCATTAGGGTTAACCCAAATGTATAAAGATAAAAACTGCGAGGAAAGCAAATGGCTTACTCATACTTTTGGGCTAACTTATTTAGACCCCTCTGAAGTTGAAGATTGTTTCATATTTGATCTCATGTCATACAAACCGGACCATAAACTTATAGATAAATACGCAGACTATTTATTAGAAAACTACATAGCACCAGAATCTCATTTTCCACCAAATATATGGGCATATGAAAACCCATCAATTAAAAGAACCACAAATGCCTGCGAATCATTCCATTCGCACTTTAATTCTAGTTTTTATTCAAGTCACCCTTCTATATTTATTTTTATAGAAAAATTAAAAGATTGTCAGATCGATGCATATTTAAAAATAAAAAATTTAAATATTCCAGCAAAAATTAAAGACAAACAAGTAAAAAACAAACTAAAATTTATCGAAAACATGGTAAATATGCTTCGATCTGACAATATTTCTAGAATTAATTTCGTTAAATCTGTATCACATCAAAACGTTTTTTAAAAATTTATAGTTTACTTAATTTATAGAAATAAGTTGATGTAATAATTTTATTGAAATAAAGAAATATTTTAATATAAAGCATTCTGGTATTTTATTTGATTTGCGGCCGAAAATACCTATGAGATAAGGAAGCAACTTAAAACCTCCGGCCGAATTTACCTACCGGCTTTTAGTACCTGCTCTTTTTCCGGCCGAAATTACGTCCGCCCAAATCTTATTTATATTGAAGTTTTTTAACAATTGTTTCACATTTTAGATTGTTATCGTTAATATTTAATTAAAATTTTCTCGTCTAAGACACATTCTGAAAACTATTTTATAGCTACTGTTAATAAGTGTCGGAAAATTTAAATTTGGCGCATTCGCATTTCCGGATATGTCCGCCATCAGAGGCCACTTTTTTGGTCGCCTTTTCATAACGATTAAATTCCCTCTTTTGTCTTTTTGCTCGATGGCTACGCCAAAATGATTTGCGACGTTGCCGGCTTTTAAGTAAATTATATTTAATTTGGAAATCAAAATAAAAAGGGAGTATAGTTGAAATTCAATATGATTATCAGGGCAGACATTTTGTAATTCGAAAACATTTGATGATAATCGGCTATCTACTTATTTATTTATTAGCACAAATTCAATTCTCAATTATCATTTTTGCCGGTTACATCTGATGTAAGTCCAAACTGGATAAAGTAGACTCGCCTTGTTGCTAAATTATTTAGTACCGCTTTTAGCTTATCAGTGCCTTTAAGGTATAGACACCGTTATCTTTTTCGAAAGTAATATTCTTATTACAATACAGCAACATCGAAAAAACTAGCAGGCAAATAGTGTAAATTAATATTAAAATAAAGTGGTCGGAAATATTTCATGAGCACAGAGTCGGATAACATGGCATTAAAACCAACGTTATCTGTGAGAGAAAAACAAATGATAAAATCGGTTTATGAGGGATTACGTAGAAAAAATCAAGATATGTTTATGAGGACATCGCGGCATTGGGTGGATTTAACGAAAGTATCGACTTGTACGGTTTTCCGAATAATTCAAGGTAACAAACTACTCCAAAAACCTATTCATAAAGGACGTGCAAAATTCATATAAAAGTTCCCAACATGAAGCAACCGGTTATTCTCCATCGATGTTGATCACCGGCAGAGAAATGAAGCTTCCTCAAGATCTTATTTTTGGACGATTGCCTCCTTGTAAAGAATAAAGTTCATTCCTGAAGTACATCGAAAATTTGAAAGAAAAGTAGGAAAAAGGTCTGCGAATTTCCTCGTAAAAGTTTGAAGCTTCAAAGTCGATAAAACCAAGGCTAGGCTCGACATGCACGTTACAGGTACAACTTTCGAAAGAGGTGACCCAATATGGTTTTTCAATCCAATACCACAATGTAAGAAAGGACTTTGTCCGAAACTTCAACCAAACTGAGGAGGATCGTATACCATTCCGCAGAAAATAAATGATCTAATCTACCGAATCCAGTTTTCATCTAAAAGTAAACCCAATGTAGCTCAAATCAAGAAATTAGCTTAATACTATAGAACTGATTAACCCTGTTGGCTTCAACTGGTCCTTGATAGACCAGTTATTCGAGGCGAATAACTATAAAGGAGGGAGCAGTGTTGGAAAGTTCCGTAAGGTTTATCCCACAATTTATCCCACATAGAAAAAGTATCCCACATAAAATTTGACGAAAAGTATTAAAATTTTAGAATACTCAAGATGCTAACTGCCAACGAAAACTCCTGGAATGTCTACCGAAATCTAGAACGTCAGAGAGTATATATAAAAACAGATGTTTTTGACAGTTAGTGATAGTATTTTGAAGTTTACAGTTACCTTTGAATTAAGTATTATATTGTAATATTGTTGCTGTTCCAATAAAGTTATTTTACAAAAGTGCAACAATATAGGACAATTCTCTTCTTTTGCGAACAATAATTATAGGAGAATGTTCAATGATGTTACAAACTACTTACCTGTTAGAGAAATGGCTTCATCAAAAGTTACACTTTCGCTGTTGCTCCTGCATAATTTCGGCATCATTGTTCTCTTATTTTTTTAACAAGTTTCTATTTTAAGTATTTTGCTGTTTTTAAGTCTCCTGTATTAGAGTTCAAATTAAATCGAAACCGCTAGACCTTTTTTAAAAGAAATTAACAAAATACGGCATTTTTAAATAATGCGGTGATTTGAAGAAGAAAAAATTGTATAAAAATATTCAATACTCCCCTCGTATATTCACTCTATAAAATTTTTATGCAATAGGGTTAGGTTTTACTAATTATATGTATAAAATATTATCATTTACAAGACAACTATTCCGAATATATTTGAAGTAAATAGGTGCAATTTCTAAAGAGCTTTAACATTTTTGCATAAGATGTTTAACGTTTTTGTTGATGTTAACTTTTTTATAGAATTCTCTGAATCAACAAAAAAGAATTCAAGGCAACCACAAGACAATGCAGAAGTCAGAATGGCGACCTGTTAACAGCAAGGAAAGATTTATTGAATAGACATGTAAAATACTTTAACCAGGCACTTAATATAGAGGAGGAAGAAGAAAACCTGGAAGACGAAAGAGGTGAGGCAAGGGGAACAGACGAGAGGAAAAAAGAACCACCAGCGATTCTTGAAGTTGAAGATGCAGTTAAAAAACTAGCCAGAAACAAATCACCTGGAATAGATAATCTTCCTGCTGAACTATAAAAAGAAGGTGGACATGATACCATAATGGCATCACAGCAATCACAGCAATTTTGAAATATTTTGTACCATACACAAAAAAGAAGATATCTTTGAATGCTCTAACCACCGAGGAATTACGATTCTAATTTCCACAGTACTTTGTCACCGTATGGCACCATATGCAGAACGGATAGTAGGAAAATACCAGGCTGGTTTCAGAGGTGGTAAATCGACAATTCATCAGATTACAACCCCGAAACAAATTTTAAAAAAATCACTGGAATATGGCATTATACCCATCACATATTTATAGACAACAAAGCAGCCTACGACTCTGTGAATAGAAGAGAAATGTTCAAAGTAATGAAAAAGCTAGGAATACCAAATCAGTTGGTAAATTTAACAAAACTAACTCTTGGAAAAGTTGAATGTAGAGTACGAATGCAGGGGGAACTGTCTGAACCTTTTAAAACAAATACCGGGCTGCGCCAGGGAGACCCTCTCTCCTGTATACTGTTCAATCTGGCTCTGGAAAAAGTAATACGTATGTCACAAATCACAACCACTGGTTCAATATATAATAAATCAGTGCAAATCCTGACCTATGCTCATGATACCAATATTGTTGGGAGAACGGAAAACGCTGTACGAGAGGCGTATGTAGCATTAAAAGAATCACCTACAAAAATGGGTTTAATAATAAATACCAACAAAACGAAGTATATAAAAATAAGCACGCAACCACAAATCCTACGACCACTTGTTAAACTGCATAATTTGCACGGCCAATAGATGCTATTTTGGGCTCAACCTCCTCCTTAAATCCACAATTATATCGAGAAATATAAAAATAAAACTCTACAAAACAATAATACGCCCAGTCCTAACATATGCTTTAAACAAAACACTCTAACAAAAAATAATAAATGAAAACATATTAGGATGTTTCGAAAGAAAAGTACTAAGGCAAATCTATGGAGCAGTGAATGACAATGGAGTATGGAGAAGATTATACAACTTGGAAGTTTATAGAATATACCAGGAACATGATATCGTAAAACACATTAAGATAGGATGTCTGACGTGGATAGGCCATGTAATGCGGATGGAACAAAATGAGGGTTCCTTGATAACTTGAAGACATGAGAAATATGAGAATACGTGCTTGGCGGAGAAAGGCGATGGATAGGGGCGACTGGAAAGAAATTCTTGAGTAGGCTAGAACTGTCGCAGGGTTGTAAAGCCAGAATGATGATGATGTTTAACGTTTTTAACGTTTCTGAAGATAATCTCTGGACACCATATACATTCAAAAAAAAAAAATAAAGATTTTATAAAATTTCGTAAGATAAAAAGAATTACTGTAATCCAAGAATAAAGAGGATAAAGGAATGTTTAGTCATAGTTACTATTACACGCTTTTAGAAAAGGATTAAGTTGATGACATATATGCGAACAATATAAACTAAAAACATTGAACGACTTTTTTGAGCACAAAATATTAATAAATATACCTTGTACCAAAATACTAGAGGAGTATAATCTACGATGAGTATGTCAATCTGAAACAACAGAGTACACTTTGGGAACAAGATGTGATCGTAAAGAGAGGAGCAGATTGTAAGTCGGATCACTGCCTAGTCGTTAGCAACCATTTGCAGTAGTGTCAACCAAAAAAATCAGAATACGAATATGAAGGATAACATCGAGGGTATTAAATATAACTTGAAATGTCCAGATAATGAAATAAACGTTTACTTTATCAGGATTTTTTTATATAGGTTTACGAAGAAAAATATTAACATATAAAACCTGCATTAAAGAAGCAGCGGTAAACCTCTAAGAAAAAAAGACGAAAAGGTTGGTAAAAAGTATTGTTGGGACAAAGAGATTGAAGAAATGATTAAGAAAAAGAAAGGAAAATACGAAGAATTCAAAACAGATGCGAGCGAATAGTAGAAGAATACAAACAAATGAATAAAAGAGTTAAACAAGAAGTATTAAGAAGAAGAACAGTACCTGGCAAAATAAATGGAACTATATTGGAGGTACTAAAAGCACTTTATTGAATTATTTACAGAAACCCGAAAAAATTTTCTAGATAATGTGCAGAACATTAAATGAACAGGTTAAATAATGAATTTAAGCTTGGAACAGGTAAGAGTTGTAAAATAAACAAAACTGCGAAAATTTCCACGTCCAGGGCGAATAAATCTAGAACTAGTACGGTTGGGCCCAATAAAATTACTAGGAATGCTCGAAAAACTTTTCGAAAGATGAATAAACGCAGATAGTGTCCCAGAAGGAGACAGTCTTGTATTCGCCTATCCACAAAAAAGGTATAAAAGCCAACCAAAAGAACTACAAGGGCATAGCGCTAATACCAACGACAGCTTGTTTGTCTCATTTTTATAGATCAAATCTTTGACGACTGGACTAAATTAGAGCTACGCATAATTATTATAGAGATAACCGGTCTAGAATTAAAATAGGAAATGGAGTCACTGCATCATTAAATACAATCAAAGGATTGAGACATCTATATTGTCTTTCTCCTACTCTCTTCAAGATATATTTAGACAGAGCTCTAGTAAAATGGGTTAAAAATGCGGAAACATGGAACTAAAAGTAGGGGATAATATGGCATTTTATTCTTTGCAGATGACCAAATCGTAATGACCTAAGAACAAGGTGATATAAGTTATATAATAAGAAAAATAAAAGGAGAATATGAAGCCGCAAGCCTTACCATGAATATATCTAAGTGTGAATATGTGGTGATCGAAAAGAGTGAAATAGAAGATCTAATTTTAGATACTGAAAGTATAACAGGTGTAGAGTTAACAAAGGCAGAGTGACTATTTGGACTTATCTAGGACAGATCAATAAAAAGAGACTTGAAAAATTGCATTTATAAAAGCATAGTTGAATGTAATGTATTACCCTCTGCAGTTTGTGATGTAACGAAAGCTAACAGAAACAAGCTGTATCAACAAGTATCAACCAAAATGGATTTTATGAGAAAGGGTTGTCAAAGATCAAAATTAGAGAGAATTTGAAATGAGCATATAAGAATTGAAATGGATATGGGCAGAAATGTACGAGAACAGATTGAAAGAAGACAATTAAGTTGGTTTTGGCCATGTTAAGATAATGCCAGAGGACATGCTATGTCTCCGGAAAATATTGGAATGGGTGTTCTGTAGAATGAAGGAAAAGTGGTCGACCACACCGATCTTGAAAAGATGAATTTTATGAGGCTATGAAGGCAAGATGGTATATATACTTGGTAGAGAATAGTGCCTTAAATAGAAAGAATGGAAACTGCGGAAAACTTGTCTAAAAAAACAACAAAACTTAAGATGGCTTAAATATTTATGATATGATAATACAAAAGATGTGATAAATTTTTATTTGTTTTTGAATAAAGGATGATTTTTAAAACAAATTAAACCAAAATTGAAAATTTTTGTAATTTATAGAATAAGACATTTTTTAGATTTTGCTTTTCTGAGTAATTTTGTGTTTTTTATTTCTTACGCAGAGGCTAAAACAAACACCTGTGCACAAACACACGAACTTGAACTACACCTTTCACAGTAATAACGAATTTTCCGGGAAAAGATCTTTTTATATAACCGAAAGGGGTATTAATTTTCTTTTGACAGAGCAAATATTGAACTTTACCTTGAAGATAATGTTATTGGCAATGACTGATAGGGTCTATTCCAAGGTATCTCGATTTATTCTGTAAGTGGTGAATGATTTTTCGTAAGTTATAGTCTAAGGTATCGTTCATTCCATTTGCAATACGTGTTAATATATCTCTAATCGCTTATGACATTAGACTATTGCTATTTTATTCACAGAAAGTTGCCGAGATAAAGTTCGGAAAATGAGTATTATCCTTATTGCTAGTGTACTCTACGATATTTTTGCATAACCTTTGATTGGACTCTATTTCACTGGCGTGGGTTTGGGTAGGTTGAATCCTTAACCTTCGATGTTAAGAGATAATGTGATAAAGTGCTTTTTAGCTAAAAATGTTTGTATCTAATGGTGTGTGAAATACTAAAATATAGTCAGTGTAAATACAGGGTGGGGTTAATAATTGAATAATAGAAGAAAGTACTTAAATGTTTACATTAGGATGATTGTAAAACAAGTAATACTAATAGAATTGATAAATAGAAATTGAGTATAAAATTTTGTTATGTATTTTAAAAAACGTAAAATAAATTATAGAGCAATCACAATTTTAACAGAAAAACACTATGAAGGATAATTTCAAAATATAACATCCTTAGAAATGACGAAAAAAAACCTAAAAACTAAAACATTTGAATTACATTAACGTACAGAGTGTATCATAAGTAATGCACCAAATTGTAAATATTATTATATTCAGTAGCCAAAAATAATAACTTAACAGTAAGGGGTATAAAATCATTCATTTCCGATCTACAGGGTGTCAAATTTGTAAAATTAAAATATGTTTTTGTTTATAAATCGGCAATATTACTAGTATATGTGCATGAAATTTAAAATATAACTCTGATTAACTACGATGCATAAGAATAGTATTATTTAATTTGAGAACACAGTGGTACCAACTTGTATATGCCAAATATACCATATTGAACGGAAGAAATCATAACCTTTTTGTCACTTATTAATTTAGAACATATATGTGTAGTAAAAAATCCTAATCATTGTTGTAAAAAATGTATGATTATGAAAAAGTGTTTGATTTTCAAAATATTAACCATTTCATAGATATTCTGACGTTGGTCATGGAGTTATGGTTATTCTTCCCTATTCTTCAATGCTATACTATCCTGGACGATCCATACACCCGTAGTGATGACAGTTTGCCTCCTCGTAGTGCACCTTAAGTAAAGCTAAATGAGCTATCAATTTTGGGTGTCAAACTAGCCGCTGAGTTCTCCTAGTCATCAGTACGATAAAGAAAAATGAGAAGAGGAATCTCCAAATAGGAGTATGAAAAACTAAAAAGATGTTTATCAACGCGATTTGACAATGCGTATCGGACCGGCATTATCTAACTGCCCCACGAACTACCTGGGCCCATTAATCCCAAGTACCTGCTGCCACATCGCCGAGAGAGTTGGGGATTAAGTCTTAATGACCGGAAATTCCAAATTTGATTATAGTTGAAAGTAAGAATATAAATATTTTTAGTTATTCACTTCGGTTGCAAGTATTACGGTATAGTTTTGTCCGTTAATGTTTAACTTTAAATGGCGAATCCAACGACTATGTTTAGTCAAAGGGGAAAACTTTTATCAATAATTAATTAATGACTATAAATATTCAAATGCTTATGTCTCCAAAGAGACATGGAGAAGATGGAAAAGTTAGATAGCGATGCATCAAAAAAGGGTGTCAACAAAAAGTGTACACAAAGGAAGGTGATGAAAATTACGTTATTCTTGAAAAAGCATCGGTGGAGCATAATCATGCTCCAGATATCCACGTTGACCGGCAAATTTTTAGTAATTCTCCAAAGAGGAAAGCTGTAGAAGATATATGTGAAAGACCTTTAAAGATTGTCCACAAGGAATTGAGGAAGGAAAATTTCAACAATTTACCGCTGACGACGAAAGACATTTCTTGCGTTCGAAGAAATATCTATGCTTCAAGACGAAAATCCACACCATCATTGCCCAAATCACAGGAAGAAGTTCTACAAGTGTTATTGAACTTAAATTTAAAAATAAATACAGGTGAAAACTTTTTATTATCTACGAAAAATAATTCCGCAATTTTTAGTTGTTTCACAAATCTTTACTTTTTGTGTAATGTAGGTTCTTTGTATGTAGATGGAACTTTTCAATACTGTTTCAATATTTTTGTCAAATGTTTACTATACATGGCTACAAAAATGGTTTTTATGTTCCTCTAGTATTTTGTTTTTTAACAACCAAATCAAGCAATCGTACAAAAGTACTGTTGATACATTAATAACCATATGTACAGATTTGAATTTAAATTTCAAACCGAAGCGAATAATTTCTGATTTTGAAATAACAATTCAAAACGCAGCCAAGTTAGTGTGGTCCGACATTATTATTTTTTGTTGCAAATTTCATTTAACATGAAATTGGTCCTCGGAATATAAAAATTAAACTGTTATTGGAAAATATTTAAAATTGTTTTTTGGCATTCCTTATTTAGATCCAAATGATGTTGGTGACTTTTTTTCTGATGACCTTTTTAATATTATGCCAGAAGATGACTGACAAAATTTTGCAATTTTTTAATTACCTATTTGATAATTATTTAACGGAAGATTCAACATTTCCACCTTACATGTGGGCTTCAATTTCATCATCTCTTATATTTACTACAAACGCATGTGAATCATTTCACTCGAAATTTAACGAATGTTTTTATAAATCACATCCTGGCATATTTAAATTTACAGACATTTTGTTAAATTTTCAAGCAGAAGTAAATGTGAAAATTAGAACTGCACATAGATTCGAAAAAAAAACTTGATAAAGCGGCAAAAAGAAAAGTTGATTTTATTGAAAATAGGCTAAATGAATATTACGTTAATCAAAACATTACTAAATTAGACTTCATTAAGTCAGTTTGCAATTATTATGCAGCTTTTAAAATCTAAAATATAGTGTTCACTCTTACTTATTTTAATCAATGATCAGACATTAGAATTAAGCATTGTTATTGTTTAACTGTAGTTTTTGTTATTGTATATAAGTTAATGTAGATTTATAAATAAACTTTATTCGATTATATTGTTATACTTTCATTATTTAATCATTTTAAATTTTCGCGCATGCTTTGGGAATTGGGTTCCTTTTTTAATACAATAAAGTAAAATAAAAACTATATGTGTTCACAAAAATATTATCTAAGTACCTAGGTAGCGTGGGGCAGTTCGTAGTCGCTTTTAATCCTACTATAAAACTGAACCCATTAAAATCTAGGTAGCGTGGGGGAGTTCGTAGTCGCCCTATCGGACCAACCCCTGGCATATGCCTAATAAACATAAAGGGAATTAGTAGATTTAAATCTGAATTGCTTTCAAAACACTAATCAAAAATAACGTTGACGTCAAACCCATTCAAGAAACTCACGCAACACCAGAAACCGAGTTTTTTAGGAGGGATAAAAATAAAAGATTAAATTCCGAGATATAGCATGATTGGAGCTACTTACAGCAATGTTTATGGCACTGCAACTTATGTGCATAACAAGCATACAAAAAGCCAATATGACGGACTGAAGCGGTGAAAATAATGGGACCATAATCTCTACAGAAGTGAATGGTAAAACTATCAAGGACATCTACAAACCATCAGTAACTAAATGGCCAATAAATGTAATTAAAGTTTTGGACAATCAACCTACAGTTTTCACTGGGGACTTTAACAGTCACCATAACAAATGGGTATATAAAAAGAATTTTTCCTATCAGCCTTGACTAAATCTTGTTTTTCGACCGCGAATGGCTATTGAAATGTCTTTTATTTATTTATAATTAGTTATAATGTCTTTACTAATTTAATATATTATTCCTACTTTAATTTATTAAAAAGCACGATAATTTATATAAGTTTATTAATCACTAAAAATACATAATTTATTTAAAGGCGAACGTAACAATTAAATCGCGACCGCGAATCTTCAAAACTAACTGTTCCTCCATATAAAAATGTTTTATTTATATACATAAATCGCCGTTATCGCGAAAAGTCTAAAACCCTCTTGAGTAGACTGGACGGCGGAAACGGTAAGGGCAAACTGGATTTCCCATCGACTCGCCTCGAACTTTGTTTTTATAGCATCATGTGTCAGGTAGAAATGACCTAGAAAAGACTCGAATGAATAGCATATCAGTAATAAACATATACTAAAAGTTGCACATTAATTTTAACCAGGATTTCATAAAATGTAGCTGAAAGTGCTTTATTTTTAATACATCCAATTAGGATGTGATTAATATGACACTGGGAAATATTATCGCAAGAGCGCTTTCCTGATTCTATAATATTTAATCTAGCCAGGTGAGCAGGAACAGCACCGTGACTGGTTTTT
This sequence comes from Diabrotica undecimpunctata, assembly GCF_040954645.1. Classification (NCBI taxonomy): domain Eukaryota; kingdom Metazoa; phylum Arthropoda; class Insecta; order Coleoptera; family Chrysomelidae; genus Diabrotica; species Diabrotica undecimpunctata. The sequence goes on along the minus strand of NC_092803.1, from coordinate 49,407,375 downwards.
AATCTTGTGATAGTTGCTGCTGATCGTTTGGATATGATATAATGAAATACATGGCCGCATTTAGGTCAATTGACGCCTTTGGCAATTCTCTAGTAGCCGCCCTTCAAAAATGTATCATTTTTGCGAAAAAAATTTTTGATTTAAATAAGAAAACATTAAAAATGGCTTTAAACTACGATGTTTATGTTCAGAAAAAATTGTCATTTCAGTTCGATCACATCAGAGATTTTTTTCTTGATTTTTCTTTGGCAAAATCATCTATAATGTCGTCATAATTTATCGCCTTTGTTACTTCACTTTCTATGGACAAAATAGACAAATTGTTAAGACGTTCTTGCATCATAATTGATTGGAAATTATTTTTAGTTCTTGATATTTTCGAAAATGACCTTTCAGCCGACACGTTGGCAACTGGGAAGCACAAATAAATGCGCAAAGCAATGTCAAAATTAGAGAAAATATCTTTCAATCCACTGTTCTTTAAATATTTAGATATGTCAATTGGTAATTTTATTGTGGTGTCCAAATGACCCTTTTAGTGAATGCATTACTGTATGAATGATGTATCTAGGTCGTTCACTGTTTAATTTTGGCAAATGTGTTATAACACGAAAACGTTGATAAATAAGTCGATAAGATTCCAGACGTCAATTCAGGTCTCTTATGAGAGTGTCGATTATAATATAGAATGTGTGGATTTTCATCTCACCACTAGCTGAAAAGATTAGTTCATCATCGGTCCCCTCGTCAAATTGAATTTTTCTTTTTCTCTTTCTTATTTCTTTATATGTTTTATTTGGGCACGAAGTAGAATAAAGTTTTCTAGAAATGAATGCCCACTTCTATTCTATTGATGGATGTACTTAAATATTATTCGACTTTAATTTTTATATACAAATATTTTTTTGTGCAGTATTTTTGCCGCCCTAGGCAACTTCCTGTATTGCCTAATGAATAAAGCGACCCTGTGATAAAATATGTTTGATAATAATGATTATTTGATCTATTCGCTAATATTTTTAATTTGTCTTGCCAGTTAGACTTTATTTTTTGATTATAAAATTTGATTAGACTGTTACTGTGTAAATATATCCTTGTATACCAAAATGAGTAGAATCCTTAACAAATTCGTTTAACATTTCATTACTTTTTATTCCGGTGTGACTCTTTACCCAAGTAAATATTAAATCTTTGTTTCTCACTTTTTGTTTAATATCGCATATCAGCTCACATGTCTTATGGTTTAACTCAGTATTATTAAGTCCGCTAAGAACTGACATAGATTTTAAGATGATCACAGCATCTTATTTTCCTATCTTTAAATTTAAATAAAAAGTGTGTGGTTGAAATCTCTCCATGCCATTATGTATGGAATATATTATTCTTTAAATATCCGCCGCGGCTTCGCTGGATGACGCCCATCCGAAATATCTGATTTCTATGACTCTGGCGCATAAATCAGTCTGAGTTTGACCAATGGCATGGTCTATGTAGGCTTTAAGGTGCGGATTGATTTGTAGCTTATTAGTAAACTTAGCTTAAACTTAAATGGAGATTCGCGGGCCACACTGCTAGACAAAAAGACCAACGTTGGAATACTACAATACAACATTGGAGACCTTACGAAAGTAAACGACCAAGAGGAAGACCACAGATGAGATGGGTTGATGACATTAAAAGAATAGCCGGAACAAATTGGAAATATGTTGCTCAGGATAGAGACCGATGGAAGGAGTTGGGAGAGGCCTATGTCCAAACATGGACGACAGAAGGCTAAGAAGAAGAAGAAGTGTAGACCTTTGGCTTAATAAAAAACATACAAGAAATAGTCTAACGTAATGGGGTCAAATTGCACGAGTTCGGCCAGATCGCTTGTATGGAATGTCCAATATGGCATGGTCTGTGTGGTACTTAGCGCCGTCCTCTTAAAACCAGATATCGTTGGTGTCCATATCATCCAATTTAGGCCAAAATAAGTTGGTAATCATCGTGTATAATGCTCGCCGTTGACGGTAATGGCTTGGCCAACGTTGTTCTTAAAGAAATATAAATCGATGAGCCAACCTAAAATCCACACCAAAAAGTGACATTTTCAGGAAGAATTGGGTGCTCTTGGATCTCATATAGATTGGTATCATCTTAAATTTAGCTCATGGGTCAGTTGAATTTTGTATGGGTGCAGGCCCACGTCACGATGCAAAGTTAGCCAAGTTGCGGTCTGTGAAAAGTCGAGTTCTTGTCAGCGATGTGAAATAGACTGACTCGGATTCTACCGTACTGGCTAGGTTGATTGTTTATTCATTCAGTGGACTCAAATGTATCGACTACACTGCGAATAGTCCTTTCTGGATGAATATGGCAACCTTAAAGTGGGCGAAGCTTGAGAAACGTTGTCAACATCCATGTTGATAAAACACTTTTATCATTTGCACGTCTTGTATGTTATATCCAACCATGGTGATTTGGCAAAATAGGCTGAATAAATGACAGTGAATTTGACAGATGTAACTTCAACAATATGACTAAAGCCTATGGCACCAACCGGCACCAAAAAAGTTGCCAAGTCATATTTTATTTCTTCGGTAGATTGAGAATAATAGATATATATCAATAAATAGATTTTTTTAAATTATAATTGATCACTGATATAATGATCACTTTTTGAACATGATTTTATCATTACATATTTTTAGTAGATCGATATAGTGTTTCAGTAAATCAGTAAACTGAAGTTGAAATCAGTAGATCTACTGAAAAATCAGTAATGGGCAACGTAGTCACAAAACATGGTGGTCACATCGAAACTGGCTTTACTTTTCGAAGGTTTATTAAATGAACGTTACTTGTCCTATCTCTTTTCTTGTCTAAGGTTGCTACCTTCTGCCAAATTTCGAAGGTTTCTATTGAATGACTGTAGTATTAATAGCAGGAAATGTAGAAGAATTTCATCTAGGAGAGGAAATCTTGGCAAGAAAAGAGATTAGGATAGCTGACTTATATAAAAGAATCAGAAATGCTTAAAATGCGTTCTTAAAATTACCATTTTATAATTAAGAGCAAAAGCAAACGAATTACAGCTCAAAGGAAAATACGAGCGGTAAAACACTGCATGCCATTATTGACATACAGAAACATGAACCTTTCAGTCAAAACAATCTACGGACTCTAGATTACATAGCGAAATATGAACAGAGCTATCTAAAATATCAGACTAAAGTTTATAAATAATGGATAATAGGGATTAGGAGAATAACTACAGAGAAAGCCATTGCCACAAGCATATTAAAAAATCAATGGAGATGATCCGTACATGTAGCAAGGATGAATACTGGTTAGGCTAATAAAACACTACAGTGAAAGCAGGGAGAAAGAAAAAGAAAGATCGACATTGGCAAAATAATACGATAATATCAGGAAATCAGTATGTCGAAAATGCATAATCACAGTCTGAAATATCTGGACTTCTAAGAAAGCCTATTTATATTCATTATTCTTAAGAACTTCTAAAAATTACTATTTCTTGTTCTTAGAGTTCCGTCTCCTTACGGAGGTTGGCAATCATAATGGCTATTTTTATTTTTGAACGTGCTCTAAACAAATCAATCGATCTGCATTGGTTCGAATCACGTTGATTCCTCAACCAAGATTTCTGCCTTCGGCCAACAGATCTCCTTTTTTGAATTTTTCCCTGTATTATGAATCTCAAAATTTCATAGTTGGTTTAAAAGTCCCGATTCTTTTTAAATTGCATTTTTTTAATGTCCAAGTCTCAGCTTCATATAATAATATTGAAAATATATAACATCGAATGGTACGTATTCTGATTTCCAACTTTATATTTCTGCACGTTAGGAGTGACTTCATTCGTATAAATCCTGATCTGACAATCTAAACTAAACTAAAATAATTTTCTAATTATTAGAAACAGCTTCTTCTTTTTTCTTGTCCCTATTAGTGGAGCGATAGAATAAAACGCTTTCACATTTGCGTCTTAATTAATACGGGACAAATTCCTGCTACTCATTATCTTGTGATTGTGTCTCCCTAGTATTTACATCGATTTTTTTTCTTTTGCTTTCTCTGTAATACCGTGCATGTTTTTTCTTTATTTCCCCTTCTGCATATTCCTTTATGTTTTTCAACCTGCACACTTTTTTTCACGACATATCGAAATTAAGATTTAGCACATATAAGGCTCCCCATTAAAACAACGCGAATATTCGTCGAATATACGCCTTTTATTCACAGCAGCTACGCGCCGATGCCGCAAGTGTAGTCATGGCGTACGTGTACCGAACAGGAAATAAGGCATCCGCGGAGGTTAGTCCTTCGTAGCGATAGCTGTTTCGCATACTCTGCAAAGGCTCCCTTCTTTTCAATTAGACTATTAGGCGCCACTAGTGGCTTGTAAAATATTTAACAATACACAGGGAGTATTTGCAATATATATATATACATATATATATATATATATATATATATATATATATATATATATATATATATATATATTGCAAAGGATGGTGAATCGTCAAACGGGCCATAGGAAACTCAACTCAATAAATTGCTGAATTCCTGCTTCCCTAATTATTTTACACCAAAACCCAATAAAAACTATTTGTAGAGGACTGAAATCTGTATCTCTGTATCGAAAACAAATGTTTAAATTGTTCTACGAATTAAATGTATTCCAAAATTTTGCAACAATATAATACATTTTTTAGGCCACCCTTTTAAAGTCAGGTCACACGCAGTGCAAGAATGTGTATGAAATGTTGCGTTTGGTCATATTGATGTTTCTGATATTTGACAATATTGGAATTGCCAAAATTTTTATTTTGTGATTTATTGTTTAGAATACAATAAAGTTGATTAAAAAAAATCGGTTGCCTGTAAAGTCGGTTTTACGGGCGAAGATTTTACGTGACAACGTCTTTTTCTCGATAGAATATTTATTGATATGGATATTATTAAATTGCACAATAGGAACAAGGAATTGAATGAAAATAAGAATTGCACAAATTTTAACTATAGAAATATATTTTGTTTACTAAAACATTGTACATGTAAACTTAAACTTAACTAATTTCTATTTGAGTGAGAGGTTATAATTTGTTATTTTAAATGTTTGACTAGCAATACGCGCGGTTTCTTCTCAATCGACTGAATTACGATTGATTGCAGAGTGATTTAAACTAATAATTTACTTAACACTATCAACATTTGTCAATAGTATGACATAACCTATAAACTCAGTTTCTCAACTTTTGTGTCAATCTAACAATTAATCAATCAATCATAGTTTACGATAATGAAATATTAGTGTACAATTATTTACCTTTATTGTTGTAGTTGTTGTAAATGATGAATCTAAGCACTCCACATTTTCACTACAGACACAGCTGACGATACTTTCAACGATTTTCAACTTTAGCGATTCAACGCGCCTAATTCTCTAGTGCCGCGCGCAGCGGACCGATCATGTTTGAGTGGGAGAGAGACGCAAGGCATTCGCCGGTCCGGCGGGCCTCTCTCTCGTTCGGCGACTCACTGTAACAGACGTGAGCGGGCGTTACACTTTTTCTTAAATGACTCCGAGCCACAACCTAATTTAAGACGTTGTCACGTCAAAAAAACATTTTGTTTAGTGATGAATGTACATTTACATAGCTTCATCCCTTTTAAATAGCATCCCTTTAGGCCTGCCCTCTATATAATTACATAAATTTATAAATTTATAAACATATATGTATGTATTATTTTAATTCTACTTATTTTCTTAATGTAATTATGCAAAATTATAATTATATTTATTTTTAATTTTCTTAATAGACCAAAACTCTTCTTAGGCTAGCTCAAATTAATAAGTAATCTCATGGTTTTACGTCATTCAAACAACAGAAATACAAAACCAATACTCAGAGGAAGCACATGGATAAATAAAATTCAAAAATAAATTATAACCGTATAATAAAAAATATTATACCAAAGAAATAATTGCAAATTTTTAATGATAGAATAAATTGTTTAAACAAATACTCTCTGAAACGAGTATTTAATTTAATGTACAATATAAGAAAATACCGCTAAAAAGTTATTTAAAGATAGCAAATTACCCAGTATAAATAAAAAATGAATTAATACTGGTTCTAAGAAATATTTTTAAAACACATTACGAAATTGTTTATGTCAAATTTCACTATAGTCTTTGTAGACGTTGATAAACATTGAGAGAAGGAAATATTGTTAGAAATATAGGTGAACACCTTGTAACAATTACTATATACGATGTGAGGATACCATTAATTGAGTACTTACAAACTTTTGTCACTGATCACTGAATTTATTCTTTTACTTAAAAAAAAATTCACATTTTTACGGATGCCAAAAAAGCTTTTGTTTAACGTAGACCGGCACTTTTTGTTTTTTTCTAAGTCACCAACTGCTCCTATTTGCTATCTCCAACACACTGCTGTTTTTTCCATTTCCAAAATTTCTCCTCTGATGCTCCCTGCTCTCAATGAACATTCCTTCCTTTTTATTGGTCAACACAAATATCCTTTGAAATTCTTTGAATTTCCCGTCGTAATCATTTTATCTGTTCCTAGGAAATTCTACCCTCCGATTTCTAAATACTTGTTTTGCCTCGATCTTAATCTTTGCTTACAATCTCCACAAAACCCCCATGCATTGTCTACCCACTTTCACTCACAAATCGTTTTTAGAATAAAAGAAATTTAAATTGTTTATACACGAAAAACTTAATACCGGGCAATCCCAATCTGTACATAATTTTTTTTGATAAAACCGACAAATAGGTATTTTACATAATTGAATGCAACAAACAAATATTTGAAATAATATTACTTTACTGTATTACAAATTGACAATTTTTTTATACACAAATTATTATACAGTTAGATATTTAGATTTCCCTTCTTCTTCTCTGCCTTTATTTATCTACAATAGTATATATATATATATATATATATATATATATATATATATATTTATATATAAGTATATATATATATATATATATGTATATATATAATATATATATATATATATATATATTTATATATAAGTATATATATATATATATATATGTATATATATAATATATATATATATATATATATATATATATATATATATATATATTAAATATAAATTTTATATCAGTTTATTCGCCGAAATTGTCTCCGCAGGATATTGATATATCGCATTGCAACCTGCCCTTCTCATTTCCACTCACTAAAGCTTCGATCGCTCCCTCACACTCTAACATGCACAACTATACATAAAATCAATAACCAACCGTACGAGAATTATAAAAACGTCATCCACGACCTTCATTGCAATGTATTATTTTCCACCCCCACGGGCTTTTCTTTCCGTTACAATCGAAGAAATCAGTAAAAAACTTTAGCGATCTCGAAGAGCTTTCCCGCATACCTTAGCCCCAAAGCTCGTCGAGGTATCTTCCTGGAAAATTTTCGTAGCAGGAGAACATCAGGCGTAAGAGATAAGGGTTTTCCACGGAAAGCTTTCCAACCCTTCCTCTGTTGATAGTGCGCAGTGTAATCGATCAATAAATTTGCATGATTCCGTCATTACCGTTGTACAAATAATACCTCCTCGATAACAATGAGGCACGTGCGTGATATCTGCTGTGAGTGATAAATATAACGAGGTTACCATTGCATTACGCTAATACAATTTCGTATAACTTATACATAACAGTAATCGAAATCACCGTAAGCAATAATAAATCTATAAAAAAGTGAGAACAAAGAAACATAATCGGAACGGAACGGAACCGGACATATAAAAATAAATTATAATATAAATTTAAAAGGTTAGAAACGAAAAACAAAAAAAAATGGGCTGGCATCAGCTGGAAACTCAAAAACAATTTTTATATCTATGTCTGAAGTATAAAATGAAATTCGATGTCAATATAAGAACAATGTTAAATGGAATAAGACTGACTATAGCGTGATTTTCTACTGGTAATATCTTATCAAACACGTCTTTTGTATATATGCATAAGGGAGAGAAGAAAATGTACAAAAATGTTATATGAGAGAACTAACTTAATCAAAAAAGGGAGGTTTGATCTTTAGTGGCTCGAGTTCATATTTTTTATTGCTGTAAATAGCTACTCTGCCGCTTGTCATGTCAGGATGCTGTCTATATTCTTATTCTTCTTCTGCATCTTCTTCTTCTTCTTTTTCTTCTTTTTATGTAGACATGACCCTGCCTGTTTTTCAATGTGCCTCCAGTAAGTTGTCGTTCCATTGTTTTCATGGTCTTCCTACTGATCGTCTTCCTACGGGGAACCATCTCTCGCCGTCTTTCTGACTGGGTTTAATCAAATTACTTGCTTGCTCTTCCTCTAGCTTTGCAACCGTGTGTGGGGTTTGGACTGTTTAACAATGATTGCATTCTATTCTGCCATTGGCGGAGAATTCTGCAAGGACCTAGAGGTTTCCACTGTATCTGCGAATTGATCAGTCTATCATGATGTGGTGTTTGGTCTGTCTCGTTGATCCACAATCGCACTGTGGGCTTTCTGCGTGACCCTATCACTAGACAAGATAATAAAAAAACGATCAAACGGAGGAACTATAAACAAGTAGTAGTACAAATAATAGGATTTGCCGATATAACCATGGTAGAAACGGATAAGAGGGCACCAAAGAAAACCTTCCAAGAAATAAAAAACGAAGCCAGACTAAGAGGAGTGGAAATAAATAAAAATTAAACAAAATACATGAACTTAAACAAGAAAACGAAGACACTAATGACAGAACTGAAAATAGATGCACACAGTTTCGAAGAGCTTGAAACGTATAAATATTTGGGAGTAGTCAACAGAAGAAATAAAAGTGTAGATATGAAAAGAAGAATTCAAGCAGGAAATAGAGCATTCTATAGAAATAAAAAATGTTTAGAGATAAGAAGATATAATAAGCCAAAATACAAAAATAAAAATCTACAAAACGACCATATAAGAGCAATAGTAGAATATGCTGCAGAGACATTTACATTAACAGCAAAAGAAGAAAATCAACTGAAAGTTTTTCAGAGAAAGATGATGGGAAATACTGGAACCAAAGAGGGAAAACGAAGAGGATGCAAGACAATGGATGAATCAGGAAATACAAAAATAGATGCGTCAAGAGAACGTAGAGCAATAAAAGCACAGAGAATTAAATGGTATAGACACATAATGAAAAGAGAGAAGAGCAATTCATTAAGAGTTATAACGGAATAGATACCACCAGGTAAAAGAACCAGAAGCAGACCTAAAAAGATGGAGACAAAAAGTGAAGGAAGACTTAAGGAGCATGGAAATTAGAAATACAGGAAGGACAATCAAAAACAGATACCAGTGGAGAAAAGTAATGGAAAGAGCGAAGACACACTAGAAACTGTAAAACCAAACCCAGAATGGGATGATCCCACACACAAAAAGGATATTCAAGTAAAAACAGCTTCTCGTTCTTCGGGAACGTATAGTTATTATATATATATATATATATATATATATATATATATATATATATATATATATATATATATATATATATATATATAAATATATATATATATAATATATATATATATATATATATATATATATATATATATAAGCGAAACGTCTTCAATAAATAGATGAAGTAGCCACCTTCTTTGTCTTTTTTTCTTTTTTCTCTCTACCTTTTGACCGAAAAACCCACCACCCTTCGAGTGATCCTTAACTTATATTGGATTGACGGTCGTACTCCTTTTCTCGATATATATATATATATATATATATATATATATATATATATATATATATTATATACCTTTCAAAGATTCGTTAGGTTGCGGTCAAAAGGCCTAGTAATTAAAACACTATGTGGACTCTTTTATTAAAAGTCGCGCTTACTAAACTGTTTAGTTTCTTTATCAAGACTACTAAAATTTATTGTAATTAGTTTTATATTCTATTAGTAAAAAGTATTTACTAAATGTTGAGATCGGAATAGTTCGCAATCCATGTTAAAATGAAAAATAATATATATTTTGACATGACACAAATAATCAGTCAGTAAATTTAAAAAAATATAATTTAAAGTTTATTTTAAATGTAGCAAAAGATTTATTATTTACTGATTTGTTTTACAAAAGTAATTTCAACATAATTATCCCGCTTTTTATCCCATAGTTGGTTATATTAATTACATCTTCATAAAAAACAGGATAATTATGTTGAAATTACTTTTGTAAAACAAATCAGTAATATAAATATTTATATAGTTATATAAATAATTTTAAATTGCCACATTAGATATATGTACACTTAGATTGTCGGGTTGTTGTAGAATTTTGAAAAAAGTTTTAAACAGGATCATGATTATTTTTTTCTATTCACTACAATGCACATCTCGAGACTTTTTTTCACAACTTTTTGCTGCAACCTCACACAAGTAAGTGTTTTATTTTATTTTGTAAAGTATACAATTTCACCATTTTGTAACATTATTGTAGATTTCGTCTGAAGATGTTAGAAAAATCTAACGAAATATAACGAAATCGTTGATAAGAGTACACTTTGGCTTTTAATATTCAGCTGCTAACCCAATGAACCACCTTTTCGACATTGACTTATATGATTTAGACAGTTGTTACCATCCTATTGTTAAATATATATATATATATATATATATATATATATATATATATATATATATTTGATAGTTTAGCCGAAAGTAACACCAAGTATCTCGTCCGCAGAGATGGAAGAGGTAGGTTTCAGTTTTCTTGGTATTAGGGCGTGTTCGCCATTATTTGAAGTAGTTGCCAAACACTGTTAAGTCCTCGTTCAAAGCCTTTTCTCCCATTTCTTTGGCTTCGTTTTGAAATATCATAGCCAGGTCATCGGCATAGGCATACTAACATTATTCACAAGCTCTAAAGACTCGTGAAAATACTCCAGTGTGTGAGATTAGGATAATATTATTTTTAAACGTCTGCTAAAGTAATGTGAAATAAAAAACTACAATCTTCTGTGCGATTTAACAGCGTTATTCGGTGAACACATAAACACTAAAAATTTAATTAATTATTATACAGGGTGTTTCATTAAGAATTGTCTATATAGTAACTGGACAAACCTTAGCACAAAATACGAAGGTTTAACCTAAAACACTTCAATAAAATATTCCTCCTTACCGAGATACAGAGTGTTTTATTACTAATATTCTAAAATAATTTCACCTTATGGTTTTAACACCTTCCAATATTTTTTGTTAAAACTTGTATGAGCACAAAATCTCCGTATTTTGTGCTCAGGTTTCTTCAGTTACTATATGGCAATTCCTAATGAAACACCCTGTATAAATCAAACATGTATATATACAACATTCAACAAACTCAAAAGAAGTATCGGAAAAAGAAGGGTTAAAAATGAATATTGAGAAAATTAAGGTAATGTTAACTGAAGAAGTGGATATCACACTTGATGATACCAAGCTTGAACATGTGTATCATACTTTAGATATAAAATAAAGCAAGGAAAACAAAATCAAAATGTATAAATTACAGGAATAATAAGCACCGGGAAGCACTAGGTAAACCAAGCTTCATTATAAAAGATCAAACTATCCCAATTAATTTAAAGCCGCAGGTTTTTGGCACACGTACCCTTCCTATCATGACTTATGGAATGGAGACTGTGACACTTACTAAAGAATTTCTTAAGAGACTAAGAACAACTCAAAGATCTATTGAGGGAATCATGTTAAACATAAGCTTAAGAGATCATAGGAGAAACGAAGATGTAAGAAGAAAAATCAAAGTAGAAAATGTTATCTAAGCTACCGCAAAATCTAAGTGAAAATTGGCTGGACATTTATGGGCTCTACAAGAGATAGCGGAGAGAAGTGGACAAAGAGACCAATACAATGGCGACCAACAGTACATCAACGAGATATACGAAGGTTACAAAAAATATTGACGACATTCAAGAAAATGCAGGGAGAAACCGGTACCAGATAACCCAAAACATGAAAAACACAAACGGAAGCCTATGTCCACGAGTGAACCAAAAGAGGCTGCTAAGAAAGAAGAAGCAGATATACAACATTCGTTGTACGTTAAGATGTTGCTAATAATGCAGATCGTTAACGCGACCATTCAGATTCAAAATTTATTTGTGATTAACAAAAATATTAAAACTGTTATATAATTAGTTAAACCTGTATCTTTCCAAATTGTTAAAAACTGACAAGGTTAGAAAAAGCGAAAATATTTGTTTATAATAAAATTATAGGACGTATGTCATCCATATTCTAGAGTATACCTCTTATCTTAATAGCTATATTTATTGGCTTTGCGTAAAAACTAAGCGCACAACATAATTTTTACAGAACCGTATTATGTTTTATTATTAAAATACATAGTAATTATTTTCCCTTATTCTAGCAAATTAAACAAAATAAATCCATTCCTCATTCTCTTTGTCTTTATGTATAAACTAAGTCCTAAGGGAGTATAAAAATTAAATCCTTTCTTAGATGTCTTGTTGTCCCTCGCCATGTCTTTTTTGCCCTTTCTCTCCTACTCCTTTCGAGAACTTGATGCTCAGCGATTCTTCTTCTTCTCTTCTTCCTCTCTTTTTTATGTAGGCATGACTCTGTCTGTTTTTCAATGTGTTTGGGAACTCAAACTTTGGGAACGAAAATAAACGAGGTAGACCTTTGTCTGGTACCTCACTTCCCATTTTGAAGAAGAAGAAACCGAATCATCATGAACCCCCAAAATTAGACAAAGTAATTGGAGGCACTGGCCACAACTAATTGATATACCAAATGCTCGAAGATGTCACTCAAAAGCTTGCAAAAGAAAAACAAAATACATCTGCCAAAGGTGCAACGAGCCGCTGTGTCCATCGTGCTTTAAACATTTTCATACCAGTAACTGACGCTTCCGCGATTCCGCAAGTGCATAGTGACCACTAGAGTGGACGGACTATATTTTAGGATTTAAGAAAAAAATTTCATGTTTTACACTTACTATACTATTTTCTAACGTTAATTTTTAATATTTTGTAATAAAATAATTTTTCTAAGAAAAAAAAATATTCCTTAAAAATATGCATTAGAGGATTAATTTGACCCGGTCAAATGCCTTCTTAAGGATCACGAAACAGATATGCCGGTTTGTTGTATTCTAATGATTTTTAGGGTCGGTGCATGATCTTCCCGACCTAAAACCTTGTTGTTCGTCTGCTAGTATTATAATTTCATTCAGTTTATTTATCACTTTGGTTTTTAATATTAGTGTTATTTAATAAATTAATTCCTCTGTTATTTTCCGGGTCCGATTTTTCTCCCTTTTTGAAGAGAGGTATGCTTGATCTTCATTCTTGAGGAATGATTCTTTATTGATTTGATTTTATTGAATGATTTCTCTGTTGATGTTGATGGGACTCAACTACTTTAATTAATTAATCAAAAAAAATTTTATTAATTAAGCAAATCAAAACATAAACAGAAAACAAATCTCAGGGCTCAATTTTTATATAAATCACTTTCATTCGTGACTTCTAGTATTTCTTAGTTGTGTTGTGAATTTATTAAAAGGTTCAATATTTATAACACTTACGGATTTAATTTATTTCTTTATTTATATTAACTTATCTGACAATAATTTATTATATCCGTACGTAACAAATTCGCGAGCGCGGGTCTTGAGAATTAACTGGCCCTCCATATAAAAATGTTGTATTTATATACGAAATCCTGATATACTAGAACAGCATCGAAAGATCGCATTGTCTTGCATCGAAAAATCGAGAAGCATCTAGTTGGAGAATTCACCATAATTTGAATCTAGAACCTCCGGCGAAATTTCTACAACAAAACAGAATATTAGTCATCATATATTTTACAGTTATTTTTAGGCCAGGATTTTTATCGTAACATTGCCCCCGTCTTAAAAGATGGTTCCTCCTGGAACCTTGTCGGGACTGGAACCGGAACTGTATGCTGGTATCGGCAACTGGACCCTCTTTTACAACTTCCAGTTGTATAAAAATGACAAGGGACGGTTTTCTCTCCGCACCGGTAACTATGCGGATTGCAACAGACTAACACCTGGACTTCGGTGTCTTTAAAGATCTCCTCCACCATATTTCGGATAACCCTCCAATCTAATTGGCGGCACTCCAACTTTGGCATGGCTAACTTTTGCACGTCGGACTCTAGTACGTGCTCTCTCAATTGAAGTAAGGCTTCCCATACATCTCGGTAGGTAGGTTGGTCACGGGCAGTGTCTTTTGTTACCAGGTAGAAAAGGTAACGTGATGCATCTTGGAGTTTCAAGGTTTTACCGGGAGCTGGCACCTGGCATTGAAGTTCTGCAACTCGACCAAACTTCCTTCGAAAGACGGATGCCAACCCTGGTGCGTCTTTGATACTGGCCGGGATGGTGAGGGCCAGCGAGTAGTCATCGGGGAGCGCGAGTAGATCTTGCTTTTCTTCAGTGGTAACACCATGTCTCGCTTTACCGGTACCTCCATAGGCACCCATGAATTCCTCAAACGTGAGGTCAGACACATCGTGGACTTGGTTTACTTCCACTTCTTCATCTACGTCGTGGTCACCTTCGAAAGACGCCAGCCGGTTATGGTGTACTATCATCGGCTTTCCCTTCGGAATCTTGCTTATTCGGTAGATGACATCGTTGATCTTCTCCATAATGAGGTATGGACCTTCCCAAAACTGCTGCAATTTGGGAGAACAACCTTTTCGCTTCTTGGGATTATACAGCCATACTTTGTCGTTCTTCTTAAAGCAACCCTTTTCGGCTTGTGTATCGTACCGTTTCTTCATTCGGTCGCTAGCGATCTGAAGGTGGGAACGGACCAACTCATGTACATCGTCCATTCTTCTTCGTAATTCGATCACATAATCTTCACCTGCTACATCTTCTCCAGGTCGACACCCAAACTCTAGATCACAAGGTAGTCGCATTTCGCGTCCGAATAGGACTTTCGCTGGTGTCTGGCCTGTTGATTCGTTAACAGCAGATCTGTAGGCCATCGTGAAGAACGGAAGGTATTGGTCCCAGTCTCGCTGATGATCGGACACCATCTTTGTCAAATACTTGCCAACTGTCCTATTCATTCGTTCTACCATACCATCCGATTGCGGATGATACGCGGTAGTTCTTGTTTTCTTCATGCCTAGTCTATCACATATTCCTTGGAATAGATCGCTTTCGAAGTTCCTGCCTTGGTCACTATGGATCTCCAAAGGCACTCCAAATCGGCTGATATATTCTTGGATCAACTTATCTGCAACGGTGGCGGCCTTCTGGTCTGGAAGTGCGTAAATCTCGACCCATTTAGTGAAGTAATCCATTACTACCAGCATGTACTTGCCTCCATTTTCACTTTCTGGAAATGGCCCAGCAATGTCCAAAGCTATTCTTTCAAACGGGCTTCCAACATTATATTGTCTCATAGGGGCTCTCCTTTTTCGGTAAGGCCCGTTACTCGTGGCACAAATAGTACATTTCTTACACCAGTCTTTTACATCGTCGGAACTGTTCATCCAATAAAACCGTTCCCGAATTCGCTGAAGGGTTTTCCTTACACCAAAATGCCCTCCCGATGGACTGTCGTGTAACTGACGAAGTACTTCGGCTATTCTGCTCTTTGGGATCACCAACTGTCTTCTCTTCTCTGAACCGTCATCATTTTCCAGGACTCGTTTAAGCAAGCCATCTTCGATGATAAATGAGTCCCACTGGGCCCAATACGTCTTAACTACTGAGCATAGGTTTGATATTTCCTGCCAAGGTGGTCGACGGTTTTCCTCTTTCCATTTTCGGATTTTCTGTATAACTGGATCTCTCTCTTGTTCTTCCCTTATCTTAGTAGGCGTCCAGTCGTCGTTGAGAATCGTCGTTCTTAGCACTGCTGCTTCCTTGGATTCCGTTTTGTTGCAGTGGGAACACTCTGCTGGGCATGGCCTTCTGGAAAGAGAATCAGCGTTTCTGTGGCTAACTCCGGCTCGGTGCTCAATCTTAAAATCGTATTCTTGGAGTCGTTCGATCCACCTGGCTATCTGACCCTCTGGATTCTTAAACTGCATCAACCACTTAAGGGCGGCATGGTCGGTTCGGATTAAAAACTTCCTTCCATAGAGGTATTGATAGAAGTGCTCTACTGATTTCACTACTGCCAGAAGTTCTCTTCTCGTGACGCAATAATTCCGCTCAGGTTTTGAAAGAACTTTACTAAAATATCCGAGGACTCGTTCCTGTCCTCCTTGAATCTGAGACAGCACTCCTCCAATTCCCACATTACTTGCATCCGTATCTAAGATGAACTCTCCTTCTGGCAGTGGATACCCCAAAATTGGTGCTGTTATTAAATGCTTTTTCAACGTTTCAAAGGCATTTTGGCAGTCTATATCCCAGCGGTATTCTCTTGATTCCTCTGTAAGTCGCGTTAATGGCTTAGCGATATCTGCAAACTTCTTAATAAACCTCCGGTAGTAAGTACATAGTCCAAGAAAACTTCTCACTTGATGTTTGTCAGTTGGTTTTGGCCATTCCTTAATGGAATCGATTTTTCCCTTATCCACGGCCACTCCTTCTTTACTGACTATATGACCCAGATAATTGACTTTACCTTGAAATAGCTGGCACTTCTTGGGGTTTAGCATCAATTGGGCAGCTTTAAGTCGATTAAAAACGTTTTCTAAATTCCTCAAATGATCTTCGAATGTCTCCCCCAAGACGATTATGTCATCTAAATAAACCAGGCATGTTTTCCAAGATAACCCTCTCAACACATTTTCCATAAGCCTCTCAAATGTCGCAGGAGCATTACAGAGTCCAAATGGCATAACGTTGAATTGCCACAATCCAGATCCTGTGGTGAAGGCTGTCTTTTCTTTATCTACTGGGTCCATTTCTACCTGCCAGTATCCAGACTTCAAATCCAAAGTAGAAAACAATTTACTTCCAGCCAATGTGTCCAATGTGTCATCGATCCGAGGCAGAGGATAACTATCTTTCTTGGTAACGTTGTTCAGCAAACGGTAATCCACACAGAACCTCGTCGTTCCGTCTTTCTTCTTAACCAGGACCACCGGAGAGACCCATGGGTTCGTAGAAGGTTCTATCACCCCGTCTTTCTTCATTTCCTGAACAATCGTTTCAGCTTCCTCTCTTTTCGCCTGTGGTAATCGTCGAGCTGTTTGACGAATTGGCTTAGCATTACCAGTATCAATTTTATGCTTAACAACCGTAGTTCTTCCCGTCTTTCCTCCTTTCGGTACGAAAATATCACGATACTGCCGAAGAAATTCCCTTAATTTCCTTTTCTCCATCTGATTTAGAGACTGTCCTGCAACTGCAACCATTTGGTCGAATTTATCGTTGGAATTATCAGATGTTGTCGCCTGACGGATTATGGATGTCACAGGTACACAAGTTCCTACTTTTGTCTCTTTCTTTATGGTCACTGGGTAGTCGTTGACATTGATAAGTCTCACAGGAATTTCCTTAGCCGAAGTCACCAATTCCTTTCCAATTATGATTCCACGGCCAACCTCATCGTCGTGGTTCCAAGGCTCCATCATAACAGGTCTCCCTTCGTCCACAAATCCCTGTAGCCGCGCTACTATGATCGTTTCGCTTCTCGCAGGCACGACTGTATCTTCTGTAATGGCTGCTTGCACAGTGTTATCATTATGTGGATGGAGAAATACCTCCTCGTTGCCAACTTTGATTACCTTATTCTTAAAATCCAATTGGAATCCATGCATATTCATTACGTCCATTCCTAATATAACATCCTCTTCGATGTCAGCAACTATAACAGTATGGACGAACTTTTCTGCTCCAATTCCCAATTGTATCTGGATTTCTCCATGAATGTTGGCATTTTCACCTGTAGCGGTCCGAAGTCGCAACCTCGTTGGTAACAGTTTCTTTCGGCTGTTTATAACTGTCGGGCGTATAATGGTTCTGGTCGCTCCGGTATCCACCAACAACGTATGCTTTTTACCATTTATGTCTCCATCTACATATACACTATCTTCACGACATTTCAAAGAAGCTATTAGTATGAGAGGGTCTTTGGAAGAGTTCCGGGTCGAAGCTGCCTCCCTAAGGTTGACTCGTTCTGGTTTTCCTGATGGTGAGTTTCTTGATTTTATGGTCTTCTTTTTCTTGCATGTCATGCTTTTCATCATGTTAACGAGCTGGTCAAGTTTATCTTCATCTCCTTCCTCTTCTACAGTCCTAACTTTACTGTACCCACCAGAGGCCTGCGTAGCTGACTCGTATTCGAGGGCGGCGGATAAGACATCAACCAGCGTCTTGTGACGAGCTAATCGTAGTGTTCTCTGCATTTCATGATCACGAAGACCATCAATAAACGTTTGAACGGCCAATTTTTCCATCATGTCTTCGGGAGCTGTTGGATAAGCATATCGTACTAGTCTGGCAATATCTACCTCATATTCTTGAAGAGCCTCATCTTTCTTCTGTCTACGATTTTTAAGCTGCGACTGATATACATGCTCCAAATGTTCGTGGCCATATCGCATATTTAACCTCTTCTTCAGTTGTTCGAAATCATCGGTCTCCTCTACTGCTATGGTCTGAAGCACATCTAAGGCATCTCCTCGAAGAGCGATAGTCAGGTTTACCGCCTTTTCTTTTTCAGACCATCCATTTGCTCTTGCGGCTGATTCGAACTGTTTCATGTAGTTGTTCCATGATGATTTTCCGTCGAAAGTTGGGACTTTAACATGAATAGAACCTCCACTTCCTTCAAATTTCGGCCGTGTCTCCAACTTACATTTCGTCTCGTCTTCTTTTATCTCCACTGTAATTGGATTGTTTCCTCTCTCTGCTGTCCCGGTTTCCTCCATCTTCTTTTCCATCTCTTTCCATATCTTTTCTTCGAAGGCCAACATATCGGCAGCAACTTGGTTTTTTAACGAAGATATTCTATCGTCCAGGGCAAACATCTCAGAAGTGACTTTAGAGATTTCCGAAGAGATGTTAGCAGAGACTTTGCTTTCCAGAGAAGAAATCTCGTTAGAAACTTTGCTTTCTAAAGAAGCGATGTCGCCGGATACTTTGTTCTCCAATGATGCGATGTCGCCGGAAACTTTGGCTACATCACCAGAAACTTTGGCTACATCAGAAGAAACTTTCGAAATATCGTCAGAAACTTTGTTCTCCAATTTCGAAATCGACGAGATGACAGCATCATGTTTGTCTTCAAATATATAAGTCTCTGGATCTAGTCCTTCTTCTAGCAAAGCGTTCTTTAGTCGTTGGACTAACTCAGCCTTTTTTCCGGTGGAAGATAATTCTCTGTCTTCAAGATGTCTTCTTAAATTAGTCACTGTCAGCTCATAAATCGTAGCCATTTTCACAATTTATTTTATATTCACTTGTATTATTATTATAAGTCTAATTTATGTTCGATCCCACTTCTGACACCATTTGTTGTGAATTTATTAAAAGGTTCAATATTTATAACACTTACGGATTTAATTTATTTCTTTATTTATATTAACTTATCTGACAATAATTTATTATATCCGTACGTAACAAATTCGCGAGCGCGGGTCTTGAGAATTAACTGGCCCTCCATATAAAAATGTTGTATTTATATACGAAATCCTGATATACTAGAACAGCATCGAAAGATCGCATTGTCTTGCATCGAAAAATCGAGAAGCATCTAGTTGGAGAATTCACCATAATTTGAATCTAGAACCTCCGGCGAAATTTCTACAACAAAACAGAATATTAGTCATCATATATTTTACAGTTATTTTTAGGCCAGGATTTTTATCGTAACAGTTGTTTCCTTATCGGTATAGACACGGGAAAACACATAAATTCAATAGAAATTATCAATACCATTTATTTTCTCAAAAGGAATTAAAATATTAAATATTGCAATTTTCTTAATCCTAGTATATTTATATCGTACTAACAACACGAATAGAGAATCTTATTTCTTATTGTCTTCTTTGTAACTAAAACCAACTTTAACAATTTATAACAAACAAATCTGATTGAATTTGAATAATTTTATAATAATGAAATGTTATGAAATTTAATATGCAATATCGTATTTAATACGAAAAACCCATACATTTGTCACCCATGTCACAAAAGAAAACGACTTACCTTTGTTGATAAATCGACAATGTGTGCACACGTAAAATTTTTCCTTTCTGGATTGTGTTGTAACCAAAAGAACTCGTCCACGTTCCCCAACAATGTGTTTCTGCTACTCTGCTAATTCTGCCCTCCTTCTTGTTCACTGCTTCCCACAGTGCTCGTTCCTATCTTCTGCTGATGCAATTCTCCACCTTTTTTTTTGAATCACTTCTACTTTTTGTGACCCAAAGATCTCTTTTATCGACTCGCCACAAATTCAAACAAACGTTTCCTCTTAACTTACACAACTGGACACATCAGACTCCAAGGAGTTTTCAAAAGAACCTCTCTACTTGGTCTATCACCCGTTCCACGATTCTGCTAATAACACTTGTAACTTTTAACACAACCTGCGTTACTTTTCCAACACAAGATCTTCAAAACTGGACTTCTCCTTTCGATCGAACAAACACAACTGCCAAAATCTACTAATTCATTCCAGACATCGGCTCGTCTCCCTTTGCATCATTATTTTTCATCCAATCAAAAAAACTTTCAACCATACCATATAATTTACCAAATTCAACATCTCTTGTAATTCTAAAGAAATTCTCAAACTTTCGTATTTGCTTGTTCTTTCTGGAGTTCCAAGAATAAATAAAATTCCTTATACCTTTATAACCACAACTATTTTTAAGAGAGTAATACAAAAGAATATTTTAAAAGCTGTCTACTTTATACAATAATCGCTCTTTGAAATACATACGGGTTACTGGATTTTTTAGCCTATAAATGACTATCCAAATAATCTCTTATTGTTGTGACGCCTTACCAAACATTTATATTTCGGCGAAGACACTTTCTTAAAATTAGCTATAATTATTTTTACAAATGTTGTCATATACAGAGCATTAAAAATTTACACGATCGCGGTCTATGAAGATGCAATTTTTATTTTATTTTTAATTTCAAATAGGAACATAGTAATATATATATATATATATATATATATATATATATATATACATAGGGCTTTTGCAAAAATGCTAAAAGAGGTCGATTTTTATTCCAAAGGGGTCACCCTTTAATGATATAGATATCTGTCCCCCTCCTTCTCGGTACCACAAACCTTTAATTTTAAATAGGGAATATAACATGTGTGGTAAATCATTAGACAGGTAATTCGCTGGAGAATTCAGGCATCCATGATTTTTTTTATATTAACTCTGTAGCATTTTCGTTTCACCACGTATATCATAAAAAAACCGAAAACGATTTTTAATCTTTTGCGTTTCTGAGATTGATAATGTAAACATTTTGGAGTCTGTACTCTTTCCTCAAAGAGAATGATTTGAGAGTGATGATTTCACTTCATGGGAAACGGTCGCTTTCATTGTCGAGGTTCGAGTTTTGTCATCAAGGACTTCGATGTTGGTTAGAGTACGATGGATAGCGCCATGATACGGCATCTCGGAAGTAGCACCTTGATAAGGCAGTATAAACAGTCGGAAGAGTCCATTAACGCGACGAGGAGAGTCCGTTATACAACATGTTAACTTTTCAAGTTTATTAAAATCTATAAAAAGGATATTAACTAACAGCTGTTTTATATCATTCTGAATTATTATTTTTTTGTACATTTGAATCATCTGTTTGTTTGAATCATATATAGATTCACCACGTGTTTAATAAAATTACACGTTTAGTTAAAATAAATAAATAATAAATTTATTTTATTCAAATTTATAAATATTACTTAAAATTTAAAAATACGGAAAAGATAGTATAAAGTTTCGCGATAGTCTACATTATCTAAAATTATCATTATCTAAGGTCATTTAATATTTTATTATTAGGTATCTGAATCCGATAAAACCTTAGTCCCTCTCTGAGCATATTTATACCTATTTGTCCTATCGGACCCCTACATCAATTATTGTTGTTGTTGAAAGCAATTCACGTGCATAATATTGTGTATCAATTTTCCCACTTTTTTTATAAACACATGCATATATAAGTAAGTAGATACATATTATAAAATACTTACATAATAAAATTCTACCTAAAACTCCAGTGTCAATAAAAATATTAAGATAAAACGTTGAACAAAGGTAAACATGTTTTTTACTTTCTTAGAGATGTTAATTACATAATTTTTAGGAAAAAATAAGATCAAAATAAGAATATAAAAATCTTTGAATTTATAACAGAATGTATACTCACACAATTATTTGATTTGGATGCATAATATTGTATCATTTCGATTGAAACGATGAACGTAACAGATTTTTATTGATAAACCAAGTAAATGTTTCTTCGTATATTTAAAGGGAGGTCATATTCTTAACTGTTTTTTATATGTACGTTTAGGTTTTCTAGCGTCATAACTTTCTGAACTGTTAACTGAACCGTTAGAGTTCCATTATAGACTACTACAAGTCCATGGAAGATTTTTAATCGGAACAAATAAAATATTTGTACCAGAAGCGGGGAAATTTTTTATTTTCGGAAAACTTTTTCCCCATTTTCAGCAATTTGAAACAGGCATTCATAAACAAAGTTTCGGATCGGTATATAGATTATTTTTTTGCAATTGAACAGGGGGTGAGAAATCTAAGGCGCAACCGTTAATTTGAACACTGATGGTTTGAGTGCCGATAAGAATAGGCGGCATAGTTTTTTATGTTGTTATTACATATTGTAGTATTGATTTATATGTGATAAATGTTGGGTCATATGACCCCCTAAAAATGCCCGGGCTTGTAGTCTATTAATGATTGTCAACGTTCCTGAACACTCTAACTCTCTTCTTACTACTCACTCATGGTTGTCTCGATTCCCTCTTCAATTACAATTCAAAGTAGCAGATCCACCTGAATATTATACTGTAATATAAGTTGTCTTGATGGGAAGTGGAGAATTAAAAGAGAGAAGAGAAATCCAGGTACAAGTATGTTCACCTTGCTAAGCGGCGCTTATCTGTTTTGAAGGACACAACGGTGACCTTTGGGACGTGTGTCTATAGATCTAGGATGGGGTATATGTAGATAAAAATTTGGGAATTGAAACGTACCCATGAAAATAACACAATTTGGTACTAAAAGAAAGAAGGAAAATAAAGGGTGCCACCTAGTCCTTTTTAGGTGGACGAGGAAAAGTCAACACTTGACCTAGGAGAAGATTGGTTTAAGAAAGATTTCAAAAAAATAACAAATATGCTAAGTCTCTCTAACAAAACCAAAATGCTTATATAGTGAAAAAGAAAGAAAAACAAACACACTTACATTACATTGTCGCTCTACATTTCTGTCAGAATTATTTTATTATGAGAGAAAAATTAAAAATTTTTATTTCTTAATAAAAGTTTAACCGAGTAAAAGTTAATATAGAATGTCAACATATTAGAAAAATAGGCATAAATTAAACAAAGCCAATAGCGAAAATAGATAATGTAAATTTAGACAAATCAGGATTTAAACAAATACTCCTAGAATTAGGTGGAATACCTTCATAACTGGGTAAGGCTAAAGTGTGAATTTAAATAGAAAAAATTAACAAAATTATTATAAAATTACCTCAGTTATAGCATATCAGGTTATTATTGGTATTATAACTTACTAGATTACCAGAATACTGAACATACAAACTTTTGGGTTGTACACAAAAAACAAAAGTTATTCTGAAATACCAAGAAATTGTGGGACATACCCTATACATAAAAACGGGGCACTGCACTAAATACATATGTAACAAAAGTTAAAAATAAAACCAGGTATATTTCCTTGGTTATCCAAATAGGAAACATTCAGCAATTGTAACTCGATCTGTTTTGATAGATTTTAAATTAATTTGAAAAGACTTACAAAGAACTCTGTTTATTTTCTTCCAATCGACACTGATTTTAAACTTTTAACTTAATTAAACTTCAAACACTTTATTTAATCTTTGCTTAGCTGCTTTGCATCTCTTGAAATTAGACATGTGTACTTCAATATTCGTAGTACTTAACTACCACATTACTTCACATCACATTTCCCACACGAAAAATACTAAATTGTGCGAACTACCATGACCTACCATCATGATCGCTAAAATATAAGTGACGTGATCTCAAAATACCTTCACTTACCAAAATAAGTTTAAATTTCCTAAAGTGGATTTAGCTGTTTTGAGCATCTGCATTTTATTTTAAAATCTCCATAGGCGGAACTGAGATTAAACGAATTTCTAGTGAGGCAATTAGTATTTCTTTTCGAAAGAGCACTCTACTAATTATAGACAGACTTTAAATTTGTTTAGATTATTACTTTTAAAACGCAAAAGGAGTATAACCTTTTTGGGTTCTTATGATTTACAGGGTGAAATAAAAATGCTACAATACCACTACTACTATATGTTGGTTTGTAATGTTCTCCGACTTTTAATCTCTTTGTCCCGTCGTTCTATAGGTCCTCTTCTGTTTCTTTCTCTCGTCTCTTTGTCTATTCCTTCTCTCCAACTTGTTCTCGGTCTACTGAAAACAAGTTGTCTTTTTTTATTTTCTTTGGTGATGAATTGGTCTCATAAAATACTGTTAAACATTTTAATAGCTTTTCTACCTACCGTATTTCTTTCTCTTAAATCAACCATATAAGAGAAACGTACAGATATTTTCCCAATTTAGGAAAAGAATACAAAACCCCAACAAAGTGACCCAGTGATCCAAAAGAAATAAAATTAATCTGGAAAACCTATTTCCAAACTCTACTAGGAACGCAAAAAAATGAAGAGCATATAAATATGCATCATATTGAGGGAGACACCGAAAATATAGAAGCCCTGACCATGGGAGAGGTTAAATAAGCAATACGAGCACAAAAGAATTACAAGTCTCCAGGCATTGACATTGTCTGCTCTGAGCTATATAAATTAGGTGGCGAACACCTAGTAGGAAAAATGCATATGCTTATGAACAAGATTTGGAATGATGAAAAGATCCCTAGCGACTGAAAAACCGGGATTATATGCGCAATCTATAAAAAAAGGGATAAACTGTAATACGAAAATTATCGAGGCATAACCCTTTTCTGCATAGCGTAAAAAGTTTTTACTTACATACTAAACAAACGACTCCAACAACTAACTGAAAATATTGTCGGGGAATATTAAACCGACAGGGAAGATCTACAAATGATCAGCTTTTTCATTGAAATTCGGTCGAAATTCCATCAGGTCTAGGATTTCCCGTGTCATCTACTCATTTTTTGCTAATATTGTAGGTGTTACACTATATGTATACTAGAATAAGAATATGGTCTAAGCAATTTAAAAGAACAGTATATCAGAAATCTTCTTTCAAATTTCTCCGAGTTTTTAAAAATGCAAAAAATATCCTCTAATTTACAATTAAAAGACATAGGCTTAAGAAGCATTTCTTTGAAATAATCATCTCAGTTTAGAACTAAGACAAAGAATGGTTAAGTGCTATTTTTGATCTGTACTTTTGTATGGAGCAGAAGCGTGGACACTAAAAGTATCAAGTATGAACAGAATTGAAGCATTGAGTCAGTTAAGGATCTGATATCAATAAAAAATGTAAAGAGTAGAAGTCCTAAATGGGCATCTTGGGGTACTCCAGAGCTTGGAAAGTTTTCAGTTGAAGTAAAGCCCTTCAGTTTGACACACAAAGACCGGTCTTGTATATAATGATACTTTCTAAGATACTTTCTTAGATTATTTAAGCAGTTTCTTTCAATTTCAATGCTAGGTTGAGTTACAACAAGAGTTTAATGTCATACACGTTTAATGATGTTAACTTGATTTCAAGATTATTTCAGTTTTAGTACTTTTTTTTTAATGTACCAGCCATTTTTTTCTTTTGCCTTCTTTGTTAAATAACTATCTATCTATCTATTTTGATTTTGTTTGTCCATTTTTAGATATGACCCTCCCCTTAAATTTATTGGCCATAGTCTTCCACGCTGTAGTAGGGATAACTCTAGTGGGGTTATACTGACCATATTTGGTCGATAGAGCCTCGTTTGTTATCTAATAGGGTGAATTGGGATATGAGGAACTAATACCATATAGTTATATATTTTATTTATAAAGTGAAATATATTTTATTTATTATATATTCAATGTATTTATCATATATTATACGATATATTTAATTTAACTGTGCCAAAGCTTTCTACTACTTCAAACTGCTTCAAAGCTTTCCACATTCAGCTACACAAGTCTAAGGGAAATCGCTAGGTTTACAAAACCTTCTCGACGTTCTGTTCTCCTTCTACCGGACCTATTGCGGGTTTCAACCGGAAACGTTTAAGGAAAGCTATTAACCGGAAATCCGGAAGCTAAAGAATAAAACAATTACTTGTTAATTTGTCAACACTTACGGTAATTCGTTTTTTCTAGAAAACTTATTAATCGCCTTTCGAAAGTCCTACAGAAAACCTGCCAATAGCTTTAATAGCAGGAGAGTAGAATGTTTAAAGAAGTTAGGGAAAAGCCGGAAAGCTCTTTAGAAAAGCTCTCATAGGTTATGGAAAGAATCTATAAAACCGCGATTTTTGTATGGGAAAATTTATTTTACTAGCTAAATCAAATTAACATTATAAATAATTTTTTTGTAATTGATAATTCCAAAATATGAAATTTATGTAATATCGATAAAAAGGTTTTATTTTAGGTTAATTTAGGTAAAAAAGGTTTTTAAGTTTAGACGCAATATTACTCGATGGTACACCCTGACTCGAGGTAAAAAAAATTAATATACGAATGAGAAGAACTCAAAAATAAGGTTAATGAGACTCGAATCAGAAGGTATATATGTTACCGGCCAAACCCGATTTCGGGACAAACTAGTTAAGCCTAGGCTAAACTAGTTCTTCCTATGCGCGTTAGGATCAATTGGTATAGCCCAGTCCAAACTAATTCATCTTAAGCTCGATAGGATAAACCAGTTTAGGCTAGACCAAAGTAGTTAATCCTAATATAAATACCCAACCTTCAGAATAAACTAGTACAGGATAGTGCAAACCAATTTAGCCGAGTCGAAAGTAATTGCGCAATGTGGAAAATTCCCAAATCACGCTCCGGGTTCTGGTTTGCCCATACGTCGTTTTAAATTTGAATACTAATTTTGCCTAGCTGTCAACCATGCGTAAAGTGATTAGTTAATGACTGCAGTTCAGAAAATCCTCTCCCACCAAAAAGTTCCAAAATTAAAGAAAACCCATTGTTTATATCTTTTATGTAGTTTGGGTTTATCTTTTTTATGTCTTTTGGTTGGTGTTTCATTGGAAGTTCCCCCTCCAAGTTCGATGCTCTCCCCAAGGCAAGTGTCTAGATCTGCCACTGCTACTGTTTAAATTTAAAGGTTTACGTATTTGGATAGATTACAAGGTTTTCTTCATTTTCGATATGGATGATTCTACTTCAAGTTGACAAGCAGATCAAAAACAATGTAGGCGTACCCAGGGCGGTTTGGGGGGTTAAACACCCCCTCCCCAGGCATATAAAGTAAAAAATAAATATAAAGAATAGTAGGAAAATATAACTTGTCTTTCACACACAATACAAAAATCCAAAACGATAATTTATTAATTAAATTATCTGTAAGGACCTGTACATGTGAAAGGTTATTTTCATCGCTGAAAGTACTAAAGACTTACTTAAGAAATTGTATTACCGAAGAAAGACTAAATGGTTACGCTTTGATGTTTATCCATCTTCTTCTTCTTACGATGCTTATCCGTTCCGGATGTTGGCGATCAACATGGCTATCCTAACTTTGCTTGCTGCTATTCTGAATAGTCCGGTTGTCGATGTATTAAACCACTTTCTCAGGTTTTGAAGCCAAGATATTCTTCTTCTCCCTGGTCCTCTCTTTCCAAATACCTTGCCCTGAAGAATGAGTTGCAACAAGCCGTATCTCTGTTCATTCCTCATAACAGGGCCAAGATATTCTAGTTTGCGCTCTTTGATGGTGTTAATAATCTCGCATTCCTTGCCTATTCTACGTAGGACCTCAACATTAGTCACACGATCCACCCATGAAATTCTTAAAATACGTCTGTAACCAACATCTCGAATGCCTCGAGTTTTCTTAAAGAAGCTTCGGAAAGTGTCCAGGCCTCTACTCCGTATAATAAAGAAGAAAATACATAGCATCTAATGAGAGAGATTTTGGTAGCAAGTGGTAAATCGTGACTTCTGAAAAGAGACTTCATCATTATGAACGCCGATCTCGCTTTTCCTATGCGTTGTTTTATTTCACTGGAGTGATCCCATTGGCTGTTAATGTTGGTACCAAGGTATGTGTAGCTGTCCACTCTGTCAATTGGATGTTGGTTAACCATCAGGACATTCAAATAGATGAAATAGGGGTAATAAACCATATGGCCCTAAAGCAACGCCGTTAAGACATTTTATTATAAATTTAATTTGTTTACAACTTATTATTTAAAATACAGTTCAGGATTTAAATTAATATTTTTCATATTTAGATATAGGTAGATACCTAATATTAGGCTCATGCTAACAGTAGACAGAACGAGTCTGTTGCGAGTAGCATGCGCCTACAGGACTGTATCTGCGGCGGCCTTGTGGACTATCACGGGTTGTATTCCTCTGCAAGTGTTAACAGTAGAAAGGAAACATCTCTATGAGAGAAGGGAGCATTTGACAACAGCCATAAAACAAGAAGAAAGGGAAATATCAATGGAAAAATGGCAAGAAGAATGGAACAACACGAAAGATGTTGCCCAGTGGACCAAGATGCTGATCCCGAGCCTAAGAAACTGGATAGATTGTCTGTTTTAGGGCGTATCTTCATAGGTTCAGAAAGACAGACACAGACAAATAGCTATACTGCGAATATTCCGATACTGTTACTGTGAGAGATGATCGTGAAGATGACGGGAAGTAAGAAGAGATGGAATAGTGCTCACAATTACATCCGAACAGTAATTAAAAAGAAAGAAGAAGAAGAGAAACACCAACTGGGCCAACGACAGAGATAAGATCTAGATAAGAGAAGAGAGTGTTCCAAAAATGTCGTCAGCCTTACAGGGCTTGGGAGTACATTACGTGTGATAGTCAACTGCGCACTAGTAGGAGAGGGTGGTTTTAGTTGGTAGGCAGGATAACAAAAACCTGAATCTTTGGGATTAATATCTTTAGTCCTTTAAATTAAACTAGAACCCTCCATCAAAATGAAGGTAGCATAAAAAACATTTCGGTGTCCAACCAACCCCCCACCAGGAAAATTCTAGCTGCGACACTGCGTTGAACAAGTTGAAGATGCAAAAAAATGTAAAAAAAACGACACTATTACAACAAAGAAGATTAAAACGATTTGCAGTGCTAAAAATTGGGGATGTGAAAAAATTGATTGCACGGAGTGAAGGTAATATAAAATACTACATTCCATCTGATGAACTTTACAATGTGATTGATGCAGCTCATGTGGCTATGGACTACGGTGGTCGTGACAGGATGTTAGCCGAAAAATCAAAAAAATATGCCAATATTACAAAAGAAATTATAAGCCTCTATTTTTCTATGTGTAGTGACTGTCATCAAAAGAAAACAAAGAAGAAAAGATGAATATTTTCTAAATCCATTCTTCATTCGGAGATGAATAGTAAGTGGCAAGTAGATCTGACCTATTTTCAAACACAACCAGATGGAAATTTTAAATTGATTATGGTTTACCAAGACCGTCTAACAAAATTTGTTCTACTAGGGGCTTTACAATCTAAAAGACCGACAGAGTTACTATTTGAATGATATAGTTCTATACTCCATTCGCTTAGCTCGGGCATATTTTGACAGATTCATTGTCGGAAACCTACAACACAACAAATCCTACTTCTCAGTATTAATAGCTCAAGAATACTACTATCGCAGACTTCTTTCTTTGAAAAAAAAAAGAATTAGTCGAAATAGTGGAAGTGTATACTAAACCCATAAAATTTTGGGTAGTATTTATTTAAAAAATATATTTTAGTTGTTATAATTTAACATAACTATTTATTATATATGGTGCAAATAAATAAATATTAATTGTCGGTAATTCTCAAAGTTCTATTTTATTTACTATTTAGTTTGTTTACTATTAATATTGGCTATGAGTACGTGTGCTTGGTTGTATAGTAATTTCCAGCCACTTCGAGTCTGTCAAAAAGTAACTAACTTCGCAAAAAAATAATTACTAAATTCACTAGACAGTTCGGACTGGAGATAGCGAACCGAGTATAACTATAGGAGCGCCGTACATTCTTCAATCTTAAAACGGTAAGGAATTTGTAAATAGTGTTATAAGTAAGTTTGCCAATCACTGGCCAGATCTCAAAATTGTGCACGGAAAGCCCAGGCACACTTTAAGTCAGGGCTTCGTTGAACGTGTCAATCAAGATATTGAGAATATGATAGGTTCTTGGACGAAGGACAACGTTTCAACGAAATAGTCAGAAGGCTTGAGATATGTCCAATTAATGAAAAACCGCTTCTACCATTCAGGGATAACATAATTGCCATACAACGCATTATCTGGAGTAGGACTTCCGACTTCCTTTTTGTCGCAAGAAATAATAAATGAAATTCAAGATGAAGATGACTTAAGGAAGCTAATAGAGGATAAATTGCAATTTTAACCTCAGAGAAGACAGTGATGATAACGTTGAAGAAGTTCAAGAAAGTTCCAAGAAAAAGTTTCTTTATCTGAAAATGGCATTCAAAAAGCTAGAAAAAGTACATCAGAAAATCTTGTGAAACAGACTAAAAAAATGAAAGCAACTGAAAAGTCTCATTCACCAGCCAACATTTGAGATAATGTGACTATACCGATTCTAGAAGTTGACAAAACGCAAAGGTGAATTCAAAAACATCATTGAAGTTATTCTTCAGACAAATGACGATGATTTGTACAACGTTGGCACCGAATATAAAGTACTCAGAACTACTACTTTGGAGTATTAATGTAGCTAATATATTTTTAAATTTTTCAGATCAGAATTCGACATTAGCCATTAAACTTTTTTATAGGTAGCAGATGTATGCCATGGATCTGAAATATTATTAAGGGTTGCAGCTACTACATTCATTGTCAGATGCAGCTGCAAAAAACGCTGTTCCACAAACAGATGCAAGTGCAAGAAGCAATGATACTCTGAAAGTGCCACCAAAACATTGTAAAAATAAATGATAATTTTAATAATTGAGGTATAATTATTGCTTTTATAAAAAAACACGTATTATTTGTTAGAATATGATTGTTTGTATTAGCAATTGTCCATTATCATTTTTAAAAAAATGGTTATTTTTCCAATTTCAGAGTATTTTATTCAGTTTATATATTTAGTTTGGCTTTTTATGTATGCTATATTGTTTATAATAAGTCGTATTAGTTTATTCTGGAGTGTGATGTGAGTATTTATATCAGGTACAACTAGTTTGGACTAGGCTATACCAATTAATCCTATCACGTTTAGGAAGAATTACCTAGTTAAGCCTAGGCGAAACTAGTTTGTAATGAAATCGGGTTTGGCCGACAATATAAATCATACAATACAAATCATAAAAACAAAGTAAACACATACGTTATGTTGTTTGGAATAGATTGAAAGACTACAACTCAAAGCAGAAATTACTAAAATGGACTATATAATTGACCGATCAGAATCAAGCGAAAAAAAAAAGAAAAAGAGACCCAGAAAAAACGGAGGAAAGGATTAAATTCATGTAGATATATTTGTAGACAAATAACTTTTCTAAATATATTTATCAACTTTCTGTAAATAACACAATATTTTGTTCAAAATTACAATACATCAATAGGTTTCTGTATCTTACCGTTGAAAAAACTTAGTTAAAAAAACAGTTCTTACAATATTTGTTGAACAATATACTGATAAAAAAAGATTTATTAAGGAGTACGATGAAGAGTTATGTTAATCTCTGACGTAAATATGAAAACAATAAATAATAAAGACGAATGTTTTCTCTCGGGATAATTAGAAATAGGATCAGTGAGGCTTCTAATGGCTTATATATGGTAAAAAAACTTTTACCATAATATCTTGTTCGTTTTTCAAAGCAAAGACGTAAACATTAAGATTTGAATATACAGGGTGTCCAGAAACTCTTCTGACAAACTAAAACCAGAGATTCCTCAGATAATTTTAAGACGATTTAACCCAATTCATCTAGTTCGAAAATGCTAAGAGCTAGAGCTCTTTGAAGATGGCGTAAGTAGTTTTTTTAATACTTCGTCTCTACAGAACGCTTCTATTTAGAAAAACGAAAACTGGTACGATTATGTATCCTCCAGAGTTAAATCGATTGCATTAATTGCGAAATTCTAGTACCGTTTTGAGTAGGTTAACGAATATTTTAACGCAAAATTTTTTCTCTTTAACTTCATCGCATTGTTGATACTAGATTATTAAATTTTTGTTTATTCTAATAGTAAAAGTTACTCTTACTTTAAGTCTGTAGGATACACCATTTTCTAGAAAAATCGATTTGAAAATTTTTCGTCATAAAAGTTCAATTAATAGATACCTTATAACAATTTTATTTGCCTACCACATTGGGTATCACTTATAGGGGGTTGAAAGTAGGGACAGCAATTATTGGGCTGGAGATAGGGTAAGCAAACCAACCGAAACGTTTGCGAACGGCCATTCTTGTTTTGGTTGGAGAGCTGGGTCGTAAGTAAGTGAATAAAATAGGGACTGGAAGCTGTAACTACAAAGAGAGAAATAAAAAAAAATACTTACATATATTTCCTGGGCAACACACACAAGAATGTTCCTAAACTATTTGAAATGGACGCCAGTTAAAAGAATCCTCTTGCTGGATAGAATGAAAGGCTTTTCTTTCCTAAAAAATATTAAAGGGTGAAATCTTTTTAAATGAAATAATTCTACAGCTCCTGGTTTAGAGAGAAACATTTCATATTTAATATTACTTCATATCAACAGTTATATAAATAATATTAACAACAAAACTTACAGGTTGCGCGACATTTCTAACGATTTACAACAAGCTCCAGACGTTGGGGACACTGATAGGAATTTAAATTATTATTAGAAATGAAAAATATCTAAATTTTCAACGGAGCTTACATAGGGTCTACATTTGAACAAAACAGATATCAAAATGATGGGTATGTACCAAATGACAAAGAGGATAATACTGACTGTCACATGTCGAAATGAAATATTAAACTTGTTTTGAAATATTAATTAATTATTTTTAACTTTATTTAAAAAAAGACTAATATGAATTTAAAGAAAATCCGAACTAAACAACGAAACCAACTGCCCTGGTAGCGGGCTCATCGTAGAGTGACATCCTAATCTTCCCCGCAATACTTTCTCACCAACCTAACTGGATATTTATTTGACACGCAATACTAAGCGGAATCAACGCCACAAGAATGCAATTAAAATTATTATATACAGACCAGAAATGTTTATATTATCAATCTCAGTGACCCAAAAAAATTGAGGATATTTTTGGGTAATTTAACATATACAGGGTAATTCGAAATGC
Organism: Diabrotica undecimpunctata; assembly: GCF_040954645.1. NCBI lineage: Eukaryota > Metazoa > Arthropoda > Insecta > Coleoptera > Chrysomelidae > Diabrotica > Diabrotica undecimpunctata. The sequence continues at coordinate 49,373,622 of NC_092803.1, read as the reverse complement.
TACATGTTACTTAATTAATTTTATCATAGAAATCATAGAAAAAGCTTGGGAAAAGCAACAAAAAATCAATTTAAAACAAAATTTTATTTAAAGGTTTTTAAAAACAAAGTATTTATTACGATGGAACAAAACTACGAGTAACACAAAAGAACAAGTATCAAAGGTTTACTTCTAAAATCGTTGCAAGCATCTTGTATCCTTAGCTAGCATTGTGCACGATTTTGTATCGGAACGGAATAAACAAATGCTTTTATATCCTCAAAAACATTAACCGCAAAGATTCAAATCCGGCGACCTTGCTGGCGAAGCAACTGGACAGCCTCTTCCAATCCAGTGGTCTTCGTAGTTATTATCAAGAAAGCCTCGTACAGTCCTGGAAGTTTGCGGAATAGCCGTCATGTAGAATCCATAAGTTTTGCCGAATATTTACCGGTACATCATTTAACAAAGCAGGTTAAACATATTGCAGGAAATGTAAATAATCAGCACCATTTAAACGAGCAGCCAGTTCCACGGGTCCAAGTAGATAATCGCCAACTACTCCTATCCAGACTTTTATGCTAAACCTATGCTGATGCTTAAACTCTTGAACAACGTGGGGATTGTCACCAACGTACGAATAATAAATGTGCATTATGTTCATTAAAAATACCATTTTTTGTAAATGTATCTGAAAAAATCTTCATTTTGATTTTTCTGATTTTGTAAATAAAATCTACTTGTAGCAGTGCTTGTGCCTTTGTAAAATGAGAAGAATATAAATTTTCGTTGTGTAAGATATTTCCTGCGGAAGATTTTGAAATTGTGGAATACATGGCAGATAGTCTTTGAACGCTAATTTCTAAATTTTCGTCAAATTCCGTTAAAAAAACATCTTCATGTGCTACTGTTACATCATTATGTTGCCCTGTTTCATTATTTTTTGGGAACACTGAACTTGTTTCTTTTAATTAGGAAAATTTTCAGAATATCTACGTTACTACTCGAGCGTTACTTCTCATTTCGCACTAAACTAAATGTTTATCAGCGTATTCCTCATTAGTATAAATTTTTGTTGAATTGAAATTATTGTGTTTGAATGTCACAGTAAAAACTAAAAAAAGAAAATAAAAAACATAGGTTATACTTCTGTTGACAGTTCAAAAGCGAAAAATTTTCAAAACGATTTTTCTCGAAAACGGTCTATCCTATCAACTTAAATTAAGAGTATCTTTTAGTACTCAAATACCTGAAAATCTAATAATCTATTATCACGAATGCTTAAAAGGTAAAGACAAAAAAGTTATGCGTTAAAATAACCGTTGACCTACCCAAAGCGGACGCCTATGACCAGTACTAGAAATCGGCAATTGATGGAATCGATTCAATTAAAATTATGTTAAAATTTTGTGAGGAATCTTCGGTCTTCATTTCTCAGGAGAGTTTCTGGACACCCTGTATTTTGTAGTAAATTTTAAAAAATATTTGAAAACATTGACTAGATTTTTTAACATTTTACCTTTTCGTAATAGCTTTAAATATGGCTTTGAGGCACTTTCCACTCTGCATCACTCAGTTACTGTCTTTTGTTTAGTTTTTAGTTGTCTCTTTTTTAAGGTTAATTTACAAAATATTGATTTCTTTCATATTAGGACTGGTAGTTGATAGGTTCCGGGATAAACGGGATTGTATTCTGATTAGAAAATCTTTACAATAATACAACAGGGGTCGGTTAGATAAAGGGATATTTTTCAAAAAATAATGCACTAAGGAGACTTAATGGAAACCATATATGGGCGCATTGGGTGAACCACCATTTCTGAATGAGAGTAGAAGCATGCCGATCTTAACCAGTGATGCAGATAAAAAAGAGTTCTTATTCTTTTACTGTGATGACCTTATTCTTACATCAGGTATGTTTTCTAACATAGTTGTAACAGTAATCAAGAACCCTTTTTTTAAACTGATTAAGCAAGTGTTCCGGAATATTAAACCTAGATAAAAAAGCTCTACCGAGCTTTCTTGGCAATGCGACAAGTGGTTAATTTGATCCAACACATTCTACAGTGCCGGATATGCTGGCCGAAAATCGATAAGTTTCGATTTTCCTATAGTTCTTTTTTTAAATATACAGGAACAATACCTAAAATGTTTATTTAACAATTTTTAATTTAGTCCCAATAAAATAAGATCATAAGAGGATAAGGCTAAGTTTGCCATCCTGTCAGTATTATGTAATGAGAAATGGAGCAACCAGTGAAAGCCAACTGTCTAATGGATACCTAAAATTACTGTAAAGTAGTTTGAGATCCTGTGTAGAGCAAGCAATGGTCTAATTGAATCTACTGATCTTATCAGTCGGCCATATACTTATGTCATGGAAAATACTTCAAATTGGATATACAAAATTGTGGAGCATATAACCTTACGGGTGAACGACCTCGACTCGCTTCCGGTGGCGAGATGATATAGCAGAAGACCTTAAAGCCATGGGCGTGGAGAATTGGATGAAGATTTTTCAAGACAGAGACGAATGGAGGCATGTTGTCAAGTCGGCTAAAACTCACGAAGGGTTGTAACGCCACGGAGTAAGTAAGTAAGGTATTTAGAGTTGAATTTTAGTATTCCAATCTGACATTATATGCTTCAAAAGGTTACTATGTTACCATCCTTTCTCGTAGTCAATGAAATCAGTAAAGAAGTTTCTTTTTTTGGTATGTGCCTGGTTAAAAATGACTAAGTCGATGATGAGTTGTTCTTTGCAGCCCATGGAACCCTTAGCGCATGCTTTCTATTGAGGCTTTATGATATTTTTTAGAGCACAGTTATTGATATACAGAATTGATTGATAATATTAATATTATTATTAATTAAGATATTATATTCAGCAAGCGTTGGATTTTAATTGAGTCTTTGCTTCTTCTTCTTACGATGCCTATCCGTTCCGGATGTTGGCAATCAACATGGCTATCCTAACTTTGCTTGCTGCTATTCTGAATAGTCCGGTTGTCGATGTATTAAACCACTTTCTCAGGTTTTGAAGCCAAGATATTCTTCTTCTCCCTGGTCCTCTCTTTTCAAATACCTTGCCCTGAAGAATGAGTTGCAACAAGCCGTATCTCTGTTCATTCCTCATAACATGGCCAATATATTATAGTTTGCGCTCTTTGATGGTGTTAATAATCTCGCATTCCTTGCCTATTCTACGTAGGACCTCAACATTAGTCACACGATCCACCCATGAAATTCTTAAAATACGTCTGTAACACCACGTCTCGAATGCCTCGAGTTTTCTTAAAGAAGCTTCGGAAAGTGTCCAGGCCTCTACTCCGTATAATAACGTAGAAAATACATAGCATCTGATGAGAGAGATTTTGGTAGCAAGTGGTAAATCGTGACTTCTGAAAAGAGACTTCATCATTATGAACGCCGATCTCGCTTTTCCAATGCGTTGTTTTATTTCACTGGAGTGATCCCATTGGCTGTTAATGTTGGTACCAAGGTATGTGTAGCTGTCCACTCTGTCAATTGGATGTTGGTTAACCAAAAGCTGTGTATTAAATATTTCGCGCTTACTGACTACCATGTACTTTGTTTTCTTCGTATTAAGATCAAGTCCGTGTTCTCTACTTATATATGATATACGCGACATTATTCTTTGCAAACCGTCCGGACTATCTGCAAAAACTACTGCGTCGTCGGCATATCTAATGTAGTTTAGTTAGTTTAGACGTATTCCGTTGACTAATACGCCTTCTTGTAGTTCGCCTAGCGCTTGCTCGAAGATATATTCAGAGTATATATTAAATAACACCGGGGACAGAATGCATCCTTGCCTCAGTCCTCTATCTATGGAGACTGCCTCTGTCAATTGGTCATCCACTTTAATATTGGCTGTTTGGTTGTAATATAAATTATAGATGATTCTTAAGTCCCTATCATCTAACCGCACTTCTTTTAAGATGTTTATAAGTTTATCATGCTTTACTCTATCAAATGCCTTTTGTAGTCGATAAAACAAGTATACACATCACAGTTAACATCCCTGCATCTTTGTATAAGCACTTGGACAGCGAATAGAGCCTCTCGGGTGCCTAGAGTCTTTGCTTAGTAGAGTATATACACTTAGTTTATTGCTACACAATTTATATAATTATTTATTTACTTATTTCTAGTTTTAAGGGACTTGTTATATAGTACAATACAGTGTATAATAGTAGTAATGACAGCCTTAGTTTAATTTGTATAGAGAATAACATTTGTTTGTCAACCCTCCTGATTGCATGTGCCAAGAGTAAAAAATGTTATTAAAAGATTTTTTTTTGAGAATAAGGAATAACAAGACATTATTGATTGAATGACAATAAATTTTAATTACTCCAGTCGTCAGAGACGAAAATGCCACTGAACTTCTAAAAATCATACGAACAAACTGAATTTTGCCGAGAATAGTAATTTTGGGTTCCAAAAAAGACGCAAAAAGTTTATAAGTTTATAAGTATAAAACCCCCTCGTATCTTTAGAATGCATCATGATTTTTGTCAAGAGGACACTTGAATCAAAATATATCGAATTTTTACCGTCGAGCTAATACAAATTTTATTGAATATTGATTTCGCACGCGTAATTTACATTCAAAATGAAGCGACTGTCGCTTCAAGCGTTGTTTTTGAGAGAACGGTTCATTCTACACAAAAAGTGCTGATAATTAACATTCTTGTTTAAAATTATCTCAGCTAAATTTTTTATTGTGTTTTTTTTCTTTAAAAACTTTAAAAACACTGAAATCAGGGCATATAGTCTATCAGACTGGCCCTGAAACTACATCAGTTGGAGGCATTGGTTTTTTTGTCCATAAAAATAACGCGAACAAGATAATAAACATCCAAAGTATATCATCTAGAGTCGCATATCTTATTCTGAAGTTGAACAGTAGATATCAACTCAAAATTATCCAAGTATACGAAGAAATCGAAATATTTTATGACGATATATCTACTGCGCTCAATGATTCTTGTACTTAATTTACAATTTTATGTGACGATTTCAACGCAAAAATAGGTGTAAAAGAAGCAGAGCTAGAAACATCCTTGGGAAAATTCGGTTCCCCAGAAAGAAATGACAGAGGAGAAACACTACTAGGATTCCTTCCAGAACAATTTATTCAACATGAACAGCTTCTTTTACAAAAAAATTCATCGAACGAAATCGATTACATCGTAAGTAACAAAAAACAAATAATTAAAGATGTAACAGTCCTCAACAAGTTCACCACAAGTAGTGACCACAGAATAATACGAGCGAAAGTCCAAATCAACACAAAAAGAGAAAGAAATATAATGACTAAAAATAAATCTCATGATATCTGGACACCCCCATTAGATATCAACCAATATCAGGCACATATCAATAATAAGCTACTAATCCATGAAACCTCCTAGAACAATCTTAATGACTTGAATAATTGCATCATAAACGCCTTACAAAAAAGTCACCGAGTGCCTGTCCTAAAAGAAAATCAGATAGTAAAATAAGTCCATATACTGAAAGGCATCTAGATCAAAGAAGACAAATGAGAAGCGATAAGAATGCAGACAGCCACACTCTAAGAGAAATGAATAAAACTGTTTCGTAGGCAATCAGGAGAGATTTAAGAAAATTTAAAACCGATAATATTAAACGCACTATACAGGAAAATAACAGCTTAAAAGTTTTACGTAGAAAGCTAACGAATGGGAAATGTAAAATTCATAAATTAAGAAACAAGCAAAATTAAATAATATCACGTAGAGACGAGGTCGTCGAAGAGCTCTACGAGGAATTATATGGAAGTAGATGAGAAGATCAAACAGGAATACAAACAGCCATTGCAAAGAAGATTATGAATCAAGGTTCCGAACTAATGCCAGAAATAAATGTAGATAAGATTCGACAAGCGTTAAGAAAAATGAAAACTAACAAAGCCCCAGGAGAGGATGGAATTGTAATAGAAACTATCGTAAATGGAGGAGATATGCTATTAAATCAATTAAGGAAACTGTTTAATATATGTTTGCAGCAAAGAGAGGTGCCCAAAAATGGAACGATGCTATAACCATCCTTTTACATAAAAATGGAGATAGAACGGACCTAGAGAATTATAGACCTATTAGCCTGTTGAACCACATATACAAGCTCTTCACTAGGTTAGTGACATCAAAATTGGAGAGAAAATTAGATTTCTACCAATCGAGAGAGCAGGCAGGATTCCGATCAAATTATAGTACCAATGATCACCTCCATAGAGTAAAGACGCTCATTGAAAAATCAATAGAATACAACAAACCTCTTGTCTTCAGTTTCATAGATTTTCATAAAGCGTTCGACACGATCGAAATAGACAGCCTTATAGAAGCAATGAATGACAGCAGGATTGACCATAGGTATAGTGAACTTATTTACAATATTTACAAAAATGTCACTATGACTGTTAAATACAAGATATAACCCGAAAATAAAAATAAAACGTGGGATAAGGCAAGGAGGATACATTGTCACCGAAATTATTCATAACGGCATTAGAGTATGCCTTTAAGATGGCCAATTGGGACCACAGAGGAGTAACAATAGACGGCGAAAAACTTAACCATCTCCGTTTCGCAGATGACATTGTCCTTATCACAGATGATTTAGGAGAAGCCACAGATATGTTAAATGAATTGGACTTTGCAGGTTCGAAGGTGGGCCTCAGAATGAACTTGTCCAAAACTAAATTTATAGCAAATTGGTCCCCAATAACCATTTAACTATTCAAAACAAAGTGGTAGAACTTGTGGAGAGATATACGTATTTGCATGACTCACGATGGACGAGTAAAATTACACATTGGAGGCCAAGAGCAGACAAACGTAGTAGAGGAAGACCACCTACACGTTGGGCTGACGACATCAGGCTTATCACGAAAAATTGGCAACAAAGAGCACAAAATCGCAAAGAATTGAGGAGTTTAAGGGAGGCCTATGTCCAGCGGTGGACGTGATAAATGAAGGCTGGATGATGATGAAATTTTTTATTTGAAACATTTTTTTCTACGGCGTACAGATTATAGGTAAATCGACCTTTTTTGCGTTTTTACGTTTTTATCCCCCTACAAGGGGGGTTGTAGGGGGAAGCCCAGGGGTAAAAGTGGTAAACTTTTTTGCATCTTTTTGAGGTCCCAAAATTAATATTTCCGACAAAATTCAGCTTGTTCATATGATTTTAAAGGGTCAACTCTCTGACGACTGGACTAAATACCAATATTAAAAACTATTTTTGTCTTCCTTGTACTTGCTACTTGAATAAATTACAATTAATAACCCGTGTAATTAATCCCATTAAAACTTAATACCATATAATAGAATATATTTTCATGTAAAATTAACATTTTACAATAAATAATAACCCGTGCAATTTATCCTATACCTGAATCATCTCACTATTTAATTCAACAAAAGACGCAAAAAATTCTAATCGCATCTGATCTATCTCTGTAATTAAATCAACACCAGTGAACCATACCCTATAATATTGACGTAAGATTTTAGTAACTTCTCGCTAAAATCGTATTTATTTGTGCATGATTTTAGAGGTATTTTAAGAAAACATGCAACTCGTGCAAAGCCTAATATAAATCTGACACAATAGATAAGATCCGAAGATATTTAACACAATGTGTGGCAATTTTATTTGGAGATAGATCCGTGAAGTGTTAGTGAAAGTTTAGTAGCCAGTGAATCACAATGGCGAAAGAAATGGTACCTGAAGATAAGACTTTTGAAGAAGCTGTCACATTGACAGGTAAGGGGAGTTCTAATTAAGTTTTTTCATAAGGCATAAAGTAATTATTTTATTTCACGTGTAATTTTATTTCCTTGTTTTTTTAATTTTGTTATTTTTTTATTTCTTACTTCTTTGTCTATTCTATATCTTGTTTTTGTTTTTACGGGGTGCTTTACATTCTAATACTCTTATCATTAGGCTATTCATTATGCACTTTAGAAACGAACTACAACGTTAAAGAGATTTTATTGTTTCATATGATAAATATGAAAAAAAAACCGAGGAGTGCTACCATTTAAATGGGCGCGTTTTTGAGAAAGAAATTAGTCGCTATGCATTAGGGTGAATTTAGATGAATTTTATGCACTTTTAATACACATACATCTACAGAAAAGTTTTTCAAAATTAAATTGTCTGTGGGATTGTCACCCCTTAGAGTCAAAAATATTTTGTATAATGTATAAAAAGTATATTCAAAAATTTTTCAATTTTTTCGCCAACATTGTTCTATAACTTTCTTCTGCGCAGTTTTATGTATATACAATGGTATGTTATTAAAAAAGAAAAAATAATTACCTTTAAAATAATCTACAGTATAAGGCACTATATCGAGGGTCTATCTGTTCTAAGCGATAACCTGACTATCCTATTAAATTCCGACTATAGGACTAATTTTAAGCAAGATACAGTTCTTCAAAATTTATCTATCTTTTTCCAGTTGTCCAACATCATATGGTCCAAAAGTCTACTTTTGAACAGCCATAACTTTGTTATTATTAAGTTAACGGTAATAAAAGGAAAATTTGGAATTTGGTTTCGAAAAATTAGTTTACGGATTTAACGGTAATATTGTATGTCCAAAAAAAAAATGTTCCCGGTAAAATCTAAATTTTTTGGGTTATTCGCGAAAAACCGTTAAACACGTAAATACGTACGGTTTGTAAATTTGTAAACTTTCAGTCACGAATAATTTTAAAAATATTGACTTCTCATAAAAAGTCTAAAAACATGCTTGTCTTAAAATTCACTATTCTAGCGACTGTTATGGTTTTTTTTGATAACCTTTTTCCACCCAAGAATTGGGCTAAGAGGAGAAGCACATATTGGCGTAGGGTAGATTTTGATCTTTGGACTATTTTCTATCTACTGTCAAAATTTCAAGCAAATGCATGCATATAAAAAGAATTCTGAGCAGAAAATCTTCATATACTGGACTATATCTCTGGACCGCACTTCCAGGAGGGATTTATGAAGTAAGTAACACCGAATCGCAAGCCCCATCTCTTGTCGTCCTGCTCATCCATATATCATCGCATATAATAGTTTAGTCGCAGATCCATTTGGATTCTAAACTACTACGTTAAACTTTTCGGCTTTCTGGCAAGGAATCGAACTATTATTCTACTAGTTTTATTTGATTCTGGATTTGGTATCCAATGGCTTCTGTTGCTGCCTCCTGAAGACACCTTGTTATGTGAGTATAATGTTCTCCATTGTTATTAAATTGTTTATTTTCCAACTTTTGATTTAATCTATTTCTATATAATTCTCTCACGCTTTCTTGTTCTAAACTGATTAGAATATACCTCTTCTGTATTTCTTTCTCCCTTTCATTTTCTTCTTTTTCTTCTTTAGGTTTATTTACTCCAAATGTGATCTTAGCTTTTAATAAGTGATGATCGCATCCACAGGTAGCTCCTCTCAATACTCTTACATCTTGTACAATCATATTTGTCTTTTGTCGTATGATTGTGTAGTCTATGATTGATTTTAACCTTCTCGTATTTTGCGTCCATGTGTAGTTGTGTATGTCTCTGTGTTGAAAAAAATCCATTTGAAATTTTCATTTCATTTTGTTCGCATAATGATATTGGTCTGCTACCATTATCATTTACGTGGTCCTCTCCGAATTGACCTATAACTGCGTTATGGGGTTTTTTCCAGTTCTGTTGTTTAAGTCTCCCAAGATGATAATTTCTCTAGATGTGCTGATTTTTGCTACCTCTATATCCAATTTCTCAAAAAAATCGTTTTTAATGTTAACTGGTGCGTCATCATTTACTGCATTTACACCTAAGATTGTGCATTTGTGTCCTCTAATCGTAAGATTCATTTTTAACATTCTCTCATTTATGGCCTCCCAAGTAGTTATGTATTTCCTTAGCTTCCTACGTATTAATATGGCAACATTTTGTTGAGCTCTTTTCTCCTTTAATACCCCGCTGTAGAAGTGATCATATTCTCCGATGTTTTCTGATCCTTCTCCCTTTCGTTTTGTTTCGGTGATTACTGTGATGTGCAATTTCAGCTTACTCATTTAATGCATTATTTGCCATATTTGGTCTAAAGGCTTTCACGTATTTTTTTAATTGGCATATACTAGGTGTCAATCAGCCAGAAACTTGCACGTTCCAAGTTCCGAAATTCATACTCCTTTTTCGTAGAGTTTGTTGATCGATTCATTCCGAGGCCTTTTGCTGGGTTTTTTAACATTTTATTTTTTTCTGAGTAACGGGGAGTTAGCCCGATGCCTCAACCCCCGACTTGGAGGGCCAGGGTTTAATTTTGGAGATGCCTCAACCCCCGACTTGGAGGGCCAGGGTTTAATTTTGGAGTTTTCCTTCTCCTAGACAATTTGCTTTCACCACAGCTTAAGAGCATCATCTACCCTTCGTCTGTAATCCTAGACAAGGAGCCCTTACAGGGTGCTATTAACCGGGCCAGTTGAACCCTGGTTTTTTTTAGAGGTGTTACTCCTCTATCCCTCCTGTTTTATCCGGGCTTGGGACCGGCTGCATCGGTTATAGAGCTACTCAGTTCATCCCACACCAATACAGGTAGTGTTCCCAGTGACTAATGCCTATGGAAAAAAGGAAGTAGTGGGGATATACTTGGAAATAATCCCTGGTTTCGTAAAACAGATGCTGAATGTTAACAGTCTATAAACGAAAGAAATGAAACCAGACTGAAAATATTAGACTAACAAGTGAATTAGCAGCATGTTTAACAAAGCATGGAATAACGTAAAGAAAAATGCAGACAAAACGCAGGGAATACGAGAAATTACTTTTAGAATACTTAAAAGAACCTGTATAAGGTGAAAATGTATGTAAAAGGTGAAAAAAAGTATACAAAAGCGAATGATTTCCTGGCTGAAAAATCTACGTATGTGGTTCAATACAACAACCATAAATATTTTCAGAACAGCAGTTTGCAAAATACATATTGCCGTGATGGTCGTCAACATCGGAAATGGATAGGCACTACAACAAGAAGAAGAAATAATAGATCTTCTTTAGAAGAAAAACGATGCTCTAGATAATTTCAACTAGAGAGGGATTTCAATACTAGATGTTAAGTATAAAATTTTCGAAAAATATTATTGAACGGAAGACGAATACTATTGTTGAAACAATCTTGAAAGACGATCAATGAAGTTTGACGTGCAATAATTCCACGAACGACCAGACTTTCTCTGTAATACGAATTTAAGAAAAGTGTTATTAATATGCGACAACAGTTCAATCGAAGAAGAAATAAAAGCAAGGATAGCAACTAGGAATAGGTATTCCATGAAAATAAATAAAATAATTTTGAAATATCGTATACTAAGTAGAATCTCAAAAATCAAAATTTACAATGTATTAATAAGACCAGTAGTATTGTTTGGGGCAGAAACTTGAACCATGACAAGAAAGCATTAAGATCAACTCCGTAAATAGAAAGGAAGATTTTAATGAAGGCCCACGGAGCCGTTCATGAGAAACAAGGGAATGACGTATAAAAAGTAACAACGAAGTGATTATGGTGTATTGAAAACCTGAATTGGTAACAAATATCAAACTAAGCAGGCTAAGATGAGCGAGCTGACCTCATGGAATTAATGCCATAAGTGAGATAGGTTAAGAAACTGAAACTAAATCTGGGAATCAGAGGATGGCAAACAATCTTTCATCATCGATCTGATTTGTGGCAGTTATCAAGTCCCAACCGGGTCAGGCAGATATTTTACCGTTTTGAAAAACAACTTTGTCGAAGACAGCCAATAGTTTGATGCTGTATTGTCAACATAGTTTCAACTGATCTCATTGCCAGAATTCATTAAGAGAAATCAAGCTCTTTGTTGTCTTCTTTATTTTATATTTTTATCTTCGTCATTTGTTCGTGTTTTCAATTCGTTTACTGTATGTAAAATAGTGATTTCAAAACAAGTATACTTATGTTTTAAAGGTTTTAGCTCTATCAAATACTACTGACAAACTGTTTAGATTGTAGAAATATGATGTGTGATTAAATATTTAAAATCTTTTCTAAATAAATCATATCATTGTATCTATGTAATTTTGCATTTTAAAATATTGTTATCAAAGCCAATATTGGTTCAAAATGATCCACTATTTACTGTACGAATTAGCTCACAATAATGAAAATATGCCACAGTAAAGTATTCAAAAAGAAACAATTAAAATACCATATATTTTAAAAATGTTTAGAAATATGAAAGGAATATATTCTACATACATATCTGGTATTCAAAACAAGGCAACGCCCCTTTCTGGGTCCCTCAAACTCCTCCATGAATATGCAAACTTCCGAATCTTAATATCGAATTATCCAAATATAATAAGAATAAAACATTAACTTTCATAATCAAATTAAGATTCCATGAAATATTACATCAATGCAACTTCGATAAGATCCTTTACTCAGACGCATCTAAGAGTAAAGAAGATGTGGGATGTGCTATTACAACAGCTACAACTCCAGTCAACCGATTTCGACTTTTTAGCAATTGCACTACTTATACTGCTGAACTATCTGGAATAATACAAGCTGTGAAAAATCCACTCAACAATAAAATTATAGCAATCTGTACTAATTCTCTATCATCGATACACTCCATAAGAATCTTCCATTCTATCCACCCAATAGTTCAAAAAATCCAGAGAATACGTAATCGTCTTCAAACTAATAGAATTACAGTAACAATTTTGTGGGTCCCATCACACATTGGTATTCCAGGTAATGAAAAAGCCGAAAAGCAGCAAAACAAGCCTGTGCTCTAAACTTAACAACAAAGAGTCAACCATCATCAGATCTAAAAATAACACTCAAACAAAAAATAATGGGCCTTTGGAATGATCATTGGAAAAGAAGCAATACCAAGTTAAGCGTTCTCCAACCAAACATTTTATACCACCAGCTCCCACGAATGAAAAGAAAGGACAAATCTATTATTCGGAGATTAAGAATAGGACACATACGCCTTACACATGGACACCTATTGAATTCCAGCAATCAGACTTTGTGCCAGTACTACAACACCCCGACTTCCGTAAAACACGTACTTATTGACTGTCAAACTACCTAATGGTCAGAAGTGAACACAATCTTGGTAATAACCTAAAAGACGTTCTTATCACAAACAGCAGCAACTATAAAAATTTATTAAAATTTTTAAAAACACAAAGCTAAGCAATTTAATGTAAAAAACATGTATTCCAAAAAGTGTACTGTAGCTAATATTGTCCCCAATGTAAAAGTATTAAAACTGTAAATATAAATGTAAATTGTACGACACATATTTTGAAATAAAAGAAAACAAGGCAATGCCGAGATCTAATTGAGAAATTTGTCAAATTTGCCAAGAAAGACAGTGACAAATTATATATATATATATATATATATATATATATATATATATATATATATATATATATATATATATATATATATATATAAGAATTACTGGATATTAGTGACTGACAATATAAACAAACAACACAGTTTATTAGGGTTGCAGTCAGAAAATTGGCCGGGATGTTAATGAAACACTCTTATGACTTTTCGTCTAGCTTTCGGAATCGTTTTGTTCCTTTTTCAAGACTCTATAATAAGAAAAAAGTGTAAATATTTATAAAAAATATCACAAATCTTTAGTGCAACTTACTAGTCGTTGAGATTATTTACAAAAGCATAGACACTCAACATTAATAACAACACACATAAAATATAAAATAGTGGACAAAATACATTTAAAATTCTTTAAAATTTTAGGTACAAGTAGTAAAAATTTTGTTGTCATCTTTTACTAGTGTGTTTTAACTCTGGCACATAGAGAACAAAAAGAAAAAATCCTATGAGTATAAAGTAATTAGGTGTATTTAATATCATGTTTCTTTTTAAGAAATACTAGAGGCCCATCTTAGGTGATTTTAATTTTTATTTTTAAAATACTAAAAATTTAAAATTAAAAATTTTTACTACTTGTACCTAAATTTTAAAGAATTTTAAATGTATTTTGTCCACTATTTTATATTTTATGTGTGATGTTATTAATGTTGAGTGTCTATGCTTTTGTAAATAATCTCAACGACTAGTAAGTTGCACTGAAGATTTGTGATATTTTTTATAAATATTTACACTTTTTTCTTATTATAGTCTTGAAAAAGGAACAAAACGATTCCGAAAGCTAGACGAAAAGTCATAAGAGTGTTTCATTAACATCCCGGCCAATTTTCTGACTGCAACCCTAATAAACTGTGTTGTTTGTATATATATATATATATATATATATATATATATATATATATATATATATACATATATACATATATATATATATATATATATATATATATATATATATATATATATATGTAGAAAAGAAAAGAAATTTAATCTTTGCAGATAAGTTAAATAGTAAACTCTTAAATATTGGGGAAATCTGCAAGAAAGACTCTAATGAATGTTTTCGCCAAAGAGAATTAATTTGGCTTCTTCAGGACTGAAAGAGAATAAATTATAATTAGCTACCATATATTATCTATATCTATATATATATATATATATATATATATATATATATATATATATATATATATCTACCATATATTATAGATAATATATGGTAGCTAATTATAATTTATTCTCTTTCAGTCCTGAAGAAGCCAAATTAATTCTCTTTGGCGAAAACGTTCGGCGAAACAATTAATACTCATTAGAGTCTTTCTTGCAGATTTCCCCAATATTAAAGAGTTTACTATATATATATATATATATATATATATATATATATATATATATATATATGTATATATATATATGTATATATATAAAATAAAGTTTTATTCTGAGGTTGCAGTCATTAATAGGGCAGGAAAGTGAAACTCTTTGTTCTTTATCAAGCTTTCGCAAAATTTATTTGCTTCTTCAGGATGTGCTAAAATATGGTATCAGTAAATATAATGAAATTAGAATTAAATAGCATTGTATATTGGCTTTAAAAAACAGAATAGTCATATTATCACACATAAATAACATCAACAAAGGGTTATTAGAACTTAAAGACATTTTATTAGAGAATTCATACCCAATTAAAATAATTAACAAATTTTTATTTAACAATCCTAATAATAGAATGATTGACATGAATCAAACAAGAGAACCAAATCAACAAATCGTGCAATCTCAATTTACTTTAACATCACTACCTTACATACCAACATTAACACCCAAACTAACTAAAGTCTTTGCTAACTATTCTGATATTAAAATTGCAACTAAAAATTCTAAAACATTAGCATCATTGTATACAAAAACTAAAACACCTATTAGCATTATGGAAAGCTCAAATGTAGTTTATATAATACCATACGAAAATTGTGATAAGTCATACATCGGACACACATCTAGAAATCTAATAGGCAGACTAACATCACATAAAAGTGACGTTAGAAATAATAAAAATACATGTGCATTAATAGATCATGCAATTAATAAAAATCATTCATTTAATTTAAATGAAACTAATACATTAAGACGTGAAAACCAATTGAATAAAAGAGAATTCTTAGAAATGGTATGCATAAATAAATATCAATGCGTTAATAAAAAAACTGATATTGATAAACTAAGCAGTATCTATAATTACATTCTGTCTTACGAAAATTAATACTATAATTTTCTAATATTAGATTTTCTGACTATAAATACTATAATTTCAAAAAATTTACATATTCATATTTGGCGCCACTTTGTACGTAACCATAATAACAATCAAGAGCTAGTTATCAACAACAAAAAATATAATAAACAGAAACGAGTGTCTTTCTGACAGAAATCAAACATCAACATAATCAATGTCATAATGAATTTGTACAAAATTAAATAAAATTAAAATATTGTACTTACATAATTATATAATTTTAATAAGTTAAGTTTTAATGTTTTGTAAATTTGAAAATTTAATGGATTAACCTCATGTTGTAAGTTTTGATACTAGTTTTATACAATGCTATTTAATTCTAATTTCATTGTATTTACTGATACCATATTTTAGTATATCCTGAAGAAGCAAATAAATTTTGCGAAAGCTTGATAAAGAACAAAGAGTTTCACTTTCCTGCCCTATCAATGACTGCAACCTCAGAATAAAACTTTATTTTACATAACATGTCAGTCAATAATACCTAACTACTTTATATATATATATATATATATATATATATATATATATATATATATATATATATATATATACTTTTCACATCGAGTCTCACAAAGTTCTACTGAGTCAATATTACTGTCTGTACAAATTTTCCTGCAGCTTACAGCAAGCATGCTCGGATTTTGCGATTATTTACTGAAACCGCTATCTTTGATTAGATTATTACATGCTATTTCTCTATATGCTCTTGTACACGTACTTTTCATATAGTATGTATGTACAGCGTTAACAGGCCTTTTAAACCCATTGCTGGATGGATAATTTCCATCGTTTTCTATTCTTAGCTAACAGCTTCCAATCTCTGATTCCCATCTCTCTGACATCTTCCATCACTGCATCTCTCCATTTCTTTCTTGGTCTTCCTCTTTTTTTTGCCCTCAGGTACTCTCCAAGCAATATTCTTGACTAGTCTATTACCTTGCATTCTTTCTAGATGGCCGAGCCATTCTAGTCTACGTTTTTTCACCACATTTGTTATTGTAGGGTTAGCATACAACTGATACATTTCTGCATTAGTTCGTCTTCCCCATTCTCCTTCTACTACTTTTCCACCAAATATTCTGCGAAGTATCTTTCTTTCCCATGCTTCCAATGTGTTCTGTACGGTTTTGTTCATAGTCCATGTCTCGGCAGCGTATAGCATTGTGGGTCTAATTATAGTTTTGTATACTCTTATTTTTGTATTACGAGATATATCTTTGGCCTTAATTATTTTGCTCATGGCTCCAGCACACCTGTTGCTCTTGGTCAGTCTCAGGTTGATTTCAGTTTCTTCTTTACATGTCTGATCAATAAGAGTACCTAAGTACATATATTCATCCACCTTCTCGAATTCTACAACTGATCCATTCTCCACCTCCAATTTAAAGGATCCCCTGGTGCTTATTCCTTTTTTGCTCGAGATCTCCATGTACTTCGATTTATTAATATTAACTTTCAGTCCCATTTTAGAGCTTTCCCGAATCAGTCTTTTTGTTATATTTGATAGTTCTTTTCCATTTCTTGCAATGAGAACCACATCATCAGCGTATGCTAAGCATTGGTGCTCCTTGTATAAAATAGTACCGGACCTATTTATCCCACTAATCCTTACAATTTTTTCTAGAACTATATTGAATAGCAATGTAGATAACGGGTCTCCTTGGCGAACACCTTTTTTCACTTCGAATTCTTCTGAGACTGTACCGTTGCATCTCACAGCACAAATGGTTTGTCTAATTGTCATTTTTACCAATCTTATTATTTTTTCTGGCACTTGGAATTCTTTTAGTGTTTCTATTAACTTGTTTCTGTTTATTGTATCGTAGGCAGCTTTGTAATCAATAAAAAGTACTTGTGCTGAAATGTTGTATTCATAGCAATTGGTCAGGATTTGTTTTAGCATAAAAATTTGATCGGTTGTTGATCTTCCTTTCCGAAATCCTCCCTGGTATTCTCCTAGATTCTTCTCTATATATATTTCTAATCGTTTTTTAATTAGTATGGCGAGTACTTTATACATTACTTCTAATAAGGATATTCCTCTATAGTTTGTGCATTCAGTTCTATCTCCCTTTTTGTGTATAGGAATTATAATCGACTTATTCCATTCTTGAGGCATTTCTTCGGCATCCCATACTTCTAGTATTAGCTCACCAAGTTTGTTTATTAAGACCTCTCCTCCATATTTTATGTTCTCTGCCACAATGCCGCTCTCCCCGGGACTTTTTTGGTTTTTCATATCTTTTATTATTTCTTCAATTTCTTCTCTTGTGGGCTTTGGTATTTCTTCTATTACTATTTGAGGTCTAGGAACATAACAATTTTCTTCAGTAGTCACTTCGTCATTTAGTATCTCTTCGAAATATTCTTTCCATTTTTCACATATTTGGTCTTCATCCACTATCAGGTTTCCTTGCTTATCTTTTACATTCATCGTTCTTCCCTGGTACCCAGTTTTAATGTATTTTACTTCTTTATAAAAAAATTTTATTTCATTTTTCTTGTAATTTTCTTCAATGTGCTTAATTTTATTCTCCATATACTTTCGTTTCCGCTCCCTTAGGATTCTCTTTACTTTTTTTCGTTGTACGGCATACCTTTCTAGGTCGTCTTGTTTTTGCGAACGTAAACTTTTTAATCTCAAATCTGATCTTTTTTTTAACTCTGTTCTGCATTCGTCATTGAACCAGTGGTTTTTTCTAAATCTTTTTGCTCTTGGTATGTTCTTCGACGTAGCTTCCTTTATAGTGTTTGTCATTTTCAAGAACTTTTGTTGTATGTTACTCACAGTAGTACTATCTTGTTTAGCGTAGGTTTCTTGTATATCCTTTTGATAGTCCTGCTTTACCTCAAATTTTCGCAGTTTTTCAAAGTTAAATTTACGTTGCACTTTCTTTTTCCGTTTATGCCTTTTAATTATTGCTTCTCTCATATTAATTCTAACCAAAAAATGATCTGAGTCTACGTCAGCCCCTCTGCACGTTTTCACATTTGTTATTAAATTCGCAAACTTCTCTTGTATTAAGATGTGGTCTATTTGATTAGTTCCATTTGACCCCGGAATTTTCCACGTTCCTTTATATATATTTTTTCTCCTAAAATGGGTACTCATTATCTTCATCCTGTTTTCAATTGCGAATATGATTAATCTCTGTCCATTATCATTTGTATTCAAATGTTTACTTTCACCCCCTGTTATGTTTTTATATATATCTTCTCTTCCGACCTTTGCATTGGCGTCGCCTATAATAATTTTAGTGTCTTGTCTGGGCATTTCTTCACACAATGACTCTAATTCTTCATAGAATTCATCTTTCACTTCTTCTTCTTTTTCTTCTGTTGGAGCATGTATATTTATCAACGATATCATGTTATTTTTTCCTTTAATTCTAATTGCACACATTCTGTCAGATTTTACTACGAATCGTTTTACCTGCTCCACGTCTTCATGTACCAGAAAACCCACTCCAAAATTCCTATTATTGCCTCCACTTGTATAAAACGTGTATGGGCCAATCTTTTCGACGTTGTTTCCAGTTAAATGTGTTTCCTGTAGTGCTAAGATGTGTATTTTATATTTTTTTAGTTCTTCTATTAGGTTAATTAATGCTCCCTCCTCGTATACTCCTCGAACATTCCATGTCGCAATATTTAGGTACATATTCTTATTTTTTATTTTGCTATTTATGTTCAAACTCATTTTCCTGTTCATCGCTAGGGTTCGTTGGCATAATGGGCCATCTTTTCCTTTTTCCACTACTATATGCCGTTTTTTGGGTCCATATTTCTAGATTTTTCTCGTTTGAAAGTACCATTTCCGGCCCATACCCAATTTATACCATCCACTGTTAGTTTTCTGTACCCTATCTTTACATTTCTACCTTCAGCTCTTAATTCCTTGCTTTTATTTACGATTTCCTTCCTCATGTGTCTTTCTTTTTCGGTCATGTCATCGTTGATGAAGATCTTTTCTCCAGTAAGAAATCTGAGTTTGCTTTTTTCTTTCATTACCTTAATTTTTTCGCCATAATCCTTCATTTGTACCAGACATATATTGTTCTTTAACTTCATTGCAGATTCTATTTCGACATCCTCTTTTAGGTGCTTTTGTATAAAATCTTTTACGTTATTTTTTAAGAGTGTTTCATCTGTTGCGTTTATTGGTAGACCCGTAATTACTATGTTATTTCTTTTCATCTGTTTTTCAATTCTTTCTACTTTGTTTTCAACCTGGGTTAATTTGTTTTGTGTTTCTTCCAATTCTTGATTTATCTTTATATTTTTTTTTTCAGCGCTATCATCTCTTCTCTATATTCCTTATTTTCTTACTTTTACTTTTCATATAGTAGTATGACGTAATCTATAATTGATTTTAAATTTCTGGTAGTATGTGACCCGTTATATTTATATTTGTCGTTATGTTTGAAACATTCATTGGTTATTTTTAGTTGATCACTTCGATCACGATCGATGGCATACATTTCAAAAACAAACCATCAAACACAAATGAATACTAAAACTTTTAAACCAATCTTCCATTTTACATTAATATTTACCCAGCTTTCTTTGGTTTCAGGTTTCGGTAAATTTAACCTTTTCGTTCTCCTGGCTACAGGAGGGAGTCTGATGTGCGTCATCGTAGAGACCATGAGTGCCATGTTCATAACACCAGCCGCACAATGTGACTTAAACCTAAGCTTAGGAGATAAAGGACTTTTATACGCCATCAGTTTCTTCGGTGTTGTATCCGGATCACATTTGTGGGGATATTTAGCAGATACAAAGGGACGGAAAATAGTAACTATAATATCGCTGATTATAAGTTGCATCCTCAGTATTATTTGTAGTATTGTTTCAGAGGTGTGGTTATTCATATTGTTGCGATATTTCAATGGATTTTTGTAAGTATTTTAAGTTAATAATATGCTAATAACTATACAGAATTCTGGTTTTAGTATTGCAGGATCCTCTGCAATTATCTACGCTTACGCTGGAGAGTTTCACGACAACAGATACAGACCAAAAGTGGTATCATGGATAGCAACATTTGTTGCTTTTGGCAACATCTACTTACCCGGCATGGCCTGGGCCATCCTCCCCCAACAATGGTCTTTGGATCTACCAGTCCTTAACGTTCCCTTCCGACCATGGAGATTATTAATAATTATCTACGCTTTGCCAAGTTTGTTTTCTGTGGGACTCGTGTCTCTTCTTCCGGAAAGTCCTAAATATCTAATGACTAAAGGACGAAGCGAAGAAGCAATGGAAGTACTGCGAAAGATTTTTGTGATTAACAGTGGAAAAAGCCGTGATGAATATCCCGTAAAATCTATTTTATGGGTAAATGAAAATACTGTGCAGCATAAAGATAATGAGGGGATATTGAGTTCCATGTGGCACCAAACTGTACCATTGTTTCGGAGGAGTCACTTTTTGAAAACTGTCATGGTTTGCTATCTACAGTTCGCCATATTTTTGACGTAAGCATATTACTATTCTATTATCATATAATTCACGATAATAATCTATATATCGTTATTAATTTTACGATAGCTATTTAATTCTAATTTACAGGGTGAGTTATGAGAAACGTTAAAATTTCCATTAAAAATGTTGCTCCCGATGTTTAATAATTTACACGACGAGTTGTGAATTATTAGTGATAATCCAGTTCCTCATGGCTCGCCTTCACAAATTTTCTCAAAAAGTGCAGTATTGCTGCAATTCTACAAAGATGGTCTCCTAACACAGATTTAATTGAAATATCTACAAAGCAGTTGTGTTTTAAGTGATAGTATTCTGTAGGTTTATTTAGTGGAGCAATTTTTTGGGGGCACTACACATTTTTTTTTTGCAAGATTTTCATAAAATTTCATTATTTTAACATCAAATTTTATAAATTTTAGTTTTTATATAACAAATTAAAAATTTGGCTTTTTGTGAAATATATACTACACTTTGTTTTGTACAATATCGATTTAAATTTGTAATATATCAATCCATATTACATTACAAAAAAAAAAGAATAAAGGTCATCCCGTAATTACTCCCAAATTTTATTTGTCGCTATAATAATAATGTATACTATAACATGTATAATACGATATTATACTAATAATAATTAACCTTAGGGTTTATTTTATAATGAAAATTACAATGATTTGATAGAACTGTATATTCGTGTTTCTTTTACAAAAAAGCTAAACGTTAATTGACTAAATATAATGCGAATACTGTCTTTTTGTGTTCTATTGATATCAGTAAAACTAAAATATATACACAACGGTCAAATCACACACACTCAGGTCACTGGCAGATCACTGGTCCATCTAACAGGCCTCTCGAGAAGCCATATGCTGGGGTTTGAAAATCATATTACGGCTCGCCCTAGGGCGCGCCGTATAAGCAGAAGCTCGCTACGCGCTCGCGCAGCGTCAGGGGTTGATTTGTTACAACACCTCATTACAACAAGACTCCTCTTAGGTCACAATAAACCTCTTGGGTCGAGTGGAAGGATAGTTAAGCACTCACTCATATTGAACCAACCTAACCTATATTCCACATCACATTATCACTTACACTATTACCCTCGTCAGGATTTGCTTTCAATTTGCATTAAAATATATATAATATATAATAATAAATAATAATAAATTTGCATTTTTCTTATTTATAGGACCTCATTTGTTATGATGTGGTATCCACAGATATTAAACAGCATGAATGAACTAGGACAAACAGTACCCGAAAACGAAGTAACCATGTGTAAGGCGATTTTGTATGACGAATCTTATGACAATAATTCCACCGATATATTTGCAGAAAGAGTACTCAGTGTGGAATATAAAAAAACTAGAGCTTTATCAGTAAGTAGCTGTCGTTTTTATCTCTTATATTCTATACATATTTTTTTAGAGTCAGTTATGTTTGATTTTATATGAAATATCTTATATTCTATACATATTTTTTCAAGATTCAGTTATGTTTCATTTCGTTTCTGTTATCGTTTCTCTTCTTCGTCTAAATATCTCTAACTTCGGCCATGTTTCAAGCAGAGATAGATAGTCAAAGCAGATTTAGAAAATGTGCCTGAATCAAGATCATCTGAAATCAAGAACGTTCTCGTTTAAATCAAAACTAGAAAAACTGTTGACAAAAATTTGACTGACTCATTACATACAGCCTATGAACGCGAAGAACCCAACATATTTTTAAAAGATTTTACATGCTACTGAATGTTATGCTTTCTACAGAGAAGAACTACAGATATAATAAGAGGTTTCTTCTTCTTCCTCCTCTTTATTAGCAACTCTGCTTGTTCATTGGCGGATTCATACCTCTATGGAAGGTTGGCACTCCATCTTTTGCGCGGTCGTCCGATACTTCTTCTGCCGATTGGTGACTTATCTCTTGCTATTTTGACGACACGGGTCTCCTCCATTCTGCTTATGTGGTTATCCATTCTTTTTTTTACTTTTATTTATATTATTTTTATTATTTTATACAAATACCGAAATGCAAACAGGCCGTTTCGAATATGGCGAATGAAACAATACAAAGGGAATTTTGGCTCCCCAAAACCAAAACTCTCCGCCCCCATCCCATGACTTCTACCTAGCGAGCGATTGGTTGCGTTGGCCTCCGTTCAGCTCGCGGAGATAAGAATACGGTCGAGGTCAGAAGGCCCTTCCTGTCGTAAGAGGCGACTAATGGGTAGGAACTGAGAGGTGGAGAGCCGTCGCTTGAGGTGTCGGGTCTGTAGAAACGCTCTCGAGGCGCTTAGACGTCACGGTCACCGGTCTACACTCCTAGTATCCGAGACGAGACTCTCGTGGGACCACTCTACTCTCATTCCAAGAGAACCAGGCGAGGTTGAACGAGCTGGGCCCGTACACACCTCTTTTGGCTATACACCACCAATAGGGGCGTCGGTGTCTCGGCACGTACCCGCCTGGAGATTTAAGAGTGGTAGAGGAGAGATCCTCGGCAGCGACCTGTCTACGTGCGAGGTGGAAATTCTTCTACCTGCATCACCTGTCCGCCCGTGGGAGGGGATAACGGATGGATGAGATAATCGCAACACAGGTACTACGGGGGAGGTGGAGCCCCGCGATGCGTATGCAACGCGCCACCTTCATTTTGGTGTCGGACTCGTAGGGGCAGTGGAGGCGCTAATGGTCGTATGCCGAAAGGCCAGGTAGACCAGATCCTGCCAGTTTTTTGGCATCTGGCAGAGACATTTGGCAAATACCTACAACCACTTATTGTGCTATCTGTGAGATGCAATTCTTTCAGAGAAAGTGAATTACCCAAGGCAATTTAATTTTGTTTATTCTTGTTCGAAGAGATACTTAAGTGTTTTTTAGCGAAACTTTTGAGATGTTTATGAATGAATATTAATGAGAGAAAGAAGCGAGCTTATAGAGATGGACAAAAAAGAAAGTGTAGAAATTAAAGAAGTGAATAAAACCATCAGCAAATTAATAAAAGAGCAAAAAAATCACATTATATTAACCGAAAGCCTGTCAATATTTTTATTATTTTATTCTATAGTTTTGCCCTGTAGAACTATCTATTTGTTGTAGTTAGTTTTTCTAGCAGTTTTGAATTTAATATCTAACCTTTTTAGGCTTCTAAAAATTCCTCGATAGTCTTGATTTTTCAGTGAATCTAATAGTTCGTTTCCTTGGACACTCGTTCATGTTCGGCATCCATGGTAGAGACCTTTAGTCCAGTCGTCAGAGAGTTGACCTCTAAAAACCATACGAACAAGCTGAATTTTGCAGAGAATATTAATTTTGGGACCTCAAAAAAGATGCAAAAAAGTTTATCACCAAGATTCGTTTTAAAGGCAAAGAGTGCAGCTTTCGTATGCAGTTTTTTTATTTTGCCGAGAATAAACCAAGTTTTTATAAAGGTGTTAAATAGATTAACGTGGCGCGATATTTGCCATTTTTACAATTCTTGTAAGATCATCATTCTTATTTTATTTTAGTCCACAGTTTGCCATGACAATGTTAACGAAGAAGTATTCTTCGTATCTTTAATGATAGGATTTACATATGTAGTTTGCTATATATCAATAGGAACCGTGATCAACTTGGCAGGACCCAGAAAACTTCTAATAGGATTTATATCGATTACCACAGTAGCTGGAATATGTGCGCAGTTAATCAACAGTTACACATATGTACAAATCTCTCTAGGTGAGTAATAAAATTTATACAGTTTCTATATGTATATGGTGCTCGTAAATGGCACCTTTAGTTTATCCATGTTCTTCTTCCTATTTATAAAGAAGTCTGCTTGTTCATTGGTGGATTGATACTTCTATGAAAGGTTGTCACCCCATCGTTATATACTTTTTCATACTTTTTCTACCGATTGGTGATTTATCTCTTGCTATTTGGAATGGGGGAGACCACGCGGGTCTTCCCTATTCTGTTTATGTAGTTATTCCATCCGTTTTTTCTGTTTAGTGTCCATTCGTTCGTACCCTGTACGTTACATTTTCTTCTAATGTCTTCACTCCCTTTTTGATCTCTTAGCGTATTTCCTGTAATTCTTCTCAGTACTCTCATCTCTTTCGTTTCCTGTAGTTTTTGTATTGTGGCTGTGTCGGCTCTTGTTTTTGATGTCAATAGTGGTCTTACAATGGCTTTATAAATTATTGATTCCATCTCAGTGTTAATATACCGGTTTTGCCATATAGTGTTATTAAGGCTTTCTGTCTCCATAGCTGGACAGTGTAAATCGAAGGTATTTTATTCCCATTACATTTAATACTGATGTCATCGATTTCTATTTTACATCTGATTGGTTCTTTGCTGATTACTATTGTTTTAGTTTTCTGAGTTGAGATTGTCATATTAAATTATTTTGCTCTTATATTAAACCTGTACACTAATCTTTGAGATTATCTTCATCTTGGGCTATTAAGATTGCGTCGTCCGCGTATTATAACAGAGTATTTTTACTTCTTTATTTTCCATTCTACATATATCCTCTTTCTTTATTGACGCTTTTGATGATTTCCCATAGGATTTAATGTTTTTCCCTGTCTTATTCCGCTGCCTACGTCTGTAGGTTCTGTAAGTTGTTCATCAATTCGAACTTCCATTTTGTTGTTTTGGTAAATATCCACCTTTTAGTCTTTTATATTATAATGTATAAAAAAATATACATAGATAAGGGAATATTATATCCCTTTATCTATGTAATTTGTCGAAAAGCTAAAGATATATTATAAACATCGATATTTGGACCTAAACTTCCTTTTTTTCACTTCCATATATTTTGTCCTAAAAAACTAGCCAGAAACAAATCACCCGGTATAGATAATCTCACAGCTTAACTATATAAAGAAGGTGGCCATGATACGATTATGGCATTAAAGCAATTTATAAAAGACATATGGACACAGAAATCCCTCGCCAATGATTCGAATATTTTAATACTTTGCACCATACACAAAAAAGGAGATATCTTTGAATGCTGTAACCAAAGAGGAATTACGCTTCTAAATGCTACATATAAAATATTTTCTACAGTACTATGTCACCGTATGTCACCATATGTAGAACGGTTAGTAGGAAAATACCAGGCTGGTTTCAGAGGTGGTAAATCTACAATTCATCAGATTGCAACCCTGAAACAAATTTTGCAAAAAACACTGGAATATGGCATTGATACTCATCACATATTTATAGACTACAAATCAGCCTACGACTCTGTGAATAGAAGAGAAATGTTCAAAGCAATGAAAGAGCTAGAAATACCAAATCAGTTGGTAAATTTAACAAAACTAACTCGTGAAAAAGTTGAATAAAGAGTACGAATTCAGGGGAACTGTCTGAACCTTTTAAAACAAAAGAGAGACCTTCTCTCCTGTATACTATTCAATCTGGCTCTGAAAAAAGTAATACGTATGTCACAAATCACAGCCACTGGTTCAGTATATAATAAATCAGTGCAAATCCTGGCCTATGCTGATGATATCAATATTGTTGGGAGAACGGAAAACGCTGTACGAGAGGCGTATGTAGCATTAAAAGAATCAGTTACAAAAATGGGTTTAATAGTAAACACCAACAAAACGAAGTATATTAAAATAAGCACGCAATCACAAATCCTACGACCACTCGTTATAAAAAATGACGGCATTAAAGCAGTGAACGAATTTGTATACTTTGGAGCGCTCCTTAACACTGAAAATAATACTACCGCAGAATTTTCACGGCCAACAGATGCTATTTTGGATTCAATCTCCTCCTTAAATCCACAATTATATCGAGAAATACAAAAATAAAACTCTACAAAACAATAATACGCCCAGTTATAACATATGGTTCAGAGACCTGGACTCTAACAAAAAAAAATGAAAACATTTTAGGATGTTTCGAAAGAAAAGTACTAAGGCGAATCTATGGAGCAGTGAATGACAATGGAGGGTGGAGAAGACGTTACAACTTTATAGAATATACCACGAACCTGATATCGTAAAACATATTAAGATATGACGTCTGAGGTGGATAGGACATGTAATGCGGATGGAACAAAATGACCCAGCTAGAAAAACGCTCCTTGATAGATCCATTGGTCAGAAAAGAAGAGGAAGGCCCAGAACAAGGATCCTTGATAACATCGATGAAGACATGAGAAATATGGGAATACGTGCTTGGCGGAGAAAGGCGATTGATAGGGATGACTGGAGAGAAATGCTTGAGGAGGCTAGCACCCACGCAGTGTTGTAAATCCAGAATAATAATATTTTGTCCTACAGTATGCCTAGTAGTTTTTTGTTTGAATCTATCTTTACCTCATAATGTCTTGTAATTCTTCTTCTTACGGTATCATCTTCCATTGAAGATTAGCAACAATATTAGCTAATAAGTCTAACAGGTTTTACTACAGGTCTTATATTTCCTATTTTCTCTTTTTTCCATTTAGAACCTAACTTTCCGTAAAACTACCAAATGATAATAAAACAAGATAATACACTGAATTTATTCTATTTTATTTTCTATTCTTTGGTATGTACGACAGCTTCCCAAATACAATCCACTTTCACTTAACTTTAGTAATTTGCACCAACAGGTAATTTGTAAATTATTTTGATGTAATTAGTATTTTAGAAAGTAGCTATTGAGGTATTAATTTTAAATTTTTGTAGGTATTTTCCTAATGGCAGCTACTGGCGTGGGTATAGTAAACGCAATAGTTGTGGACCTCTATCCAACAGAAATTCGAGGAATGGCCCTGGCAGTTTCTCTGATGTTTGGAAGATTTGGTGCCATGACAGGCTCAAATATTGCAGGCTATATTTTCTTCAATTTATGTGATTATACGTTTTACATTATCACAGCTCTTCATATAGGTACGTATAAAAATAACAAAATTACCCAAAATTTATTCTATAAAGAATCTACTGATATGTTCAACATCTGAATTCTTTTTCTGAAACGGTGCTTAGCAGTAATTATCAAACTTTCTCGTATTCAACTGGGTGATTGTTTATGGACACCCTAGACCATCAGTGAACACGTATTGTTCTTCATTCTAGGGATTAGGTATTTGTTACATGTACTGCCATCAAATTTCATTCCATCTTTTTAAGGGACACCTTACATTTCTATTTTCTTTAGGTTTATAAATTAGTTTTTTTTTATTTACAAAAAACCCGCTTTAACCTAATAAGGTTATAAGTGGAACGGTAACAGTTAATTACACTTTACCAAGTAAATTAAATTCTTTTAGAAACAAAAGTAGGTTCTCGATAGTGTTTTGTGAATTTAAGATGTCTTTAAGACATCTCAACGATTGAGCTTTTCGCACTTTTCTACTTGCACATGTTTTAATACAAGGGGTGAACCGCACTCATCACAAAATGGGGGTTCTTCTTTTTTAAACAAATGTTCATGAGAAAACTGGGTATGTCCATGTCGTAAACGGGAATTAATTATTTGCTTTCGTCTAGATACCTCGGGTGGTTGCCACGGTCAAATCTTATTTTTATCTCCTGAAGCTTTGAT
Organism: Diabrotica undecimpunctata; assembly: GCF_040954645.1. Taxonomy (NCBI): domain Eukaryota; kingdom Metazoa; phylum Arthropoda; class Insecta; order Coleoptera; family Chrysomelidae; genus Diabrotica; species Diabrotica undecimpunctata. The sequence goes on along the minus strand of NC_092803.1, from coordinate 49,344,822 downwards.
GTTGTGGATTTCCATGTATTGTTCCAGTTCTAGAATAGGTGCTTTAGAAAGTAACCGTTTAGATCCATACTTACAGATGAGTGACATGTGAATACTGTTATCGTTTATGGCTTCTTTGGCATTTCTGTCTGCTGCTTTATTACAGTATGCAATTTATTTGGTCCTTGCTTTATTAGTAAAAGAAAAGGTAACGAGATAATCTCTCTTCTGATGCCAACCATAATGTAGCTTCACCTTTTTTAAAAAAATTTAAACTGTTTGTCCTTGTATAGTGTAGTATAATGTACAACTTTATGTTTATGACATTCTCAACAGTTTGTTGGATAGGTCGAAATTGACGAAATGCCCCTGAAGATGCTCTAGGAAGCAAAAGTACTTTGGCAAGATATAAACTTCATTTAATCAAAGTTCGTTTTTAAACCGTTGTGTGAATTGATCACACACGTATTGCAGACTTGCACTATTACGTCAGCCGATTCCGTATGAGCGAAAATAATGCTCCACAAGAAACACTTTCTCCTCTGTACTTAACACCATTTTTAACAATTAGGTCTTAATAATTAATTGTTTAAGGCTGTTTTAGCAGTTTAAGCACACTGCGATTTGAAATGGGCGTATCACTTACTTTTCTACACTGCTTACGCCAGACCATCTTTACTCAGTGCGGCCGGCCGACGGGTAGTTTAATGACAACAAATACATTATTCTCCATTCAAATTAGTTTTAACACGAACTAACTGACCGTACGTTCATGAGATTTGACGTCACGAAGGCGATAACGATGAAACTAAGCACCAATGATGAGTAACACGTTTCACTATTAGGTTTTAGTATTTTTTAGCAATTTTCTTCAAAGTTGGAACAAGCTTTTCTCGATTAGTACTGGACACAGAAAGGTGAAACAAAAATCAACGATTACAGAAAAAAAAAACTCTTTCAAGTGATGAGCGTAAACAGTTTGGTTATAATAGAACGTTAAACAGTATAATCCAATTTTTCAAGAGAATTTTCAAAAAAATAAAAAAAGTAAAACTATCACTTTAAAGGCAACATAATTTCGAATAACGTGTCAAAATTTCGAGACATTTTGTCGGTAAATAACAGAGAAAACACTGTCTCTAGGTTTTGGTGCACCGATAAAACAGCCTTAAGGATTACTTGACAAGTCTATACTAGTTAATTTGAATATGACAGCGCGCACAAAGAGACATCTATGTTTCAGTACTGTTTATTTTGGGCAATACTGTAGTTGTAAACTTTCTTTTTTGCTTTTATAGAAAAAAAAATATGGGACGGAATTTGATAGTACATTTTTGGTAATACTTTTTTAAAAGAATTTATTACTTTTTTTAATAATTTTTGATATTAAAGAACAAAAAGTTGAATTAAAAAAAAACACCAACATTCGTAATTACGACCGATTGCGCCGGAATTAGATTCGCAACTGAAATTGTGCCTATCTAATACCAGCTTAATCTATCTGTTTGTAGATTCTACTTTGTTTTGGCCCAAAAACTACCATTTCTAATGAACAAACTACTGCATGTAGATGAAAAAATATTGTCTGTAATATTTTACAAGCAAATATTTAAACCAATAAATTTCTCAATGCTTACCTGAAACACTCAGGATTGATGACCGCTCTCGAACTGATTGCGTTGTTTGATCGTTTAAATCGAACTGAGTAAAACAAAAGCTAGAACATGTCACCCCACCATTTATACATAAAAAATGGCCTTATAAATTTCTCGTTAAGATACACACGCGCTGTAGTATTTAGTTTAACCAACTTAGACGTATTTACAAAAGAATTTCAATTTTTTTAATAAGCCGGATTTACACCACGAATTTGTATAGGCCGTTAATAGGTAGTTTTATCTTATTAGAAGAATCACTGCATACTACATAAAAATTTGTGAGAAGATTCGTTTGTAAAAAAACATTACTGATGATCCAACATTAAAATATACGCGGTACGACTGATTATTACTTACGCAATAAAGCCAATGGCACAAAATTTATCTAGCTATATTACCAACACAAATAAGATCAAAAGTTGTAACGAAAATAACAAATCATAAATAAGAAGTAAAGTTAATACCCAGTAAAAAAATAGAAGGGAAGGCTGTAGAAGAAGACAACAGAGAGTGAGTGGTGCCATAGCTGAAGAGAAAAAATTGTAACGGAGAATATACAAACGAAAAAGCCGAAAAACAAAGATGAACTGGAAAAAAACATTTTTCCCATCTTAAAACTATACTCAGTTATGAACTGAAAAAAAGTTTGCGAAAATATAGTCAACACTAGTTTTTAAAATTTCTATTCTAAATACTGTTTATTTATTATTTGTTTTTTGTTTCAGTGGTAATTATTGTCATCATACTCTTGCCATCACAAAAACCCATAGGTCAAGTTAAAGGACCAATCTAATGAATACCATCTGTTTTTAATAGTTTTAATAAATTATTACTTTGTTATATAATTTAAGTCTAATTTTATTGTTTTTAATAAAGTTTTTAATTTGTATAAAATTTTAGTTTTTTATTTTCCTGTACCTATTATTATTCTCTTTGCTTTTATACCTAGGAAGTGTCGGCTTCTCTAATAACATTTCTCTATAAATTTCTATTATTATTAAATTAGGGATAAAAAAGGGATTAATAATATTCATTATTATTCATATAATTGGTGTCACACCTAGACTTCCTCTAATTTATCAATACTGGATTCAAATAAATTATTCAGTATATGCCTTGGTGGAATGGCCAACTCAAAAGCACAATGTTTTAAGAGATTATTTGAGTGGCTCAGAGGCAAAGGTGCCTAAGTCCAAAAATTTCTTTTACTGGATTAGGCTTAATAGTTAAGTGCGTATAATTTCTGGAAAAATCGTGTGCAGAATCAGCCTAAACTTAATTTTTGTTGGTATGGTTTCCCCATCTATAAACTGGTTTTCGCACTAACAAAATGTCATAAGCTTGCGGTAAAGCTGACTAACCAACAAAAACATGGCGGATGTAAAAATAAGAAGTGATGCATCGGAGCATCTCGGATCCGATTTCAGCGATACAGATAGCGATTATAATCCCAGTTCTTCAAATATCGAGTCTTCAGGTAAGACAGTCACAATATTATTAATATTTAAATATAAAACAAGCAAGATAATCCTTAAATACCCATTTATAAACAAATGTGGCTTAGGCTGTTTTGCCGCAAACTTATTTCTAATATATTTTTTATTGTTCTAGAGAAGAATAATGATGGTTTGAGTGAAAAAAAAACTCAATAAATGGGTTGTCAAACACTAAAAATCAAGACGATGAACCAGAAGGCAAATCGCACCAATATTCCAGCAAGAGGGTAAGAAATCTTGAGAATCATGCAAGGTATAAAAGGGAGATAGCCAGGGAGAAAGGAGAAGAATATGTCATGGAAGAAGGAAAACGAAAAAATGCTAAAGAACTCGTAGTTGGACCATATTCGTGCAAAATGAAGTATCATATGAAAATTTCTAATGAACGAAAACAAAGCATCTGTAAAAATTACTATTCGCTTAACTGGTCAATGAAAAATGCTTTTATTCAAAGTCAAATAAAAGTAGAAACAAAAAGAGAACTTATACCCAAAATTAAAATTCACGTAGGTCTAAAACTCGTATATATACTTTACCGGATGAAAATGGTTGTGACCAATTGGTATATGTAAGAACTGTTTTAAAGACACAGTTTCCATTACAGATGGAAAAATTTCACTAGCTTTAGCACGAAAACAAGAACATGGGACACCTCTTCAAAATGCAAGGGGTAGACATCCACCTCTTAATAAAACCAATATTGAAGACGAGCTGTATTTATGTGGCCTCATTGAACTTTTCCCAGCATACGAATCCCATTACTCCCGAAGAGATAACATAAAAAGGAAATATCTTTCACCAACTTTGAACATGTCGATCATGTATCGAGAGTATGAAAAAAAATGCACAGAAGACTTAAGAAAACCCCTCTCGCTGTTTATGTTTCGCAAAATTTTTAACACCAAGTATAATTTACATTTTCATGCACCACATAAGATACTTGTCAAAAGTGTGACAGTCTTAATACTGAAATAAAATCACCTGATACTTCAGAACAGCGTAAACAGGATACAAAAGTTAAATTGGAATTACACCAAAGAAAAGCAGAAGCAGTTAAAGAAAACAAAAAGCAAAATATAATTAAAGCAAAAGAATCACAGCAAAAAATATCAGTTTTAGTCTTTGATCTTCAGAAAACGCTTCCTACTCCTGAGTTAAGTACAGGTGTAGCTTATTATAAGAGACAAGTGTAGACATATATAATTTGGGCATCCATAATGAAGTCACAGAAACAGGACACATGTATGTCGGGTCTGAAAATGTTGCATCCCGAGGAGCTCAAGGGATAGCTTCATGCTTAATAAACCATCATTTGTTTTTGTTTTGGACAATTTACTTGTTTTAGTTTTCTTTATGGCAATTGTGCCTAAACATAGCTTAACACACAAGTTTCTCTAGAAATAAATTTTGTTGTAACAGCAAATGTGCTTATACTTTTTGAACACAGAATTAGAATAATAAACCTTAGGTGAGATTTTTCCTTAAATGTTGTTTTAAGACATTAGCTTTTCCTTAAAAAAAAATAAAGTGTTGATATTGATGGTGCTGATGAAATAAAATGATTTATCACAAAACTCCACTTTGTGGCTTAGTCACCTTTGCCTCTCGAGCCACTCATTTGACACTTTATCAAACCTGACCTATCACCAGCAAGCAAATATCAGAATTATCCTAGCCAAATCATTTGAAATTTTCCATGGGGTTAGACAGGGATGCACCTTATCACCACCCTTGTTATTCTGTACTCCGAGCATATTCTCAAAGAGGCACTTGCCAGAGTTGATATCGTTATCACAGTCAACATAATTAAGACAAGTGATCTGAAATAGGCGGATGACACAGGTGTTGAACTACAGTTATTAACTGACAATGTTAGGTACTGGAGAATGCTTAAAATGTAATACTAACTACTTAACTAAATATATGAAAGTCAGGAAAACAGCGATAGATGACTACTTAATTACAGTGCTGAAATACAAAAACCGAGAACATCACTTATCTAGTCTCAAATATAAATGATAATTGAATATGAGCAGAGATAAAAATCCGCATTAAAAACGCCAGGACAGTGTTCTTCCGAATGAACAAAGTATTATGTAGACGGAGTATTAACAATAACCTGAAAATAAGACTAGTCAAATGTTACATCTTCTCGGCATTATTGCATGGAATTGAAAGCTGGACGCTCACTACATCGCTATTAAATAAACTTACAAGCTTTCGAAATGTGGGTGCATCGAAGGCTGCTGTAGCATGTATTAGCTGAATTGACAGAGTGACAAATGAAGAGGTATTATAACATTTCAAAAACAACCCGAATTGGTGAAAATCATAAAAATATGAAAATTAGTACTTAACCCATGTGAGAAAATATGCACATTAAACCATAATTGACATCTTTGTTTTCTTGATCTTATATACATACTCTTTTTTTGATAATCCTTTTTATCTTCCTCACTTACTGGTAAAAAGTTTAATTTTTCTATGTTTCAGAACTGTTTTTCAATATTATGGATTTTCCTTTCGATGTACTGTCTTTTTAGCACTTTGCATCTTTTCTTAAACTCCCTTTGTTTTTCATTTGCACTTCTGTTTGTTTGGTTTCATTATGATTGGATAACACTGCTTAGAATTTTGCTCTTGCTATATATCTATATCCTCATTGAACCACATCTTAACTTCTTTTCATCATTTCCAGTTTGTTTTTACTCATGGTTTCAATTCGCCTTTTTGAAATTTCAATTGTACATAAATATTTTCATGCAACTTCTTATCCTAGAAATCCTAGTAGCGTATTAAAGGAAACAGAGTTTATTCTAAATAAAAAATTATTTTTATAATAATTTCATTAAAATATTAATGTTTCAAATAAAAGATCTTTATTAAAAACTGCAGACATAAATCCATTATGTTCTTGATATATTACATATTTGTTGAACCAACAGCACAATAATATCAAATCTACTCACATTGAAATTGCACATTTCTTTTTAAAACTTTTCTGCATTACACTTTCCATGTATTGTTGTTATGTCTTCATCTAGATGATTCACCCTCTTCTTGTAGGACTTCCTCTGCATCCATAGTGTAGTCATTTAGTGCCATGATTTCCTGCCATTATATATTTTATATGAAACATACTGTTAGTACATTTCACTTTGATTTGGATATGAGGAACATTTCTGCAAAATAGATCTCCAAATGTCTGAAAGTTAGAAGTATTGCATTCAATATGTATTGAGTTTGAAAAAGATTCAAACTTCTGAAGTCATGTTGTTAATATGATTAGAACTCTAGTACATTTCTATAACACAGCATTAAAACAGCAATCAATAGAATGGAGATACTCTGATTATTCCTATGCCTAAGAAATTATGTATTCAAAAATCTTCTACAAAAGTGCTTCAGTGCTTTTTGGGACTGTGAAGGAGTAATAATATTTGATTATTTGGATAACTGTAGAGCAATAACTGGAATGTGCACAAATCACCTGTATTTCAAATTGTGCTTCTGTAAGTATACAACAGGCATTGAATTTTTCAAAAAGTGTTTCATAGGATGAGATGGTAAAACGGAGTATCTAAGAAAGATATAGATGGTGATTGTATCAGGTAATTTTGAAGACTTCTAGCACTAAGTTGTGGAATACTTCATACATACCCAGAACAATTTTTATATGTAAATGAATTTTATTGTTTAGCAATGAATTTATTAAATTATCTGCTATATTAGCTGTGGCCAGGAAAATTGTTTGGCAAAGTTATCCCATAATAAAACAACAAATAAAAACGACTGTCATATTTATTGTTAAACATTAATAATCACGTTTTGAATAACTTAAACCTCTTGAAATATTTCTGAATTTCCTCCTTAGGATAAGGTTTAACAACTAAACATGTGGGTATATTCTCGGGTTGTTCTATCCACAACTTGTGCTTAACACTATTTTCTTCCAATTTCTCTTTAAGATTAACTAAACTTTTTTCATCTGGAGCTTCCAAAACAACTTTGTGCATATTATCTAAGTCTTTAAGATATCGTTGAGTGAATTCATCTTCGTAAAAGAGATGTGTAACAGCTGTAACAGCATGACAAGCTTGTGCTATCACTGCTCCGGCAGGCCATTCTAGAGCTTTGAGGAGATCCCCACGTACTATAACGTACTGTACAATATTCGCAGCACTCATTGAAATTTTCTTAAAATTCAATTGTAACTCTAGAACTAATCATAACACACAGTATAACTTTGGTATAACATGTCTTACAAAATACTTTGATGGTGACATTGGTGACAAACAAGAAAATAAAAACAGAGTCCACTTCCACTTCCTCTAATTCCACTACTTCCACTATCGGGTCTTCAGCACTATCCAACGTGATCCAACTATCCCCTTATTCCCCTTGCATAACCTAAATTGACAAATGAAAGAATTTTAAAAATCTAACAGAAGAAGAAAATGACTCATAAACTGAATCTCTCTTCGTGTGGTAGATTTTCAGACTTTTGACAAACGAAAATTTTGGACAATTTATTTTGTTAATTTCAATCATACTGCAGTTTTAAAAAGAAACAAAAATGGTAGGTACATATTAGTTACTCTATGTTTTGTATAAAAATATCAATGGTATTACTTTAAACGATAATTTAATAGTAAACAATAATTGTATCTAGTCAGGTGTTGCACCGGCTATGCACGTGCTTTTTTCCACAAAATCTAAGATTTAATAATAAAATGCTTCTGTAGGTATCCCTAAATCCCGTAAGAATTCTCAAGCAAGAAGCCGAAGAAGAAAGGGCAGAGATTGCCCGACTGAGTAGTTTTGTGGGTGCTATAGCTATAGGAGATTTGGTTAGGAGCACCTTGGGACCAAAAGGAATGGATAAAATTTTAGTATCCAGTGGTAGATCTGCAGGATCAGTTGAAGTTACTAATGATGGAGCAACTATTCTAAAATCGGTGGGTGTTGATAATCCTGCTGCTAAAATTTTGGTAGATATGTCAAAAGTCCAGGATGATGAAGTAGGAGATGGCACAACATCAGTGACAGTATTAGGTAATTAATTAAATAGTTACATGAATAAGTTAATAGGGTATAGTTATTTTGAAAATTATTTTACTTTAGTAACATTCAGTTGCACTTCTATTTGTTATTAAATATTCACAATCTTAGAATTCTTTCATTGAACTAATTGAATTCATTACAACTATGATGTATGAGACTTGTCTACGGCTCTGATTTGTTTGCTTATAATATATAATATTTTGATAAATTTTGTAAAGGCTCTAATAAAAAATGGAAATAGCTTACTACTTCTCTTTTAAAATTAGTGATGTTCATACCTTTGTTTTCCAATGTTACACAACGACTAGAATATAATACATTTTTACTACTTTATCATATTATTCTAATATATTGTTTGTTGTTTGTAGCATCTGAACTACTTAAAGAAGCAGAAAAACTTGTAGAACAGAAAATCCACCCACAAACAATCATTGCAGGTTGGAGAAAAGCAGTAGATATTGCCAGAAAAGCTCTTCTAGACACTGCCAAAGACAACAGCTCTGATTTAGAAAAGTTCAGAGAAGATCTGATGAACATTGCCAGAACTACACTCAGCTCAAAGATTCTGTCACAACATAAAGAACATTTTGCCAAACTGGCAGTAGATGCTGTGTTAAGATTGAAAGGTTCAGGTGATTTACAGTCTATCCAGCTAATTAAGAAAACTGGTGGTACCTTGGAAGAATCCTTTTTGGATGAAGGTTTCTTATTGGACAAAAAACCTGGTGTACATCAACCAAAGAGAGTAGAAAATGCAAAAATCCTGATAGCCAACACTCCTATGGACACAGATAAAATCAAAGTATTTGGTTCTCACATTAAGGTAGATTCAATGGCTAAAATTGCAGAGCTGGAATCTGCAGAAAAGGAAAAAATGAAAGACAAAGTCAACAAAATTCTTAAACATAATGCTAATGTATTTATTAATAGACAGTTGATTTACAATTATCCTGAACAACTATTTGCTGATGCAGGAGTTATGGCTATTGAACATGCAGATTTTGATGGAATTGAAAGGCTAGCACTTGTCACAGGTGGGTCACTTTATATAGATAATTTATGTGATTTTTTTCAGTGTCAGGCAAATATGCAGGCTGAAAATTAAGATATATGCTAATATATATATATATATATATATATATATATATATATATATATATATATCTGTATGCCGGAGGTAAAGGGCACTATGTCCATTTTTGTCAATATTGAGATTAAACTGCAGTTATAATGAACTTTTAATTCTCCACACAGAGGTATAAAGCACTATGTCCTACGTTATAAAATAACGAAGATAAGCACTTTAAAAAAAGTATCATGTCACATTTTATTTAGAGGCAGAGGGCACCATGTGGACATGAAACCCTATACCTCTGTGTACATTGCAGTATCATCAGCTTTGATTACAAAGCACTTCTAAGATCAGTTTTTATAAGAGAAAATTGTGGACATTTAATTTTACGATTTATGATTCCTTCGACTCTTCAGTACACTACATGATGTGGGATGAAAGTAAAGCAGCTCGTGACAGAAAACAAATGGCTTCGTATTTATTAAAATGGCCAAACTGTTATGATCAAAATAAAAATACGTTTATTGTAATGGCATATTTCTGGATTTTGAAGACCTTCCCACAAATTCCCGCAAATAGATCACAAGTTTTTGTTAAAGGGCCATACTCATATGGAAGCAGGCACTGTATATGGTCACATTGAAAGGAAAAGAAAAGAGTGCCAAACATTACAATACTGACTCCTTGGGATTGGCAACAACTACTAAATACACTGTACACAATATGAAATGTGAGGACTTCAAGCAATTCAACTCATTATCTGTCGGAAAAGAAGCTCCTTTTGTCTTAAGAAAACTTGACACTGAAAAACAACGTGTATTAATGTCTGCCTGTGTTCATCTTCAAGTTCGTCGAGAGGCTATAGTAAAGCTATTTTTTAAAACTTCTTTTGATGATAATAATTTCAAACAACTTGATATGATACGATTTCGAAAAAGTGAAAAAATTACATGGCCAGAAGTTCTACTGCCTATCACTAATGACTTATTACCGATTTCTCGCCAAAAGTTCGATGACTTGATATCACTGCTACCATATTTACCATCTGTATGTCATAAATTTTATAAAAAATTACCTACATCTAACAACGCTAGTGATTACCCAGAAGATGATGAAGAAGAAGTTTTTGATGCATGAGGGATATATATTATGTTTCTTTTAGTATTCTAACAGTATCCCGGTCGTTAAATGTAAACAAATATTAAGTTTTACACTTTACCCTGTAATGTTTGTCATGAAGGAGAAACAAATTAAAGTTTAACCTTGTATAATGCATTTTAGTATACATCTAGTACAATGACCCAAAAGATCTTGAAGAGGTAAACAGCACTATGTCCACTACATTGTGTTTTAATTTTTTTTTATTAAAAATAAATCAAGTTTATTATCACAATATGTGTTTTAAATAATACAATTTTGAAAGATAATAATCTGAAGAATAAATTAGACAAGGGTTTGTGACATAATGTGTATTAACATACATCCTGTGAATAAACAAACACAAAAATAAACTTAAAACGCTTCTCCTGTAAAATTACAAATTTGTGACATAGTGCCCTTTACCTCCGGCATACAGATATATATATATATATATATATATATACTGCCCTATTAAGAAAGAACCCCTTATCTCCACTATAGCGAGTTTTGAGAAAAATGCGATTAAAGATTTTTGTTTAATCTCTTGTGCTTTTGGTACAATAATAACACAAAATCATTTAGGGTAGAGTGTGTAGCATCGTAGTTAACTTTTTTCAAAAAAAAAAATTGCAAATTTACCACATGGTCATTAGTTATGTGACATATGGGCTAACAAAGCAAAGAATTATGTCAAGTTTACTTAGCTAATACCACATATTATCCAAATTTGTCTTAAGCTTGGTTTTAACTATGTAAGTATTATAAAATCTATATAACTGCCTCGAAAGGCAAAACATTTAAATATTCTAATAATATTTTTTAGGAACATTTGTTGAATAAAACATAAGTATTTACGAAAAACGTTTATTTAAAAATACAAAATGAAAATTATTATTAATTGTAAGTTGGCAATTCTTCCCAAAATTGATGATGGTTCGCTGGTATAATTTGACCCAAGTTTTTAAATATTTGTTTTTTCTCTTCTTAGCAATCCCAGAAGGTTTCGTCACAGGTGTGGGGTCCTTTATCCCAGATTTTAACACTCTGGGCTGCAAAAAGTCCATCTCTATCAACTCCTCGCTATCATCAATCTTAACCTGTAAAATCTTGCTATCTCTCTTCACGATTACTTTAACAATTTGTGATAGGTAAATATGTGACCCTGTTTTCTTTAATTTTGACTGTTATGATAACTCTTTCCAGATAAGAAAATCGGAAACTCCCATTTCTTTCACCACCACACGATTCAAATTACACGTTTTAACAGCCTCGACGAAATCATGATAATCATAAACTTTTTCTTAGAAAAAACTCGCATATCGTTTTATCCTACGTTAAAAACCTGTATCTGCTGAGCATATACCAGGTTTTTACTACGAAGCGGCAAATGCTAGGTTTATACTAAGCATAATAGTCATTTTTGGCATTTACGAAAAACTATTTTCTTTCATAAAATATTTAGAAATGTAAAATATGGGTTTTTCTCTATGTGAATATGTTATATAAATCATAATTATTCATATGGTGCAAATATCTCAATTTTTCAAATTTTGGAGATACGGGGTTCTTTCTTAGTAGGGCAGTATATATATATATATATATATATATATATATATATATATATATATATATATATATATATATATATATATATATATATATATGTGTGTGTGTGTCAAATATGCCTGTATACTTATACATTTATTTAAACAAAATATGCATGTCATAAACCACTTAAATATATTAATTTTGTAAAATAGTACTTGTTATTATAAAATAAAAAAAAATTGTAAGCAATTACTTTAATTAGATAAATATATATACATGGTTATTTATTAAAAAATAAACAATATGTGATGTTTTTCAAAATTTTCTAACAAAAAGTTATGTTGCCTATCTTTATACAGATGTTTATATATAGAAAAGCTCTGTTCTACATCCACTGAAGTTCTTGAGAGCATATTTAAAATTATTTGCAACTTCAGCCTCTACATTTAGTGTTTCATCATTTAACACTCCACTTAAAATATTTGCAACCTTAGATAGAAATATGAAACCAGTATTTCTATTCATGACTGAATTAAATTTTTTTAAAATATCTTCACCAATTTGACCTGTAAAAATTTTTCAAGATAGTTCAAACTTTTTTATTGGTTTTACTGCTTCAATTAAAGATAAACTTGTATCCTGTAGCTAAAGGATACAACTTGACACAAAATCAATGTGTAAGTGATAGGAAGAATCGTCAGCTAATTTCATTACCGCTGGCCTCAATTGTGCAAAATTTTCTGCATACAAAATTGCAGCCTCTAACCAAGATCCCCATCTAGTAACAATAGGTTTTAGTGGAAGAGGGAGATTCAGCAAATGTTCTCTATCAAACTGAGTTCTTATAGGTGCCTTATGAAATATTTTTTTCATATTTGAAATTAAATTATTAACAAGAGGAAATTTATTTCTAATTTCTTATGTGAACTTATTTAAATCATGATCTAATCAAGTTTTGTGTACTAAATGTGGATAAACATTTTTTCAAATTGTTTCCTATGTTAACCATGTCAGGTGTCACATCTGAAAGAAAGTTAAAAATTATTCTTTGGAAACAGCTAAAGGAAGAAAACATTTTGCTAAACTGTCTTGCAAAAATCTTGAAACTGTTAATGCATTGGTTTTATCCAACTGCTTGGAAGCAATTAAATGAGAATTTATAAGCTGGCTCATTTTTAAGGGCTCTGATTAATACAATTTACTATTTTTGTTGGGGATAAATCACAATTCTGCTTAAAAATTAAGTTTATTTGATGTTTCGATTTGTGGCACTGAAACATCAAATAAACTTAATTTTAAAGCAAAATTGTGGCTCATTCGCAACAAAAATAGTAATTTGCATTAAGATGCCACAAGAAAATAGCTTCAGAACAATACTCCGATTAACAAATGTGAGATGTAACGGCCACAAGAATCAATTGTTTCATCCACACATACATAAAAATAATTGTCTCCTATATCTAATTTTATTTTACTCAGTACCACAGAATATACAGAATCGACCTCATTTCTTCTTAAGCTTCTTTTATTTGGAATATTTCATTTGGAGTATTTTTCAAGAAACATGTGCAAATTTTCATTTCATAATTTGGACAAAGGTATATTTGAGCTTAACAATGCTTCACACAAATCATTGGTTAAATATCTTTTGCTCACTTGATTTCATATTAGTTGACTCTAAACAACTAGATCTTGCTTTTTCTCTCCTGATTCTAATTTATTTTTTGCCAGTGATTAAAGCAGCCTTGCAATGCTGAAATATTTGGATTTTTTCCCATGGTATCTGCGAAAAAAAATTCCTTCAGTATGTTAACTAAATAATTTTTAGACTGTGGGGTATTTAAAGCATTTTAATGTGTAACAAAATAACCTAGCAATGGAAAATGTATATTTTATGGTTTTCTGATTATTTTAACGAAATTTAAAATAATATAGATTTACTTGTCAGTTGTAATGGTATTTACTAACAATTTTACTGCATGCTGAGCAAAATACTTTTCATTGTATAAAACATCAAATACCTTTCACACAATACACATGATAAAACTTTTTAACAGTTTGTACACTCCCAAAAGTAACTGCTCAAATTCCAAATGTAAACTACATTGAATTTTCCTTACCTAAGTTAATAAAACCTATTTTGGACTGAGTAGACATATGAGAAGCAGAAACTTAAGCCAAAAAAACAAAAATAACCATATACAAAACCCTTATACAACCAGTGTTGACATATGGATCGGAGACATGGACCATTTCCAAGGCAGATGAAAACCTCCTGCTTATATTTGAATGAAGGATCCTGAGAAGAATATTCGTTGGCATCTGTGGAAATGGTGTTTGGAGAAGTAGGTACAACTACGAGATATATCACAGATATAAACATATATTTGGTGGTAAAGACATAGTATCTCTTATAAAAATAGGAAGACTAAGATGGGCAGGACATCTGGCAAGATCACAGCAGAACAACCCTCCTAGAAGAATCTTTGTCACAACCTGTGGGAAGTAGGGGTAGGTCAAAACTCAGATGGAGGGATGGTGTAGATGAGGATGGTAGAAAAGTAGGCGCAGCAAACTGGCAACAGTTGGCAATGGATAGAACTGACTGGCGTAATAGAATAGACCCCAATAGGCTAGTTCTTGAGAATTTTTACTTTCTATTTTCCGGTACCTATTTAGGAATTATTAATGGATTAAGATAAGAATAATATTAAGTATTTTCGAAATATCAGGTATGAAGATATTTAAACCGTGAATCAACAAATAAATTCATTTGAAAACCTAGTACATGCACTTTTTTAAAATGTACCAGTATATTGAAAATTCAAAAGAAAATACAAAAGACTCTGCTCGTAACATATCAATAAATATCCAATCAATATATCCACACATTTTCAAAATTACTTAAACTATTTAGAAACACAATGAGTAATAAATTAAATTGAAGTTACTTTCACAAATTAAATCTTACAACACCCAACCATAAATAAATTCCAGTTGTTACTTAAGAAAATATCTGAAATTCATACTCAACAAAACACTAACAAGATCTCACAAGGAAAAACCTCACAAAATATTATGTTAAATAACACAATTGAATCAACAGAAAATCAAAATTTTTATATCACAAGTATAAAATGTACATTTTTAATTTTTAATCTATTTTTTATAAATGATTGTATATGACAATTTATCTATCACTGATTTCATGTATTTTATGATTATTCTACTGAATCTCTATCAAACTTTTAGTTTAACAAACTAGCAAATCAGTTTTTTCAGTAAATGTTTATTCATCATAAACCCTTTTGTTTTCAACATACTTATTACTTTGATGTATAATGTGTATAATATAGTTAATATCCTGCCATTTCATATATGTAAATTTTATATCAATTATAATTTAAGTATTTTTGAATTGTAGGAGGAGAGATTGTCTCAACATTTGACCATCCAGAATTGGTAAAACTAGGAACTTGTAAGCTTATTGAACAAATCATGATTGGAGAAGATATCCTGCTTCGTTTCAGTGGTGTTGCTCTTGGAGAAGCTTGCACAATTGTCATCAGAGGTGCTACACAACAGATCATTGATGAAGCTGACCGATCCATTCATGATGCTTTGTGTGTATTAGCAGCCACAGTCAAAGAGAGTCGAATTGTGTATGGAGGAGGTTGCAGTGAAACCCTAATGTCCACAGCGGTATCTAGAGCTGCTGCTAACACTCCAGGAAAAGAAGCTGTAGCAATGGAAGCCTTTGCCAGAGCCTTGTTGCAGTTGCCCACAATTATTGCAGACAACGCAGGTTATGACTCTGCTCAATTGGTCAGTGAGCTTAAGGCAGCACATAACAGTAGCCAGAGCACCATGGGACTTAACATGGAGAAGGGTGAATTGGGAGATATGAAAACCTTGGGAATCACAGAATCTTTTGTTGTTAAAAGACAAGTATTAGTCTCGGCATCTGAAGCAGCTGAAATGATCTTGCGTGTTGATAATATCATCAAAGCTGCACCAAGGAGGAGAACAGAAGACAGGGGAATGTGCTAGTTAAGGAATTAATGATATTTTTATTTAAGGCTTTACTTACATATTTCGTTATAATATTGCATTATTAATGATCATTCTGCATAAGTTTTCTGCACTCATTCTTGATTTTCTAATAAAGCGACCTTTTAAAACTTTGTTATTTTTGTCTATAATATCTCATTTACCACTGTACAGAATATAGGAGAGCACCTTAAACATCTGCAAAACAATGTGCTTTATAAAAGAAATATTGGAGAGAGGCAATACTTAGGCAGGGAATAATGTGCTGATGAATATAGTTTGGGAATACAATATAGTTGACAAAGAAACAATTTTTAATATGTCATTTTCATTCAGGATATGTGCATATGCGAAGAAATGGAAACGAAAATAATTTATGAGGAATTATGTGAAATAAAAAATAAACAGTTGATTTAAGAAATGATATCAAGTCAATCAATATGTTTAACATAATGATGCCAACAATGTAGATGTTAAGATTGAGAAGGCTAAAAACTTATTCATCATATATCGAAATTGAAACAAAATCTGAAAAAAAAAATATAAATCAGTTGTCTAAATTTAAAACCTGACATGTCCATTAAAACAAATTTTAAGAAAACCAGAAAAAACTTAAAGAAACTTTATGTCTGCTTCAAATAACCTACATCAAAGTATATTATTTTTGTTTAGCTATCAGAGTTTTGTTTTTAAATGGAAATTTAAATTTGGAGATGTCGAGTTTTGCACGTTATCGGCTGAGACATTGTGTTTGACCACAAACTCCTGCTTAAAATGGCAGGAATTTTTATTATAAAATATGGTCACAAATCAATAATGAAAAAATACAAAATATTTAAATATCGAAATTATTCCAAACAGAATTTTTCATTTTTGTTGTCTACTTCCTCTTCCCTCAAAGCATCTTGCGGTCTGAAGCAACTAGCTTTTTTTTATGTAGATGCTGTAGAATTTTCGTCAAAGACTTTCTTGAAAAAGGGTAATGTTTCATCGTTTTGCCAATAGTCTCTGTGTACCTATACTAATCTTTTTATCTGGTTTTAATGGAAAACTTACCTTCATAGCTACACTCCTACCACCTCTCCCATTCTCACAACGCCATTTGGAGTTTTTGACATTATTATGCGCTGTGAACTGGGGTATTGACCCCCTAACCTGTAGGTTTTGCCTCAATTTTCTATTATTTTAATATACTGTTCAGGACATGTAACTTCGGGTGTCTTTTAATTGGCCAAAAAGTCTGTCTGGCGGAAAGTACGAGTGACCTACAACTGGAAAAATTGCTTGACCTATGCTACCTATGTCATTAGTGTAGATTTGTTGATTGAACATGACATACACACAAACACTTAAACCATGCTCAGTGGGCAAATCACAGACATCTGTGTCACAACTGGATCATCATATGGTCAGATTTGTACTCCTTTATTCCGAAGTGTACCACCATCGTGCCAGTTGATGCATATGAAACGTGCGTACAGGTGAAAAGTGTTGCGTTGAGCAATGCCCCACAGATCTGGAGAACTCACAAGGGATTTGACATTTGATCAGATATCTAGCAATTAAAGACATAACGGGAGCAAGCAGACACGACTTCGGTCGAGAGTTCTGTCTCCGCCCATATCCCATCCAGAGAGTGTCCCCAAGACCAAAGTTAATTATGAACAAACGCCAGCTCAGAAGAGCAGCATCAGGAAACGGCCAGAAATAGCTACTGGGACTTAGACTGAAAAATCCAGAGCGGCGAATATTAATAGCGACGTCGGAGAAGGTAAAAGTAGACCTCAAGAGAATCCTATGACTTTACTTTATCTCTCTTCAGACCTGACCCCTCGGAAGGAGTGTAGTGGTCATCGTGACGTGTATTGTCCGTCTCCAAAGATGTCTGTCTCTGGTCATTTCTTTTGCTCTCTCTTTTGCAACTCATGCATAGGTCTTTTGCATATTCAGGTAATTTGGTCGATCGATCTTGTTGGGAATCCTTCTCATGATCTTCGGCCTTCTACCTTTCCTTGGATAATAAGGCTTTCCATGTTTCCTGTGTCTGCTCTCATAATATGAACATGTCCAAAGTATTTTAATTGTTGGAGATGGACTTTGCTGGAAAGCTATTGGCTGAAATTTAGCTCGTTTAAAATTGAATTATTTGTCTTGTGGTCGGTCCACGGAATTAGTAACATTTTTCTCCAACAGAACATTTCAATAGCGTCTATCTTTTCGCTTGTTGTAGGGTCCAAGATCCACATCCGCATGTCAGTTGATTAATCTCATTTTTATAGTTCGTAAAATTTGAGTCCTTCCATATTTTGGTCATCTTCCTCACAGAGACTTTTGCTGGATCCCATCTACGTTTTATTTCTTTCTGTAGTGACCCTGTGTATGGAATCAATGATCCCAGATATAAGTATGACCTCAAACCGGTCAATCGTGGTTATGCATGGATGATTGTTATGTAGTCTATCCACTATCATGATCTTTGTCTTTGACATGTTAACTGCAGACCCAATATTTGGTCAGCTTCGTAAAAAAATGATCAGAAAACTCGATATTTGCGTTCCATATAGAAAAAATGTCAAATCTCCACTAAAGGGGGGAGATTTCGATCTTCTACTGGAAGTATCTGGATATTATGTAGTACCTACAAAACCCGCGCGTTTTTAGTTTTAGGATTAATTTGTAAATATACATAAGAAGCAACTGTACAAGTAAATGAACAGTCGTTGTTTATGCGATAACTCTTGCCACTCTCTAAAGTCGTGAAACTTGGTACGTATATTTCTCTTGATGTAATCAGAATGCCCACTCTCAGATGCCGCCTTTGAAGTTTGTCAGCACGCGATCGCCATATTTTAAACGGAAACATAGACCCGGATTAAGAAATTTGTAACAAGCTACGACAGCACTGTAATTTAAATTTTTAGAGATTATTAATTTAGTACATTTGAAATAATTTAATCTATTCTTCAATTAAAAGTACGAATAAAATAGTGCAATTTTTCTATGCACACCAGATAAAATGTCACTGAATAGCACTGGTTCCGTTTAAAACATGTCAGCAGAGTGGGCATTCTGATTGTTTATTATTCTGTGCCTGTACTCTTAGACAAGGAAAGAGAGGGGACGCGTAATCGTATGGAATTGACTGAAGCCTAAATTGGCACCAAAAAGGTTGCCAAGTCATATTTTATTTCTTCAGTAGATTGAAAATAATGGATTAATGGATATATATCAATAAATAGATTTTTCTAAATTTTTAATTAAACACTGGTATTTTTTAGTAGATCGATATAGTGCTTTAGTAAATCAGTAAATTGAAATTAACATCAGTAGATCTACTGAAAAATCAGTAGACCTGATAACCTTGCGAGAGGTAGTAATGGGCAACGTACAGTCACAAAACATGGCGGTCACATCAAAACTGGCTTCACTTTTCGAAGGTTTATTAAACGAACGTTACCTGTCCTCTCTCTCTTTCCTTATCTAAACCTGTACTTGATAGTTATGGAGATATTTTAAATTGTAACGGAAAAATGGATATTTCAGGATTCAAATTTATTATTTGTATTTAGTTTTTTACTAGGCTCAAATGTCTTAAAGCAACAAACAAAAAAAAATAGAAAAGAAATCGTTATTTTCATTATAGGTGTTCGAAATGAGCTCCCATAACGTTAATACAAGCTTGAAGACGGTTTTCAAATTATCTACTTAGGTTTCTAATCATTTGTGAAGATTGTAGCTAGCTTCTATTATTATAAATAACTTTTTTTTATTATCTCCTCTATCAGACACAACGGACTTTGTCACAAAAGTTGATCACCCTGTATATTCGTAACTATTTCATACAACAAATAATAGCAGCAATTAAACCTTTGGTTGAATGGAAATTAAATCTTTGCTGTACTTTGATTTAGTTAAATATGGTGAAGATAAATACTTGATTGGATCATCTAAAGCTATTTACATAGCACTTATATTTTTGGATCAGTTTTCCTCAATATCCAAGTAATATGACTGTTTTTCATCAAATCTTGTAAGAATTGCAATAACTCTGCAGTTTGTTAACTTCATGCAATATACATACCCTTCCTTTGTATCAAATGAGCATACGTGGTCTACTGTCGCATATTCCTCGGGGAACAGCAAAGTATTCTAAAAATATCCCATTTTATTATCTAAATTATCATTACCCAAAATATTATGAAGTGAGGTCATTTAATGTTTGTTGTCTGCTTATATTATTGTTCAACTAGATATTCACCTTAAATTTAAGCTACAATTAGATAATATAATCTTTGATCTGCTGAACATAAATTTCCTGTACCTGACTTTATCATCCTCACAAAAAATTTATGTTATATTCCTATTTCTTATTTTAGATTATTACAAGTACCGAGATTCTTGGTGATTACAAGGTAGGTTTAAAACGTATGCAACTTGCGGGAAACGTATTGGCCAATCAGCTGTGTTCATTACAAAAATTACTCCAAAACCCAGAGAACGTGTAGATAAAAATGGAACGCAGTTATTTTTGATATGTTTGTGCTTAATTTGTAAATTTATTTAGAATGACAGCTGTCTTAAAACATAACCAAAAAAGTTTTCACACGTGAAAGTTTAAAAGTAAACTTTAAGTTTAAGCAAAAATTTTATTTATTGAATTAAAATGTCATTCTTTATAAAAGGCAAGCAGCAGAATGGTGTAAAGCGAGCAAAGTATGCAGTCACCAAGATTAAGAAACGTAAATTAACGGATAAACCAGTAAAGACTAAAAAGGACGAGGAAATAACCAGCAGTGAAGATGAAGACCTCGTTAAAGATAAACTATCGGATGCATCTCTTTCAGAGGACGAGCATGAAACCGCGCAAGAAAAGAAGCTTCGTTTAGCTAAGATTTATTTGGAAGAAATAGAAAAGGAAGAAAAAGCTAGAAGGGAAGATAAAGAAGTAGATGAAGCAGTTTTATCTAAAAGGTTAAAGGAAGACTACTTGAAGGAGACAGGTAAATTACGTCTACAAGTAGCCAAAAATTATAAACAAATAGATGAAGACAACCGGTTAACATTAAAGTGTAGAGAACAACATAAAAGTCTTACTTGTTTATGTATTTCTTCTGATGACCAATATGTGTTTGCTGGTAGTAAAGATGGAGTAGTTGTGAAGTATTCCTTATCAGATAATAAAAGAATAGGTGTAATTCCATTTGTTAAAAACTCTCAGGGAGAAACAGTGGGCCACAGTAGTGAAATTTTGAGTTTAGCAATATCGTCTGATAGTAAATATTTAGCTGTAGGTACAAAATCCAGTGATGTTTATATTTGGGATCCAAATACTTTTAAGTTTATCAAGAAGTTTCAAGGACACAAAAATTCAGTGACTGGTGTTTGCTTTAAAAAAGACTCTCATACATTATATTCATGTTCTAAAGATAGGACTGCTAAAGTGTGGAGTTTAGATGAAATGGCCTATGTGGAGACATTGTTTGGACATCAAGATATTATATCTTCAATAGATGCTCTATACAGAGACAGATTAGTTTCTTCTGGTGGAAGAGATTTGAGATTGTGGAAAATTACTGAAGAAAGTCAATTGATATTCAATGGACACACAGGAAATATTGATAATGTTAAATTGATAAATGAAGATACATTTGTTTCTGGAGGTGATGATGGAGAAATATGTATATGGAGCATGATGAGAAAGAAACCTTTGTGTGTTATCAACAATGCACATGGTGTTGATTCACAAACAAAAATACCCTTTTGGATAAGTGCTGTCACTGCTCTGCATAATACAGATTTGATAGCTTCAGGTTCTCAAGATGGCCTTGTCAGATTGTGGAAGTTGGAAAACAACTTTAAAGCCTACAAAGAACTTATGCAGATACCTGTGGAAGGTTTTGTTAATTGTTTACAGTTTACAGCAGATGGTAAGAGACTTCTTATTAGTGCAAGCAAAGAACATAAAAGTGGAAGGTGGACTACAGTAAAATCTGCTAGGAATTGTATATTTGTTGTACCATTTTTACTAAATTGATTTTTTTATGGTATATGTTTTTATATTAAGAAATATATGTATATGATTTTTTGTACATTTTTTTATTAAAATTGGTAATATGTTTAAGGGGGTATATTGCACAGAGTGTCCCAAATTGGTATGTTTTGCAAGGTATACCAAAAACTGGAGGAGATAGAAACAGGTGTATTGAAGGTGTCATGACTTCTTTTTTCATTAAAGTAACCATTGGTCAATCAAATCATCAATAGCTCCCCACATTAGAAAGATACAGGGCAATTATTTAAAAATGTCGAAAACAACAGTGGTATAGATTTTTCTTTAGTAAGAAAAATTAAAAAAACTATTGGAACTTTTGATAATATGAAAGGGATCAGTGATATACAAAATTTTTTTAGGTAGTCTCACTAAGGAAATATAATAGCAACTTGGGTTTTTTTTTATATGAGACACCTTATATGTTTTGACATTTTGCATTTACATTTTTATTTCTCTTTTACCTGATATAACACATTTATATATCTATTTTCAGTCATTGGAGCTACTTGCAAATAAAATGTTTATTTGGCATCACATAAAGACACTTAGAAATAAAATACTTAGTTATACATTCTATAATGTAGATACTAATCCTTCACAGTTTTATTTACCAGAAATAAGATAAATCAACTTAAACAATAGTAATACCAAATTTACCTACAACAAAAAACTAAATACCAAGAATTAATTTTACAAAAATATTAACTTTATAACAAACCACAATTAACAACATCTAAAATTAATTTTACAAAAATATGAAAATTATAATAAATCTTCAAAATGCACCTCCTTTTGTTATAATAATAATTGACACGTTTTCTTAAAGTCTTACACAATTGAGTATATGCATTGGCTTTATTTTTCTAAATGCTTTATATTGTTTTTTAAAAATCAGGAAGATGTACTTCTGGTGAAGAAGGGAACCACCTAACAGAACCATAAGTTCCAATCCACTGATTATGAAATTTGTCATTTAAATAATTAAAAAAAAATTCAACAATATGATACATATGATACAGGTGCTCCATCTTGTTCTAATCAAATTGTGTTTCTCTCAACCAAATATTCCTCATCAAAAATGTCATTTAAATTTTTTTCAAAATACCTATAGGTATATCCAAAGCAGTTAGTTTATCATCAAATAATGATATACTAATGTATTATGCTTGTTAAAACAAAATCTTGTTTGCCTCTTCAATACATCATATCTTATTTTTATAATATTCAAAATTCATGTTTTGTTGACAATAATTTATATCACAACAGTTATTGTAACAGATAACTCAAATAATACTCAAGTTTCCTATTATTTTCCGTGCCAACGTTACCAAAGCCTACTCAATAAAATAAATATTCTTAAACATTTTAGATAAAAAAATAGAAGACAATTATATTATTATGTATTGGGTAAAGGATTATAAATGAAAATCAATAAGGTAATAAAATAAAGTGTGTTCTATTTCGTAATAATTTTATTTATCAAATTTGGGATCTATAATTTAAAAATAATTCAATTTGAACCAACAATAAGCAGTTAAGTATTTACCTACTGTACTTTCAAGTGAGGTAGATACTGATTTTATTTTTGCTAAATAAAACTGTCAGGGATTAGTATCCTCATAATACAAAGTTAAAATGCATTACCAAGTGTATATATATAATTGCTGATTCTCTGGAATAGATCGCTCTCGAAATTTCTTCCTTGGTCATTATAGATCTCCAAAGGTAGCCCAAATCGGCTGATGTACCCTTTGATCAAAACATCTGCAATAGTGGCGGACTTCTGGTCTGGAAATGTGTAAATCCCGACCCACTTTGTGAATTAATCTATCAGGACCAACATGTAATTGCAACCATTTTAACTTTCTGGAACTCCTCCTGTACATCCTAAACTAATCTTTCAAATGGACTTCCAACATTGTGGTGTCTGATAGGAGCCTTTCTTTTTCTGTAAAGTCCGAAACTCGTGGCACAGGTATTTTACACCAGTCCTTTAAATCATCCAATATATTCATTCAATAAAACCGTTCCCGAATTCTATGAAGCTATATATATATATATATATATATATATATATATATATATATATATATATATATATATATATATATATATATATATATATATATATCTATGTAGGTCTAATTAAGTTCTTTTATTATTTGAAGAGGAATTAACGTTATAGTAAAAGTCCGCGATCTATGCGAGAAGTCTTTATTACATAAAATACACTGTAATGATGTTATTTACATGTACACAATACACAAGATAATTGTCTGCGAATTAAAATATCGAACACCCCCGTCGTTAATTGGTTTCGTCTTTTTCGGCGTGTACGATAATTTAAGTCTACTCAGTTCGGGCGACAAAAATCGAATCCCGTTTAGCTCAGGAGGAATGTGTGATCTTGTCTCCATATCTCCTGTCCCCTGAATCCAGTCTCTTTGATAGCGACTTAAGCATATTGTTTAAGTGGTATCTTGCAGTGGCGTAACTAATGAATAAAACTATGCTAAATACTTATACTAAGAAATATTCCTACATATATATATATATATATATATATATATATATATATATATATATATATATATATATATATATATATATATATATATATATATATATATATATATATATATATATATATAAGAATAAGAAAAAAGAAGTACTTGTGACTCGTTTGGAACAAATATATAACTGTTTTGGATGGGTTGGAGTCAATAATAGGGCTATTGGTTAACTATTTTTTTAATCTCGAGCTTTCAATTGTGTTTACAATTATTATCAAGAGCTAAAAAAGACAAAATACTTACAAGGTTGAACTAAAAAGAAAAAACAATTTTTGTTAACTTACCAAATAAAAATTAGTTTGGTAAGTAAAAAATCACTGCTTACATGTTCAAAATATTTTATATAAAAATGTTTTGATCTAACAAATGTTTCTCCGAAAATTTCTATAATTTTGAAAACATTTTTTTAATATAAAAATAATTGAATTTATAAATAAGTTCAAATAGCAACCAATTACAAATAGCCTCAATGTCATAAATGCCAACATAAAATTTTTATTCTTGACAATTATATTGCCAAAAGTAAAACTTCGTTTAAACATTCTTTTTTGTTTAGTAACAAAAAGAAGAAGATTTATTCACCCTTGACAGATGTCTGAAAGAATGTGATAGATATATGGAGAATTGAATATGACATTTTACAATTTTTATATATAAATCATAAAGAAAGAATATAATTATATATTTTACTTAAATTTTGAATCTCAGATCTTTTGTTTAAACTCTTATCATTTTTGCTAATACAAACCATTTCCAAAAAAGTCCTTTTAAATTTATTACTTTCACTACATAAAATTTTAATGTTATCAAAATATATTATGGATTTTGATAACATTAAAATTTTATGTAGTGAAAGTAATAAATTTAAAAGGACTTTTTTGGAAATGGTTTGTATTAGCAAAAATGATAAGAGTTTAAACAAAAGATCTGAGATTCAAAATTTAAGTAAAATATATAATTATATTCTTTCTTTATGATTTATATATAAAAATTGTAAAATGTCATATTCAATTCTCCATATATCTATCACATTCTTTCAGACATCTGTCAAGGGTGAATAAATCTTCTTCTTTTTGTTACTAAACAAAAAAGAATGTTTAAACGAAGTTTTACTTTTGGCAATATAATTGTCAAGAATAAAAATTTTATGTTGGCATTTATGACATTGAGGCTATTTGTAATTGGTTGCTATTTGAACTTATTTATAAATTCAATTATTTTTATATTAAAAAAATGTTTTCAAAATTATAGAAATTTTCGGAGAAACATTTGTTAGATCAAAACATTTTTATATAAAATATTTTGAACATGTAAGCAGTGATTTTTTACTTACCAAACTAATTTTTATTTGGTAAGTTAACAAAAATTGTTTTTTCTTTTTAGTTCAACCTTGTAAGTATTTTGTCTTTTTTAGCTCTTGATAATAATTGTAAACACAATTGAAAGCTCGAGATTAAAAAAATAGTTAACCAATAGCCCTATTATTGACTCCAACCCATCCAAAACAGTTATATATATATATATATATATATATATATATATATATATATATATATATATATATATATATATGATTGACACGCAAAACTAGATTGTCATCTGTCGACTTCCGTCTCATAAAGCCAAATTGTTTTTATCGTCTCTATTTAGATTTTAAGTATCTGTTTGTGCGTATAGTGTATTGTATATCGTTTACGATACTTATATCGCCTGATTATGAACACCGCCTTAAGACAGTATAAAAATAAGAATTACCACAAGATATAGGTACATATAAAATGTACTATAACGTTATCATCTTTTTACAGAATAATGCTGTACAATAGTAAAAATATTGTAAATTTAGAAACCGGTCGCAGAAACGTAAAATCAACTAAAATTTAATATACCTGAAGGATTGTACAGTACACATTAGTAAAAATATTGTTTGTCGTCATAAGATATTGTGTGTAGATTTATTTTGTTTTACGTGAAAACATTGTGAATTTAACTACTTGAGAATTATAAATTATCGACGAACTTATTTGTTATTCACATAAGTTATACAGTGTGTCAATTTTAAAACTTGGGCTATATCTCACGAACAAAAGCTGATATCGAAAAATGCTTGAAACCGTTTCTAGGATAGTAAGGGGGAACTAAAATGAGATGAAAAAGAACTCACCCCTATCAACCCCCTAGTCTGTACCCACCACAACCAAAACAGTTTAAATTGCAAACCCATTGAAAAGA
Organism: Diabrotica undecimpunctata; assembly: GCF_040954645.1. NCBI lineage: Eukaryota > Metazoa > Arthropoda > Insecta > Coleoptera > Chrysomelidae > Diabrotica > Diabrotica undecimpunctata. The sequence goes on along the minus strand of NC_092803.1, from coordinate 49,317,958 downwards.
CTAGGAAAAATGCTATCCAATGGTATAAATAACAATTATACAGGGTGAGGCAATAATTATGAAACTTTGGCTTAAATGGAAAAGTTAATGAGATTTTTGTTGATGACCCTGTATAATTATTGTTTAATAATTATACAGGGTGTTAATATCAGCCGGCTTACTATGACTTTTGTATTTGTAATCCCGGACTATTATTTTTAATGATAAGTGCCAGTAGGATTTTTTTTTGTTAAATGAAAACTTAATTTGCCGTTTTTGCAAAACAAGTTGAAAACATCTGTTTTTTGGGTTCTGTCAGATTCAATAATTATTTTTGGTTTATTTGACAATTTTAAATGTCATTAGTTTTCATCATTTGTACGATCGGTACTGTCATACAGCTGTAGTTGTCACGATGGTTTACAGTATACCTGAAAATGTGGAGATCATTTTCATATTTGCCTCTCAGAACCAGTGTTATTTACGAACAAATACTTCATGAAAGGCATCCGGAGAAAAATGTAAGCCACGTGTATGTCCGCGATTTAGTTGAAAAGTTTAGAGAAACGGGATCAGTGGAAATTAAAAAAGGGATGCCCCAAGATTACTGAATAAAGCATCACAAATTAAGGTCCTTGGACATTTTGCAATATAGCCTACTGCATCAACACGTCAAATATCTGCAATGACGGGACTTTCACATGAATCGGTTAGAAATGTGTTGAAATTTCATAAGTTTCAGCCGTACAAAACACAAATTCTTCAAGAACTAGGCGATGATGATCCAGAGCGACGAATTCAGTTTGTGTGAACTCATGACTGAAAGAATTCGCGTTGAACCGAGAATGTTAAAAAATATTTGTTTCGCTGATAAATGTACTTTTATGAATGGTAATGTATATAAATAAAACTGTCGGCACTGAAGCGATGCGAACCCGCATCGATTTAGAGAAGGTCACACTCAATATTGAAAATACCACTGAACCTTTAATTGTGCATGAATTCGAGAACCAAAGGGACAATCAGGGCAATCTAGCTCTAGACGAAGATATGCTGCACTTCCAACAAGATGGAGCACCTCCTTACTATGCAGCTCCAGTTAGGCACTGGTTGGATACTAATTATACGAACAAATGGATTGGAAGGAGAGATCCTATTGCGTGGCCACCGAGTTCACCAGACTTACCGCCACCTGACTTTTTTCTATGGGGTTACCTCAAGTCAGTGGTTTATAAAACTCAACCTGCGTCACTTGGGAATTGCGAGAAAGCATTACGCAAGCATGTCGCCCTATTACTAGAGCCCAAAGCTCCTGCAGAATCTGAAAATAGGCTGTATTATTGTTTACAAAACAACGCAACCCAATCTGACCATTTACTTAATTGACATTTTTAACAAATTTGTAGTTCAACATAAACCTCATTAAATTTTCCATTTAAGCCAAAGTTTTACAATTATTGCTTCACCCTGTATAATTATTATTTATACCATTGGATAGCATTTTTTATAGCCCTTTCAATGATGAATCACAAGTAGGGGTTTGCAATTTAAACTTTTTTGGTTGTGGTGGGTGGGGCCTAGAGGGTTGATGAGGTGAGTTCTCATTCATGTCATTTTAGTTCCCCATTACTATCCTAGAAACAGTTTCAAGCATTTTTCGGTATCAGCTTTTATTCATGAGATATTGTAAGTTTTAAAATTGACACACTGTATATACTATAAAATTTCAAAAATAAAGATTTAAATAATAAATTTTATTGTTTTAATTGTTTAATTTTAAGTTGCAATTAATATTGGGTATGAGCATATATTATGTGTTTCCACTAACTAAATCAAAATTTGACTAACATGGAACAAAAATAATTACTAATAGACAGTGGGAATTGAGATCAGTGAACAGGATATATACAGTATCATCTTCATTAAAGTAGAAGATTATATTGGTTAAATTGTTTTTATTGTTCAAGATAGCCCATATATGGTTTAAATGGGACAATTTGGCAATTTTTTTGTTTTATATTACAAATAACTTTCCACAAATGACAAATCAAGTATCTTTGTTTTAGGGGTGTGTTAGAATAGTAATAAAAATACAAAGAATATAATATAGTTAAATAATTTAATAGAAAGAATGTCAGCTGTTTTTTACATAATCTACTCGCATGTTTAAAAACTGGAAAGGGGACATATTAACTAAATATGTTAACTTGTGGAGGAATTTATGCACTTGAGATAGTTTCTGCTAAATCACCAGATTCCAGCATTTCTTTAACAATGTCCAAACCACCTACAAGCTCACCATTTACATATAATTGTGGGTATGTTGGCCAATCAGAATAAGTCTTTAGTCCTTGACGTACTTCTTCATCTGAGAGGATATCAAATGTTTCATATGAAGCACTATAAAATAAAAATATATATGTAAAAGTCAATGTCAGTTTGATGATGACTGCAATACTTAATTTATATTGTGCAATAACATAAGGATATAAACATATGTTTTGTCACATTCATATATAGAGGAACTAATTCTGAATATTTTGTTGTAAATAATTTATAAAGTCTATTCCATGAATATATGACTGTTTTGGATTATCGCGACAATGAATATTGAAATGTGCAACTTCAGAAGCATGAAAGTAAATTGCTCTAATAATTATTCCAATAAAAAGGAACTACTGCCAGTTTAACATATAATTTGAAAAAAAGTATTAAATTCACATAATTTAGTACTGATTCTAATTTCAAAGAGTGTGCTTGTTTATTGAAGCCAAAAATGCTGAGATGTGTTTTAGATGTAGATAACTTTATATTTAATTTAGATGCTTATTCTACTACTGAGAAAACCAATGGATGCCCTTTGCTACCAGTTTTATCTGTTCATAAGCGTGTGTGTGATGCACTCTGTATTAGTGAAACAAAACTAGTCAGTTTTGCAAAAAGCACAAAGTGGACAAAGTGAACAAAATGTTGTTGCAAATTCGAAATCTGTGAGAATCCATAAAATGTGTAAAAAGAAAGAACATGTTTCTTTAGATTTAGTGTTACGGAAATTAAAAGAAAGAAATGTATTTGAAATTTCCAACAAACCTCTGAAAAGTTTTAAGACAGATTGGGTTTAAGTTCAAAAAGGAAGACGATAGAAAGGTAAATTTATGTAAAAGAGTTAGTGTAGGTTACAAAAGAACAGAAATTTTAACAAATTATAACAAATTTAAAAAATAATATTTTCCTTTGTTTATATAGAAGAAACATGGATTTTTTTCTAAAGGCAATATAAAACGAATTTGGCAGGACGAGAATATAAAATTAATAAAACAGATCGATACTAAAGGAACAAGACATATAATAGTGCATGCATGGGAAAAACATGGTTTTATTAATGGAACTGATCTTGCATTTTCATCAAAATCGTCCAATTATCAAGACTATATGTATAATGTTGTTGTTGAATAATTAATGACAAAATGTTGTGAAATGAGATAAATTTACAGATTTTAAATAGGCAACCAACAAACACTTGGACTGTAGATGAAATAAAAGAATGCTGAATGAATGAGAATATTACATTTCCTCACTATTGTTTTAAGCCTCAATTTCTAACGTTATATAATGTTCAAAGTGGTATCATCTTCTTCCCACTTCATTGTCATTCACTGCTCCATAGATTCACCTTAGTACTTTTCGTTGACACTAAATTAAAAAATTGACACTAATTTACAGAGCGATATGTACATGTTCACTTTCTATAGGCCAGTCCCTCAACTGTATTTAAAAAATTGGGAGAATTTAGTATTGTACAATTTAGCACATTGGATCATTTAAATCAATACTTTCATACATAATTCAAAACAGTTGTATATTCATGGAATAGACTTTAACATACAATGCAACATGACAGTTAGACTAGGTATTTGTCACTTAATTGAATTCTAATTCCATGATTCATCAGTGGTTTCCATTATTTTATTATAATTTGTTAAGTTCCAATAACTGCATGTATTGTTAAAATAAATACTTACTTAACACTATTCAAAATATCGATAATCTTTCTACTGAATCCACATCTTGGTTCATCCCTATTTCCTTTCATAAACAACATAACTTTAGATTTATTAATCAGTGCTTTTAATCTTTCTTCTAATGGTTCACTTTTACTATCACCGGCACCGCTACTATGTTTCTTAACTGCCTCTGCTATTTTTACAGTATCAGCTCCATTTATAACTTCCACATTCTTACCAGACTGAAATAGTATGACTGTTGGTACAGCTTCTATATTATACTTGACAGAAACTTCTGAAAGCTCTTCGGCGGGGCAAGAATAGAACTTAACGTGTGAATTGGCTTGTTGGGAAGACAAAGCTTCCAGTAATTCGTTTACTTGAGCACACTGTTCTGCCCATTCCGCTTGAAAATGTACCACCGACAGATTAGATGCTCTGGAAGAAAGGAAAAATTATTGTTTGTTATTATTGAAAATAAACATTAATCTTACTTTACGGCGTCATCAAATGCCTTCTGTGTTTTCAATTCTGATACCATTCTAATATCTAACTTTTTATTATTACCAGCAATTCAAAAACTGAGGTTAGATTATTGCAATCTAAAAACGTGACAGTTGATTTCTTCTTTTAGGTTCGTATGATTAAGAAGTAATACAAGCTTACAACCAGGCTTCTACAATTTATTTTTGTTTGATGGAGAAGTCAGTTTGTTTTATTACTTACATAAAGCCATCGAAAATATTGGCTAGCTTGCAATATATTTAGTAAATTGTTTGACGCTCTTATATTTTAGTAACTTCAGAATGCTTTTACATTCATTGTGTAATACCAAGTAATACTGATTACTAAAAATAAAACATCAATCAGATGTGTTAATATTTTTTTTTAAAACTAAATGATGATTACAGTAGAGTTATGTTTTTAGCAATGTTGTTAAATGGATAATACATGTAAACACGCAACAGCCTTTTCCGACCTAAGAAGAAATTAAAGAAACTATTTTAAAATTAAAAATAATAAAACCCCTGGTTTTGATAACGTCCTTGCTAAACTCTTCAAAAACGACGGCGATATAGTTTTGAAACACTTACATAAGTTAATATCTGACATCTAACAAAGAGAAGAAACACCTGCGGATTCGAAAGTAGGTATACTCATATTAACATATAGGTCCTATATACGTCTGCTAATATATACTTTCAAAAATATTTTCAATCAACGGTAGAAGTTTCGATTCATTCAGTGGCCTCTAAAAAGAGGATTACACGGCGTCTCTCGATCGTTCGAAGTCAGGACTGGCTGGGTAGGATTGGTAGGAACTCGTCCGATTGGCTATCGTAAAAGAGTATACTTAACATAAGGGGAAACAGGATAGTGTGTTATAATTACAGAGACATCACTCTACTCATAATAGCGTAGCAGAGTGGTTTCATACGTCAAACAATTAGTAGAGCAACAACCGACCAAATCTTTAAAGTGAAACAAATTCTTGGCAAAACCCTAGAATTTGACGTCTATACCCACCACAGACCATACATACTCGGTTTGTGATACCCACCACATACTCAAGGATTTCAAACAAGCGTATTACTAATTATATAGACTAAAACTGTTTTAGGCTATGGTGGAATTTCAAATACCATTTCAGCTTCTTCAACAAACAGATTCAGATTCCAGTTAAAATCCAGAAAAACATTTCAACGGCTTTCTGTTGTAAAAATGGACTGAAAGGAAGACTTGGCAGATGGTCTTTTCGGTCGTTAAATGCATCTGTACTGAAAAGTGAAAAAGGGGTTACAAATATATACCTACCCAAAAAATGAAATACACGTGCGTCTTTAAGTGAAGTAATCAGATACCTAGACTAATAATTTATTGCTGATATGGAATTAGAAGATGTAAATATTTTTATTTATATAATATTGTCACTAACTGGAGATAAAAACGGCAGCGAAGACATTAAAAGAACAATGGTTATTGCTAATAACTTTTACTATGGCTTGAGAAGACAAATAGCCTTAAAATTGCCCAAAAAATTAAACTGACCGTCTGTAGAATGCTAATAAGGCTATTTAGATATTTGGCAGAAACGTGGACACTACACAGAATGGTTAAGAAATTCTAAGAAGAATATATGAAGTAAAAGAATAAGCACAGCCAGAAAAGTTTTAAACCTAAAGAGGACCAGTCATATGACGAAGCAGAAGAACACCGAAACATGGAAGTATCAGATACAAAAAGAGTTGCTGGAGATTGGGTGAATGAAGAATTGATCTAATTGGCTCATAATGAACTGTAACACAGCTCATCACAGATAATGATGACGTAAGAATTCTTTCTAAATCACCTTTTAAGAAACTATAATAATTTTACATGTTATTTACTTTCTATAAGGTTTTGTTACTTGGTAGTACAAAAAAATTGTTCTATTAATTTAATTTTAGACATATATTATATAATTTAAAGTAGATGGCTTTAAAACGATAAGATCAATATTTTAGCGTTACTCGGACGACAATATTAACTTAAACTTCCAAGGAGACGAGGTTTCGCACACCATCGCCGACATGATATTATTGTTCAGAGACCTCAAAAATCTCTGAGTAATGAGTTTGCACTTATTTTGTATAGAATTTCCAAAAAACTGTAGACAACGAAGCCCAGTACACCAGGTGCCTCGAAGAACATCGCCGTCATGATATTAGTCACCTCAAACCCCCCCCCCCCCCCGAGTAGTAATATTGAACTCATTTCCGTCAATTATTTCCGATTTTCAAATTTATCATTTTTAAACGCACTTTCCTTGTTCAATAATGCAATTTTCATTTCCACATCATTATTTTTGTTCAAAATATTTCCTGACATTCACAAATCGAATGCGAGTTTCATTGAGATCCATGCAACTACAAATTTCGGTACGTTTATTGCTTCATTGCCTCGCCTATAAAGAAAAAGACGAAATCTTCGTTTCCATAATTGAAATGAATTTAAATTTAGTCGCTGTTTGCCGCTAGATCATATAAGCACCGAAGATAAAATATAGAATGGTCGTTCTGACTTGTACTGATTATAATCTCAAACCTCACTATTTTGTTTGCGACTCATCTTTTGTGCCCGAAATACAAACAAAAAAAATTGTAGATTGTGTAAAAAATGTTTATACTAAATTATCCAGATCATCCTTATGGAAAACATTTTTTAGCTTTAGTTTGTAAAAATGAATTTTTTAATGTTGTACTTTAGAAAAGTTATTGAAAATAATCATTGAACACAATATGGTATGAGATGCACTCCCAGGAGAAGGAGAATGTACTATATAGGCACGACTTTTTTAATGTACAAAAAAAAGTAAAAGAAATAAGCAACATATTTAAAAAACGACTTCCCTCTGTACTTATTGACAATAACAACAAAATTATTGTAAATGAGAACGAAATAAGAAAATGGCACCTCTATATATCAGGTGTTACTATTTTAATGGGAATAAGCCACAATTGAAGTTTAAAATAAGTTTATTGACGTTTCAATTTCCACTTCGGAAAACGTTCTCAAAATACAAACAAATTTTGTTTTTTATTTGATGAAAAATTCTTCTAATAATTTAATTTTATCTGACTCATTTATATTGACAATTCAGACATAGGTACATTAAACATTTTAAAGTAGAAGACTTTAAAATGATAATGCCAGTATTGCTGAGTTGCGCTCCTGGGGCGACTTTATTGTAAGATAGTTCATTCGATTATATGAAATCAACTTTAACTTGAGAATATCCATCAGAAAAATCAAAAAAATTTTTAAATAACATACATATAAAATCAAAATTTGTTGTTGAATTAGAGTAAATTAAATGTAAGACTAAATACTTATCATGTCGGGATAGTATTATGAGGTTTTTTAAAGACGAATCACATGCTGCAATATCCGTAATCGATAGAAACTCTAAGAAGAATACATTTGGCTAGTTTTTACAAATTTTCTACGATAATCCGACTGAAACTTTTTCTTTCAAATGTCGACTGACTGTCGTCTGGTTATGTTTTTTAATCTTTTTTTATATTAAATTACACATGCTATTATAGTTATGTTTTCTTATAGTGGGAAAGGTTTTTGTAGAATGTACATATTTGTATGTCTTAATATTAGCAGGAACCTCCAATGAGCATAATTTGCAACTGTTGGTACCCACTTATGTGCTCTTGTTACTAGCCTTTATATGTACTCTTAAACACTTGAAACTGTCGATTAATTCAACAAATGCTTGTTTTTAAAATACTTTTGTTTGCTATCTTGAGCAAATATTTGGTTTTAAGGCAATGTTTTTTCTTTGAGCATTCGACTTTCTACGAAGCAATCACAAACGTGATTCGGCTAAAAGGAATAGACGAAACAAGCTGCAGATGGATAGACTTCATGCTGAAAAGTGGTGTCATATACCTCACTGAGGATACACTGTTAGCACAGGTAGTTAGAAGCCTGTCACACGAGTACTCTTCTTTCTTGTGGAGCTACTGGGAATAGTTCACACCATAAGCTCACGAACACCTATAAATGTTTCTCCAGCTATCTTCTAACACCTGTCAACTCAAAAAATATTTACCCCATGCACCCAATTGTTTAATCTATATATAATTTTATCAGGAGTTTTATCTTTACCTACCAAGGAGTTTCGACATCATCTAGGTACTCTCCCATACCTGTCATATAACGTGGTTGTGAGCCAAGAATATGGAGGGAGTGTTTAACGTTTAAGGAGATCCTCGTGATGATGACGGTGATGAAGCATGACAGGGAGAACTTTACCTTCGTTGTGCAGCGTACATGCGACCAAGTCGAGGAATGGATAAAACTGCACGGCCTAGATCTGGCTACGTGTCACAGGGAGGCCATAATTCTGAAGGGGCCAAACAAAAAGAGACGGAATAATATTCGAATGTGCAGGAGAGAGAGTGGTTCCAAAAAAATGCGTAAGATATTTAGGTGTGACTTTGAGTCATAACGGAAGGTGTGAAGAGCACGTGAATGTAGTGACTCACAGAGCTGCGGCGACATCAGAGGAGAGCTCAAATCTGCGATAAGGGTCCTTCATTCTATTGTGCAATCGATCGAAGGCACATCATCCGAGCTGATAGGAAGAGGCTGTTGAGTGTGGCATGTACATACAGAACGGTGTCTGCCTAGGCTCTGAGAGTTATCACCGTCTGTATTCCGATGCACGTGCTAGTAAAGGAAAGAGGAAGAGTATACGAGAGAAGAAATGAAGACATAGCAAGGGACACATTTAAAAAAAGAAGAGGGGAGAGGTCCATTATGGCGTGGAAAGACAAATGGAGCGAGATAAGGAGGGTGGCGCAGTGGACGAAGTCGCTGATTCCTAATCTGAGAAGATGGATAGACTGCGAGCATTGGTGTTTGTACTATTACATCCTACCGTGAATGCTCCATGGTTGTTTCAGGGCATATCTTTACAGATTCGGAAAGGCAGAAAGTGTCAAATGCTTGTACTCGGAAATATCGGACACTGTTTTACATACTCTGTTGGTATGCAATAGATGGATAGCCAAGAGAAACCTGCTTGAGAGGTAGGATGAGATCAGTAACAGAACTGGTGGAGGAGATGCTTAGGTCGTCGGAGAGCAGTTCAGAGATATGTGGAGAGAAAGGAACAGGAAGAAAGGCGACCCGACCTGAGACAGGGTGCCCAGGAGTAAGCAGCAAGATAAGGGAGAGTGAGATGTGGCAAGATTGAACACGAGTAGGGAGGGGGAGAGGGATAAAAGGATTAAGCACTCCCAGCGAGAAAGAGAAATTATGTGAATGCCGTATTGACGTTATGCCTCAACCGGCTGGTTATTGAGTAACGGCTGAGAGGGGTGTTTTTTTAGTAGGTAGGTCTCTGGCATTGATGACAATGGTGTACGAACAACCCATGCGGTCTCGGAAATCGTCTCAGTGAACAAAAATCCAAAACGTCACTCTAACAGCCTTAAACTTAATTTTGATCAAATAAAAGAACAAACAAACATGGAATGTTGGATACGCCAAAATTGACGACATGCCCCTGAAGATGCTCTAGGAAGCGAAAGTACTTGGGCAAGATTTAATTAACAAACTGTGCTGTATATCTGCCTTTTATTTGATCAAAGTTCATTTATTCGAGCTTTCAACCTTATATCAATTTAAATTTAATTTCTGATAAATTTACTGGAATAGACTGCCATCCAAATTGAAAGAAATACAACCACACATAGATACATTTTAAGCTCCGCATATGTGCAAAAAATTAGATTCTTTTACACTTAGTAAAGTAAATCTAAGTAATTCATTAACTGATCTGCCCTATACCATCAGCTTTCTCCAGGCTGTAAACAAGTTTCAGAAAATTTAAATATACATGTAGGTACTTTTAACCTCATATTGTACTGTTAAATTTTTTATGTAATCTCTTGTATATTTATTGTGTCTATGTCAATGGTCGCTGTAATCGGGACCAATTCAATAAAAAAACATATTTTCACATTTGGATGAATTCAACGCTATAACTTACATATTTGTCTCGAACTGCATGAAGTAATTCTTGATATGAACAAATCACAACAATAAGTAGGGCTCTGAAAATAAGTATATGCCAATACTTTGGCTATCTTCATGGATTTTCTGTAGAGTGAACTGGATTTAATTCAATGCTTTTAAGTTTATTCAAGAACTACGGAGCAACGACTGGCATTTTTTTTACACTCTGATGTATTGTTTCGACTTAATAAATACTTTTATTTTAGTATTTGTATGAATTTCAAATGATAAATGTTGTGTAGTAAAAGTCATAAGGTTTAGTTTCATTAAAACTCTATTTTTATCTTAATATACAACTTGAGGAATAAAAAACAAACGTTATTAATGCAATAACAGTAAGCTAGAGATCTACTAAAAGTAGAGAATACAGTTTTATTCATTAAATATAATTAAAAGTAAACTGAACATGGTTAATTGCTTGATGCAAAAGTGCAGAAGATGGTTCTTTGATTCATTAACAACATAATATACAGAAAATTTTTTTTTTTTTCAAAAGTATTTAAGGCAAACCTTAGATGTTAAATAGTTTATTCTAATCTGAATGAACTAAACTAAATCTGCATTCTTTGCTGGGTTTTCAGTATCAGCCAAATACAACCGACTTGGAAGATTTCTCAAATGCTCCCTATTAAATATCACCTACTATGAAAATCTTTTCTCTTACAGACGTTTTACAAGAAATAAAAATATTAAAATCTCGTAAGGCACCACAACATGACTTTATAGTAGGAGAAATTCTAAAGGATCCACTATGGAGTGACATTTAGGAGAAATTGGTATGATGTACTATAGAAACAATGTGACGATACTAGTACAATCAGAGAATGATCCGATTTTCCAAAAATAAACTAGCTAATATGATACAATTATCGTATGGAATTTTCTTAGTTATTTTATGCAATTTCATTCATCAACTTTTTTTTATTCGAATGACAATGAAATTAACAGCTCACTTTTTTCTGTATTGTAAATTCATTACTAAAAATTCTAAATAGGGAAACTCGATCTGATCATTTAATATATAATAATTCATAGTATCATACATACTCAAAACAAGAAAAGAGCGACAAAGAAGCGTAGAAGTAACACAATCCTTTGTGATGTAAGAATTATTATACAATGTGTCCAATTAAGTCTGCACCACATGGGAAACTTTTTTATTTTTAGTTTTATGAAAAAAAGTTATTCTTTATACAAAGGTCCGTATGATCTAAAACCTAGAATACAATCAACAGCTATTACATTTTTTCAGACATATAAGCGGTTTTTAAAAAACATGAATTTTATGTAAGAATTAATACCCACAATTCATCTTTTTTAACAAACATCGTATATAACTAAAAAATATTGTTCTGAAGCTATTTTCTTGTGGAATGTTAAAGTAATTACTATTTAAATGGGAATAAGCCACAATTAAAGGTTAAAGTACGTTTATTGACGTTTCAACTTTCACTTCGGAAATCGTTGTCAAAATACAAACATTAGTAAATTAAACAATTTTTTTAATAAAAAAAAAAAAATATTTGTTTAATTTACTAATGTTTGTATTTTAAGAACGATTTCCGAAGTGGAAATTGAAACCTCAATAAACGTACTTTAACCTTTAATTGTGGCTTATTCCCATTTAAATAGTAATTACTATGTATAACTAAAAAAATTTAATATTTGATGATTATATCCATAATATGGTGACTTAACTGGATACACTGTATATCTTGCAATGGCAGGACAAGTACAAAGGCCATCAAGACTAGTAATAAAAGAACAACCATCACCCGAACAAAAAATGCCCTACTGGAAAACGGAGACAGATATGAAAAGTTGACAGTCTCTTTGTTAATATTCTAAAAAGAAAAAGAAAATAAAAGAAGAAAATAAATGAAAGAAGAAAAATAAAGGGCAATGAAATATTTGCGGTATAAATATATAAAAATTACTTTTGTATTACACTACTATAATATATTGTAAAATAAATATAGATGAAAATAAAAATAATTATGTATAGAATACAATTCAGTTTTTTTACTTTTTAGCGCAATTTAGTTTAAAAAAATCAAAAAACCACCATAGTATACAGAAAACTGTAAAAATAGGTAAACACTAATATCTTCTCCTTATTCTTAAATCTAAACATAGTCAAAGTTTCTTATTTACACTAACATCTACATCATCTGTTTTACTCAAAAATATAATCAATCTTTTGTCATATCCACATTTAAATAACTCTTTTAGGTTAACCAGATTTTTTCCAACTAGACTACTAGGCTAACTGCTGTACAGCGCTAAGTTGAGATAAACAACTTAAATAACTAACAGAAAATCTTTAAATATCACAAATATATAGGGAAAAGTGGAATATAACTCTTTTTTAACAGATCTGATTGGTTGATGAAAGGAAAATTTAAATTTGAAGCTTCCATAGTATTATGCATGGGTCATGCTACATTGCGTGCAGCTTTTTTTCTTTTGGCACATTTCCCATTTCCATAGACCAATTAATAGAACCTTGAAATTCGTTTGTACACGTTTTTATTTGTAATAATAAAAATATTAAAAGGTTATCCACCTTATTCGCTTGGTCTGGTACCATATGACGTTTATCTCTTACCAAAGGTAAAGCCCCCATCAAAAGAAGCAAGACTTCGGGCCATACAAGTTGCGAAAGAAAAAAAAAACAGGAAAGAAAAAGCTATTTTTTAATGCGCTCTATTGATTGAAGCAACTTTTACAGAAATAAATAAACAAGCAGTAGAATGAGAATGCACAGGAGAATTGATGAAACCGATAAATGACTATTAAAATATTTTAAAATAAATGTAAGAGAAGGCTGCCTACTCTAAAATATTTTTATTAATATATTTTAAACTATATTTCATTAGAGTATATGTTTTATGGGATTTATGTATTACAAACTTTAAACAAAGTATTAAAAAAATGTTTGTTTTCTATACTGGTCATCCTCGTCTCATGTATCGTTTTAAACCTATTCGAGACAGATGATTGTTTATTTTCAAATAGCATGGCTACAAACGCAACTTTGTGGTTTCAGAATACTGCAAAAAAGAGTTATACCAAAAAAATACTTAATCTACAATGCGATACAATGTGGGATAATGAACTGGTGTAATCCAGAAAAATATTTTAAACTTTCAAATATCTTTAATAATCGAGCGCAGAGATCCCCACGTTACAATACAATACAATTCTATTTGCAAGTGAGAATCCGAACACACGTATTATATAATGCGAGTCTAACATCTCCCAATATTTCTGAACCATAAAACTCAAAGTAATAAATAAATGAATAACTGACATGGATAACTAAACTAAGGCAACTTATGACCATTCTGTGACAATTTTATATAGGCTCATGTGGCAAGTAATACCTCATTTCACCCTTTTCTGACATCTACATAATTATTAGTTTCAGCACAAAATTCCCAAGATATTCATTTTAATTATTAGTTAAGCAATAATTGCCGCATCTTGTTTTCTGAACAATAAAACTTAATAAATTAACAATTTTTTGGATTATAACTAAGGTACTTGTTCATAGTTTTTATATTATTAAGTGACGTGACAATAAAAATAGCGGATTTTCGCCATATAATACGGTTATTTTGAATGGAATCAGAAAATTTTAAACCGGTATTTGTCGCTATATGAGCACTTTTTCCACATGTTGGTTAAATTTGTAAAATTTTTATGTCAACATTTTACCTGTTATGCTAAATTATAATACCTTAAGTTTATTTTATTGTCAATCTTAAGAGAAATCCCAGTGTAAATTCAACATTTGATTTTTTTGTACCATTTAATGTTAATACAGGGTGTCTCGTAATGGATTTAAGAGTAGGAGGCAGCTGACTGTGTAGATAGGTTGCGCGAGCAAGCGGATTTCAGGTACGATGGCACCGTGGCCAGCAGAGCAACGGGCGTTTATGGTTGAATCGTTATTTAAGTCGAACGATTCTTATACCGTCGAGCGTCGATGATTTTGTGTACATTTCAATATAAGACGTTTAGAAAATGCACCGTCGGCAACTTTGGTGAACAATTAGGTGAAAAGATTCCGAGTAACAGCTTCTGTCATAAATCACACACCAGCTGGTAGACCCAGATTCACGAGAACGCCAGATAATATTGACAGGGTACAACGCACTGTAAATCGTCATCCCAGGCGGTCGGTTCGTAAACATGCGCAATCATTGCAATTGACGCGCGCTAGTGTTCAACGAATATTGCGTAAGAAATTCAGCTTTGTCAATTTTTAAAGCCGGACGACCATTTAAAACGGAAAACTTTTGCTGAGACAATGATGAACAATTTTTGGAATGAAGGTAGTATCGAAAACATTATTTTTAGTGATGAAGCCCATTTCCATCTTAATGGATATGTGAACAGAGACAATTGCCGATATTGGGCCCAAGTCAATCCGCGGCAAAAACATCAATGACAATTACACTCCAAAAAAGTGACCGTATGAAGTGCCATGTCCGCCTGGGACATAATAGGGCCGTACTTTTTTGAAGATGACGCAGGACGTACGGTTACTGTGAACAGCGCTCGCTACTTCACCATGATTCATAATATTTTACGCCAATGCTTACTACCTTAATACAGTTCCCTCGCTATGATGTCAACGGAACGTGGATTGAACAATATGGAGTCACAGCACATACTGCAGCAATCTCGATCAACGCAGTTACAGAACTGTTTCCTGGCACGGTTATTTCCATTAATAGAGATATTCAGTTTCTTCCACAATCCCCAGACCTAACCCCCTTAGATTTTTTTCTATGGAGGTACCTAAAGAATATCGTCCACATCAATCCAGTACCAGAAACGATCTAGAAACTGAAAGACCGCATTACCAATGCTATACCTGACATACCCATTCAGTTTTCCGCAGCTTGCGCTCTAGACTAACAGCCTGTTACGAAGAAGAATAAGTTCGCATTTTTAACGTACCTAACAAGTGTATTAAAATTCTTCTACAATGATTTGAATGTTTGTTTTATTCCTTTAAAACCTTAAATCCATTATGAGACACCCTGTATAACTTTGTGGGAGTTGTACATCCCTAAATAAAAAAAATATATAATTTTTAAACCATTTTACCATCGTTTGCTAAAACATCCGGACCCCACATTAGTCCCGAAAATAGATCAGATGATTACACATAATATACTAATGTAGTATTTGAATAGAGTGACCACCTAGATGACTCACAACACAATGTCATTTGCTAGTATCTAAATAAGAAAAAAAAAAAAAAGGTTTTTACATATTTTTCACAATGTGAGAAAAGTGCTGATGCACGACGGATCACGTTACTTATTTAATGGTGAAAACCGTCTCGTCAACTATGTAGCTGACAACCAGCATGCGAATAAGAAATTTCTTGCCATATGATATAACTTAAAATTATCTTACAAAATGGCCACCGTCCGCCATTTTATTGATAGTTATTAAAACGTTATAAAAATATCAACAACTACTGCCTGCCCAAATCCACTTTCTCTCTGACCTTGAAGCGCGCAGTGGTTTTTGATAGATTGTCTCCGCTTTTCTCTCAGCGGAGACACAATCGTTTCTGTCCTTGTTGGCATGCTCTCTCTTTGCGCATATTCCGGCTAAATTGGAATTGGGCCCTTTGTACTTAAGTCTAGCAACCAAGAAGTTTATTAAAAATATATTTTGGGGACGGGAGACGCTGTATATATATATATATATATGTATATATATATATATATATATATATATATATATATATATATATATATATATATATATATATATATATATATATATATATATAGACACACACTATATTGTTTGTACAAAAAGTAATGTAATTTATTAAAAACCGAAAAAATAAGAATAAATACATAAAAAGTCTCTCTGCGTTATTTTGGCTTATTACTCCAGTTCTGTTTAATAGAAATTATAATTTATAAATACATTTTTTTGTGTGATGACTTACAACTTGATTTATTCGAAAAAGATATGTAAAATTAAAGACCAAAATAATACCAAATTACATTACTTTCTTTAGACACTGTATATATTATTGACTTTATAAATTAAA
This sequence comes from Diabrotica undecimpunctata, assembly GCF_040954645.1. NCBI lineage: Eukaryota > Metazoa > Arthropoda > Insecta > Coleoptera > Chrysomelidae > Diabrotica > Diabrotica undecimpunctata. Next base: position 49,301,308 of record NC_092803.1, on the reverse strand, counting down.
AAATATCATGCATTGATATAAACATGAAACCCACATCAGAAAAAAATAAAACCCATACTCATAAAATATAACAAGGCAAATAAACATAGAAAAACTAAGTGCTTAGGTACCCAGTATTTAAACTATTGGGAACACGACTAAATATTAAAATAAAGGGCTAAGATTCATAGGAACTTATATAATTAAATAATGTTTTAATATATTTTTATAAAATATTTTAAACACGTCTTATAAGTATGCAAACATTTGGAGAACTGCTATCTCGTAGAAGGCGGCAATCAAAAGATCTGTGTTACAATCATTGGTGGCCAAGTTATATATCTATCTATATATATCTTATTTTCCTACAAAAACCGTTCCACGTCACACAGTATAACGCATTATTCACGGCGTATACATATACAGGGTTGGAAGTGCAAGAAAGTCTCGTGGTCTTAAGACAGATCATATTTAAACAGCTGGCGGTTTATACCCAGACCTCTACCTACCCATAGTACTATACTATTAGATATCTGCCTATTGACTGAATTACACTTGCTCTGGTATGGGTTCCTTCGTGAACGAGCATAACATTCAATTTAATTTCGAATTATTTTTATTTATTTTGACTTATACAATTCATATTCTCAATAAAATGAAATTTACAGAAAAAATGTTTTTAAGTTTCGTACTCAAAAACAATCAATAATTTACATTAAATAGCATTGAACAAACAATATGTAATAGATTTCTAATTTGTGGAGTGCAAATGACAGTTTAGGAATTGGTACTACTGTTTACAGGGTTGCTATATGTACTTTTGTTAATACCACAAAGCTTTGTGTAACATAAACAAATTTAAATAGTAATTACTTTTTGTATTTCTGTCTACAAAATGCCTACCTAATCTCAGATATTTAATTTTATAATCCCTAATGTTTGGAGGGACACGAAAACGTTTTTGGCGGAGAACCATGAACTGTGCATGGTGATAAATTCCCTTTAAACAGAGTAATGGAAATGCTCCTACACCCAGAAGTATTTTCTTAACAAGTCTATCATATCATGTAGAACACAACTAAAATATAGGCATATCTGTTTTCAAATATGATAAACTTAATCACCAACAATTTTTTTATCATTCATTTATTGAATAAATGTAATTGAAATGAGCTTACATTTTCATCATATCATTAAATCCCTCTTATCCCGATAATACGACAATACTGTGCGAAAAGTCAACGTCATATATTGCGTGCAACGAATTTAGTGGGAAAAACAATAGCAATTGGCTCTTATTCGTAAAGAGAAACAAACGTCACCTGGTACCATAGTAAAGTGACATGTGCCCAGCTCTCACGTGATTTTTTGGCGTATACATTTTTAATGCAATAAAATTTATTAAACAAATAAAATAAAAGAGCTTTTGAAAAATAATTTTTCTTGTATATGTTACCGTTTGTGAAATCATACCTCAGCAAATTAAAACAGAATTTCTTATTGTACGTTTATAAAGAAGGAATATACAAGTAAAAAAATAAAAAATACGGCAAAAAAAGAAAAGTAAATAAAAATATATGTTAAAAGAGAATAAATCAATTCGTATTGTATAAGCAGAGCTAATTGCATAAAAATATTGCCTTAAATAAAAAAGGGAACTGGATATATCGCTAAACAATAATGTTACGGCAACATATCCCCGATCACAAACATCCTTTATAAAAAAAAGATGAGCGATTTAAAGGTAACAACGAACGAAATGTATATTGTGATGCAACAACTCAGAGGTTACAATTTCCATTTCTCAGGTTTCAAGGTATACTTTATAAAATTATGTAGAGGATAAAACACTACTACTATGATACTTAGCCCTTTAAACACACTCCTTCTGGAGGAAAACAGTCGTATTTTACACACTAAAAACATCTCAAAACATATTTCCATACATACGAATCTCAAAACTACATAATGACAGAGAAAATAAAATGTGTAAAATAACAACTAAATCATACTTTGCAAGTATGGAAAAATGTTTATCTTTCTTACAATAAGTGTCTTCTACCCTTAAGTCTAGAAACAAAATTGCAAATTTTGAGAGCCGGGCCTAGTTTCAGGCCCATGTATTTCATCATCATATCCGAGTTTAGGAGCAAAAAGGCCTTGCCGTCGATTTCCTAGAAAAATAATTACAAAAGTTTATTATGTATTCTTTGTATCTGTTTATTTTATGAAGATTAAAACCCACAACATTTGGGAAATTTTATATTTTTTTATTTATTTTTTCAGCTTCCTTTATGTGAATTAAATTAAATGGATTATCACGTGTACTGAGAAGCTATACTATAACAATTTTCAATTGAAGGTGATTCATTGGCAACATCACTCTTAAAGCAAACAACCCATATTCCCCTTATCAACTTTTCAGAGGCGTACCCAAATAATATTTTAATTATTTATTATTTATTTAAACTTTACGTAAAAATATTAAATCTAAGACCGATATAATTATTAAATTATCATGTGTGCTTTGACGAGTATCTTACAGTTGTCTACCAAAATAAAGTAAAATTTTATTGTTAATATAGAGTGCTTAAAAAACAGAAATCTTTGCAAAATAATTATTATATTCCATTTATATAGAAGGAGAACTAAAAAGCAAAGAAATAATTTCCAAATTATGCTTATGAAGTTTCGGAATCCAGCGACTCGTCCGAAGAGGAATCTCCAATGACACTTAAGTATATTATTAATTTGTCGAAAACAGTGTCTACCATCCTGTCCAATCTCCACATTTTCTCTTCTTCCTTGATCAGATGGGCTACGGCATTAGCAATCTTCTTTCCTATCCGTTCCATTGCAAGTGTTCAGCAGTCAACAGTGCAAAAGCCGTCCCTGCACGGACCACAGGGCGCATGCATCGAACACTAGCGACAACGACACCACGCGTAGCTGTCAAGCAGAAATAAGACATTCTTTTTTGGTTTTGTTAATTTTAAGTTTTTATAAAATTATTATAATAAAAGTGTTAGTGTATTATAATAAAAGTCAGAATAAATATTTTTTATACAAGGAATACAGTCCACAATACTTCTGAAGGCTCAGAAATAAAAACTTTATTCATGGTCATTCGAACGGATTTTATCAACAAGCAACAAGTGTTAGTGTATTTTTTATCGGCAAGTGAAAAAGTTAACATGGCATGGTATGTGGTGAGTACACATTTCTCATTCCTATAATACCTATCCTGGAATAAGAGAGATATTAATTTGTGTCACAAGGTTATTATAATTTCGGTTTGTTAGGATTTATTAATAGCAAGCTTTAAACTTTATTGATATTATACATAGTCGATGCAATGGATCAGTTAACAGTTTTAAAAAGAAAGCGTGGTATCTTTAAGGCACAAATTACAAAATTTGATTCATTTATAAGCAGTTTTACTCACGATAAAATAGTAGAATTACAAGTTAGGGTTGACAAATGCAAAGAATGGTGGAATGATTTTGATCAAATACAAAGTGAAATTGATTTATTAGACACATCAGAGGAACAATTACAAGAAAGGTTAGATTTTCAGGATGCATATTTTAAACTAATAGCCTCTGCAGAAATTATATTAAAGAATGAAGTTAATTTAAACGATACTATAGCAAACTCAGGTCACAATACTAGTTTAGATCGAAATAGCTTAAAAAATGTACGGTTACCACCACTGGAGGTTCCAACTTTTAATGGTTGTTATCAACATTGGTTAGAATTTAGAGATAGTTTTACTAGTATGGTCATAGAAAATTCTGATTTAAATTATGTTGACAAGCTTCACTATTTAAAAAGGGCTTTAATAGGGGATGCCCAGGATGAACTGGAGCAGCTAAAAACTACTAGCAAAAATTTTACTATAGCATGGCAACTTTTATCTGAAACATATGAAAAGAAAAAACTTATTGCACGTGGTCATATTGAAGCTATATATGAATATCCAAAAATAACTCAGGTAAATAGTTTAGAATTAAAGAAATTGTCAGGTTGTATAAAAAGAAATTTAAAGTCACTAGGTATGTTAGGTTATCCAGTTGAACATTGGGATGTTCTTTTACTTTGTACCATAGAGAAAAAGCTTGATTATTACACAAATAAGGAATGGCAAGAAAAGGGTCCAGTTACCGAATTTTCTACGATACAGGAATTCTTAGCATTTATAGATCATAAAGTACAACACTTACAAAATTCAGAAGGGAATAAACAAGATATAGAGCAAATATCAAAGGAAACAAAAAAAGGGTGCAAAAAATGACATTATCAAAGTCATTCATTGCAACGTCCAAACAATGTGCACTTTGTAATTTACCGCACTATTTTTATTCATGTAAAAAATTTCATAATTTATCAGTGTCAGCTAGAAGACAAGAGGTAACAAAATCAAAAGCATGTTGGAACTGTCCAAAGGATGGACACTTAGTACAACATTGTACATGGGGAGGTTGTAAACTTTGTGGAAAACGACACAATACTCTTTTACATATGGATGGTAAATTTATAAACAATTCTCATTTACAAACAAATGCAACTCAACTCAACGGATCAAAGGTTGAATCACAAATTTGTGGTATATCTACCCAGAAAGAAACACACACACAGGGAAATGGCATATCTAATCAGGGAAAGGAAGTACATATTCAGGGACAAGGTGCATTCCATAATAATTCAATGGAAGGTACATCTCAATTAAACTTTTTGGGTCAGACAGGTTTTTTGGAATCACATTCGGGTGATATAGGTCAGACATGTTTTTTAGAATCACATTCGGGTGATATAGATCAGGATTCAATTAATTTTTTAAATCATTCTAAGCAAGGTATATCATACAGATTAAAAACTGATATTTTACTTTCAACGGCCTTAGTATATATGCAAGACAAATATGGAATTTTGCATGAATGTAGAGTTTTATTGGACTCAGGTTCACAGTCAAATTTTATATCACGTTCATTTTTTGAAAAATTACAATTACGGGCAGATAAGGTACACATTCCGGTTAAAGGTTTAGGTCAAGGTATAACAAACATTTCTCAGGCATTAAACGGGACACTTTTATCAAAGTTTAGCAATTATCAAACAAATGCATTTTTATTGGTAATTGATAAAATTTCTGACAATTTACCAACTTCGGATTTAAACTTGGATTTTATAAATATTCCTAAAAACATTGTACTTGCAGATGAAACATTTGGGGTTTCAAAACAAATTGATGTATTACTGGGAGCATCAGTTTTTTGGCAATTATTATGTGTGGGTCAGATAAAACTTGGCAAGGATCAACCAATTCTCCAAAAAACTAAGTTGGGATGGGTTATTTCAGGGCCAGTTAGTCAATCAATTAAGGTTAGCAACAATTCAGTGGTATGTAATTTTTCGTCTAATGTTTTGGAAAACCAAATTGAAAAATTTTGGTTAATAGAAGAATTTGGTGCAAAAAAGGTTATGTCCAAGGAGGACATTTATTGTCAAGAGTTGTTTGAAGCTAGCACGATTAAAAATGAAAACGGTCATTTTGTTGTTAAATTACCAACAAGGTCAAACATTTCTGACTTTCTTATTCTTAGTAGGAGATTCTTATAGTAATGCACAAAAAAGATTTCAATTATTGGAAAATAAATTAAATAAAAATTTGGAAATGAAAATTAAATACCATGAGTTTATGCAGGAATATATCCAGTTGGGGTTTTGGCATTTAAACACCACGCTTGACAGGCGGGTTGGTGAGTTGGTTTGGGAAATTGGTAGGATAGTAGGTATTGGGTAGGAATGGGTTTAGGACATGATTTCTCTCCATAGGAGTTGAGAGACAATCAAGGCTCGCGTAGGGCAGGGTCGCATCCCTGAAGTAAGTCTATCCTCCACTGGGATTGTGGAGGAGTACTTACCCGCTACCGCATAGGCCTGATACAGAGGCGAATAGGCCTGACATGGGCAGCATTTGGCAAACTAAGCCATATTCTAAAAAGTTCAATTCCCATGTGTCTCAAGCGAAAAGTTTATAACCAATGTGTTTTGCCTGTACAAACTTATGGAGCAGAGACTTTAACACTCACGCAGAAATCTGCGAATAAACTAAGAGTTACACAACGAGCCATGGAACGTGCAATGCTGAATGTGAGCCTCCGAGACCACATAACAAACCGACAAATCAGGCAAAGATCAGGAGTTCAAGACGTCATCGAAAGAACCACGAGACTTAAGTGGAAATGGGCAGGACACTTAGCCAGAACACAAGATGGACGATGGACAAGACGAATTATGGAATGGAGGCCCAGAAATTATAAAAGAAGCCGAGGACGACCACCGACTAGATGGACCGACGACATAAAAAGAGTAGCGGGAAACTGGCTACAAGCGGCCCAGTGTAGAGAACACTGGAAAGAACTGAGGGAGGCCTATGTCCAGCAGTGGACGGGATTGGCTGATTGATGATATCCAGTTGGGTCACATGTCAAAGGTTGAAGATAAAACTGACTTCAATTCAGAAACATCCAACTACTATCTTCCACATCATGGAGTTTTAAAGGAAACGTCTTTAACTACAAAATTAAGGGTAGTGTTTGATGGGTCAGCTAGAACTGACAGTGGTTTGTCATTAAATGATGTTCTAATGGTCGGACCAAAATTACAAGATGATTTAATGTGCATTCTTCTTCGTTTTCGAAAACATAATGTAGTTATAGCTTCAGACATCGAAAAGATGTATCGACAGGTTTTTGTTTGCAAAACTCAGCAAAAAATCGGTTGCCTCTAAAGTCGGTTTTACGGGCGAAGATTTTACGTGACAACGTCTTTTTCTCGGTAGAATATTTATTGATATGAATATTATTAAATTGCACAATAGGAACAAGGAATTGAATGAAAATAAAAATTGCACAAATTTTAACTATAGAAATATATTTTGTTTACTAAAACATTGTACATGTAAACTTAAACTTAACTAATTTCTATTTGAGTGATTTTCACCGATTCAACGCGCCTAATTCTCTAGTGCTGCGCGCGCAGCGGACCGATCATGTTTGAGTGGGAGAGAGACGCAAGGCATTCGCCGGTCCGGCGGGCCTCTCTCTCGTTCGGTGACTCATCGTAACAGACGTGAGCGGGCGTTACACTTTTTCATGAGTGACTCCGAGCCACAACCTAATTTAAGACGTTGTCACGTCAAAAACTACAACAAATATTATGGAGGTTTTCGGATGAGCAACCAATTGAGACATACAAGCTGAAAACGCTAACATATGCTGCTGGACCGGGACCGGTCCAGCAGCATTTTTGGCTACAAGAAGCTTACAACAATTAGCTCATGAGAATCAATTGAACCTGCCTCTGGCTTCCCAGGTGATTTTAAAGGATTTTTATGTTGATGATTTGCTTACAGGAGGGAGTTCAATTGAAGAAGTAAAATCATTAAAGGATGAATTAAATAATATTTTGTGCACAGCAGGATTTTCACTTAGAAAATGGGTATCAAACAAACCTGAAATTTTTGATGAGGATATTCAAATAAAGGGAGACATTGAACATTGAACAAAGGTTAGCAAAAGAACAGTTCTGTTTTTAGTTTCACAGATATTTGATCCTCTTGGACTAGTAGGGCCAGTTATAATTAAAGCTAAATTAATAATGCAATCACTATGGCAATTAAAATTAAATTGGGATGAGTCTTTACCTTTAGATTTACACACAGCTTGGAACCAGTTTAGGGAATCAATTGCAGATTTGGAGAAAACTCACATTAGCAGGCAAGTTTTGTGTTCTAATCCAATTAATAGACAATTACATTGTTTCAGTGACGCTTCAGAGTCTGCTTATGGCGCAGCACTCTACATTCGGTCACTGGATCAAGGTGGTTCTTGCTTAGTTCATTTATTATGTGCGAAATCAAGGGTAGCACCCTTAAAAACAATATCTTTGCCTAGATTGGAATTGTGTGGTGCTTTATTGGCTGCCAAATTGGCATCGGAGGTTATCGCAACAATAGGTGTTAGCTTTGATGAGGTACATTTTTGGTCTGATTCAATGATAACTCTTTATTGGATTTTGGGTGAACCGTCACAATGGAAAACCTTCGTTGGAAATAGGGTGTCGGAAATACAAAGGCTTTCTAATGGATATAGCTGGCATCATGTTGACTCGCATGATAACCCAGCCGATATAATTACACGCGGATATGAACCAAAGTTATTAAACACTTCAAAATTGTGGTGGAATGGGCCATCATGGTTAGCTTCTCATAAATTGTCTTGGCCTACTAAGGCTTTGTCAAATTCACACATTTCTATCATACCTGACCAGAAGGTAATTCAAACATTTATATCAACTGTGCAATTTGCTGAAATTTGGAACCGATTTTCCAGCTTAGCTAAATTGCAGCGTGTTTTTGCATATATACTTCGGTTTGTCACCAATTGTAAATCATCTAATAATAAGACAACGGGTCCTTTTACTGTAGATGAAAAAGAAAGAAGTTTTTTCTGTTTGGTATATATGGCACAAAATGAAGTATTTCATCAGGAAATACAAACAATAAAAAAATCAAAACCAATACATAAATCGAGTAAAATCTTATCATTAAATCCTTTTCTTGATGATAAAGGCCTATTACGAGTTGGTGGACGTCTTCAAAAGTCAGAATTGTCTTTTGACCAGAAGCATCCAATCATAGTCCCGAACGGCCATGTATTAACTAAACTTATAGTGATATCGTATCATCATAAATACTTGCATGCAGGTCCACAAGCATTGCTATCAATAATTCGTTTAAAATTTTGGTTATTATCTGGACGTAGCACGGTTAGGCACATTCTGCATAAATGTGTTACTTGCTTTCGTGTCAAACCTACATTGCTTGTACCTCTTATGGGAGATTTACCTAAATCTAGACTTCTGCCTACAAGGCCATTTTATAATTGTGGTGTAGATTATGGGGGTCCCTTTGAATTGAAAACAAGCTATTTACGGAATTGTACAGTAGTTAAATGCTATATATGTATTTTTACATGTTTTACAACAAGGGCGACACATATTGAACTTGTATATTATGATTTAAGTACTAATTCATTCTTAAATTCATTTAAACGTTTCATTGCTAGAAGAGGTCTATGTAAAAATATGTATTCTGATAATGGAACTAACTTCGTTGGGGCAAATAATCATTTGCAGGAGTTATATTCATTTATGAATGATGCAACGGTAAAATCAAATTTTTTAGATTATTTTTCGGAACACAAGATTCATTGGCATTTTATTCCAGCTCACTCACCACATTTTGGTGGCATCTGGGAATCAACTGTAAAATCGGTAAAGTTTCATATACGGAGGGTAATGTGTAATAATAAATTTACATATGACGAAATGTATACTTTGATGACGCAAATTGAGTCTCTCCTAAATTCCCGTCCTTTATTACCTCTGTCGGAAAGTCCAGAAGACCTTGGTGTACTCACCCCTGGACATTTTCTAATTGGAGCACCACTTGTAGCACTGCCACAAGAAGAGCTAACTGAAATAAATCCGAATAAGTTGAAACGGTATCATCACCTGACTCAGATAATTCAGAGTTTTTGGGTACGCTGGTCACGTGAGTACCCCTCTTCACTTCAGCAGCGAACCAAATGGAGAACAGCAGCTGACAACGTGAAAATTGGATCATTGGTTATTATTCAAGAGGATGGTCTTCCTCCTACTAAATGGGAATTGGGTAGAATATTGCAACTACATGCTGGGACAGATAATGTTGTGCGGGTTGTGACTGTGCGTACTTCTAAAGGTGAATTCAAAAGGCCTTGTGTAAAGTTAGCCGTCCTGCCAATGGATGAACAATAATGGTTATGGTTTACAAGAAGCGTTGTTTGAAAGGCATCACTTAAGCCTTTCAAGGGGGGCGGCATGTTCAGCAGTCAACAGTGCAAGAGCCGTCCCTGCACGGACCACAGGGCGCATGCATCGAACACTAGCGACAACGACACCACGCGTAGCTGTCAAGCAGAAATAAGACATTCTTTTTTGGTTTTGTTAATTTTAAGTTTTTATAAAATTATTATAATAAAAGAAAGTCAGAATAGATATTTTTTATACAAGGAATACAGTCCACAATACTTCTGAAGGCTGAGAAATAAAAACTTTATTCAGCAAGTTCTAACAAACATTGGACATCAGAAATTTTATGTCACGTTTTCTCGAGATACGTAACCCTTTACTTGAGCCCAGATTAATTCTATTGGGTTTAACTCGCAATATTAAAAAGGAAGTTTTAAAATGATAATGCCTTTAGCATGAGCCATTGTATCTACAACATGCTGGCGATATCTATTACGATGCTATCTAATGACACTTATAAGCTCAACTTTAACCATGCCCTCGGAAAATAGAATTACTTTTTGTCCTAACCAACGCTGTTCACTATCGTCTAATAAGCCAATCTCACTACCCAGATGGGCGACAATCAATCGTTGTATTTTACCCATTGGTCCTCGTAGCCCTGTTGATAAACCATTTATAAACGATTGACGATAACTCGTTACAGTAGTATCTTGCTAGATCTTAGATATTGTGTGAACCATTCACCCACGTTTCGTCCAGATAATAAAACTTTTTGTGGCCAGAACGAACGAATCTCTCCAATAGAGCGAAGATATCTTCGTCGCCTTGTGACTAAATCTTCTCTTTCTATTTAGACAGATTTACGGGATCGTTTGGCATATATAAATTTTAAATCTTCTTTTATTATAATCGTCTCTTTGCTCATTTTTGGAATGAGATCATTCTCCATTATCTTTGTTCTAATGAATTTGAGGGTTGGGGACTCAAAAAAGAAAGAATGAATAGTAGTGCGTACAAAATTTTTCTGGTAGTCGTCTAATTTAATTTTTTTTCACAATGCGTTCAATTGTCGACACGGATATTCCCTTTAAAAATGAACACTGAGCTACAGCTTCCACTGTATCGAAGCAAACACAATAAAAATGACAGTGGTAAGCGCCGGTAAGAATTTACTTTTGACATTTAATATTGTTGTCGTTAGCTCTCAGTTCAAGTTGTAGATGAGTCAGCTTTAATTGAAAATTGTTATAGTATAGACCGAACTTGTAAAGAGGATAAACAAAATCGCAAAACCTATTAAACCATAAAATTCTCCCTCATTATTTACGAATCAACGAATCTTGGCACAACGATTTTTTGGAAACTGTATAAACTTTTGTAGTGTATTAAAGGGTTTTCTTCTCTTCTCATGGCGCCGTCTCCTTTCGAAGGTTGGCGTTCCAAATGGTAATTGTAGTTTTGGAAACTGCTACGCGAAAGGGTTTTAGAGATATCTTAATCTTAGTCTTACACGGGCCTTCTTACAGTGAAGTGTATTTCTTAATAACGATGAAAAAATATCAAAAGTCTGTTAAGATTGTTACATTGCTGTCAAACGAAGCAAGCCCAAAGGATGAATGTTAGTCGTTCAACTGTGTTAAGAAGTTACCAACGTTTTCTTGAGACCAGATCTCATCAACGGCGACCCAGTATGAGTGCCAAAAGTCATAGAAAAAGACTTAGACTTTCATTTGACTGTGAACATGTAAATAAAACAATGGACAATTCGAAAAAGTATTGTCTGCTGATGAGTGTAGAATATCAATTTACGGAAAATATGGTTGACGGTCTATAGAAGGGCTGAAGAACATTATGCTGTCTGCAATCATTCATACAAAGTTTCTTCTAGTAGTGGATCAGTTATGTTTTGGACAGGCATTTCTTTTAATGCATCATGGTTATGTATCTGCGAGTTAGGCTAGGCGCACACACATCTAATTTGGACGGTCGATAACAGTTCCATCGAACTTTTGTCGATGATGCTTTGCACGCACACTACACGACATTTATTCGATGAAGTTTGTTAATCCACAAAGGTTTGTTAGGTGGAGTATACAATAAACAACACAGAAGTACGTAGCAAAATGGAGCGACGTACCTTGAAGAGTGTCCAAAAAACGCAACTTGTCCTCTGGTCGGTCGACAAAGATCGATGTTTGTGCACTTTAATTTGGCACCGTTCGCCTTGGAAGGACGGCAACGATTACGACAGCCGTCCATGCAGTGGCAGTGATCAAACGCCACACGGCATCGATGCCGTGCCGTTTGGCGACCGATGTGTCTGCGCCAAGCGTCACAGCACACACATACATAACGGAACCAGTATAACATCGTGTCATATGCTGGGTAGATTGGCAATAATTTTCCGCTAATGCAAGATATTGCGAGACCATACACGGCAAGGATTGTAATAAAATATATTAAAAGACGTTGTTATTCCAAAATGGACTGGTTTGCTCAAAGCCTGGACCTTAATCCTATTGAGCTATATGGAGAATGTTCTGAGAGAAGACTTTAGATCAGATATTCACATGTGCTTCAAAAGGAAGGAGAGATATAGAGAGAGAGGGAGGGAGAGATAGTTTCAAATCAAATAGGAGAGAAACTAGTATGGACGCAGTTAAAAGAATTACAACTCTGAATGGGGACCTAGACACGATTCTTGACGTAATCGAGGACGTCCGCTAACAAGATGGTCGGACAACATCAAGCGCATCCAGTACAATTGGATTCATGGTGCTCAAGACCGGAAGCAACGGAATTATTTACGGGAGCAATATGTTTAGCAGTAGTCTCAAAACGGCTACTAAACTGCTACTTCCATCGAAATACAATATTTCAACCTTCTAATATCGTAATATTTATATTATTTTGTCATTGTTTTCTTAGTCAACAATTGAACCTTCCCTATGTTATTACGCTTTTCTATGTTGCTATTCTCCAAATCACGATATTTTGAGTTATGACATTATTGAAGCGGAGGTGCTATCCCAGTAAAGATTCAAATGGAATTTAACATGTACTTGCCATCAATCCAATATATTCAAATTATCTAAATAGCTGTTTATTACATTACATATTACATTGATGATGAATTAAAGGAGCTTTGTGAAACAATAACCAACTTACATGTTTTCGAAACAAGTCTGCATGTACTCCCAAGCAAGGATCCACCGATTCTATGAACTGGATAACCTCCTCGATACCCCACTCTCCAGTGGGAATTTTGTTCAAGCTCAAAACCGGCGACTCCGAAGAAATCGACGGTTCAGCTGGGGTGGTCGATGTGGCCGCTTCTTGTTCAGGTGGCTTGCGTTTCGGTGGTGTCGGAGCACTTTTTACATCACATGAGAGACAGTCTTTCACGGTTCGTTCCAAACCTAGACAAAAGTTTTTTGATTATATGTATTCCAAGCACGCTACTTTTAATTTTAAAATTGAAATAGTAATGTTGGTACTTACTAAATACATTCTGACAACATCCTAGCGCCTGCGCTAACGTCTGAAAAACTCCATTCAGATCGCTTGCCTTCACCAATTGCGGCAGTTTAATTGTATACGTACTCCCTTCATGAGTTATGACCATCTCCTCGCCTCTTAGCGCACCCAATCTAGCTAAAATGGTCTCTGACTTATGGGAGGCGTTGAGCACTTGGTTGACCAGCTTTTTGGCCAGATCTGACGGTGTGGCATCCTCTATACTTAATGCGAGCTGAGTGGTATCGATCAATGGACCTCCAGAACAGCTTTTACGGAAGTTGATGACGATTGGCGGCGGGGGAGGGGCTGATGTGTCCGCTTCAGGGGATTGAACTTCCGCAGCTGTTGAACTAACTGATGAAGTAGGTGGAGGAGCTGTGAAAGCTGGTCTGATTCTAAATCTAAAACGACAGGAAAATATTAATTTTCATAAATGGCCCTCAAATATTCACTAACACAAGATATTTAATTCTATCTGAAACTCCAATTTTCTCTGCAGGTTTGTGATTTCTTTTTTAAAAATTTTTAACTTTGGTTTTGTTTTAGATATTATAATAAATTTGGCAACACAAAAAAGTAAAGTTTATAAGTGTTTCAATTACATAAAATGAACCACTTAAAAGTTCATGGAATCATCATAAGGGTAGGTATATATATTTGGTTACAATGGGTCACTGTAGAATATATGTATGAAGATGAGGTCAACAAAGAATACAGTAAATTAAGTCTATTAAGTAAACACTGCAGTTATGGTATTGTATAAAGAAGTTTGTGGGACCAAAATAATCGAGACACAGTCGCTTATTTAAAACAAAGTCAAAATATTAACCAAATTTTACTCAGATCTTCTAAATTTACTGACACTTTTTCTTTTCTTTTTTAATAATAACAATGAAATATACACACAACTTAATTATTTTGGAAATGGGAAAAATTTATATTTACCTGTTTGTTCCACTACTGTTCTTCTGTCCAGGAGGCTGCATCGGGTGCCCGGATCTAGCACACCACCCCACAGGGAATATATCTCTACTGTCATACCTACACCAGTAGTCGAAGGCTCCTCTCCACCCATCGAAAGTAACATGGATTTGATCGTTCTTGACAGCCCCAACTGTGGCACAGCAAATCAACTGAGGGTTCTTCTTATCAACAGCTTCTAATTTCTGACCGACTTGGAACAGATTTTGTCGCGGACCCAAAGGCTCCTTCTGGAATATACTTTCGGGTGCCATCTTCGCATCCTTCAAGATTTTGAGCAGAAACATCGGCCACGAGCTGGCATTCATTCTGAATCCTAGAAAAAAAAAAGTTTTAATTAGGCACGAGGGAATCTCTCCAAATTCTAAATTAATTAATTAAATCAAGTTGATGATATATATTCAAATATATCATTTATCAATTCATTTCTTAATGTGACATACTTAATTTTGAGCGTCGACAACTCCTTTGCATATATTTGTGTTGTGGATTATTATATGTACGAGACAGTTTAACAGTCAACTTCGAACTATTAAGTGTAGAGAAGTTGTATTAGATTGATGACGACTTCGTTGTTTGTTCAAAGCGACCCAAGCAATACTTTTTGATTTTTGTAGGGGGATTAAACACACACCACTCGGCACCCAAGGCGAATACACTTCTGAGCTACCTAGGCCACATCGATTCACTTAATGTTGTAGCATTTTTAAATTCCGATCTGTGTGAAGTTTTAATTCACGTATTTTAAAATTTCCATCCCATATAAGATTTTAATTTGGGTTTTAAAAAATATTTAAAGAAAAACACTTCCGTGTCTTCGAACGAGAATAAACAGAACTGTGTTTATTTTCAAATTGCTTTGGATAAACCTCGTTCTCAATAATAATTGCGTCTTAAAAACGTCGATTGGAATAAACAAAATCGAATCATTTGTTTACATTGGAAACTGCTGGTAACAGAATTAAACGTGATTGTAGGCACTTGACAGATGCACTCTGCCAGATTTCCCTAAGCTCAACCAATCGCTTGATAGATAGAAGTCGTCATGAGGGCAATTACTTGCGCCCAACCGAAATATTATTTATTCAGCTACACTTGGACAGTGTTAGACAACCTACCTCTTCCAGCACGTAAAGAAGATCAAAATATGTGCTACGAATGTACCAGTGTTAAAATAGTAATATAAAATGCGACTTTTTTGGAGATAACGCTGCTGAGCCCTATAGCAAACGAGGTATTTTAACGAATAACTGATGATCAGTGTTTATCTCACACCATGAATTTGTTGTAGACGTAACAGGTGTAGAAAAGAGTGTGATTGATGCCGCTAATTTTCCCATTCACTCAACTTTAAAGGAATGCAACTACTGCTTTTTACATTACCCTTTATTGTCTTCTATGAAAATAATGTGTGCATAAACATTGGTAATTATAAATTATACTATATATTAGATATGACGTGGACACAATTGCACAATCCACCAGAGATGCAAAAGAAGGAGAACAATACCAAGTACATGGTGGTTACGAAGAACCCAAGACCAAGGGTTAAACAAAACGTAACAATCAATGAATACAACTTTGAAGTCGTCAAAGGATGCAAGTACCTGGGAGCGATCATAACATCTGAAAATAAATATGAAAAGGACGTGGCAGCCAGGATCATTGCAGGAAACAGGGCATATTACTCATGAATGACCGTACTTAAATCAAAAATACTCTCGATACCAGCAAAAATAAGAGTGTACAAGACAATAATCCGTCCCACAATAACGTATGGAAGCGAGACATGGACTCTGAACCAGCAGGAAACGACAAAATTACTGGTACTGGAAAGAAAGATACTGCGGACTATCTATGGGCCTTGCAAAGAAGAGACAACAGGAGAATGGAGAAGAAGACCCAGTGATGAACTCCAGACAGTATATGGAGATGAAAACATAATACGCTACATTAAAGCAAACCGAACAAGATGGGCGGGCCACGTACTAAGATTGAGTGACGAAAGACTCCTGAACGCCAGATTCTGGAAAAGGCCGATGGCAGGTCAGTTGGTCGCCCAAGAAAGAGATGGAAGGACGTAGTAGCCAGTGATCTACGCAAAATGGGAATACAGCAATGGGAAATAACTGCTCAAGACCGACAACAATAGAGAAAAAAAGTAAACGCGGCCAAGACTCACATAGAGTTGTAGAGCCAAATGATGATGATGATTATATATTAGATACTATCTTTATCACTATCATTCAATTTATTTTACAGGGTATAGTGGAAAGCTATTTTATAAAAGAAAGTTTTTTTTCTGAAGAATCGGTCAGTAGATAAAATGACAAAATAAAAACACTTACCCAATGGAGGTTGTAGCATTCCACCATTCTTTTCACAATGACCTATTGCATGTATTTCGCCAGAATCAACCAACCTCCAAAAGTCATTTTTGTTATCACTACCATCCAATCTCAGTCGCAGTCTGGGACCTAATATGCTAATGACTGTAGCAATGCACGTAGATGTAACATTTCTGGGATCCAGAGCTTCTAATTTCATGCTCACTTCAAAGTCATTATATGGGGGACTGGGGGCTTGCTTAAAGCAGCTTTGAGGGGCTGCAATGCTGTTGGTTTCTCTTAGGTATTCGTCCCAGTTAAATGCTTGATATGTTTCATACTAAAAAGCATTAAATATACAAAATTAGTGCAAAATTCAACCTATATCTCATTTAGCAGAAACTGATAAATGCATTAGTTTAGAGTGGCTAAATTTTCTTGACAGTGTGAATAATACAAAAAATATGTAGGTATAACTTAGGGGTTTATGCGTTTATAGTTTATGTTTACGGCGTTTGAATCGGAATTTTCTTAATTAAATCTGGAATGTTAAGGTCAATTTTTGTTACAGCTAATCAAATTAGATTTTTAAAATGAATATTGATTAATTTTGAACGATATTCTGATTTAATAACATTTATAATTGAAAACCTTGAAACGTATTTTCAAAATTCAATATAATTTGAATTTTTTGTGTTCTTTATGTTTATTTTTTCAATAAAATATTACCTTGCAAATCTATTATTTCGATTTGGAATTCCCGCGGATAATTTTCAACGTCTTGAAAGAAAAATGCAAAAAGAGCGTTGAAGACTTGAAATAAAAATTTTATGGTGCTAACATGGTCAACTAAGGTTGGCAAAATACAATCCTTTCCTAGTAAAGTTAAATTTAATATGTTCAAATGTCCAATTATGGCCGTAAGGAAAGCTAAAATTCCTTATCCAGTCTTTATTTTTCAAAAGAAAGTACTCGTTTGGCAATTTATCGTTCTCCTCCAAAAACTGCAAAACACTCTTTCAAATTCCAAAGTCTTGCCAGTATACCCCCTTTGGGTAGCCAATGAACGCTGCAATAAAGGACCGATTCGCCTTCCTCCTACGTTACTTCCTGAAAAAGATTCTCGGAATCATCGTCGTTTGGTAGCTCGAGCGTGTTTTTTTATTAATATACCGAGATACAGGCTCAACCACCGGGAATAAATCGATCTCATTGGCACATAATGATTCTTGGTGGATTATACAATGGAATTTGAATACTTTTCTTTCTAAGATTTCAAGTAGCGTTGTAAATCCTGTGATCAGACCAACCATGGAAGTACAAACCATATAAAACTGTTATTTAAAAATTCTTTATAAAAGTTATATAATTAAAAGACCCTTTCGGGCTAAATCTAAACAGAATATTTTCGGACTAACAAGTCCATCTGGTACACCTGGTAAATACACTGATGATGGACTTAGTCATAAACCGTTTTGTTGTGAAGTAGCCCGAAAAGGCCTTTGCATTATATAGCTTTTATAATGGATTTTTAAATAAAACTTTTATGATTTGTGGTATACAGCTAACTACAGGAATTTCATTTTCCTTGTGGATTACAAATTATAGTAAATCCATACAAACCGACTCCAAATTCGACCAATCGATTTTGCTACCTTCAATAATACTTTTCACTTAATCCAAGATATTCTGTCCTGTTGTGGAGGCCAGTTGGCGTAAACTAATAGCTCCTCTACAACACTAAAAATATCCGCCACGCAGCATACAAATATGCTCAAATATGGCCAAGCGATTATTTGCGTTTCAACATGTTTCAACAATGTTTTGTGCAAATATTAGTAAACTATTGTTAATTATCTGTTCTTCATCGGAATATAGCTTTTTCTAGCGTGCTAATAATAGCGAGAGTTTATTGTTGAAAACAAAGTTTTCACCATTGTTTATATTTCATCACTTCTTTTTTGGACCAAAGCTAAAGATTTTTTCTTGGCGATGAATTAGCAACAGTCAAATTGTGAGGAATCCAATGCCTGCACATCTTTCTCACTGCTAAATGGCCATGAAAAATTGTTTGTATTTGACAAGCCCGAACGAAGCACGAATCTCATAATAGGCAACATGTCGATCCGTTTCAATCATGCCGCGCACAGCGTCAATGTTTTCCGGGACAACAGTTGTGACCAAACGGCATTCTCGAAACTCGTCACTGAGGCTGGTGCGTTTCCAAATGAATTCTTCAAACTATCTGTGAACAGTTGATGGATCTAGGCTTGATTACGAAAACAAAGACGATCGATGCTATGCTGTTTCGTTAGGCCAACTTTAAAATCGCAAAAAACCAACGCACGAAAATTTCTATTTTTTTCACGAAATTGTTTAGAAAATTTGTTGCTGCTAAACCACCCGATGGATTTACAATCTGTAAATGCTGTTTACCCTAAGAAATGTCAAAATTTACGAAAATCCTATTTACGAAGTCGAGTAACTTCCGCTAGATGGCTCTGTGCAAAACATTTACTGTACGTCTCGTATGTCATTATCGACTTTACTATAGTTTTATATATCTTAATTTTTGTCCCTCTTCTAAGGGATTCTTTTTACTACAATGTCGTTTAGCACTGCTTTTCTATTGATCTTACTCAATTGTTGCCGTATTTCCTCTTTCACTTTGACTAAATAATTTGATTCCCAAGATTATAAATTTACCTGTAAGAGGATTCCTTCATAATAAGAATAAAACTGACATACATCCGTAAAATTCTCTCTACTACCTTGTTTTATGAATCGTTCTCCCATTCTTTTAAAATCAATATGATTTTAAAATTCTTTCAAGCTGATAAATTCAGTGCCAAACATTTTTCGTTAAAATATAATCATAAATTATTCAGTTGAAACCAATTATTTTTACTGGTACGAACGAATTAAAAATTTAAATGAAAGTGAAGGTTCCTAAAAAATAAAATTAAATTGCAAAACAATAGGTTGCATTCACATTTATATAATTAATTTCATTCAACATGTTTCTAAACAGTGCTGCATTAAAACTATTTTAGTTGTTCTCAGTAGGATTCTTTTTATACAGAGTGTTTCACATAGAACTCAAATTCGACATCTAAGTATGAAAATAATTGCATTAGAAATCTGAAAATTTGCACAGCATAACTGTAGCTAATCTATACATATATTATTATAACTTGTAGATTGCGTGTACAATTTTGGACATATTTTGTATTATCGTATATCAAAAATTTATATTTTCATCTTAACTCATCTAGAACATTAATAACTCATCTATTTAAAAAACAATCTTTTTAATTTTTTAAAATTGCAAACAAACGTAAGTCAATAATTTTATTAAAATAAGAAAGTATTTTTTTTTTTCAAATGGTAGTGGTTTTCTATACGTGAAGTTAATACTTTTGTTGCTATTTGTAGTTTAATGTTCACGGTATAAGTCACGGTATAGAGTTCGAATCGCAGCTGCGACTCAATTGAACCAAAGTTTGTTTGAAACAAGACAGTATATGGAGACAAATGTGACAAATGCCTACTGCATATACACCATCATCATGCAACTTCTTCTGTCCACTGCTCTCCCATTTTTCGCCACGCTTCACAGTTCTGTGCTTCTCCTTGCCATTTCTTGGATATTCGTCCAATGTCGTCCATCCAGCGTGTTGGTGGTCGTCCTCTGCATATACACCGATGGCTCCAAAATGAAAGAAGGCTCGGGATGAGGGATATACTCCAGATCACTGAACCTAAGAATAAAGTGGGGTATGGGCAAAAATGCCAGCGTAGTTCAGATAGAACTGACTGGTATCTCCATAGCCGCAAAAGAGATAACCCAAAAAGGTATAGCAGGGAAAACTATAATGATCTGCACAGATGAAGGCGGCAGGCCTAAGACTCTTAGGACCTGGGGATCTTTTTGGTTGGTCAACTACAACAATCGCGGAAATTGTCAAATGTCACTCCCATACGCAAACCGTAAAAAGATGGGAAGAAGGGAAAGTATGTAAACTTGCCAGGGTAACACTAAGTAACCTTGAAGAGTTAACATCAAAGAAGTACTTGGGAATGACCAGGAACAAGTTACGTTTGGCAGTTGGTTTTTTAACTGGTCATTTTCAACTAAGCAAACACCTCCACGCACTGGGGCTAGCAGACACACCTCTATGTAGGAAGTGTGAATGAGAAGACGAAACTGTAGAGCATGTCCTATGTGAATGCCCGGAATTATCGTTAATACGAGAGTATGCGTTCGGCCAGTCCTGGCCCACACCTGCCCACATAAGAGAGATGTCTCCTGGTGACTTGTCCACCTTCCTAGAAATGGCAGGATGGACAATGAACTAAGGGTGACAGCTCCCTGGGAGGATGCACAATGGGTCAATTGTGGCCTAAGTGCTGTGAAACTTAACTCGCCCTCCCTACTCTACAGATACAGAAGTTACGGTATATTCTAAGTCTCATTTAAACTAAGAAAAAGGTTGCGATGACAAAAAATTTGCATTTGCGAACTGTCTAATTTTTATTGATGTTGTCGTGTTAATTGCTTCGTGTTTGTTTAGTTATGCCAAGATAAATTATTTAAATCTTTTTTACTTCTTTCAAGTTAAATAATTTTAGAAACAAGTAAAAATGCAACAAGACAAAAACTTTGGTAAATATTTCTATGTTAATTTTTGACCAAAATATTATGTAACTTTTAATAACGAGCTCTGAGGCGCACGGTCAGCTCGTAGCGAATAAAAACAAATACATACATAAAATCCATGTAGATTCAAAGATGCGTAAATTTATAAATATTGTAGCAGTTTATAGTTACAATTTTCATTAAAAGGCGATGAATTAATTTGTTTTAGAGTAAGTAAGTTTAGAATTAAGAGTTTTAAACAAAATTGAGTTGTATATACTGGCAGTTTGGTTAATGGAAGTTATAGAACAATTCAAAACGAATATTTTCTTCTTCTTAGGGCGCCTGTCCGTTCCGAACGTTGGCGATCATTCTGGCTATGATGACTTTGTTGGCTGCTATACGAAATAGCTGTGTTGAGGTCTTTCTATACCATGCTCTCAGGTTAGCAATCCAGGATATTCTTCGTCCTGGGGCCCTTTTTCCTTCAAATTTTACCTTTCAAAATGCATTGGAGTAGCTCATGTCTGCCTTGATTTCTCATTATATGTCTCAAGTACTACAGCTTACGGCACTTCACGATGTACAGAAGCACTCAGTACACTTTCTAGTTTTTGTTTCTAGATTTTTGTGTCTAGTGTGAGGTCATGGGTCTTGAACATAGAGCTCATAGTCAAGAATGCACTTTTTGCCTTTCCGATGCGACATTTAATCTGTTCGGTATTGTCCCACGACTCATTGATTATAGTTCCCAAGTAGTTGTACTGTGAGACACGTTTAATTTTCATTTGGTTCACATACAGATTTGCTCCAGTTATGTTTTCCTGGCTTATGATCATTAGCTTGGTTTCGCTGGTGTTTATATTCAGTCGATATGTTCTACTTGTTTCCGTTATTTTCTTCATTAAGTTTTGCAGCCCTTCTATGATATTGGAAAACACTATTGTATCATCTGTATACCGCAAGTTATTGATCTTAACTCCATTTATTGAGATGCCTTTATCAATATCTTTTAGAGCCCCTTCAAAAATATGCTCTGTCTGAGTACAGATTGAATATCAGTGGTGAAATTATGCACCCCTGTCCACTCCCCTTTAGATTTTGACCTAATCTGTATATTCTCCATGTAATCAGAGCACCGCTGATTGATTCCAATGTAGTTTGGCTATTATTTTTAGGTCTCTTCCGTCAATTCCTGTCCTCTTCAGCACTTCCATTATTTGTTCATGCCTGACTCTATCGAAAGCTTTCTTATAGTCAATCAGGCATGCAAAAACATCACAGCTGACATATCTACATTTCTGAAATAATACCTATACGCTAAATAAAGCTTTCACAAATCCAAACTGATTGGGCGCAATTTGTTCCTCGCAATTCCGGTAAATTCTTTTGTGGATGACTTAACATGTTTCTATTTTAATTTTTTGGCGAACTGATGAAAATCGATTTACGCGCACCAGCATTCGCTGCGAGCTGACCGTGCGCCACAGAGCTCGTTATTGAAAGTTCCATAATATTGGTCAAAAATAACATAGAAAAATTTACCAAAGCTTAAAACGTTAGTTTTGAGTTGTTCTATAACTTCCATTAGCAAGATGTTCAAAGTTTAATGTAGCTTAATTTTGTTTAGATCTTTTATAAACAAATTAATTCGGAGTGACATTTTTTATGTTTAATCGTTATAGTTTTTTTATTAATAATAATAAACTAATTTTGCAAATTTTTTAAAGCTAAAACAATTATCTTTAAAATGAGGATGTTTTAAAAGTTAATCGCATGTATGAAAGCTGAGCTATGTTTCGAAAAGTCCCATCGAATGCCTATTCTGCAATTGTTTTTCACGAAATTTGTTATTACTTCTGTTTTAATACTCGGATACCAAACCTACCTACTAGTTCGAAACCAAAATTCAGATTCTCACCCAAATCTGTAATTTCTACCATTTTCAAAGCAAACAGAAGATTAATAAAGCGACATTTAGAATCTAAATAGATAGAAAGATCTAAATAAAAATAGATGGAGAATATCTAAACAACTTACGTTTCGCCGATGATATACTTATAATAGCTGAAGATCTAGGTATGGCAAGAGAGATGGTACAGGAACTCGTTGTGGCTACAGAAAGTGTAGGTTTAAATATAAATATCTCGAAAACAAAAATCATGACCAATTTGGTACCCAACCAGAACATCAGTATTGGTGGGAAAGAAATAGAACTCGTAGATAGATATAAATACCTGGGACATGAAATTATGATTGGCAGGGATAACCAGACTCATGAACTGAAGAGAAGAATCGGCCTAGGGTGGGCAGCATTTGGAAAACTGAGAGAAACTTTTAAAAGTGAGCTACCACATGCCTAAAGAGAAAGGTATTTGATCAGTGCGTCCTCCCAGTCTTGACGTCCGGAGCAGAAACACTTACCTTAACGAAAGCAGCAGCTACCAAACTGAGAGTCACGCAGAGAAGAATGGAGCGGTCCATGTTAGGAATAACTCTGCGAGACAGAATAACCAACGAAGAAATTTATTAAAATCCTTTGTAAAAGGTATATATTTAAAAACCCAAACGGGCTGTGTTAGGCAACTCATAGTTGCTTCCATAAAGTCCTCGTAGACACACCGTCTCAGGACTTGCAACTTCAACGTCTAGTCATATGTCGCCATGTTACCTAATCCAACGGTAACTTTAACATCATAAGTATTTATAAGATATAATGTCGAACAAATGTAACTAATTATTTGTTAACGGGTTTTTACCCATATCTTTAGTGGCTACATTCATGTACTCCTAGACACCGATGATGGAATGATGTATTCCGAAAACGTTCTGTCTAACACAGCCCGTTTGGGTTTTTAAATATATACCTTTTACAAAGGATTTTAATAAATTTTTTAATATATGGTATACAGAAAAATATAGGAACGTAGATTCCTTGTGGAACCAACGAAGACATCAGGAGAAGAACCGGAGTGACTGACATCATCGAGAAGATAGCCAGACTAAAATGGAGATGGGCAGGACACATAGCCAGAATGACAGATGAGCGATGGACAAAGAGGTTATTGGAATAGAGGCCAAGGGAAGACAAGAGAAGCGTCGGTTGACCACCTACAAGATGGACAGACGATTTAAGAAGACTCAATAAAAACTGGATAAGAGCGGCGCAAGATAGACGGGGTTGGAAACATGAGGAAGAGGCCTATGTTCAGCAGTGGACTCTTGAGGCTGGATGATGATGAGTAATCGATCCCCGCCACAAATTGGAAGCTTTCGATTTATCGGAATGGAGCCGTTCCTTGAAAGAAGAAACATGACATAAAACTCAGAGAATTATATCTCAACCTGGAAGCAACAAGGAATCTTGTTGGATCTTCTTCTGGGTCTTCTAGTGGAGAGAACGATCCCAAAATTTTGCCATTGTACAAGAAAAGCGTGCTAACACCCAACTTTTGGGATCCTTTCTTCGCATCCTTATTTAATTTATGTTACAACTTGATTTGCTTTCTTGTATATGGAACTGATGTAAGTAGTTTTCCATTCAAATAGAATATTTTATTCAAACAATTGTTCAAAATCACGGTTAAGTTTTCTAATACTACATCCGGCTATATGACGTAAGGTTCCGATATAAATTCCTAAAAAAAAATATTACTTTCTTTCTGTGTGTATAAATTTGCATTAAAAATCCTCTCTGCCTGTCAAAAGTTTTCGTAAAAGATGAATAACTCTAGAAATATAAATTTTTGATATATGATACCTTACACAAAATCTATTGACAGAACTTAATTTTAGACAGAATCTAACACTATAATAACATATAGTGTACTCTAATAAATAAAGTTTATGGTAGGTTCCGGTTTAACCGCAATTGATAGCGAGTTACCACATCCTGAGTTATGTAGATTAGTTGAGTGTGAAATATTTTAGATGTATAGATCAGCTACATATACATATGTGGACTTACACAATTTTTAGATTTACAACCGGATTATTTTTAGAGATAGTCTAGACTAGTGTGTGCTCTATGTGAAATCATGATTTATTATTTTCAAACTCATTTTGTGTTAAAAAAAATCTTGATCTAATGTTTTGTCGATGTAAATTTCCCAAAAATATATTTATAAAGCTAAAGATAACGCTGCCTAATCAAAACGTTCTTGTTTATTAAATATAATCAAATTTAAAGCAATGTTTACAAACGTCAATTACTTAAAATTATTTATGTAGTTATTTTAATAGATAACTAAAAAATATCTTACAAATTATGTAACCTTATTTCTGTTTAAAAAACTGCCTGATATTTTTACATTTACTTATTGATTTCAATATTTGTTTCTCTTTCTTAGCTCACGCGAAGTAGGCAGAGTTAAAAACTTTTAGTCTTTGATTTGTCAGAAATTTTGCACCTGTATTCCCTATCATAAACAGATAACTTGTGAAAATTTTCAGTCCGATCTTTCAATTAGGGCTCCTACTATTTTCAGCGAAATCAGCGATTCAAATATACTGAATTTGTTTTTAGCAAAACTTTGCTTTGGAATATATAAGAAAATTCTGAAAAATACACTTTTCATGTAAAATTTCCTGTTTAACATAATATTCAGGTCGAAATTTTGAATTTATGCTGATGGATAATCAGAATGACGGAAAAGCAGAAAATGTGTCAATATTTTGAAAATGTTATGGAGAAAAAGCAATCGAGTTTAAATCCGTTCAGAATTCATAAAATGTATGTTAAAATATGTACTTTTAATAGGGTTAAAATGGGCCACAAAAAAAACTTTTCAGATTTTCCAGGTTTCCTTCACTAAGAATAACAAAAAAATTATACACCGATATAGATCTCGTATCATATGATACATCGAATGAAGATGTCGATATAATATTGTGAAAATAACAAAAAAGTAATAAAAAAAGACTGTGGTTTTCTTCAAAATTTAAATGTAATACAGCATTCACGTATAAAAGCCCCGTAATATGTATATATTGTAGCCTGTTTAACAATAAAAAGAGCGGTTCTAAAATACATAAACAATTTATTTCAATAAAGTAAAAAGTAAAAATCCGAAGATTTTTACTACTAGTTCGAAACCAAAATTCAGATTCTCACCCAAATCTGTACTTTCTACGACTTTCAGAGCAAACAGACGATGAATAAAACGACATTTAGAATCTAAAATTGCATTCCACGTCATATCGATACATCTAAGTAAGAACCTTTCTAGTACCTACTTAAAATACATATAGAGTAAATAAAGATATAGAAAAGACAGTTAAGATTTATTTCACGTATAGTACTTCTACAATTCGCTTATACGTATTTCGTCCTTTTTAGGACTCATCAGGGCTTCCTACTGCACGGCGACAACACCAGATACCGATACCTTTGAATCCAACTGTGAACGTGATAAATAAAAGAACTTTCCTTCCCTTACTTTCTTCTGTCAGTAATTCAAAATTAATACCATTCAGAATAAAAGAAGCAGAATGGGATTTACTAAAAGCAATAGAAGGTTTCTTAAAAACCTGCAAAAGTGTGGCTATGTACATACATTTATTACTCGACTACCTCAACAAAAAAATATTAGAACTTAATACTGACCAACAGAATGAGGAGGAGTTAAATTTGAAAAAGTCTTTTATAGCAGCAAGAAATAAGATCATCAAATATTACAAATAAAACAAATTGGGTGTACTGTATTTCTCTAGTAATCGATCCCCGCCACAAATTGGAAGCTTTAGATTTATCCGAATGGAGCCGTTCCTTGAAACAAGAAACAGAGATAAAACTTAGCGAATTATATCTCAACCTGGAAGCAACACGGAAGTTCTAGTGGAGAGGACGATCCCAGAAACATGGACTGCGATCATTTGTGTCTAGTCATGAACAAAAGATAAATTATTTTTTAATTTAACGAAAGAATACTTGCAAATATATATAAATGAAGAATTGTAAAATAAATGGATATTCAAATAAGTACTTTTTTGTTCAAGTGCGGCTTGAGACTCTATTATATACAGATTGAACCAATATAAAACTTGGACAAAAATAAATCCATACCCGGTGATAGATATTGTATAAAATATCGTTCAACTATCTATATATAACTATATAACTATATTTAACTAGTAGAAAGGGAGCCATTTCACCCCACTTTGACCTTTGACCCCTGACGTCACAAGCACCGTCCGCGCTCCGGTCACGCCCCGTGATGACGTCATGAACGCTAACCCGCGCCCCGTCATGACGCTCAGCCTACGAGGCCAATCGGTCATTTGGTAGGTGTCAATAGGTATAAAAAAAGTATTTATCAAAGGTGTAACGGCCATTTGTCATGGTTAGAACGGGATATACGAAGCAATGTGTCGATATAAAGTGTAAATATAAGTGTAAATTAAAGGAAAGAGGAGCTTGCCTAATAGTCGGAGAGATAGAGCCGAAATTTTGAACTGATCAGTAATATGACATTTCTCTATTGGAATATATTCATTGTAACTGGGTTAAGACTTTGCCTTACAGGCGGACGCCCCTCGTGGTACAGGGGGTGGCTATACAGGGATGAAGTTGCCATTTTTTTCGGAAAAATTAACGATCAATAATATGGCTGAAAATTTGCCCAGAGTAAGATCTTGGTATAACTAGACGAAATCCCAAAGGGCGGACGCGAGAGTGGATACATAAGGGGTGGCGGACAGGGGTGAGGTTGCAATTTTTTGGGGAAAAATTAACGATAAGTAATATGTCCGCCATTTTCATGGCTCATTATTTAGCCCCTAAAAACTCTAAATATAAAAGGGCGGACAGCTGGGTTGGTACAGAGAGCCATAAAACGGGGTCAAATGTACCACTTGCCTGCGCATTTTAGGTCTCGGTAACAATTTTCAAACTGATTTTATTATGATATTTTTATACCGATTGATTTGAAAATTTGTATGCTCACTTCTGTTACTATTCTGAAAAGCGTCAAGTAGAGTTTTCCTCAAAATTTTCCAAAAAAATTTCCGTAAATGAAAATTTTCGTAATTTTTTGAGGTAAAATCTAATTTGTAGAATCCTTTCGATTTTCTGTCAGTTATACCATGATTTTTTTTCAAAAATTTTCAAACGATTTTTCCGATAAGAAAAAAAAATTTAGAAAAACTTTAAAAATTTCGTCATTTTTCTCACTCTCATTGATGTCATCACATTCATCATCTTCGTCACTTTCACTTTCAATAATATCACATTCATTATCTGCTTCATTTTCAATCACTACTTCTCGAACTGATTCTGGCATCTGAGGTCCACTAAATCATTTGAATTTATATGTTTCATCTTCAAACTTCCAACCATGTTCTTCAACAATCAATTCTGTTGGTACTTTTTTATGAGCATTTGTCCAAATATTTGAAATATAATGAGCTCGCAGTAGATGTTGGTGTAATTCATCTTGACATGGTGGTAAGCTTGAAGCATCGAAATTTTTTAGTTTTTTTTAAGGCTCGTTCACATCATGCAACTTATACTGCCGGTTAAATACTGAAACTCTGACATCGTTTACTTTTCTTTTTGGAATTGTTCTCGTCAGTCCTGTTCCATATAAGTGACATATGAAAGTTTCTAAGGTTTCAAAAACTTCATTACAATCGAAGTCAGTTTCACCAAGTTGAATAAAAGCATCTTGATACTTATTACATTTAGCGCATGGGTCTAGAATTACTGATCTAAATGAACGCGCATCATTATTATTTTAATATTTTAAAATAATAATCATGCAAAATTAATGTCCAAACAGAATTTGTAAAATTATAATTAACTAATGAAAAAAAATTCAATCAATTTGAAAGTTAAAAAAAATATTGAAAATATCTACAAAGTAAATTTCAAAACTTAAAAAATTGATAATTCCACTATTAAATTGATTTTTATTAATAATTATTTTTAAAATGTTAAAGGAATTCTACAAATTGAATTTTACCTATTGATAAATAGAAATAATATATTTTGTAATTGATTATTAATGTAATAATAAATCAAATTTTTCTTATATCTGAACAATCATTATTTATGCAATATAAATTTAAAAACCTTTTTATTGTAATAAAAAATAAGTAAAATTACTATTTGTTATACCAAAAATATTTAATAGTTAACATTATAAAATTACTTTAATTTAATAAAATATCAAATATCAAACATTTGTTCAATTAAAAATTAATTCGTAAAATATTTATATTTAAGAAAAAAATGTGATTTGTAAAGTAAATATGACTTTAGTTTGAAAAAAAAAAAACATTATCATAATATCATTTTAAAACTACAAAATATTCTATAAAATATTCCGACGATGACGTAGAGTTTTATCAAATGTTTTAGAAAAGTTTTTCTAATTTTTTTTTTTATCGGAAAAATCGTTTGAATATTTTTGGAAAACAAATCATGGTATAACTTACAGAAAATCGAAAGGATTCTACAAATTAGATTTTACCTCCAAAATTTCGAAAATTTTCATTTACGGAAATTTTTTTGGAAAATTTTGAGGAAAACTCTACTTGACGCTTCTCAGAATAGTAACAGAAGTGAGCATACAAATTTTCAAACCAATCGGTATAAAAATATCATAATAAAATCAGTTTGAAAATTGTTACCGAGACCTAAAATGCGCAGGCAAGTGGTACATTTGACCCCGTTTTGTGGCTCTCTGTACCAACCCAGCTATCCGCCCTTTTGGATTTAAAGTTTTTAGGGGCTAAATAATGAGCCATGAAAATGGCGGACATATTACTTATCGTTAATTTTTCCCCAAAAAATTGCAATTTCACCCCTGTCCACCACACCTTATGTATCCACTCTCGCGTCCGCCCTTTGGGATTTCGTCTAGTTATACCAAGATCTTACTCTGGGCAAATTTTCAGCCATATTATTGATCGTTAATTTTTCCGAAAAAAATGACAACTTCATCCCTGTATAGCCACCCCCTGTACCACGAGGGGCGTCCGCCTGTAAGGCAAAGTCTTAACCCAGTTACAATGAATATATTCCAATAGAGAAATGTCATATTACTGATCAGTTCAAAATTTCGGCTCTATCTCTTGGACTATAAGGAAGCGATAAGTGGTTTGACAGCATAATAACTGCTTGTTTAGTCTAGTTTTTTCAGTGATTCTAGGCAACCTATTTGGGTGGAGTTTTGACTTGTTCTTGAATGAGTTCCGAATCCAACAGCCCACTGAAGTATTGGATTTTTATAATATAATTATTTGACAACCTTTTATTGGCCAACCACCTAGAGCGTAGTTGAGCCGAAATACATTGATTTCGTATGTTCCGTTTTAAATTCGTTCAATCTGTATATATATACTGTGTATTAGAGGTAGGCTAAATATCACTACATTGTGATTTAACAGCTGTGATTAGAAAAACAACTTGTGGTTGTGGATCTTGGTCTGCTCACAAAGAAGTCGTCACTCCTGTCGACTCCTGGCAACTTCCCTCCGTCTTTTGAGCGTTAGAATCTGTAGGTCTTCTTCCACATCATCAATCCATCTCCTTCGTGCTCATCCTCTGCTTCTTGTGCCCTCTGGTTTTGAAAATGTTAATCTCTTCGTGTATTCGTGATCTGACATCCTAGCAATGTGTCCAGCCCATCTAATTCTCTGCACTTTAACGAATTTCACAATATCTGGATCGGTGTATAACTGATATAGTTCAAAGCTGTATCTTTGACGCCATAGCCCATTTTCATTTATGGCCCCAAAAATTTCTAAGAGTTTTTCTCTCAAAAATACCAAGAAGTCTTTTATCATTTTGAGATAAGGTCCACCTTTCAGTCCCATATATAAAAACCGGTCTTATTAAGGTCTTGTATATATTGAGCTTTACTGCATGTTTCATATTTTTATTTTTTAAATTAATGTTTCTCAACACCGTGAATAGTTCTGTTTGCTATTGCATCTTTTTATTTCGTCGCTTGTCGTGTTTGTTGCGTTTACTAGCGATCTAAGATATGTGAATTCTTTGACTTGCTCAAAGGTATGGTTGCTAATTTGAATTCTCTGTTGGATATTTCGGGGGTTGTTAGAAACCAACATATATTTGGTTTTTTCCTCGTTTACCACAAGTCCTAATTCACTTACCGCGTCTGCAAGTCTTGTAAAATACTGCACCATGTCTCTCATACTTCTGACCACTATAACTAGATCGTCAGCGAATGCGTGAATTTGCGTCGATCTATTAAAAATAGTTCCATTCATTCTAATATTTAATTGTTTGATTGCCTCTTCCAAGGCAATGTTAAAGAGGAGACACCAGCGCATCCCCCTGTCTTAGACCATTATTAATGTTTTTCCTTCAATTCTAACGCATGAGCTTACATTTTGCATTGTTAGTTGGGTCAAGATCAATGGGTTAAAGATCATTTAAACCAACTACATAGTACTAGAATAGCTTATACAGGTTTCCCACAACGATTAGTTCAACACATTTTCAGCAAGTATTCATGGTATTTTTGACAATTCAATCAATTGCATTCAATATGCTGATGACATATGCATCTATATAGAGCGTAATTTGTATGCTGTTTGCCTAGACGTTCTAGACTTTGTCATGCAAAAGGTTAATATTTGGGTAAGAAATCAAGAACTGACCATTTCTTCTGACAAATCAGCCATAATGATATTAACTAGACATAGGATTATTCTGGATATGATATACCTATTGTTAAAGAATATAATTATCTTGGCATCCTCCTTGATTTAAAACTTTTATGGTCAAAACATGTTAAATAAATAAAAAGCAGGTGTGTATTAATATCCTTAAATGTGTCACTAATTTTAGATGGGGTGCTGATCCTAAAGTTGCACACAGCCTACATGCAATATTGTGGACTATGGTTGCATTCTGTATGGTGCCACCAGTAAAACACATTTATTAACTGTAGACCGCATTCAGTTCAAATGTCTAAGAATACGCATGAACATCATAAAGTCTACTCCTTGCCCTGTTCTACTTTCTGAAAGTAACAAAATCCCTCTTCAAAAATGTTGAGAAATTATGGCAATTACACATATCCTGAAGTAAGGATTAAATAATAATGATCTACTTAGCTAACTGTATAAGTTATTTATTGAAATTCTCTCAAATAAATATTGGTGCATAAAAAGTTCTCCTCCACTTGCTGATGCTTTCTTAGAAACTAACGAGTATTCTTAATATCTATGGTAGAAAGAAAAGATGACTAATATAAAAAGCTTATTTTCAGGCAATATTAAATAAACCAAAAGTCATTATACCAAAGTTCACACTATCTCCACAAATAAACTCTATCTTACTTAAATCCATATTGAGTGACTATAATGATCATGTAATAATGTATATCGATGGTTCCAAAAAAGAGAACAGTGTCACAGGTTGTGCAGTTTATATTCCACATAAAAGTAAATCTTTGAAAATTAAACTTCCATCACATTGTTCAAATATACTGTTGAAGCAGTAGCAATTGAAAAAACTTTGGATTGGCTAGATTTACAAATTAAATAAAGCAATTATATTATTAGATTCATCATTGGTCATTAAAGGATTAAACTCAAATATGACCTAACATAAAATAAATAGTCTCCTTTGTGCCAGTAAAGATATTACAGTTATTTGGGCATCAAGGGAAATGGAATGGTTAACCAGCTTGCTAAAGATGCCGCCCATGTTGGACTATATGTAGGTACCACATTCACATAGGTACTATATTCACATTGGATAACTTATATTAATATTATATTAACAGAATTTTAACAAAATGGAAAACTAGCATCTAACTCAAATAATCAGTATTAACCTATCCACACTGCTTTACCACAAGATATTGCCTATATTTTTAAATATGCCATACCAAAGAAGTCGACAGCAATAATTACATGTCTGAAAACTAATTACAGCACATTCTCAGCTCATTTGGCCAAGTTAAATATTATCCCCTCTGTGGTATGTGCAAGCGCTATACCGCAATGTGATATCAACCATTCTTTTCAAGTGCAATAAACATAAGTGTGAAACAGTCAGCTGTATTTAAAGTGATCATATCTTAAAATTCAGACTCTCATAAACATCACCCATTTACTTTCCTTAGACAGTAGAGAAATATATGAACTAATATGTAACTTTCTTTTTAAAGTTGGTTATATTATTTAAAAACCAATATTTTATACTACAATTCTGTGGCTTAAGAACTAACTTCCAAGCCAACTATCCAAAGACATACACACACATGGGAGTACATGCTAGGTAGAGGATGGCAATAAATAGGGATAACTGGAGAGAAATTCTTGAGGAAGCTACGACCACACAGGGTTGTAAAGCCAGAATGATGATGATGACATATTATTTCCAGTTTATATGATTTTTGTGAAAAACAGTGTAATTAGATAAAATTTTGTGCAGGTTTTTAAATAGCCAAATGGACAAATTCTGTACATTTTTTCAGAGGTACAGTCAGCTCAGCACTGATAACAAAATTTTTAAGTGGACAGTGATATACCTTATGGTGCATTCCATTTTTTAAAGGCACAACTAAAAACATAATATCACACTGAGTTACTTACTTCATTAATTAATTAACTCAATGATGAGGAATTACAAATGTTGGTTTAACAACACAAAACCAGAGAAACTGGTCAGTATCTTCACAGTTTTTTGATAATCTGAAATCCCATCTACACCTGGCTTTAAAGATTTAACTATATGCAGTATGTGTGGAAAATATTTAAAATATATCTTAAACTTTGCAAGGACTTTTTTTCCTTTTTTTTTTTATTTAATTCCTGACAAGTAACGCCTACTTATGTTACAAAAGTAATCCAAATTTTAATATGTTTTAATTTGGTTGAAAATATATAGGGCTCATGCAGATCCTCTAATATATTACAGGATTTTTCAATGGTATCTGTGGTTTTTGTTCTAAGACATATTTCTTCGTTTGGGAGTTGGTCTCTCAGAGAGACACCTAATACATGACACACCATAGCCCTCTGAGTCACGCAAATCTTATTTACTACCTTTTTTTGTGGATGTTAATGTTTCCACTCCATAAGTGAGTACAGGTAAAACACATTGGTCTAAGCACACACGCCTACATGTACCTTAAGCTAATTTTACAATGTATTGTTTTTATTTCTATTAACAAGTGATTATGCCACCAGATTAAACAATTAATTTCATCAATGATTTACTTTTAAATATTGTATTTAAATGGAATTAAATCACAATTGACTGTAATAAAAACTAAATTTTACACTTGTTTTGACATTACCTTCTCCAACTAAAAATTGTTTTTAAAAAAAGATTATAACAAGAAGTTATTTTAACCTTTCTTAAAGTTACAATATTAGATTTACAATATTAAAATTGCAATAACTACGGGTTCAAATAACTCCTTGTTATAATAATCTTTTTTTTAAACTACTTCCAGATTGAAGATCACAATAAATGTAAAATGCAATTTTTATTATAATCAATTGTGGTTTAATCCCTTATAAACATAATTTTTAACTTAAACATGCCACAAGAAACAGTTTCAAAATTTGATTTACTTTATTTTCTCTACATTGATTTCCATTGTCAGTTTTACTGTTATTACTATTACATATATTGATTTCCATTTGTTTAAAGATTTCAAAGAAACTAATACAGTAAATAAATAACATCATGGTTTTGTTCCGTATTAAATGTCTCCTTCCAAATCATCAAAAACCTATAATTTATTATGGTTAAAAAATTTTCTACAATAGTCATAGTCATCTTTATTGATCCTTTAAGACATTCAAAGTAAATGTATAGGATACGTCACTACAGAATTTGGTATAAAAAACATTAATGTGTATAATACAATATTCACAGTAAAAAAAAATTGACAAAACATAAAATATATAAAATAACATTTTTACAAGTAAAATATGAAGCTATTGCAGTTTGTCCTCAAGATATTCATTTATAGAATAATATGCTTTTCTTAAGAGTAAATCTTTAACATTTTTTTTAAATTTAGAGATAAGTGGTATTTCTTTCACAGTTTTTGGCAAATGATTGTATAAGGTCAGTCCCATATATCTGAAGCAATTTTGAAATTTGGATGTTCTGTGTTTAGGAACTCGTAAAGATTCAGCACCTCTTGTATTGTAGTAGTGATTGTCTGAATTTACTGGAAATGTATTGATTTCCTCTTTGACATAAAGTAAAGATTTATAGATATATAGGCAGTAGAAAGTTAAAATTTGATGTTTAATAAAAACTGGTTTACAGGACTGTTGATAATCCAAATTAAAAATTTTACGGATAATTTTTTTTTGGTTAATGAACACTTTGTTACTATCTACTGAGTTCCCCCACAAAATTACATTGTAGCACATGTGGCTGTAAGCAAGGCTATAATAAACGTTCATTAATGCCGAGATGGGTAGTGTGTTTTTAATTCTAGATATAGCATAAAAAGCTTTATTCAATTTCATGTTCACTGAATTCACTTGCTCTGACCATTTGAGATTACAATCAATGAATACACCCAAAAACTTTGTAGAGTGAGTGGAAGATAACATATTGTTTCTATCATGGATGGTTAAGATATAGTCATATTTAGATGAGTTGTATGAATGAAAATAAATAATTTGCGTCTTGTCAATGTTTAATATTAGTCTGTTGGTATTACACCAGCGTATAAAGCAGTCAACAACAGTCTTCATTGTCATTTTTAATTCCTCTAGTGTACGTGCAGAGACTATTAACGAGGTATCATCAGCAAACATTGATATTATAAGTGCCCTTATGTGATCTGGTAGGTCATTAATAAAAATTAGGAATAATAATGGTCCCAGCACGGATCCCTGTGGTACTCCTTTATTTGTCGTGTATGGTTCTGAGCTTGATTCTTTCATCTTAACAACACTCTTCCTGCCACTTAAGAAATTTATTATCCATTCTAGAAATATCCCTCTAAAACCAACGTTATATAATTTATTGCGAATAAATGTTATGTCTAAGCAGTCAAAAGCACGTGATAGATCAAAAAATAGTCCTGCCACGTGGTTTCTACTATCCAATTCATCATAAATACGCTCAAACAAGCTGCATGCAGCCGTGAGTGTTGACTTTTTTGATCTAAAGCCGTGTTGGGTTGGAGTTATGGTTGGAGTTATGGAGTTGAAATTATGCTAAGGACAGATACTGGTCTATAATTTGAAATATCATGAGGGTCATTCTTTTTGAAGATTGGAATAACTTTTGCCATTTTAAATATGGATGGAAATTGGCTGGCTGTTATTGAGAGATTAACTAAATGGGTTAAAGGAATCAATATATGATCACTTATCAGTTTTATTATTTTTACAGATATGTTATCAATACCAGTACTAGGCTTATTTTTTAGTTGATCGATTATATTTTTTATTTCAATTGGAGTTACGGGTAAAAAGAAAAATGTTTTGTTACACATTTTTGAAGTAGTACAAGAAGAAGGTAACGATGTGCCAAAATGAGTTTGAAGATTGTATTCTGTAATTGTAGCAAAATATGAGGCAAATGAATTAGCAATATCACAAGACTTGGTAATAATTTTATTATCATAATGTAGAATAATATCAGACCTGTTCTTTTGCCTACCAGTTTCACTGTTTACTAAATTCCAAATTGTTTTTGGTATATTGTAAGATTGATTAATTAAGTCACTATGAAAGTTTTTTTTATTATATTTTATAGTATTTATTAATAGAGAATTATATTCTTTTTTTGCCTGTTTATAGGTATCTTGAGACTCGAGACTCCCTATATTTTTTGCTATCCAGTGTAGATTTTTTAGTTTTTCACTAGCGTGTCTTACCTCATTTGTTACCCATGTAGCCTTATTTGTTTTGAGTGCTTTATACCGTGTTTTTATTGGACAATATAAATTTAGATTGTAATCTAAAATGCTAACAAATGAATTTGTGGCATATTCAACATTCAATTGTGAATAAACTTGATCAAAAACTGTAGAAGAAATCCCTGCTTTATTTATATTTTCATCTGACATATCCCTGTAACTGATGGGTTTTTTATCTTTTTTCGATACTTTATTGGCTTGCAAATATACACTAAGTGAAAATACTTTATGGTCACTGAAGTGACCCTCGAACACATTTGATTTATAAAGATGTGGTTCGACATTTGTCAATATGTAATCCAATTTTGTAGATGATGTTTTACCTACTTTATCTACGAAAACTCTTGTAGGAGCCTCAGATGTGACTCTCAGATTATAACTTACTAAAAACTCGTTAAAAGATTGCTTATTATTGAGATATGACAAGATAATCAATGTTTAGATCCCCACAAATATAAATATCATGATATGACTTACTGCATAGCTCCAGTATATTATGTAATTTACACAGAAAACTCTGAACTTCTCCTGATGGCGAACGATAAACACTAATAACACAAACTTTCCTATTGGCTATAAACAGAGAAATCGCACAGCACTCACACACCATTTCTTCACTAAAGTTAGATACATCTAATGTTTTGAATTTAATATCAGTTTTGATGTAGATGATGGATCCTCCATGGATATGGAACTTTCGACAAACATAAGAGGCGATGTTGTATCCATTCAGGGTCATAAATTGGATGTTTTCTTCAGTACACCAATGTTCTGATAGACAAATTATATCAGGTGTTTCCTGCAATGTTAAGACTTCAAGTTTGAGTAACTTATTTGTCAAAGATTGAGCATTTAGTTGCAATATTTTTAAACAACTATCTGGTGATGATAAAAGTAACGTTTCTCTTGGATTTACTTGACTAAAAAAGAGTCTGGTCTATCTTCTCCAGTTGACAGACCTCTATTATGATGCTCTCGATCTAAGAATCTTCTTCCTAACCTAAAGTTAAATCGTTCAATGCCAATTTTTTTCGGCCAAAAAGCAGGATTGTAAATTTCTTCCCTTAAGTCAGGTAGTACACCTATCATAAAACATTGATTATCTCTTCTTTTGTGGTCAGTTGGTAATAATTTTACTTGTATATTCTCACAGTTTGTCTTTGTTATTATGAAACTCTTGATGTGGTCCTCATTTACACTATCCGGAACTTTTGAGATGAATAACCACAATTTTTTGTCTGGTGTTTCGGATTTTCCATGGAAATCCTTATCACCAATTCCAGTTCCCATTATTTTCTTGCGTCTTGTTGTCACAATTTGATATCCTTCATCGTCGGCTTTATTCTCTGAACTCCCTGTTGTGATATGATTAAGATTTATTTTTGTGCTTTCCTCATTTTCAACAACTAAATTTGTAATGTAGTCACATGTTTGTTTGGTTTGAATTTCCATTAATTGTGCATTTAATTTGTTTGCAGTAATTTTTGAAGTGCCCTGTATATTGGAATTCCTTTCAACATGTTTGGTGTTTTTATCATTAAAATTTTTATTTGAGTCAGTTTCATTGTTTATTTTGTATTTAGAATTAGTCAACTGGACACTGGCTGTCTTATCTTCATTACCTTGAGTTTTTATTAAACCCTCATTAAGAGTTGAGTTGGGTTTTTGTGAGATTCTGGTTCTGGTTATTTCTGATTTCAATAAATTTAATTTTTCTAGCAAGTGTTCATTATTTGATTTTAATAGATTATTGTTATTTAATAATAAATTGTACTTATCATCTTTTTCAGCTAACAGCTTTTTTAACCACTGATTTTCTATCGCTATGGCACTAAATGATTCGATGGGTTGACCATCACTATTTTGGCAACATATTACACGTGAATCTCCTATCTTGAAGAATTTCACTTTGTTTTTCACGGCACATGAGATGTGATAACTATTTCCACAAACTATACAAACGAGTATTTTATTAGGCTTAGTTCTTAAAAAAAAATAATAATAATAATAAATCTTTCTTAAAAAAAAATACAAAGACTTAAATATTTCTTTTAATATGACTATAATATGAAGGAGTATAACTGGCACATGTTCTTTAGTTTTAAATAAGAATTGTTACTAAATTTCTATCACCTGTTATCGATATTTTGTTGTGTATTGTTACAAATTTTAGTCTCAGGTTTATAAATTCACCTGTTATTCAAAAATGTAAAATTACTGTAAATAATGAAGCATCAGATGAAGAACATTGATTAGATCTTGCTGATATTAAACAATCAATTAATGCACCAAAAAATTTACATGTTTGCTATTTTGATATTTTCATTTAAGAGTCATAAGACTGATTTCTACACATGCATATTAATTATTATACTACAAATTTACCTGAAATGGCCCAGAAGAACCCTCTAATGGCGTAGTAGGAGCTACAGCAGCTACTCTAGAACTTGCCAATTCTTTCTTTTGATGCTTGTTCATACAATAAGTCGAGCAGTATTCTTTTGAAGGGGCAGCATTGCCTCTAATAACATTATCACACTGTATGCAAGCTCCTTTGACGTATGCCTTTCGGAATTCTGCAAGGCAAGTCTCAGAGCAAAACTCTTTTTTTCCATTTGTGGTGGGAAACACATATTTCAAAGGAAGCTTCGTTTCATTACACCAGGTACATGATATGATTTTCTTTGGCGGCCTACCCCTCGCTTTGCCGATAGAGGAATTGTTATTAGACATTATTTACTTTGAAAATTTACCAATATGCTTTACTAAATAAATTTTGGGCAAAATAATTGCCATAATACCGGTGGCTTTGCTACCACAATGTTTACATTTCTGTAGAAAACTAGATGTCCACTGCACTGTTCAATGTATTTACTTATTTTCGGAAAATTGTGTGTATATGCTAAAATTAAAATGACATATTCAACTCACGTCAAAAACAGAATGTCAACAAACGAAAAAACAAATAGGAAGCTCCAACATTTTCGCAAATGACGCAAACAATCACGGAATGCATAGAACGCGAATTTCAATACATAAATTGTCTGACAACTGACGTGCTCTGTAGGTAAGCAGGAATACGATCATAATTGGTGTAAAGCTTCCAGTTATATCCGATAGAGGAAAACACACGAAACTACATCAAAAACGTGTTTATACGTGATTAAGCCTCAATTAATATTGACTGTAATGAAAATTATATTTTAACTAATTTTTTAAACATTAAAACATTATTTAAAAATACATTTTTTATTATAATCAATAATTGTGAAATAATCCCATATTAAACATACTATTTAACTACTTCAAATATTTAATAGGTGGCGCTAAAATATGACATTAGAAACGATTTAATGATGATTTAACTTTTCAGAAATGTGAAAATTATTACCTGATAAAAGAGTTAGTCATCTATCAATACTAATTGAGTTATCCCATAAAATTAGATAAAAGTTGTAATATGAAAACTAAATATATGAAAAAATATTAGTCATAGATTACAGTACCAATTATTTTTATGGCTTTATTATCACAACTATATTGTAACGCAGTTTAGACGCTCAAACAATATACTTATTTATATTTTTTATTGTTGTCTTAAATAGATTTATTTATTACTATTGAGGGTAATTATAATAAACCGATACAACGGAGTATCGATTTACCCAATTTTAAGACTAGGGCTTTTCCTTCTTGTTCTTCTTATTGCGTCGTCTCCTCTCGAAGATTGGCGATCCAAATGGCAATTGTAGCTTTGGAAATTGCTGCACGAAAGATTTCTGCATATGAGTGGTCAAAACATCTCTTCAGGTCATTTAGCCACGCGTTCTTTTTTTAGTTCTTTTTCTATTTCAGAGTCCATTGTCAAACTTTTATCAGCCATAGAGCATATCATTCGGATTCTGAGCTCTAGACTTTTCTTCAAGAAAAAGAAAAGGCGCAAGAATAAAAGAAGACGAAGACATATTGACCTCAATTTAATATAGTCCTTTCGAGTTCTTAATAAAGCATAGGCATATAGGTAGGTATATATGTTATTATAATGTCAAATAATAGTTATTCATTTTACGAAAAATTATGGATTTTTAATATTCTAGTACGATGGGCAGACAAGTCGCCTGACAATGTTTGAGGCGGTTTTAAAGTCTTCGAGTGATATTCAAAGTTTTATCGTATCATTGAGAACGCGTTGCTAAAATAAACATTTAAAATTTATCTTTTCATAAAAAATGACTTTATTTTTCACCGAGAAACTAATCAACAAATAAAATCTTGATGTTTCTGAGTAGGCACGTTAAAACAGCAGCAAATAACGTCAGAGTAGATCTGTTATTAGATAAATCTAAAATTCATTACGAATAGTATCGATAACGGTTTCACTGGCAACTGGCATGAACAAGAAACGATTTTAGAAAACCTTTTTTGAAGTCATTCCTTTACTTTATATTATATTAAATTATAAGTCAGTATTCCAAAAAGATCGATGCCGCGAGCATGTTTAGAATTGAATGAAAGGGGTTGCAATCAACATGTAACTTTATTTATTATTATTTAGAAACTTAAACTTATTTAGAAACTACATTATACTGAAACGGAACATATCAATCATAAAAGACTTTTTATCATATAGAGACGGTATTTTAAAACGTCAAATGTAACGTATTTTTAATCAAAATTGTGGTGTACTCTCATTCAACATAATGCATAACTAATATAGACATGCCAAAAGGAATAGTTTCAGAACCACATTTTCGAAAATGCTAAAGAAATTGCTATATGTATTACTCCAGATTGAAAATGTATATCCAAGGGTCATTGCAATAGAAGGTCTTCTGCAAATTTTCTTGTTAATGTCTTGGTGTTTAAGAAACAAGTAATGTTTAGACAGGAATAACTGCTGAAAAGGTAAACGATAAAGGTAGGTATCTATCACATAAAAAGTTCAATGTAACTACATTTCATTAAATAATGTAGGTCTAAATGAAATATTATTTGAATGTAGAAGTAAAGATCCGGACAGAGACTTGTTTGAAAATGATATATAGCAGTGCATTTAGCACTATATTTGTTTTAAAATATTTTTGCTTAGCGTAGATACAAAAAGTTAACAATTTGCTTGCTTTTGTTGTTTTACTTTAGGATTAGAAATGATCCATAATTCAAAATAAATCGGTAAATAACAACAAGAATTTCAGATACATCGTAACTTTCAGTCTATTAGATCTTGTCAGAAACCTGCTGAACTGTTAACTATTGAAAATACAGAAAGAACATATGAGAACATATATTGTGGAAGGAAAAGTGATTATGCAGATGTGACTCAAGGGAATCTTTTATATCCAGTTGCAATTAATTGTCTCTCTGAAATTTATGTAAGATTCAAATAATCATGGAAATATTTCATGTACCTAATAGTGAAAATACGTGAATGTTTTGTAGAATTCTTCTACACATTTTTTTTTAAACCAAACATTTGATTTTAAGTTCCAACATTTGAACAATAGTTAAGGAAGCGCAATGTCCTAAATAAAATTGTGATAAGTAGGTCATTTGTATTCGAGAGCCTCTTCAGCGGTCCTTGATGCCTGGCAGCGGCACCAGGTGTATTCCCACCTCTCCCTGCGA
Organism: Diabrotica undecimpunctata; assembly: GCF_040954645.1. Taxonomy (NCBI): domain Eukaryota; kingdom Metazoa; phylum Arthropoda; class Insecta; order Coleoptera; family Chrysomelidae; genus Diabrotica; species Diabrotica undecimpunctata. Next base: position 49,258,493 of record NC_092803.1, on the reverse strand, counting down.
CTCAGTGTCAGACATCAAGCGCTGGAATTCCCACGAATACAGATACACACACACAATAACACACGAGAAACCGGCGGCAAAGTGTAAAAAGGACGTGCTAGACCTGGGGGCGGCTAGGGAGCGCATGCGTCACGAGGCGGGTATTTCGAACGACTTCTTGGGGGTAGCCAGAGAGCCGTTTTTCCTTATTCCGAACAGTTGACCAGATACCGCCGACTGGGATAGCGAAAGCGCGTGTTACGTCCGGAACAACGTGCGTTTATTTTTCGACTAAGTGCCAAGTAGGTGACCTCGATGGGATTTCTGTCGTTTTTTTTCTTGGATGAAGGCCAGGAAAAAGGTAAGAGGGGATAAAGCTGGATCATAATGGATTCTCTTGTTTGGAATCAGTCGAAGGCCTTTGTATGAAAGGTTTTCGGGTTGTTAGGGAGGATAGGTGACAATTTTTTCGATGTGATGAATGAGAGACGAGGTTTTAGTTGATTCTTTGAACGGATTGGTAGATACTGTCATTCAGATTTTCTTATCCTTTAGTTTTTTAAGACCATGACACAAAAGTGAAGTTTTATATGTATAAATTGTTTCTTATTTATTTTCAGTGATAAGGAATTATTTAAAATAAATCATCATATGTCTTGTTTAGTTTATAAGAGAACAACATCGCTAGATGATACTCAATAAACATATCACATAAATGCAATTTTAAATAAAAAAAGTCTTTTTACTCACGCAACTGTTTATTTATACTTTTTCGCATTCGAATACACCTTCCGTTTTGTTACACTACCTTACCTAATATAAAGTGGAAACAAATAAATATCTCAATCTGCAAATCTACACAATAACACAAATACACACACACACACACACATATACTTATATAAAAACTAACTTCTGTTTTCGTCAAAAAAAAAACATTGAACCTTTAAGCCTATGGTTCCAGGGTTAAACTTTTTTATACTTCACTTTCATCAAATGATAGCTACAAATTCTTGTAAGTTATTCTTTGTAATATTCTCTGTAATTGTAAGCACATTAATTTACTTTAAGATAAACTGATAATGTTTATGGATCCATATACGAAACGTTTTCATTAAATGATGAAGTAGCAAGATCCTTTTGTTTTATTCTCAATTTTTGTGACCGATAACCCTCCTACAAGTATCCTTCTCAGCTAAATTTGAGTTCGCTCTAGCGGTCAGATTTTAATATCCTTCAGAAGGGTCACAGGTAAATTCGCTTCGGCCATTAGAAAAGATGGCGTAAAAATGCCTTCAGTGGATACACAATGGATAATAATGAATATCCAGGGTCAGCTTAAATAGAGAATGTTGTCTCCATAAAGCACTTTGATACATTTTATTAATAAAAGTTATCCAAATACAAAACTACTTACTTAAAATTTTATGGGGATATTATCAATAATGTATTATGATGGAGCTCACATTCCCTTGTTCAATATTTTATTGGGTTTTCCGTATCAGAAATTGCAAGTGATATATTTCTTAGAAAAGATTGGTAATTAGTGTTCTACCTGAAATTTTATGATAAGAATTATGGTTGGCGCGTATCTCAATATTATTACTTTAGTTACGGTTGGAATATCTTTAGTCCATCATGGAAAAATTTGAAATAAGTGAAAAGGGCAAGTCTATGCTAGTTATTGATAATTACAAGTATAACTTCCATAAAATGCTTGCTAATAATTTCAAACGTGGGCAGTGTGTCTAGAAAGAAGTTGCAAAAGATTTGTTAAAACTCTAAATATTTTTAAAAGTGTTGTTGAATGTATTGATAATCACGACCATGAAACTTTATCAAAAACATTGTTAAACCGGCAAAAATAAATAACGATGTTAAGCGGAAGGCAGTGGACGATTTATGTGAAAAACCGTTGAAGTTGATACATAGCGAAATTAAAGGAACTGGCACCGAAACTCATACTGTAGAAGATATTCATTTGATTAGAAAAAATATTTATAATGGCAGAAAACAAGTTATACTTAAAATTCAAAATCCAAAATGCAAAAAAGTGCTCATTGTGCAGTAACCCATTAAACTCCGTTGAAGTGACAACCAATCAAAAATAACAATTTTTATTAAAAAATGATCCAGTACAAAAATTTGTTGCTTGTTCTTGTGTATCCAACTTAGTATATTTAAGTAAATTAGAAGCAATTTATGTTGATTGAACTTTTAAATGCTGCACAAACTTTTTCTACTCAACTTTATAGTTTATGGACACTATGTGCTGTTGACAATATTTTTGCTTTCAAATAAATTAGCAAATTCATATGTGACTGCCTTAAATTGTTTAAAGACGGTTTATCAAAAATTGAACCTAAATAGTCCCAAGATTGTGTATGTCGATTTCGAAAAGATGTAGATCTCATCTCGAAAAATAATGGTGGAGAAAAATTCAAAAGTTGGACTGGCTACTGAGTATTCAAAGGGAAAGGGCAATGACGTCGGGCAATAGCTTATGTATATATATATATATATATATATATATATATAATATGTTTGATCTACCTTTTCTAGATCCATTAGATGTGGGTGAGTGTTTTGCTTCAGTCTTTAATAGAATGCGCAAACTCTTTTGCAATCGTGATATCAATATAAAGTTACGAATGCTGCGGTGTTATGTCTTTTCTACTCTGTTCTATGGAGTAGAGGCTTGGACACTAAAACAGTTGACCACAAAAAACATCGAAGCTTTCGAGATGTGGTGCTATAGGCGCATTCTCAGAATATCATGGATGGACCGCGTCACTAACACGCAAGTACTCCAAACTTTAGACAATAGATGCGAAATTCTAAATGAGATAAAAACTAGAAAGATGGAATACTTGGGGCACATTGTGAGAGGTGAAAAGTACGAACTTTTAAGAAATATCATGCAGGGCAAAATTAAGGGCAAAAGAAGTGTGGGAAGAAGAAAAATATCGTGGCTTCGTAATCTACGTGAATGGTTCGGGTGTAGTTCGATTGAACTTTTTAGGCGCGCTGCTAACAAAGTCGCAGTGGCCATGATGATTTCCAATCTCCGCTAGGAGTGGCACGAGAAGAAGAAGAAGAGTGTTTTGCTTTAGACTTTAGTGAGTTATTACCAGCACAACACCAAGCCGTTCAGCAATTTGCTGACCACTTGGTGGACAACTATATTGCTGAAGAGGCAGACTTCCCACCTAAGTTGTGGGTCGAAAACAGTTTATCACTGGAGCGTGCAACCAATGTCTGTGAAATATTTTATGCTGCTATATTTGATTTCTCATTGTCGTCGTATTTTATTCGCTAAATCCTGTCGTATGGCATACCGCAGGCCCTGTATGTTAAGTTGTTTAGACACTAATAGCTTAAGGTCTTTTTGGCAATTTACCTTCTGACCCCTACTCTTCAATATTTACTGCTTGAGCTACTCTTTTCATAACTCCTCATAACCCCTCATACTTCAACATTCAACTAGCCGTTCCTAAACTGAACGACGTCAGAGTGGCAGAGGAGGATGGTAGCCCAACAGCCCCAAATTCTACTACAATTTAAACAAATTAAGTTAACTTCACTTCTATTGATTGTAGAAATTTTAATCTTTGCCTTGACTTCAGCTATAAGAATCAATAAGTTAAAAATATATGTGATGTATAGGGAATGCTGTAGCTTAATTAATTTATAACGCAAAACAATACTACTTCAAAGCAACAAATAGGGGATAAAAATGTTTTCAGAAAATATCTTTATTCCTACATAAAAATACAGTGCTAGTCAAAAGTCTGTTCCCCCCTCGTATCTTTTGAACGGTTATACTTATAATAGTGAAATTTGAAGTGAAGTATTAAACAGACGTAGGCTTCGTAACTGGTTATAACAAGTGACGTAATAATAGTGACAGATGACATTATAGTGCCACTGTGACAGATAATTTTAAATAAGACCTTATGGCAAGGGATACCTCGTTTGAAAGGTATTGAAAATACCTATTCAACCATACTAATTTTATTTAAGTTTAAGCTTATTTTGATGAATAAATTAAATAAATACTAAAATTATAGTTTCGCATTTAATTCATCATCATCATCATCTTGGTGCTACAGCCCTTAGAGGGCCTCGACCTTCTCAAGCTTTCTACGCCATTCTATTCTGTCCCTCGCTTGCATTTTCCAGTTACCGACTCCGATCTTCTCGGCATCGTGTGTTACTCCGTCTATCCACCTCAGCTTCGCATTTAATTAATAAATACATTTAATTAATAAATATTAAAACCTCCGCCTCTGGTTACTTGTCAAAAAGTCGACTTTTTCAATTCTCTAATTGTTTTTACGCATCGAGTTAGAATCTATATTATTAGAATATTTTTAGTTTTATAATACTTTTATAGAAACTGTAATAATATATTGTGATAGTGCATAATAATGGTTTCTTGTTCTCAACGTAGTTGCAGTGGCGGAAGCAATGTTAATAAAAAATCTTCAGGATTAACGTTCTACAGGTTAGTATACAAATATGTAAACAAAGTAATGGCCCGTACTTCAGAGAATAAATTAATAGTATTTGACTGTATTAATTTATTTTTATGTATAATATATCGTGTTTTTATTGTTTACCGCGGGATAAATAAATCATAGTTTATTAAAAATGTATTGCACTTTTTTAGATTATGATTAAATCTTCTGAATAACTAGTCATATTTTTATAGTAGTTTTAATATTATTGAGTCCGGCCATGATCCCACCGCCATATTAATATCACAGTTAGCCACGCCTACCTACGTCGTTTTTAGTACATACGTTAATATGCTCATAGCTTCTCCATAGATTCTAACTCGATGTTTTTACGTCAACGTAAATTTTTTTGACAATTAACCAGAGGCGAACGTTAGAATATTTATTAATTAAATGCGAAACTACAATTATTTTAATATACCTATTCAATCACACTAATTTTGTTTGGATTTAAGATGATTTTGACGAATAAATTAAGAAAAAACTAAAATTCACATCACCTAACACATCAACACCGAGTGTTGGCTGAAACCAGATGATGACCCCGACCGAAGACTAGAATTCTGTGAAAATATGTCCAATAAAATTAACCAACAGCCTGATTACATAAAAACAATTTGTTTTAGTGACGAAAGTACTTTTTCTCTCAATGGAAATTTTAACACACACAATTTCCAAAAAAAAAAATGTTTGGGCAGGTATTTTGGGAAACCACATAGTTGGGCCTGTTTTTCTCAATACTAACTTAATCGGTGAAGTATATCTGGAGATGCTACAAATTGCAATTGAACCGTTAATACTTGAAATTCTGGACGATAATCCAGATGAATTCGGCAACTTGGAAATAACGTCATGCACAAGATGCACATCATTATGGTGCAGTAAGATGTTACCTAGATGAGGAATATGGTAGATGGATTGGACGACGAGGTACGATCGAATGGCTAGCTCGGTCACCGGACCTCACATCATTAGATTTTTTTCTGTGGGGATACTTGAAATCTAAAGTTGACGCTACAGCACCCGATAATATTGACATTTTGAAACAACGAATTGTTGAAGAATGTAGGGCAATTTCCCCCGACACATTGGAATGAGTACGGCAAGAGTTTATAAATATAATACTTACTGTCAGAAAGTAGATGAAGTATATTTTGAACACTTACTATAAGAACAGGTTGTTAAATATTTATTAATTAAATCAGAAGCTACAATTTTAGTATTTATTTAATTTATTCATAAACATGAGCTTCAACTCAAAAAAAATTATTATGACTGCATAGATATTTTCAATCCCTTTCAAACGAGGTATCACTTGGCATAAGGTCTTATTTAAAATTATCCGCCATAATGGCACTGTAACGTCATCTGTCACTATTACGTTACCTGTTATGACTAGTTGAAAAGCCTACGTCTGTTTATTACCTCCCTTCAAATTTCACTATTATAACAATAACCGTTCAGAAGATACGAGGGAAGGAACGAACTTTTAACTAGCACTGTATAATCGACTAAAAAGAGAATCCGTTTAGAATTAGATCTCTATCTTAGTTATGGCTCTGCAAAATTTATAAACATCTAAGAATTTTTAGAAACAATTAAACGTATCTTGAAAATAAATTGACCAATCGGATCTTATGAAGTTTCATTCGATTTGTAATAATTAAAAGATCAAAAAGAAAAAAAATTAGAAAATATCAAAGAATTAAAACAAAAATAATCAAAAAACACCTTTTTTGCGCCTTCAAAGTGCCATAAAAAATTATAACCAACAATTTGGAGTTGCACGCACTTGGAGAGGTTACTCCAGGCATTTCACTTTATAACGCTCTGCTGGTTTCAAAAATTCATTAATTAATGTACCTACATTTTTTTCTCTACAGCTTGGGCTAATACAAAAATAAGAAAAGTGAAAAAAAAAAGATTAAAATTGGCTATATTTATTATTATAAATTACTCTAATTACAATTATTTTCTATTCATAATGTAAGGAATCTATTCAAATTGCTTTTCTGCCGATCTTATAAGTTTCTAAACATAATTAATATTTATATATAATTTATGTTCAATAAATTATATTCACCGTGTCTTTGTGTAAACAACGAAATACTTCAAAATATCTACGGCTATGATTCGTTGCTAGGCAACAAAAAACAAAAAACGATTTAGGTATGCACTTGGTAAATTTTATAAAATATTGTGTAAACAAGTACGCGCTTTTTAGATTAGGTATTTTGAGATTGAATATTATAAAGTAGGTATGTTTATGGTTTCAGTAGATTTTTTAAAAATTTTCAGTGATTTTTCGGTAAAAATAATAATACTATCGTAAAAGATTGTGCTAATGTTGACAATAAGTGTGATTTAGTGTGAAAATTGATGTGGAACAAGTTAAATAGATAATCGGTACAAGGTAGGAAATATATTATGTTTTATTACTGGTTTATATATTACGTCAATTTATTTTAATGATAAAATTAACTAAGCAAAAAGATATACATCTTTACAAACATATTTAATAGTTTCAATGTATTTTGTAATTCGAAGCCTAACTGAAAAACAAGGATGTTAAAACGTATGTTTTAATTATATTATTCAATATTTGATATTAATGGATTTAGTATGTAATATTCCGTATATTGTCAATTAGTACTTTCAAAATTTTAACGGATGAACTCTTGTATTACAATCTTTTACGAATGCATTTTATTCGGTTTGTTGGTAGTTAGATACCCGTGTAATTAAGACAATCATCTATTTGTTACAATGTCAGTTAAATAATAATTTTTTATATGAGATTTTAAAGTGGACGGATGTGTGGGGGAACTTGGCTGTGGAGAAAATTTGGGGAAAAGTAAAGATTTGATGATAATCAACACATTAGTTAAATAACATTGCATGTTTACAATCTACTCTATACACAGAGTAATAAGTAAATAGTCTGTAAATTAACTTGAGTTAGGTACCGTCCAGTGACGGTTCTCTAAGTATTATTGCGGTAGGTCTTCTGGCCATACTCTCTTCAATCTTCTTTCGGCAAGTGGTTGGGTGAATAAATTACTTATCAGTTCGTTGTTGTGATCAGTGGTGCGATTTTTATATTTTATTGAGTGATTCTTTATTATGTCCTTAAGTAATGGGATGTCCAGATCATTGTGAATTGTTTGGTTAGATACATACCATAGAGCTTTACTTATCATACGGAGTATTTTGGATTGGAATGTTTGTAGTATCTTCGTATTTGAAAGTTTACTACAGCCCCATAGTTCTATTCCATATGTCCAAACTGGTATGAGTATAGCTTTGTAGAGAAGCAGTTTATTTTCAAGAGATAACTGAGACCTTTTGTTACATAGCCAGTTCATATTTTTTAGTTAAGATACGATCTAGTTGTTTCCGTTTAGTTTTAATGTGCATTGTCCATGTAAGTTTTTCATCCAGATGCAATCCCAAGTATTTGACAATTGGTTTTATAGGAATGCACTGCCAATATTCCTCTGTCATCGGCAAAAGTAGCTAAGAAGGTATCATTGCTGATTGGAACGTTTGCTGTAAATATCAGATACAGAAATAGGCCCAAAACGCTACCCTGAGGTACGTCAGATTGTATGATGTGGTAATTTGAATAGCTGTCTTCAATTTTGACTTGAAAGTAACGGTCAGTAAGATACGATTTTAATATAAAGTATAGTTGGTCTGTTAGGTGTAATTTCAGTTTGAAGAGGAGACCTTCATGCCATACTCTATCAAATGCCTGTTGTATATATAGAAACACTCCAGCGCAAAACTTTTTCTCTTGGAGAGTTGTTTTAATTATATTTACTATTCTGCGGCATTGTTGTAGGGTTGAGTGTTCACGTCTAAATCCGAATTGGTGTTGTGGTATAATTTCGTTTATGGGAACAACTTGCTCGATTTTATGTAATAGTAGCCTTTCTACTACGTTCGACAATATTGGGAGTAGGTTTATAGGGCGATATGAATTTGTTTGCGTTCCGGGCTTACCAGGTATCGAAATCATAGTAACTTGAGTAAATTTTCATTGTATTGGAAAGTATCGAAGACGTAGTATACTGTTGTATATTATTGTTAATAATACCATTGCTTTTCTCGATAGCTTCTGAAGTCATTCTCCTGTTATCAAATCATAGCCAGGAGCTTTCTTAGGATTTAGCATTTTTATTTGTTGTCGAACCTCTGTCGGAGTAAATGTCGTCAGAGGAAGAGATAGTTGACACGGAGTTTCGAGATACATTCTTATATCACCATCTTCATCGTTATTAGTATCTGGTGCTGCGAATACAGTTGCAAGATGCTCTGCGAATACTGTTGTTTTTTTCAGATATGAACTGGTCCGGGACCAGGTCATATCTGTTTTTCTTAAAGGTGAATTTTTTATTGTCGGTCGTTTAAATTTTTTTGTAGCTTTCCATATAGAGTGATCTTCATGTGAGAGGTTCGAAACATAAAACTGGAAAGAGTCGTTTTTTTCTTCATATGCGTCGAGCTCTTCTTTTTTGTGCTGCAAGTTCTCTTATATGGAGGGGGGTATTATGGTTTTCCTGCACACTTCTTTGGCGCTGTGTTGTTGCTTCCATCCTGTTGTTTATAAAACTATTGTTAAATAGTCTACTGCCTTCTCTACATCTTGGTTTTCTTTTATCCTAATATCTAGTCTAATCTTTGTATTTACAGAATTGGAAAACATCCCAGTTTGTTTCTTAAGTTGTGAGTTTGGGTGGTGGTGTTCTCCATATTTGACTCTAAGTTTGACTCTATTGCACTATGGATTTCAGCTATCCCTTTTGTTACAGCAAAATCTACCAAATCTGGGATTTTGTTGGGGTCCCTAGGCCAGTATGTGGGTTCTCCCGTTGATAAGTACCTTAAGTTATTTTGTTGAATGCTATTCATTATTGCTCGACCTTTAGGCGTGATTAATCTGGAACCCTATGTGGTGTGTTTGGCATTCCAGTCTCCTGCTACTATGAATTTGGATCCAATAGTTTGTATGAAATTATGATACTCTTCGCTTGAAATGGGATGTCTAGGTGGACTGTAGACTGATGATACACTGAGAGAGGTGTTTGTTTCGATTTGGATGATTGCTACTTGAAGTTTTTCCGTAATATAAGGTTGGACTGCATAGTGTTTTATTTTTGATTTAATAATAACGGCAGAGCCTGCGTGTGCTCCTCCGTCTGGATGGTTTACATAATACACAATATAGTAAGGTATCTTATTAACCGTTTTTTGCGTGGCATGACTTTCAGATATTAATAGAATGTCTATATTATACATTTTTAAAAACAGTGATATCTCTAGTATATGGTATACGGGCTTCATTATCAATTAAAAAACAATTGTTTAATATATATTTGTAGTGATCCTTTCCCAAATTACCTGCTTCTTTTCTACCTTGGCTGCACCGTTCTGAACACGACCAATAGTCAAAAATACGTATATACGGTTGCTTTCTATCGATATAAGTATTTTGTTTTCTGTTTTCTTGTTTTGCGAGACATGCTATTACATTTTCTTTTATTATTCACTCGCGTTAACCTTTTCTATATATATATATATATATATATATATATATATATATATATATATATATATATATATAGCATTTTTCCTAGCATTTGTAGACTACGAAAAAGCTTTCGATACCATAGAACACACGGCCGTAATAAACGCAATGCAAAATTGTAGAATAGACAGCAGATATATTAACTTAATAAAAGAAACTATGAACCAAGCTACAGCTACATACTACCTAAATGAAAATGAACACACGAACCCTGTAACATTAAACAGGGGAGTCAAACAGGGAGATACTTTATCACCCAAACTGTTCACCTTAGTTTTGGAGGACGTTTTTAAAAACCTAAATTGGAAATATAAGGGAATAAACATCAATGGCCGCTACCTCAGTAATCTACGATTTGCAGATGACATAATCCTGATAGCTACTGACCTACAAGAAATGCAAACCATGCTTTTAGAACTACATACCGAATCTTCTAAAATAGGACTGAAAATGAATTTAAACAAAACAAAAGTCATGCACTCCGAAGACACCGTGACAATAATAAACGATAAAGTTATAGAAAAAGTTAAAGAATATATATACTTAGGACAAAAAATAATACTAAATAGGGAAATTCAAACTGAAGAAATAAAAAGAAGAAGAAAGTTAGCTGGGCAGCATTCGGTAAACTGAACTATATACTCAGAAATCAACAAATTCAATTACATCTTAGATCTAAAGTTTTTGATGCATGCATTATTCCGATATTAACTTATGCGGCACAAACATGGACAATCACAAAAAATAATATGAATATACTTAGAGTCACTCAACACGCGATGGAAAGAGCAATGCTAGGTATATCACTTAAGGACAAGAAAACAAACACATGGATAAGACAGAAAACCAAAGTCACCGATGTGGTGCAAAAATCATTAAAGTTGAAATGGGAATACGCTGGACATGTAGTTAGGAGCGATCTAAACAAATCAATTTTAACCTGGAGACCATACCAACACAAAAGACCCAGAGGCAGACCTCCTATGAGATGAACAGATGATCTGAAAAGAACTGCCGGGAAAAATTGGCTACAAGTAGCGTACAATAAAAAACAATGGAAAGGAAGACTTGAAGAGGCTTATGTTCAGATGTGGACGTGAATGGCTAGACGAAGATATATATATATATATATATATATATATATATATATATATATATATATATATATATATACATATATATTTGTGACTCTTATTTTTTTTGACTTCAACCCATCCAAAACATATACAGTCTGTCCCTAACCCTTCTTTCAGTGCGTCACTAATTTTGACGTCATATAGGATTTTAAGAATGTCGAGAATTATTGCATGACATTTTAGTTAAATTTGGTAGTTGCAGGATCCTAATCTCTCTTTTTCTAATTGAAAATAATTTAATAATTTTAATATTAGTCTTTGTTCTTTCTCGATATATCTCTGCATATTTAAAATATTTTTATGACAATAAATAAAAAATTAAATTTTCACTGTAAAATGTCTGATAATACTAACCTGGAATGACAATTATCATTTTATCAGCTGACATTGTGAAAGTACTGTCACGATCGAGACAATCACTGTCACTTCTAGCTTAATGTGTTAGAGAGAATTCGATCAACTATGACGCACTGAAAGAAGGGTTTGGGACGAACTATATATATATATACATATATATATATATATATATATATATATATATATATATATATATATATATATATATATACATCCACCCCACCCACTCAATTACTTGTTCGCTTTGGAGGTTGTTAGTGCTAACATTTTTATGTATGTTCTACAGTAGGTAGCATCCTGTATTGTTGGTGATTAAGTAAGACAACTAATCTATATCTTGGAATTTGATTTCGGTTGTTCAGTTGGAAGTCGTCAGCAATGTGTGTTTTCTGAACTATACTATGTCAATGTTGCTTTTTGCAAGCTTGCTGATGTATTCGCTTTTGCTTCGACTAATGCCTTTAGTGTTTATTTAGCATATTCGGATTATTGATTGCCAGAAGCTTCTGACAATAGCGGGTTTTGTTTATTACATGGTTGTTTGCAATGTGTTCGCGAGAAGACGTTCAGGTGGTTCCATGTTGTTGCTCATTTAGTTTAACCAGAAGATTTTTTACACCCCTCAGAAATCACATCATCAAATATTTTATGTGCGTGCGTGTGTGTGGCTGTGTGGTTCTGTGGTTGTGTAGGTGTAGGCGTGGGTCAGGGAGTGGGTTCGTGAGTGGGAATGGGTATTAATGTGAGTGTGGGTGTGGGTGTGTGTGTTTGATCGAGATGGATAGCTAAATATGTAAATTGGTTCTACTTTATTATGATAATTTTTGGTTTATTATTAATCATGGACAATTAACATAGTTTCAATTGTAATATGAGCTTATTTTTCGATGTTATCTTTGTTTTTCCGTTTTCACTTTAATTTTTTACTATATTTATAGGTTTTTGTATCATACGCCAAATTCGATAATAAATAAATATTTTAACGATAGGAATATATTATACATCATAATATATCTTTATTAAATTATTTTTTATATAAATCAAATACGACCCATTATTTTTAAGATGGATTGGAAACATGTATCAAAATTAATAGCTTTAGCTTCGGCATTTTCTCCTTGAGGTTTGCCGCATTTCTCTTGAAATTCTTTCTGACGACCCTTGTCATCAGTAACAGCTTCAACGTGTTGCTTGTACTGATCAGGAACAATGTCTCCATTTTGATCCATGATTCCCAATTTTCGATGAATACAAAGAATTAGCTTGCCAGTATCAGGGTTTATAACCCCATTTTTAACGTTTTCAAGTTCGTCTACAGTTGAACCCAATTCTTTTTGGCATTCATGCATCTTTCCGTATACTCTTTCGCGTTCGGGAGTGGATGCGGTCTGTCGAAAAAAAAAAATGGTATATTAAAGCTAGAATAAAATAAGGCATACAAAAAAATTAACAATTACGTAACTTTTTTATAGTAGAAATTTGAATAATAGCAAATTAGGTAGGTGAGTAAATGTTCCTGCTATGTGAGAATTCTCCCCTAGATTTTAAATATTAAGGAGAAACTTCTATCTGATTAATCTTCTAGATGGACTGATCTTTCAAGAAAGCTTTTCTTCATTTAAGTATTCATGCTTTTGATCATGATATAAATATAGCCTTTATTTTGTTTGTTTTGTTCCACATCTATAACAATTTCTCTTCTGTGATCAGTTGAAGCGATAACAACGATACGTTATAGCTAAGTAATAAATAATGTTTTAATTCACTGATGACTCTTACACATACTCATTATTAGTCACATTTACATGTTTGTTAGTGCTAATGCTTCTTATATTGGTGCAGAATATTCTGCAGCTGATTGCACAGATTGCAAGCGCCGGTACTCTAAGGGTTTCTACCTCATTTCGGTAAACCTTTATTACTCAGCAACAATAGCTGAGCCATTTCAATGGATGAATGTATTGGTTTTTTTTTCGTAAGAATTGATCTTGAGTACAAAAGGGTTTCTTGAGGTTAAAGGATTCATAAGGAGTGGTGCCATCTAAAACGATAAGATTGAAATCAATAAATACATAACCGACTCTCCAGGGTATATAGATGGGTTAAGGACGAGTGCAGAAGGATCGCGTGCAGAAATATTTAATAACAAAACAAAGTTAAACATCTCTATATCACCAAGAGAATATACCCCTGTATTTCATGATATTTATGCAATCTCCTACCATGTAATTGAAATTAATATTGTGCATTTTACAATATTAATTTCTCCTCCTCCATTAAAGGACACCTCCATATAATAGGGCTGTTTCATGGAAACTTTAGCTACAAACTCTGTAGTTAAAATCCTGTAACAATCAACTATATAATAAATGACTGGGAGATAGAGTGTTGTGTAGGAAAAGGAGAAGAACAGAACTTAAGTTGAGTAGAACAAAAAAAAGTATATATAAGTCTTCATTTAAAGATGTATTTAATAGTTATATCCATTTACAGCTAAGAGACTGTTATAAAATATTATTCTGTGCTGTGATGATCATAACGTCCGAGAACAACCTATAACAACTTCTTCAAAGAAGAAGAGAGGCACACTAAAGACCAATCACTATAAAAACTAAGTGGAAGTAAACATTGTTGGGACTTAGAATAGGGTAGTGACACAAATATCTAACTGACAAGCTCTTCTTTCATTGTTGGTAGTGTAACCGTTTCAAAAAATTTAAAAGAAAATTATTATAAATTTCGATTATTTTTTTTTAAATAAAACTACTAACCCCATCTATCTGTTAAGTACCTGTAGCCGACTGAAGGATTCTTCTGTAATTCCCAAATATATCCGGAAGATGAGCCTATTCGTCAACTTGTCACTCACGCCCAGTTTCAGAGAGCGCAAGAATAGCGTCTCCCTCTTTTCTGTTAAGAACGTCCAACCGTTAAGACGTGTTTCCGAAGTGGGTCTCATTTAGAGTTGAGCTAAGAAATCCTTTTCTTGTCCATATTTCAGATAGATATTTATTTTTAGACCCTTATTGGAGAGGCTATAATGCTGATATATTTCTGATACATGTCTCAAGATAATATTGGTATGGAGTTATTCCAAATCCTGGACTACAATTTATTATTGGACGCCACCCCTGGTTTATCTTCGAAGGGGACGAGCAAAAAAAATTAAGATTTATCGAAGGTTTACAAGAAAACTATACTTTATTATTTCTTAGTAATGAACAAAAAGAAAACATTAAAAGTTATGTCATCCCAAAAGGATACTAAAATACCATTTCATGTTTACATTACCATAAACAAAAAAAGCTTTGTATCGTATTAAATTAAGAATTAGTTATAAAGTAAATGAATATATATATATATATATATATATATATATATATATATATATATATATATATATATATATATATATATATATTAACCCCAAATTTCGAAATTTGTTTACATTGAAAATAATATAATTATTTATCAACTAGGAATAATAGAGAAAATAAACCTTTAAATAAAATTAAAACACTTTACTACATTTTCATTCTTTGAGTTCATAATCATTTCTCGTTTTCTTGAAAGAAGATATAATAAAAATTGGTACAATCTGAATCTGCTCTGTTTCTTTTTTTATTTAATCAATCAAACAAGTAAACCATTGATTCGGCTCCATCCTATATCAATCCACCACCATCCTAGATAAGAGGGGTTAGGTATTCCATAAAAAAATATGGCTATTGGACCAGGATTTGGAATAACTCCATACCAATATTATCTTGAGACATGTATCAGAAATATATCAGCATTATAGCCTCTCCAATAAGGGTCTAAAAATAAATATCTATCTGAAATATGGACAAGAAAAGGATTTTTTAGCTCACCTCTAAATAAGACCCACTTCGGAAACACGTCTTAACGGTTGGACGTTCTTAACAGAAAAGAGGGAGACGCTATTCTTGCGCTCTCTGAAACTGGGCGTGAGTGACAAGTTGATGAATAGGCTCATCTACCGGATATATTTGGGAATTACAAAAGAATCCTTCAGTCGGCTACAGGTACTTGACAGATAGATGGTAATAGTAGTTTTATTTAAAAAAAAAATAATCGAAATTTATAATGATTTTCTTTTAAATCTTTTGAAACGGTTACAGTAGATATCACCAACTTTTTCTCGTGAACAGTCGATTAAAAAGACACCGAACGAATGTAACAAAAAGCAACATAATGCAATGATAAAACAATTATTCAAATATTGTAGAAATACGCATGGCAAGGTTTTGTAAAATAACAGTCCAATTTCGAGATATTCGGAAGAGATCTAAGGTACTAAGAATATCCAGACCAGATTTAGAATAATAACTGGAATTAAAAACTAGATTAAAAATGATTCAGTATATCTAAAAACTTAAAAAAGGTTGTCCGAAAATAGGAATGGAATGACATAAGTAAAATGACAAAGTGTAGAAGATTACCAAGATAAGACGATATAAAAGAAACATTAGTAAAACGGGTAAACATGATAAAAATAAGTAATAAATGGCTTTTAAAATACAAAATAAACTTAAAAATAATGGAAATACTAGTAAAAAGGCGCCTTTATTTTTAATGCTATCCAACAAGAGAAAGAACGTTTTGGTTCTAAAGAAAAAAAGATGACAAGCAGCAAACAATTATCCAACAGACTAACTAATAGATGAACATCATAAATATTAATATTAATAATACAAATAGCTAAATTGGTTCAACTCAGAGTTAATTAGGCAAAATAGTAAGAGTTCAGAGAAGCGCGACATGCGGTAGCGATCACTATTTTTATTACGTTCAAAAATATACTTCTGAATCCAAAGACAAGAGAGAGAACTGCATGTAGGCATCTATAAACAAGAAAGAAAAGCTTAACGAACGAAGATACAACATCAAAAGCCTAGATAAAGAAACTACCCAAAAATTATTCAAAATTATATTGGATGAGATGCTGCAAATTCCCATCTCTAAAAATATTTATCAATTATACGAACATCTAAAAAACTGTTTTCACAAAGTAGCATTTGAAAGAGTGGAATACTGCATAAAATCCAAAATTAATAAATCATATCGATGAGATAGCGAATTAGAGGAAGAAATAGAATGTATATATATATATATATATATATATATATATATATATATATATATATATAGCTCGAACTCGAAAGCGTTTTAAAAAGATGGAAACAAAAATGGAGAACAATGAAGATACCACTAACCAAGACTATGATATAATACGTTTAACTTTTCATACGATCAAGTAATAGTGGCTCAAGAATATGACGATTTAAACTATTTGCCCCGAAAATTAATTGAAGTGTACGATATATTGGGTCTAGAAGTAAATAAAAAGAAAACCGAATATTCATGCATCAGAGGGTAACGAAAATATCTTATATTAGACGACAGAACCACGATAAAACACTGCTATGACTACAAATATTTAGGTATTTATCAATATTTCATACGATGAAACATTAGAAAAAGCTATAAGAAAAAGAAATACGGCAGGAAGAGAAGCCATACGATTTTTAGAGAAAAGTGGTAGAAAGATCTAAAAGAGAAAGGAATAACAACGAGCGCATTAGAGAAATAATTGGAATTAAACGGACAATCACAGATGACTTATTATCAAAACAGTTATCTGGTTCGGACATATACAGAGAATGGATGAACACCGAATACCATAGAAAATACTAAAATGGCAACCAGAAGGTACGAGAAAACAAAGTAGACCGAAAACAAGTTGGATAGAAGGAACAGAAAAAGAAATGAGAGACAGAAACATAGAGGATATACAACGAACGGACTAAGTGGCGATTGGAAGTCGGAAAACAGCAGAGAACGATATAAATCGACATGTAGTAGTAGTAAATTGGATCAAATTAAAAAATAGTGACAAGAATAACGACTATGATACAAAATATTTTAGCACAATATAAAAGAATGCTTACCGCTGTTAAGCAGACCATAGCGATAATTAAACAATACGCTAGTTTCATTTTGACTTAGTTGATTTTAAGCGAAGAAAGTATTTTATTTTCTTTCACAGGTCCATTTTATAGATATTTTTGAAACAACAATAAGCATCAGGACCGTACGAAGGCCTTTGTGAGAGATTCCAAGTGTATTCAAAATTTTCTTTAAATAAAGTAGTGTTAATACAATGGGGTAACAAATTATAACTTAATTTCATAAGTACACAATAATATTATATAAGTAGGTAAGAATGAAAATTAGACACGAAAGATAGGTCGCTTTTTCCTTTCTGAGCAAAGGAAGGAAATTTGCCTGGCTTGCCATTAGGACAAGCAAGGAAAAATTTACTAATGAAGTTATTTCTCTCATGATTATTAATATATTTGAAAAAAAATTACTGTTTTGTTCTTTTTTGTGAATATTAACTCTTAGGTAATTAAACTGTACTAAAAAACTCACCAAAAAACTTTTATTAATTAAAAAAAATAATTTTTACAAAGTAGGGAGAAATTTAATATTTTGTATGTCCGCCTTTGGCTGCTAAAAGAGCTTGAACACGCCGAGGCATGCTCTCGATACAGGCTTGAATAGTTTCCTGGAGGTGAGGATTATGATTTCACTCATATATGAGCGTTTAAAGTAACTCCCTTTTATTAGTAATGTTTTTTTTTCGCAATCTCCCTTTTCAGTAGTTTCCACCCATTCTCAATAGCGTTCATATCAGGCGAGTTGCCTGGCCAGTCAAGAACTTTATTTTTTTTTTGTTTTAAATAAGTTGAAATACTCTTAGCCTTATGGCCAGGAGCACCATCGTGCATAAATATGGGTTCTTCTTCTGCAGGAAACCATTCGTGCAGCTGTGGCAACAGTCTCGTCTCGAGTAGTTTCCGGTACTGGTCTTGTCTCATCGTGTTTTCCACCACATAGAGACGGCCTGTACCTTTACCGGATACCATAGACCAGACCATGAGTGACGGTGGATGTTTGATGGTGGGCACAATGCAGTCGGGCTTGTATTTCTCGTTAGGACGTCTCCGAACAAACTTCGTTTTTTCTGTCAGAACTTGAAAAACGGATTCGTCCGAGAAGCAGACCTGAAATCAACAAAATTTAGAAATGCTTATGTTTTTTTAGTTTTAAATATTGATATTTAAGCAAAACAACACAAATATACCTTTTCCAGTCTTCCATTTGTATTTTGTGCCCATTTGAAACGTTTCTTTATTTCTTTATCATAGCTGGAGTAAGCCTTTCGAGCTGGTCTCCTAGCTACTAGTTTGTTTTCGACAAGTCTCCGACGAACTGTTCTTTCTGAAACACAAATTCCTTCATCTTTTATCTCCTGGGTAAGCATTCTGTCTGTTTACTTGACAAATATTTTTTATTTTGTGATTCCTCCTAGGAGTAGTTACACGATGTCTTCCGCTGTGACCCTTACGCTTTGGATCCAAACTGACTCCAGACCCAAATTTCTGTTTTATATTCCTTACAGAACTTCTTGATACTCCTACCATTGCTGCTATTTCATTTTGAGACATTTGTCTCCAGCTTTTAGAAGTCCAAATACCTGGCCTACTCGTTTTGGTGACAGATCAGCGTTTTTCCCAATCTAAAAATTTATAATACCCTTAATTATGCCAATAACTTCACTGCATATATTTATAATCTAAAAAATAATAAAAAAAGGATAATTCACTCTGCAATAAAACTTCAGGTCAAAACCGTTTAGAATTCAAATATCCACAAACAGTATTTGAGGTTATAAAATGCACATTAGTTGACAGGACGCAATGCTGTCTAGAAATGGCGGATAGGGTGGTGTTGCCAACGTTAAAATAGTACAATAATGTTACCATAATATATTAAATGTTGGTATGCGAAAAAATAATACCATTCATGTTGATAAAATTATTAATTTTAAAAAATGCAAATTTTTAATGCTTGACCTAATAATTTGGCCAGGTATTATACGAGTAAACTATTGTATTTTCTCCACGATCATTACTTAGGAAACACGTTGAGAGATCGAGTAAGTAGTGACGAGATCAAGACAAAATTTAATAATGTACAGGTATAAACAGGTGGGCACTAAACTAAACAATGAAATATTATGGAAAAATAAAAATATCAGGAAAGAAATAAAGGCAGCATTTACAAAACAGTCATCAGACCAATAATAACACACGCGGCGGAAACACGACCGGCGTTCTGCTTCTTTGGAATTGCTCAGTTTGGAGCTCTGTTTTACAACTTTTTTGTAATTGATGAGTATTATACTTCCATTCTGTTCCATATTTCCAGTTCATCTGTTCTTATTCTATCCTCAGTTCATCTGTTCTTATTTTATTTCGTATTGATGTTGTCATTCGCCAGACTTCCGCTCCATACAAGGTAATATTCATCACTATGCTCTGAAAGATCTTTTTTTGGTTTCTTTGGTGATAGTGTTGTTCCACATCACACCATGGAGTGCTTTCGTGGCTTGTTTTTCTTTTGCTATTTTCATTTCCATATCTTTCATACAAGAACCATCTAAAGCTCATATTTCTTTAATTTTCTTATTATATACTCTATATCCTCCCGGTCTTGTGCAAAAATGACTTGATCATCTGCGAAAAGTAGTGAATGTAATATATTCTCTTGTACTGGCATGCCCAGTGTTCTCCATTATATACAGCATTTCTTCAAAGCCTGATCTACATAAATATTAAAATGTGTAGGTGAGAGACCACATCCCTGTTTAAGACCTTTTGTTGCTGCGATTGATTTTGTTTGTTTTTTTTATATAGTCTTTGAGTTATGTATTAAAAAATGTTTCAAATAAAAAATGTTTATTAGAACTTTTTCTGTATCAACTCGACGGTAAAAATTTTAATTTTAAATACATTTTTAAGCACATTTTAAGCACATTTTTAAGTAATTTTAAAGCACATTTTGATTTTTGTCGATACGACATTCTGATCAAAAGATATCGCATTTTTACCGTCGAGCAGATACAAATATTATTTAAAAATCGCCGGTTGCTTAAAGCCTTGGTTTTGAGAGAACGGCTCGTTCTATATAAAAAGTGATAATAAACATTTTTATTAAAAGTTATCTAAGCTATATTTTTGATTTGAAACATTTTTTTCTACCCGAAGCCGGGTGGTAGGAGTGGTAAACTTTTTTGCATATTTTTTTGGGATTCCAAATTGGACAATTTCAGTAAAATTCAGTTTGTTCGTACAATTTTTAGAGTTTCAGTGGCATTTTCGTCTCGGACCACTGGAGTATTATGGTTTAAGTTATACATATCTACCGAAAAGTATTTGAACTTCTAATTTATATTTATTTTAGTATCTTTCGAAGAGGTAGGATAATTATTTGATGTAACAGAGAAGAGTGAGAGAGTATTATCTTATTAGTTTTATTAATTCATCACATTACATTATATACTCGGTTCGCTATTCCCAGTCCGAACTGTCTAGTGAATTTAGTAATTATTTTTTTGCGAAGTAAGTTACTTTTTGACAGACTAAAAGTGGCTGGAAATTACTATACAACCAAGCACACGTACTCATAGCGAATATTAATAGTAAACAAACTAAATACAGTAAAACCTCCGTTAACCGAAATAATTGGGGGGAAGCCGTTTCGGATAACAAGAATTTCGGTTAAAAATAATATTGTTTTTTATAAGGTTCTTGATCAAAGTATTGGTATTAAAAAATACTATGAGTTGATTTCGTAATGTTTTCTAATAAGTAAATCCAAAATAAAGTAATCAAATTAAGGAAAATGAACAAGTTTAACATGCTTTTTTAAAGAAATCTGCTATTTTTTTTGCGTTTGCGTTTGACAACGATGTGTTTCTCTCTCCCTCCATCGTTAATTTGCAGAACGTCATGAGTTTGCCTCATTCGATTGTTCGACGAAACGTAAAGCAATGTGAAAAGGACAAAACTTTATGTAATGACAACAAAAATTAAGAATCTAGTCGTGCCCCTAACTAATTAGGCCTACTGTATAAAATTCTTTCCTCTAAAGCATTAAAAATCTCGTCGACGGTCTTGTGCCTGTTGCCTCTTGGGTCGTCATCTTCGTCATCTGATATGCTCAGGTTGTCTTGATAAAGAACCATATCAATGATGTCCTGGTCGATGAATTCACGTTCTGAGTCATCAGCTGCTAACCAGTCACGTATCTCTTCTTAGTTAATTTCATGTCCCGGCAAATTTTTAATGAAAGGTTTAATTTCTTCTGTCGTTTTCTTACCATTTTCTTCTTCAGGATCGTCAATCAAAATCTTATCAAAAAGTTTGTTCCAGCATTTTTCCAAAGTTGAAGATTTGATCTTGGCCCACGACTCAGCTCACCAATAAAAATGTTTTATTGTTAAAGATTTGAGAATTTCGGGAACACTTTTGAATTAATTCGTCTCCTGTAATAACAGGTGTCTTAAAAATGCTTCTCTATAATGTCTCTTGAATCTCTCTATGACTCCCTGGTCTAACGGCTGGATTAAGCTTGTGACATTCGGTGGCAAAAATCTGACAATTGTCACCATTTTGTAGATTTTGAGGGTGAGGGGGCATTGTCAATAAGCAACAATGCTTTGATGAGAAGGTTTTTTGATTTTAAAAAGGATTTTACACTTGAGACGAATTCATTTTCAAACCATTCTAAAAATAAAGTGGTCGACATCCATGAACTTTTGGCTTCTATATCTTAAAATGCCTTTTCGGAAATATCTTTAAGAGCTATTGGTTTTTGTGATTTCCCAACACACATAGACATCAATTGGTGAGTGAAATTAACGGGATTGTTTACGTTTTGCGACAAACATTTACTTTTTATTGACGAAATTATTGAAACTGTCAGCCGTTTCGGTTAAACGATGTTTCGGTTAAAAAGGTTTCGGTTTCGGTCTGCACCATATAATAAATAGTTATGTTAAATTATAACAACTAAAATATATTTTTTAAATATATACTACCCAAAATTTGATGGGGTTAGTATACACTTCCACTATTTATAATAATTCTTCTTTTTTTAAAGAAAGAAGTCTGCAATAGTAGGATACTTGAGCTATTAATACTGAGAAGTAGGAATTGTTGTGTTGTAGGTTTCCGACAATGAATCTGTCAAAATATGCCCCAGCTAAGCGAATGGAGTATAGTTATATTTTAGCAAATTGTTGTGTATGTATATAAGCTTAATTGAGAAATTAATTTTTAATCAAAAAAAAACTTATAAGGTACTGTAATTGTGTAGAACGAAGTATAATTATTTAGTCAGAACTTGTATTGTATATCATTGATATATTTAATTTAAACTAAAAATATCCAAAATAATTAACAAAATTTCAGAAGTGGTAACATTTTGACTGTACTAGATCATTTAAAAAAATACAAATCGCTATGATGATGATAATGACAGAATGTCGAGATATAATAATATAGTCCGATGCTGCTTTCATTGCACTTGTTATTTACTAAAGATAAACTATAATAAAAAACTCTACGCATGTATTATTTTTTTTCTTAAGTTGGAATATTTTCCATGAACTTTCAACCCTTTATCGAGCAAATTATTCCACAATCCATTAAAAAATGTGAAATGTGATTTATGGTGTCAGTCTGGTACAACAAAAAATATTAAGCAATAAAAATAAAACTCACAAAACCAAAAGAAAGCGACTTTTGAATTTGTAGCTAAAAAGCCACAATGCCAGTTTGAGGTACAGTCTTTTGTAGCTATGTAGCTAAGGTGTGGAGTAATGTAGAAATCAGATTATCAAATATTTTATGTTTGTTTACAATGAAATTTAATAAAAAATCTCAAACATATTTAAGGAAAGTAAGACGAACATATAAAACTCTTCCAAAAATATTAGAAATAAATTCTGAGTAAAAGAAATAGTTTATCCTTTATTGTGAAAAATAAAAACAATTTTTATTTTTATTCAAACATAATAGTATGTCGCATTTACTGCACGCTATAGTAGTACCGTAGTCAATTCAAATGTACAATATCTACGCCTACCCTTGGTAATATTTTTGGTCCAATGAGCAACTGAATCCTTCCTAGTGGCTTTTTCTGGTCTGTGTACAAAAAGAGATTTAATTATATTTTTTGTCTACAAAGAAAGATCTATCTCTTTTAATTTCTTTTCCCGTAAAAGAGAACTTGCTTGCTCTAGTCTAAACACTTTTAAAGAAATAGTTTTTCTTTCAGTGCAATCATTTTTTTGCGTTTATGACACATACGTTCAATATCCAAGTCCAAACGTAAAAATTACATATCTTATCTATACTTGGTCTTCTATACAATCGAAGCAAAAAGTTTGCTTTATCGTTGTCTTAATAAAAGTATATACTAGCTAAAATGTCGAAACACTTAAATTAATTGCAGACAATGAAAGTAAAAGCCTTGACTTAATAACAGCACTATTCAATAAAAAGTTTAAGTAAAAATCCTTTATAAAAGGTATATAGTGGGTATGGGTTTTTAATTTTTTAAATTTATATATCTTTTATAAAGGATTTTTACTCAGAATTTTTGGGATACATGGTATACAGCCACCTACAGGAACTTAGCTTCCTTGTGGATACTATTCAATAAAATATATGACACAGATATAAGATATATACCATCAGACTGGGAGACTTTTACAGTCACAGTTCACTCTGGGGCTATGCAGGTTCAGGCGCAAATGGAGGCACAGTAGAAGCATGGGCTGAAACGAGTGGCCTCAGGTTAATCCATGATCCTAAACTTCCACCATCTTTTCAGGGCAAAGTTTGGAAAAGAGGATATAACCCGAATATCTGTTTTTCAAGTAATATCGAGTAATACCTTGAAGACCGATTTACCACAGTAGTATATGGCCTCACACCAAAAACTCAGCATAGACCGATTAGTATAAATATCTTTCCAATTGTCAGACCACAAGCTATTCCATTCAGAAGAAGATTTAACTTCAAAAAGGCAAACTGGCAAAAGTATGCAGACATGCTAGATTCTGAGCTGCTAAAAATGTGCCTACAAAAGCTATCCCCAGAGGATATAGATAACAATATATTTCCGGGATGTGCAGCGAGTCCAAAGAACTAATAAGAATATACGAAACCCTCTACTCCAATGACCCTTTTAGCCAAGAAATGGTTGACTTCGTAGCAGTACGACTCCAACAGCTAAGTCAAGCCAGACAAGAAAAGTGTATTAAGACCCTAGAAAAAATGGACAATACACATAGTGTCAAAATAGCACGGAACCTTGTCAAAAAAATTAGCGGTGAGTGATCCAAAAGAACATAAACCACCTTACAAGGTTACAGCAAACCAAGTCGCTGCTCAACTCCTTATGAATGGAAGAACTACGAACCGATATAAGGACTCAAACACTAGAGGAAGATTGGATTCGGAGACAAACCACCTAGGTATTCCTGTTACACTAAAAGAACTCCACGACGGTATGAACAGGTTAAAAAACGGGAAAGCTGCAGGTGTGGATGATATATACAGTGAACAAATAAAGCATCTAGGCCAAGGAGCTAAAAACTGGATCTTGCAACTTTATAACACTTGCTGCAAAGCCTGCGAAATTCCAAAATCATGAGGGAATCTAAAGTAATAGCCTTGTTAAAACCAGGAAAGGACCTAGAAAATCCCAATAGCTACAGACCTATTTTGCTGTTGTGTCACTTTTTCAAACTATACGAGAGACTCATACTCGCCAGAATAGAAAAAAATGTCAAGCACCTCATCCCACAACAAGGAGGATTCAGACCCGGCAAATCTTGCACCGGTCAAGTCACGCAATAACAGAACACATTGAAGAGGGATTTGAAGAAAAACTTATAACAAGGGCTGCTTTCAAAGATTTGGCAGCAGTCTATGACACAGTAATGCACAAAACATTGCTCCGAAAATTATACAGGCTTCCCACAGAAAGTGTTTTAGCACCAATGCTCTTCAATATAAACACAAACGATCAACCTACGCCGACCAAAATCAAGCACTTCCTCTAGGCTGACGATCTTGCAATATGTACTCAAGGAAATATTTTTGAAGAAGTGAAGGAGAAACTCGAAATTCAAAACATGGAAATTATCATTTAAAGTTGATATAGCTGAAAAGTTATATACACAGATAAAGGGTTAAAACCAATAGCTGTTCCTAGCGAAAATAGTTCTGGCTTTTGTAAACTTAAGAAACTCCTTTTAACAAAAAAATTTCTTCATGCCATCTACGATTCTGCCATCCTCTTCATTGTAGTTACATGGATAAGAAATATTATTCTGTTTCGCATCCTGGAACACTACAACCATTAATTATTTACTTGTTATGGAAATTGTCATCTATCCGCAGTTTTACAGACGGAGGGGAAGGGGAGGCACATGTGGACAGAGGCACAAGTGGACAGTTGATTTTTTTACGTCTAGATTTCTTTTCGAGTGGTTCTAACTCACTCTCCTAGGTGGCAATGGTGATATAATTCTATGCCAAGAAATTCATTCAATGTCAGTTGCCATTTTGTGTCAGGTGGTTGTGTTACTTTTGCCGCGTAAAAGTAAATTAACAGTTTTTTAGAGATTGTAATATTATTTAGTGACATTCTGTGTTTCCTTGTAAAGTGCATCGTATTTTGAATATTGTAATATTTAATATCAGGTAAGTTTCTACAGTTTTGTTCTAGTCATAACCTAAAAACAGATATCCGGTACTTTTACCAATAAAATTTTAAACAGATCAATTAACATACCAATGCTTCTATGCGATATTAACCCTAAAATTATCAAAATTCTTCTCAGATTCCTACAGATCAACCATATAAAACTATAACCTTCATAATAACTTATCCAATATTAGCATTTAAACCATTTATAAGAAAACAGAAAACATAAATAAAATGTAGATATTATGTAGATGAAATGTCTATATTCACTGAAAATAGGGCATACGATATATTTTCACTCTCAGAATCACGACAGTGACCCAAGAATTAACAAAACAAGTGTACTGGCTGATTATTCAGTAGAATAAAATCCAAAAAGAAGAAGAAGAAGAAGAAGATCCGGTACTTTTGAAAAACTATGCATAGGTGGCAGATGTGGACACCATACAGGGGAACAAGTGAACAGTGTCCACTTGTACCCCATAGGTTCTTTCAAAACAAAACAACCTAAAATATCTTTTTTTTACCTTACAGTTCGAAATAATGGTGAGAACCTACATCAGAAAAACTGATAGAAGTAATATTTCTGAAAACGTAGTAGTTCAGGCCATTTGCGATATAAAAACTGGTGACGGATCAATCAGAAACGTAGCAGTGAGATATGGATTCAAGAAGTCCATGTTACATAAAAGATTAAAAACACTGAACCGAAAAAATATAAATGATACAGAAATATCCAAAATAAAAAGTTTTCTTCAAAATATACAACACAGCAGAATTTTTTAAATGAAGAAGAGGACAGTCTAGTAAATTATATTTATCAATCTTCGAAGTTACAGTATGGATTAACCTATTTTCAAATTCGAACATTCGCATATGAGTATGCTTCGAAGCTTGAAAAAGAATGTGTCAAAGTCATGGTCGGATAATCATTTTGCTGGAATTAAGTGGATGAAAGGTTTCATGAAGCGTCACAATAATTTATCTTTGCGAAAACCGAAGTCTACAAGTCTAGCCAGAAACATCAGTTTTAATAAAGTTACCGTAGACATGTTTTTTGATAACCTAGAGACTATTTACAAAACGTACAAATTTACTAGTGATCGAATCGTGAACGTAGATGAAAGCGGAGTTCCATTCTATATTAATTTGCTGACAGATAAAGGTTAGTTGTAAGTTCTGGAACACAAAGAGCATTTTGAACTAGAATATTAAAATTATTCTCAACAACATCAGTTGTTAAATCCAAATCACCCGAACACTTTACTTTGGCTATGTTCTTGTTAGCAACTATAATAACACATGTATCACTTACTCTTTTATTATTAATCCAGTCTTCATTTGGTGTTAAATGAACACTAGTTCCAGAGTCCACATACCACTCAGTTTTCTTAAAGCTTCCATTGAGAAACACCGCACTAAACGCATGTTTTTCGGATGTCTTCAATTTTGGACAGTTATTTTTATAATGGCCGATTTGTTTACAATGATAACATCTGATTTTTGACAGATCTCTATCTTTCTTGTCATTTACGCCGTCATCACTTCTTCTGTGATTGGTTCTATTTTCAAACCGTCTGTTGTGATTGGTTCTGGTTTTGTTACTACTACCACTTGCAAACGCACTACCAGTATTACCAACATCACTTTTCATTTCCAACAGTTTTATTTTAATTGAATCGGTATAAATCACAATTCCTGAATGTTCGATCGCCATTATCATTGGTGAAAAACGCTCAGGTAATCCCACCAAAAGTAGCGGCCTATCCACTCATCGTCAATTTTAAAACCAGTTCCACTTAATTTTTGTTCTTTTTCAACTATTTGGCCCATATAACTTGCCATTGAACGGCAATCTTCCAATCGCGTTGAAATTAGACTTTTCAATAGACTAATTTTTCTCACGTACGAAATTTCTTTCGCGGTTTTTGCTTGTTTTATATGTATATATAACGATGGATTAAGCAAAATAACTACTTCGGCTTTAGCTGTTTCTTGTTTGTCTACTTCGATTTCAGTTCCGTCTAAATACGTGGACAAACCTTCTACAACAAGATAATTTTGGCGCTGTAGACATGTAATTCACTGCCATTTTTAACCTTACCAATCACTAGTATACAAAGTTTATCTATTTACCAACGGAAAAATTAGTCTGGTCCACCATAATCTGTTAAAACTTTTAAATGAAACGAACCAGTAGAGTAAACAGTCAAGACTGACTTTAGTTTGTTCCAAAAGTAAATACAATTGACAGTTTACATTGTACCTACAAACCTTAACTTACCTAATGTAAATGACATAAAGCCCTAATATTTAAATTTTGTTTAGTTGATATCAATATTTCAACAGCATCTGTCCTAATTTATTTAACAATGATTTGTTCTAACATGGGAAATTAAAATAAAATGTCTTTGACATCATACGTCTAATTCTGACTGAAGTCAATAAGCCACGGATAAGAAGTAGTTTTATCTCGTACTATTTCACAACTTAATATGTCTTCCATCTTTTGCGTTATTTTGCTGGGTCTTATTATAAATAAATAAGATATTAACTTTGAAAAGTTTGTCTCTGTCAAAATGTTTTAAAAAAGATGGAAAATTAAAAAAATATGGTTAGTTTTGACCTATGATACTTAATACAAATATTATCTAGAATTTTACGCAAAACCTAAAAATGCAATAATATATAGAATGTTCTACACTCACCGGCACGATAAACGAAGCTCTTGCATTTTTAAAATAAAAACTTAAATTTTAATCCTCTTTAAACTTATACAGGATGTCCAGAAACTCCCCACACAAATGAAGACCAGATAATTTTAAGACAATTTAATCCAATTCACTTAGTCCGAAAATGCTTCCTAAGGGAGCTAGAGCTCTTTGAAGATGGCGGCTTCTATTTAGTTTTTGTTAAATACCCCCAGAACGTTTCTATTTAGAAAAACGAAAACTGGTATGATTATTTATCTTCCAGAGTTAAATCGATTTCATCAATTGAGAATTTCTAGTACCGATCATAGGCATCATTTTGGGTAGGTCAACGGTTATTTTAACGCATAACTTTTTGTCTTTTATCTTTTAAGCATTCTTGATACTAGATTATTATATTTTCAGGTATTCTATTTCTACAAGGTACTCCTACTCTAAGTCGATAGGATACACCGTTTTCTAGAAAAGTAGATTTGAAATTTTTTTTTGTCATAAAAGTTAAATTAATATTTTTTGAATTAGTTTGTCGTGATCTGTCAACAGAAGTATAACTTACGTTTTTCATTGTCAAATTGGGATCAGTTCGCGAAGGTTACCTTTTAGTGTGTGGCGTTCAAATATAACAATTTCAATTTAACAAAAATTGTTTCTACTAATGAGGAATACGCTAATATGTTTTAGTTTATGGCGAAATAAGTTGTAACGCTCGATTAACACTAATAGATATCTTAAAAAATTCTCCAATCATGATTTTACACACTCAACATTTACAGCTCTTCATCAACGATTAAGAGAGACAAGTTTAGTGGTCTCAACAAATAATGAAACAGCGACATGATGATGTTATTTTAATGGAAGTTAAGGAAAATCCAGAAATAAGCGTTCGAAGACTATCTGGCACGAATTTCACAATTTCAAAATCTTTCTAAGGAAGTAACTTACACAACGAAAATTTATATCCTTCTGTTTGTGCGGAATTCGCTAGATGGTTACAAAATCAGAAAAATCAAAATGAAGATTTTTTTCAGATAAATTTTGTTTTGCAACAAAGCTATATTCACAAAAAATGGAATTTCTAATGTGCATAATGCATCATATTATTCGTACATTTGTGAAAATCCCGACGTTGTTCAAGAATTTAAACTTCTTGATAGGAGTAGGTAACGATTATCTACTTGAGCCTGTGGAATTACCTACCCGTTTAAATGGTGCTGATTACTTACATTTCCTGCAAAAGTTTTACCTGATTTGTTAGATGATGTGCCTTTAAATATTTGGCAAAACTTATGGTTTCTACATGACGGCTGTCCGGCCGACTGAAATGTACGAGATTTTCTTAACTACGAAGACCATTGGATTGGAAGACGCTGTCGTTGCTTGGCCAGCAAGGTCGCCGTATTTAAATCGTTGCCATTATTGTGTTTATTCCGTTTCGATACGAAATTTGGAATACGAAATTCTGGCTAAGGATACAAGATGCTTGCAACGAATTTAGAAATCATGTTGTTTTTTTTATTATTATAGCAGCGTGTGTGACTTGGCCCTGTCTATAATTTTCCTCCATTCTTTCTGGTCCTTACAGCGCTCCTTCCAATTGTAGATTCTCAGCTTCTTTATGTCTCCTAAGACTTGATCTCTCCATCTTGTTTTGGGTCTCCCCTTTGGTATCTTTGTTGTTGGTCTCCATCCAGTTATTCGCTTTAGCGTAGAGTCTGGTATAGCTCTTTCTGTGTGTCCCAGCCACCTGAGCCTTTGCGTCTTCACGAACTTGATTATGTCTTCACCCTCGATGACTTCTTTAATTTCTTCATTGGTTAATTTTCTAAATTCGCCTACACCGGTCTCATTGTTCGTCGAATTATCTTTCTCTCTAAGATTTACAATCTCATTTCATCTTTTTGTGTTAGGCACATCGTCTCTGCACCATAGGTGATCACTGGCCTGATTGCAGCCTTGTAAATTTTTAATTTGGTTTTCTTACTAATGTGATTTTCTTTCAGGAATTTTTGGTAGTTCCAGTAGGTTTTATTACCCAGTAGGATGCGTTCATTTATTTCATCCGTTCTATTATTTCTGTCATTCACCATCACTCCCAGGTATTTGAAACGGTGTACTCTTTCAAATGTATATGCACCAAGCTTAATTTCTTTCTCTATGTTCATATTCTCTCTTGAACACTTAAGGTATTTCGTTTTGCTTTGGTTTATTACTAGCCCTCTCTTCTTTGCTTCTTTATCTAGTATTAATATTATGTTCTGCATGGTTTTTAAATCTCTAGTAACCAGTGCAATATCGTCTGCATACGCTATCAGTTGGGCTGAAGATTCGATAATCGTTCCCATAATTTTGGCTGCTCTTACTGCCCCCTCTATGGCAATGTTATATATTGTTGTTGACAGGGAGTCTCCCTGTCTGACACCTACCTCCATTTGTACTTGATCTGACGGGCCTTCCCTTGTTAAGATTCGTGCCTTGGATTCCTTCATCGTCATTTTCGTGAGACTTATTAGTTTTTCTTAGATGCCTCATTGATTCATATCCTTAATTAGCTCCTCCCTTATTACACTGTCAAAAGCTTGCTTGTAGTCAATAAACAGTATATGTAGATCTATTCCGTGCTCGTAACTGTTTTCGACGATTTGCGTTACAATGTGTCTTGCATCTATTGTTGACTTACCTTCTCTGAATCCATGTTGGTATTCACCTATTTTTGTTCTAGTTTCTTTTTCTATTCTTTGTCTGATCAAATTAGTTAATATTTTGTACATTGTATTTAATAACGTGATTCCCCTGTAGTTAGTGCATTTCGTCTTGTCGCCTTTTTTAGGGATTGGTGTTATCAGACCACAATTCCAGTCGGTCGGCATGCGTTCTTTTTCCCATATTCGTTCTATTAGGTTGTGGATTCTGTGGGCTAGTTCCTCTCCCCCTTTCTTGAAGAACTTATTTATAATGTCGTCTGGTCTTGCTGCTTTCCTTGTCTTTAATCTGTTTATGGTTTCCAATACTTCGCTGGATGAGGGAGGCTCTGATTGTTCTCCATTCCTATTTTCTGTTTGTTCTTCATTTTTTGCGTTTTCAGCATCGTGTTTCTTTTTAAACAGTTCTCTATAGTGTGTTTCCCATTCCATTTTTCCAATATTTGCCGGTATCTCTTTTTTTCTCTGTGATTTTATGTATTTGTATAGTCTTGCATTGTCATTACTATTGGCTTCGAGTTCCTGCAGTAATTCTTCGATCCATTTCTTCTTTTTTGTTTTGCAGCATTTGTCTGATCCTTTCTTCTTCTCTTTATAGTGTAGGAGATCTTCTTGTTTCCCTGTGGCCACCCACCTGTGTCTTGCTTTGTCTTTGTCTTTACTAGCTTGCTCGCATTCTTCATCGTACCAATCCTTTTTTTTATTGTCTTCCATTAGTCCTATTTAGAATTTAGAAATAACTTTGGAAATTTTGCAAACATTCGGCGTTCTCTAAGCAAAAAGGCAAATTTAAGCATAGAGATTAGTGGTCATTGATATTTACTATATAACTATCTACCTTTGATACTTGTTCTTTTGTGTTAGTTTCCTTTAGGTAGATATTAATTTAAGTTTCATGACGAAAAAACGAAAAATTTTCAAATTGATTTTTCTAGAAAACGGTGTATTCTACTTAGAGTAAGAGTATCTCTTAGTACTAGAATACCTGAAAATTTAACACTCTAGTATCACGAATCATCATCACCATCAGCACATAGTCGTTCACTGCTGAACATAGGCCTCCTCGAAAAACCTCCATTCAGACCTATCTTGCGCTGCTGCAATCCAGTTGGTACAAATCCTCTTTATGTCGTCAGTCCATCTTGTGGGTGGTCTTCCCGGGTTTCGTCTATCCGCTTTCGGTCTCCAATCCAAGATTTTGTTGGTCCACCTATTATCGTTCATTCTAGCGACGTGTCCTACCCACCTCCATTTATTTTTGGCTATATGTTTTATAATGTCTTCTACACCACTTTTTCTACGGATTTCTTCGTTTCTTACCCTATCTCGCAACGTTATGCCTAACAATGATCTTTCCATTCTACGTTGCGTCACTTCTAGTTTTCGTGTAGACGTCCTTGTTAGGATAAGTGTCTCTGCGCCATATGTAAGGAGAGGCAGGACACACTGATTAAAGGCTCTTCTTTTTAAGCTGGTAGGTATATCACCTTTAAAAATATCACGGAGTCTTCCATATACTACCCATCCCAGTGTTATTCTTAGCAGCTCAGCAGTTTGATTATCTCTGCTAATTTTTACCGTATGTCCAAGGTATATGTAGCTATCAACAATTTCAATTTCGACGTCTTCTACCCTTAAAGGATGGCTCGGAACTAAATTAGTCATCATTTTTGTCTTTTGGTAGTTAATATTTAGACCTACTTTACGTGCTGCATCGCTGAGTTCATTCAACATATCACTGGCAGCCTTTAGGTCATCTGAAATCAGAACAATATCATCTGCGAATCGTAGATGACTAAGCATCTCACCATCAATATTTATTCCTTTACTTTCCCATTCCAGTGACTTCAAAGCATGTTCAAGTACAGTAATGAACAACTTAGGCGACATAGTATCTCCCTGTCGAATACCTCTCCTGATATGTATCTTATTGGTAGGACCGTGCAGATTTATAGTTGTTGTAGCATTTCTGTATATATTTCTATAATATTGGTGTACCTATGATCAATTCGACACTCTTCCAATGCCTTTAGAAGTGCGGTTAGTTCGATAGTATCAAACGCCTTATGGAAGTCTATAAATGTTAGAACTAGAGGTCTATTGTATTCAATTGATTTTTCAATCAAGACTATTATGCACTGTAGGTGGTCATTTGTACCGTAGTTGGGGCAAAAACCAGCCCGTTCTCTTGGCTGATATAGCTCAAATTTTGCTTCCAATCGATTGGTTATTATTCTGGTGTACAGCTTGTATAAATGGTTGAGTATAGAAATGGTATAGAAATAGGCCTGTAATTCTTTAGGTTCATGTTGTCACCCTTTTTATGCAGAAGAATTGTAATGGAGTTATTTTAAGCTATAGGAATTTTTTGACTATACAAGCAGATATTAAAGAGGACTCGTATTTTTTTCAGAAGAGAAGTTCCGCCAAGGTTTATAGCTTCTGTAACTATTCCATCATCTCCTAGCGCCTTGTTGTTTTTCATTTTTTTGAGTGCATATTATATCTCATCTTGAGTAATTTCTGGAATGTCCTCAGATCCCTGGTTTTAAACCTTTTGTCTACCGTCTTCATTTACGTTATTGTTAATTTGGTTTGTGTATAATATAGTGTAGAATTCTTCGACTATTTCAAGTTTCTGTCTGTCTGTTGTTACTTCACCCTCTTTATTCCTAAGCTGGAAAATTTCTTTTCAACTTGTCGCCATTTTTCGTCTCATTACCTTCATGCTCCTGGTTTGCTCTATAGTCTGTACGATTTTTTCATGTTTAAATTTCCTAATATCTCTTCTCACAGCTTTCGATATGTCTTTATTGAGTGCCCGAATGGTTTGTGGGTCAATGACCCTTTCACTTTGTAACTGTCTTCTTTCTGTTATTTTGAGTTGTGTTTCTAAAGCGATCTTTTGATCTCGTTAAGTCTTTGGGTAATAAACAATAATAAATTAAGTATCATGAATACTTAAAAAAAAAAAAAATCCACAAGGAAAATAATTCCTGCAGCTGGCTGTATACCACGTATAACAAAAGAGGTTAGTCTTTGTATGTGGGTATATTTTATTTTATAAAAACCCTTAAAAGGGCAACATTAAAAGCACGAACGTTTTCGGAACAACTGTTCCATCATCAGGTTAAAATACCTAAAATAAGTATAAACCATTTAATTACAGCAAACGTGGTTTAAAATTTTGACAAAGGTTAAAAAAACAAAATGGTTATACTTACAGGTTACCATGCCTGAGCCACCAAAATATTTGGGTAAAAACCCTTTAAAATGTAATGTATTACCAAAGATTGTACATGATGTTAATAATATTATATGATGTTTAATATTTTAATTAAATTTTACTTCAGGTAACATACACCCATGCTTAAGTGAGTTCCAGTGTCCGGAGAGTAAACCTCTTCAAACGGACTTCAGCTGGTAACTGATTGATAAGAAGATACCCATGAACGGTGTCAAAAACAAAATGTCAATGTACCATGAAACAATATCAGTTAAACATAGTATTACTACAGCCAAAAGAATAAAAAAATTTTGATGATGTTAAAATGATAACAGCAATCCAGGTGTTGGGATTTAAAATTTTTTCTATAATTATTTAATATTGGATATAAAATATGTAAATTACTGGTGTTGTTGAAGGTCATGTTTAAGAGAATGACGTATGCATTAGGCAGCTTATGTTACTCTTTATCGTATGGAGTGTGGTCTAAAAAGTGTAATTTGTGACGAATTAGCTTAAATATATGGAAATGTCCTTTTATGTTGCTTAGATCTAGGACAAGGAAAAAATAAATAGTATATATTTGTAGCTAATGTAAGACTTCGTATTTAAATGAGATTGTTTAATACTGCTCGTATCGTAAAAAATTTAATATAAGTGAGTCCAATAGATTGAGAAAAGGGATTAAAAATCTTCCGGCTGAAGGAATTAAAGTTATAATATATGTGATTAAATTTAAGAAATTGAAAAGGCTGAGATCCTCAGAGACTTGGCAGGAATAAAAGTAAATGAAATGACTAAAGAATAAAGGAGAGTGGGTTAAAGGAAAATAAATGAGTTAATCAACAAAATTAGAGATGAAAGAGGTCCTTCATGCTTAAAGCATCTAGCACCCTGAACAAAATATATTTTGATTATATTAAATTCGGTACATAAAAGTCTGAAATTTTATTTGTGAGTATGATGTACTAAGTTGTTGACTAAGAGAGGGGGGAGCAAGGGTTGATTAAGGGTTTTGGCAAAGTGGGAGAAAGTGAATTCTGATGAATTGCTGGATTGTGTTTAAATGGTTACTGAGTTTAGAACTAATGAGTGGATGGTAGATATATGAATTGACAGAGAAATAGGAAAAGAAAAAAGAATGGACAGGAATATGATGTAAACGTGAAGATTGTAATAATGAAATAGTGAGGTATAATAGATGTGATGTTAACAATAGGGGGCTGAAGAAATTCTTTTGGAGGGAGTGTTGTGACAGTAGTGTAGAGAGAATGGTTGTTTTAAAAGCAACAATTGTTGAGAAGGATTAGGTGTTGACGTTTATAGAGGAAGGTCAGATAAAGAAGATGGGAATACTTAAAAGGTAAAGACTAAAAAGTTATGCGTTAAAATAACCGTTGACCTACCCAAAACAGACGCCTTTGATCGGTACTAGAAATTCGCAATTAATGAAATCCATTCAACTCTGGAGGATAAATAATGGTACCAGTTTTCGTTTTTCCAAATAGAAGCGTTCTGGAGGTATTTAACAAAAACTAATTAACGATAATTATCTAAGGAATCTCTGGTCTTCGTTTGTCAGGAGAGTTTCTGGGCACTCTGTATTATTATAATAACATAAACATAAACGAAACAAACTATTTTTAGTATACGTACTAACGTAAATCAACGAACAATTAGACAAAGGGTTGGAAAAGCAAATACTTTTGTATGTACGTTATTGTAATAATAAAAGTTTAAACAGAATTACAATTTAAAATTTTTATTTTAACAATGCAAGTGCTCCGTTTTTCGTGCCGGTGAGTGGATTTAAAATAACAAAGTTGCTACATAACCGGTATAACTGAAAAAGGTATGCCTACTAAAATATTTTCTTTAACCCTTAACTGAAGAGACCCTATTTTAATACACAGAGAGACATGCCGTCTGACAGACTACAATGTAGGAGAGGGGATACGAACTAAACTTACAAACTTTTTTAATATATTTAATAGAACTTTAAAAGTTGTTTGTATTTGCAATTGAACACAGTAAAGAAACTCAAAATATTGTCAGAGAATAAAAAAATAACTATGACTTTCTAACAGCTAGTCATTTACAGTTTGTGACAGTTACATTTTTTAATTTTCATTACAGTGAAAAAATAAATATACATCAAGTAAGTTTTTTATATGAAAAGCACTAACAGATACTGAATTACGTAAAAATTAACTCGCGTAATTATTTTGATGTTGAAAAAAATGTCCAGCAACTGTAAAAGTTACATACAATTGGTACAAATTGGTTTCGTACACTGAAGACTCACAGGTTTTCTTCATCGGCCACAAAGATATTTTGTCATACGGTTCTTCTTGAAGAACCGTGAAGAATACTCGCTATACTAGCACGAATTAGCCGCGGTACATGAAAATTACCCATTTTTCGCTTCATATGACCTACTAATTGTTTTGCTAATATTTTAGCAAAAGCAGATTTTTCTTGAATTTTAGAATTGTTTTTGTAACTTTGGTACAGTATGTATGCATTTATGCTATCAGATGCTATTTATATGCTATCAGATTCTAAATAAACATCATCTTGTACTTGATCAACATCACTAGCGTCACTGTCTAATTCGTCAAACTACTTCAAAGCTGTATCTTCAAAATCAGCATTGGTAAAACGGATTTTTTTTGATAGACCGGCCATGATTGTAACAAATACGCGACGTTTTCAATGAAACAAAATGTAACCTGAACCGAGACGTGCCGTCTAACAGACTAACTAAAACTGATTTTCGGTTTCGGTTATAATTTTTCCAAATATGCGTACTTCTTTACCTAAGTCTGGTCACTAATAGTCAACGAATAATATAAAGAATAGATGAAGTGATGTGCCGATGAGCGGAGTTATTTGTACAGGGTGTTCAAAATTCTTTATGCTGTAGTCTGTCAGACGGCAAGTCTCCAGTTAAGGGTTAAGTTCGTCATAATTTGTAATCTCCATAAAACAATTTTCATAAATATCGCCTAAGTAGTTTCCGATAAATAGATAGTGTAAGTTCGTCGTGAAATACCCTATATATAGTACTAATATTCTGATAATAAGAAATTTTTGACTATGAATCTGCAATCAATAAAATTCAGTGACTTTAACAACAAGCAAAAACAAGTCTGGCTAGTTGACTCTACCATAGCCGTTTTTCAGGAAAAAAAAAATTATTTAAAGGAAATGAATATATTTTACATCATAATACTTAATATCTGTAACAAATTATTTTTTAGATAAATCAATCACGACCCATTACTTGTAAGATGGATTGGAAGCATTTATCAAAATTAATAGCTTTAACTTCAGCATTTTCTCCTTGAGGTTTGCTACATCCTTGAAACTCTTTCTGACGACCCTTGTCATCAGTAATAGCTTCAACGTGTTTCTTGTACCCATCAGCAACAATGTCTCCATTCTGATCCATGATTCCCAATTTACGATGAACACAAAGAACTTGCTTGCCGGTTTCAGGAGTTATAACTCCATTTTTAACGTTCGTAAGTTCGTTTACAGTTGAACCTAATTCTTTTTGGCATTCTCTGATCTTCTCGTGTACTCTATCCCGTTCAGGACCGGATGCAGTCTGTTGAAAAAGAAAATGGTATATTAAAGCTAGAATAAAATAAGGCATACAAAAAAATTAACAAATAAGTAACTTTTTTATAGTAGAAATTTGAATAATAACAAATTAGGGAGTAAATATCTAAATATTAAGAAGTAACTTCTATCTGGTCCATGTTCTAGACGGACTGATCTTTCAAGAAAGCTTTTCTTGATTTGAGTATTCGTGCTGTTACTTATGATATGAATATAGTCTTTATTTTGTTTTTTTTCACATCTCCAACTATTATTGTTCTGTTATGAGTTGAAGAGATAACAACGATAGTTTATAGCTAAGTAGATATATGTTCTAGACATTCACTGATGATTCTTACACATACTCGTTGATAGCTACATCTACATGTTTGTTTGTGCTGATGCTTCTTATATTAGTGCAGAAAATTCTGCAGCCGACGCACAGATTGCAAGCGCCGTACTCTAAGGGTTTTTATCTCATTTCGGCAAACGTTTCTATAAAGCAACAATAGCTGAGCCATTTGTATGGATGAATGTCCTAGTATTTTTTGGTAGGAATCAATCTTTTTTTATAAAAATGTTATAATGTAGGTATCAATGTAGGCAAAAGATCAGTAGGAAAACGCCAGAACTCGTGGCTGAAAGACCTGAGAAGATGGTTCAACCGCTCATCCGCAGAGATCTTGTCGGACCTTATTGTTATGAAAATTTTGGTTGTCAGAAAAATGCGAAGGAAAAGGAGATCTGAAAATGAGTTTATTTAACAGCCCTATAGGATAGGAGTTCTCTTGTAATACAGATCTCAGCTTTTTTAGTCCCTTGTCTCCGAACTCGATGTGTGATAAGTTGACAACCCTAGTTTTCAGGGCCAAAACCAAATTTGTTTTCATCTTAGATGGATTTTGAGAATGAAAGTTTATAAAAAGGTTACTAAAACAAGGTTTACGATACCACTCTGTCCTTAGCATGCCATCATTGCCACGATGGATTAGCATGTCTAAAAAAGGAATCATATTATCAGCCTCTCCCTCAACCGTAAACTTTAGGTGTTCACATTGGGCGTTAAAGGTGTTTAAAACATATTGACATTGACACACAACACATCAGTGATACCATTTAAAATAACTTATGGTTGCCTACCCTACATTCCAGTTCTGACACCGAAGCTAATGAACATCTTCAAAAATGTTCGTGGTTTAAAAATTACAACCAAAAATGTGAAAACGGTATCGAAGTTATACACAAAAACAAAAGATCCTTTTACAATATAGGAGTCATCGAATGTTGTTTATTCTATACCGTGTACCAATTGTAACAAAATATACATAGGAGAATCATCTCGTAATTTTCACAGTACGGTGATCTCACATCGTAGCGATATAAAAACCAAAAACATAAATGCATGTGCATTGATAGAACATGCATTAACGTTAAAATATGAATTTAATTTCGAGGATACCTGTATTTTGACAAAGGAAAAGAACCATTCAAAACTTGTTTTCTTGGAAATGTGTTCCATAAAATCTAGTACATCTTGCATCAATAAAAAGTCAGACATAGATAAACTGAGCAACATTTATTGTTACTTACTGAAAATAAAATTAATATCTACCTGTACCTATATAAATTACACTTATATGCATAACATGTTGCATACCATTAAGACAGGTTTAAAAATTAAAATCACCTAAGATGGACCTCTAGTATTTTTTAAAAAGAAATATAATATTAAGTACACCTAATTACTTTTTAATCATAGGGTTTTTACTTTCTGTTCTCTATATGTCAGAGTTAAAACACACCAGTAAAAGATGCCATAAACTAAGTTTTACTATCTTCTTCTTCTTAAAGTGCCTATCCGTTCCGGATGTTGGCGATCATCACGGCTATCTTTACTTTGTTTTTATCTGTACTAAATTTTACTATCTGTACCTACATTTTAAAAATTTTAGAATGTATTTTGTCCATTATTTTATATTTTACATGTGTGTTATTAATGTTGAGTGTCAATGCTTTTACAAATAATCTCAACGACTAGTAAGTTGCACTGAAGAATTGTGATATTTTATATTTACATATTTTTCTTATTACAGTGTCTTGAAAAAGGAATAAAATCATTCCGAAAGCTAGAAAAAAAGTCAAAAGAGTGTTTCATTAACATCCCGGCCAATTTTCTGACTGCAACCCTAATAAACTGTGTTGTTTGTTTATATCGACAGTCACTAATATCCAGTAGTTCTTGTATATATATATATATATATATATATATATATATATATATATATATATATATACATAAACTAAAGTTTTATTTTGAGGTTGCAGTCATTAATAGGACAGGATAAGTAAAACTCTTTGTTCTTTTGTCTAGCTTTCGCAAAATTTATTCGCTTTTTCAGGATAGGAAACTATCCCGAAGCACAAAAACTTACAACATGAGGTTAATCCATTAAATTTTGAAATTCACAAAACATTAAACTTAACTTATTTAAAGTATTATATTATGTAATTACAATATTTTAATTTTATTTAATTTTGTAGGGCTCATGATTGATATTAATTATTATTTTGTTGTTTAATTTTTGTCAGAAAGAGAATCGTTTCTGTTTATTATATTTTTCGTTGTTGATAACTAGTTTTCGATTGTTATTATGGTTGCGTACAAAGTGGCGCCAAGTATGAATATTTAAATTGTTTTGAATTTAGTCAGGAAATTTAATATTAGGGAATTATAGTATTAGTTTTCGTAAGACAGAATGTAATTAGAGATATTGCTTAGTTTATCAATATCAGTTTTTTTATTAACGCATTGATATTTATTTATGCATAGGTGCCATTTAGAATTCTTAGAAATGGTATGCATAAATAAATATCAATGCGTCATTAAAAAAACTGATATTGATAAACTACGCAATATCTATAATTAATCTATATATTGAATCTATAATCAGTCTATAATTAAAACTAGTTATCAACAACAAAAAATATAATAAACAGAAACAAGTGTCTTTCTGACATAAATCAAACATCAAAATAATAATTAAATCAATCATGGATCCTACAAAATTAAATAAAATTAAAATATTGTAATTCCATATATATATATATTGTTATGTTTCTTCTTTCCCAACCAAAGAAAAATAAATAAAAAGATCCATCGGAATAAAATTTTAAGATATCATTATAAACAAAAATGTATATAGTAATTTAAGATAAGATTTAGTGTAGATAAGAATAGAAATTTGTTTGGCAAACGACCTTTTTCCGTTTCAAACAAAATTATCAAAAAAACCTTTGTTTAGAATTAGAAGACATTTTACCTGTCTTAGTTAATCTTTTCATTGTTTGTATAATCGAGTATTAAATGACCATATTTTAATCTTTTGAAATATGTATAAATTGTGTATTGACAAAACCAATTTTAAAGTAAGCTATTTAGTTTTTCTCTGAAACCGAAATTAGGCTTTTTCAAAATCATGGTAAACACAATTTGAGCTTTTGATTGGACGGTCGTTTTTAAATGGGAATTTGTGAGCCGATCAGGAGACCGGAGGAGTTAGTTATATTTTGGTCATCGAAAGGAAACAGTCGTTTGTCTCAAGATAGGGCGTGGTTCCTGAGTTTGGATACCGGCGTAACGAAAAGAAGCGAATAGTTTGCAGAAGGAGATAACAAGTAGATTAAAAGAGGTCCTTGTATCTACCGTAGGCATTTTATAAAGTATATGTGAAAGTATTCTTACGGCATCAAGTTGACAAAAGGAGGTCCTGGTGTCATAAATAAGTAGCTGAGTTTGGAGAAGTGAATCAGGTGTTTTTTGTGTAGTCTGCAGGAGGTTTGCAGAGACGTTAAGAAGGAGCCGAGGTGCCAAAGAGGAGAGATCACATCGTTGAGGAGACTGGACTTTTCTGGGTATGTTCCAACATACAACTCAAGAAGAAAATAAGCTGTAAGTGTTTGTACAATTGAATTTTATATCTGTGAAGGATCGGTTTGACATCATGGTCATAAGCATTCAAATTTAAGAAGTGAGGTTTTGTTAGGCTAATCAAAAGTTTAAAGTTTTGTTGTTTCTTGTTTCAAGTAAAGAAAATTTTAAGTAAAATTGGTTTTCACGTAATATAAATGTATGTAGCTTTATAATCTTATTATTATAAAAATTTGATTTATTTTCTTGTATGCTGATTGATAAGATAACGACAGAATTTAATAATTGTTTTATTCGTTCATATAAAATAAAGAAACGTAAATCTTTGTAATATAATATATTTGTATTCTTATTCTTTCTTCTCTATCCCGATAAAAGACAACTAGAAAATCTTTTGAATCCATCGAACACAGGTAATATAAGGATTATTTTACTTTTGATAACAAATAAGTTATATTTCTTTTTTATTGGCTCAATAAACTAAGATTAAAGTCAAAATAAACAATCATAATAATATATATATATATATATATATATATATATATATATATATATATATATATATATATATATATATATATATATATTAAATAAGTTAAGTTTAATGTTTTGTGCATTTCAAAATTTAATGGATCCTATTTGTAAGTTTTTGTGCTAGTTTTATACAATGTTTTTTAATTCTAATTTCATTGTATTTACTGATACCATATTTTAGCATATCCTGAAGAAGCAAATAAATTTTTACGAAATTTATTGTCGACCCATTCCGCCACCACAAAACATAACCCATCTCCTGCCCTTGCGTCGCAAGAAAAAGCAAGAATGGACAGAGACAATGTTTAATTAAGAACATTAAGTTTCTTGTCTTGCTCACAATGTTAGGAATTAAGCAGCCCAATGTTGTGTCAAATTTTTTTAAACTTTCAAAAGGGTGTAAGTCGCATCAATTATACAGATAGATAGACCATGTATTTACCTTGTTTAGGCTTCTGCCTCTTCAAGGGAGGGTGCTCCATTTTTTTTGTGGAGCTAGAGGGGTGTGGTAAACGTCACTGTGACATGCGTATGGTGAATTTTAGTTAGTTTTAGAGTGCTAGAAAGTTGGAGATCAGAAGGTGGCGTATGGTGATGAGGAGCGCACAAGATGAATTGTTAGTAAGCCAGACAAGCCAAGGGCAGGTACTTCAAGGTGTTACCATCCATACTAGAAACGGCTCTTAATTAGCGTTTTTAGCTTGCAGTTGTTAGCTGCGATATTTTAAGTGATTGATTCTAATATATCAAAATACTCGGAAAGGAAGTTCGTTTCCAGTGTTATGAAGAAGTTTTACTGGAGGAAATGGAACTGTTCTTTTAAGAACCCTGTTGAGTATTTGCCCTCGGCGACGGCAAGGAGTTTTAAGTCTTTGTTTGGCTCGGTTGTGTGAGCCAGCTAAAATGCGAAGGACATAACTGCTGCTGAGGGTTAGGATTCTTTTCTTAATTGATGTTGTGTTAGCTACTCAGTGAATGAGTGCTGACGGGTAGTCTCTGTTATCCTTGTTATCCAAGTTATACTTGCCCACTGTCGTTGGCGAACGTTTTTTTGCGTCTTTATATGGTGAAAATAAAGATAATTCTCTAACAGCATGAGATACAAACGATTTGCCAAGACACCAAAATTATATTTAACTTCTGCCAACATAAGATGCAGCTCGTTTCCACAGTGTTAACGTTTCTCACCAGAAAATACTGCGATCCTGGAAAAAAACATGAAAAAATTTGGACACCCATCAAAACTGCAGCACGAAAGTAGGTGTGGTTGCCGACAAGTATGCCTCAAATGCTCTGCAGTATGTCTCAATTGTTCTTATAAATCTGCAGTGACATCATGAAAATATTAAAATTAATCGAAAAATTCGAACAACTCGAAGATGAATTACCCACAATGATGCCAATTCTAATTTCCGTTCTTTCGCCAACATTCACCTTCGAAACTCAATTAGATCCTGAACCGCAGCCTGGACCAACAAAGAAAATGAATACAAAATGATGAAACAAAAAAATAGCTGGAAAACAACTTTTTAAATATGTAATAATCATGTCTAATATTACTTTGCCTTCAAATTGTCAGCTAATTAGGCCGAATAGGGATACAACTTAAAAAAACGCGCATCCAGACTCTACCTCGTATGTGGTCAATAAAAAGGTCGATAATAAACTAATAATACCATAGGGGTGTTAAATAATAAATTATATGAATAAAAAATATATAATAAAAAACTAAGCACAATGGTTCGTTTTTTATCGTATTCTTATTCAAGTATTCAAGAACCCAGTTAACTTCGGAGTGCTGTAAAAGCCAGAGGAATTAATAGAATTAAACACATTTATAGTGAAAATTGTTCATTGAAAACCCTCTATA
Source organism: Diabrotica undecimpunctata (assembly GCF_040954645.1). Taxonomy (NCBI): domain Eukaryota; kingdom Metazoa; phylum Arthropoda; class Insecta; order Coleoptera; family Chrysomelidae; genus Diabrotica; species Diabrotica undecimpunctata. Next base: position 49,213,682 of record NC_092803.1, on the reverse strand, counting down.
ATATTGCTCTGACGTCTTATTATTGTAAAATGACCAGAAAAAAGTTATAAAGCCCAAAAGAAAATTTGTTCAAAAATTCTTTTATTGCCTTTTTTATTTTCCATTTTACGTTAAAAAGTAATATTAGTACAGACAATTTAATTTGCTAAAAACAATGTCTTCTTCTTCTTCTTCTTTTTATATAGACATGACTCTGTTTGTTACTCAATGTGCCTTCAGTAAGTTGTCGTTCCATCGTCTTCGTGGTCTTCTTACTGATCGTCTTCGTATTGGGGAACCGTGTCTTGCCGTCTTTACTGCTCTATTTGTTGTCATTCTGCTTATGATAGTTCCATTCTACTCTTCTATTTCTTACTCAGTTCTTGATGTTCTCCACCTTGCATCTACGTCGTATATCTGTACTTCTAGCTCTGTTCCATAGTGTCTTACCATCAATTTTTTTAAGTGTTTTCATCTCTGCTGTTTCTAACATCCTTTTTGTCCTCTTTGTTAGGTCTTGTTTCTGCCGCGTGTGTCATTATTGGTCTGATGACCGTTTTGTAAAGTCTGCCTTTCGTTTCTTTCCCGATATTTTTATTTCTCCATATTGTTTCATTTAAGCAGCCTGCCGCTCTGTTTGCTCTATTTACTTGATCTTCCACTTCGGTTTCGAGCTTTCCGTAGCTAGATAATGTGATGCCTAGATATTTAAACTCCATCGCTTGTTCTATTATCTGACCTTTCAGCTCCAATTTACATCTTAGTAAATTTGCTGTTGTAACCATGCATTTTGTCTTTGTTAGGGAAATTAACATGTTAAATTTTCTGGCGGTTATATTAAATTGATGCGGCATACGTTGTAAATCATCTTCACTTTGAGTGAGTAGTATTGCGTCGTCTGCATAGCAGATTATTTTAAGTTGTTTTTCTCCCATTTGGTATCCTTTTTTAGTTCTTACTTTTTTTATTATTTCGTCCATAATCAGGGTGAACAATAGAGAATTCTGGGAATCTCCCTGTCTTATCCCATTGGCAGCTTCAATAGGGTCGGTTAGTTCTTCTTCTACTTTTACTTTTATTGTGTTATTTTGGTAGATATTTTCCATCGTTTTGATTATTCCTAGAGGTATCTCTCTTGCATAGAGTAAGTGGATAACGTCTTTTAATTTGACCCGGTCAAATGCCTTTGTAAGGTCCACGAAACAGATATGCCGGTTTGTTGTATTCTAATGCTTTTTCTTGCATTTGCCTCATTATAAATATAGCGTCGGTGCATGATCTTCCCGACCTAAAACCTTGCTGTTCTTCTGCTAGTGTTATAATTTTATTTAATTTATTTATCACTTAGGTTGTTAATTTTAGTGTTGTGTTTAATAAATCAATTCTTCTGTAATTTTTCGAGTCCAATTTGTCTCATCTGTTTTGAGAAACTCTGCCAGTGTTCCTTTTTTATTTGTCTAACTAAATTATTCGTTTCATTTCTGATTCGTTTATAGTGGTTTTATGCCTCTTGGGTTTGTTGTGTTCTGTATTGTAAAAAGGCTTTCTTCTTTTCTTTATATTTTGTCTTCACTTCCTCTCTAAACCATGGTGTTTTCTTTTTTGATATATTAGTGTTTGTTACTTTCCTCTCTCCAAGTGATTATGTTGCTGCGTTAATTAGGTTAATTCTGGGTTTTTTCCATTTTTCATCGATGTTATCGTTTTCTAATATTTTATTCTCAGCGATCTTCTCTGATATTCTTTTCCTGTATAAGTATTCCGTGGATTCCGTATTTAGTCCTTTGACTTTGATTTTTGTTTGTGTTCGCACCGCTCTCTTCGGTAAGAAGTATTTCAGGATGATTCTTATTTTACATAATACTAGGTAGGACAAATAATGTCTTTAAAATTTTTAACGGCAGTCATTAAAGATAAAATCGAGGAAAAAGCGAACATGACAGATGAACAACAAGGCTTCCGGAAGAACCGCAGAACAATAGACGCAATTTTTATTATCAGACAAATAATAGAGAAGTCTATTGAATATGGAAGACCAGCATACATGTGCTTTATAGATTTAAAAAGTGCTTTTGACAGGGTGAAGCGAAATGACATCTTAAATTTATTACAAGCTGGACAATCAGATGAATAGACCATCAGATAATAAGGACAATTAGTGAAATTAACAAGAACAACAAGACCAGAGTTATATTGTCAACAGGGGAAACAGAATGCATAGAAATAAAAGGAGGAATCCGCCAAGGAGACTCGCTCAGCCCATTGTTATTCAATATGGTGATGAATCAAATAATTAACGAAGTAAGAAAACGACACGGATATCACATGGGAGCGCATAAAATCACGATACTATGCTACGCCTATGATGCAGTACTAATTGTTGATAATGAAGATAACCTACAAAAGCAGCTGCACACCTTCAATATCACAGCAAACAAACTTAATATGAGAATATCAGTAGAAAAAACTAAATGTATCAGTAAAGAGCCGCGTAGATGCAAACTAGAAATAGACGGCAAAATTGTAGAACAAGTAATGAAATTCAATTACCTAGGAGTAGACATCACTAGTGACAGGGACATAATCATTAAAAGCGGTAAGAGTAAGTGATTGCCTCCGAGAAACCATATGGAGAAACAAATATCTGACCACAGAAAGCAAAATGAAAGTATACAAGATAACAGTGACACCAATCCTAACATATGCAGCGGAGACAAGGACCGATACAAGAAAGACGAAACAACAAATCAACAATATCGAAATGAAAGTATTAAGGTCAATAGCGGGCATATCATTAAAAGACAGACAAACCAACAGAAGTATACGCGAACAATGCAAAATTTAAAATATTAACAGGTGGATAAAAACAAGAAAAAAAAAAAAATAGAACGAACATGTAAACCGAATGGGACCAGATAGATTAGCGAACATTTGTAAAAACAACAAGCCGTATAGCAGAAGACCCGTTGGAAGGCCGCGAAAAAGGTGGAAAGATAATGTACAGTCAACAACGACTGAAACAGAAGAAGAGGCAGACAAACAGGAGTAATCCTAGTCGCGCGAAGAAGAAGAAGAAGAAGAAAATTTATTACAACGTGCTGTACGAGATACAGCACAAAAATCCTTTGCACCCCTTATTCCTAGATGGCGATTATTCAAGAACCCAGTCAATTTCGGAGCGTGGTAAAATCCAGAGAAAATAATGAAATTAAACAAATTTGTGAAAATTACCGAAAAAGAAAATTTGTTCAAAATTTCTTAGATATTTTTGTTTATTTTTTTAACTTTTTTATTTTCAATTTTACGATAAAAATTTATAAAAATAAAGTTGCAATAAATTTATTTTATTACAAATAATGTTTACCAAAATTTTCTGTGGGATTGATAGTTTATGAGATACAGCGCGAAAACCGTTTGCCTCCCTTTTTCTAACATGTCGACCGGGGGACAAGGGTGGCGACCCCACAAACTTAAACTTAAGCTTATACTAACCAACCCCACACATAAAAAAAATAAAATTGCGTCCTCTCAAAATTTCAATGCAAAGTTTCAATTGACTAAATGGTCCAAAAAACATCAAATCTCAGTACTATACATAGAAAGGGAAACTATAACAAATGTAAAAATTACCGAGGAATAGCTAGAATAGGTCCTATGAGAAGAATATATAAAAATATTTTGAATAATCGAATCGAGAAAGAATATTTAGAATCTAAAGAAGAAGAAGAAGGAGCAGGATTTCGATACCACATTTTATGGTTACGCCAAATAATAAAAAAAAAGTGTGTAGAAGAAGGTGTGACAATCAATGGAAAGTATGAATTTTAATATAGAGTTACACAAATAACAACAGCGTTTGTAATATCAAAGGAATTGAAGTAAGAATGTTACCTGTTCTCCACTGTATTTAACATATACCTCGAAAGTGTTTTAAAAAGATAAAATCAAAAATGTTTTTGGTATATACGTTCAACTTTGCGATAAAGTAATAGTGGCTTAAGATAATGATAATTTAAACTATCTGGCCCGAAAATTAATTGAAGTGTATGATATATTCGGTCTAGAAGTCAATAAAAAGAAAACCAAATATTTATGCATTGGAGAACAATAAAAATATCTTATATTAGAAGAATAACTACGATAAAACACTGCTATGACTACAAATGTCTTGGTATCAATATTTCGTACGATGAAACATTAGACAAAGCTATAAGAGAAAGAAATATGGCAAGAAGAGAAGCTATACAATAACAGCAATTTTATAAAACCAGCCCATCACCAAAGAAAATAAAGATATAAAAGACTATAGTGAAAAGCATTACGATATACAGCTGTGAGGTATGGCCACTGTAAGAAAGTATATTGGTAACGCTGAGAGTAACGAATATTTGGTTTTAGAGAAGAGCGGCAGGAAGATCTAAAAGAGGAAGGATTAATAACGAACGCATTAAAGAAATAATGGCAATCAAACAGACAAGCACAGATGACTTATTAACAAAACAGTTATCTGGTTCGGACATATACAGAGAATGGATGAACACCGAATACTAAAGGAAATACTAAAATGGTAACTAGAACGTAAGAGAAAACGAAGTAGACCGAGAACAAGTTGGCTAGAAGGAACAGACAAAGAAGTGAGATAAAGAAACATAAAGAAGGACATATGGAACGACCGGACGAATTGTGGCGATTGAAAGTTGGAAAACAACGGAGAACGTTATAAATTGACAGGTAGTAGTAGTAAATTGCATAAAATTCAAAAATGGTGACAAAAATAACTACTATAACACAAAATATTTTAGCACAATATAAAACAATTCTTACCGCTGTTAAGCAGACCATAGCGATAATTAAACAATACACTAGTTTCATCTTGGCGATTTGATCTTGATTTGAAGCGAAGACAGTGATTTATTTTGTTTCACAGTTCCATTTTATACCTAGATATTGTTGAAACAATAAGTATCAGGACCGTACGCAGGCCTTTGTGAGAGATTCCAAGTGCATTCAACATTTTCTTTAAATAAAGTATTTCCAATACAATGGGTTATCAAATTACAACTTATTTCAGGAGTACACTATAAGTAGGTAATAATACATATTAGATACGAGGGATAGATCACTTTTTCATTATGCCCGAGTAAAAGATTTTATTTTCTTCATGATCATTACTTAGGAAAAACGCCGAGAGACCGAGTAAGTAGTGACGAGATCAGAACAATATATAATTAATATATAGGGTATAAAGAAGTGAACAGTAAACACAAAAAAATAATAGAACAATCCTATCAATACAATGATGGACACAAGAATTGTTAAAATAGCAAGGGACAATTCACTATGAAGTATCTGCAGACCGCGCAAGAAATGGACTGACAATCTTCTGTAGAGGCAACAATTCGTCAATAAATAAGCAAAACTGCTTATAACAAAGAAGAAAAAAAAGCAGATAAATAATTATGAATCAAAAACAAGTGAATCCGGACAAAATAAGTTGTTGATTAAAACATTTATATTACGTTACAATGTTATTTATATTTATAGGCTCTCTTTGGGTATTAGCTTCTCTTAAAACCTCTTCATTTGTAATATGGTATATCCATGGAGTTTTAACACATTTAGCGCCACGTGCTCACCAGTGGGCAGTTTTAATTTTCCTTCACGTAAGCATTTGATGAGCTTGCTTCAGGCACCGAACACTTGTTCGGTGCTTCAGGTCACCGTGGCCATCCGTGAGAACGGTGGGAACGGTTTATATTAGTTGGACGTATGGTGACGTATTCAATGCCTCCAGGAAACAATAAAATTTTATGTGAACCAGGCAGAATGCATATATCGGTTTTGATTTTTGGCAGTACAAAAAACTGCGTTAACTTTAACGAAAGTACAAGCTGAACATAGCCGCAAATGTCAACCATGGAAAAAATATTTCGGTTTGGCAGTGTTGGCATGTTTTTATAATGTATATTGTTGTATGCTTGAAATATAAAGAGAGAAAGCTTTAGAAAAGTAGATTTTGAATATATTATGTTATGAAATCTGCAATTTTTAATTTATATAGAACAAAAACGAGAGAATATTTATTTTTTTGGAGATCAATTGGGTTAATTTTTAGAATTTTTTTTGGCAATTGACCTTTGATAGATTAGCGGATAGATTTGGCAATCGTCAAACCACCAGTTGCCAGATTGCAACAGATGTTTGCAATTATTCTCGAAAGAGACAAATATTTACTCGTTATTGTTTTATATAAATTAAAATTTGCAGAATTCATAACATAAATATAATCACTACTTTTTAAAAGGTTTCTTCCTTTATATTTGAAGCATACAATATATGCATTATAAAAACATTCCGACACTACCAAACCGAAAAATTTTGTTCCATGGTTGAAAATTTGCGGCTATATTCAGCTCAGTGGCGGATCCGGAAATTATTGTCAGGGGGGGTCATGGATCTTGAGGGTGATTTTGATACAGGATTTAGTTTTTTGCACCTTTCAGTGGCTGATCCCCAGAAATTTTTTTTCAGGGGGGGGCATGGGTTTTGAGGGTGATTTTGATATAGGATTTAGATTTTTGCGCCTTTACGATTGATATGATTTGTGCCTCATGTAAGGGAACCATTTTCTCAATAATTATTTTAAGAGATATATTAAACGAATGAGAAGTTATTAAAACCCAAATACACTACGGATGCAAAGAAGGCTACAGCATTAAGGGGTCTTACTTAAACCAGAAAAAAAAATTTATACCCACATACTCTATGACAGTAAAATCAAGTGTACAAAACTATTAAACCAAAGGAAAGTTATTAAAATATAAATACTGAAAAATCAAGGACTGTCAATTTAAACTAGATATTTTAAAGACAATTAATTTAAACTTACCTATCCTATGGCTACAAAATCAATAACAAACCAAGGATAAATAAGTAATAAACCAATGTTAAGTAATTTAAATGCAATAACTCAATGTAAGTGTAAACATTAATGAATGTATTAAACATTCCTAATAAACTCTATCTTATCGTTGGATATCGATATCAATTTGTAAAAACATTCATTTATTCCTTATTGTTATACGGATTAGAAATATTGACTCTTGGGATTACAAGTATCAGGCGTATAGATGAGGCCTTTGAAATGTGTGTTTTTCGAAGGATGCTGAAGATTTCTTGGACAGAGCACGTGGCCAACAACGAGTTGCTGAGAATAATAAGACTGAGAGAACTCCTAAATATTGTAAACAACAGAAAAACGAGTGATCTAGGACATATTTACAGAGAAGAAAAATATAACTTTCTACGACTCATAATGGAAGGAAAAGTAGAAGAGGTCCAGGAAGAATAAAATGCTCCTGGCTGAAGAATGTAAGAGACTGGACAGGCAAGGATACACATTCGATACTAAGAACAGCTCGAGATAGCAATTTGCTGCAGTTATAGCCACCCTTCCGTAATGAAGAAGGAACCTTAAGAAGAAGTGTAAACAGCATTTTATTTCAATTAATTTATGCCACAAAAAACATAATATAATTTAAAATTAGTTATTTCTATAATTAGGCATATTAGGCTACAAGTGAGTGAAGTATTTTTTCACTCGGTATTGAAATTTTTCTCACGAATTGTCAGTAACAGCCGGTAACGACTGGTAAATAAAATTTGAGTGATTAAAAATACTATAAGAATAAGATAAGTAAATATTATATATAATTTTATAAAATGTATTCTTTTCGCCTATTCGTTTTAGCAAATCGCTCTTTGATTGCATCAACATCTAGAGAAATTTCAAGATGCACATTGATGAGTGCTAAACTAGTTAACCTTTTCTCCGAAGTTCTATTTCTAAGCCAAGTCTTTAGACGCTTAAGAGTAGAACGCTCTGCTGTTGCCTAACTGACTGGCAGTGTAATTAATATTTGCAGAAATATTTTGATATTTAGATACATATTACAAATATCGCAGTTGTCTAATACTTCTAAAATACAATCTGGAAGTTTTCCATTATTTTGCACGATTCCTTTCCACTTTTGAATCCACAGCTAAAACTCTTGTTCTACTGTGGAATATGCAGTAAGTAGTTCGTCCAATAATATCCTGGAAGGCGTCAACAATTTTTTAATGCAACTTTATCTTCTGGTGTGTTATCAGTTTTATGTAAAACAACTCGAAGATTAAATAGATTCATAACTTTCGGTGAAGTCGTTCTTCTAAATCCATTAAGATATTGTCTAAAAGGGGTAAATAAATAGATCTTCAGAAATTATCTTCGCAAGAGTTAGCAGATTGGTTTTGACGACAGGTTTGACGAGAAACTATACGAGGCATCTTCAATTCAATGTCTAGTTGTTCAGCTATTTTGTTTACTTCATAGTAAAATTTGCTAAAAACAGATTTAGCATTTGATCTTTTATTTTGAAGAATGCATTTAGTGTCCTCTATGGCCTCAGTAGCCTACTTCAAATCTAATTTTGGTGACTGAAGAAGACGACTAAGTGATACAGTTGTACCTAAAACATCACTAAGACAAACTACTGAAATGAGAAATTCTTGTCTCCTAATAGTTTCCATTTATGAAAATGTCTCAGCTGACATTTTACTGTCCTTCCACGTAGAAATTGTTTCAAGAGCGTTGTATATTTTGATGATTGACTCGCCCTGGAACTAAAGATGACCTTGATGCCTTTCAACCCAACGAGTTTCACAAATACCTTGGACAGCAGCCCCCAGTTTCTTTATTTGTATTCACTAACGTTTCAGACAGAGCTTATATTATTCACTTTGATATTTATTATAGATAAATTATAAAATGTAGCACAGTCTCAACAATTCTAATACATATTCAAATTACAAACAACCAATTCGTAGACAAAACTGAAGATAAGAACTACATAATACGAAATAAAAATGTGCTAATTTCGTGCAAAAAGTCATGTCATGTACATTGAATGAGAAATAATGTGCGGGCGGTAATTCTATCTCATCGATAATCGAACGATTCTCTGGCACTCAAATGAAGAATTGACAAAATTTGAAAATCGCGTAACTCTGAATTCGTGGACGTCCTAGTCGAGGTATTACTGTATTTAGAATTGTTGATTTTTTTAAAGAGCAATTTAAAAAGACTTCCGTCTTGGAAGAAAATGATTTAAAACCCTTGATGGGTTTTAAATCATTTTCTTAGGATTATTTGATTGATATTTAATTTTGTTTTGGGGGTGGTCATGACCCCCGTGACCACCCCCTTGGATCCGCCACTGATTCAGCTTGAACTTTCGTTAAAGTTAACTAAAAACTGATATAATAATTGTGTGTTTTTACATAGTATATTACAAAAACTAAATTGAATTGTATGCTAATATTAATAGAAATAAATGAACAAACTAAACAAAATATTAAAAAATACAACAACAAAAATAATAAAAATTTAATTTCTGGAAATGAGATAGTTGCTAGGTGCTTTTGAAAATATTCGAGGCACCTTGACAGGTTACACGTATCGCAATATGCATTGATTTGTTTTAGCATTTTTACGAACATAAACTGGATCTTGTCGCTAAAACAGTCTTGTAGCATATGCTGCACTTTTTCTGGTAACGCTCTTTTGTCTCTCGCATTATTTCAGAAAGTATTTTATCTTGAAAGTGGAAGGCCTTGATAGTATTGGATTTAAATCTTGATAAACCAAAGCCTCGACGATATTTTCTTTGAAATCTATTACACCCAATTTTTTGTTAATAATTTTTTTAGTCCGATAAGCATTATCATAGCTGTTGAAGTGACAAAATGAAAACGAGTCGCTCATACCACTTTTTACCAAAGCTTTTTCTTTTTTGTAACCTACAACCATCGCTGGTATATCAACTTCTTGTCCTCTGCGATTTACTGTCACCTTTTAGTCGTCATGTTTGGTACTGACCATAAGATCACCTTTTTTATCTTTCCATCTGGAGCCAACTGTTTTATTTTCGTTTTGTTAGGCCACGACTTACCCTTTCTGAGTTTAACTTTTACCACATCTGGGGGATTATATTTTCTATAAGAAAATGTAGACCTCTTCTTGCCATTATTGTTTAAAATCTGCAATAAAAGAAATAATAAACTGCGTGACCATTGTTGGACATTTGGTCCTACAATGTAATATTACAACCTGGGAGCGCGTGACCACCGGTTGACCACCACCGCATGACCACTAAAAAAAAAATCACAAAAAACAAAGCTGAAAAAAATGTGGTTTAAAACATAATATTAAACATTAAAAAAATACATTTATAGAAAAAATGGCATTTTGTATATTAGATCGCGGGAGTGAATAACAAATTAAAGCGTGGCACTAAATGTGTTAAGCAACCTTCTGAGACACCACAATTCGAACGCTTCAATATGAATTGGCGCGATCTTAGTTTAAGTGACCAGGTCTCGTTACCATACATTAATATTGGCCAACAGTAGCAGGACGCGAATACCGAAACCGGAGCTTCACACTGACAAAAGTAGAAGAACATGCTGTACCTAGGGATGGTTGTACCTAGGGACAGGCTAAATTAACGCCAAACAAAATATCAGACAAACCTTAGATTTACAAAACATATCGGCAACAGTGTCCCTCTCTATGGTATTCAGTTGTGTACATGCTCGTGAAGTGTTAACACAAGCTGTGGCCATTTTGTAATTTTTGACTTCCAAAGAAAGTATTTTTACCGGCTGTTTCGTCTTTTTTACTGTAGTAAATAATCATGTTAGGGTGATATTAATCGTAATTTAGGCTACCTAATCCACTAATCAAACTGTTGTATTTGTTTTGGCTAACGACTTATTCGACTGCTTTTATACATGGAGTCCCCCTGTTGTACCTAGGAACATGCATTTTGTTGTACCTGGGGCCGTCCCCAGGTACATTATTAAAAGTATTAGTACCAAACAATGTTTTGTTTCAGGAGCTCATTATGTCAAGAAGTAAAGAAATGAAGAGAAGACCGGGACCTTTAAAAGTCAATGTAGAGAATGCTGTTCGTGAAGTTTTAAATTCAAGTCTTTCAATTCGTGCCGCAGCGAGCCAATTTGGAATTGCAAAGTCTGCATTAGCAAGACACATTAAAAATTTTAAAACATCAGGTCAAAACAATTTTATATACAGTCCAAATTATAAAGTCAAGCAAGTTTTTATTGAAGCCGAGGAAACGGAGCTGGTAAACTATTTAAAAACAGCTGCTAGAATGCATTATGGCCTAAGTTTGATAAACGTTAAAAAACTGGCATATGAATATATTTTTTTCCCGGTTTTTTATAGCGTTCTCCGCCTTCCGGTTCCCAGTTTCCAGCTACGTCGGTCATTCCATTCGCCAGGGTGAAGGTTTCTTTCCGACATTGCCTTTTGAATGCCGCCCAGCCAGGATTGTTTTGGTCTTCCTTTCTTCCTTCTTTCCCTTGGCGTCCATTTTAAAATTTGGTTTGACAGCCTGTCGTCGTCCATTCTTTTCACATGACCATACCAGATCAGTTGTCTCCTTTGAATTTCGTCAATGATGGTTGACTTGACTCCCATTATATTTCTGATATGGTCATTTTGTATTCTATCAAGCCTTGATTTTCTAGCTGATTTTCTCCAGAAGTCCATTTTTAATGCAAGTAGGCGTCGCTCAAGGGATTTAGTAAGTTGCCACGTTTCGCATCCATAGAGCACTATACTTTTAAAGATGGAGTTAAAGAGGAGATGCTTTCTTTGATTTGATAGTTCTTTTGACCATAGCATCGGGTTTAGGCATCCTATCACCCTTTTTCCTTTCACGATTCTTTGCTCTATCTCTTTTTCGGTGCGCCCACTCTTGTTGATTGTTGTTCCCAAATATATATATATTCCTCACAGTTCTTAATTGTTTTATGTTCGTTGACCATTGGATCTTCTACTTCATTCCCGATGCATAAGTATTGCGTTTTGTTTCTATTTACAGAGAGGCCCCATTCTTCATATGTTTTAAACAACCGTCACGTCATGAATTCTAAATCTTCCTTGTCTGCTGCCACTACTACTTGGTCGTCCGCAAAATGTAGAGTCTATAATGTTGTATCGTCGTCAAGTTGGATCCCCATTCCTGAACATGATCTTCTCCAGTGTTTTAGTGCTTCATTGGCATATGAATATACAAAGCAAAATAAAAAAAAAATATCCTGCTTGCTGGGACGATACAAAAGAAGCAGGAAATAATTGGCTTAGAGGTTTCCGAAATAGACATTCTGCATCTCTGTCACTTAGAAAACCCCAGGGGTAACTTCATTGAATAAAGAAACAGTGCTATTTTCTTTCAATCATATAAAAATGCGTTGGGTAAAGGAAACTTTGAACTATCAAACATTTTTAACGTCGATGAGACGGGTATTACTACTGTGCAGCAACCTCCTAAAATTTTAGCACTAAAAGAAGAGAGGCAAATAGAAGGAATGAAATTTGGAGAAAGAGGTGTTCTAGTTATTGTGATATGTTGTATTAATGCTGCTGGAAATACTGTGCCGCCTTTATTTGTGTTTCCGAGAGTGAATTTAAAAATTCACATGTTGAAAGGGGCACCACCTGGAGCAATAGGAGCTGCAAATTCGAGTGGATGGTCCAATGAAGATGTATTTTTTAAATTCCTAGAACATTTCATATCACATGTTAAGCCTACTTTGCAGGATAAGGTTATTTTATTGTTAGATAACCATGAAAGCCATGTTTCCATACCCACTATTAACTTGGCAAAACGTTCGGGAGTCATTTTAGTTACTTTTCATCCCCATACATCAAACTGATTGCAACCTCTCGATTTATCTGTTTTTGGACCTTTTAAGTCTTTCTACAATAATGCAATGACTAATTGGATGAGTTCTCCTGATAACGCAGGGAAAACAGTTACCATTTACAACGTAGCAGAGTTGGCAAATACGGCATACTTAAAGGCATTTAGTCCAAACAATATAACCAAGGGCTTTCAAGTATCAGGTCTATACCCCTTAAACAGTGATATGTTCACTGAACAACACTTTTTGCCATCTAACATTACCGATCAAGAGGATCCATGTTTACACAACCGTTCATCAACCCTTCCTGTTTATTCTGACCCCGATCCACCGCATTGTGATGCTTCCTAAACAGACCCTAAGCCTTCATGTTTTGGTTTAACGTCATCTTCCACACCAGAAGCTAAGTTAGATTTTCAAGAACCAATTCCTGTTATGTCTAGTTTTATTTCACTATATAGGGTTTGTCCCATTCCAAAAGATTTGCCGCGCAAAGGAAAAGTTTCTAAGGGCCACAAAAAAGGAAGGTTTCGCATTCTTACCGACACCCCAAAAGTTAATGAAATAAAAGAAAGTAAGAAAGACAGTATGGAAAAGAAGCGCAGAAGGGAACTGCAAAAACAAAAAAAAGTAAAACGTAAGTTAAATATTGAAAAAACGTCGTCAGAGGAAGATCAAATTGATTTTGAGATTAGAAGTGATAGCAGTAATTGTAATGATAATTCTTTGTCAGATTTAGAAATTGATTCCATTCAATTTACTCCAGATGATCTTCAGAAAGGTGATTTCATTTTGGTGCACTTAAAAGGGAAAAATCATTCAGGATATTTTGTAGCCGCAATATCAGGAAAGGTGGACGACACAGAGTTTCAAATAAAATATTTAAAAGCTCAATTCTTTGCACATGGCTATACATTTACGGTTGAAGTTGAAAAGGAATATACAACTAATATCAGCGATATTATACAAGAACTTCCTCAACCACGTACAGCAGGTTCATCCTCTCGACAATCAAACACATTTATTTTCCAATATCTTTTTATAAGATTAATTTAGAGTAGTCTGTGTATTATTAGTAGTTTATATTTTCAATAAAATTTTCACGAATTTTAGGAAGTATTTTTGTTTTACACATTAAATTCTGGTTGTACAGGTACTTCAACTCGTGTCCCTAGGTACAACTCTTCATGTCCGTAGGTACAAAAGACCGGTTGTTCCTAGGGACACGTACATACATACAAAAAAAGTGATAAAATGGGTAGAAATATATAAGTTGGAAAATTGGCATTTTCGAATTAGCTTTACAAAGGTATGATCAACTGTCCAGATTTTAATATTTTTTAATATCTTTATTTGTCTAATTTATAAAAATCAAATTGTAAAAATTGTCCCTAGGTACAACATGTTCCCGTAGTTATTGTATTTAGTAAAAGTATTTCTCGTAGTATTGCTCAGAATTACAAAAAATGAAAGGCATTAAGGTTCCTGCATCCAACCTCATCCAGCGCCTCGAAGACATACGATATCACAACCAAATTTACGTAGAACTTTCGGGACAGTCCCACCTATATCAGTTTCGCTTAATGAACTTTGATTTGAATTAGATACTATAACTGAATCATAAATTCTATACATTTAAATTAAAAGTAGCACTGCTCGCGTGAGATAATAATTTAAAACCCGAGTAAATTAGTATTATGATGTTTTGAGAAGTTGTGATTATTTTAAATTATTAATATTATTTTATATTTTAGGTATTTAGACATTTTCTATTACTCGTCGTCGTCTGGTTCTTATAGAGTGGCCAATACGTTCAATCACAAATTAGTCCATTAACTTGTAATCTGACATTAATCTTAATTTCTTGAATCTATATAATTTTACCGTCTACAATTGTAAAACACATCGATTAGTAGCTTAATTAAAGTTTGTTCAACTTCCTACAAACAGTAGATTACCTAATAGGTATTGATGAAATGATTGCAAACATTTTCTCCGTTCAAATATATTTGCCAGCTTTCAAAAGTCAAAGGTTTTTGTTCTATGCAGAGGGCAACATACTTATTTGGTGAATCATGGCATTTTAGTGAGATTATAAATATACCTTCGGAACAAGTTTGGGACAAAGTCTACTATACATTTTTACCTCAACAACAACTATAGTGTAATAATTAAGTAGCTGTCAATAAAACTATATTTTACTCTACGACTTCAACATTTTATTTTATCATCGTCGATGGAGAAAAATCGGACACAGGGCATTAGAAATTATAGTTACATTCGAATTGTTTAATTATTATTTTATTGTTCCATCACATCTTGGAATTTCCTCTGTTATCCAACTTTTCTTCGCTTGTATTCTTTTTTAAGCCTGATCATTTTGTAAAGCCTTATGTATAATATTTCTAATGTTTTCACATTTTTCTTCCACGCTTTTTTAAATTTTTTTGCTGATATTGAGCAGTTACTTTTTAAGTACTTTCTGTAGTATTATTTTTAAAGCTTCAATATCATATTTACCGAGTTGTGTACGTCTAGATATCATTATTTTATCTGTGAACCTACTGTTACTAATTAATGGGTTATGGTCAGAACTAATATCTACTCCAAGGTACCCAGTAGATTTTATAATTTAACTGTCATATAATTACGTACCAAACAAATGGTGGAGTGAATGTCTTATCGGTTAAAGTGGGAAAGATTTATTAAGTGCGTTAATAATTATTTTAAAATGTGTTTTTACAGACCGCGTTCATCTTCCCATTTCATTATTTTTTATGTAATTATCCAAAATCTTATTGGTTTTTAGAGCTATTTTGCTCCCTTTTTTCTTCAAGAACTTTGCAAATTTTTCGTTTTGTTGACCTATAATGTCAATGAACCATGATAATTTTTTTGGTTTGTTTATTAGTGTAGCTCAACGATAATTATACAATTATACCGTTATATAGTTATACCTTAAATTTATCAATGAAAATAGTATTTGAAAATGATGACTTTGTTTTTATGAATTCTCTAGACATAAATAACAGCTGTTTTGTTTTGTTCCCATTTGAAATAAAAACCGTTTCATATTATGGTAAATAAGTTCTTTATCGCTAAAATATTGCAGTTTCAAATTTCATTTTTAATATAAAATCCAGGTCAAATTAGTTTTGTGATAATAATATTCGGATGAGACAATTACCTGCATTAAATATGTACGAGCCCTTTCCCATATCAGTTGGCCCAACGTAATATTGAAAAGACAATTAAATTTTACATAACAAAAAAAAAGGTACCGCATAAACTTTTAAAAATTTTAATACATTAAAAAACATTTTTGAATTTCCATAATTATATAAACTATTTTTTTTTAATTCCTAAAAACAATTAATTAAACCGAATAAGAGTAAATTAAAAAATGCATAGAATGTGTAATATTAAGAAAAACAAATGTAAAAGTTTACCACTGAGTGACATCCGCTTTATTTTTAATTACATTCAAGATTCTTCGAATATAGTTTTTACCAAATTCTGGCAAAAAAAAGTCCAGAACTAGTATACCATGGTCTTCAATTCATTTTAAACTCTTTTTGAGGTATGGCAACCTGCGCCGTCCTCTTGGAAGACAGTCAAGTGTTTGTCCGTATTTACAATCTTATCGATAAAATGCAACTTTCTGACAGCTTTAAATAACATGCTGCCCCAGATCATGACAAACGCAGATAATTTGACTGTTGACTCTTGAGACTGTCGGTATTGAAAGCTTCATTTTTTTCCGCGAATAACAAGTCTCTAACGCAGACTTATAATTTGGACTCATCACTCCATTGTATTGCATCCCATCGTGACTGTGTCCAATCTTTATGCTCTTTTGACCATTTTAACCTATTTTTCTTTTGTTGTAAGGTTAAAAGTGGCTTTTCCTTAGCATGAAATAAAATAAAAAAATTTTAAAACAATTCTTACTGCTTTTTTAAACTGTATAACTTACTTTCTTCTTCTTCTTTCTCTTTATAAGCAAATTTTCTGGTTCATTGGCGGATTAATACCTCAATGGAAGGTTGTCACTATATCTTTTGGTGGTTTTCCGATACTTCTTTTGCCTATTGCTGACTTATGTCTTGCTATTTTGACGACACGACTCTCCTTCATTCTGCTTATGTGGATATTCCATTCTTTTTTCTATTTTGTGTCCATTCATTTATACACTGTACGTTATATTTTCCTTTAATGTCTTCACTTCTCTTTCGGTCTCTTAGCGTATTTCCTGTAATTCTTCTCAGTACTCTCATTGTTGCCGTTTCCAGTAGCCTTTGCGATGTAGCTGTGTCGGATCTTGTTTCTGAGGCATATGGCATATTTCATTATTGGTCTTACACTGGCCTTATAAACTCTTGACTTAATCTTAGTGTTAATGTATCTGTTTCGCCATATAGCGTTATTAAGGCATCCTGCCAGTTTATTTGCTTTTTGTACTTGATCTGTCACTTCTCTGTCCAGGTCTCCATAGCTGGACAGTGTAATTCCCAGGTATTTTATTTCCATTAATTATACCCATTACTTGTTCAGTACTGATGCCATTAATTTCTATTTTACATCTGGTTGGTTTTTTGCTGACTACTAGTTCTAGTTTTCTGAGATAATATTGTCATATTGAATTCTTTTGCTCTTATGTTAAATCTGTGGACCAGTCTTTGCACACTATGTTCATCTTGAGCTATCAATATTGCGTCGTCTGCGTAACAGAGTATTTTTATTTCTTTATTTCCCATTCTGGATCCTCTTCCTTTGTTAACGCTTCTCATAATTTCATCCATGATTAAATTGAAGAGCATGGGACTCAATGAGTCCTCATGTCTTCTTTTGCTGCCTATTTCTATAGGTTCTGTAAGTTGTGCATCTATTCTGACTTCCATTTTGTTGTTTTGGTAGATGTTTTTGAAAAATTTTCATTTTGGTAGAATTATATATCTCTAATAGTTTAGTAGATACAATAATTTAAACAATTAAATTGTTAATAACAAATTATCTACCGAGTTTTATGCCTGGTATCCTTAAAAAATCGGATCTAGGCACAAAAAAATATAAAAAACCTTAAATTACCGAGGGGACATTAAAGTAAATACTCAACTCCCCCTGGCTCCTAGAGTAGGTTAACAAAATTTCAAAATGTTTTCGGCCTTATCAGACGATCATCAGTGATTCGCAAAAGTAAGTAATTCAACTTTAATTTAAAGCAGTACGATAAAATTTTGACTGTTAATAGAAGAAATGTGAAACTATTACTTACTTGAAAATTTGAAAAATGCAAATCGGCTTAAAACCTTTTGTTTACATATAAAATGGTATTTAAAATTAAACTTTAATGACATAATGTCGAGATGTAATAATAAAGTCCGATGCTGCTTTCATTGCACTTGTTGTTTACCAAAGATAAAATGCAATATAAAAACTCTTTATGTATTTATAAATTTTTTTCTAGTATTGGAATATTTTTCATGAACTGTCAACCCTTTATCGAGCAAATTATTCCACGGCACAATAAAAAATATGAAAATTGATTTATGGTGTCAGTTTAGTACAACAAAAAATATTAAGCAATAAAAATAAAACTTACAAAATCAAAAGAAAGTGGCTTTTGAATGAGACTAACTAAAAAGCCACATTTCCAGCTAGAGGTACAGTCTTTTGTAGATATGTAGCTAGGGTGTGGAGTCAAGTCCAAATCAGATCATCAAATATTTTATATTTATTTATAATAAAATGTAATTTTTGGGGGTAATGATATTTAAATTTTTTTCATAGTCCACAAAAGACTTCTAGAATGAGTACCACAAAAATCATTTACATTTAAACTGAGTAAGTTACAGCTCTTAACACGTTTCCTGCCGATAACGCGTTGGCGCATCCCTACAAGACTTTAGCTAGACGCTAGACGCCGACGACGCTCTCGCACGTTCAAACTTTTACTGATTATGATCTTGGATTATTTCACTGGCGCCACAACAGGCCCTTTTATATTTTGAATGCAGGTAATTATCAGTTCTCTAATTTTGTTCTTAGTTCTCCGACTAACGGCATTTTGTCCCGACAGGGTGTCTATATCTTTTGGCTTTGTAATAATTGTAAGTATTAGTAACAGTACATAAAATTCTGCCAATTCATATTATTTTATCGGATTAGTAACCGTGTAAAGATAAGTAATTACTAGATTTCGATAGTTCTCCTATTTTGTAGACTCATATAGACTCATTTGTGAATCATAAAGCTTAGTAATACCCGGATATTTTCAGTGTTTTCCCCTAAATATGATTTGGGTTCTTTTACATCTGGTTTGGTTAGTTCATATATATGAAAGGCGTGGGGTGTGTTTATTTAAGTGTAAAAATGAATAAAAATAATATAAATGATAATATTTTACCAAGTGGCTAAAATTCAAATAAAAAATAAAGTTAGACATGATAAAAAAATTATGAGATAAAGAACTGTTGAGATTGTTAGAAGCAAGCGATGAAGAATTTAATAATTTTCTTGATTCAGACAGGAGTATTTACCAGAATCTAAGGATGAAATTGAAAATAACTTACCTGCAGTACTTATAGAGGACAGGGAAGATAATATGTTATAAAATTAGATGCAAATATTAATTTTTTTATAAAAATATATTTAATTGTAGATTAAGCTGCTCGTTGAAATTGATGAAAGCAATAAATAGAAAGAGAATTTTGATGGTATGAAAAATTTCAATTTTTTAAAACACCATGAGTTACTAATACAAGTTTCCGATAATAATCCAGTTCAGTTTTTCCGAATGCCACTTACAGATGAATGTTTGCAGCAAATATGTGATGAGACTAACAGGTATGCCGAGTACGTTTTTTTGTTTAATGTAGGGGTGACACATTCTAGAATTTTCGATTGGAAAATTTTGACTCTCGAAGAACTGCTAGTCTTTTTGGGATTGGTTTTACATATAGGTCACATTTCATTGCCTAGGATTGAGGATTATTGGAAACAGAAAAATACTCGTTTTGCTAATGCAATTTTTTCCACTTTTATGGGCCGGAACAGATTTATGGTCATACTGCGTTGTTTGCATTTTAGTAAAAATCCAGAAGAGGGAGAACAAGTACGTGAAGACAGAATATATAAAATTAGATCGATGATAAACTTTTTTAATAAGAGAATGAAAGAAGTTTATTATCATGATCGTAATTTGAGCTTAGATGAGTTATGAGTATTACACAGAG
Organism: Diabrotica undecimpunctata; assembly: GCF_040954645.1. Taxonomy (NCBI): domain Eukaryota; kingdom Metazoa; phylum Arthropoda; class Insecta; order Coleoptera; family Chrysomelidae; genus Diabrotica; species Diabrotica undecimpunctata. The sequence continues at coordinate 49,193,694 of NC_092803.1, read as the reverse complement.
GACGACTTAATTTTATACAAAACTTAAAAAACAAAAGCATAAATATGGAATCAAGTTGTATATGTTGACCGAACCAAGTGGTCTAATTTTAAAATTTTTAGTTTATTCTGGAATGCTTAAAGATTTTAGAAGGGAAACTAAATGTAAAAAGTAAATACAATTTACGAATGCAAAACCTGTCACCATATCCCTGGATTTTGTCTGGATTGCTGTCAAATATCCCACATTTAAACCTTAATTTTGTTTTATATATCTATATTTTATGTTATTTTGTATTTCTTGTTTTATTTTGTATTAGTAAATAAATGTTCCTATTAAAACGCACAAGCGCGTCGTACGGCGTCTGTATACAAATACTAGACCTGAGCGCCAATGACGCTCTGGCGCGTTCACCACCAACACTTATTGTATATATGTGCATTTAGTTTAAAAATACTTACTTTATTCGAACGTTTTTAAAAACTAATAAATAAACGTCTATGTATCAACAACAGTAAGCGGCTCTTGGTGAAAACCTGCCCAGAATAGATTGGCAGTAAACGTGTTAAAAGATGACTCTTCGAATATATTAAGGAAAAAAGAGCAGTATAATTAAAATAATCTCCACCTGAATGAAAATTGATCGTTTTCCTTTTACATTACATTTTATTTTAGTGTTCTTCATTAGATCCAGAAGTTTGACTGGTTTAAAAAGTTATATGAAATTGTATCATCTACACTGCGCTCCAAAATTAACGCATAATTTTAAAAACCCTGGTAAATCAAATAATTTTAATGTTTCGATTTTTGTGCTAATATATTATTGTTACCCCTGATATATTGTAAACTTTATCGAAAGAACGGTAAAAAACGCTGATGTTTTTACCATTTTTTGCAAAAAAATTAAAAACATGCTAATTGTGCTTCATTTTATTTCGAATTCAGTTGGGTTGGATTACGTTGTGCTGAACGTTTAAAGGGGATTTTCAAGTTTATTAAGTGTTTTTTTCTTTAAAATGAACCACCAGCAGCAATAAAATCGAAATTTGTCAGAAAGTGACTGTTCTAGAATCGTTACTCTTCGCGAAGAAGGATAGGTACACTCAAGTAGAACTCGCTGAACGTTTTAACGTCACCCAGTCAACCATTTCAAGAGTGGTAACACGTTTTTCTGTTACAGAAAGTAACTCGAGAAAACCCGGTCAAGGCCGTAGAAGGGTTAGAACTCCTAATCAAGACCGGTTTTTGACACTTCGTACACTGAGACAAAGGTTTGTTACCAGTACTTCTCTACAAAATGAATTTTTGGATCGGTATAACTTTCGAATCAGCCAAAATACGATTAGAAGAAGACTTGCCGAAAACGACCTACACCCTGGAAGGGCACCAATTGGCCCATTATTGACCAGAAACCATAGAAGGCAAAGATTGCATTTTGCTCGTGAACATGTTGATTGGAATAATGACGATTAGGAAGAATATTGTTCACCGATGAATCCAGGTACTGTCTTTTTTCTAATCAGAGGAGAAACCGAGTGTATAGAAGACCTGGGGAACGCTATGCACAGTGTAACACCGTAGGGACTGTACAGTATGGCGGCGGCTCGGTAATGGTGTGGGGTGGGATTCATTTAGAGGCTCGTTAGTTAGAATAGATCGCGGTCATCTTATATCGCAGAGGTATATAACAGACATTTTAGAACAGCATGTCGTGCCATTTGTACCATTTATTGGGGATAATTTCATGCTTATGCAAGATAATGCCAGGCCACACACGGCAAGAATTGTGTAGCAGTATCGTCAGGAGGTTGGAATTCCTGCCATGGATTGGCCTGCGAAAAGTCCTGACCTCAACCCAATAGAACATGTTTGGAACATCATATGCAGACGACTACAACAACTACCTAATGCACCAAACACACTAGATGAACTGTTTTTGCGGTTGGTTGAAATTTGGGATCAAATTGATCAAGAAGAAATAAAAACGATTATTCTCAGTATGAAAGATCGTTGTCAAGCAGTAATAAATGCCAGAGGAGGCAATACTCGATACTAGTACACGGTACTAGTATTTTCTTCAACTTTAAAAATTTCAATTTCGTCATTAAGTTACAATGTTAGTTTGTTTAGATCAGTTGTTTATTTAGATGTTTAGATTTATGATGTTATATTGTTAATTTCAATAAATTTTTTTTAAAAAAAAATTTTTTATTTAAGATGTTCTAAAACAACCATAAAACAGAAAAGAACAAACAAAAAATTTTTCATTACAACTCAAAATAAGAATTTTAAAATTATGCGTTAATTTTGGAGCCCAGTGTATTTTGAAAATTTATAAAAAATTGTTCTTTTTTCAAAATATCTTTAAAACTATAATATATAAGTACAAAAAAATACAGTACAAAAAAATACAGTACAAAAATGCAGTTCTTTTTTTAATAAATATTCTCGTTTTTTATAAACCTTAGTACCGTAAAAACAATGGAGATATCACCGATTAACATGTGTGTCTTGGTGTGAATACCTCCTGTTTCAATTCCTTCAAACCATAATTTTTCAAAATTAAAGCTTAGTTTGGATTTGTAATGAACCTAGCCTTGAAATTACTTTTCAAATGTATACATAAATCAAAGCTTGAAAATTAACTGACTTATTGAAGAAAAACCAATGATATTTTTGGGAGATAATTTTGGATCGTCCACAATATACATATTTTGAAGCTCTCACATATTTCATGTATTCATTAGTTTTGTAGATAAATACCTCAGCCCCAACCAAAAATGATACTAGCCGTTCACAGTGCTTCGGAGGACACGTTAAGCCGTCGATCGCCTGGGCTAATGTACATGGACACTAGCTACTTGAAATATTGTTGAAGGTGCAATTGGCGCCGAAACCTATCCGAAATCACCTTCCGGAAAAATGCCATACGATATTATTTTTATTATATAGGCAGAAATGCTTGTACTGTTATTAGCATAGGGGGTAGTTTCTAAGGGTTAAAAAAGTTGCAACCAAAGAAATAATGTTTCATAATTAAACAAATTTTTATTGATACATAAGTTTAGAATTTTAATATGTACGAAACTATTTTTGACGTTGTAATCGTCTTTAGGGGTGACCGTTAGGAATAAAGAGTTTAAACTAAAGAAATATCGTTTCATAAGCGAGGGATGAATGTTTAGTTATCCAAATGAAAAATTAAAACATTTTAAACTACAAATAGGCTTTTTAAGTATTTTTTTACATAGCGATGAATAAATTGTTATTGATTTTAATGCAAACATTAAGTTGCTTACATCATATAAAATTATTTTTAACGGTATTTACGTCATAAGCGGCGATTTCTTAGTTGTAAAAATTTGTATTAAAATAAAACTTATCATTGAATATGTTTATTTTACTTAATCCAATAAGATTTTAATGCACAAAACGTTTAAATACGTGTTTTTAATTTTTTTCACATATACAACTTTTGCAAACGAGTCTAAATCCTAGATTTGCTAAGTCCATGCAGTCTGACAGAATTGGAAGGTTACTTCCAAGTTACTGGACTTTAAAAGGTGCCCGAGGTACTTGCCCTCTCGTCGCCGAGTCTACGCCGAACGCCTACCTGCTAAACAAGACCCTCCTCTGTCATCCAGCGATCCGGAAGCGGAGTGGCCACTGTAAGGCCGGCATCACTTCCGAAGCACTACCTTCATTCATCCACAGACTGTCAGCAAGGAGGCTCCCTGTCTCGTTCCAGGTAGCGCGTGGGAGACCCTCATCGCTACTAGTACGGTATCACTCCCAGACGGGCACTTCCTCCTTCCCCACAGTCTGACTGACACAGTCTAATTCATACAGTCTGACCCACTTTTCCACCTTCAACTTTCAGCATCTTTCCCTGTTACCTTTGCCGTTGGTCCAGCTCTCTCTCTTCCTCTTCTTTTTTCTTGATACTGATACTTTTATTGATACTGGATACAGTTGTGTATACTTGTCCAACCTGCTTTATTTTCATTCATCATTCTCTAATTCATTTCTCTCACTGTAACAAAATTCACACCTGTCTCTCTTTCCATCCTGTTCCTTTCTATTATCCACCTATTGCACTTTAACATCCTATCTGTCACAGTGTCAGATTACTTTCCGAACCTAGAGAGATAGGCACTAAACCACCTGTGTCCTGTGAGCACCTGCGTCAGGAAATAATCCAGTCGTCTGTGGCCACAGTCCACTCAATCTCTTATGTTCGGCATCAGCAGTTTCGTCCACTGTGCCACATCCTCCGTGTTATTCCATTCTTCTAGCCATCTTTCAATTGACCTTTCCCTTTCCTGTCTTCTCTCGGCCTTTTGATTAAGGTAAGGTAAGATTTGGGCCTCTTCTCTTAGAAAACTCTACTGGAGTAATAATACCAAATCCAAATGTAGAATATTTACACCTACCCTAGGTAATTTGTCTGGGCCAATGAGCAACTAAATCCTGTCTAGTGGCTTTATGTGATCTGTGTACAAGAGTCGATTTAATTTTATTTTTAGTATAGGTAGTATAGATAATATTAGGGCTATCTACCTATTTTACTTTCTTTTCCTGCGTGTGAAAGAGAATTTGCTAGCTCTAGTCTAAACACTTTCAAAGACATAGTTTTTCTGTTAGAGTTGTGGAATCATTTTTATAGAAAATCCATGCGTTTATGACACATATGTCCAATATCCAAGTCAAAAAATAAAAAATTACATCTCTACTTGGCCTTCTATATAAGGCAAGCAAAAAAAAACTAACTAAAAGTACACATTTATTTTCAGTCCATTTAGTAATAATATTTTCCTCTTTGGTATCAGACTTATACACATATGATCTTCTGCTACGTTTCGACATTACCTTGTCGCTTTCCATTATACATCCTTTGATCTTGTTTTGCCTTATTTTTCCTAAACTTAGTATACTATATTTTTCTTTCAGATAAATAAAAACCTCCAGACAAGAAAACCAGTTATCACAAAAAATTACTGAATTTGACGGATCAAAAGATGCCTTGCTCAAACTTATTACAACACTGACACCGATCGAAAAAAAGTTTCTTCTTTATTCAGCGCATTTGGTGTTACTTTTTGCAACTCCAAAGTGGTGTTCGTAGTAGTTATTCTTTTCACCATATCTGAGTGTGGGCGTCTCTGTATATGTTCTATCTATTTTAAGGGAAGCGATTTTATGTATCTGACTATACTTTCTCCCTTTATTTCTTCTTTAATTTGGCATTTGCTTTTATTCTTCTTGGGCCCATTATTGTTTTCATTATTATTTTTTCAAATTTCAGTAGATTATCTTCATCTTTTTTGTAAATCTGTAACCTCATTCTGAGCGTGGTGGTAATTTTGGTGGTGGCAACATCATGCTATGGGTCAGTATTGCTTGGGACGGACATACTTACCTTATGAAGGTGACAAATGATAACCAGAATGTACATTAAAACCATTTTAGAAAATATTGTTTTGCCCTTTGCTGGCAATATTGGATATGACAGGTTCATGCTAATTCACAATAATTCACGTCGTGATCTCGCTAGAATAGTGGATGCTTATCTTAATGATGTTTAATTTAAAAGATTATATTGTCCACCAAATAGTTCGGGTTTAAATCTGATCGAGCAATTGCGGGACACGTCGCATTTGGAAAAGAAATTCTATTCCTATGACACTGGGAGAGCTAAGAATTGCAGCACATGAAGAATATAATGTAATTCCTAAAGCATTTATTCAAGATTTAATTCAGAGCATTTCAAGATGATTACAAGTAGTAGTCAAGGCCCGAGAAGAGAATACTCGGTATTAATTTTACTTAAAAAATCATTAAAATCCAACGTCTAAGTAATAATTAGTTGCAAGGTATTTTTGTTTCCATTCCAATTTCAATATTAATTTTTTTTTTATTTTGTTTGATTTCTCTTTTTGTTTTTAGATGGCGTAGTTACTTCCGTATATAGTTATTTTGATAACTATTGTCTAGGACGGAACAGATTTTTGTTTTGGTTCAGAGCAGTGGCTATACCATTCTGAGTAGACCTAAAGAGGTCTAAATACGTATAAGCGGCTGTCGCTGCCCTGTATCGGAACAAAAATCTAATACCGTCATTATGTTTTATTACTTACTTCGTTTGGAGTACCAGAAACTGAATTCACTACGAATTTTGACCAGGATGAACGGCATGTGGAATGCAATTTTAGATTCCCTTGCCGAGTAATTTATCCAGCTGTTTGTTTCGCAAGTTTTTTTTTATTTTTTTATTAAAATCCGTTTCATTTTTTTAACTATTCACTTAAACTATGTTAAGTTTTTTTTTCAAAAAGTGTTTTGGTAACATGAACCTATCATATTGAACGTATTTACGATAATGTTAAAATATTTCATATTTTTGTCTATGGGTGTATTACATTCGTTATTCCTTGGTAGATAGATTCGTCATGTTAAGATTCCAAATATCTTAAGAAAGATTAGCGCTTCTACGTTGCAACATAATAATGTAAAATAAACAAATTGACCGATAAAAGGCATCGTCTTAATGACAGTAGTATCTACAGTAATGATCTAAATATTTCCAAAATTCACAAACTCGATATTCTTCTACGTTCCATTGTCAGTGCATAAAACTACCCTACACAATCATTGGCCAAATACTTGGCCAAAACTCTACAACCTCTCACCGAAAATGCTTCATCTTTCGTCAAAAATTCTTTTCATTTTATCTTCTTAAACAATACCCTATCTCACCGTCAATATCGTTTCACTCTTTACAAACATTCCTATAGACGAAACTCTGAATATTCTGAAAACCTAATACAGTATCCAGCAAGACCACTTAGTTCTAATTAAACATAGCATGTCCACCATCCTATATATATCGTGAGTACACTATCTTGAGTAATTGCCAATATTTTTATAAAAGACTCCGAGACCCGAGCACTATCCACCTGTTGGCTACAATATGTTAACGATACATTTATCATTTGGCCGCACGACAGGAATACTTCCATTCAAACCCATCTGAATGGTATACATCCTAGTGTCCAGTTCACGATGAAGATAGAAACTGATTCATCCCTACCGTTCCTCGACGTTACCATAAAGAAATACCAATCCCAAGGGTTTCATCTTATCGAAAACCCACCCATACTAATCGTTACTTGCATGCCAATTCTCATCATCCTTGTTCACAAATTAATTTATTCATTAATACCCTTTTCTCCATATCAATAAGCCTTTCCGATAATGCAAGTAGACCTACAAGCTCTCTAGTTTAAAACAAGCCTTATCCAAAACTGTTACTGCGAAAATCATATCAATAGAAGCATCCACAGACATCAATCTCCCACTCAATCTCAACCCAAAGACTCATACCCTCATTATACGGAAGCTTTTCTTCCTTACATCAAAGGTGTCACTCACAAAGTCGACAAAATTCTTAAATCAAAATAAATTAAGACAGTATTTACCCCCAAAAACTTTCGTCTCTTGTCCAATCAATCAAAGACAACATTTCAAATGAACAGCACGGAGTTTATGAAATTCTAGGTCAACACCATCTTCAGAACCACAGCTCCCATCTATTTTTATAAACCAACAATTATCCGAGAAGTCATAGAAATTGAGAAAAATGCCAAATTGTCTTAATAAAAGAGATAATGGCATTCGGTTTGCCCTTTTGGCAGCAAGTCGCTATGGGATACACTATTATGGGAGGTGAAATAGATCTTACCAGTTGCACATATTCTGTTTCTGAGATCGCATTGTAGTGATGGACAAAATAAATCGTAGAGCATCTGCTTAAATGCTTTCAGTGGAGGCAACAGATCAACGAACAATCTCACAAGTAGTGGTGAAAACGTGCATGATCCATTATCTAACTGACTAGGCACCACGAGTTTACTTGGCATTTGAACGATTGGGCAGGCTGGCTGCAGGAAATCTGGAAAGACAGATTTCAATGCACTCCTCGAGCGGCAACAGCAGCATTCGTCCACGCATTTAATCACTTGCAAGAAATATTGCGATTTGCCGATATGAGTGCTAAGCCATTCCAAATTAGGTTCTGCTGGATCCTGCAAGCTATCTTAAGGCTTTCTATATTTCGCCGAAACATCATAGTCAATTTTCACGTTTGTTTTCAAGTTTTAAACACATTAGAGTATGAATTCAATTTAACAACACTGACTACAGCAACGTGTTTCTGTTTATTACTGACAACGAAAAACAAAATAAATGGACGTACAATATTGTACAATACAATAGAGGGATTCCCCGTAAAACATAAACTAAAAGGATTGACAACTTGGGAGATTTTAATACCATAGTGTTTATATTTAAGTAAAAAAACAATGTTACTTAATGCCTTGTTCGAACCCCTTTCTCTTCCCTTTAATGCACCATAACGTTTTACAAGACCCCCCTCTCCCCTAATTGCGTTACGTAATACTTAAATAACCCCTTACATAGCTGATGGATATGCATAAATCAGATTCTTACTTCTGCATTGAAATTCCAGTCGTCAAAGACGAAAATGCCATTGAACCTCTAAAAATCATAAGAACAAGCTGAATTTTGTCGAGCATATTAATTTTGAGACCCCAAAAAAGATTCAAAAAAGTTTACCACTTTTACTCCCGGTCTTTACCCCATAGAAAAAATGTTTCAAATTAAAATGAAGCTGAGATAATTTTAAACAAAAATGTTTATAAAAAATTTTTGTGTAAAATGAACCGTTCTCTTAGAAACAACGCTTGAAGCGACCGTCGATTTTGCATGTCTATAAAATTTGCAATGTTCAATAAAATTTGCATCAGCTCTACGGTAAAAATTCGATATCTTTTGATTCAAGTCACCTATCGACAAAAATCAAGATGCATTTTAAAGGTCAAGAGTTCAGCTTTCGTATGTACTTTTTTTTATTTTGTCGCAAATAAACTCAGATTTTATACAGATGTTAAATAAATAAACGTGGCGCGATTTTTACCATTTTTTACGATTCTCACGAGATCAATACAAGCTACTAATTTCCATTCTAAAAATGGAAATTTTACTACAAATGGTCAATGAAAGTGCTCAATTTCATTGATCTCACGAGAATCCTATAAAATGGTGAAAGGAGTTTATTCTCGGCAAAATACAAAAACTACATACGAAAGCTGCACTATTTGTCTTTAAAATGCATCTTGATTTTGTCGATAGGACATTTCGATCAAAAGATATCGAATTTTTACCGTCAAGCTGATATAAATTTTATTGAACATTGATTTGGCTCAAGTAACTGACATGCAAAATGGACGGTCTCTTCAAGCTTTGATTCTAAGAAAATGGTTTATTCTACACAACAAATGTTTATAAACATTTTTGTTAAGAATTATCTCAGCTACATTTTTTATTTGAAACATATTTTTCTACGGTGTACAGATTCTTGGTAAATCGATGTTTTTGCGTTTTTACTCCCTGCGAGGGGGGTTTTAGGGGGAAGCCCGGGGGTAAAAGTGGTAAACATTTTTGCATCTTTTTTGGGGTCCCAAAATTAATATTCTCTGCAAAATTCAGCTTGTTCGCATGATTTTAGGGGTCAAGTCTCTGACGACTGGACTATGAAGTGAAACTGAAATTGCTGACAATGACATAAGTCACAATTGCCAACAGACAAATAATTTGTCGCTTTGGAGTAGATCATAGACATTTTACATAAACCTATGGCATATAATAGAATGGAGTATAGAACACGGGGAGAAAGATAGGTTTTGCTATTTTCAGAAGAAAAATATTAAAACAAAATAGAATGATAACAAATGAATAAAATCAACAAAAATTGGACTAAAATAATTATTGGAAGAAAAATAAAAAACATTTGACATTTACAACGTTACAATATCTTTACTAATTTTTAAATAATCTGCGATGTTTGTTCGACAAAATGTATAGCTTATTTTTGTAAAACACATATTTATGTTATACGATAAAACGTATTCCCACAATATCGTCGTATAACTTGATACACATAATATCATAATGATGTATTCAGCACCAGTACAATGGTATTAATGTATTGTATTAGTGTATTCGACAAAACATTATCCCTGGGGGTGGATAATTTTCAGGTATGCTTGTCTAATCAAACTAATTATAATTGTTCAACACCTTAAACACCAATTACCAGAATTAAATTCTTTTAATCAATTACTTGAAATACAAATTTAATAAAGCATAAAACACTGGTTGATAGAATTATTCATTTAAAAATATTTAAGATAGTACAAATATATGGAATAATGGCAAAAATAACTATGTAGAACTATATTGTGATCAACCATCAACGAAAAAGACAAAAATTGCAAAAGAAAATTTAAAATTTTCTTGGTGTTTATCAATAGCGTATGCTAGAATAACTAATTTACTAATAAATAAATAAAAAGTATAACAACATTGATTTAAGTAAAATGTAACTGTCACAATAAGGAACGAGAAAAACCATTAAAATTTTGAATAAACCAAAACAATTACTATTATCGTCACCTTTAGCAAATAGGGATTGAAAATATTTTGCCCATGTTTCCTTCTAAAGATGTTTCGTTTTTATTAGTTCATTCATTTTTTTTCTTTGTCCTCCTATCAAGCTCCATATTTTTTGTGTTTCGTAGAAGTCATGTTTCATCTGTTTTGAGAAGCTCTGCCCTTTTTATTGGTTTTACTTAAGTATTCGTTTGATTTCTAATTCGTTTATAGTGGTTGCATGTTAAACAAATACTAGCCAAAGCACGGGAATATGGCATGGACATTTACAATCTCCTTGTAGATTTTAAACAAGCCTTTGATTCAATAGATAGAACAATTCTACCTAATATATTGGAAGAATTTGGCATACCATCAAAATTAATACGACTAGTGCAAATGACAATGACAGAAATAGAAGCACAGGTATGTATTCAAGGACAGATCACTGATGCGTTTACGATAACGCAAGGACTGAAACAAGGCGACGGACTAGCTCCAACGCTCTTTAATCTTGTTCTTGAATATGTAATTAGACGGTTGACGGTGAGCAGAAATAACATACTTACAAACAAGTTTACCCAACTAGCAGCATATGCAGATGATATAAATATAATGAGCAGAACAGTGAATGTAGCGGAAGAAATCTACGTTGAGTTGAAACAGAGTGCAGAAGCAGTAGGGCTAGCAATAAATACAAATAAAACAAAACTACTCATACAAACCAGATCAAATAGACCGGTGCAACAACACTTTATTGACGATATAGAACATGTAAATAGATTCACATACCTAGGAATGGATCTGGTCGCAAGCAATGAAGAAGAACCGGAAATAAATAGAAGGCTTATGCTGGCAAATAAAGCCTATTTCGCGATGGGCCACATATTTAAATCGCGAGACGTACACCGGAAAACAAAACTCTGGGTCTATAAAACAATAATCAGGCCCATAGTAAGTTATGGTTGTGAAACATGGGTGATGACACATAAATCTGCCAATGCATTAGATGTGTTTGAAAGAAAAATATTACGTAGGATCCTGGGCCCAATAAGTGAAAACAACAACTGGCGAATTAGGTATAATAGAGAAATATACGAGCAATATAGCGAACCAACTCTAGCACAACACTCTAAACTGCAGAGATTACGGTGGACAGGGCACGTGGTCCGCATGCATGAGAATAGAATCAACAGAAAATTATTAAATGCAAGAATGCAGGGAAAAAGACCTGTTGGAAGACCTAAAAAAAGAGATGGGAAGACGAAGTCGATGAGGATGCCAGGAACTACCTGGGAACGCGTTCATGGAAAAGAACAGCGGTAAATCGAGATGATTGGAGAAGCCTGTTGAAGGAGGCCAAGGCCCGATTTGGGCTGTAGTGCCATTGGATGGATGGATGGTTGTATGCCTGTTGTATTTGTTGTGTTCTGTATTGTAAAATAGCTTTCTTCTTTTCACCACATTTTGTCTTCACTTCCTCTCTAAACCATTGGGTTTTCTTTTTTGATATGTTAGTGTTGTTAGGTTTCTCCCTAAAGTAATTCTGTTGCTGAGTTAATTATGTTATTTTTAGGTTTCCCTACCTTTCCCACTTGTTATCGTTTTCTTAAATTTCATTCTCAGTAATCTTCTCCGATATTCTTTTTCTGTATAAGTATTTCGTGGAGTTTGTATTTAGTCATTCGACTCTGATTTTTGTTTGTGTTGGTGCCGCTTTCTGAGTTGTAAAGTATTTCATGATGATTCTTATTTTAAATAATCTACACTATGGTCGCTACCTACATCTACTGAGTTGAGGCATCGTACAAGGATTATTTTTAATGAATGTATATCTCTGAAAGTTACAACATAATCTATCATAGATCTTTGTTTGTCCACGGGTGTTGTTAAATGTATATTTGTGTTGGTCAATGCGGCCAAAAAATGTGTTGTTTATTCTAAGTTCAAGTTCATTATTCGTGCAGAAGTTTACCACCAGATATCCATTTTCGTGTTTAACATTCTCGTTATGTTTTTGCTTAATTCCGGGTATTACTTGGTTGCCTATTCGATCGTTAAAAACCCCCAATATTATCATCTTCCCTCTGACTTGATCTACTATTTGTTGTAATTTGTCATAAAATGTTTCCCTTGTTGTTTGAGGCTTATTTTCTAGGGTATACTCCGATGATATTTAGGTTTTCTTTCTTTATTCTTATCTTTATTATTACAATCCTTTTTGATACATATTAATACTCTTTTTGAATCAATACTAATATCTAGAAGTGAATGTGATATGCTGCACCAATTTAATATAACGCCAGAAAATTTAACATGTTAATTTCTCCAAAAAGAACAAAATACATGGGTATAACAGCAAATCTACTAAGACGTAAATTAAAACTGGAGGGTCAGATAATAGAACAAGTGATGGAGCTTAAATTTCTAGGCATTGCATTATTTAGCTGCGGAAAGCTCGAAACAGAAGTGGAAGATCAAGTGAATAGAGCAAACAGAGAAATATCGGAAAAAACATGAAGGCAGAATTTACAAAACAGTCATAAGACCAATAATGAGATTCGCGGCAAAAAAACGACCAGGCACTGAGAGGACAAAAATAATGCTAGAAACAGTAGAGATGAAAACCCTCAGAAAAGTTGATGGTAAAACACTATGGAACAGAACTAGAAGTACATATACATACGACGGTGATGCAAGGTGTAAAACATAAAGGACTGGGTAAGAAATAGACGAGTAGAATGGAACGATCATATAAGCCGAATGACCACAAATAGAGTAGTAAAGAGCTCAACTTTATCAGATCTTTAGGATCATAATTCATTGTTTTTGAATCTAAAGATAATTTAGCGATAATTTTTACATTAATTTTAACTTATTAAACATAATACTTGCAAGCTTCGAATAATATGTGGCAATGTATACCGACGTTTCCAAGTCCAAGGATGGTGTGGGATCTGATTTTTATGTTCCCTCCAAAAATATTAATTATTCCTACAAACTGGATAACATATTTTCTATATTAATTTAGTGCTGAAGCTATTGCATTCTACCAAGCTTTAACATTTTTAACACAGTCTAAGTTTAACACAAGTTACTCCTCCAAAAAGTTACCAAAAACATTAATTTTGTATGGGTTAAAGCACATATCTGTCTTGAACATGAGTATGTGGATATGTTAGTAAAAAAAGTGTAAAAAATGGTTTGACCAATAAGTTACCTGTACGCTTTTGTGATGTTTTGAGTCGTGTGGGTTCCGGCCATATAATTATTTAAGAAAATATATCACAACTGTAACATGTCTTAGATTTGGCCACACCTGTTATTCCACTCATCTACGTAAAATTCATGTTCTCGAATATGATCATTGGTTCTCTGCTGGACCGGTTACCTTTGTAAGATTAATTCTGGCATTCTTACATTTCCCGGTATTTCTCCATATCGCAAATAACCTATTTTTTGCAATTTTATAAAGCTAGTTACTTTTATCTCGTCGTAAAGCTCTTTTCTATTTCTTCGTGTCGTTTCCGCTCACATCAAACACTGAATTTCAGTTTTAAAAACTGTTTGTTTCTGTTTCATCTTTCATTATTTAATTAAAATTTTAAGTCTTAGATTAAGTGTTATATTAGGTTTACTAGTAGATTAAGTGGATCACTTTTGTTTAGTCCTTTTACTTTAAGTTCGTTTTTTGCTAAAACCTTTTCATGCGTTGTTCTTTTTGGTGTTTCTAACTTTATTTTTACTAATTGGATCATCGTTTTTGTTTGGACAAGATATTTCATTGTCTGACACATTTGATTTAATATTTTTGCGTAAGTTAATTGCGTAAAGTGTCTTTTTATATTTATAAACGGCCGTTTGTCGATTTCTTTAGTCGAAAATTTTGGTTCACTCATCAGAGGTTTGATCTCTAAAAATCTTATGAACAATGTGAATTTTGCTGACAATGTCAATTTTGAGACCCCAAAAAAGATGCAAAAAGTCACTTCGAGCTTTCCCCTAAAACCCCGTCTCGTAGGTAGGGAAAAACGGGAAACACCGATTTACAAAGAATACGTACGCTACAGAAAAAATGTAGCTGAGATAATTTTGAACATAGTGTTAAGTGGCACTCTTGTGCAGAATAATCCGTTCTCTCAGAAACTACGATTGAAGCGAACAACGATTTTAAATAAAATTTGTATCAACCCCACAGGAAAAACTCGATATCTTTTGATTAGACAGTCCTATCGACAAAAATTAAAATATCTTTTAACGGGAAAGAGTACAGCTTTTGTATGCAAGTTTTGTATTTTGACACAAATAAAGTCAATTTCTATAAATCTGTTAAATAAATATATGTTGCGCCGGTTTTGGCATTTTTTACCGGTCGCTGTGGAATTTCCGTTGTTACAGCATAATATTCAAAATTTATAACATCAAATTTCGAGTTTTGACAACAAATATGAGGCATTTGAAATATGCTTAGAAAACGCTAAATTTAAACATTACAAACAATCTCACACCAAGGAAAATGCTTACACGGAGACGGGATTAGATGGAATATGTAGCTGAAGATATTTAGTTTTGAAAACCGTACTTGTACAAACAATAATGAGATTTAAACGTTTTAGATCGTTTGTAATGTGAATGTTTAAATTCAGCAGTTTTTTCATGCATATTTTAAATAACTCAAACTCGAAATTTCATGTTATAGGTTTTGAAGATTAGGCTCTAACACTGGAAATTCCATAGTGACCGGTCAACAGAAGTAATAAATTTTATTGATCTCATGAGAATCGTAACAAATGGCAAAAATCGCTCAACGTTTATTTATTTAACAGCTTTATAAAAACTGACTTCTTTTGCGGCACTCTTTACCTTTAAAATCCATTTTATTTTGTTGATAGAACACTCTGATCAAAAGATATCGAATTTTTACCATAGAGTTAATACAACTTTTATTTAAACAATCGATTCACTAGCGTGGGTGACTCAAGCATAGTAGTGATTCAAGCGTTGTTTCTGAGAGAACGCTCATTCTACAGAAAAAGTTATAATAAACATTTTTGCTTAAAATTAGCCCAGCTACAGTTTTTATTAAATATATTTTTTTCTACGACGTACAGATTCGTGGTAAATCGATGTTTTCCCTCCGGTAAAGGGAGTTTTAGGGGAAGCCCAAGTATAGGACAAACTTTTTTGTATCTTTTTATGGTCCCAAAATTGACATTCTTAGCAAAATGTAGCTGCTATGTATGATTTTTAGAGGTTCAGTGGCACTGACTGTATTTTTCAACCTACGGGCCAACATTTATAACACAGTTAGAAAACAAACATTTTTGGTATTGGATCAAATGTATTTAGACAATACCGACATATAACTAGTAAAACAGGTCATAATGAGGTTGTATTCAGTACCAATATAATGGTGAGTGATTATATTAGTACATTCGACCTAAATCATTTCCCCTGGTGTGTGCAATCAAGCAAGTTGTTTAATTATAACTGGTTCAGCACCTTAAATGTAATTACCTAAATTAAGTTTTCCAATATCGTATTTAAAATTAAAATTTAACGTGATTAAAATGTAACATAATATGATTAATAGTTTGAAGTTATTTAAGATTATAGAAAAATCATGAAACAGTGACAAAGATAACTCAATAGGAAAATTAATGGATATTTGACTGCTTTTATTTGTTGAATTGTAACAATGTTTGTTGTCTTTATGTCGTTAATTCACGTTTTTCTATGTTTCTGTTTTTTTTGGCGCGTTTTCGCATAATTCTGTGTATCTCTGTGCTATTTCTCCATTTTTTCTTGATGTTTCCCTTTGTGTCCTCTGTTGTGACTAGCTATAGTTTTGTCTAAATTATAGTTTTACTTTTAGAAGTATATCTGCGTTCTTTTATTGGAGTTCCTAGCGCACACATGCGGCGGTCAATTAATAGCGTTCCAGTTTCTTTCCAAGTACAGAACTTCAAAAATGCTTTTATATAGTTCTTTTTCTGACGAAGAAGTATTTTGTGTTGAGCTCGGGGGCGTGTAAGAAAAAAAAAAAAAAAAGGAAAAGGAAATATGGGTGCACCCACATGCAAGAAGATCAAGACCATTTTTTCTGAATTGCTTAAACGATTTTTTATTTATTTTCGTTTGTCAATAAATATCTTTAATGAATTGTCAAATTTAATGAGGCATGATATCGAAAAACTATATATCATTTCGTTTATTTATTATATAAATAAAATACGCTGCTCATGACGAATGAGCATGTTTTTTATATTTATATATCAAATTACAGCATATTTTTTTCTTAATATGATGATATAAGGTTGCTTGAACAAAAATTGTCGCAAATTAGTTAAAAACGAGAGGTATCAAAGATAAAGTTAAATAGAGTTAGATCGCAACGACACGGGTTCGATAAGTGATAATAGGTATGTATATTATTATACATATATCTACCGATTCATGCTTTAAAAACTCACACAACTGACATTTCAAACCAGTAGGGTTGAGCGCTAGCTGTTTTTTATTTTATCTTCTTTAATACCTTGCGTTTGTAATAGCTGGCACCCTAATTTTAAACCATTTTTCATAAGACAAACTTATATCATCAGATTAAGGAAAAAATTAGCTTTAATTTGATATAAAAAACATACCTACACGTAATGAGCAACGTATTTTATGTATTTTTGTCAAAAATTAATTACTATTAATTGAATTAAAAATATTTGCGGCCACTTTTTTACTGGCAACTTATTATTAATGTATTCTCCTAATTTTAAATGTATATACAAATGTGAGTTTGATTAACTACGTTATGAACGTAGTGATCCTATATGCATTAGGGTAATAAGTATACTTTTGAAAGCAAGACGGCATTCATTACAGAAGAAAACCAAGGACCGATTTTGAATCACTACTGCTCTGAATTCTGAGTTCATTTTTTATTACCATGATACATTGTATGGCAACTGTCGCAGGTGACAATTTTTTCCTTATTCCTTAAATCCAACTTACACGATAAACATTTATTATTAGCCATTATGACACTTTTAGAAATATATTCAATACACCACTGAAACTGAAAACTTAAATTGGAATTCCAACTACTTTTTTAATAACAAACAATTAATTCAATAACGATTCAATTCGATTTAAATATTATTTTTAAAATTGAATAAAATAATTTTCTTATTTATTTATTATTAAAGAAATTATATTATTTTAAAATATTTTGATAAATTATTATGTTTGCTCTGAACGCCACCTTATAACGTATTAACAAAGCATGCGTTGTTTACTTCTGACAGACCTGTCAACTTCAGACAAAATGTTAAATTAATTTTAAAATATAAATAAATATTATTTTATAGTAAATTTAATTATTATATAAACTAAATAAGATTTTAAAAATAATAATTGTAGTTATATGAAAATAATTTCAAAACGAGATGATTCAATATTGTTGTTAATTGGAGGACATTTACGACTTTCAAATTTTTACAATCGTTACGGATCAAGTCTTTTATTAACAGATATTTTTTAAATTTTTTACTTCTCATTTAATATCTGTATTTTTCATGTAGTTTTTGATTTAAACCTTCTTAGAATAAATATATGATGACTAGAAATGAATTGGTTGAGAGTAGTGAATCGATGTCAAGAACCGCTATTTCATGACGTTACCCGTGACGTATTCTCGTGGCGCTAGTTCCGTGACGCTCGCCTTAACATTTTACTATAGAAAAAAGTAATACAACGCAGTCTAGAAATTTAGCTTCAAAATTTTAACTAGTTTGTAATTGCAATAATTATGAAAAAGACAACTCGATGTGACGGCTTTGTGCCGTATTTATAACGATTCACTGGATAACCACCCAAATTTGGATGTAAATAGAAAAACCTGACATTTGTATAAATCTCTAACTTAACTTCCAATATTTAATAATTGTAAGAACTCTTAAAAAAACCAATCCAATGTGAATTGCAACGTGATTTTATATCTTGTGCGACTAAATATCATAAACATAGTTTTAGCTACGTTTATGTTCGGCCCAAATTTTTCTTCTTTTCCATTTATACTGTTTAAAAAGGCTCTTGATGCCCCTCTATAGCGTCAAACAAAATGACGGTATTGTCTACATATTTAATTGTAGTTAATGGCACTCGATAGCAACTGTTGCTATTTAAACACAGTTTTGAAGACATCTACCAAAAAGAGGTAGAGAGAGAACAGAGGTAAGTTTAACATGAACTCCAATTTTTATAACCACGATACTATCTAGATCACGAAGATCTAGAGGTGCTATTAAAACACAACATTTTAGGGCGACAAAGGGTATAAAAAATTTCACTGATGTTATTCTGTATAAATTTTTGCTAGTTGAAGTAAAACTCTACAATTATTGTTTAAGCTTACAATTAAATTACATTTGTTTGTTTCTATTTAAAGACAGAGTACCTGAGTAGAGCTTTTATACAATAGTACTAGTATGGTCAGATATTTGCCGGTCTATTATGATATATTTCATGCTATTATGTTTTTATTTAGTGTGTTTGTCATTGGTTAAATTGTTAGTATTTAATATTTTACTATTTGTTCTAATATCTTTTTAAATTTAAAATTTTACTTACATTTTATAATGTATGTACTAATTTTCAATTTTCCTTTGGGCTTATTAAAAACAAAATTATTTTGTATACCGACCAAATAAATTATATTCTAAAGCAAAGAGTAAAAATAATGTCATTTCACGTTTAGAGTTTCTTGACATCTGAACCACTCTGACGAGTCCTGAAAGGACGAAATATGTATAAGCGAATGAGCAGAGGCACTATACGTGAAATCAAATCTTAACGGTCTTACCGGTATTTCGAGTATTAGAAAAGTTAGCCAGTTTTTAAAAGGTTCTTACTTATGTAAGAACCTTTTAAAAACTGGCTATCGGTTCTCGATACCACCTGTATCGAGAGCTATAAAAGAAGACGACGTGTATTTTTCTGATGATATATTACCCAGAAAAAACTCGAACGGAGATTGGAACTGTCCATTACAGTGGTGGAAAAACGATCGCCATGTATATCCTAACTTAACCACTATATTCATCAAATATTGTCATATTGTAGTAACATCTGTTCCTTTTGAATCTGGTTTAATTTTAAATCAAAGAAGAACACGGTTAACAACAAGTAAAGTGGAAAAACTTGTTTTTAAATGTCAATTTAGACGGTTAATAATAATGTGTAATGCAAATTTAAGTACTAATTACTATTTGTATTGTTTAATTTATATTTCAAGTTATTATAATAAATATATCCTTCATTAGTTTCTTTCACTTCAATACATATACACATAAACGATAATAGCCAATATATTTGTTTATGTACTCGCTTATTTGAAACTACTGTTGAAACAATCAACTAGTTAAATAATTTAACTAGTTTTTCAACTAGTTACTTGTTTATGAAAAACGGTTCAGTTTCGTTAACGATAAAAACGTCAACGACCTATCTCTAAAATACATAGCACAGCGTTCAGCCTGTCTCACCATTGAAGGGGACGGACGAATGGCGATGTTGCCAAAATTATCTTGTTTTATTGGAAATTAGGTTACAATTTCTCATAGATTTAAGAAATTTTGTACCAGTATTTGTGTCAATTAGTGTTTTATTTTTAATATCATCATCCAGTTATGAATGGCAATATAACTGCACCACTGATCGCCAATTTTTGAATCAATTCAATGTTTTAATTCAAATATGTAATAAGGCAAACTTGCCGCTGTTTCTTAGGTATAAGCTGGATTGGAAATAATCGTCTGGTATTCACTAATGGCCGTGTATGAGGAATGTGGAGGGGAGACCAAGGGGAAATGATTGTTATCTTTGTCTATTCGCTGAAAATATGATTTTATATCTGTGTTAGATATCCTGGTAAATTCTACTATAAAGACCATAAAGTTTTACCTACACCGTATATGATGTGGTATGCAATTTTAAATTCCCCATGTCTTCATCGTTTTGTTTTTTTTTTGTAAATCGTAGAAAGCAGAGATTTGAGTAAGAATTTGAATTTTGGTTTCGAACAAGTAGAAATCTTCAGATTTTTACTCTTTGCTTTATTATTAGATGTCGCCGTTTGCATCTTAAGAAAGTTATTTTATTATTACTTCTTTTTGACGGAAAATATTTGATTTCTCACCTTTAGAGCTTTTCTTACTGAGTCGCTCTGATAAGTCCTAAAAGGACAAAATACAAGCAAATTGTAGACGCACTATACGTGAAATCCAATCTTAACTGTCTTTTGTAAATTCCATTCTATTTGTTTCATTCCTTGAATAACTTTATCTAATTTTGCTGATTGGTGAATCCACGTTCTGGCTGACGTTCCATGTGCATCTTTAATGTAGTGATTTCCCATTGCTACCGATCTACATCAGAAAATGTTTAAAGAAGTAAAATAGAAAACTTGAATGGGCGAATAGGGACACATAATAAAAAGAAAATATATAGGAGTCCATTATAATTAAATGTTTGAGAGAAAACTAAACATCATAAAAGAGAAATAGTAACTAATATTGTAATATAGAAAATTCGTTTTATGTAAACGATATTTTTTAGATCTATCATCATTAGTATTCGGCCTTTTCAGTCCACTGCTAAACATAAACTTTTCCAATATTTTCTTGTCTTGTCCAACTTTTTCTTCTAATTTAAGCCAATTAAGTTTTCTCTCATAAATCTCTCTCAAAGACAAACCTACCAAACTGTAAAGCATCTTCTCCTAGAATCCCAACTAATCTTTATTCAATATAAGTAATTAAGTTATTTGAGTCAACACTCAATACGGCATTCCTGAGATAATCGCTCTTCTTCAGACAAAGCTGATTAATAGAGTTACATTGTTTTGTAGATCAATAATGACTGAATTTGCATAATAAAGGCGAGCGGCAATTTAAATAATTAATTATTATGTTTGGAATGAAACGAAATTTGATGGGCTTGTCAAACAGTTATTAGAAAATGAGAAAAATAGATTAAAGTTATATCGAGCAAGGAAAAGCTCGGAAGCAGGATTGAGGTTTTTGTATGCTTTATTTTGTATAAAGGAAACCAGGAAAAACTCGTGAACTATCCTGAAATAATAAATATTTAGTCTAAATAATCTTTAGTTTTCTATTATTATCGATATCATTACCTATTTCATTTTATAATTCCTAAACATCTTTTAATATACAAGGTATAATAAAAAAAAATGCCGATATACACAGACATTCCGTATCCAAAAATAGCTCTATTAAACTTGATAATCCTGATACTACAAAATGTGAACACCAGTAATTTACAGCTTTTGAAATTTACAAATTCTTCTTTTTCTTTTTGTGCAGAGATGACTCAGTTTGTTTTTCAATGTGCCTCCAGTAATACTCATTGTATATGGTATATATGGTATATTATCTAGCTATTAGCACAGTTACAGGAGACATACTACTTAATAACATCTTTTATCATGAAATAACTTCCATTGAACATTGAACAAAATGAAAAAAACAGAAGACCTACGGATGTAGAAGATATATACACTGAACAAATCAAGTACTTAGGACAAAGAGCCAAAAACAGCCAAAAAAAACATTTAATACAATACGTGACATAAAACTTAACTTTTGAGATGATGTATAACGTGGCTCTGAACAAACAAAAATTCTCACATATTGAAACTGTCATCACCAAAATGTCCTCCAAGATTATTGGCTGGCTAATAAAAATAGACGAAATTACACGACTATACATTTTTTGGTTTGTTACAGAAAAACATTCCGTCTGTTTCTAATATGTCGACTAGAACTTTGCCCGTTGTTTAATGAGTGAAACATCCTTGTCTCTTATCTGCCTATGTCTATATTTGTCTTACTCTTCATCCTATACTATTTCAACTCATTTAACGAGATGCTTAACCCAATTTGTACAAGCGGAAACATTGAGAGTTTAAAATAATACTTCGCTTAAGAGCTGGAGGATAAGTACGAAGCTTCTCAGGAGCTTCCAGACACATTCAGGGAAAACAAAGCTGAAATGCAATTACGGTGGTAATGCAATTCTTTGATGTATGACCTTAATAAACGTAGACTTGCAAATTCCTGTTTAATATTAATTATTGTTATTAACTAACTTTTATTATTGAAATTCAATTATTAAACAAAACAAATTAATTGGAACGTTATTTTAGAAATTTATTTTACTGTAATACTTTCACAGCTTATCAAATATAGGAACAAGTACGAGATGTTGTTCGTATTGCGTAGACGAAAGTGGTAGACAGCATTCGAAGAAACAAAAATACACTATATGGATGACGTAGCCACTAGCTTTTTGATTGAAATGTACATATTCCAGCCCAGATAATTTAAAAAGTATAAAAATAAAAATGTCGTTACTAACATTTTTATACATAACGTAACATATGGATGCGAATATTGCTTTTTTTAACATCGCCTCTTGTTCTGTGGGAATATTATTGTCATTCCGTCCCTTTCTAGGTCGGCCTATGCTTTTTCTTGCGATTGAAGACTTATCTCGGGCTATTTATTCTATTACAATTTCTGCCATTCCATTATTCCATTTTTTCTTTCGAAATTGCACCAATTTAATTATGTTATCTATCCTGCACAACGTTTTTGATGTCATTCGAATGTATTTCCTGTTATTCTTCTTATTATTCTCATTTAAAAATTCAAATATATTAAATTTTGATGTTACGTATTTATTGACTACTACATACTAGATAACATTATTTCTTGAACGATTTATTATTTACGTCTGCTTACATCTTGAATACAATTACGGACTTGCTAAACTAAATTATGATTATTAATTGATCTCGATTTCTCATCTGCTTTTCGTTTTATTTTATATTGGTCTATGAAAAATCGACCCGTTTATTAGGCCAAATAATGTTTACATAAAAATGCTGAATCTTCAAGGTTGAGCTTAAAGTGGAACAGATTTATTTTGAAGCTAGACACGTTAACAATATGTGTGCCCTAGATTTCTGATTGAAAACAATTATTTATTGTACTTAATAGAATATTTTTGGATCACTGTATTTATCTCAATATTTTTAGAATACGTCTTTGGTATATACTGCAGCCTAACCAGAGCTTTATATATGCAGGTTTTTGTTTGTATGTTTATGTTATAGTCTGAAAGGTTTTTTACTAGAACAAAAGTTTCTCTAGGAGAAATACTAGGAAAAATATTTTTTACATCAAACAAAATTAATCTGCAGTTGTTAGGTATTTGAAAATGTTTTTTATTAACTAGTTCTAATGTGTTTATGGTAAATTTAGGTGAACATTTAAGTGAAAATTTAAGTGAAAACTGCAATGTCTTATTGGGTGTTAAGGTTTGTATAGCTTAATAAACAAGTATAATTAAGGGGGCTGTGGGTTCATAATGTTAAGGTATTTCTGTACTATTGAATTTAATATTGATTTTAAATTTTCTATCGCTAGTTTAATTTGTTTTTGATACTTTTGCGTCGGATTTTTGTTTACTGTTTTAAAATTTTAATTATTTTCAATCTCGTAACATATAAAAAGAAGAAAAATTACTGGCCAAATAAAAGCTGGATGATATTGAAAAAGATAGAAAAAATCATAAAATAAAACAATTTTATAAAAAAGTCAAAGCAACAAAACAAAGAGGACTAAAAAAACCAAAAAGGCGAAACCGTATTTGAAGATCAAGATATCAGCAGAATATAGGAAGAATATTACAAAAACTAATGCTATTCACTACGGAGGAAACACACTGCTATGAAGAAGTAAGACTAATAGTACAAGATAACGACGAAACAAAAATTCCCACAGAAGAAGAAATACAAAAAAAAATTAAAAACCTCCTAAATGCAAAAACAGCAGGAGAAGATGAAATGTGGAGGAACAGAATTACATAAACAAATAAACAAGCTAATACAACAAATATGGATACAAAACACACTACCAAATGATTTGAATAGAGGTGTTATAGTGCTTGTCTATAAAAAAGGAGATTGGGAGGAGCGCAAGAATAACAGAGTAATAACCCTGTTAAAAACGACATACAAAATTCTAGCAAACATACTAAACATGAGACTTAAATCTTGCGCTGAATGAATATTAGGAGAATATCAGAACAAATTCAGAGCGGGGAGATCGACAGTTGTAACGAATATTTTTGCCTACCACATAGGGTATTACTATGGGATTGAAATTTGGGGACAGACGTTACGGGACTAGAGATAGGGCAAGCAAAATTAATGAAACTTATCCGAACGGCGCTTAGGGTTTATTTAAAGAACTAGGTCGTGTATAAGTGAATGGTAAGGGGGTTGGATTGGGGCTACTACAAAAATGAAACAAAGCGCTACTTACATAAATCTACTGGACAAATAGACAAACAAAACAACAAGAAGGACCTCTAGCTATTTAACATGGACGCTGCTTCGAGAAAACTTTCTGCTGGATAGAGAAAAGTTCTTCCGTCATAAAAAACACAAAAGAGAGGTTAGGATCTTTTTTAAAATAAATAGACAAAATGGTTTAGGGAAAAAAATTAAACATTTATTACTGTCTCACCACAAACATTTACAAATATAGACAATAACAAAAATATTATATTAATAACTACAAATGTAAATACAAAAATAACAAGGAGAAACACTTACTATGTCCTATCCGTTTACAACATCCGTTTATAAGTTGGAGATACTACAAAACTTGTTACTGGGCTATAATTTGTAGCAGAAAATAAATCATTACAAATAAAAATATATCTTTAAGTGAAATTATTCATAGAGGTTAACTTTTTTCTAAAAACAAAACAAAGTCTCAAATATGATAAGGTATTTATCAGATGTCAAAAATAATAAAGCTAGTTGTCATATGTCAAAACTAAATCTTAAAACTGAGGACAAATAAAATGACAGCTAAGCCACGCCTTACGATTTTAATTGTTAGCATTTAAATTGTTATGAAAGCAATTATTAGGAAAAAAATATCTATCTACTTTAAAAGTTCAAACAAAAAAAGTTACCTGGATTTCACTAAAATGCACTTTAAAAGATTTTTAGGGTTGGAAACTGTACTTACATTCTCTGCCACACGAACAAATTAATTCATCTCCATACTACGAAAAATATTTTGAAGCGACTTCTTAGGACTGACTATTTGAGGTTGAAATTGGCACTAGACGCAAACCTTGGACTCGGCTTCTTAAAAAATAGGAATAGGTACAACTAGACGCAATGGCAACATGTGGTTATTCATCAAAGTTGTTGCAGACGACACAAATCTCTTAGATGCTTAGAAACATAGAAACAGTGATTACTCTTTCAAAACTGACATATTACATAGAGTATAATTTACTATTTCCAACAAATTTGCCGGTCTTTTCCAACTAAATTAAACACCTCTGTTCATCTTGACCAAAAATTCAAACCTTCGTCCCCGGGTTTCTCCTCTCGCGTCCCCACTAACCCGTCCACACCACGGAACAACTTAAAGTCGCAGTTACAACTGGAGTTTGGAATTTTTTTCTTTACATCACAATGTAAACAGAGAATTGGGGAAATATTTAAGCTTGGCCCAGGGGCGTACTAGAAATTTTTTATTACTTGAATAGTCGATAAGTATAAATAAAGCAAGTAATTCAAAAATTTAGAGAACTCAACAGAGAAATGCACTTAATATTCATACATTTAAAGAGCGATTTTAAGGCAATTAACCGGATGAAAATGATAAAAGAGCTAGAGCATCTTGGGATTTCAGAAAAATGGAGACATATGCTGACAATAAGTCTAAAGAACACCGCAGCAAAAATAAATTTCAACGAAACAACTTCTAAGGACAACAAAGTAAACGAAGGCGTGAAACAAGGTGACTGTAACTCCCCGACACTAAACAAAAACATTATTACAAATCAACTTTAACTAATAGCATATGCAGATGATCTAGTCATTATAGCAAAGACGAAGAAAACACTTATAGAGCTATTGGTACTAAGAGCAATTGAAAAATTAGATAAAAAAGCAAAAAAAAAATACGACTAGAGATAAACCAGTATATAACAAATACATGAGGATAGGGAAGGATGACACAACAACATAGAAATATCTAATAACACAGAACCATTACCCACCTTTAGCTACTTGGGAGTAGCAATAGGGAAAACCGGAGAAGAAAGGACAGAGAAAATAATTCTGAAAGGCAAAAAACATATGGAATGAATAGAAAAATGTTGAGAAGCAGTACTCTAAGTAAAAGAACAAAGATGAACCTATATAAGACCTGTTGTTACATATGGAATGGAAACAACGACGATTAACAAGAAAGAGGAAGATAGCCTACTGAAATTTGAAAGAAATATATTGAGAACGATACTGGACCCAAATGGAATAAGAGAAGGAGAAACAAAAAGAAAAAATGCCGATATTGAAAAGGAATTAAAGAGAGAAAATATAGTCAGACACATAAAATATCTTCGCTTAGTATAAGACATATACAGAGACGCCCACACTCAGATATGCTGAGAAGGATAACTAACTGGACACCACCATAGCCCAGACGTAGAGGAAGGCATAGAAGAAGATGGCTGGATGATGTCGAAGATAATATAAGAACGATAAAAGTTAAAGTCTGGAAAATTCAGTGCAAGGACAGGAAGAAATGGAAAACAATCTCAACAACAGCAAACATGTAATTTTTTTCCATTCCTTCCTGTCCTTGCACTGAACTTTTCAGTCGTCTGTCTACGCATCAAGCTATAAATGGCAGAGAGGAAAAATCTATCTCACCCAAGAATAGGATTTTAAACGCTATAGAGTTAGCTATAATTCCTAGGGATTGTAAAGCTTAATGAATAAATGTTGTTTTCTATTGATTTATTTTTAATTAAAACGGCTGTTAAGTTATCGTTGTAATAGGTCTTTTTAGTTTCACTACACATATCGGTAATATATTTTGCAATGACACTTTTTTCTACGTTTTTGGTAGTTCTGTTTAACGCTACTTCACATTCAAAAGCTAAATATTATAAAGTTTTTTGATTATTGTGTTGAGATAAATTGTGTGATGCAGATGATTTCTCTAAAAGTTGTATTTCGCTATTGCTGAATTTAGTATCTGTTAAATTTATTAATCTATTGAAAAAAATAATTATGATTCTAAAAACCTTTTCTATAAAAAATATTGGGTTTTTAATATTGGAAATTAGATAATTTAGTTCTTTACAATGTGTATTGAATTATTTTTTATTTATTATATTATCTAATTTTATTCTCAAGTTAGAATCTAGGATGTTAAATTCATATCCAACATAAAACACCTAAAAACACATAAAAAAGAAAGGAATAACACCAGCTTTCAGAACAAATAACAACTTAAGCAAATAAATGTATTAAGAATAGCAAGAGCCAAAGGAAAAACACTTAAACAGTGGTGTATACAAACTTAAATGTATTTGTGTTTGCGGATGAACAAAAACTTACATCGGTCAAACTAGTAGAACTTTTAACAAACATAAATCAGAACACAAAAGGGCTTTCAATAATAGAAACACAGATTGTACCTGCGCACTTCACCTTCTAAACCATGATCATTCTTTAATGACCAATTATAAATTCTTCACATTTAAAATAAAGACCTTAAGCTATCTTTATTAGAATCTATGGAAATTAAATAAAAAATACAGATATAATTCTAAATAAGACAATTTGAGACTAACAGTTCTACACTACTCAACTTATTCAGTTGAAGAATATAAAGTGTAAACGCATACCAAAATAGATCTCTTGAGAAAGACACTCTGCCGAAATAGCTATGGTGATAATAACGTATAATAAATTTTGTGGAGGTGTTGAAAACAAAAGTTTTCAGTGTTTTATTGTTAGATAAAATGAATTTCCATCAAATAACGGTTGAATCCATCACTTCATTGTAAGGTATTTAGATTTCGTCACTTGTTCTACCATTTTGTTTTTGATTTCTATCATGCCCCTTCAAAATGGTATATATTAATGGCTCGTCAGAGCTCGTAATACTATAATCTTCACATTTTTTTTCAGTAGTTTTTTTTGGAAGATTTATAAAAGGTGATCCTAACCACTTTTTTGCCTTTGTTGTATATAGTGTCAAATATATTTGTCCGCCATTTTATGCCATTTTGTCAACAAGTTTTAAGAATTCTGAATGGAAAGGATAAATGCTTATACCTTTCTCTTGTTTAGTACTTTTAATTGCGTACTTTACTTCAGTGGAGGTCCAGTTTCATATATTTTTTTTGTGTTATATACTTTTTTGTCCAAATGTTATTTTTATAGTAATTACTATTTAAATGAGAATAAGCCACAATTAAAGGTTAAAGTAAGTTTATTGATGTTTCAATTTGCACTTCGGAAATCGTTCTCAAAATACAAACATTGGTAAATTAAACAAATTTTGTTACTTGGTGAAAAATTCTTCTTATAATTTAATTTTATCTGATATTGATGAGTTGCGTTCCTGGGACGACTTTACTTGTAAGATAGTTCATTCGATTACATGAAATCAACTTTAACTTGAGAATATCCGTCAGAAAAAATCATAGCATGTAATTCGTCTTTAAAAAGACAAACACATGCCATGATGACAGTAAAAATCTCCTGTTAGTGATTCCATAGTAAATTATGAGGGAAAAACCAGGAAAAAAACCTCATAATACTATCCCTATATGGTAAGTATTTGGTCGTGCATTTAGTTTACTTTCAATAAACACCAAATTCTGATTATATTGTTTGTTATTTAAAAAAAAATAAATGATGTATCCTCTTTATGTTACCGACTTACTAATACAGCTATTTTTCTTTTGATAACTTCCTCTTTTAATAGGGGTAACCAGATCCTACTACATTCTGCCGAGGAATTTGCGACACAATTGGTCTCATTTAGCATAATTAGAGCCACTTTTTTGAATTTTCTCTTTACCATCCGTTTCTTTTAGGACTGTATTTAAATCATTCCATTGAACTCTATATTCATTATATGATTCAGATATAGTCCTAAAAGAAACGGATGGTAAAAAGAGAAAAATTAAAGAAGCGGATCAATTATGCTAAATGAACCAATAGTGTTGCAAATTCCTCGGCAAAATGTAGTAGGATCTGCTTACTCACATTAAAAGAGGAAGTTATTAAAAGGAAAATACCATTATTAGTAAGTCAGTAGCATATAGAGGATACATATAAATTAAAAACATATAAAATCAGAATTCGGTGTTTATTGAAAGTAAACTAAATACACGACCAAATACTTTGCTGGTTTTTCCCTCATAATTTACTATGCAATCACTAACAGGAGATTTTTACTGTCATCATGGCATGTGTTTGTTTTTTTAAAGACGAATTACATGGTATGATTTTTTCTGACGGATATTCTCAAGTTAAAGTTGATTTCATGAAAACTAATCGAATGAACTATCTTACAAGTAAAGTCGTCCCAGGAACACAACTCAACAATATTGGCAATATCATTTTAAAGTCGTCTATTTTAAAATGTTCAATGTATGTCTGAATTGTCAATATAAATGAGTCAGATAAAATTAAATTATTAGAAGAATTTTTCACCAAGTAACAAAAGTGGAAATTAAAACGTCAATAAACTGACTTTAACCTTTAATTGTGGATTATTCCCATTTAAATAGTAATTACTTTAAAATGCCACAAGAAGATAGCTTCAGAACGATATTATTTTTTTTTATGCTGTATTTCCAATACTAAGTTGCTTTGCTCATCTGTTAGATATACAGTTTTCTTATGTTTGTCATATAGAAACATATATACAGAAACACAATCCTTAACAACTGTAAGTTATATATTTTCAATTTACGAGCTGCAGATAGTGCATAGACTTGAATGTCATTTTTTTTGTTCAGTGCCAAATTCAATTAAATTTAATTTACATTATTTTTTATTTTTATAAATAAATAATTGATATTTGTTTTTTGTTTACTTTTGGAATTTTTATACCAATTTTAAATACATGGAAATGAAAGACGCCTTCACACGCCTCAAAAATACCAAGTCCAAATGACTGGACTGCATCCTCGCAGAGCTCACCAAAGACGGAGGTAACAACATGATATATCAAATTCACAGCATAATATTTAAATTCTGGCAAGAAGGACAAATGCCAGAGGAATGGTGCACTGGAATCATAATTGTTACAAAAATATATATTTAAAATGTATAATGTGAAATAGCGGTTCGTGGCTCGCTGTTACAGTAAACAGTTGAAGAGTCAATTTACGCAACGAGGCGAGTCCATTATACAACATGTAAACTTTTTCAGTTTTATGAAAATCTATAAAATCGATAAAAAGGATAATAAATAATAAAATTATTAACTTTGATCAAATAAAAGTAGATATCGAGCACAGTTTTATTAATTTAATCTTGCCCAAGTACTTTCGCTTCCTAGAGCATCTTCAGGGGCATCTGAAATAAGCCAAGAAACGTTTTTTTAACTGAAGAAATTAATTAACTTCGATAAAAACTCTAAGTTGATGGTCGATAAAAGTTTTTATGTGATTAACGTTTTAGACTTACTTCGTCAATTGCGGCCTATCCAACAAGAATAAAATGTTATAAACATAAAATTAAACATCGCACAGGTTGTGTACTAAAGGTAATCTTTCATCTCTTGGTACAGAAGTAAACAAATTGGAAACATCAAAAGAAACTAAATAACAACTCTCTTCTATTTTAGTGTTATTTAAACGTTCGATTAGATCTAAAGAATATTGAATGGAGGACTTAGGTTTTATAATTAGTGATAGTGATTCAACACAATTAGTGATATAACACAATTCAGTCTATCACTAATTTTAAACCTAAGTTCTCCATTCAAAATTCTTTAGATCTAATAGAACGTTTAAATAACATTAAAATAGAAGAGAGTTTTTATTTAGTTTCTTTTGATGTTTCCAATTTGTTTACTTCCAGTAATCCAGTATCCATTAAAGACAATTTTAACATCAATACTGGTTCATCTATTTTACATGACATTAGTAGAAAGAAAAACTATCTGGAGTTGGATTTATTGGAAGATTTGGAGATTACAAAGGAAACAAATGGAAACTCTCACTGTCTTAATACTCAAATTAATTTAAATTGTACTAAATTTAAACCTATTTTTAAAAACTTTATTACAGCTTCACCTCGTAGGGGACCCAGCTCGGCTGTTTAGACTTCCTGCACTGAGCATATTCATTAAGAATTTATTAATTTCATACTTTGATCAACATTACTATTTTATTCTTCAATAATTTACAAAACTAGCTTGCTCAGGTTCAATTTAACTATAGTTGGCGTTATTTACACTCTCCACACCTCTTTGTAATTTGGATATACCACCTTCACAGTTGAATATTTCAACATCTCCCACTGTTGATCAGTTGGTCTTGAGTAACGCTTTGATATATTAATTTTATAGTTCACCTATTGACTGTGGGTTCAACTGAACTACTTGGATTATACCCCATTTATATACTTTACTTTCAATTTTAATTTTAATTTTAGTATTTAATTACATAGTCATATTTCTTCTTTTTTACAATATTGATAGTGCTTGGTAGACCATTTTATTGTAGTCAACTACCCACTGTCTAATATATTGTTTAGTCTATTTCTTGCATTCATACCACAAATACATACATACATGCATATATACATACAATACATGCATACATACAAACTAATACCCTAATTATCATAGACAGGTTTGAGTGTGAGATCTGGATTATGCAATCTACATAAAAATATTCTACATAATTTCATATTTCATCAGTAGTGTCAGTTGGACCTTTGGTCAATGCTTAGTTTCATAGAATTTTGAAATGTGCAGATCACACGTCTATGATTTTGACTGCCCATCCAAGCTGTCATATGTCATATGTCACTTCAACATTTCCGTTGACCGGGAGCCATTCTGTCTCCGGTTTCCATACATATTGTAGCTTCGCCTATTTAAAAAAAAAATTAAAGTGTTTGTCCTTGTGTATTGTAGTGTGATGTTTAATTTTATGTTTATAACATTTTATTCTCGTTGGATAAGCCGCAATTGACGAAGTAAGTCTAAAACGTTAATCACATCAAAACTTTTATCAACCATCAATTTCGAGTTTTTATGGAAGTTAATTAATTTATTCAGTTAAAAAAAAACGTTTCTTGGCTTATTTCAGATACCCCTGAAGATGCTCTAGGGAGCGAAAGTACTTGGGCAAGATTAAATTAATAAAACTGTGCTCGATATCTGCCTTTTATTTGATCAAAGTTCATTTATTCGACCATTCAACCTTATATCAATAAAATTATTTTTTTTAAATATTATTTAAATTTTATTACAGTACCGCCTACTGTACCACTCTTTTATATTTAATTCTTGTATGTTGGTTCTTATTTTCTTCATTGTTATTAAGTGGAATCATGCTTTCAGTTATATAAATGTTGAATTATTTTTTATTCTATATAATTATGGAAAGTCCTACTATTTATGTTATCACTCTGTAAATGTGCTATTGTTGAATCTACTAACTATAAACACACGATAAGCAATCTGTAAATTTATTTCGCAGTTTAATCCGCAAATCCGCTATAGCGCTTTTCTAGTTCATTGTTGTGAGGTAAATCCATGTTAATTATCAAGATAAATCTATGAAGATATATCGGTCAGATAATTTGAACTCGCTACCTCTGAACGTTATGGTTAAATTATGTGGCAAGGGCATGTTATGGATAATTAGTATTCTGAATACTGGATGGTCAGAAATAAAATAGATTCGCTAAAAGATAAAAAGTAAAGAAAAATCAAATAAAATATAGTCTTCTGTAGTCATACTTCTTTTCATTAAAACCATTCATTAGATGATCAACGTATTTCTGAACTTCTTTATTTCTGTTTATTTTCACTTTCTCTTTTAAAACTCTCCCAAAATTTTAATAAGCCATAAGTCTCCCTTAAGAGTATTAATAATTTCAATATTACATTCTCTTAAGTCTCGTAAGACCTTTTTAACTTTATTTCCAACTTTAATTCTTGTAAGATAGACCTAAGACTTTCTTGGCACTCCTAAGTCGTATTAGAAAGGCTATCTCATGAATCTCTTTAAACTTCTCCCGGATTTCGTAAGAACTTTCATGCTAAAGGATTTCAAATTTTTTTTACGAGGAGTAGTACTGATAACAGAATCAAGACTTTCTAGAATATTAAGATGTCCAAGACCTTTTAAAAGTCGTAATACTGATTGTTCAAGACAATCTGAAAAGTATTGAAAAGGGTGTCTTCAAGAAACCCTCAAGATTTTCTTAATTCATTAACATCTGTATCTGTAAAGTAGGAAGGGCAAGTTAAGTTCCACAGCACTTGGAACATGGCCACAATTGACCCATTGTGCATCCTTCCAGGAAGCTGTCGTCCTTAGCTCATTGTCCAGCCTGCCATTTCTAGGAAGGTGGACAAGTCACCAGGAGACATCTACCTTATGTGGACGAACTCGCCGAACACGTACTCTCGTATTGACGATAACTCCGGGCATTCACATAGGGCATGCTCTACAGTTTCGTCTTCTCGTTCACACTTCCTGCATAGAGGTGTGTCTACTAGTCACAGTGTGTGGAGGTGTTTGCTTAGTTGTCTCAAGTACTTCTTTGATGCTGACTTTTTAAGGTTACTTAGTATTACCCTGGCAAATCTATATCCTTGCCATTCTACCCATCTTCTCACGGTTTTCGTATGGGAGTGACATTTGACAATTTCCGCGATTGTTGTAGTTGACCAAACAAAAAGATCTCCAGGTCCTAAGAGTCTTAGGCCTGCCGCCTTCCTAGCCAATTAGTCGGCATGCGGTATTCATTAATATTTTCTCAAATCTGATCAAGATTCTCATAAGATCATTAAGAAACAATAAAAATTAATTAGGTCTACTCTACTAAGCCTATAAGGGGACCA
Organism: Diabrotica undecimpunctata; assembly: GCF_040954645.1. Classification (NCBI taxonomy): domain Eukaryota; kingdom Metazoa; phylum Arthropoda; class Insecta; order Coleoptera; family Chrysomelidae; genus Diabrotica; species Diabrotica undecimpunctata. The sequence goes on along the minus strand of NC_092803.1, from coordinate 49,159,195 downwards.
TCAAGATTCTTAACAAAAATATTTAGGAAAATAATTTTGAAAAAGTCTAACTATAATTATAGCATTAATTTCCGTATTTACCTGTATTCAACTGATTGTCTCAATAGTAAAATTTTAAATGTCAGTTACTGCTGTAGCATTTTCGTTTCACCCCGTATATCATCAAAAACGAAAAATATTCTTAATCCTTTTGTGTCTCTGAGGTTGGTAATCTAATCATTTTGGAGTCTGTTAACAATCAACAATTTGCTCTTTTGATTGATCTCGGTTCCACCTAGATATTTACGCAGGAAATAAATTCCGCTTATGCTGGCAAAAGAACTATTGTTGGGTGATGATTTTACTTCTCGGGGGAGCGGCCGTGAGGAACGGTCGCTTTTATTGTAGAGGTCCGAATTTTGTCATCGTGGACTTTGACATTGACGGCTGTGAGAGTACGATGAAGTCCTGCTCAGGTTAGGCCTGTTTCTAGTTTGTTTTGTCACACTTGGGCACGGTAGCAAAAAGATGAGAAAATCGATATCGTAGTGCAGTACTACGAATAAAGTACAACAGTTAAACCAAGATAAAACAAAGTGATAAAAATGCGTTAGTATCAGTAAGAATTTATCATGAATGGCTTCCTGAGAGGCCACAACCTACAACAGCAAGCTTAGAAAGATTAAAGGATCGGTTTAACCTCACTGGTTCAGTTATATATGAAAAACATGAAAGAACAGAAAGTACTGTAACAGAGGAAAATGAAATAAATCTGTTGCTAGCAGTTATTGTATATCTACATACAAGTATACGCAGTATTTCCAAAGAAAAAGAACTAACTACTCAGTGCAAACAACTCTTGCAAAAAACAGAATGCAGCCTTACCGTATTCAATTGCATCAATAATTAATTTAGGAAGATTTAAAAAGTGAATCGTATTTTGTGAATGGACTTTAAGTATAAGTGTTGTAGAAGGTCATTTTGAACATTTTATTTAATTAAATATTAACAATATTTTATTAAAAGCAGTTTTTAATTTTTCCATAAATGTTATATTTTGTTTTTGAGTTTTTTTTTGTAATATTTATTAATAATAAATTATTTTTCTTTATTTATTTGTTTATTATTACATTGATTATCAGATTAATAATCATCAATGATGAGTTGTCAGTTTTAGACAATGCGGTCATTAAAACTATTAAAATGCGGTCATTGCGTTTTGACTCACCCTGTATTCGATATAAAGAAAATTAGTAGTATCAATTTTTTTTTGGATATTTTGATAATCACTTAAAAAATATGTCAGCAATAAATCATTGTTATTTTTCTTCTTCTTAATTATACAGGGAGTTGAACATGTTACGATTTTTGTCGAAAATTTGTTATAACTTTGTAAATACCTTGTATATTATAATTAAACTCTATATTGTTGTGATGGAGAAGCAAAGAGGATTTCGAATATAAAATAAAATATGGGGTGTTCCAGTTAAAAAAAAACATAAGTTTAATCTGCCACTATCTTATCGAACACCCTATAATATTATTATTAATTTGATAATAATATGATTTTTTTCAGTTTTCGATCATTATTATTGTTTATGCATCTGGAAAAATGTATCTGAAAACTTTAGAGTTGATTATTAAAATATGTATTTGGAATTTGAAGACAATGTATCAGGTTGAAAAACTTCATAATACCATTCAAGAAATGACTAAACTTGGAGAGGTATAATGGGCATAACCGAAATAAGGTCGCCAAATAGTGGTGCTTGTATTGTTGATAACAATATGGTATACCACTCAGAAAATGATGACGGTCAACATAGCGTTGGAGTAATCGTATCTCCTCAATTACGTCAATATGTTACAAATGTTATACCTGTTTCTGAACGATTAATAATAATACTACTCCGGTCAAATTAAATGTTTTACAAGTGTATGTCCCAATAGTTCCAAGAGTAGTTGATAAATTTACTTAAACAAATTAAAAAAGAAGATATAACAATTATTATGGGTATGAATACTTCAAACTACCACCAAGACGTTTGTATACTTGGGTCTAGAAGTCTGAGAAGACTAAAAGATAAGGAAACAAAAGAGACAGTCGCACGGATTCTTTCAGAAAAGCTAAGTAACATGAAGCAAAACATATAATCCAGGAGAATCACTCTAGAATATATGTGAAACCTTTAACAAGATCAGATAAGAACATCTAATAGAAAATAAAGAAAATAGGAAAAGTTGGATGAATGACAATATACTGCAACTTATGGAAGAAAGAAGAGAATCAAAGAACAACAAAAGAATGTTGTTCTGAAGCTATTTTCTTGTGGCATTTTAAATTAATTTCTATTTAAATGGGAATAAGCCACAATTAAAGGTTAAAATACGTTTATTGACGTTTCAATTTCCACTTCGAAAATCGTTCTCAAAATACAAACATTAGTAAATTAAACAAATTTTGTTTTTTGTTACTTAGTGAAAAATTCTTCTAATAATTTAATTTTATCTGACTCATCTATATTGACAATTCAGACATACCTTATACATTTTAAAGTAGACGACTTTAAAATGATATTGCCAATATTGTTGAGTTGCGTTCCTGGGACGACTTTACTTATAAGATAGTTCATTCGATTACATGAAATCAACTTTAACTTGAGAATATCGGTCAGAAATGATCATAACATGTAATTCGTCTATAAAAAGACAAAAACATGCCATGATGACAGTAAAATTCTCCTGTTAGTGATTCCATAGTAAATTATGAGGGAAAAAATTTTGAAACAAATATTATTTCTAAACAAAATTTAAAACCCTCAGTATGGTGGAGATATGTAGATGATGTATTCCTAAATGATATAAACGATAAAGAAGAGACAATAACATTTACCATGGAAAAGGAATATAATAACATATTACCTTTTCTGGATGTTTTAATCTCTAAGAACGATACTGGATACGAAACTCAGGTGTATAGAAAACCAACACACACCAACAGATATTTAAATTTCAAATTAAATCACAATATTAATATTAAAAAGGGAATTATTAAATCCTTATACGATAGAGCCAAAATTGCTTGTTCTAACGAAAATTCGTTCTTGGAGGAAAAACATTTGTTAACATCTGTTTTATTAAAAAATGATTATCCTTTATCGTTTATAAATAAGAAATTTTTAACAATCGATCGAATAGAACAAAACAACTTAGAACGAGATCCTACAGCATATGCAAGGAATAATACGAGGAAAATAACAATACCATACATAAAAGGATTACCGAAAAAGCTTAAAAGGATAGGAAATAAATTCAACATTTCAACAACATTCAAAACAACAAACACGTTGAGGTCTTTTTTGTCCAAAACCAAACCTAACAATGAACACTATCAGGAATCACTAACAGGAGAATTTTACTGTCATCATGGCATGTATTTGTCTTTGTAAAGACGAATTACATGTTATGATCTTTTCTGACGGATATTCTCAAGTTAAAGTTGATTTCATGTAATCGAATGAACTATCTTATAAGTAAAGTCGTCCCAGGAACGCAACTCAACAATATTGGCAATATCATTTTAAAGTCGTCTACTTTAAAATGTATAATGCATGTCTGAATTGTCAATATAGATGAGTCAGATAAAATTAAATTATTAGAAGAATTTTTCACTAAGTAACAAAAAACAAAATTTGTTTAATTTACTAATGTTTGTATTTTGAGAACGATTTTCGAAGTGGAAATTGAAAATTCAATAAACGTATTTTAACCTTTAATTGTGGCTTATGCCCATTTAAATAGTAATTAACAAAAGAATGTACAAAAATATTCAGAGACAAATAAGAACCGAAGTACAAAAGGCCATGAAAATTGGTTAAAAACACAGTCTAAAGAGATAGAGTTATTGGAACAAAAACACGATATATTTAATACGCATAAAAAGGTAAAACAAGCAGCTGGTCTTTAAAAATCCAACACAGCTAGCAAACCGCAAGATCAACAGGGGAACATCATCACAGCCTGTTTTTCATATTTTACAATGCATTATATATTCTCGAAATACCGCGATTTCCCTAATTTGAAATACGTGATAAATCCATCTAGTATCTGCTTTATAAACTACAGCAGAGGATGATAAGAGCAATGAAAAAAGTTTTAATCTGTTTTTGGCAACAACTCGAATATCACATATACTGAGATGTTTCACATGGCGATATATTCCAAAGTAAACAACACTTAACAAGTAAATTATTAAAACTCCTCCTCGGCGTGGATTAAAACGTTATAGAGATAAGACACGTGATGTTTAATTACCACTACCTGGCAAAGAGATTTATGTAATTTACGTGAGCGAAGTCGCTGAAGAAAACAGTTCGAAGACGGAACTAGGTCGGGTTTTAATCCTTTTAATCCAACTGTGTTGAGTTGAATTATATTAGAATAATTTAATACGGAAAAACTAGATTTTACTAAGAAATATTAATTAATAATAATAATTAATAAAAGTGGTTTAAAATCAAAGCTGCAAGAAAAAATATAATAGACAAACAATCAAATAGATCTTTTCATCGTCTTATCCAACTAGGTAAATCAACTGAATTAAAAAAATATCAGCAAAAAGTAATAAATTGCAAGGCAAATCCTCGAGATAAAGAAACATCGATTTTGAAGAAGATTTTTGTTTCTTCAAATCACAAGCGTCTGTAAGTGATTAATTTTATCTTATAATATTCAAAAAAGATAAAAATAGTTAAATACTTATATACAGTGCGTCCATAAAGTAACGCATAAATTCATTATTAGCTAAATGAACAACAATATTAGAAATTCCCGAAAGACGTCTGTTTTTAATGTAAATTTATTATTTTTTTTAATTATAATTTAATATACAGGGTGAACCACCTTAGTATGATGACGTCTTCACCATTTTTTTTAATGATAACCCGCTTTTTTTTTCAATTTATATTATGTCCCTTGCCGAGCTGATTCCAAAAATAAATATAACGTTGCTATAAATTGGTAAATAAATTAAGGATAAACGTAATAAACAGAGTAAATTAACCCTAGAACCACAAGTTGGGGTCGCCGGTGACTGCACCGCACTAATTTTTTCGAAATGTGCGTGATTCTGATGAACCTGTAAATTGGCCGCCCATCTACCTTCAGTATTTCACAAGACTTGTAACTGGTGATGTGTGTCTTTATGTACGTTCACATTTAGTCGTGTTTGCAGCGCATTTCCGATTTTTGACCCAACCTTGTGGTTAACGTAACAAGTTTTTATCGGTAAGTTATTTCTAAGTATTAATATTTATAGCGTCTTATAAGTTTTTTTTAATAACAGTACCCCTATGGATCCAAATAAACGTCCTCTTACGCAAGAAGAATTGTGAAAATCCCTTTATGAGGATGATTCCAGTAATAAAGAAGAATGTTTGTTTGGTGCAAGTGGAGATGAAGATTATGTATTACCGCACGACCATTTTAAATATATATGTAATTTGACAGAATTGCAACAAGAGGGTGATATTGATTTGTATCAAAACGCCATAGACCAAGATTTAGAAGGAGACTACTGACCTATTATTAGGTCGAAATAATTATATTTGGTTTACACAACCTATAATTAGTAAGAGAACTAGAACTTTCAAACAAAAATATTGTTTTTTAACTACCCGGTCCAAGTAGCGAAGCTACATATACAACCAACATAATAGAATTATAGCAACTGTTTTTTCCTGACTTGCTGATAGAAATAATTTTAAATAACACAAATAAAAAATAGAAATTATCAAAACAAAATTTACCGTAGAACAATACTATACTCAGGAAACAAACAAAAGTGAGTTGTTAGCATTTTCTGGCTTATTATATTTTACTGGAGTTTTAAAAGATGCCCATCTTTCAGTAATAGACATGTGGTCTGAAAAATTTGGTGTTCCAATATTAAGATGCACTATGTCCAAAAACCGTTTTGAATTTCTTTTAATGGGTTTACGCTTCGACGATAAAATCACTCGCGCAGAACGTACCTATCAGAGAAATATGGGATACATTTATTCGAGGTTGTCAAAACAATTATACTCCGTCAGAGTATCTAACAGTAGACGATCAACTGCTGGGCTTTAGAGGCAGGCGCCCTTTTAAAATGTACATTCCCAGTAAGCCTGATAAGTATGGTTTGAAACTTGTAATGATGTGAGATGCCAAAACAAGCTATATGTGTTCTGTTGTGTCATATATTGGTAAAGAGCAGTGAGATCCGCAGAAAGGTTCAATTCCTACCCAGTACGTTTTAAAGCTAACTGAGAAAATTCAAGGTACCAATCGCAATATCACGATGGATAACTGGTTTTTGTCGTGTGAATTACTCGAAAAATTATTAGAAAAGAGTGTAACAATGGTTGGAACGCTTAGAAAAAATAAATTGCATTTACACAAAAGTTGATACTAGTATCACATGTTCCAAAACAAAACACATGCGTTCTATTAATCAGTTCTATGTACTCGTTAGACGAAATTGATGTAGTTACCAATAAACCAGAATAATTCTATTCTACAACAGCACTTAAGGGGGCGTCGATCAACTCTGTCATGCAAAAACCGTTGCCAGGAAAACAAGAAGATGGATATTGAGAGTTTTTATGGAATGTTAGACGGAGTTGAAGTAAACACAATTGTTTTGTACAGACTGAAACATTCTGACAAAAAAATTTCCCGTTCGAAATTCTTGAAGTCCTTAACTGATGCATTAGTGTAAGATCATACGCAATAAAGAATGCATAATGTACGTCTTCCGAAAAAGTTAAGGGAATCTATTTGGGATATCCAAAATACCCACTGTAAATCCTCAGAAACAAAATTGTCGATGTTTTTATTGTCCAGGAAGTAACGATAGAAAAGGCCGCCATATTTGTGTTTATTGTGAAAAAAAAAAATATGTGTACACAACACCAATTTCGTATTTGTGGAGATTGTAAATATTAATTATAAGAATAAACTATTAAATTCCTAACTTGTTTTTTATTTTACTTTTGACATCTTAAAAAGTATTTGTCCAATATAAGTAGTTTTATATTTTGACTCACTCTGTTTATTAGTTTTGCTTATTGTTATCTAACAATACATTTTCTGATTAGAAATCAAATCATTTGGTAAATTTTTTGACAAATAACTTTAAAAAACATTCAAATGTATTTTATTTTGAAAAATATTTTCGGGTTCCGCAAATCGTTGGATCCTTTTGTTCTCCATTGATCGTGAGACAATGATTAAACCGGTCATTACTTTCTTCTTTAACATTCTATAGCACAGCGGGTATTATATTCTTTATTTCTTGTGTAATTCGGTCTTATAGTTGACGGATATTATCAGGTCTGTTTGTGTAGACTTTAGATTTGAAATAACCCCATAAAAGGAAATCCAATGGGTTCAAATCAGGTGATCTAGGGAGTGGTCCTTTTCTTCTTATCCACCGTTGTGTAAAAGTTCTGTTTAAAAATTCGCGCACAGTTACTGCGAAATGTGGCGGTGCACCATCTTGTTGAAACCAGATTCTGCGGTCTACATTAGTGGGTATTTGAATATCAGGAAAAGCTGGATCAGATCAGGAAAAAATGTATTTTGTAGGAAATTCAGATATAATGCTCCTGTTAAATTTTCATAAAAAAATATGGACCAATAGTTGTATTTCTCACAATACTAGCCCATATGTTCGTTTTTTGTGGTCTTTGCGAATGGGGCCCTTGCATTCAGTGTGGATTTTTATTAAACCAATAACGAGTGTTTTATCGGTTAACATGGCGATGAATTTAAATGAAACGTTACCTCGTCCGAAAATAAAATGTTATCAATGAAATTGTTAGGTTAGGTTAGGTTCATGATATACTCGCAGATTTCAGTTCTTCGGTCATAGTCGTCTTCAGCCAAATCATGGATAAAACGTACTTTATAAGGACGGAATTTTACTTTTTTAAAAACGTTTGATACTGAAAACTTTCCAATACCAAAATCCCTAGATAATTCTCGCACTGTACATTGTACAAAAAAAAAAACATCGAAGCTTTCGAGATGTGGTGCTATAGGCGCATTCTCAGAATATCATGGATGGACCGCGTCACTAACACGCAAGTACTCCAAACTTTAGACAAAAGATGCGAAATTCTAAATGAGATAAAAACTAGAAAGATGGAATACTTGGGGCACATTGTGAGAGGTGAAAAGTACGAACTTTTAAGAAATATCATGCAGGGCAAAATTAAGGGCAAAAGAAGTGTGGGAAGAAGAAAAATATCGTGGCTTCGTAATCTACGTGAATGGTTCGGGTGTAGTTCGATTGAACTTTTTAGGCGCGCTGCTAACAAAGTCGCAGTGGCCATGATGATTTCCAATCTCCGCTAGGAGTGGCACGAGAAGAAGAAGAAGTACATTGTGGATTTTCTACTGCCGAAAAAATTTTGTCTTGTTGAATATTTTCATTAAGTTTTAGCCTACGATGCTTTGCAGCATCCCTCACATGGCCTAATTCTTTGTATTTTCACTCTATTCTGCTTACCGTAGATTATGAAATAGTTTCACGATCTGGATACCTTTTATGAAAACATCGGCATACTTCTTGTTGAGTCCGCATCTTATCGCCAGTACCAGTAATCATTAATCATCATTCGGTTAAATACGTTTTGTAAAAAAAAATGCAAATAAAAGATTGCTTGAATAGTTTTCACATAAACGTACCATATTTGTACTTTAATATTTCTGACAGTTTTTAACGTCACATGAACATTAAAAATATTTTTATGGTTCAGGGTCTTTGATCACTGATAAAACCTGTTAAAGACAATGTTACAAATAATACTTATATGCTTTTAAATAGGTTGTTAAAGTAGTTGTACAACAATTTGAAATTTTTACTATTTTGTAAGTAACTTTGAATTTTTGCATTTTTGCCACCCTGTACCAATTTGAAGCAACGAGTTGCTCAGCAAGGGAAATCTGTTTCCCTGAAAATTGAAAAAAATGGGGGTTCCATTTAAAAAATGGTGATGACGTCATCATACGAAGGTGGTTCATCCTGTATATTAGATTATGATTTGAATTAGAATTAGAATTTTTAATACTGTTGTTTATTTAACTAATAATGAATTTATTGTGTTACTTTATGGACGCACTGTATGTATATAAACGCTATAGCTACTGAAATAATAGTCTTAAGTGATGGTTTAAGAACATAAAAACCTTGAATAACAAAGACCAAGATCTGGTCAAAGAATTAAAAGACATAAGTGCAACAAGAAACAAAAGGCTACTCTACTGTTGATGGTGGGACTAAAACAGAAAATACAATATCTAAAAATAATAAGTTTATAAAGAACCGAAAATTCAAAATATACCGAATATTCAAAAGAATACAGAAATTCTACGAAATTTTACAAAGATCCCCAAAAGCTGTTATAGAATACTAAAAAAAAAACCGTCGTAGTTTACGAGATAATTAAATGCAAGAATATACAAAGAGTATTGCAGTCTCAGAGATTTTACCTCTAAAAATAAACGAACAAGCTGAATTTTTACCCCCGGACTTCCTCATAAAACACTCATAGTAGGGGTAAAATCGGGCAAACATCGATGTACCAAGAATCTGTACGCCATCGAAAAAAATATTTTAAATAAGAAATGCAACAGAGATAATTTTGAACCAAAATATTAATTAGCTTTTTGTGTAGAATGAACCGTTGTCTCAGAAACAGAGCTTGAAGGGACCAGAGATTTTAAATGTCAGTTACAAGTCCAAAATAAATTTTCGACGGCAAAAATTCGATATCTTTTGATTAGAGTATTTTATCAACAAAAATTGAAATGCGTTTTAAAGGTGAAAAGTGCAGATTTCATATATAATTTTAATTTTGCCGCAAATAAAGTCAGTTTCTATAAAGCTGCTGATTATATCAACGTTGCGGTATTTTCTCCATTTTTTAAGATTCTCATGAGATTATTAAAATTTATTACTTCCATTGACCGGTTGCTATAGAATTTCCGTTAATAGAACCTCATCTATGGCATTACATTTCGATTTTGAGTTTTGGCAACAAATATGATGGAATTTGAATTATGCCTAAAAACGCTAAATATAAACTTTTAGAGTACAAACGATCTCACGTTACTGGAAATGCTTTTACGAATACGGCGTTAGGTGGAATTTGTAGCTAAAGTTGTGTAGTTTTGTAAAACGTACTTGTGCAATCGAAAACAAGGAGTATTAAACGTTTTAGAGCGTTTGTAATGTGGAATTTAAAATTTAGCGTTTTTTAGGAATAATTCAAATGCCTCATATTTGTTGTCAAAACTCAACATCAAACTTGGATGCTATATGTTCTGAAGATTAGTCTCTGGCAATGAAAATTCTATAGTGACCAGTCACAAGTAATATATTTTATTGATTCCATGATCTCAAAAAATGGCAACAACCGCGCAACATTAATTTATTTAACAGCTTTTATAGAAACTGACTTTATTTGCAGCAAAATGCAAAAATTTCATACGAAAGCTGCACTCTTTACCTTTAAAACGAATTTCGATTTTTGTCAATATGTCACTTAAATCAAAAGATATCGAATTTTTACCATCGAGTAGATACAAATTTTATTTAAAAAATTATTTCACGCGCACAGAATTGAACTGACATTTAAAATCACCGGTCGCTTCAAACGTTGTTTTTGAGAGAACAGTTCAGTGGCATTTTCGTCTCTGACGTTTTTAGTAACTTATTCAAAAAAATTGTTGAAAATATACAAAATGAAAATGGAGAATCTCTGTACACAAAACGAATACGTAATGGTAGTATCCAAACAGACAGAAAAGATATAAATGGAACGGATATACAGTAGATCATTTAAATTTTCACATTACTTGAGTAATTGCTTCCCACGCAAAACACTTCCATGAACACGGCATTTGGTGAAATTTTTAGACGAAGTAGTATTGTTTATTTATTTGCTTAATCAGAAAAAAGCAGTTTTTAAATGTTTTAAATCGTTTGTAATGTGAAAGTTTACATTCGGCATTTTTTAGGCACATTGCAAATGCCTTACATTTGTGACCAAAAATCAAAACCGAAATTTCATGCCATAATTCTTGAAGAATAAGTTATCACAAAATTCCATGACCATGACCGGTTAATGGAAAAGTGATACATTTTAATGATCTTGTGAGAATCCTAGAACGTGATTAAATGGCGCAACATTTATTTATTTTCATTTATTTATTTTCGTTTTCGGAATACTTATTCCGAAAACGTTTTGTCAATTCAACATAGCCCAACTGGGTTTTGTATATACCTTTTTATAAAGGATTTTATTCAAAATTTATTTATTTATTTAATAATTTTATAGAAGCTGCACTCTTAACCTTTAAAATGCTTTTTGATTTTCCTCGATAGGACACTCTGACCAAAAGATATCGAATTTTTACCGTCGAATTGATACCAATTTTATTTAAAATTGATTAGCGCTTCAAGCGATATTTTTTTTTCTACGACGCGACGCACAGATTCTTGGTAAATCGATTTTTTCCCTTTTTTCACCTACGAAGGGGGTGGTTTTAAAGGGAAGCCGGATGTAGGAAAAGTAAATATTTTTGCATATTTTTTAAGAAAAATTCAGCTTGTGGCATTTTCGTCTCTGACGACTGGAGTATAAATAAATTAATTTATTTTATAACAAAACTAAATCATCTCTGGCATTTAATAAAGTGTTTTTTAGATGACTTCATTCGATTTACGTCTGGTAAAAAATTTAAGAAAATGGCTTTATTGGAAGCCAAGAAAATACAGTTTTTTATGGATACCGATTTTGGTATTTTAAATTCAATTTTTTAACCTAATTTTTTGGTCATTTTCATGCACAATACTGATGGTTTTTATTATTATTGCATATGTTATAAATATCTTTGTAATGGTCTTAATTGTTTATAACTTCAACCATTGTTTATAACTTGTTCGCAAATGTCGGCTAACTATGACCAACTGTATCTTAGGAACTATTACTCGCAATTCAACGTTTTTTCTTTTGTTAGTAACGTCTTGTAAAGTCTTTTTTAAGGCCGTCTCCTGAATTTAATTTAAAGTAACAGTTACCGAGATATTATTTTTGTTTATAAGCCGAGAAATTGTTTATAATTTTAAAACATTTCTGAGGCCGTCGAAATAATTCGATTTTAATTCCACAAAGTTAGGTTAAGTGTGTTTTTATAAGTGAAAAAATTGGCAAACTATTATGTAGTCTAGTTTTTGTTGTGCAAGATTTAAAAAAATTCAAATTTAAAAAAATATATTTATATCGCAAAATTATTATGCGAAGTCTATTAAATCGATTTTAATGAAATTTGGTGTACTGTTTTACTCTGTAAAGTTCGATTTATACTTATCCGTGCCGTGTCTGTTCCGTGTTATGAACAGTGCCCAGCAAAAAAAAACAATAATGTACTCTTATGAGTGTGTTTATACATTGGCGTTTCCCCGAGGGGCCGTCCGTGCCCGGCCTGAAATTAATTCAAAACGATATTTTTGTTTTCGGCACTGACGATGCACGGAAATGGGACGGACCGCACTGACTTGTATAAACACGATTTTAGTATTTTGAGAACGCGAGTGCTGGTAAACAAACAAGCAGGAGATGTTGTGCTGTTAGTATGTTATGGTTTTTTATGTATGTACTAAAGAAAAAAAAAAGAAAAAAAGAGTACTGAGACATTCTAAAATATTCGTGAAATTTTGTTTCATCGTCCAATAATTCTCTGTATTTTTAATTCTCCTTCGGCCTGTCTTTTTTTCCACACAGGATGCACACTTCATCTTCTTTGTTTCCGCCTTTTCTGCTCCTGCTATTCCTCTTCATCAAGTAATAATTCCAACACGGTGAGATCATCTATCCAACCCGCCATATTTTTAACTATTGTTTTCACATAAATATGTAATAACGTTTCCCTCTCCTATTCGGCCCGCTACACCCACTGCTACAACGCGGTTATATGTAAATATAACATTAAAAATACCCGGACACGGAACGGACACGGCACGGATATTTATAAATCGACCTTTATGGGGATTTTTCAGATTATGAAGATCCTAAGTAGAATCTAAGTAGTTGAAAATCATTGAATAAAAAGGCTTGCTTCTCCTTATTTTGTATTTATTGCTATTTTGCAGCAAGGACAATAAATTAAAACATTTTTAACCAGCCGTATGTTATAAAGAATTTAATTGTCGCTATTTTATTTTATTACGACGTTGTTCCAAAATAAATTGTTTTAAGGTTATAAGCAAGGAAAATAAAAAAAAATCGATGTTTTTAGTAATTTTTAAATATTTTAATTTTTTTTATTAATGTTCCTGACCTATTTGAGAGGAAAGATGAGTTAACTAATATTATTACTGAAGTTATCTCCTAACTATTTCTGCAAAAATCCGAATGCCACCTCCCACATCCAAATTTAGTAGTTTTTTCACAGATCCGCCCTGGTCTATATACATTTATATATATCTTAATAATATACAATATATATAACAGTTTGTTATTGTTTTTGTCACAACAATACCTATCAAAACAGTCAAGGATGTGTTTAACAATTTTGATCTATTGTAGTTTTCCACTCATCGATAAAGGAATCCTATCCATTCAATTAACTTTAAAATTGCAATTTGAGTCGAACGAAACCCCTCATCCGAAAAAGATCGTCAAAAGGACCATCAAGTATATAGAGAACAGGAAATAACGGAATGAAATTTAAGAGAGAGACAAGAGGCATCACGTATGAACGATTTCGTGAGCGTTTATTAAAACAAAATCCCGTCCAGTCGCAATAAAATTTAACGCCTGGGTCTGACCGGGGAAATTAATAATAAGCTCTTTATTACTTGCACATTAACAAGGGCTGAATGTTACAAAAGATCCAGAGCACAATTTGAAATTAAAATTTCGTTTTATAGAGACTGATATGAATTTTATCCAAACTTCAGTGTTATGTAATGTAGGAAATATATTAGACGTTAATGTTATCTAAGGTTATGCGATTTAAAAAAATATACTGATAAGAAATTTATAGTACGTCTGTTATTACTTGCTTATTATCAAGGGCTGAATGTTACAAAAGATTCAGAGCACAATTTCAAATTAAAATTTCTGTTCTTATGATATAAATACATGGTACAGGTAAAGACTTCTGGCGTATAATGGTAATATTTTATTAAAAAAAATATTGAAAATCTATCCAAAAGGATTACAAATCTTCAAAACGTTTTTGTTCCAGTCGGACCATCATCAGTGAAAAACCTTAAAGTATATTTCTAATTTAAAATGACACAAACAAAAGGTAAAATTTTGACTGTTGATTTACAAAATATGTGGAAAATAATTACTTTTAAAGTAGTTTAAACTAGATACGTAATTAGGTGTAGAAACCTTTGTATTATATGAAACTCATGTAATACACTTTTTACTTTTAATTACACTGGTTACTTTTAATGGTAAGCAAGCAATTTAATTAAACCCTGCCTGTGAGACATGTTCAACCCTAAGAATTACGTTCGGGTGTAACAATTCATTGGAGCGAGGTGTATAACCTCGAGTTAAAAACAGGAGTCACTACACCGCGCTCCTGTAATCCTGTAAATTGTTCCTGTAATCCTTTAGTGACTTGTCCGCGAATCTAAAATTTCTTGCTTGGGTCTCAAGTCTCCGCTCCGAATTACAGTCCAGACTTGGTGCTCAAGTGTTTGGGCCCTACTTGGTTTTTGTTAGTTTCTTTTTATTTAATAGTTTTTTTTTTGTTGGCTTGGGCCGTTTTTTTATGTTTTTTGTTAATTTTCTTTTGGAGGATGTCTATGTGAAGATCCTATTGATGTTCTTTTGGTCATATCCTCTTGGGGCCCACATAGTGCGACTTGCAGGGTTTATCGAATTATTAAAGCTACGAACTATCCTCTGTTGGATTGTTTATTTTTCTCTCTAGGGTTTTTGTTTTTCTCTCTGGTGATTTTGTTTGTTTCCTTGTTTGATTTTCTCTTCCGTATTTATTTTGTTTTTTCTCACTACTTTTGATTTTGTTTGACTTCGCTTTTATTTGGTTCCTTTGTTTATTCCGATATTTGTTGTTTAGATCTTTTATATTTCCAATGGTGGAAAGCGTCATATCTCATGATCTCTCGCAGTATAGAGCTAGGGTGGTTTTCCAGTTCTGCGAATTTTGTCCTGGCTCCATCCTTCATTATTTCAGTCACCCTGACCTGTTGTAGATGACTCAATATGAAGCGTTCTTCTACATATCTTGAGATGTTGACAGCTTTTCTTAAGCAGCTGTTATGAACTGCTTGAATCCTCTTCTTTATAGTGTTACAGGTGTGTCCCCATGCGAGAAATGCATATGTGAGTATCGGAAGAATAATACTGTTTATTAGTTATACTTAGTTTGATTTTTCTACCTGTGAGTCCTCTGATGGATGCTTTAGCCATGTTGGCTTTTTGCACTGTAACGTCTACGTACTTTTTGAATGTGAGTCCTTTATCCATGACGACTCCCAGGTATTTTGACTTGCTTTTCCACTCGATAGGATTGTTCTGTACAGTAAGTTGTTCATCTGGTTGCTGATGTCTCTTTTTTAATAGCACCGCTTGCGTTTTGTCGAAGTTTATGGCGATTTTCCATCTAATACTCCACTCCTCGATTTCGTCCAACGCGGTTTGCAGGTTGTTTACTGCTGTCTACATTTCGGTGCTTGGCCGCTATTGCAGTGTCGTCGGCATAAAGGCTTAATAGTTTTCCTGGTGTTCTGGGAACATCTGCGGTAAATATTGAGTACAATAGGAGTGACAAGACCGCTCCCGTGGCGCTTCAGCCTCAGGGGTTCCGATTTCGGACAGTACTCGAACTCTGAAGCTTCGGTTGCTCAAGTAGGAAGAGATTACTCTCGTAATAGTCCCGCTGTAGACATATCCTCTCATTTTGTATATTAGCCCTTTATGTCAGACTCTGTCGAAGGCTTGCTTACATCCAGGAAGGCTGCTGCTGTGTACTGCTTGTCGTTAAATCTGAGTACTTGTATCTCGCTGAAGTGGTCTGCTCTGAAGCCAAACTGTGCTTCTGGGATTATTTTAAGCCTGTCCGTTTCGGCTTGTAGTCTGCTTAGGATGATTCTTTCCACAATTTTGATATTTTTGGAAGTAAGCTAATTGGCTTGTAGTTTCGCGGGAACTTACTTTCTTTGCCTACTTTTGGAATCTTGATTATGGGTGCCTCTTTCCATCTATTTGGGAAGTTTCTGTATTTTGGATTAGATAAGAATACAATTGCCGGTAGGTATTTTAGGGCTCTGTTTGTTATTTGATCCAGACCTGGGGCTTTCTTAGGTGAATTTTTGATTAGTTCATTTATCTCTACTGGTAATGTTGGAGGGATGATGTCGTTTGGGTCCTCAGGCTTTTCTCTCGGTTCCTCCACTTCTCTGGTAAAGTCGAGGTCTTCATCTGGGTGGAAATGTGAATTAAATTAAATGTAATTATGAAAGTTATATTTGTACTTAGCAAAAACAACTTAATTGCTTGTATAAGAATGTGTTAGGTGATAAAACGATAGTGAGGTTAACTATTACATATTGGCAATAATTATGTTTGTATGATAATTAATGAAGGAGAAAAAGAGATAAATGAAATTAAGTTCTTGTGGTAATCTCGTCAGCTGCCATCTAAGTCTTAATATTCGTTTCTCAATATTTTTTTTTATTTTATTGGGTAGTTCATGAGTGGGGCGGTTTATTTTTCCTATTCTAGTAGGGATTCCCATGCAGCTCATTGTATGCATTGGTTAAGGTATTCTGTGACATTGTCAAATTCCAGGTATGTTTTTATTGAGATATTTAATTCTAATTTATTGGTTAGTAATTCTCTAAATTGTTCCTAGTTTGTCGATATATTAGTAATTGAAGCAGGTGGTGTTCTGTGAAGGATTTCTGAACTTACTTCTATTAAAACAGGAGAATATTTAAAAGATAGGTCATCAGAAGAAGAAGCCCTGAAGTAATTGTTTGGTAAACTCATGGTGACACCAAAATCTACTAGATCTGGTATTTTATTTCTGTCGATGAGCAATTAAGTAAGTTTACCCATGTATATGTTTTTAAGACTGTTGTCTTGCATATACAAATAAAGTTGTCTTCCTTTTGGAGAAATAATTCTAGATCCCAGTATGTATGTTTAGCGTTGTAGTCTCCGCCTGCTAAGAATCTGTTTCCAAGATTACTGCTTAATATTTCCAATACTAATATATGGATGTACATTTTAGACACTACGACAAACAGAAAGAAGAAAGATCGACGCGACTGAAATGTTATGTTAAAAAAAGAATGTTACGAATTTCGTGGAGCGATCACAGGACAAATAATTCAATTTTAAATGAGCAAATGGCAGCAAACGTCTTTCCAGCAAAGTCCATCTCCAACCAGGGCCGCCGCTAAGGTATTGGCCGCCCGTGTGCAACTTAATATTTGCCACCCCCCTTCCAACATTTTAGACATACATACTATTATTTAAAGAAATGTACAGAAGATGCATAATATAACAATAATAATTTGTAAATAGATAAATACTTACTTGACATTTAGACTAATCTCCATGATCCAACGTCCATATATTATCCTAATTACCTAATATCCCATCCTAATATCCTAATTTAAACGTCCATTATCCTAATTTAATAACCATGATCCACGTCCAGAATATGTATATCCTAATATTATAATTTAAACGTCCGTTTAATTAAAATAAACCGTGAATAGAAACATAAACATATAAAAAAACTAAAAACGCACTTTTCGGGCTTTCGTCTCAGAAAACTTTTTTCTTTAATGTCCAATGTCGCACACACTTCATGTTCTATAGATAACATTGCAGAAAGCAGAAACACATCTTACTACAATTGTTATTTGTTCTGCGTGCGCCCCAATGTTTTTTCTCCGCTTCATATAATTTTTGATGAGCAGAGTCAACTGTTTATCTTTTTTTAATGTTGTAGATAGTTTAAATAGTTCTTGAGAATATTTTATATGAGCTGCACCGGATTCATGTCTTTTTAAAATAATAGCTAAATGTTGCCAGTCACTTACCCCATTAATTCCTCTAAGTAATTGTCGGCTGCTTTCATCACAACAAAACAGTTTACAAGGTGCACAAAAAACACTATTTAGTGATAATGAGTAAAGTAACCGCGGGCGATGAATTTGGTCTTGATTAGGTAATGTGCGATAATAATAAGTTTCTGAAACTTTCCTATTATTTGTATCTCTGGGGAAGTTAATTTTTGTAATTTGCTGAGGAAAATTTTCAACAACAAATTGAACTTCACTTGGATTTATATTTGCAGGCCATTTTCCGGGATCATCTGAAACCAAGTATATGCTGGAGCTTCCTACACTGCAATCCAGATTAACTGGAACATTAATTGTTCTGTCTTGGTTGGTGGTTTCAGGTTCAGACGTTTCAGCATCAGCACTCGCACTATCGCTATTATTGTCATCAAATCATCCATCTCTATCCGCAGGAATTATCAATTGTTTGATACTTTTTTCTATGGCTTGGACTTCGCTTGAAGTTGAAAGTCCTAAATTTATATCCGAGTCTTCTATATTTTCATGTATGTTTTTCATCAAAAATGATTCCAGTGCACCGCTAAGTTTCTTTTTCTCCTCAGTTATTGCCTCTTTTATTTTTCTATATTAAAAACCTGATAGTCGTTTTCTTTTTCTTTCGGACATTTTGAAATTATCACTTAAGAACGAAGCCGGGCGAATTTAACAAAATAAATCCAAAAACACTGCAAATAAGTTGTTCAAATAAAGTTTCTCCAAATAATATGTAGCCGTAACGCGTATACGAATCTCGACGTTTCGAAATTCTTGTAAAGTATCTACGTGTGAAATCTCAAATAACTGAAGTCCGAAAGCCGCCAGCCGCTTTGAATTAAAAAGTATTCCCGAAAGTGCTTTATGACTGTACCTGTAAAATGGCGGCAGTTCATACAATAAATAATATTTTCTGACATTTTTTTTTAGATTAGGATGAAAAAAAGAAGTATACATGATAAATGAAACGCATTTAAGTATTACCACGTACTGAATAATTATTATCGTTTGAAATATTAGAGTTCACAGAATTATCTGAATCATTACTATTTAATTATTTGAATTTATCTTCGTTTTAAAATAGTATTATCATCAGTGGACTGCTTTTGACCGCCGCTATTGTTGGCCGCCCGTGTGCGGTGCACACTTGGCACACATGGTAGCGGCGGCCCTATGTTAAATAAGAGCGGACGCAAAAAACATGGAAAGACTTACGGTTATGGTTATGGTTATGGTAGATCGGGACAAGGCCCAATTGTGAGCACTTCAGACACAGACCATGGAAATAATTATTATCCAAGACAAGGTAGAAGGCTGAAGATCACGAGGAAGATCTCTAACAAGATGGATCGATCAAATTACCGGAATATGCAAAAGACATATTCATGAGTTAAAAGAAGTGATCAAAGGCAGGGATCTTTGGAGACGGACAATACGAGAGATCACGATGACCACTACATTTCCTACGAGGGGTCAGGAATGAAGAGAGAGAAACAAAACACAATAACCTTAAGTTCTCAAAAGAAAACTTAATAGTCACAATAAAACAATAATACAAACGGAATATAGACTGACCAAAAAAATAAACATCTCGACAGGAATAAGGTAGAGGGACAGCCTCAGTCCGAATCTCTTCAAAACGATCATGCACAAGATAGTAGAAGTTAGAAATGAAATTCACATTGGCTACAAAATAGGAAAACGAGTTTTGAGTATTTTATGCTATGAGGATGATGCAATAATCATGGCAGAAAATGAAGATGACCTCCAGCGCCTACTTTACAAATTCAATATAGCAGCACACAAGCTAAACATCTCACAAATATCTCACAAAAAGATCTAGTCAATGGTTATAGCTTAGAGCTGCATAAAATGTAAACTGATGATTAACGAAAACATAATAGAATAAGTCATGAATTTCAACTACGTCGGAATAGATGTATTTATGATAGATCTACTGTAGAGGAAGTCAAAAAACTTCTTGTTAAGTACTTTAACATTTAGTTTCACTACAATTAGATTTATTTCGAATAATATTTGAGTACGATATTTATAATTTTTACAATATATATACAGGTAGTGTCGTTAATATATTCACTTTTTTACAATATCTTGTGAATGTTAGTTATTCATGTGGCAATTTCTCTTTCATATATTATAATATTGAAATGGTAGATTGTTTGATGATATCATTTTCACCTAGATGTTGAAATCTTCGACCGTTTTTCGCCTGTTTTTTGTTTCTTTTTTGTTTTTTTTTTAGCTTGCGTAACTTGTTCTATAAGTACAGTCAGTTTCTGATCCTTGTCTACTTGTGACTTTTCTTTTTTATTTAATCACCAAATAGTTCCAATATTTCTTCGTTAGGTTTTTAACGTTAAATCTTTAGGTTTTTATAGTCCAGCGAGTTTTTTGACATTTATGTGTAATTCTCAAGTATTTTGTGTTTTATTTGCAAATCTTTCGAAAAAAGATTGCCCTTTCTTCCACTTAATGGACTATTTCATTTGTCTACAGAACTATTGTTCTTGAAATTTTATTTTTGTCTGTCCTGAAATGTAAATAACGTTCATGTTGTGTACTTCCAAATACTCCCCATCGTTTGTTTTGTTAAAATTTTATAAACTTTATATATAATATTCACACTATTGACCTCCTGCTACTAGACATACATGAATAACAATACTTCTAACGTAAATGTTTTCCAAATAACCATAATACCTTCAGTTCCACTAAATATTTAGCAAGTGTTTTTATTTTTACGTACCTCTCGCTATATTCCACATTTCCTCGATAGCTTACATCGTTTATTTAGTGGGAGAGAGTGGCCTGATGCTTTTAATGTATCTACACTTCCAGACACGCAATCATTTTCGCGGTGCTACAGGAGCGGACTAAGATAATTGAGGAAAAGTTATTGTCATTGGATTACTAGAATTAGTCGTAAAGTCAGTTCACTGAAATTACTGTCTATTTATTTATTAATCTAGCTTTAAACAAAACACTTAAAATTGATTAAAATATATAAATTATTATTACTTTAAGCTTCATTACAATGTGCTTTTTCAATACCTTTCTCCAAAACCCTATTCTCGAGCTGATTTAGCGATTTTTCCTCGATTTCTCCTGCCTACTTTTAGTTATAGTCTTTTCTTCAAGTTACTTTAGTCTTCTTTTCTCGAATTTTTAGACACATCTCATCTCTCTCAAAATTGACATTGGATTGGCCCTTCAGAAAACTCCTTATACTATTATAAGCGGTTAGGACTTGTCGACTGGATGGAGTTTCCACCGAATTGGAAAATCTTCATTTTCTGTCATATCTGTGGCTGCAATATTGAGTTGTGTGGTTTTATTGTTTGGCTGTAGATCTTAGCGTCTTCTAAAACAGATGAATTGTCGTCAAAAGAAACAAATTTTGAAAAATCTTGATTTCGTCGAGTTCTGGGTTTTCCTCATTTTCTACAGGAGATGTAGTTTTCGCCTGTTTAAAAATCTTGCAATTTTTAACATAATTTTTTATGCAATTTTTGGAAATATGCCAACGTTTGTTCATCATATGAATAGCAGGGAGAACTGAAATCATTTTAGCCATGTCATTGGAACTAGCTGCCGACGACGTGTCAGAAAAAGCCATATTTGCTATAATTTTTCCTATAACTTCTTTTCGTTGTATGGACGGGCAAGAAATGGATTGTTACATTATTTAACCTCATGACAGGGGTATGGACAGAGCGGTTATCAACAAATAATACAGCGTTTCTATTCTGTGCTTAAAATAAGCCATTCCTTAAACAGAATTGTTGTCATCCAAGCATTTTGATTGAAACTTTATTTTACGGGCAATGATTTTCCGAATTTAAAACACCTTAGACTTTTTGATTTTCCTATAACAAAAACAACAATAACAAAATGTGACAATTTATTGCTTCCATCGAAATTAGTACACACCTAATTGTCATTATGTCCTTTGGAACTTCCCTGCCCATAGCTTTGTCCCCTGCGAAACAAAAGGTGCCATTCGAAGTAGCTCGGTAATATAGCGGAGTTTCATCACAATTGTACACGCACGCTGGTTCATAATTTTTAATTAATGAAGGTAACGCATCCGTTATCCATGTATCGGGCAGATATATCTGCCGCGAATACAAGAATTTCTCTAAAGTTGTCCCTATCCATTGCCTTCCTCCGCCAAGCACGTATTCCCATGTTTCTTATGTCTTCATTGGCATCTTTTGCTTCTTCAAAAATTTTTAAGAAGGAAACTTGTGAACGTTTTTTCATCTGTAGAACATCCATTTGTCGCTTTGAAGTTGGATTATCCAAATTTAAGGCTCTTTCTTCACATTTTTATTTTAAAAATGGAACGCTGATAAAAATATTTAAGGCTATCTTCTCAGTAAACCACTCAGCTAATGCCTGTTCTAACGCGTTCCTTGCCACTGCGTTTTTGTTGTTGGGTTGATTTTGAATTGGCTCGCCAATCGGTAATGAAACTGTCTTGGTTTTTAAAAGTTTGCTCATCTGAGCTTGTGAAACCTAACTCTATTAATTATAAATTAACAATTTCTGAAAAACTACTTTATGACCTGTGGATGTTTCGGGGAACACCTGATAACAAAGTAATAAAGTATTTATTATCTGATAGACCCTAATAAATCAGAAATCATTTAAATTTTTAGGATATTGTACATTATGCACTTATTCGTTACCTGAAAAATATTTGTGATAAATTTATTAAGGAGTAAACGAAAACATTTCTGGACCTCAAATTTTTATTCCAAACCGAGATATTCCTATAACGGAATTATAATAAGTGGGTTTGACTATATTATATGCTTTCACATATAATGACGTCTTATGACGAAGAACTCGAACTTTTATATGACGATGCTACTGAAGCCCTGGAAAACCATCATATTATGCTAGTTGACGATTCCAACTCAAAAATAAATAAAACAAAAACAAGATGAATCTATAACTTTAAGGGATAGACATGATTATGAAGAAAGTAATGAACGAAGAGGTATTCGAACGCTTATTTGCAGAATCAAGAACATTTAAGCCATGGTCCAGAATAGAATGAACTACACTCGATATTAACAAATTGATTTACTGTTTTCTTACTCAACCTATTTTGCTTCTTATGTGATTGTTTTATCGTTAATCGTTTCATAATTTTTGTCAAAAGTAATAAACGTACAATGAAAACATAATGTTTTTTGAATAATTAATAACTTCGAAGAGTTATTACTATTTAAATGGGAATAGGTCACAATTAAAGGTTAAAATACGTGTATTGACGTTTCAATAGCCACTTCGGAAATCGTTCTCAAAATACAAAATGATTGTATTTTGAGAACGATTTCCGAAGTGGAAATTGAAACGTCAATGAACGTACTTTAACCTTTAATTGTGGCTTATTCCCATTTAAATAGTAATTACTTTAAAATGCCACAAGAAAATAGATTCAGAACAATATTCGAAGAGTTAGCACATGATCTTGTGATATGTTTCTTGTGACATTTGGAAAGTCATGTTTTTTTATCATTTATTTTTTTTGATACTTATTTAATTTACAAGTTATAAAGATTGATGCTAAAAACAGTTGGTAGCTACGCATACTTCTATTAATCTTACAGTGCACAGTTGGCTTTGCTTATTTTTTAGTATATTGAGTATTTCTCAGTTGCTTTTTTTGGTCTAGTTTTGGTTACTGGATCTCTAACTAATTTTTTTTCACGTTGAATGACGGTTAAGCGTATCGTTTTGTTTAGACTTTTGTTTTCTATAAAATGAAGTTGATTCTATGGTTCGTATTAGTGTAAGTTATTGTTCTTCTTCCTTTATATAAGCAATTTTGATTGTTCATTGGTAGGTTGTTGCCTCTATGAAAGATTGTCACCCCATCTCTTGCGCGGTCGGCCGATACATCTTTTATTAGATGGTGGTTTGACCCATGCTATTTTAACATACATTACATTTACTTTATTGTACATTACATTTTGTTCCGATCTCATCATTGCTTATTCGATCACTCAGCGTGTTTCCTGTATTTCTTCTAAGTATTCTCGTTTCTTCTGTTTCTAGAATTATCTGTGTTTTGGCTGTGTCAAGTCTTGGTTCTGATGCATACGTCATCATTAATCTTATACTCTTCTTATAGATTCTTGATTTTATCATACAGTTAATGTGTCGGCAACAGTATGTAGTATTATTAAGATATCTTGCTAATCTATTTGATCTTTGTACTGGATCTCTTTCTTCTTTTTTAATGTCTCTATAGCTGGACAGTGTTATTCCTAAAAAGTTTATATTCATTATCTGTTCAATACTAACTCCATCGTCTTCTAGTTTACATTTTATTGGTTCTTTAGTGATAACTATTGTTCTAGTTTTCTGAGTTAAAATCGTCATGTTAAATTCTTTTGCTCTTGTATTAATTCTGTGAACTAGTCGTTGAAGGTTAACTTCAGTTTGGGTTATCAATATTGTACCGTCCGCGTAACAGAGAATTTTAACTTTATTCTTTCTCATTATGAATTGTTTTTATTGATGCTGTTTATGATTTAATCCATGATTAGATTCAATAGAATATGGCTTGGTGAATCCACCCGTTTTATTGCATTGTCTCTATCCATACGTTGTGTAAGTTGTTCATCTATTCTGACTTCCTATCTAAAGTTTAGTCTATCAAAACTTATGGTTTTGATAGACGTTTATAATTGTTTTTATAATATCCAGTGGGATCTTTTTTACAAGAGATTTATTAAACCTTTCTTACTTCGTTAAATGCCTTCTACAAGTTGATGAAACATAGAAATGCGGATCTACTGTATGCTAATGCTTTCTTTGTAATCTGTTTTATGACAAATATTTCATCTGAATCCCGTAAGGAAACAACCATGTTACTCATCTTCTAAGTTTATGAGCTGATTTGTTCGTTCTTGCAAAATTTTAGTTTTAAACTTCAGGGTCCTTCTCCTTATTCCTTAAGCCCTTATCAGGGCGTGGTAACACTCTAAATATTGTTAGCTTGCTGTCTTCATTGGGTGCGATCCTGTACCATATGGACGGCTTCATGTAGGGATTTTTCCACCAGAGTCTTCACTTGGTTTGTCCGTCGTGTTGGAGATCTTTCTCTTGGTCTTCGCCTTCTGCCTTTCCTTCTAATACCAATAGTTCCGTATTCTTAGTCAGTCGCGGTGCTAGGGTATAAGGTGTCCATCTGCAAAACTAGTATAGGTGCTCTTCGGTATTTTAAATTTAGTTGTATTCATTTAATCTTTTTGCAATCGTTTTATTTTAATTGAATACAACACTAGATAATGTTTTTTAACTGCACAATAAGTTGGCACTATTCTCTATTACTAAACACAAAGAATACTAAATTGACAAAGCTCGTAATAAACTAAATTTTATGTGAAATGTTTATTTTACTACAAATCATTTATTTACGCTCCCTCAAAACTTTCAAACAACTTCGAAGAAAATTAGCAAAGCATTTTGAATAAGTGCAAAGTTGTTTGTTTTTTGAAACATAATATACTTACCAATAAATTCTATACGGTAGGAATTATAGGTTGTATATTTTTGTATGTTTTACGTTTGTAAGATGAAAAATAATAAATACATATTAGCGTATTCTGACTGGAATTGAAATTAAAAAAATTAATTTTTTTATTTTACTATTTTGTATAATATTAGCAGAAAAAAGCTCATTTTGGCGCCTCTCAAAACGGAGCGCCCGCCTCCAGTGCATATTATCAGAGATGTATTTAGATCATTATTTAGCAAATTGATACTTATGTAGTTTTCTGATTTTCTCTTATTGCCCTTTTTGAATAATAAGATTAGCTCTATTCTTCTGGTATATTATTGTATGTTATAATCTTGCTAATTAATGTTGCTACTTGATCAGTTATTGTCATGACACCATATATCAACAATTCATTTGGTATCCCATCTTTACCTGCAGGTTTCCTTTAGTTGTTCAAGTGTCTTTTGTACTTCATGCTTGCTTGTTTGAACTTCTTCGTTTATGGTAATTTTTGGTGTTTGTGGTTCCAACGTCATTTGTTGTTCCTCTGTATTCGCTCCGTGCGTGACCATGGTAGGGGTACTTTGAAACGATGCCAGCGTGCGTAGCGGCGAAATATGACACAATTGGACCTACCTTTTTACGCATAAATTTTATCAAAAATGTGTGCAAATACATATTGCGTATTTAATTGTGCTAATAATAGCAAAAATAGTAAGTGTAGTTTTTATAGGTTTCCAAAGATTACATATAAATTAGAGAAAAGAAAAAGATGGATCCGTGCTATTAATATGAAAAAGTTAATATCACATAACTTCATTTTTATGCAATTGAAATAGGAAAAATTTAAATAATTTACCTTAAATGATATTTTATAAGGCTTCAAGCTAACTGCAGAGTGCCTGATGACTTTAGTTTTTATATCATAACTTTTACTATTACTGTTTTTAAATATATACTCTTTCACGTGAAAAACTTGATTTGCCAGTACTAGATTTTTTCCTTTCTTTTCCGTTTGTGGTTGAAAAGATATATTATGATGAATTTTGAGAAACCCAGTTTTTAATACTACATTTATGTTGTACATAAACTGAAAAAATATAATTAAAAAGTTAATTATTAATAATTGTCAATTTCGCATGTATTTAACAATGTCAAACATATGTCATAATGTTTAACCTGAAAATTGGTAGGTCCAAAACTGTCAGATGAAGGCGGTAGGTGTCGCGTCAGTTACGCACGGAGCGAATATAACTTATTTAGCCAGTGAATGCGTTCATCATTTTCGATGTGTTTCAAGTCTATTAATTTATTCACCTCCGTTCTTCGACCTCTTATAAAACACCATATATTTTTTTGTAAACCATTAAAATCATGCTCTAGTTTTTTGGGAAGCGTTCCCAGTGCTTCTTTTTTAATTCTTCTTACAAGTGGATGTGTTTTATTTATTATTTCCTTGTATTCATGTATATAGCGGGACAACTGGATGACCGACGAAATACTTGGCCGGATGGACCAAATAAGACAAGTTAAGAACAAAAACAGTCACAATTATAAAATCATTAACAATGAAATCAGAAAAATGATAAAAGAGGCAAAACAAACTTACTATGAGGAGAAGTGTAAAGGGATAGATTTTCAGAATAAATACGACCTATTCAACGTACATAAAAAGGTTAAAGAAATGACAGGGCTGCAAAAAAGAAACCACAACACAACTCTTTTAGATAAAAATAGAAATACTATGATAACGACTGACGAAAAGCTAAAACAATGGAAAGAATATATGGAAGAGCTCTTCGACGACGAAATAGGAAATCTGCAAGACATATCTTTCGAGGACAGAGAAACGAGTATAGAAATTACAAAGGAAGAAATATTGTATGCAATAAATAACACCGGAAAAAGTCCGAGGCCAGATCAACTGCCTATTGATATCCTTAAAATAATAGAAAATAAGTACATGGATGTCCTCTTAAAGCTCTTTAATGAAATTTATCAGTCAGGTGACATATCCAATGAATGGTTGACCTCAACATTTATTTGTCTCCCAAAAAAGAAAAATGCTAGAAAATGCACCGACCACCGCACCATAAGCCTGATGTCTCACACACTTAAAAAGTTCATCCATAAACGCATTTACCAAATACTTGATATGGATATTGAAAAAACCCAATTTGGATTTCGTAAAGGCGTAGGTACCCGTGAAGCTCTCTTTGCATTTAACGTACTAATCCGGAGATGCTTGGATGTGAACCAAGATATGTACGTCTGTTTCATAGATTACAACAAGGCTTTCGATAAAGTTCGCCACAAAGAGCAAATGGACGTCCTCAAAGCAAAACAATTACAATATAATGACCTTCGAATTATGAAAAATCTATATTATAAACAGCAGGCACACATACGCATTAATGATCACACATCAGAAGAGTTCGAAATTAAAAGAGGAGTGCGCAAACAGGAGTGCGTAAGATTGTCACCACTACTATTCAATGCATATTCTGAAGAAATTATGAAAAGAGCTCTTGAGGGAGAAACAGCAGCAAAAAAGGTCAATGGAACACCAATTAACCACATTAGATATTATGCGGACGATACTATCATAATAGCAGACAACCTCCAAGACCTCCAAAAGCTAATGAACTAAGCTAAGATAGTTGAGTATGGAGAAGAATATGGATTATCAATAAAATATCAAGAAAACTAAATTTATGAGGATATCAAAAACCCAAAATAATGATGGAAGCCTGACAATTAACGGTAAAATTTTAAAACAAGTTGAAAACTACAATAATTATCTTGGCACAACAGTTAATCACATAAACGATTACTCCAAAGAAATCAAAGTTCGAATGGAGAAAACACAAATAAACTTTGATAAAATGAGAAAGGTACTTTGTGCAAGAGAACTGAAGTTTTACTTGAGAGTTAGGCTGGCAAGGTGTTATATTTTCTCAACTCTGATTTACGAGATAGAAGCATGGACACTTAACGCGTCGACTACTAAAAAGTTGGAAGCATTTGGTCTATAGGTGTATAAAAAAATCCTGAAGATAACATGGACCGAGCATGTAACAAACAACGAAGTCATGAGAAGAGTCAACAAAAGAATGAAAATATTGGAAATCATTAAGACACGATAGCTGCAATATCTGGGGCATGTTATGCGAAATAAAAAATACAATGTAGAAATGAGAAGAATCCCATGATTGGGTTACTTGAGGGAATGGTACGGATGCATATCAATCGAACTATTCAGAGCTGCAGCATCTAAGATCAGAATAGCCATGATGATTGCCAACCCCTGTCGCGGAGATGGCACATAAAGAAGAAGAAGATTCGTGCATATATGGCTGTAATATCATGTTTACTTAGAAGTATTCCAATTTTCCTTTTTTCTCCTTTTTATGGAGTAAACTGACTTGTGATTTGAGGTCTGGAGGATCTTTTTGCTTTTGCCGTGTTGCTCTGTGTATAATGTTTTCCTTGTAGCTATTTTGCTCGAGACTAAGATTTTATATGCCAGTTATTCTAATCTAGAATTAATCTGCTAGTTATTCTAGATTCGATGCTTAGTAGCGGTTTTATATTATTATTTCTACGCATGTGCAGCTGTCTACTTGTTCTATCTTCCTGTATAAAAGTAATAAAAATGCATAATTGTTATGGTGCCAAAATCATACATTCCTTTAAAAAAAGCCATTTCACTGATTGTTTTTTTAAGGTGCTCTCCATAAAGAGGCAACCGCCGTTCATTTCCACATGCATTAAATTTTGAAAGCATTACGCCAGAGGGATGACATAAAATTTTATTCGTCGCGGGCCTAATGCCTCTGTTTCCGGCACTGCGTATTGTCTAAAAAAAGAAACGAGTAATGCCTCTAATTCCCCGGAATATAATATATCATTTCGAATGAATGTAAGGCAACACGAAATGACAGCGAAAGAGAGAAAATTATTACGTCGAAAAAGCTTTTCATGCTCATTCTTGTACCCAAACTGTGGTTAATTCGTTATTTTATTACATCTTGAGGTGGAATAATACGGCCCTTGATGCAAAAATGTTACGGTAGTGACGCATATATTTTATTATTTTTATGAAACCGAAGGATTTCACAGTTCTTACGGTCAGATATACAGACTTTAGACTTTTATTTTTTATTAAACTAACAATGCACCTAATCCTAAGACTAACCAGCATTTTAAATTAAATCTAATCTAATACTTTACTGTCCCCAATTATATCCCCAATGGTTCACCTTAGAATCCAATAATTATTGTTGCATACGTCACTGTTGTAGCTTGGTTCAAAACGTTTGGTACGTTTGAGCCTGCGGACAATCACTTGACAAACCACTTGACAATCTTCTTTTTTTCTTCTTTAACTGTTGCTATACGAAGTTCCCAATGTAGGTCTTTGTTACAGATATACCACAGAGCGTTGACTATGTTTCTTAGTAGTCGTTCTTGGACTCTTTGAAGTCAAGCATAGTTACTCTCACTAGTACAGCCCCATAACTGTAATCCATAAGACTATACTGGTTTAAATATTTGTTTGTAAACTAATACCTCGTTCATGATTGTAAGTTGTGAGCTTCTATTATTTTTTTTTGTAAGTGTAATCGATATGGGCAGATTTCCCTACATTAATTTTTATGCGCCATTTATTATGCCAAGTGTTTATTCTGTTCACTGCATTTCGAAGGTGTCTAGTTGTTTCCTCGAATGTTTCAGTACTGCAGGATCATCTGCAAATGTGGCCAGTTTAATACTGTCTTTAACAGGAATGTCACAGGTATATATTAAATATAGTACGGGTCCCAGAACACTGCCCTGTGGGATTTCTGCTTTGACTGGTCGTAGTTTTGAATATTCGCCTTACTGTTTATAATATTATTTAACAGATTAGCGGAGAAAAATATTCGTACATAGAAAAACTATAAAATTATCAAGTCAAATTGGAGAATACCAATCAAAACTCCCAACACAGAAGTGGAATGAGTATTTCAAGGAGCTCTTAACTAAAAGCAGAGTAGAGTATCTCAACATAGTCAAAGGCAGAAATATGATTAAAATGACAGTTAATGAGATAAGATATGTATATATATATTATATATATAGGCTCTGAAAGATGACAAAGCTCATGGACCGGGAAACGACCCTGCAGAACTCATCAAATACGGACCAGAATTGTTATACTATCATCTGTTTGATATCTGCATTAACAGAACCAAAGTACTTAAAGAGTGGATACTATGTATAATTTCGACAATCCATAGAAAAGGCAGCAGAAGTGACTGAGATAACTACAAAAATCTCGGTTACTATCACGATTAACAGCTTATATGGAAAGCTCCTTAAGAATCTCGTTGAAGGCGAGTACAAAGATAAGTCAGCCGAAGACCAGGCAGGCTTTAGAGTATTAGGGTTCACAGCAGACCAACTCTTCTGTGTAACCCAAGAGGTTGAGAAGAAGACAGAGTTTGATCAAGAAATTTATTGCTCTATATGGACTTAAAAAAGGCATACGACAGTGTTTTGCACCAAAAGCTGTGGAATACACTTGAAGAATCCAATATAAATATTGAGATAATTAAAGCAATTAATACCTTTGTCTCCATACTAAGGATAAAATAAAAGTAAGCGATGGAATGATGTAAGGTTTTACAGTTACGAAATGATTAAAGCAAGGATGCTGCCTGTTGCCTACAATTTTCAAGATATACCTAGAAAGGTTCCTTCAGAACATGGAAAAGGAAATGTCATGGGATGGGAACCCTCCTGGATAACACCGAACTTACACTTTGTGTTATGCAAATGATCAGACAGTTTTGGCACAAGAATATGATGATCTAGAGTATGTAGATGACATGAAAACTCATACAAGACTAGGAAGAATAGGGTTTAGAAGTGAATATGGAGAAAATTAAATATATGTGTATTGGAGGAGAATAGTAAGACTTACAGTCTGTATTTTTAACCAAAGTTTTTTGGTTCGTACGTTTATGATATTAGATTTGTGTTTTAAGTTAGATCATATCAACAATGATATGATCTATCATGTTTAAGTCTATTTAGTGATTTTCAAGTGCCCTTGTCTACATTTTTTTCTTTAAGATATATACTGGCTATTAGAATTTTTGGTTATCTTGCTAGGTTTGCTAGGCTATTACCATGTTCATTCGATTTCTCGTGAAAAATGTTGTTACCAATTTTGGATGTGAATACTTATTTTTATTTCCAAGTTTTGCGTTTAGATCTCTGTAGAATATTCTTATATCAATTTTTAAACATGAGTGGTAAGCATGGACACCCAAGAAATAAAAGACAAATGGAGAATATATTTGGAGACACTTTTTCAAGATCAAAGAACGGATTATAGGCATCCATTTTCAGAGAGGATGACGGGCCCGAAATCCGAGGTAGAAGAAGCAATAAAACGGATGAAAAGCAAGAAAGCTGTAGGGCCTGATAATATCGAAGCTGAATTTTTAAAACTCTTGGAGGAAGAAGGAATAAATTGGATCACGGCTGTCTTCAATCAAATATACAATACAGGAATCATCCCTGATAAATGGCTAGAATCAGAATTCATAGCGATACCTAAAAAACAGGGGGCAAAAAAGTGCGAAGAATATCGAACAATCAGCCTAATGAGCCACATGTTGAAACTTTCTTAGAGTCATCCATGGAAGAATTTATAAGAAGTGCGAGGAACAAATATCGGACAGACAGTTCGGCTTCATTAACGCAGTGGGTACCAGAGAGGCACTTTTCGGAGTACAGGTACTGATTCAAAGATACAGGGACGTTAACTGCGACGTATACGCGTGCTTGATCGACTATGAAAAGGCATTTGATAGAGTTCAACATCAAAAGATGATAAACATTTTAAAAGAAGCAGACCTGGATGACAAAGACCTCAGAATAATTTCAGAACTATGCTGGAATCAGACCGCATACATGAAAATTAACGGAGAAGAAACAGATCACATAAAAATACTACGTGGAGTTAGACAGGGATGTATCCTATCGCCGTTGATATTTAATATGTACTCAGAGAAAATTTTTAACGAGGCTCTTTACGGAATAGACGAAGGCATCCTTCTAAATTGTGAAAGAGTAAACAATGTTAGATATGCCGACGACACCATGGTGATAGCAGATAGTTTAGAGGGACTTCAGAGGCTAATGGACAGAATAAACGAGTACAGTCAACAGTACGGACTAAACATTAATACCCACAAAACGAAACAAATGATTATCAGCAAGGAGAATATAAATGGGGCTCATCTATACATTAATGGGACGCAGATAGAGCGAGTAAAACAGTATTGCTACCTGGGAACTATTATAAACGAACAGTGGAGCAATGTACAGGAAATAAAGTGCCGCATAGGAAAGGCAAGAACGGTCTTTAACAAAATGAGCGCCATCTTCAAAAGTCACAACATATCCCTAGATACAAAAATGAGACATTTAAGATGCTATGTTTTCTCTGTGTTGTTGTACGGGGCGGAGGCATGGACGCTTACAGACACCACTATTAAAAAACTTGAAGCATTTAAGATGTGGCTTTATAGAAGAATGCTGAGAATATCATGGACAGCAAGGATCACGAACAAGGAAGTTCTAGAAAAAATGAAGAAGGAACCAGAGATTGTGTTTACGATAAAACGCATAAAATTGCAATATCTGGGACACGTTATGAGAAATCAGCACCGTTACTCCCTGCTGCAGTCTATATTGCAAGGTAAAGTCAAAGGTAAGCGAGGACCCGGTAGAAGGGAATATCATGGCTGCGGAATTTAAGAACATGGTTTAAGAAAACCTCAACGGAGCTGTTTCGAGCCTCAGCGAGCAAGGTCATGATTGCCAATATGATTTCCAACATCCGAAACGGATAGGAACTAGAAGAAGAAGAAGACGATTGGTAAGCGATTGGATTCCAATTCGTTATATAAGTTTTATTTCGATATATATTTTTTGCCTGGGGGTGGGGGGAATTTGGTAGTAGTTTATACTCTAACAAAGTCTCACAATGTATAACTTAGGGCTAATGGCGTTAAAATTGTTTTGTTTTTGTTTGCTTGTACAGTTTTTTATTTACTAGGAATTCAGTACCTAAAGATGGGCTCTTTGAGATCGCAGCTGTAAAAAATGTTTGGATATTTAAAATCGTCTTGTGACATCGTTGCCATTTAATCAGTCTCGCTTTTTTTCTTGAACATTTACAACTAGATATTTTTTCTTTAAGGAAGTATTTAACCTTCAGCCAAACCCCCTATTCTTGGACGGATCAGTTCTATTTCCACTAGATTTCCTATGTCTATATCAAAATATTAATTAATCTTAATCCAATATAAACATAATATTTAACTTAGACGTACCCCAAGAAAATAGTTTCAGAATATAACTGCAAAATAACTTTAGTAATATAATGAAAGTCCAAAAATCGTTAATTATTAAATATGTCTTGACGTTTTTTACGGATGATTTTTATAAATGTTTATATAAAGAAACAGCCTTGTTATACTCGTAGAATCAAATCTATATTTTTAGAAAATTACACCGTCTTATATTTTTTATCTGCCCCATAGGGATAATATGGCGTCTTTCGGACGAGTTTTCTTCTACACTAATTACGACGTTGGCTATTTTCTAAATAGAAGTAATTTTGTCAATGGACTCTTTCGTTGATGTTATTATGAGTGTTTTTATTTCAGAAATAATTCTTATGTAACGGTTTCCATGGCATGGTAGATGCCGAAATTAATGTTATAATCATATTTCGCCCATTTTTTTTACATAAAAAGGTTATTATTTAACATATTTATGACTAGGGAGGTATAACATATTTACATTATTATAAATAATATTAATAAATTTAAAGTTGATGGAAAATTACTAAAGAATTTTAACTGTCTGGGGCTGTTTGCCTAAACGACATTATATGGAGACATAAACATATTGATATATACATGAGAAATCCTGTGGAAATAGAACTGATCATCCGGAGAATAGGGGAAAAGGATGAAGATTTTGAATATGCGAACATTTTTTACAGTTGCGATCCCAAAGAGCCCATCTTTAGGTTTTGAATTCCTAGTAAATAAAAGAATGAAGCACGTAATAAGCAATGTTAAGGCCATTAGCCAGGTTTCTTCAACTATAAACTATTTAAAACTACATACCCCTACAGATGCAAAAAAATATATTAAAGGAAAACTTGTATAATGAACTGAAGTCTGCAAACCATTCATGTTTAAAAATTGATATAAAAATATTCTACAGAGATCTAAACGCAAAACTTGAAAAGGAAAATAGGTATTCACTGCCACAATAGGTAAAAACATCTTTCCCGAGAATCGTCATTGTTGATCGTGTCTGCATACCAATCATGTTCAAAAATTGATATACAAATGTTTTACAGAGATCTAAAAGCAAATCTTAGAAAACAAAATAGGTATTCCCATCCACAATAAGTAACAACGTTTTTCACGAGCAATAGAAGGAACATGGCAATAGGTTAATGAAAGTATTAAGATCACCAAACATAGTCCTAGCCAGTGCATACTTTGAATAAAAAAATGTACACGAGGGTACTTGAAAATCACCAAATCGACTTACAATAAATATGATAGATCGTGTCATTGTCGACTTAAGACACAAATCTAATACCATAAACTTACGTACCAAAAAAACATTACGCCCGAGGCAACTAGGGTTTATACGGTTTAAATTTATTTGACTATGAAATTGTTGTAACTAAACTTTTACTCATATTAATGAGTAAAATGAGTAAAGTAATGAGTAAAATAAATGCGATCTTTTTCAAAATGATTTTTTTTTAGTTCTCAACTACCGTTAACATCATATCTATTTTACATTCACGTTACAGTTGTAAAGGAGAGTTTTATCTGGATATTTATTATTAAACATTGTTGCTGTTGTTCTGCTGTCTCCAATAATAAGAACAATTTCAATTTTAAATTTAATATTTATTATTACTGGTAATACGTATTGTAATAATTGATCTCTGTCGACCTGTGTTGTAGAAAAACCGTAGATTCATTTCACTTTTTCAGATCGCTAGTGATGTAAAGAAGAAACGGTATGATACCCAAGCCGAACAGAGATATTTTAAGAAGAATGATAAGGTCTGACTCCCTAATCCCAAGAAGCAAAAAGGTTATTTTCATAAGTTCAGCAGTTCTAAGAAGGGCCGTACCTTATTAGTGAGAAAATTACCGGTGTCATGTACCCGAAGCAAGATTCCGAGGGAAAAACCGATGATAGTACACCATAATCCTCATCGTTCTAAGTCTAATAAATACCTGACCTTCCGTTTGAGTAGTTTATAAGGCATACGAACGTACCAATAAGGCAAAACATGATGTTACCACTGAAGAAATGCAAGATCTACTCACACTTCTAGAAGACTATTCACTGGCTCATACCATCCCGGCCAGTATTATAGGCGAACAAAGACTGACTCGAAGGGCATTTGGTCGAGATGCAGAACTTCAATGCCAACTACCAGCTTACGGAAAAGCTTTAAATGTCCAAGATGCACCACCTTACCTTTTCTATATAACATATATCTGGTAACAAAAGACACTGCCCATGATCAACCCACCTACCGAGATGTATGAGAAACATTACTTCAATTGAGGGAGCACGTGCTGGAGTTCAACGTACAAAAGTTAGCTACACCAAACCTAGAATAAATCTTCCAATCCAATCCAATTGGATTAGAGGGTTGTCAGAAATATGGTGGAGGAAAACCAAAGTTCAGGTACTTAGTCTGTTGCAATCCGCATGGTTACCGGTGCAGAGGCAAAACATTCCTTTGTCACTTCTATACAACATGCCACATAAGAGTTGTATAAGAGGGTCTAGTTGCCGATACCAGCACATCCAGTTCCATTCTGGATGGTTGCCAAGAAGAACCATCTCTTAAGGACGGGCCAATGTTACTCCTGCCGTAGCTACGAATATGATCGAAACATCAGGTCAGCATTTGATAACTTCTAGAAAATACTTGACAAAGCAGTCTTGTCTGTCGATCCGGTTTGAGATTCCAAATAACGGTGGAGTGCCTAGAATGAGTTATGTAATTCCCCAGTACAAATATATATCTAGAGAAGTAACAATTGTAGAGAGTTAGACGATAGTATAAATTTGTATTGTCAAATAAAATATATGTTATAAATTAATCCTGTTTTTAGTGTAGGTGTTAGAACGCTGTGAATAAATTAATGTAAATAATTTCATTTACCTACACACGCGTATAGGTATGTTTTCTTGTTCGTATTATTATCATGCATCCTTTACTTTAAAACTAAATGGCATTTTTTTGTTACAGGTAATACGCGATTCTACTTGATAGTAGTTGTAAGTATACTTAAATAAATAAAAATAAAAAGAAACAAGCATTCTTCAAATTGCAATATACCGAGTATCTACGCTAAAAGTACTTAATACAAAAAATTTAGTACTTATAAATTTTAAAAAATGTTTATATATCCTTTACATTTTTATTGTGATTATAATATTTCAAGGAAATATATTACATAAATTATATTTATAGATAAAGTATCGTGATCCAAGGCCCTGCAATTTGGAAAACGAAAGTCCTTACTTTGAATAACAATTAAGATAATGACTGATTCCTGAGATACTCGAAAAAAATCAATTCTGTCACTAACCACCAAAAATAATATTTTGCGTATACATTTGTATAAAAGGTCATTTTCTATTTATTTGCCAATTTCATACTATGATATTTTTTTAGAAATATCTTTTTAAACTACAAATAAATAAGAGAGACCGGATCACAGTGGCCACCATTTTATATTTTTTGTTATACTTAAATTAAATTACTAAATTACTAAATTAAATTATAGCAAATTTTTTTAAGAAAAATATAAAGCACAGTCAATAGCACCTTTAAAAAATATATTGCAAAACAAAAAATAACCGCCTTAAAATAATAAACATTTTTACCACCTTGCAATTATGACCACTGTACCCCACACCCCCACCCCCACCCCTACACTAGAGGTAAAATGTCAAAAAATTGTTTATTATAAAAATTTTAAGAAAACTTACATCATATTGTAACAACTAAAGTCAATACCAAATTTATTAGGTAAATCGCCATCGTTTTTTAAGGCTTCATTTTTAAGGTTTATTAAAAAAACTTCAATATTTTATTAATTAAATTTATTTAAAAGTTAAAGTAAAAGTTAATAAAAAAAAGTTCGAGAAAGCGCTAAATTTGTAGCTTATAAACATTTATAATAACTTTGATATGCTTTATGTCATACGGTTGTAAGTAGGCTCAGGCGATGAGAAGCTGGTAAAAAAACACATTCTCCAAAAAAAAGCAGAACCTCCTATGACCAATAACACAAGAAACAAGCCGAGATATTGCAGCGAACAGTTCTTCCCTACACTTTTCCGTGGCGGTATTTTAGAATACCATTCTTTAACAGGCTATAACTTTTTATTTCTTCTATAAAACTTAGATCTTGATTTACAATCTATTTAATTTCAGCTCTTAATGTTGTTTAACAATGGAAATATGATTTAAAAAAAATGCTCTTTTATTTCCTATTGGCCATAGAAAGTTCTGTTTTTTTGGAAAGTGTGTTTTTTCACCAACTTTTCATTGAGCCCACTTATAAGCGCATGACAAAAAAGTGTCAAATTTATTATAAATGTTGAGCTAAAAAACTATAAAAACTATAAAAATTTAATAAAATTTTGAGGTTTTTTTTAATACTCCTTAAAAATGAGGCCTTGAAGAATCGAGTGTGATTTACAAAATACCTCTAGAGTGACTGTTTGGGCAAGTAGAGTTGTTTAAATAATCGTTCTTCGGGATAAACCTCGGTCAATTCTTTATGTATTTTAATTTAAAACTCTCACAATACAGTACTTTTTCAACTACTATACTCGTAATAGTATAGTATAGGTATACTAGGCATACTACGGGACTTTTAATATTCTATAGACTTAGGATATCTTTCTTGATATATTCCTTACGATATCCTTCTAAGTATGTGCATTTCTGAATGCACCCTATTGGACAGATACAAATTGTTTGTCTGGAAAATTAAAATTATTGTTTTTTCATTACAATTTCATTATATCTTCTCGAGTTTTATTGACACTAACAAACAGCATTATTACAGACAAAACAACAGGGACGAAATTACTATTGCAGACGAGAAAAAAAAATTACAGGCTATGTTAAATAGGAATTGGATATCAAATAAATACAATGATTAAAAATTTCTCACCGGCGGGGATTCGATCTCGGGTCATTTATGTGCAACGTAAAAAAGTAAATAGACGTGAAGATAGCTACGGATTTATTGATGTCAATCCAAAGGAGTATAATTATAACTGTTTGTGTGAGCAAATATAATTGTTGTTTTTACCATTTTTTTAAAATCATTATATTTGCCATCCTAAACCTTCCTTGGACTCCTACAAATATTTTAAACTTCAGTCAGAGCTGTTAAAAAAAGTTATGAAAAAATAAAGGAACGTTTGTTAAACGTCATTTAATCTTTATATATAGATTCAATTACCTATAAATGTAGAGGTGGAGTCTAATAAAAATTTTTGAATTGATAATTAAAAAAAAGGGACATTGAAGTTAACTGCGAGAGTTAACTTCAACTGGCCAAAGTTCACGGTTGACCAAAGTTCATAGTACTTAAATAATGGGCTAAATATGACAGAAACAATTTTAATGTTACTTTTTGTCCATTTGATTTGATTTCTTAAAACCAATTCAAAGGTTTTAAGATAATCTTTAATATATATTGTAGACGCATTCTTCTGCTTTTACATTTTTTACCTTAAATCTTTGCCCTTTTCGCGTACGATGACAAACAATCGAGCACTAAAACTCGCGAATGTTCATTTATCTCCCTGTCACGAGAAGATTAAATTTATCAGGATATTATATATTTTGAGCTGGAGACGTTTTTTTCTCTATATAATTCATCAAAAGCCAAAAGATGCTAATTTACTTTGTTACTCCCCAAGAGTAAAGACTAATAAGGGATCTGGCTTTATTTTTTGAGATAAGAGAGGCTGTGACTAATGAAGAATCCGGGAGGAGTTTCGAAGGATTTCGGGATTTGAGGAAAGGAAGTGGTCGGTAATTTTTAATATAATTATACAATGTGTTCAAGTGTAATGAAATTATGTAGAAAACTGGTTTTATTTTTTTAATAATATATTAAAACTTTGTTTAATTTTGACGAACTAGTCTTGTTCTTGTTCCATAACCGGTATTGATCGTTGGCCACCTTATTCGCTTTTATGGCTTTATTGCAGCAGCTCTAAATAATGGTCTAGTCGATTTTCTGTACCATTGTCTAAAGTTTTAAAGTAATGCTGTTCTTTTAACAGGATCACGTTTATCTTGGAACTTTCCCTATATGATAATGTTTTTCAGGATGCCTCATAATATAACCGAAGTATTTCAGCTTGCGCTTTTTTATTATATTGTCTAGTAGGCGAGCGGTTTACCCCATTTTATACGAGTCTATATATTTTTTCAAGTTAAAATGTATTTTTTAAAAATTTTCCACGTATATCGGAAATTGTTATTAACAAATAACTTAACATAACAAAAAAAAAAAAACAATTTCCCGAATCGTTCTGTGTAAATTTTTTTTTAGGTGTATCCCATTGAAATAAATACTTTTTTTCTGGTAATTTTTCAAAAAATGCTTAATTTTTAAGTTATTTGCAATTTTTTGTTGAAAAAATGACTTAATTTCTGGGATTTTTATTTCTAAAAAAATACTAAATGAATCGCAATTCTGTAAAAAGCATTATAATCTTTAAACCTTCAAGTACAGGTAAGAATATTTTGACGAGGATTTATGGATTATATCTTACTCAAAACATGGAACCAAATATAGTGTGTGAAATTGAAAAGAAATTTCGAGAAACTGGTATGGTTGAAAATGCACGCAAATCAGGTCGTCCCTCTGTAAATTATGTTACAACATTGGATGTTCTACTTGCTTTTGAAGAAGATGCGCACACTTCTGTTCGTAAGGTTAGTAGTGATCTCGATGTTTGCAAAACAACGGTACACAAAGTACGTAAAAGTAAGTAAAGTTAGTAAAATGCACAGTTGTACAGGAATTAAACGAGGATGATCCAGATAAAAGAATACAATTTTGCGAAATAATGATGGATAACAGCCACCGAAACCCTCTCTTGGTTCAAAATATTATTTTTTCTGATGAGGCTACATTCAAATTAAATGGCGAGGTCAACTGTCAGAACTGTAGATACTGGGCAAAAGAAAACTCCAACTGGATGCGGGAACATCATACACACTACCCCCAAAAGGTAAACGTATGGGCTGGCATTGTAAGAAATAAAATCATTGGACCCTACTATTTCGAAGGTAATTTAAACGGGCCAGCATACGTTCACTTTTTAAATGGGTATCTCGTACCTACTTTAGTTAATTTATTCCCCAGTACAATTAATCTTGGACATTTTGATAAAAGTTTATGGTTTCAACAGGATGGTGCGCCTCCGCATTGTGCTTTAGATGTTCGAAGGTACCTAAACGAAATTTTTCCGAACAGGTGGATTGGAAGACGTGGACACATTGAATGGCCAGCTAGGTCGCCAGACCTCAATCAAGATTGTATCCTTTTTGAAGGTCCTAAATCTCTTTGCATTTCTTTTCAAAATATTTTTCTTTTGTCTGCTTTGTCATTTTTCTGATCTCTTGAAGAATCTCCCTATATTTATTGTTATCTTTGTTCGTACATTGTCTTCGTTGTTCTATCATATTCTCATCATTTACCTATCAAGTATCTCGTCATTCATTTATTTCTCTTTTTTCTTGCGGACGTCTTTAATATTTATTTACACGGTTCCAGTAGATAATTTTTTAGTTGATCCCAGTACTCACCAGATAACATCCTCAATCGTTAATGCCTTCTTAATGATTTAACACTTTAAAGTTAAACTTTGGGGTTTAAAAATTCCTGTCTGGCAGGATGAAAAATTGTTTTAAAAATGAATGCTTCAAGTACAAAATTTATGATATTTATTTGCCAACCTCGCAACCATGCTTGGCTACAGATTAACCAACAAAACATTTAGTCCAGTCGTCAGAGAGTTGACCAATAAAAATCATACGAACAAGCTGAATTTTGCAGAGAATATTAATTTTGCGCCCCATAAAAAGATGCAATAAAGTTTACCACTTTAGCCCTAAAACCTTACTCGCAGGGGGGTAAAACACAAAAAAATCAATTTACGAAGAATCTGTACACCGTAAAAAAATGTTTTTTATTATGCCGACAATAAACTCAGTTTTTTTATTTATACAGGTGTTAAATAAATTATCGTGGCGCGATTTTTACCATTTTTTACGATTCTCGTGAGATCAATAAAATTGATCACTTTCATTGACCAGTTGTAGTAAAATTTCCATTTTTAGAGATCAATCTTTAAAACCTATGACATAAAATTTCAATATTGAGCTGTGGTAACAAATATGAGGCATTTGAAATATGAATAAAAACGCATAATTCAGCGTTTCCCAACCTTTTACCAGTTGCGACCCAACTTTATATAATTATTTTCACCGCGCCCCCCTCATACAATAAAAACATTTGAATCCAGGAACGATTTTCAGGGGGGGGGTGGGGGTACATGAACTTTTTTCGGTGGTACCGAAATTTTTTTAAGGCAATTTTCACACGCTTGAGTGCCATAAAGACAATCAAACCTAATCGTTATTAATAGTTATTTATTGTACAAGACGATAAAATTGTACTTTATCTTCGAGAGCGTTTTTTAGCGTCGAGACGTCAGTCGAGACGCTAATTATTATGCTCGAAAAGATAATGCGGTTTTATCGTCGTGTGCAATACAACATTTTTTTCTATAGCAAGACTTCAAGTTAAGGTGCAAAATAGAATTTCAAAGAAAATTGTAATTTTTAGCACAAAAATCGCAATTGTGTTGCTCCGTTGCTAGGGATATGAATTACTCTGTCAACAAATGTCAAACAAATGTTACGTTTTGGTTTTTGCGGAGAATATTGTTGCGTTTTGTGTACAAAGTGAATAAATACGAAATGGACGGAATATCATCTGTTGCAGAATCTTACATTAGCAATAAGCAATAAAATTGCTGTATCCAAGTGTATACTTGGCGGACCAGAAAATCAATCCAGTACCTCGAATCAAGTGTTTAAGCAAACGAGTACAAGTTGTGATGCTCCAAAAATAGATATTTATAATAATGTTAATTATAAAATTTCAGTTGTTTTTAATCCTTAATGTGTTTGAATTTGTAAATTTTATTGAATACAAAAAAGTTAAAACATTTTATCTACTCTTGCTGTTAAAGTGTCACTTTATCTACCCTTGCGGTTAAAGTGATACTTTATCTACTCAAAACAGTTGTTATAGCAACACTTTAACTATGCTAGCTATGGAAACTAACTTCCACTCCACTAACTTTAGCTATGGAAAAAAGTATATTTATTTGTCAAATTTTTTTAGCCAGTCTCTCTGGATCCGCCCTTGCACTAAACTTACAGTAAAACTTTAATTACCCAATTTCCGAGAATAAGTAAATTTATTGATATGTGGGAACACCAATCCAGAACCGATCGTCTCTCTTCGCGAGAAGTTCCGAGTTCCGAGTTCTCCTCTCTCCTCCTCAGACCTTAGTCAAGTCAGTTTAGTCAGTCCAGTCAGTCCTTCTGCACCTGTTAAATTTATTGTGAATGTTTATGTTGTAGTTTGCGTGTATTAATTGCAGTTCACGCTATTAAAATATTCCAAGCAATAGGGAAATATACTTAAATTTATACAAAATCATGGATAAATTTTTAACTGGGCTTAAGTGAGCATTCGATACTAGTGAAGCATCAACAAGTGTACAGGCGAGAGTGGTTCCAAAAATAAAATCAAGAAAATATTCTCAAGATTACTTAAATTTTGGGTTTACGTTTACTGAAGTAAATGAAGAAAAACGGCCTCTATGTATCATTTGCTTAAAAATTTTAGCAGCCGACAGCATGAAACCAAATAAACTTAAAAGACATTTGGAAACGCTTCATAGAGTGCATTAATCAACCCCGAGAATTCTTCGAGTTAAAATTAAAATCACATGAAAAACAAAAATAATTTTTAAAAGAAACTTTGAGTGTGAATGAAAAAGCTTTACTTGCCTCTGATAAAACCTCCCATCAAATAGCTAGATGTAAAAAGACTCACACTATTGGTGAAGAGCTTATTTTGCTAGATGCAATTCAAGTTGCCCGTCAAATTTGTGATATAGCTGAAGATGTAGAGGATCAGCTACTCGGGAAGTTGCGCGACAAGCTGTGTTCGATTCAGCTTGATGAGGTAACAGATAGCAATAAAGATGCTCATTTTATTGCCTACGTTCGATTTTGTGATGGCATATCATTAGTAGAAGAACTACTTTTTTGCAAACCAATAGAACTGAAAGCAACGTTGCTCGCATTATTTGCTATCTTAAACGATTATATAAATGAAGCAAAAATATAGTGGAAGAATTGCGTCGGAATATGCACAGATGGAGCTAGTGCAATGTCCGGAAAATTTCATAGTCTACAAGCGCTTGTAAAACAAAAGTCTCCAATGTGTATATGGACACACGGTATGATCCACAGAGAGGCTCTGGCTTCCAAAGAAATGTCTCCTGGCCTGAATATTGTGCTAAAAACGATTGTAACAGTAGTTAATTACATAAAAATGAGACCTTTGAAAACCAGAATCTTTTTCGCACTTTGTAAAGACATTTGTGCATTACATTCAGCATTATTATTTTATTGTGAGGCAAGATGGTTATCACGTGGGAAATTTTTACAACGTGTTTTTGAATTAAGACATGAAATCGCTATTTTTCTAGAAGAAGAAAATATACCGGAAGCCGAGATGTTTCGAGATAGTTTATTTTTGATGAAATTGAGCTACTTGGTTGACATATTCGAAAAACTAAATATTTTGAACATTCAGCTTCAAGGAGCCAATACACATATATTGGATACGAGTGATAAAGTTAATGGTTTTTGTAAAAAATTGGAATTGTGGAGCAGAAATTTAAAGCAAAAGAACCTAGAAATGTTT
Source organism: Diabrotica undecimpunctata (assembly GCF_040954645.1). Taxonomy (NCBI): domain Eukaryota; kingdom Metazoa; phylum Arthropoda; class Insecta; order Coleoptera; family Chrysomelidae; genus Diabrotica; species Diabrotica undecimpunctata. The sequence goes on along the minus strand of NC_092803.1, from coordinate 49,114,335 downwards.
GCAAATGTGGATGAATGTATTAAAACTTACAAGGTTGAAGAACAACACGTGAAAATTGTTTTTGTAACCATTGAAAATCATTTAGTGATGCTGACTAAAAATTCTAAAAGTTATTTTTTTGCCGACGACAAATTAATACGTAGTTACGAGTGGGTTAGGAATACCTTTCAAATTACACCGGAAGGGCTCTCTACTGCCGAAGAAGAAACCTTCATTGACTTGACGGCAAATGATGAAATTAAGAAACAGTTTAATAAAAAATCCCTCTTTGAATTTTGGGCAGGAGTAAATGATGAGTTTTCTGCACTGAAAACCAGAGCGTTCCGTATACTATTGCCGTTTTCAACATTTCAACATCCTACCTTTGCGAAACAGGATTTTCTGCGGTGGCTGCTTTGAATACCAAATATAGATCGCACCTAAATATAGAAAAATAACTGAGAACGTCTATTTTTAATATTATACCCCGTTTCGATAAACTTTGCTCTACAAAACAAGCTCAAGGAAGTCACTGATTTATTATTAAACTTGTTCATAATTTAGTGTTCAGTGCTCTTTATAATTATACCTGTTATATCAGTGTTCATGTGTATTTTATTTTTTATTTTGTAAGAATTTTGTTTTGCTTTGATTTTAGTAAATTAGTCAATGTTGTTGATGTTTTTTTCGAATAGGCTTACGCCCCCCATTATTATTAATACGGCCTAGGGGGGCGCGCCCCACAGGTTGAGAATCACTGGCATAATTTAATGTTTCACATTACAAACGATCACACGTCACCAGAAATGCATTTAAGAAGACAATTTTGGATGTAGTTTATTGCAAAAGTTTTGTTCTTTTGAAAAACGTACTATTGTAATTGAAGAAAAAGAGGTTTTAAATGTTTTAGATCGTTTGTCGTATGAAAGTTTAAACCCAGCGTTTTTTAAGCATATTTTAAATGCCTCAAATTTGTTGCCAAAACTCAAAACTAAAATTTCGTGCTATAGGTTTTAAAGGTTAGGCTCTACTAATCGAAACTTCATAGTGATCAGTCAATGAAAGGAATAGATTGTATTGATCTTGTGAAAATCATAAAAGATGCAAAAGTACTGCCCCGTTTATTGATTTAACACCTGTATAAAATTTAAGTTTATGCGGCAAAATACAAAAACTGATACAAAAGATATCGAATTTTTACCGTCGAGCCGATACAAATTTTATTGAACATTGATTTCGCGCGCGTCACTGGCATGCAAAATCGACGGTCGCTTCAAGTGTTGTTTTTAAGAGAACGGTTCATTGTACACAAAAAATGCTTAAAAACATTTTTGTTTAAAATTATATTAGCTACATTTTTTATTTGAAATATTTTTTTCTACGGTGGAAAGATTAAAGGTAAATGGATTTTTTTGCGTTTTTACTCCACTGCAAGGGGGGTTTTAGGAGGAAGCCCGGGGGTAAAAGTGATAATTTATATTGTATCTTTTTTGAGGTCCCAAAATAAATATGCTTGACGAAATTCAGCTTGTTCGTATGGTTTTTAGAGGTTCAGTGGCATTTTTGTTTCTGACGACTGGAGTAATTGAGATAGTTACTCACTTTAAATATCTGGGAAGCTACGTTAAAGTTAAGAAATCGAATGTAGAATTGAAGCAGCTTGCACAACGTTTCAAAAAATGAAATCATTCTTGTGCAACCACAGCTTAAATCTAAAATCGCTAAACGTCAAATAATGCTCAAATGCTATGTTTGCTCAGTGTTGTTACATGACACCGAGACCTGGACTCTGAAGGCTAATACGATCAATCGATTAGAGGCGTTTGAGATGTGGTCACATAGAAGAATGCTTTGAATACCCTGGACTGCCATGCAGAATAACGAAGCTGTATTACATATAGCAAATGCCGTTCATAAGTTACTGAAAACTTTTTAAAAAGAAAATAAATTATACTTATGGCATTTTCTTAGAGAAGACCGGCACAGAATCCTTAAGCTTATCATGAAAGATAAAATAGAGGGCCGCATAGGTATTGGAAGAAAGCATATGCCATTTCTCAAAAACATTAGCGATTGGACAGGAATACGCAGTGCCGAACAACTATTCCGATTATCTGAAGAGCATGAACAATTTGGTAACGTAATTGCCAAAGTTAGGAGGACCTAATATGGCACTGAAAGAAGAAGAAGTTTAAAAATGAATATCACGAAGACTCAAACTGTAATTATAGGTAGAAGTAATTACCTAACTGCATCTATATATGTATGCAGGAAGGAGAAATCGAGCAGGTCAAGTAGATGATCTGGCTTCTTTTTATGGTGCCCTATCCAATTAGTGGATATTGGCGACAATTCTGGCATACTCTTCTTGGTCTTGTGTGGCTCTAAAGAGTGCATGGGCATCGAGGTTTGTCCAATCCCTTATGTTTTTAAACCAATAGTATTTCTTTCTTCCGATGCTCCTTCTATCTTTCCTTCCATAATAAGCTTTAAGAACTGGTACTTGGAATTTCGAAATATATGCCTCCCTCATACGCAGTTTTTCTTCTTTTTATCATTGCTAGCAATTCTCGTTCTCTGCCCATTTGATTTAAAACTTCGACATTTGTTGTGTGATCTGTCCAAGGAATTTTAAGTAGTCTTCTAAATACCCACATTTCAAAGGCATCACATTGGCCTTTCTGGTCCAGGGTTCTTTACCATATAGCAATATGGAGTAAATGTAACATTTTACAAAGCTATATCAAAGTGTTAAGTTAAGACTGCTGTTGCTTAGCAAGGTTCTCATATTAGTAAATAATGTTCTGGCTTGCTCAATCCTGCTACGCATCTCTATGTCTGGATCTAGATCTTCAGTTATCCAACTACCGAGATGTCTGAACTTGTTGACCTTTTGGATGTTCTTATTGTTTACTCTTATATTTAAGAAGATCAGGCACTATAGTAAAAAGCAGATTAGAACAAGCCAGCATTGTTTTTGAGAGTTCTCGATTGATCACTGAATGAATTTCGTATTACAATACAAGATAAGAATGAAAGTATGGATGTTTAAGGATAGTAACAAACTTAAATCATTTGCCAGGTAGTGACTAGAAAAAGTTAGAAATGAGAAGTTAGATCTTGCCTTTGAGTATATAAAAAGTAAGAAGACTACATCCTTTTTACAGGATATATTTTACAAGGAGAACAAGAACGTAATAGTAGAGGGAAAAGTACAGATTAAGATAGGCCTATGACGTATCAAGATATCACGGCTGTGTAAAATTTGCCAGTAGAAGGCAATACATAATTAAGCACGTTAATGATAATAATAAAACTGAATAAAAAAAAATAGCCTAACAATATTAACTAGTTTGTACCAAAGGCTTTAGGTGAACTATAAATGTTTATTTTATATTTTTGTTACCTTTAACATAACGGCCGTATTGAACGGAAAAAGCTTCTCTGTAAAATAAAACGAGATATTGCCGGTGTTATGTTCCCTGAAAGCTCTCAGATTAACTGTAAACTTGACAAATTGCTAAATTAACGCCTCAAATGATTAAAGAGAATGCTGTTCAGATTGACAATAAATTCGTTTAGTCAATTTGATACGTTCAGATAAAAGCTTCCAACCTCACAAGAAAAATGTTTGAACGGTTTTGAGTACCAAAATACAATATAGACGCATTAACAAAGTACACAATCTTTTTATTATGCCGTGTTTGTGATTTTTATAATAGTAATTTATAAAACGCCTTCTTCTTCTTTTTAAGTCTGGTTTCGTTGATTTTTAAAAAATACTACAACAACCATAGTTGATAATAAAAATAAAACAGTATCTAGGTCATAAATTGAAGAAAACATGTGGAAAAAATACATCCATGATCTCTTTAATGTTGAAAGAACAAAACCACAAATGAATAGATTCCAAGAAATATTACTTAATATATTAACATTAGAAGCAATCAATACGACAAAGCTACGAAATACCTTATGTGCAGATGAAACAGGTAGATGTAGAGATAATAAATAATGTAATGTAATTTAAATAAAAACTGTAGCCAATATAATTTTAAACAAAAATGTTTATAAGCATTTTTTGTGTACAATGAACCGTTCTGTTAGAAACAACGCTTGATGCGACCGTCGATTTTGCATGTCAGTGATGCGCGCGAAATCAATGTTCAATAAAATTTGTATCAGCTCGACGGTAAAATTTGATATCTTTTGATTCCAGTAACCTATCGACAAAGATTAAGATGCGTTTTAAAGGTAAATAGTTCAGCTTTCGTATGCAGTTTTTATATTTTGCCGCATAAACTCGGATTTTATACAGGTGTTAAATCAATAAACATGGCACTACTTTTGCAATTTTTTATGATTCTCACGAGATTAATATAATCTATTCCTTTCATTGACTGATCACTATAAAATTTTGATTAGTAGAGCCTAACCTTTAAAACCTATAGCACGACATTTTAGTTTTGAGTTTTGGCAACAAATTTGAGGCATTTAAAATATGCTTAATAAACGCTGGATTTAAACTTTCACACGACAAACGATCTAAAAGATTTAAAACCTCTATTTTTAAATTACAATAGTACGTTTTTTAAAAGAACAAAACTTTTGCAATAAACTACATCTAAAATTGTCTTCTTAAATACATTTCCCGTGACGTGTGATCGTTTGTAATGTGAAATATTAAATTATGCGCTTTTATTCATATTTCAAATGCCTCATATTTGTTTAGATTCAATAATGACTGACTGCTCAAAGTCATTTGATATGGTGAACCAGGGCATTCTTTTATCGAGATTGAATCAGTTTGGTTTTTCGCATGATGGTTGTACATTTATAAAATCGTATGTGAAATCAAGGTTTCAACGAGTCAACATTGGTAGGTGTTTTTCAGATAAATTCCAGGCTACATCTGGTGTCCCCCAAGGGAGCAACTTAGGGCCTTTGTTTTTCTTAATTTTTGTCGACTCACTACCACAATCTCTTAAATTTTCTTCTAGTTTGATCTATGCTGATGATTTTAAGCTTTTTAAGACTATACATACTCCAAATGATTGCCAGTTACTACAGGAGGACCTGACCTCAGTTGTAGAATGGTTTAGGGACAACAATATGATCTTGAATATTAAGAAGTGTGGAGTCATATCTTTTACTCGCAAAATCGAGTACATTCTAAATAATTATAGAATTGACAATTGTGTAGTATCTAGGAAAACCAAATGTAAAGATCTGGGAATATACCTATAGGCTAACATGAAATTTAATGAACATTATATAAATATTGTTAATAAGGCCTACAAAATATTGGGATTTGTAATAAGAAATTCCAAACACTTTAGTATAAACACAACCATTAGACTATATAACGCTTTAGTCAGACCAAGTCAGACCAAACTTGGAATATGCATCAGTGGTACGGACTCCTGAAGCCAAAGTTCATATATTTCATATAGAAAATTAATCATATATTAATCATTATATGAATATATAATATATATATATATATATATATATATATATATATATATATATATATATATATATATATATATATATATATATATTATTGTGATATTTAAAGTCTTGGTGCGCCAAGCAATAATTAGCTAATTAATTTTTTTGGTTAATTAAAATTATTTAAATGATATGATTATGACTCTATCACAAATTTTAATTCATTTATCTCAGGGTTAAATTCGTGCTTCAATATCTATGCTATTACATGTGAAAGGTAAGGTCCAAAGAATACCGGAATAATAAAAAACACATATGATCTAACACTATATATTGAAATAAAAATAATGAAATAATTCACACTCAAAAGTTTTCAATAAACAAATCTCATATAATGATTCTCAAAATTTCGTTCTACGTACGTGAACAATCAAAATTAATGGTACAAACATTATTAATTGAAATCTCAAAATCCCAAACTATTTTAACTCGCCTAATCAAAATATCTATATCCTTTCTAAATTAAGTGTAAAAATTGTGTTATCAATAAAAGAAAAAACTGCAGAAACAAAAATATCTCTCTCTGATGATGAGTGGTCCAAATCCTTGTTCCTTGTAGACTATATTATCTCCTCTCAACCGCTCCCTATGTAATCAGCAATCTTACAACAGATTGTTGCAAGTATATCGTCCTTAATGATCTCCTTCAAAAGCACAAATCATTCAAATTATGATAGCCTTTCTCCTCTCGATAAACTGAATCTCTCGTTGGCCCGAGTGAAAAATGACTCTTGGAATATCTTCTCTTTACGATAAACTGAATCTCCCGTTGGCCTGAACAGTGACTCTTGGAATATAAGTAGAGAAATATGACTTACAATATTTTGCTGCTTCAGCTTCTGTCAGATACACTAACTCCACAAAAACTCACTAACATTCAACACTACTGCTTGCTACATTTCGGGAACCGCCAGAGAACAATCACTGTTCGTCTTACAGACTTGGAAAACCAACTGATTATCTTTTCTCTCTCCTAAATCTAGCTAAACTTTCATTCCTACATACCTATCCCACCTTTTTCAATCTCCGCCAATCAAAACTCGTCACAATTCCCCCATTTTTTCATTTCGATAACAAACAAATTTTTACCTATAATTATAAAATTTCCTAAAACTTATTTACAAATAATATTTTTCTATAATTCTTAAAAACTAACAAAAACCTCTTTCTAAAATCTCTTCTATTGTCTTTAATCACTGCATTCATGTATTTGGAAAACCCGGTTCAATTGTCTTTGGATTTCACTTAAAATTATGCGGGTCACTCAAGTATAACAAAGAAATAATTTATGTATAGCTTACATTTTGTTTAGTACAGGTAATCCAAGAATTTAATAACTTTCCTTCTTCGAAATGTTTGTTGGTTATACTTTCTGAATTATTTTAATGTTTTTTTTTTTTGAACTTTGAAATATTTTAAACAAACCAATATTTTCTTGATTTTACATATCATAACAATATATATATATATATATATATATATATATATATATATATATATATATATATATATATATATATATATATATATATATATATATTGGTCATATATAAAAAAGATTTCTAAGGTATTTATACCAAGAAATACAATGTGTATACTCACCTTACGCCATCAAAAGAGTTGCTTCAAATTTTTGGCTTGCAGTCATTAGAGCAAAGAAGAAATATGCATTGTGTTATGTTTATTCATAATATTATTAACAATGTTAAATATAAGACATGTGGTTTGATCAACTTTATTGGGTTTCATGTGCCAAAGGTCAACCTAAGGGTAAACAGTAATGACCTATTTTCTTGTAGTCCATATAATTCTTGTGCAATAATATTTATATGCAATGTCAGTGTAATGCGTTAATAAAGATCTGTGATATAGATCTCTTTAACTGTAGTGTAAGGGATATTAAAAAATGTTATGAATAGATAAGTAATGGACTCAATTTTAAAATTTTATTAACTTGTCTAACGTGTCTTTTTTTTAATGTGTTTACTTTCTGTGTTCTTATTTTGTACTTGTGTGTATATTGTATTTTTTGTGTGTATATTGTTATACCAAGTAATGAGCACTCTTACATGTAATTACTACCTAGGTGGTGTTTGTAAGTTTTAATAAATAAATAAATAAATAAAATAAATATATTTGGGTATCACATGCAGCAGTTTATACTTATTTGTAAACTAGTTCGAGACCCGTTTGCACGGGTAGAGTAGTGATGCAAGTACTTGGTAGAGTAGAGTAACTCCACCCGTAAAAACGCTCAGCGCAGTAGAATAGCAAGTAGAGTGCATAGTAGGTGGTAGAGTAGAGTGACTAGCAACATGTGGCAAAGTAACTCTACTCTACTACCACCACCACCGCCAAAATGTCCACTCGCTTGCGCACTCTACCCATGGAACGCGGTTAATTCTGGTAGAGTAGAGTAAGTAGGAGAGTGCATAGGGACGCTGTCATTACGGCTGGAGTTGTGTTTTGTGTAAATAGTGAAAATAAAGTTCACCGAAGATGAAACTTTAACACTTGTAGAGATGTATGGCGAATACCAGTGTTTATGTAATTTAGGTAGTGTACACTGCATAACTAAACACTGCCAGAATTGGGAGGTGCCTTAATTAAAACGTGTTTGCCGTCTATACCCCCCAGCAATTTGGAAAGTTCCAATACTCCTTAAAACCCTCAGGCACAGTGTTCCATTCGTCTCAGGAAGGTACCTGAAACCAAAATTTAAATCTCTCTCTTAACATTTACTAATTTAGTTTTTGTTTTATTTTTTGTTTATTTTAGAAAATAACCATTTCACACAATACAGAGTCGATCCACTCAGCACAGAATCACAGGAAGAGGAAGGGACTATCGATGATACAGATCAATCAGTGGAAAATATAACTCTACCACAAACATCGAGCTGCTAACAAACACAATCTCGTAAGCAATCGGCATTGAAAACATTTAAACGACAGCCTGCAGGCAAATAAAAGAGACGTGACAATCTAACACAAGCAGTGAAGGACCTTCAACAGGTTAGTCAAAATATCCATGACGATCGGATGGACAGCAATGAGAACGAAGCATTTGGAAATTTTGTTTCAGCGAGCTTGAATAATTTACCACCGGAACAAGGTGTGGTAGCCCAACATGAGATTTTGGTAATTCTGATGAAGCACAAACTAAGCGTTTTATCCCCAGCAAACTGCTCAGTACTCCAACTCAACACACTACCAAGTTTACCAGTGCACATGTCTCACAGCACCCCTGCATACTCTGTTTCATCAGGATGCAACTCTCACCATTCATTTTACACCAATTCTCCACTTGGCAGTCCTACGAGTAGCAGTGCTCAGCAAATGGCGTCTTCGTCATGGAGAGTTACTAAACAGCAACAGTATCCAGATGGTAACAGTATCCATCTACAAGAAGCAACTGTGAATCCTGAAGATTCAGATATTCTGACACGTGCTATGCAAATGACTAATGGTTTATCACAGGTTTACTATTTGAACGGAACTTGTTTCACCGAAATTTCAGTGGTGTACCTACCTCTTTCAACATTTATCTGAAGTAATGTTTTGTTATTTTACGAATTTTCAATTAAAACTATTTTTTGTAATGCGCGTAACTGTTTTTTCACCCTGTTATTGCAACTTACCTTTATTGACTCCCCCAATACTTCGGAGTTGGCATCACACACCTCGGGAACCAACTTTGAAATTGCAGTTCTTAAAGCCCTAAAAAAATGAGAAAGGCTTCGATAGCTGTTCCCTGTAGCTAAAAAATTCAATGTAATCTTCGAATTTTCCTGGGGTCTTGCTTAGACACATCTTATATTCCAACCCATCTTCTAAGGCTAGTTCTCTTAGCAGAAGAGCTAAGGCCCCGTTTCTATTCCTTCTTTTAAGCCGCTCTCTCATCCACTCCTTTCTTTGTTTGTTTACCTCATCATCGATAGCTTCAGCGACTTCAGTTACAAATGCATTTGCAACTGTAGCTAAACAATTTTGAATCAATTTTCTTTTTCTTGAATTCATTTTGCACTAAACAAACACCCACTCCACACTATACTAGCATCAGTACTATACTTGTAACTCTCCTCGTGTAAACAGTATCAAGCCATTTTTGGTAGAGTAGCGAGTAGAGTCTACTCTACTCCCCTCACAACTCTACCCGTGTAAACAAGTCTGTGTAAGGTTTCATTATGCAATTTGCAATTTAGTGAAATTTTGCAATGCATTGTATATTTTATTATGTTTTATTTTGTGATATTGACGATTTATGTAATTTTAGTAAATTTTAATTGTTATTGTTATGTTTTTGACTTTTTGTAATAAAATATTACAAACTTTTATTTACTTTGTCCATAAAATTGTACAATTTTCTGTGACAATAAAGTATATTTCTATTCTATTCTATTCTATTCTACATATACTTCTACAAACATGCCGACATCACTAAAAATACATGTTTATCTGTTTTATCGATTACGAAAAAGCGTTTGATCAAGTTAAACATACAGAACTCACAACACAACATAGTATAGACCATAAAAAACGAATGCGTAGTCTAGGGAATGTTTAAGAAAATGATAAATGCTTATACCGATTACACTGCGCATACAAACTAGCTCTAGCCTATAAGGCATGAGCTTTGTAGCACTGGTAAAATCGTTAAAAAGTTAAATCTGAACACAGCCAAAAGCAGAATAAATGCAAAAATCTCTTGTTAATCTATGTGAGATTGGAAGTTCCTTTATCAATATTGATAAGTTTCCATAAGTAACAGGCTTCTATGTAATATAAATCAAAATTTCAGGAGATGTAACACGTAAAGGTAAAATGACACAAAAATGAATATTTCAACTTTTAACCAAGCAAGCCTATCAGTTTTTAATCACCTTTATAACGAGGTTCGCAGCTCGAATCAACTCCAACAAAAATTTCAATGAAATAATTCGATAAATCTCTTTACAAAGAAACTTCTCTCCCAATTTCCTGGAATCAGGGAATCGTTATTAAGCTCCGTCGTGGAAGAAATGATGTGCTATTTAAAATTCTTCTTTAAAATTGCGTTTAATGAGGTCGAAGTGATTTGCAACTCGATGGATATTTTTCGAAAACTTAAAACTGACATTCTGTGCGCTCGTTATAAAAACTGAGCCAGTCTCGAAGTTCTTGCAAAGTTTTATCACCGCTATATCACAGTCAACTCATAGTTTTATTCGTCCTGGATGAAATTAAAAGTTGTTCTAACCGGAAAGTTTTTTGAAAGCTTTACGTTTCGTGTACGTGTGTACTCGACGTGGAAATAAAAAAAATATCGTCCATTTCAAGTCACTAGTGACTATTTAACTTTACTAATAAGAGATGTTCTAGTACGAGCACTTATAATTAAATCTGCGTATAGTGGGAATAAGCACATAACTAAAAAAATCGCATTTTTTTTTAAGTCATATTCGTCGACAATATTTACAAATGCATGATTGTGTAAAGTCCTATAAGTCAATAACGAAACGTAAATAGGTTAAAAATGATCATTAGTTGAAATGATATAATATGGGGTGGGTAAAATAATATAAGTCAGACTTATGTAGTTTTACACTACCAATTTTGCAGTGAAAAATCGCATAAGTCAGACTTATGCTTAACGTGTATTGCGTGTGTATTGTAGGAGTACCTCTTGTACGTCGGCGCCAATATTGTTTGCGTTGTGTTTCTAGAATGGTAGAAACTGCCGGCTTCATTATGTCGATGTTCATGAGTTTATTTATCAGAGTTTGTATTGGAAATTGTAACGTATTTATTATCATTTTTTCGGAAGGTGCAACTATGAGTACTAGAAGTAAAAAAATTGTGGAAATGCACGCACAACAAGGAGACGTTTTAAATGAGGGTAAGCTTTTTTTGAAATACTTGAAATTTACTATCAGTAATAAGTTTACGCATATTTTTTAATGGTTACATTTTAACTAGGAGAATGGCAGAGTAATATTGTTTTAGAAAACGAGTTGTATGAATGGATCGAAAGTGATGATGATTCTGATAAAGACCCTACATTTGATCCCAGTAGTAAAAACAAGAAGCTTTGTTTTCGAATGGTTGATTTTGATTGTGAGGCAGGGCATGAGCACTTGATGATGTATCAAACCAGCATAAAAATAAGTCCATTAAGCCAAACGATGGAAATAGTAGACCTCTTCTCCAAACTGATTTTCAAGATAGATCAGGACCGTCTGTTGCATTTAATCGTCGAATTAGAACACGTGGAATTAAAAATGATTCTAGAAAAATTCGCCGCGAAAAACAGTGCCGAGTTAAAATTCTTGATGAAAAGAGACTTATTCTTTTTAAGGAATATTGGAAATTAAATTCCTGCTATAAAAGAGCAGCGTACATTGGATCACTGGTAGAGATTGTTGATAAAGCCGTCAGTAGACCTCGAACAGAAGACACGAATCGCCATAAATATAGTCTTACAACCAACAGATATTTCTTAGAAATTGATGGTAATTGAATACAAACGTGCAAAACTTGTTTCCTCAACCCATTTGGTGAAACAGTCAATTTTATTAAGTTAGTTTGTCGCAAGTAACGCAGTTCATTATCTGAATTTTTTAGAGATGACGGGAGGGGACTTCAACTCCTCCATCCAAATTCTGTAAAGAAACAATGGATAATGTTCGTATACATTTATTGTCATTTCCGACACATGAAAGCCATTACACGAGACGAGAAAATAATAGAAAGTATCTACCGTCGCACTTTACAATGAAAATGATGTACAACCTTTACCAAGAAGTATATCCAATTGAAGTGTCGTATCGTTATTACAGTCAAGAATTTCATGCTTTAAGATTAGCAATCAAACCAAGAAAATTGGATACTTGTGATGAATGCGACAAGTTTAAGCTAAAAATAAATCTTGCTACAGATGATGAGGCAAAGTGTGAACTTACTAATGAGCGAGACTACCATTTATTTTTAGCCGATGAAACATATAAACAAAAAGCAAGAGATAAACAAGTAGCAAAAGAAAATGAAAATGTCCAATGTTTAACGTTGGATCTACAGCAGTGCTTATCTACACCATTTCTGTCAAATGCCATTGCCTTTTACAAATGCCAGCTTTGTATTTATAATTTAACAATTCCCGACAATAAAACTAACCAATTACATTGCTACATGTGGCATGAATCTACTGCTGCTCGTGGGGCCAACGAAATAGCTTCATGTATTTTTAAACATATCCAAAATCTTCCTGATGAAATTACAAAAGTAATACTTAATTCGAATACGTGCGGAGGACAAAACAAAAACTTGTATGTAGCGGCAATGCTAATGTTAGCTTTGCAAAAGTCTCCAAGAATTTGCAAAATTAAACACAAATTCATGTTGCCTGGACACTCACGCATAAAAGTGGATGCCGATCATGCTGTAATTAACAGGAAAAAACAAAAAAGCAGTATTTTGATAGCCCATCCCCATGACTGGTATCAGCTTGTCCGATCGTGTGGTCCTAGATTTTTTGATATCGAGATGACCCAGGACGACTTTTAGACTTTTCAAATATGTTGAAAGGTCCTTTAGTAAAAAGAAAAAAAGACGTTGCACAGAAAGATTTTAAGTGGCAACCTGTGCCTACCTTATAGTACAGCAAACGGTTTGGTCTCATCCAATTTAAAACCAGCTTGGACGATTATGAACCATACCAGGCGGTGTCGTTTTTGCGACAGAAAACATCCGAAAAATGGTTAGCTGATAGTGGCAACGTCCAAAAAATAAGAAACACTATATTGCCTATATCAAAAGAAAAGAAGCTGATCTACTGTCTTTACTAGAATTTATTCCATCTGTTTTTCATCAGTTTTCTAGGAGCTTACCTTCATCCGACTCGACTGTATCGACAGATCCAGATTTGAATGAAATCGATGCTGACAATAATCAAAATTGAAAAATTCCAAAAAAGTCCTTTATTGTTTTAGTTCTTATCACTATAATAACTAACTTGTTTTGTGGTTAATATTAAGAAAAGTAGAAGGGATTTTTGTTTTTACTGTGTGGCAGATCACATAAGTCAATATTATATATTTGTTTCTAGTGCCAAATGCAACAAGTCACTTAAAAATCAATATTTATACTGTTTATTTTATTCTAATCTAGTGTATTCGGTGTAAAATGTAAAAAAAGGAGTGTTAATTTTAGGTCGTCTTATTACTGAATAAACTAGCTTTTACTTCCTTCTGAAAAGTAGCTCCTTATGACTTATGTGCTTATTCCTACTATACGCAGAAATATTTGAATAAATAAAATTTTCTTACTCAATTATTTAATTATTAAGAAACTACTTCTTCTTGTTATGCCGTCTTTTAGGATCGGTTCTAGGGTTTTGAGCGCCTTTGTCAAAACAAGGTCAAAACAAGAAATAAAATTGTACAATAAATAACTTTTATTGTAAAATTTTATTTCTTCTAAAAAATTTATTTATTTAAAAAATAATACAAAGTTATTTACATACAAGTGATCCAAAATAGCATAACGAGCGCCTTTTAAGTACGAGTAACGAAGAAGCGAGAACTTCGAAAAGTAAGTTATACACACGTATGCAACAGTCCTACTATTACTGTTGCATACGTGTGACATAGAAGATTTTTGCAATGCTATTTGTCAAAAATTTGTCAACCCTTTCATGGGGTGAGCAAATTAAATAGTTTTATATAATTTTCTTTGACTGATTTCCTTGACTGGACCCTAATGATTCGTGGTGTAAAAAAAATGTCTCTCCCCCTATTTTATTAGGGTGGTGGGAATAATACTTCCCAGTGCCAATATGCTAGAAATGTAAATTTAAAAAAAGAAACATTTCAAACTAATTTTACTTTATTTAGAACTCATAAATTACACAATATGTATGAATAAACTATAGTTTATTTTTATGAATGAGAGAGTAATTAGCATAATTTTAACTGGTAGCTCCGACCACTCCATGGGCGTGCTCAAGATTAATTGAAAAATTACTTTGAATAATTGTAAAAAATAAATGAATTATTTCAGTGTCATAAAGTGTTATGTGTGTGTAAACAAAAGTGACCTCTTTTATCACACACTATATTAGAACTGACTGGCCTACATTAAAAAGGGTTTTAAAAAATTCACATTTTTTTTAATTTTTAAAAATTACAAAAGAGAAAAAGAGTTTTTAAAACCGTCTAAGGTATGTTAAATAGATGAATAAAAATATTAATATAAAACTTACAGCTACTTGTTACAAATCCAAATCAGATTCAGAAGATGAACTTTCAGCACCAAGATTTATAATAACTGGCTCGATCATTTTATCAGTAATATTGTCCAGCTTCCACATTTTTTCCTCTTCTTTAATAGTGTGATTTACTGCCTTTTCCCAGTTTTCAGGTTTTACATTATTTACGGCCTCCAAAAACAACTGTTTAACATCATGAATTTTAAAAGTGGTATTTTTTCTTGAAACTTCACTCTTTATCTGTGCCCATACCAGTTCAATCGGGTTTAATTCACAATGATATGGTGGGGATCTAAGTACTGTCATTCCACGATTTTTGGCAATTTCATCAATTTCGTATTTTTTAAATTTTTTCTTTATAAAGGGCACACAACGAATAAAGTTCCTTTCTTATAGATCCGGGATGGTACGTAATATTTTTTGAACTCAGCCAATTCTGCAAGTCTTTTTTTAACCACTTGGTTGTGGGCAGTCCTTCTATAAGTCTGGAGTGATATCTTGCATTATCCATTACTATTACACAGTTCTTAGGAAGAAGATATATCATTTGTTCGAACCATTCTTGAAAGACATCAGCGTTCATGTCTTCATGGTAGTCACCGGTACGAGTTGATTCAAAAGTTAATAAACCACCTTCAACAAAACCATCTGAACTGCCAATGTGTACTATTATCAGCCTGCGTCCCTTTCCTGATGGTGGGTTTAAACCAGTAGATAAGTTATTTACAAAAGCGTGCCTTTGACTTGTAACAGTTTCATCCTGCCAAAATTTATTTGGTGTATGACCCTCGTTGATCCATGTTTCATCAATATAAAATATTTTTCTTTTTTGGTTTCTCATTTCCTTTATGGTTCTTAGAAAATGTCTTCTCCATATGACAATATCGCTTCTTTCTAATAAAATAGACTTTCTGGGATTCTTTTTCCAGCGGAAGCCTATTTCTTTTAAAAGTTTCCATAACGTACTTCGACTCATTTCTGGGTAATCCTTATCATCTCGAACTGAGACAAGAACTTTATCCAATGTTGGAAATTCTTGTCTAAAGAAGAATTCATGCACTTTCCGTCGAAGTCCTTCTTTAAAATGATATTCTATTTGAAATTTTGGTTTCCCTGGAGCATTACGTGGCATTTGAAAACTACCACATTTCTCTTATTTAATAACTCTGTAAATCGTAGATTTCCCAACACCAAGTGTACTGCTAACTAACTCAACGGTCTCATCAACACTTTCACATAAATGTTTGTCTGTAAATGATTTAAAACAATTAAATATTAATGTTTTTTCATTAACTGTTAGAGGACCAATTTTTCGGCGTATACACGGCACTTCCAAATTTTCCATAACACTAGTATACACAATAATCTGCACCTTGCAACTGAAGTACCTACTTTTAGTGAACTGTTAAGAATTTTGAATACGCCACTTGGACCTTCCTATATACAAAATGGAAAAACCCACTATCACATTTTCTGTGGAATAAGTTTAGAAGGTAATTATCTAGTCAATTACTGTTGTAGATTCCTGGAATTAAAGAATTAAATCTTTGATTGTTGAAACCCTTACTTCGTGGAATGCACTCATTTCAGATAAAATGAAACGTTTTATTTTATCTAAAGAATTAAACTTTATTTTGCAAATAGGCAAAGAATTAAACTTTATTTTGCAAATAGATAAAATAAAACGTTTTATTTTATCTAAAGAATTAAACTTTATTTTGCAAATAGGTAGGTACTTATTAAACTTTTATTGGTTATATATAACCAATAAAATAAACATCTTATTTCTTGCAAATTCATTAGTACCTGTTAACCTCCATCACTCCGACACTGGCAACCTTATTTAGGGATTAGTAACCTTCACAACTATTGTATTCTATTCTGCTCCAACCTTTATACCTGGTGGTCATACTCAATTTAAAATTGTTTTCCTATATACTTCTGTAAACTTGTTGACAAATATCTGTTTTTCATTGAGTCACCCTTATCAACAGTTTAGGGATTTGCATACATAATTTATTGTTTTATTACTTTCTCATACATAAAAATACACTATAGTAAATACATTTCATAGACCATGAAATTTCTTAAAACGGGGTGTTATGCACAATAAAAGATTGCAGTAGGTGCAGAAGTCCTTTTCTCATTTTACTTAGTACTACACATCCTACATCGCCTGTAATTTTTCTATTTGCTTTTGAAACTAAACGTTTATTATTACTAAATTATTAATTTGCTAAAAATATTATGGATTTATTTCTACTTTTCCTTGAAGTAAAGCCCGAAATCAATTGTCTTGCTAAATCTACGCGAAATGACAGTTGATCAAGTTTCTTCCATCTACCTATCTTCATTAGTATGAACGAATTGACTATAGCCGTATCGACTAAATAGTAGAAAATTCTGAACCACCATTTGGCAGATCTTCGTCCAATGGAATATCTTTTGTGATATTGGTCGAACTTATCGACACCGTCCATTATCTGATTATAAACGCGTGCAGCTTTAAGGCATGACACATTTGTTGTGGAGCCATCTTTACTTTTACGACTGACAAAATCTGTACCTCGTAAAGAGAAACAGTTGCTTAAGATGTTGACTGGTTTATTATTCATCCACTTTATTGCAGCTACCATTTGTTTTGTACTAAACATAAATTCTCCACGGCACATCTTTGTTTTACTTTTATACATATCTGGTAATCCCTTTCTGTATCATCTCACCGTACCAACAGCATAAATCTTGTCATTCAATAACTTTTTAATAAGAGGAAAGAATGTAAAGAAATTATCAAAGGTTATTAAACATCTCTAGTTTTTAAGACAGTTCGCAAGGTTTATAACAACCTTTTCACCTAGGTTGTTTCCTCCGTCAACGTATGCCGACTTTCCAGTGTAAATATAGAATTTGTATAAATAGCCTGTAATTAAGTCTGCCAAGCACCATACCTACTTTATAGCCTCGTTTGACAGGCTTCATGGGCATGTATTGTTTGATTGATGATCTGCCCTTGAACGCTATCATTGATTCATTAACAGCTAAGTAAGATGAGTGATTATACGTATATTGGATTGTACTGTTTAGTTTTTCCATAAGTGGTCTCACCTTATGCGGTTTGTCATATCCAGGTTTTCCTCGAGGCACTGCTTTTTTATTGTTGTTTAGGTGTAAATTTTCATTTAGTTTTTTGTATCTCTTAGATCCAAATACTTGCGAAACTGCTGATTTGCCTAAATATGGATCAGTGGACCAGTAATTGGAAAGCTGAGGAAGTGTACGTATACCCATCATAATCATTACTCCATTTAGGGCCTTTACTTCTTCTAGATTTATATCTTGCCAATTATTAGATCAACCGGGTTGATTTGTCTTATTAGCCCTTCTAGGCTTCTAATTCTTCTTTGCATATGGATTAGTCTGATAAACTATCGTATCAAGACTTTTTAAATAAAAAATTTTGGTAAAATAATCGATTTCTTTGTCTTCAATATTAAAATCGTATGCAGAATTAGCATCTTTGGAAAAATCAAGTGCAAGGTGGTCAAAGAAATCTGTGTTTTTTTTTCAATTCCTCTGTATAACGCGCTTATAAATATAGATTTAGGATACATCAAATACGTTCTATTATCATTTTTTTTATATGAATGTCTCTCAAAAGAATAAAAAATAATATTTAAATCTCTGTACCTCAGCTTCAAAGTAATTTTTTAGGTTTATTGATATCACTACTAGGTGACAGCAGCCTCAAAGGGTGGGAAAATCGATGTACACTGCCTGTAGACTTGATATTATATGGTGGGAATTATACTTCCTACTACCTATGAAAGGGTTAATTAAATTATTTTTTTAAAATTATTCCATTATGGAAATTTTATTATATTAATTAAGTTAAAATATAGGCGAGGTGAAAATGAAAATTGCATTTGTGAATAAAAAAATGCATTTTCAAAGTGCATAGAAAATAAAAAAATTACAACTCGAAAAATATCGACAGGAATAAATCAAATTTTGTTACTTAGGGGTTTTGAGGACGCTTAATACGAATATGATAACGACGATGATCCTCGAACTACCTGGTGTCCAGGGACACCAGGACCCCTATTCACTAACTTGTGTGAGTGGTCGTGTAGGAGTTCTCTCTCACAATTTTGCTTTAATGCGCATGTCACCCTCCTGAAATTGTAAAATTCGTATTCACGAAAATTTAAGAGAACGCTCAAGCTCATATTATAGTCCTATGCGAGTATTCTACTACTCTACTGGATAAAACTAAGAGAATTGCTAAATTTTAAGAGAATGGACATGCGCGGCAGAAATTATAGATGACAGAAGACCTATAAAATGAAGAAGAATGTATATTGTATACAATACACATAGTTTATATGAAAGAAAGGTTATTGAAATTTAAAAAAGGTTGTCGACTTCTATTTGTATTTGGTTTTTACATATTGTTTTTTTAATGGATAATGACGATATAATAATGTTAATGTTAATCGACGATGTTGAAGGGGCGGAAGAACAAGCTGAAAATAATATACCATTTACAATTACATACAATTGCTCCATGGAACTAATTAATACTTTCCTTTGTGCCTTACACAACATTTTTTTAATAAATAACTAAAAGTTCTTAAAAGTATAGTTTATAATAACGAGAATCGACAAGACAAAAGACAATACACCGTGATACAACTAACCTAACAGCAAAAACTTTTCTTCTTCATTTCGTTTTATCGTGAATATGGTTGTGGATAGGCCTACAGTAGGTACATTTGAACTAAATAATAGGTCAAAGTTACTCGTTCGCTTTGGCAACGCTGGGTAAAATGCAGTAGACTCGCTGAATCATAGTGAAAAGGGTTTTTTGGCACCATGTGAGCGATGACCGAGAGAATGCTCACACCGATGAGTTGTCGTGCACGAGCACTGTCACGAGTTACAGAATACGGCCCCTGGTAGCACAAAAACCTCGTCTCCGGGAGTTTCGTGTTAATAAATCAGTCGACAGTCATTACTCGGGGGGTTCTCGAGGTCTCTGAATACGAATATGGCAACGACGATGGTTCTCAAGTTACCTGGTGCCCAAAGTCGATCTCGTCTCCTGGAGTATTCTAATTTCATTCTAAATTAGTGAACAGTCATTACTCGGGAGTTTTCGAGGTCATTGAACATAAATATGATAACGACAGTTTTCCTCGAGCTACTAGGTGCCCAGGTTGAACTTCGTCTTCTAGAGTTTTATGTTAATTTCATTCTTAATCAGTCGACAGTCATTACTTGGGGTTTTTCACGATAAGCATCACGAATGTTGTCAAGCTACCTGGTGTCTAGTGAGGACCCTAGGCACCAGACACCAGCCTTTACCAAGATAAGTTCTCTCAAATATTAAAAGGGTTTTGTGTTTTTAAACTTTAATCCTTTGTCCACTTTGTATTTCCTACTAACACCACATCATCTGCACCGCGGGTTACAAACTTCCTGTTTATATAACTCATTACTCTCTCTTTCTCTCACTAGTGCTGTTCTTTTAGATGATACTCCTCTCTATTTATTAGGGTTTTCTTAAATTTGGTCCAACTTAAATCAATTCTTTTAAGTTCTATACCTGTAGTTTTTCTCCAGCTAATATCCGGTCTTTCTTTTCTTTTTTTCAGAGTGCCTGACGGGTCGTGCTTATTTAATCTTTCCTTTATGTATGTCTAATAAATTTCTATTTCTATCTTTTAATGATAACTTATCTTATTTTACTTTTCACCATAGTTCCAAACTTAATTTTTCTCTGGTCAGTATATCTCTAGGATTTTCTTAGTAATCTTTAACAATATTACACATATTTTCAATATGTTTGTGGTTTTGAAGTCATTTTTATGTTTTTAGGTCTATACGTCTTACAGGAGAATATTTTTGTTAAGTGCAATTTTTCTCTCTGTTGGACGCATTCTTGCTTAATGCCGCTTTGTATAGATATTATTTCGGTTATTTCTTCTTCATGATCTAATCTGGCTCTAGATCCCTCATGAAATCATCTAATGAAGTAAATATACTTTGTAGTTTATCCACACTGTCTCATTGTGGATATCTACAGATGTAATCGATATTAATTTGTTTTACACTAGAGCCTGCTTGCTTACCCCTTTTTTGGTATTTTATTATTACACTAAGGTTCTATTCGTTTCGTAGTTCGTCAGACCATATTTTGTGAAATAATTTCTGTAGCATTTCTGTTGACTAATTTGTGCCGGTCTTTCTTAAACCTCTTGATGGATAATCAATTCCGTCAGAATTGTCATTTTTTAGTTGTTTTAGTATATTTCGGATCTCTTCCTTCGCAAATAAATCTGTACTTACGTTTAATTTTTATTTTTTATTTTTTTTTTCCAAAGGAAACCATTGAAAAAAAGGACTTGGCCAAAGCGGAAATAAAAATGCTGAAAATAACGTATGTCCCTAAAGTTTTCGGAAAGTTTTAGATTTAAAAGTAATATTAGTAGGAAGCATTGGATCAAGTTGCCATTGGAAACCAAAGTTAGTAAACCACTTAAACGATATATATAATGTTAGTTTTGACAAATACGGTTCGTTAAGATATCGTACAAACTTAATATTATTCAAAGAATTTATCGTTTAGTTGGACATGTATCAAAACGCGATATTGTAAGAAATTTGGTGCTCAAAATATTTCTGTATGAACAATTTATCAGACAATTAAAGAATGCAAAAATGGTATACCATGTCTTAATTGGCCCAAAAGTGAAAGATCAAGAGTTTTAACTCCTGCTCAGGAACAGAGATTAATTCAAAGTATGGAAAACCAATTAGCAAAGCCTTTGCGAAATGTTGGCCGAAGATACACCAAAAGTACACACCAGCCCAGTTAGAAAAAAATCCTAGTTGTTGCCGTGCATTGAGATTTCATCTTCCTGGTAAAATTCTCATTATTGATGATGAAAAGTATTTTACTTTATCCAATTCCGAAATGAAGGGCAACGACGGATTTTATACACGCAATGTATAAGATGTACCGGACGAAGTTAGGTTTAAGGGGAAAAGTGAAATTTGCCGATAAAATTTTGGTATGGTGTGCTATCTCAGAAGCTGGTGTTTCACAGCCGTTTGTTGGGCGTGTTCGCGGTGAAGCTCTCAATGCTGACAATTATGTTGACAGGTGTCTTACGAAGTTTGTTTAATTTATAAATACTCAATACCCCAATGATAAAATCATATTTTGGCCTGACCTAGCATTATGCCATTACGCCAGGAGAACGACAAAATTTCGTGAGATCAACTTAGAAACAGTATTTAGTTAATAAAATAAACTTAATTTACAGTTAGAAAATACATATTTATTTTGACATGCGTTAAAAGCTTACACAAAATTAAAAATGCTGAAGATAAGAACAAAGCAGAGTTTCACAGAACAAGAGCACAGACAAGGCGACTACTCAGAACTAAAAAGATGAGCTACATAAAACAGCAACTACGAGAAATGGACATAAGTGGCGGGAGGAATCAAGTAAGGAGATTATTAAGGGGCGTGCAGACATTCAGATAAGGTCGAACTGTTGGGGTAATACAATCTATGTCTCAATCTAAATCTGTTTTTGTGAAAAACTAATAATGAAAGAAGCAGATATAACATTTCATTCTGCAGATATGGAAATACCAGCACCAATACGTTAAGAAGTAAAGACTACGATAGCACCTCTAAAAGATCACAAAACGTCGGGAAATGCCAGAATTGTATGACATTATTCTGAAAGTATGGCAACAACCAAAAATGCCTAGTGGAATGAAAGCAAATAAAAAAGGAGATAAAGAACAATTTCGAAGCTATAGGGGCATATCGCTTATTAACACAGCCTATGAAGTTCTATCAATTATCTGGCTTAAGTGTCTCACCCCATATTTGAAAGATATTCCAGGCACTACCAATGCGGCTGTCATGCTAGAAGGTCAACAATAGATCAAATATTTACGATCCGATAAATATATAATTGAAAAAACTGGGAGTTCAACCGAGATGCCACCAAATTTTCGTAGATTTCCAGCAAGCATATGATTTCATAGAAAGTAGCGGACTATAGCTAGTAATGCTAAAAATTGGAATACTAAGAAGATTAGTGGAGCTCAAATACGCGTAACAGACTCATGCTCATACTCAGGTAAAGATAGGAAACGAAAAATCGATACCAGTTAGTATAACATCAGGACGTAGAGGAGACCCTTTGTCACCATTGCTATTTAGTTTGGCCTTAGAACATGCAATAAGTAAAATATATTCTTAGCTGACAGGGAAATTTGCGAATCGAGGATTAAAATTATTTTTAGCCTTTGTTGATGAGCAGTCGCTTATTTTATAAGAGCGTAAAACGTGAGACAGGTGTTTTTATAACTCGAGGAGGAAACAGGTAGTCTGTGTCTTCGAATAAATGAAGAGAAGACGAAAAAGAAGCTAGTAACCAAAAATCTAAGACCAATAATTAGACAGAACATAACTATTAATGACTACAACTTCGAAGTAGTAAAAGAGTTTAAATATCTGGGGCGGTAATCACAAATGACAATCACTCAGAAAAAGAGGTCTTAACAAGTAAAGCTGCAGGAAAGTTATCATTATTGAGATCTAAGCTGCTAAAAAGACAATCTAAATTAACTGTACAAGTCAATTATTTGCCTAGTTTTTAGATATGGAAGTGAAACATACACTCTACATCAGCGGGAAATAAATATGCTTCTCGTATTTGAAAGAAAGGCTCTAAGAATGATATTTGGACCTCAAAAAGATGAATTAACAGGAGAGTGAAGGTGTCGCAATGCTGAATTGGTGACTCTCTATGGTACTGAAAACATCGTCAGACATATAAAACTTAACCGGATAAGATGAGCAGGTCATGTGTTAAAATTAGAGGAAGAAATGGTGCTAAAGACAGTGCTTTTTGAGAGACCAGGCGGTTAAAGATCAGTAGGCTGTCCAGACAAAGATGAAGGGATGATGTATTTAGGATTGGGGTACAATGAGAAGTGGAAGCACAAGATCGTAGAAGATGAAGAGCTATAGTGGATGCGATGAAGACTCACCCTGAGTTGTAAAGCCAGTCAAAAAGAAGAAAAAATTCATGTTTGACGTACATTTCTTCAAAGTATTCTTTACATATTTTTCCATTATACTTTGTTTTGATTTAATTACGTTTTCTTGTTTATCTTTAATTTGATTATTATTTTTTAGTGTGTCTATGTATTTGCTATCTACGGTCAGAAGTTTATCTGAAAAATAGCGTCTTCTATTAATATAGAATCAAACTATTAAAGAAATGAAAATCATATATTTTTAAATGGAAAGCAAGTAGGTACCGATAAAATAAATTGTTAAATTAAGTAAACAACATTAAAGTTTTTATTTTAACTTATTTTTACAGATGTAACTATTATTTCACACCATTGTGATTTAATTTAAATGCTTGTTTTTGGGTCAGATCGAACACACAAACTTCAGGATTTATTTTGCTGTTTTAACGTGTTTTCTGTGAAACACAATGCAATCCTATAGATCAATTTGCACCAACGTTCGTAATAAACTTTGAGGATATTGAGTATGTGATAAAACTGGTTATTTGATTTTGTTTTTTTGTTTCTATCCAACAACGATTGCGCATCGGATAATTTTCAGGTAGTTTTCTGATTACTTATTTTCTGATGTTATTTATGTTGAAAATACGATGCTGTTATTGCTTTATCATGAATATATTGCCTAGGATATTCCCTAGAGAGAATGAATAAAAATATTTAAAACTAAAGAGAAGCGAATTCATATCGTGAAACATGTTTAGAGATACGACTTAATATAATCGAAAAAAATTACATTAATAAAAAAAAAACAGTACTAACAATATCTAAAGAAGGTTCGGTTCTGCATCGATAACTATAATGTTGTATTCAATATGGGCTCCGAATATTTTTAACATTAACAAAGTTTAATGTAAGTTATAAATTGTGAATCTCAGTGATATATTGAAATAAACTGTAAGTGTACAAACTCTTTACATAATATCCAGTTAAATTAGCATTAAAGTCAGCAAATTGCAATTATTTGTTATTGTTGTCAATAAACAAATCCAGTTTTACCAGCAAATAACCGCTTTTAGTAAAGACTGATATACCTGTTTTAGCAGGTGTACAGGGTCGGACTTACTTTTCACAAACGTTTATCAAAATGAATTCAAACATGGAATCACACAACAGTTCTACAATACAAGACCATCAAAATCAAATAAACACATTACAGTCATACTCTTCGGCAGCGTCGAGAGTGCAATTTCCTTTAAAGTCCCAAGCAATTATCTTTAGTGCCTTAGAAAACACCAAACTTCAAGACTACCTTCTCCCACTTGGAAATATAATTCAACCGGAAAATATAATCTTCTCTTCTAGATTATCTAATAATCGCATATGTATGTATTTATCCAATAAACAAATAGTGGACGATTTTATGAATAATCATGGTAAAATAGAAATACAAGGTGAAATTGTCAGAGCAAGAAGGTTAGTTACACCAGCGGAACGACTTGTGCTCTCCGGCGTATGTCCTTCAATACCGCACGACTTGCTAATCAATGAGATACAAAAAATCGGCATAGTTCCTGTCTCCCCCATGACCTTCCTCAAAATAAGTGCTTCTATGCCTGAGTACAATCACATCCTTAGTTTTCGAAGACAAATCTATATCAGTCCTCACAATCTAACACTACCAGAGTCATTTACTCTTGTTTTTGACAACACGACATATAGAATATTGATTTCTCAAGACAGTTTAGTTTGCTTTAGATGCAAGAAGCCAGGATACATCGCTTCACAGTGCTTCGAATCACTAGCTCAAGTAAACCCCAACCAAAACAATGAAGCATCGGTATCCAGCGCAACAAATATATCCTTGCAAGCATCTAATGACACAAACCCTTCTCAGTGTGAATAAATGTCTATTTCTAATATCCCGGAGATACCGAACAAAGTAGATGCATCAAATAAAGACAGTCACATAATTAATCAACCAAAAACAAACTTTGATGAAATTATTTCACCTGAAGCAGATCCATCTTCAAAAGAATGTAACATTTTTCCACCACCTAATGTCCAAGCAAAATCTAAAAAAGCTAAAATTAGTTCAGCAAGCACTTCTGAATGCTCACTTTCTCTCTTACTTGACCCTGCTGAAAACTTCATAGAAAATCACCCTCTACCTTTCCCTATAAACGTTGATCAACTTAACATGCTCCTAATGAATATCACGGGGTCAGCAGATCCTATAACCACAATTCAAGAATATACCACAGACCTACCAGCTTTGTCTCATATACTCAGTCAAGTTTATCCCCATTTAAAGGAAAGATCAATAAAACGTAAATTCACGTCAATAAGCAAAAAAATCCATAATTATATTAAGAGTCAGGCATCGGAATCGGAAAGTGACACATCTCAGTTAAGCCAACATTAATTAAAAACATCCCTTGTTGTCTAGTCCTTTCTGACTCTCTCAGCGCAGTCAAAGCTGTGCAAAATGCATACCCTAAACACCCTATTGAGAAAATTATCAGGGCCGAATTAATGAAAGCTCAAGAAAATTTCAGAAGAGTCCACTTCCTTTGGATATCATCTCATATATGCATAGAAGGGAATGAAGAAGCAGATACTAGTGCGCGTAACGCTATCACCAGTGACACATCAGAAACAGAGTGACGAAGTATCGCAGGCGATCTAAAAGTTTATTATTTCAAAAATAAGGTGTTAAGTGCGTAGAATCGGGAGTGGAATGACTCTAGTTCGAAACTCAGAACCATCAAAAGTGATATTTTGTCATGGAAGTCCACAGCCAGAAGTAGAAGATGCCAAACTATTATTACACGTCTACGACTTGGTCACTGTAGGTATACTCATGCCTATCTCTTCTCAAATAGTGAACCTCCAAAATGCGAAACATGCAATACAGTAGACTGTATAAAGCACTTCTTGATAGACTGTCCTAAATATGTAAATTAAAGACAGTCTTACAATTTTCCAAATAACCTGAAAGTACTCTTCAACAAAAGTTTAGTTCCGAACAATTTATTAGGTTACTTAAAATGTATAAATATGTTACACAAAATGTAACTTAATTAATCGTTACAAATGTTCAATTGTTCACAAATGTTAAATTTAATATTATTACAAATGTTACAGGCATGTCGCTAATAACCTTTGGGTTAATGCGACTTTATTTCTTTAAATAAAAAAAAATATCTAAAGAAGTATAAAGGAAAAAGCAAGTTACAGAAACAATAATTTCAAATAAATTATTAAATTATTAATGTATATAATATAAAGTAATGTATAATATAGAACATCCACGAAAGACAAATCTCAATAACGTAAGTTAAAAAAACTTTTACACCTTTTAATATATTTTTCGAGGATGCTTTACTAACAGTCACACTTTATTTCAGTTTTTCCTGACGATGAAAATAAACATTTTCGAAAGCTTGAAACTTAGTTAAAAGAGTACCGCTGCGTATCCCAATAAACCTCAAAGCTCGTTTTCTAACGTTGTCAGCGAAGACATATATATATATAATATATATATATATATATATATATATATATATATATATATATATATATATATATATATATATATATATATATATATATATATATATATATTCTCGATTCTCTTATGGAACTCGTTCACTAACCGCCTGCCTTAGATCTGCCCCCAAAATCTGAGCAGAAGTTGCTTCCACTTTTTTTTTTAATTAAACACTTAAAAAAAATAAGATTAATTTCTTTTAAAACACATGCTTACACAAAAGCACATTAAAAAAAAACCGGTTAAACTCTTTGATATTTAAACTCTCTCAACTTTGATATTATTAGTTTTACGGTACAGGATACGTATAACGTTGTTTTACTTTCAAATAAGCTTCTAACCACAAATTTCCTTTTGAACTTTCTTTCTCTCAACCAATCACAGTCTAGCATTTGTAAACAACCCAAAATTCTATTTCTTTTCCTTCTCTGATATATCCCAATTATATATTTTGGTCTTTTCCTTCAGCAATCAACAAAACCGCTTTTCATAAATTAAAACCTTCTCTCTTTCCCGGCTCTCGAAAACTATCAGACAGCTGGTCATTTGGATTTTCCAAACCACTGTTAACTTTGTTCGTAGAATTCTTTTAAAACGGAATCAATTTTATCCTACTTAAATGAAATTTCTAACTAACGTCTTACTCTATATTTTTATTAAAGTCTAATATTTCTCATTTGTACACGCAAACCACTTTTACCGAAAAGAATCTTTTAATATACACTGGTCACTTGCTTGCATCTATAAATACCAGAAATACAACCTTTGTCAAAATTTTCTTTTTCATCGTTTGGATTTCAAAAACTTTATTTATATTTGTGAATTGATACAATTTTGATCTTTTTTATGTAAACTATCTTCAGTATACACCTTTTGCTGTAGTTATTTTATTTTTCCAAGATCTGTATATTTTCAAAATCAAAATAATTTTCTAGAGAATGCTTAGTTAAGGCTGTAGTGATTGATGTGACATGGTACACTATGTTTGTGTACAACAAACCTTCTATCTATATATTGTTGTGTTTGTCCAATATATGTTGAATTACAATCTCTACAGTTTACTTTATAAGCAACATCTTATTGGAACTTTGGGTTTAAATTGGATCTTTTGGAACATTGGGTTTAAATTTTGAAAAATATTTTTTAAATGTTTTTATGATTTATGTCCAACATTGGCACAACATAAAATCATAAAAAAACATTCGGAAAATGTTTTTCAAAATTTAAACCCTGTTACTAAAAAATCATCAGTCGGATATTGTTTATAAAGGAAATTAAAAAAACTGCAATTCAACATTATATTGGACAAACACACCAATATCTACATAAAAGGGTAGTTGTACACAAACATCGTGTACAAGAAACAATTTTTTCAGAATGATTTCCGGAGTGTAACTCGAAATATCAAACATAAGTCAGGTAAAAATGAAATTTTCATTACAATTAATTGTGTCTTAATCCCATATAAACGTAATATTTAACTTACAGCTTAGGTCTTGATATCAGGCCAGACCATGAAAATAAAAACAAGGGACAAAACTTCTTATCGTTTACTATAATTTTAACGTTGTTCATTAATTGTTTTATCAGGGAAGGTAAACATCACAAAAATAATATATAGATACACAAAAGAGATAAACCAAAGAGTGACGTTCGCAAATAGACGTTATTAGGAGCTAGTTATAGAAGCCTGTCTAATAAGATTACACATATTAGGATACACAGACCTTTAATTCTTTCAACACGTTACATTTTCTTATGATGTCTAAACTTCTGTTTCGATCTATCATCGTATTTCCTGTAATTCTTGTTTTTACTCACATCTCTACCGTTTCCAGTAGTTTTTGTTATATGGCTGTGTCAGGTCTTGTTTATGATGCATATGTCATTAATGGCTTTACACTGGCTTTATATGGACAGTGTAATTCCAAGATATTTTATTTCCATTACTTGTTTAATACTGATATCATCGATTTCTATTTCACATCTGATTCGTTTTTTAATGATTACTACGCGTCCTAGAGGGGAATAGTGGGAAACGAATGCAGCATTGGATAGCTGGAATTGTCTACTCTTTCAGTACGAAAACACGTTTTTGTCGCTATAGTAGTATTTTTTCTGTAGAGGTTAGAAAAGAACGTGTTTTTTTCTGATACCGATAAACATGAGAGCAACGGATTAATGTGAAATTTCTCGTTAAATTAAAAAAAACTCCGACTGAGTGCTATAATTTGTTAAAAGAAACCTACGGTGAGAATTCTTTATCTCGTGCGCGTGTTTTCGAATAATATAAACGGTTTTCTGAAGGCCGAGAGAGCGCCGAAGATGACCAACGTCCAGGTCGACCTGTCTCTGTTTCAACTCCGCAAACAGTGAAATCCGCAAAATAAATAAAATTGTGCGCGTAGATCGTCGTATAAGCATTCGGATGATTGCTGAGACTGTAAACGACGATAAAGAAACTGTCAGAAACATTTTACATGACGAATTCAACATGAAGAAACTCTGTGCGAAGTTGGTCCCAAAAAATTTGACCACTGACCAAAAGCTCGTCCGTCAACAGATCTGCTCAGATTTTATTGAGAGGTTACATGAAGAGCCTGAGTTAATGGAACACATCATCACTTGCGATGAAACCTGGATATTCCAATACGATGTTGAAACTAAGCGACAATCCATGCACTGGAAAACTCCTGCATCGCTAAGAATGAAAAAAAGGAAGGATGTCAAAATCAAAATTTAAAGCCATGTTAATCGTTTTTTTTTCTCGATATTATCGGCATCGTGTTGACTGAATGGGTTCCAGAGGGTCAAACTGTATAACAAACTTACTATTTGAAAGTACTCGCGAGAGCGAGTTCGTAAGAAACGGCCGGAGTTGTGGAAAACCAAGCCGTGGATCTTGCACCGCTGTCTGTGAAGCGCTATTTAGCCGCTAGAGGCACTTGAGAGCACCGGCCGTACTCGGCTGAATTAGCACCCTGTGACTTTTTCCTGTTTCCGAAGATCAAGTCTGCCTTAAAAGGAATCCGGTTCGAGTCGATGAAAGAGGCGAAAAACGGCGCAGCTCCTAAAAGCTTTAATAAAAGAAGACTTCCAGCATTGCTTTTGGAAAAACGAATGAAACGGTGTGTGGCGAGGGAAGGGGAATATATTGAAGGAGAGCATTCGATTGTAGAATAATTTTTAAAATAAAACTCTTTTTCATAAGCAGTCTCGTTATTTAATAGCCCGACCTCGTATTGTTATTGTTGTAAAAGTCAAACTAGATGTAAGACCTCTAAATGTTATAGCCATCTATGATTGAATCAGACTGTAATAAACGAGATTCTAAATGAGGAATATATAATTTACAGTTTCTGGTGTGACTTCGCTGTTTCCACTACTTTTCTACATTCTTCTCTCTTTCTAATTGTTATTTCTATATTTCTAATTTACATACTCCTATATACTCCTAGTCTCATTCCACTTGTTGTCCTCATCTAAGTTTAGGTCTGATTCTGGTGCTCTGCTTTAGGTCTGCCTCTTTTATATGGTGGTATCCATTCCATTATAGCTCTTAACGGTTTGCTCTTCTCTTTTCTCATTATGTATCCATACCAACTAATTCTTTGTGCTTTTATTGTTCTAACTATGTTCTCTTGACTTACATCCTCTTCGTATTTTTATGATAATACCTCAACAACTTTTAATTGCTCTTCTTTTCTTGTGTTAATGTAAATATTTTTGCAGCATATACTACTATTGATTTTATGGTCGTTTTGTAGATTTTTATTTTTGTGTTCAAGCTTATCTTCTTATCGTTAGAATGATTTACTTTATGAAATAAAATAGCGGTATAATGAAAATATCAGAAGTAAAAATGGAAACCTTCTGACGGACCTCTGCAGCATAAACGACATACGTAATAATAATACGTTTGTCCCTCACAAAGAACAATACAAATACATTTTTAAACATACTAAACCAGTAGAGAATAAAGATTTATGATAGACTATATTCTGTCGAAGAAAGAGTTACATCCTCTTAAAATCTCGGATGTAGGATCACTAACATCAGCAGAAATAGGAAGCGATCATAAATAATAAACCACAAAGATAAAAATCGAAAGCTTACAGGACGACTCCACAAGATACCTATGCCAAAAAAGAATAACAGAAAGAAGCGGAAACATATATATCACAGAAAGTGATGGAGTCGAAGAAAACTGGGCAAAAATAAGTCCAATATCTTATTCTCACTTAAGGAAGTTCTTAACTTATTTTAATTTATATCTCTGGTGAAAGAAATATAAATAAAACTAACTCGTTCAAGTCAAAGAACTCCATGTTTGTCTAAATACGTGTCAATTAAGACACAAGAGGCATACGATAATTACAAGACAATAAGAAACGAAACACATGCATTTGTAAAAAAAAATAGAAAATGATCTTATGGTCGTAGACGTAAATGACGGTAAAGCCAAAACACCAGAAATTACCACAACTGAAGAAGTTAATATAAATACACAGGAAGTTCAAAAAACACTTGAAAAGCTAAAGAACAGAAAAGCTGCTGTTAAATACAGAATACCAAAGAAATTACTAAAATATTGCGGATCAGCAATGACAGAACAATTAACAACATTAATTAACATAATTATAAAACACATTAAAATACCGGAAGAATGAAGAATTAGCTAACTAATTCTACTATTTCAAAAGGAGATAAAAACAGATAGAAAACTATAGAGGTATATACTTGTTCAATACTGCCTTAAAATAATAGTAATCCACAGTTCTAATGCTTCAATTGGGTTCATACTTGATACTTTAAGGGTCCGCACTTCTGCTCCATACAAGAATACAGATCAAACATAGCACTTAATCATTATTTTTTTTAGTTATAAACTGAGATGGTTATTGCAAACGTCCAATGTCTTTAATGTCGTGAATGTCTTCATTTTCCGAGAATTGGTTTTAGTCATTGCTATTCTGCGTTTTATTTCTAATGTCTGGTTTTCGGTTTTTTTAAAGGTTTATTTACAAAATGAAAATTGTTTTATTGGTTGACTTTTTATGCAGTAATGCCTCATTGTAAGGTTTTATTAAACAATTGCGAAAATAGAACATGGACATTATAAAAGTAGATATTCATTGTATACTTTAAAGGGAAATACACAGAAAAACAGATGTAAAATTAAGAAGAAAAATCGAGGATTTGACTAATTTCATTTTAAATTTGAATGAGAATAACTAAATATTGTTAAACTGCTTTATTAAAAGCAATAAGGTTTATTATTGAGAATATTTTATTGTATTTCTTCTTCATATTAATTTTTTATCGTAAAAACACCCTCTACAACATCTATAGTTTCTTGAAATCCGTCCCTTGAAGTGACGACTCTGAACGTGCATAGCTCGTTCTCTTTCTCCAGATCCGTCATAGACTAATTAGATCTCGCGTCTAGTACACAGCCAAAGAGAAAAAGAAGAGAATAACAGAGAAGAACAAACATAGCTGTGTCAATTCTCTCTAACATTTCTAACGCAATTTTCAGAACAAACTCGATTTTGAGGCGAATATCAACAGGGAATTCGACGTCGTAGCAAACAAAAAACAAAATATTTTCTTGTTGGAAAGTTGGTTAAAGGAAATGGATGGACTTGCGTTGATAATGTGAATTTGTCTTTATGTTTTTTTGTAGCGGTATTGTGAAATCTAGAAAGTGTTTACGGTTATTAGAAGCCTATTAGAAAAATATTAATTTTTTTTTATATGGAATTGTGATAAATATATTTTTTACCAAAAAGAATACATACGTGATATTTTGGAAAAAATGTATCGCTGGATCAAAACAGAATTTTTTTCTATGACCAAGTATTTATAATACAACTATAATCCATCAGAAGATGTGTAGGCGTAATGAAGTCATCGCCAATATTTCAAACAAAAAAAAAACTAAAACTAACATAAAACTCTACATAGGGCCCTAAGTTCACAAAAAACATAATTTCTTAACAAAAAATCAACAATAAAACGATTTACAAGCTCTTTTTAAATCTGGAAAGAAATATTGGTTATCTCCAAGTTCCAATGGCTCTGTGAAATCAATATTACCCAAGTGGTAGTATTTTCTTTTGGCGACTTCGGGCCATTATCATAACTTCTTTCACCCAGTACCATTACTTGCACCCAACCGTAATAGTTATTACTACCTCTTACAAATCCATCGAATTTTCCTGGAAAGCTGTCCAAGTATACAATTACGAAGTCTTCAACTCGAATGAAAAACTCTTGTAGATCTGCAGTATTCCTGAAGCTCTTATTAGATGCAGAATTAGACGTAGTATCTGCAGTGTTTTCAAAATCTTGTATTTTATTGAAACGTTTTGTTTTTTTTACCATCTTATGTTTAGGCAATTCACTACAGCCAGCTGCAGCAATGGTCGCTTGTTCAGAGATTTCTTTATCTAGGCTACTGCCAAGTACAACTTCGTTATTACCGTCTCCGAAGACCTCATTTTGTAGATTTTCTTTCTCTGTTTCGTAAATCTGATTATTGGCCTGATTGCTCGCCTGTTCAGTTTTCCTTCCAATGTTACGTTTTGCTGCCATTCCAGTTTTCGTTTTTGATTTTCTTGTAGTGCCATTTTCTTTTACTGGCTTCTTCTTGGTGCTTTTTTGCAACTGCAGCATCTTGTTTTACTTTTAACATCTTCAGCAGAGATACTTTTTCCTGCTGCAATTTCCATTTTTTTTTTCTTTTAACAACTCCATCAGCTGTGGACTGTAACCCCCTTTTTTCTGCCAGACAATTTAAAACAGCGTCACTTACTCTCGAAGGTACTTGCGCAGCATAAGTTTTATAGTTTGGAATTCTGGTTAGTACTTCCTCTGCGTTTAGGGGAAATGCCACATTTTCTAAAGCCACTTTTCAAATTTTTTCCGCCATTTACACTAATTATTTCAACCAGTTTTTTCAAAAGGGTGGGAAAGATGTTTTTTGCGATTAAGTTGGTGTTAACATTCAGTGTTTTGTATTCTACCAAAACATTTCGCCAAGCTATTTTCATCGGTCGAAAGTATAGGCGACGTCTAATGGCTGTGTTAGGTGCGAAGAATTGGCATGAAGGCACACGAATTAAATGTTTTCTGCTTC
This sequence comes from Diabrotica undecimpunctata, assembly GCF_040954645.1. Taxonomy (NCBI): domain Eukaryota; kingdom Metazoa; phylum Arthropoda; class Insecta; order Coleoptera; family Chrysomelidae; genus Diabrotica; species Diabrotica undecimpunctata. The sequence goes on along the minus strand of NC_092803.1, from coordinate 49,079,842 downwards.
ACAAAGCTGTAAAACTTTTAATGATATATGGGACGATAAATTGTCACCAATTAACACTTTAATGACAGGTATGTGTTTCAATGTTGCCAATAAAAGAGAAGTGAACCAGTCTTCAAAACAAGCTGTGTCGAACTATCCGCTTTTCGATCTGTTGTACCGTACCATTTTCTACCCAAGTTGAGCACAGTTTATTGGATTTACATAAGACGTATGGAGGTAGATATAAACTCCAAAACACAAAAAATCACATATTGTTTACGAGATACCATGTATTAACTGTGAAGGTGTCTATATCGGGCAAACCAGTCAACTGCCTCAATCCAGAATTCGTTTCCACAAATATGACAAGAACAACGTCACTGCGCTCACAAAACATGAAAATGAGAAGAAACATAAATTTGACTTCGAAAACATAAAAATTTTAAAGATCGAACAAAACAAAAAGAAGAGGGAGATATACGAATCAATAGAAATAAAAGAAATACCAACGCAATCAATGACAAAAAAGATACACAGAACCTAAATAAAATATATTTTAATTTGATTTAAATAATAATAAATATAACACCATAAAAAACTCTTAAAGTCATAACATATATCTACTTTACCTTTTTCGAATTTACCAAAGATACGCCCATATAAAAATAATTATGTACTGATGACAGTAATGACTGTACATTTTAGAATCTTGAAAAAGGCAAGGGTTTCCTGCCGAAACGTTGATTCCAATGGACAATAAAATCTAGTTTCAAATTTCATATTACTTATTGAACCTAAACCCAAGAAATACTAATTTTATATATATATATATATATATATATATATATATATATATATATATATATATATATATTGTTATGATGTGTTGTTTTGTTTGAATGATGAGCAATGAGTATTTTTAATAATATAATATATAGGGTTTTTATCGCGGTTCTCAAAGAATTAGCTTGTAAGTACTTTTTTAAATTATCTTTATTATAACTATTATGAAACACACATATATATCTAACCTAGCCAATGTAAATTTAAAATAAACTATCTTTAAATTGATATTCTTATAAAACTAATTAAATTCTATAGACAATGTAAAATTTAAACAAACTATCTTCAAAATTGAAATTGTTATGACACTAACTAAATTATATTAACAAAATTTTGTACCTTTCTTTCACTGCATGCCTAAATGAACTGTTTTCCACTATATAGATTCTAATCACCACTGAATGTCTTCGTACTTCGGTTATCCTTGTTTTTGGTGAAATTACTTTTTCCAATTATCAGCTTCTACCAATTTAAGATATATTTTTCTTCACCAGCATTTATACACCACCAAGCAAACCAGCAAACACCATTTATATTTATTCTTCTTTTCAATATACCAATATCCAATTATTATAAGTTGATTTATACTAATCTCCAATCATAATATAATTTTAATTCCTTCCAATGTCCATCCAATATTCTTCTAATATACTTTTATAATCTTCAATAATTATTTGTGTATAATTATAAATGTGCATTAAATATAGGCATAATTTTTAATCTTCATTTAACTCACTATATTAAACAATTTGACTATTTGTAACTGATTCACTGACTCCAACTAACTTTCATATTTCTTACTAAACTTTTCTGACTGACTTCTTGAAAATTCTGAACAATTTACTTCACTAACTAAATGTGTCTACTAACTTTCATAATAAACTGGCCTGACTTCTGACTAAAAACTGCCATCTTAAATCCAAATCACGGGTATTTATATCTTTTTGGATATTGTAGAATCATCTAGTAAGAAATCATGTTCGATTTCGTTCTATTTCTTCGATATGGATGTTCTCGAAAAAATATCTGTTCCATCCACCGACATAATCATTATTCCAGAATGTTCGACCGTAAACAATGGTCACACTCTGCACTCTGGAGAATTCGTTAATGTTCCATTGATAATTTTGTTGACATTTAGGCTTTTCAGATCAGAATAAACATTCAAATTAGTAACTAACACTCTAATTTAATAAAATACACAATTCAAACAATATATTATTATAACCCCACTTTATATTCCCAATTATTTCCTAAAATGTCACTTGGAGAGTAAGTATATCTGTCTATCACTCACTGTATAGTTGGTTGCCTATGCACATGGCTCACTTAAATATATTTACAACATTAAAATACAACTTTTTACAATTATTATATGCTAATTTATTAAAATGCCCTCACATAAATATATTTTTATAAAATTCTCTAGTATATAACTTATTTAAAACAACCAAATATCTAATATTATGTAGTTTATAACTTATAAATTATTTTCTATAAACCCTAATCGTATCAATATATATATATATATATATATATATATATATATATATATATATATATATATATGTCTAAAAATTTGTTTGATGTTGGACTGATGTTTGTTCATATGAATCGTAATATGTTCTGAGAAAAATAAACGTTCCCGATTTCATTTTCCTGTGATGGCTTTTCCTATTTAACGGCCAGTAAAAGCAATTTCATACGATGAACATGAAAGTTTAATTTCCATTTCTCTGTTGCAGAGAATTATATTAAATAATAAACGACGTGTTTGCTGTGCTTTTTAGAGCTGATAATAATATGCATGGCCTTCTTGTTAAATAATAATGTCAACATTAAAAATTACACCAGAGTTTTTCTCATTTATCAAACATGCATCTGATGAATTTTTCATTTATCTCTTTTATACAAGCATACAGTAAAATGAACTGCATTATTTGCATATTATTTTAATACTCTGAATAATAATTTAATGTATGTTTGTAAATCATATAATTATTTCCAAATCGAAAGACCACCCACTAACGTGGGAAATAAGAATATAAGCATTTTAAACAATAAGTAATTTAATGATTGAATGTTACTATAACTAAGTTAATATCTAGCCAAAGTTTTAGCTCAAAGTTCTTTTATTGAAACCGCCGATCACTGTCAACCTTACACTAGTTCGCGACACACTACACGAGCACTGATACAGATTAAAATGTTACTAATAATTATCACTTCAACTAAGGATGTTCTCTTTAATATTAAGATAATTGATTAAGAATGAGCGTTTTTCTGTTAACTATAAGCTAGGTAACAATAACTAGGTAACTAGGTACTTAATTAAGCGACAGTTGAAATTCTGAACCAAGAATGCGTGTATGCGATACTAACTAATATTTGAAACTCAATGCTACGAGTGAGTTATACAAACTATAACCAAGGAATGCGTCGACCCACTTGGACGAATACTACAACGATACTGAATACTTAAAATTCTGATTGCAATGACTAACTATTGCCAAGGGGTTTGTGGGGGACAACTTCGAGATTTCTATACAGAGATAGGTAAAAACCACCTTTTGAATGCTTTCTAACAGGGAAATTTTGGAAATTGGTCGGCGAAAGTTAATCTGCGGATAAAAATATATTTTGAATACATTATCGGCTTTCATAAGAATTTTCTGGAGAATTTACCTCGGTAGAAATTAATTGCTACCAGTGGCGTAGCAAAACTTGGATACATTTCTTACACAAATTTATCCAACTGTTCACAAAACAAAAACAGGAAAACAAGATTCAGCTATCATAAATGTAAAAAAGGTCAGGAGCACTTGACTCCTATATGTACTGGATGTGTGAAAAACATCGAATAACTTAAACAAGAAAAATTCAGTTTTCCAAAGAGGTTTTATGATTTCCATAGTTCCATGGTACTTCTTGAGCTTTTAGAAATATTTAGTTAATTTTATACTAATATTTTAATTCAAGTACGTTTTTCTACAAAGGAGCACACTCTCACCGGAGTTTTATCTTAAGTTTTATTAAGTTTAGGTTTTCAAGGAAAACATATTTTTCGTTTTACCTTTTTATTCTTGTGGGAAAATTGTTATTGTATTTTATTAAAAAACACCTAAAATAGTGTTTTCTTACTATATTAAAAAAAATACTGATAATTGTCACTTTTAAAATACATGCCACAAGTTTTACATCGGTCTTTAAGACCAATGTTATCTTCTGTGTATACTTAGAACATGTTATCTAAGGAACGTTAAGATTCTTATTACTAAACTTGCAATCTTTCTTTTCAATACAAGCGAATCTCATGGCTTTAAAGTTGATGTAGTATGTTGTGATAAGTCTTTCTGATCCTTTTCTACTAACCCCAGGGGTGCCACAGTGATCTCATTGTGCGCCAATGCCATTTTTGCAGTTCATCAATTATATAACTGGCTCTGTGTGTTAGGTGTTTAAAATGTATCATTAGTGGACATGAAATAATATAAAGTAATTTCATTAAACTCAAAGAACTCTCAATTCTATTTTTAACTTTATTGTATCAAATTTTTGTCCATATAGCTTTACATAAGTTGATGGAAGGCGCTATCTGGGATTTTTTGCATTATTTTTAAAATGGTCAAAATCGAATAGTGCAAAACACTCTAGATGCTATATATCAGTAAAGCTATTTTTAAGTTGAATAATCGTAGTGTGAAGAAATAAAAAAAAGTCGTCGATAAGGCGTCTCTTTATTATCGTTAATATTGGTAATTCGTTCTCTCTTATTGGGTTTGGAGATAACATCATTTACAAAATCTTCTTGTTTTGATCATAGACTTTCAAAATTATTCCGCTCTAATTGCAAAACTCAAGAAATTCATTAACCTTTCTCGTGTAAAATCCAATGTCATATATTGTTTTTTTGTAAAATATTAAACAAAAGAAATTTAAATCAAATTCTGGCAATGTAATGTGAAATCCTTTCGAAGAAATTCATGTCTCTTCATCCCATGTTGCTGTGTCAGTATGCATGTCTTTAAATAGATCGAGAAACTCCCAACAAATACAAGAAACAGCCTCAACAAGTATACCAGCATAAAGCAGCAGCCCTTTTGGACAATTTTGAAAAAAACGCAGCAAGCCCTGATAATGTTTGGAAAACAGTTTTACACTCTTTAATATGTTCCACTGATTGCTGTAGAACCAAATTAAGTCTATGCGCATAACGATGAACAAAAATTGCATCTTGATACTGATCTTTATCCAGTTTTTGTAGGCTGTTGTGTTGCTTACTTATTACAGCCTCCCCATCGCATGTCTGTGCAACTAGTTTATGTCCACACTGAAACTCATTTACCATACAGAACAAAATTTCCGATAACGGTCCAGCTGAATGCTCTTCACTAACATGAACACATTTCACTTCATCTTAAAATTTTAAAACTATTTAAATCGTGGACTTCGCCGCTGGTCCACCCATTTTTTTCTGTAGAAAACAGAAGACATGGCCAACAATACAATCTATTTTTCTTGCAACCGCTTAACCAAGAATTTTCATTGTACCAACTTAATTTAAAATTTTAAAATATCGAACTGCTTTTTGATTCCTTTTTTAGATTGTTTAAAATAGATGTTGGTCTTCCATTTTCAATAATCTTTTTTTTTTCTTAAAAATAAAGAAGAATGATTTGTTGAAGTAGTTGATCGATTACGCAGCGACACTCATCCATGTTTAATTGCACGCACAATGTATAAAAACAAAAAATGGTAACACGCCTACTAATATCCAGAGCGCGCTCACGATAGCCAACGGATCAACACGCGTATCCACAAACAAAAGTGGTAACATAACAACGTAACGTGCAACTGAGTCGCATAAAACCGTCAATATTTTCGTGCGTCTATTTGTCTATTTACTGAATTACTATTAACACTTATTTCACAGTAGTCATAAAATATTTATTTGCAAGATTTTTTTAACTGTTATCAATGGTAAAAATGGTTACATGGCTTCGCCAGTGATAAAAAGAGAACTCGAGTCGCAGTCGTCGAGAGACGAAAATGCCATTGTGTGCCAAAATAGTTTGCCACACCTACCCCTGGACTTCACCCTAAAATCGCTCCTTAAGAGGGGGAACGGAAATCATCGATTTACCAAGAATTTGTTCGTCATAGAAAAAATATTTTAAATAAGAAAAAAAAAATGGTTATTAGCACTTTTTGTGTAGAATAAACCGTTCTCTCAGAAACAACGGACTAAATATTATGATAGTGGAAGACTACATAACAATCATCCACACATAACCATTATTTGATTAAAAAATTTAAACATGTTACCAAATGTTTATACATTTTATAGGAATGTTATTTTAATTGGCACCAATGTCAGTTTCAAAAAAAGAAAACAATATATTTTGGTTTATACAACTTATTACTGTATCTAAATATCCCACTACGTTTCGTCACATATCTCAATTACACTCAAAGCCTACTATGTAATTAACATCGATACGTTTGTTAAACTATCCACTGTTAGACGCTAACCGTTACTTTAGTTACAACACAAATTGCTAATACGATTCGATTTTCAGAAGTTACCCCACATTTCGATATACATCTTCGGGTTAGATCAATTTGAAGTTTGGCGTTGCGCTTCCTTAGTCCGTTAATGAAATAATTTCCTATGTGGTTTCGGCGCGGCTGGGAATAATCATTTATTACAATTGAAAATTTAGAGGTGGGAAAACGCCATTTGCAAGTTAAAACCTGTCCTGTTAAATATAGAAGTACAGAGTAGTACTAATCTTGAATATATTATCAAGAATACTTAATACAAATGTAAATGTAAAATATACTATATTAACTGAATTATTGACAGTCGTGTTCTAGTTCGCCTTCGAATCTGACGTGATTATCGACAAAGCGAAACGAAATTAAACGGTATTCGTTTTAAAAATTGTGTTTTGTAATTCTTCAAATTTGGTGAAAAAGTAAATTGGATAGTGAGTTAAGAACAATTAAATGAACCAGTTAGTCGGGGGGAAACCCCCAAACGACCCAGCGCTCCCAAATATACGTCAAAAAAATATAGTTTTTGCTGAATATGTAAGTATGGATATCTCCCCAGGGGCAGAGCTGACACCTCTTAATAAGAATAGAATCCCCAACAAGATCATCCAGTAAGTAATATAAATAATTTATTAATAAATCCAACTTCGTCAAAAAATGATATACAAACAACAATAATGAGCATCGATAACACATCGAAAGACAGAGAGGAGTTTTTGTATGTAAGTACTGATTTAGACCCGTATCATATTTATGTTGAGAATAATTCGGTCGAATTTAAAGATAAATTAAATGCACTTAAAATCGGAGTTATAATTCCTTCTAACTTTCCGGAGATAGACAATAAAATTATTAGTATTGTTTCTATAGGTCGGAATAGGATTAGAATCAAGTTAAAGGATTACAAATCAGCAAATTTTCTAATAAATAATAAAAACGAAAACATTTTTGTTAAAAATAACTTTGTATTGTATATCTCAAAATTCATTCTTCATAGACAAGGTGTTATTAGAGATATAGAAAAAGATTTTCCAGACGCGTACATAAAAGATAAAATAAGACAATTTGATCAACATTGTACTTTTGAAGTATCTAATGTCAAAAAAAAGATTTTTCAGAGGCGTACATAAAAGATAAAATAAGACAATTTGATCAACATTGCACTTTTGAAGTATCTAATGTCAAAAGAATAAAACGTAAAGCAGAAAAAATTACGGATGAAGGTAAAATAGTAGAATTATGTACCCACAAAGTCTTGCATTGTTATTTTCAAATCACAAATCTTACCAAAATATATTTCTTTTAATAAAGTTATCAAGGAAGTAAAACCGTATAACCAGAAAGTATTATTATGTTATAACTGCCTCCGTTTTGGTCACCTGGGAGGTCAGTGTCGAAGTAAACCAAGATGCAGCAAATGTCAGGACTCCCATACCACACAAGATTGTAATAATTTAGATTAAATACCACGTTGCTTTAACTCTCGAGGAAATTATCTTACTACTAATTTGTCTGCTTGCCCAGAATTTAAAAGACAAAACATTGTAAAGGAAACCATGAGCTCTTGCAATATTAATTTCTTTGATGCAAATAAACAGGTCCCAAGAAATACGTACGCAAACATAGTCGCTCATAATACCTCTGCCATGGAAAGTGGTCAAATGTCCTTGACAAATTATTCCCAACGGCTTCAATCTGGAGCTACCCCTTCTAGTACAATACAGTATCATTCCTCTCAACCTCAGTACTCACAGTCCCACAATTTACAACCCAATCCTATAATAACAATTTCACTAATTATATACTTTCTTTCCCTACAACTTCAAACCCAAACAAAAGGCACAGGCCAACCAGCCCTGATCCCATTGAAATTTCAAGAAAAGAAATACTTACACAACCAAACACCTCTTTTGTCCCAGGGAGGGTCAATTTTTAATAGTCAACATTATTTTAAAAACTCACATGGAGTAAAATTACAATCAGAGGAATTAAATGCAACAATAAGTTTAGTTTTAGAAGTAGTTCTCAATATTATAAGTAATATAAAACAAACAAACAATTTCGATGTATCGAAATCTGAAATAGTGGAATTAATTAGTAAGCACGTAAACCATACCTTGTCTTCAAATTCGCAGACACAAACGCAAACATAAATTTACTGCAATGGAACTGTCGTTCAGCAGTAGCTAATAAAGTAAATCTAGAATATCTGCTATATCAAAATAATATTTCCATAGCATTGCTCACAGAAACGTGGTTAAAATCAAAATACTATTATAATTTTAAAGGTTACAATTGCTTTAGATCAAATCGGTCAGACGGATATGATGGAACTGCCATTTTATTAAAATCAAACTTAAGATGCGAAGAAATAAACTTTAAAAATAGATATCCTTTCACTCATAAATAACGTATTTCAGTTAAAATTTTCCGAGGTAAAAATCCCACCAATATTGTGTCAGTTTACATTGAACCAAAGACCAAGATATCTGTAAGTCAATGGTTGGAATTCTTTAAAGATATACCTAAACCGTTTATTATTGGTGGGGATTTTAATTACCTCAGTATCGCATGGGGCTGTGAAATTAAAGACAGCTATGGTAAAAAACTTTTGGAATGTATTGATCATTGTAATTTGATATGTCTGAATGATGAATCGCCCACGTTAGCAACTAGTAAGAGTCCATCCGCTATTGACTTAACCTTTTGTACACAAGATATTTCAAAATTTTTTACTTGGAGAATCCTACAAGACCCTCATGGATCTAATCATCTTCCGATTATCATTAACATGGAAACAGATCATATAACTTCATTTCCAAATCAAAACTGTCACAAGACCTGAAATCTTAACAAGGCCGATTGGAAATTATACACATCTGTACTAGAAGCTAAAAATTCTCCTGGAAACTATCAAACACTAATAGCAAACATTAATAAAGCAGCCAATTTAGCAATACCATAGTTTTCATCTAACGGAATACATAAGAGACGAATTTCGAACCAATGGTGGTGTGAAAGTTGTAAAACCGCCACTGATAACCGAAAAATTGCATATGGAAAATATAAACAAGATCCTACAAGAAATAATTTAGTTGAATTTAAGAGACTTGACGCTGTCGCGAAAAAACTCTTCAAACAAAAGAAAAAACAGAATTTGGTAGAATACTGCTAAAGCCTAAATTCAAAAACACAAATCAGTGAAGTATGGAAGAAAGTAAACGTAAAGACAATATTTCATATTTCATGATATACCATATTCCTCACCACTATAAAATATCATTAATAAATATATTTTTTTTGACATTTGGAATGATACGTCATAAATTCCAGACAGCTGAAAGGAATATATTCTAATACCTATCAAAAACCTGGGAAACCAGAAAATTGCAGTAGATCACATAGACCAATATCCTTAGCCTCTTGCTTCCTAAAGACGTTAGAAAGATTAATTAAAAATAGAATTGAACATTGGTTAGAGCAAGAACATATTATCCCAAAATCTCAGTATGGATTTCGAAAATCAAAATTAACTCAAGATGCCATAACTGCCTTAGTCTCATCCATACTAATAAACTTTACTGATAATATGTATACTATGGCTGCTTTTCTTGATGTCTCCTCTGCATTCGATACCGTTAACTTGTACATTATGCATAAAAAGCTATTAGACACCGGATTCCCCATCACCATAGCTAGCTTTCTAAGGACACTGTACACTAATAGATCAACTTTTTTTTTAAAAATCAACCACTCCATCTCTTCACCACGTCTTACAAATATAGAACTTCCACAGGGTAGCATATTGAGCCCAATACTATTTATTTTATATAATATGGATTTAGAAAGTTGTATTAATATCACAACAAAAATTATTCAATATGCTGATGATGTAGTAGTTTACACAGCCCAAAAATCATTGGATATATATAAAAATAATTGTGATCTCTCAATTAAAGCTTTTCTTAATCACTATGAAAATATTAGTTGAAACTGAAGTATTGAAATTAAAATAGAAATATCAGAATCTAAAACAGAAATTTGTATTTTCTCTGGAAAACATCAAATTCCACAAGGTTATCTGGAAGTAGGTCAAATTCAATTCCCTATTAAAAATTGTATAAAATACCTCGGTACTTATTTAGACAGAAAACTTCTATGGAGGGATCAAATCCATCAAGTCATAAAAAAATCTGAAAATTCAATGAATATTCTAAGAAACTTTTGTAGAACTAACTGGGGCGCTGATCCAAATGTAGCACTTTTATTTTACCATATGATGATTCGTCCCATTTTCGATTACAGTTGTCATTTGTATGGAACTGCCGCTAACACACATTTAAATAAATTAGAAATACAAAAAATAAATGCCCTCGGCTTTGTCTTGGATATTTGAATTCTACACCCGTTAATATAATTGAAGTTGAAGCGATAGAATCACCTCTAAAATTTCGACGGAAGTTTTTAAGTGATAAATTCATTACTAGAGCCATAGGAAAAAACATAGAAAAAAACTATCTACAGGATATTCATATTTTATCAATTTTAGATCTAACTCATAAATATTGGATACAGAAAAAATCTCTTCTGGTAAATAGTTACTTGAGGATATCTCAATACCGACATACTTTCTATACGTATGAAAATCAAGTTTCACCTATGTATTCCCATGTATTAGAAGAGCTTTTCTCAAAACATATTAATACCTTTTTTATGTACAGTAATTTAGATCCAGTCGCTTTTCAATCATTTATACGGCATAAATGGCCACATTATCAGTTTTACTATACAGACGGATCTAAAGCACAAAACATGCAAGATGCAGTTTATGTTTACGAAAAATTTTTGCCACCGAAGTTTGACTAATGTCATGTTGACGTGAAATTTCACGCGTGCTGATGTGGGGATCTTCAGTAGTAGCTATCATATTCCTTTTTCTCACTTAGAACAGTTTTGGTTCTCTCATTTTTTTAACGAGCCATTAATTTTCATATCAAACAGATCATATCTGTTAACTCTTCTACGGAAAAGTTCATTTTTAACAATATATAAATTTAATCACATTCATTATTCTGTTCGTATTCTGTTGACAAAATTCTATTAATTATTTTCTATTGTCGTTTAATATATCTTCTCCAAACTGACAAACTGCTTAATTCTTTCCACTCTAGCATTTATTCAAACCAGACAAAATCTGCAATATCGACCATAAATAAAAAAGGCAGCTTCCATAACTGTGACAATTATAGAACCAACTCTCTTATCTAACATGCCAGCATAGTAATGATACAAATGAACAACGAATACTTCAAGAGCAAACTGGATTTACCAAAGGTAGATGTACTTGAGAACACCTTCTGGACGTAAGACACATAATAGAAAAATCTAGGGAATTCAACATCCCACTATACATTTGTTTTATAGATTATCGTAAAGCGTTCGACAGGATCAAATTTCAATACTTATGGCAGATACTAAAAGGAGTAGACGTACCACAACATTTAATTTCGCTTATAACTGTATAAACTATACGAACGCACTGTGGCAGTTTCGCAACTGTATATAAACATTACTAAAATATCAACAGACTTTCTGTTAGTTTTGATTCTCCCCGTATAGTTAATCCAGATTTCGCTTTCAAAAAAACCAAAAACTACTATCAAACAATAAACGGTTGTTATAAAATATTACAAACAAAAGAGTTTTCATTAATACATTGTCGTTAACAATAAAGCGATGTTCTTTAAAACTTTACCAAGAGTGTTTTGGGGTGATAAATAGTTTTTAGAAAACATGTTGTTTTCAGATAAGTGAATTCTCAGAACTTGACAATAATGGATCAGCTTATTTGAGTGTGATAATTTAAAATATGTATAATTAAAGCCATATTATAATAAGCTAATATATTACAATTAATTAAAGAGGTATAAATAAATAAGGATATATTTTTGAATAATAAAAATAATAATATGTAAGTCACGAATACTTTTCCAAACAAATCTTATTTGTAAAGACTACAACATCAATGCAATATAAGGGCAGAATAGATTTCAAAAAGAATAACGATAAATAACATATTCTCCTTTTCATCAGTAATCAAGGAAAAGCCGGACAATTGCCGAAAATATATTTCATTTTAGTAAACATAACTAAATAATATGCCACCATGCTATTGAGCAAACTATGAGGCCAAACATAAAAGCGAAATCTACAAAATGCAACAAGGTAAACATGTAAAAAGAGACGAAAATAAAAATAATAATTTGTGAGTAATGTCATACATCCGCAAAAAATCAGCAGACAGATTATACCACTCCTGTTTTGTAATATACTATTATTTGATAAATTATCGTTTTCTCATCTTATCTCATAAAATCTTATTGTCCATTATTGCCCTCACTAGTTTACTAGTTTTAATTTTTAACCTAAATACAGCCCAATATTTCATTATTTTACTAGCTTTTTCACGGCTGCTCTTGCTTCCCGACTTTGCTCAGTTCGCTAGTGTTCTTTCGGTTGTTATTACCTCGTAAATTTTCGTTTCTAGTGACCGGAAAGCTCTAAGATTATGTTGTAAATACATCACTGAAAAATATTGCTTTCGCCTTTATTCTTTATTGTGCACTACACTGTTGAGAAAGGACGATAAAAACACGGAGTCGGGAAATATGGACGTGACACTTTTTGTAGTGCGTATGCGTATCCATAGCCGCGGTCGAAATCGAATCGGCAAAACATATTGGATGTTTTGAATCGATTGCCTTTGTTGGATTTATTTGACGACGGAAAGTAAACGTGAAGCAGAAGTATCAATTGTCTATTTCTCGTATAGTAAAATCTTTGAGATAGAGAAAATAATAGTTTTGTCAAAAGATTAAAATCGTTAACAATTATTTGAAATACTATAGAGTACTACATAAATTAGATATTATGCCTAATGATAACGAATCCTTCTGAATTCTTAAGAATAATAACAGACCAGAGAATTAAGTAAATAAAAAGGTCCAGTAGAACCCGAGATACGTCATTTTTTTCCAAGCGCTCTATTTTGAAACGTCAGTAGTCAGAAGTGGGGGTAGTCGGCTACCCCCACTTCTCTTACTCTAGTCGGAACGCAACGTACTCTTTTATTTACAATACTCCTATTTAAACAGTTTTCTCAATAATTTTGTTTGCTGAGAAATTTGTTAAAAACTTTGACTATTCTTATAAAAGATTAGTTCATTTCAGGCCTTAATTTTATTAGATAACGTAACAGAGATTTAAATAATCTTGTAGGACCTCCTTTTAAAGTTGTGTTAACCAGCTTTCTGAATATTTTTGGCCATTTCATTTAAACTAAATTCTTCGGGGTTATTGTAAATGTCTATAAGCTTAAAAAGTGCTCTTTATTATTAAATCATTTTTAAACTTTTTTTCCATAGATTATTACTATACGTCTTAAGAAAAAAATAAGCCCCGGATTATTGAGATCAATTTAGTTAAATTATCTGGACCAGCCATAGAAAAATTAGCGTATTTTTCACAAAATCTTATAAACAATTTGAATTTCGCAAAAACTATTCAACCGATCTGGCTCATCTTTTTCACACAATTCAAACATGATAAGACCTTCAAGTTCAGGTACATTTAAACAAATTTTAATAAATAATGAAAAAGTTATTAACAATATTAGGAGTTATATAACAACCATATCTAGGCTTAAATTTGGACATGCTTGTTTTCCTGCTTATCTTGCAAGGATTCATGTGATCGAGAGTAAAAACTGTGTGGAATGTGGAGTAGAAGGTGTCCTTTGTTTTTACTTTTTACCTTTGTTTTCTGTCCTTTATATGTTTAATCCTATTTACCGTGGCCTAGTTCCCCTGTGTATGTTATATATTATAATATCCTGATGGGCCCCTGGACGTGAAGCGAGTGACCCATGTTAATTGTATGTGTTTATGGATATATATCATCATCATCATTCAATCTTCGCTTATCCACTGCTGGACATAGATCTCCATAATTTTCCATCTATTTCGATCTTGTGCCTCTTGCATCCAATTCCTATGACAACGTTTTAGATCGTCAGTCCAACGTGTTGGTGGACGACCTCTACTTCGGTGGGCATCATCTCTTGGTCTCCATTCCAGTATCCGCTTTGTCCATCTATTGTCTGTCATTCGAGCCACGTGACCTGCCCAGTTCCATTTTAGTGTTGCTAATCTCTCTACTGCATCAGCCACTCCTGTTCTTTGCCGTAGCTGGCGATTTGGGATCTTGTCTCGTAGTGAAACGCCCAACATAGCACGCTCCATCGCCCTTTGACACACACGGATCTTTTGAACTGTTCTCCTTGTCATGGTCAACGTTTCGGCACCGTAAGTTAACACTGGCAAAACACACTGATTAAACGTTTTTCTTTTAAGGCATATTGGTATATCAGACGATTTGAAAATATGGTTCAGCTTGCCGAAGGCTGCCCAAGTCAGTATTATACGACGGAGAAGCTCAACGGTTTGGTTATCTTTTCCTATACGAATCTCATGACCTAGGTATTTATAGGCCATTACCTGGTCTATGACTATAAGTACAATATCATCTGCAAACCTTAGATGGCTAAGCTTTTCTCCGTTTATGTTTATGCCCTTGTCGGTCAGTTTTGCCCTTTTACATATATATTCCAAAAGCGTAGTGAACAGTTTCGGCGATTGGGTGTCCCCCTGGCGTACTCATACCTACCAGTAGGCATACCTATATTATGGATATATATGTGTATGTATATATATTTTTTCTCTTCTTTTTGTTAAATGTTGTACTGATTTCCCAACTTTAAATTTATCTATTTTAGTCTATTCGATTGCAAATTACTGTGCGATTTACAAAAAATTGTGCTGTCAGGCCACATACTATTTCACGTGTGAGTTATATTAGGTCTGCTTGTTAGTTGATTTGAAAAGACTGTAGATTATACAAAACTTTAATAATAAAGTGGCCAATTACTAAATTTTGAGTTTTAGTCATAAAACGCCCAAACATAGTGCCCTTTATTGCTCATAGTGCTCTATTTCTACTTGTGTCGGGCCTAAGCAGCCACAGACAAACCGTAAATATCGAAACGAATTTTTTGAGTTGTCACTTTATTTATTAAAGGTACGAATACGTTTACTTCATACATATTACTGAATTTTAAATGTAATAAAAACACGCACGGACTTTTTAAAGTAGTCACATGTGTTCTGATGAATTTCAGTCACTTTAGTTTACTATTCAATCAACTTTCGTGGAATATTTCATGTAGCTACAAAACAAAAATTAAAAAATTGGTTATATCTAGGACATAGGCATGATATCACATAGGCCATTTTGCAATACCTTGTTTGTTTATTAATCGATTTTAATTTAGCATATCTCATTTTGTGTATCTTTTTTTCCTGAAAAAGTTGTCTGTTGTAATGAACAAAATAATGAGTTTGGCGTTTTAATTTTTTATTTAAAAATAATTTTACTAAAAAAGTGATGAATCCCTAAATAAGAGTCTTTTTGTAGCATCTCATATTACACATTTTAACTGTCAAACCCGTCTATACACTTGTGTAGAGTAAAAAACTAACTCAATGATGTAATTTCAACATTTTCATTTACATCTAGCAGATTAACCATATTTTTATTGTTTCAGTTCTTGGTAATTTTGTAAATTTTACAATATTTTATAAATAGCTTTGCCACCCTGAACAAATTTCACAGCAAATATTTTATGAAGATATCTTTTTGCTAAATAATAATCTGTGGCTATTTGCCAAAAGTTGATATGTCAAAAATCACGGTTTTCAGCTTTGCGAATCATATGTGTTTAAAGTTATATTTTTGTATGCCAAAACTTGATACATTTAAGGAAAATATTATTAAAGATTAAGTTAACGGTTAAACATGATATATTAAATTACTTCAGTTTAATTTTTGCCAAAAGTTAATAAGTCGACATATCAAGTTATGTCACCGTCAGATTTAAAATGTGGACGGATGTTTTATAGACACAAAGTTTTGATTACCAGCTAACAGATAACATAACCTAATTTTATTGTTGGGCATTTTACTAAAATAAGGTGGTTCTTTGGTTCTTTTAAGAAAACTATTAGTAAAAAGTATGTCGCGTGGAAAGCTGTTAGTTGATATGGTTAGTAGCTAGCACGAAAATTCGGCGGTTTTAGTAAATATCGAAGAAACAGTAGGTTACACACTGAAAGTGACGATTAAAAAAATCACTGGAAAGTGATATAAGGAGATTAAAAAGGTGTTTAGTTGATGAAAAAATTAAAGAAATAAGTTCAACTTCTGAAGCAACTGGCCATTCTGAAGAACTGGTGTCATATTTGGGTAGTGATAATTCAGATGTAGATAAAAATTATATTCCTTCAAACACTTCATCTGACACAAGTGATAATAAGAGGCCAGGTGAATATCTAGCAATTCAATATAAAAAGTGTAAAATAACAGCAACTACCAGTATTAATATGTGTGAAAAAGTAAATAATGATAATTTTACAAATAAAAGTGAAGATGGCAAAGACCAAATATATAACTACAATGTTCAACCTAAAAAAAACCAAAGTATAACAAAGTAAAAATAAAAGAAAAAAAGATGTATGGAGAAGAAAATATTACAAGAAAAGGTATCTAGGAGCATTATCTTTATTTGTGTATAGATCAACAACCATAAATGAAATAAAACACAAGTTCCTGGAAGTGGGACATACTAGAATTGAATGTGATACCAAGCATGCGAAAATTGAGCGTGCCAAAAAATCGTCACAAATTGAAATAAGGATGGATACCTCATGACTGGTACCAGTTTGTTAGACGTGTCCCTGGTAGAAAGAAATTTCAAGTTATCGAAATGCAGAGAAAAGATTTTTTAGCGTATTTAAATTTTTTCCAAAATACCTATGTAAAGCATGATAAAGGGTGAATAATGAAAATGTGAAATGGCATGATATAAAAGTTCTACGTTTAATCAAAGAGTTGGGTGTTGTGGACAATAAATATTCACATAATGGGCTGGACGTTTCTAAGCTTAATATTAAACGCAGAGGACATTAAATGGATCCTACATTAGAACCTATTTATAGTGGACCTTCTTCTTTGGGTGCCGTGTCCGTATTCAGACGTTGGCCGTCATCATGTTTACAATTTCCTGAAACCCTTCTCTGTCGGCTGCTGCGTGAAATAATTCTTCTACTGTGGAACCACATCATTGTCTAATATTACGCAGCCATGAAAGTTTCTTTCGACCAGTCCATCTCTTTCCTTCTACTTTTATTGTATTATAAGTCGAAGTAGATGGTATTTAGGTCCTCTAATTGTATGGCCGAAGTATTCTGTTTTTCTCCTCTTTATGGTGTTTATGAGCAGACGTTCTGAATTGATCATTTGATCATATAGCACCACAATTAGAATGCTTCTAACTTGTTTAGCATTGTGTTCATGCATTCATCGACAGGTTTCTGTTGCATAAAACTGGTTTCCAGGTCATGAAAGCCTTACGTGATATTTCGATCCTGGTTATTATCTCTTCATCAGAGTCACAATTTACATTTAATCAGCTGCCAAGGTATTTGAAATGATTTACCCTTTCGATCTCCTCTCTATTAAGAGAAATCAGACCTTGATCTATATTGATCTTTCCAACTGCCATCCACTTTGTCTTTGAAATGTTGATTTTAAGGCCTCTCCGATAACTTGCTTCACTGACTAGATTTAGTAATGTTTGGATATCTTGTAAATTTTCTGCAAGAATGGCTGTATCGTCAGCGTATCTAATATTGTTGATTACTTCTCCACCTAGTCTTACTCCCTCTTGTCTGTCATCCAAAGCCTCCCTAAAGATTTCTTCAGAGTACAGATTAAAAAGAGTGGGTGACAAAACACAACCCTGCCGTACTCCACGTTTGATGGATATTTTTTCAGTCGGACTCTCTTCAATTTGGATAGAGGCTACTTGATTGTAATATAAGTATTTCAGCAGTCTTATTTCATAGTGGTCAAGTCCTGCTGTATAGTGGACTGCATAGTGGACCTAAACCCATAAAACATCAAAAAATACTTGCTTTTCCGGCTGCAATACCTTGATCCAGTGTACCAACTATTTTACCACGAACTCAAGACTATTGGGAATGTAAATGATGAAATTTAATGTTTTATTTTTAATGATAAACACTGCTTTCTTATGAAGATTGATCCATGAAATTTAGATATTCCATAAATTGGTGAATTTTAAATTATTTATAAATTAACTAAAACTAACCATATGTATTAAATATCCAAGTTTTGATTTCAGTATAAATTTTTTCATTTTTTATTTTGTAATTATGATATTGACGTATTTTATATATACTTCACTTTATGTTAGTAAAATCACTTTTAACAATAGAATTTCCAAAATTAATGTAAACTACTAGTCTAAGCAGCATTTTGTTTATTTATATACGAAATTTCATAAAAACCTAAGAAAATATGAGCAAGTATAAAATAAAAACAAATTGTCCTGAAGTTATAAATTTCTAATTTCGCTCTACTGAAAACTTGCTCTATTTGACATATCAAGTTTTGGCAAATAGCCACCACATAAATATATTAAACAGTAATATATGCATACAAGATAGACACAGTAGGTACATAGTAAACTACAAAAGCACCCCATAAACCGTACGGATTTAAATTAATGATAGATTTCAGTTATAATAAGCAGTGGATTGGGAAAAAATGTCCAATAGAAAAAAATATTACAATTCTAGCTCTGGAAATATTTTATAAAAAGACAATACTACTATAAATATAAAAGCACAGTTTTTAGAAATGTGACAATAAGCAAAAAACAAAACCCCATTCTTCTTTTCCAACAAGCAACAAAATAATTTATTGTGTCCTTTCAAGCTTTTTCCGTACATTATTCTCAATCTTTGCAATCGTAGAGGTAATTAAGGAACCATAGATATAAATAGAACTATGCTCAAAATGTACTTCGCAAAAGAATGATAATTTTAACGACTGCTGAAAGTCACTGAAATAGAAAATAACGGTTATTATCTAGATTTGTATGCTTTATGTTGCAGATGCTCTAAAAATACATAAGCGTAAAGCTTAATATTTGCGAAATATACTGCTCGACAAAGAAAAACTTTTGTTTTAACTGTTTAAAGGCTAAGAATATTTCCATAAAACTAATAAAAGAGAAATCACAGTGGTTATCTGTATACTAAAGTTAAAAAAACTTACAGTGAAGTAAAAACGTAAAAAACTAGTGTAAAATGGTATATTATATTATTACGATAGTTCCGTGAGATTTATTTCATATAGAAAAAGTCCCTTGACGAAAAACAAGAAGTAATAGAAGAAGTCTAGAATTTTCGAGATGTCATCAAAAAATCTTGAAATGTCTAGTGAAGTCTGTAACGTCAGAAAATATACAGGGTATCCCCGACAATGGTGCATTCATTACTAATATTACTAATTAATACATTTTGGTATGCAAAAAGACTATTTATGGAGAAGCGCATTATAACAGTCATTTAGCTGTCCAAATTTAAGTCGGGAATTAATGTATATTGGAATGTCTTAACACGTACTTCATAGAACATTTAGAGAACAACTTTTACATTCATACCACTATCAAAGAGTACAAGATTTATACCAAGGTTATCTTCCTCGAAAATTAATATAACAACTCGTCAGAGAATTTCCAACTGAATTTCCATCTAAAGTGTTATGTGAGGATGAAGCATGTTTTACGAGAAACTGTGTTTATAATTTTCATAATTGCCACATATGGGGTGACAAGAACCGTTTTTAATTTTTTCTTCTTCTTTAGCCTTAAGTAATCCAACTTTGGACATAGGCCTCCCCCAAATCAATCCAGTGTCTTCTATTTTGCGTCACTTGCTTCCAGTTGTGTCCCCCGATCTTCTTAATATCATCAGCCCATCTCATTTGTGGTGTTCCTCTGCTTCTATTTTCTAACCATGGCCTCCACTGTTGTATTTCGTGGTTCCATCTCTTATCCTTCAGTCGGGCATTGTGTCCTGCGAAGCTCCATTTTAATTTGTCAGCATGTTCTCCTGCGTCTTTTACTTTCGTTTTGCTTCTAATTAATTTGTTTGTTTTTTTGTCTATAAGTCTCACCCCGAGCATTGATCTTTCCATCGCTCTTTGTGCTTTTACTATTTTATCCATATTGGACTTGGTGAGTGTCCACGTCTGTGAACTATACGTAAGTATAGAAAGGATACACTGATTGTAAATTCTGGTTTTCAAATACTGTTCTATTTTAGTGCTTTTCAAGATCCAACTCAGTTTTCCAAATCCTGCTCACGCTAACCTTATTCTTCTGGTAATTTCGGCAGTTTGATTTTCTTTGTTAATTTTCATTATCTGTCCCAGGTAGATGTATTAGCTTACTGTTTTTAAATTTATGTCATCATGGTCGTAGTTCTTCGAAACTTGTAGCGAATATTACAATGTCATCAGCGTATCTTAAATGACTGAGTTTTCTTCCATTAACATATAATAACATCCGTTATTTAATACGTAGGACAAATTATCAACGAAAATTTAGCATAAATTTATGGGCTGGAATAACTAATAATCGTTTGATAGGACCATATGAATTACCCAGAACACTAAACGGAGAGGCCTACTATAGTTTCTTGCAGAATTTTTTGCCGGTACTTTTTAAAGACGTGCCTTTGCAAACACGCCTTGAAATGTGGTTTCTTCCCTACGGAGCGCCAGCACATTTTACCAGAGCTGTTACATCTTCTTGGTACCACTTATCTTCGTAGTTAAATTGGTAGAAATGGACCCATTCTGTGGCCACCACGAAGTCCCGAATTCAGTGTACTGGATTTTTAATTTTTTGAGACATATGAAATCGTTAGCTTATGATAACTGACATGAACTCGAAACAGAAGTCGAAATCGAAAAACTTCGAACTTTAATCCAAAACCTTAATAAGTTCAGAAAATAGCAAATGCCACATTATTGAAGAAAGAAATAATTATTTTGCAGATATTACATAGATTCCTCAGATGTCAACAACCTTGAATAGTAAATAAACAAGGGTGGGATTATGTTAAATACCTAAGTAACAAACGAGTTTTTATTTAGAAGCGCTTTCACTGCATATGACGTTGCCAGATTATTTAATTTTCTGAATAAAAAAGTTTACGTGTATGGAAAACAATGTAATTTTTTTTGGAAACGGTTAAGTTTAGAAAAAAGTGTTAAAGGACTTTTTTGTTTTAAATTGTATATTATATTTATACCTTAAAGGAACGCACTATTTTCGGGGACACCCTGTATACAAACATATGTTGTTGTAAATAGTCACTTCAATAATTCTTAAATCCCTTTTAAATAAAATTTTAAAATCCATATCCCATTAATAGTTCTTAATTTTTAATTTCTAAGTTGGCCTTAAACAGCGACTCCAAGCGGCCGTTTTGGAGGACATTCTTATCCAACTAACATTTATCTCTCACTCTGGTTTGAGTTTTTGGGAAGAGAAGTTTGGTTAACTAAAAGTAGGCGGTTTGGAGGTGTGCTAAATTTGTTTTAAGAATAGTATTTTTTTTGGGGAAGAAGTCGAGTGGAAAAGTTTTAGTTTGCTTCTAAAATTTACCGTTTGATTTATAGCCACTCTGAGCTGGTAAGTGGTTCCAATTATCAAAAAAAAAGTATAAAAACCATCAGCCATTTTGATTTCTAAAATATTGTCATTTTTCTTTAATAGGGGATATATCTATCTGTCATTTCTCATATTATTTCATTAAAAAATATTCTGAATTTAGATATAGTAATGATATGAAATCATATCAATTTTCTATTTGATTTCTAGGCCTTAAAATCATATCATTATGTATCTTTAAAACTACCTATTATCTATTAAGACTATCTATAAAAATATTCTGTCTCATTCCGTTCTTTTATATTCTTAAATATATCCATAGCATGATTTTCGTTAAAATTATCTATTTAATCAATTCATTTTACATAAAATATTTTCAAACCATGCAAAGGTCACGTTATTTACAAAATCATTAAAGCTTTTTGCTTTCATACAAGCTTCCCAGTAACTTTTTGTAATATTTTTCAAGGTTAATAAACCTTGTGTTTTCCCTACTTTTTATTAAGAGTAAGAAGGAACTCTAACAGAAATGTTCTTTTTAGCCTACTACTGAAGTTAAAATCCAGAGTCAAAGATTCTTCAATTTTATTTTTGTTGAGGTTTATAGAATAAAAACTGAATTGAGTTGTTCCCTACTGGGTTTGCATCTTTGCCGCCACCCTTAGCTGTTTCTTAAGAGGCCCAGATCTTTATAAGACTATTCCCGGACAACTTCAGGGAACCAGCCGGAAAGACCTCTCTCATTTAGAGTGTCGAACATTGTTCATTTTTATTAAGTTTTATTTGTCAATTTTAATAATCTTTTATAATATTTTTTTTCCTTTAAATCAACTTCATCTAATAATAAAGACCCGTCATTTTTTTTTTTAAATTAATGATACTAAATACCTAACATTTAAGAACTAATTCTCAACTACGGTGTTAAATCCTCCCTATCAACTCTTTTGTACGCTTGTATGTGTACACATTTAATCAGAGAGTTCGTTATTGATATTTTATTATTATATAATTAAACCTTGGACATCTATCCCGTCAGGATAGTGTCCTTATTACTTTTTTAGGACATTTAATTGAAAGCTAAACTACAGAGTTGCATCTCTATTAGACAAGTAAATTACCTTTTTAGGTAGTCATTAAATTTGATTATCTTATATTTTATTATTTGTAAATTCAGATCATCAGGGATCAATTGTGTATAATCAGGGAATTTTTTTTGGTATACAAGTAACTAGGTTAACTGTACATAAATGGTGGAGGGTAGCATACAAATTATACTGTATATATTTGGCTAGGTATTAAATTTGTTGTGAAGACTAAATATTTCAATTAATACCTGTTTCCGTTTTTATTTCAGCAAACAGCTTTACAAGATACCTTGGAAAGTATATGTTAATACTTTCCTAGCGCCCAATCACATCTTAGAGTAACTTTTATAGTTTATCACTTTCATTTACATTATTCATATATATATATATATATATATATATATATATATATATATATATATATATACATATAAAAATATTATTATCTTGTCATTCATTTTCTCATTTTACGGTCTCTGTAGGGCATGCAAATTGGCCGAATCCTCTTTTGAGTATCAAGTAGTCACTCTCCGGCACATTCTGCTAGTCAGCTTTAATTTATTTGGTTTTTGTCACATTGGCGCTCTGGCCGCTCTGTTATACTTGGTTACATTAGCCCACACATTTTGTTACATTACCTGTTCAAACATTTTTGTTATAATTGTATTAAAGTATTGTAAACAAGTTGGTGTTGAATAAAGTTTTTAAATTTTGAAGAAGATGAACAATGTTTAAAAATTATTTTTATCAAAATTTAAAATTTTTCAAACGGATTAAAATTTCAAATCGTTTTCGGTCTTATCAGACCATCATCAGTGAAACCGCAGTTATCAATTAAAACTAGCCACTTGAAAAAGTGTAATAAACCTTAGATTATATGATAAATGTATTAAAAATTACAATTAATAGGTCATGACGTCAATGCTAAAAGATTTCACTTTAAGGAAAGGTATTAAACCCTGATAGGACCAAATTATAGGAATATACAAAAGACCTATTAATGAGCTAAAAAAAAAAAAGTCCAGAGACAAACTACACTCCCTCCTGGGGTCACGACTAAAGTTAGAGACTGTACCCTATTCGAAACGAAGACTAAATCTATGTCCTAGGGAAGATACCAGTTAACTGACTGCTAGATCAGGAAGTGAAATTAGGTATAAGATAGAAAATTGTCTTATCTACAATAGTTCGTTCAAGAAATAAGCAATAATTCAAATATTTCAATTTTCTATCTCACTAAATTAAACACCTACGATCAGCATGATATGCCTTCTTTCTGCTGTATCTTATCTCCTGCGCCTACCAGTTTTTTTTACATTCAAACTTTCTAAACAAAACTACCCGTCTTTGTCTTCTCAAATAGAAGCTCGCTAGTCAAAATCATTAAATTCAGTGTTAGTTCATTAAATCTGTAAGTGTCTGCTATTAGAATCTGCTATACATACAGAAGAAATCAACAGTTTTTTGTGCCAATCTTCCGTAAATGCTGGTCCGATAAATTACAGGGTTGCCAGATATACAACTAAACTGTATTGTTCTACACATCTCATTTGTTTAATTTTAAGAACATTTTATATGAATATATTTTGTATTTTATTATCATTCAAAAAAGTGATTTGTTTTCAATTTACATACCGCTATTAATTTATTTAATTTATTATTATACATTATTCTATTTTCAATTTCTCTACAGTACTACTTATCTGCAATTTTGCGACTTATTGGTCGCTGATCCTTCGAGATTTATATTTATTTTTTATTAATCAAATGCAGAAGGTGAGAATATAGTTTTACAAATAATTGTTTTTAAACCATTGAACCAGCTACCCCATCTTTTCCCCTACAAGACCTAAGACGTTCTTAAATTTTATTACGTATTTTTAATAAATATAATTTTGTATTAGACATATAGCATTTTACACTTAAAGTTTTTTAATTCAATAAGAATTTAAAATTATTATTAAATAGGTAATTTCCATCTTTGTCAAAGATAACCGCTTGAAATTGCTGATTTGAAATAAATGATTTACCGTAGTTCAAAATAATTTTTTTGTTACTAAAGAAGAATAATAACAAGTCTGTTAACAGAAGCTAATTTTCAATTTTTCTACACAATAAATTTGAAACATTATTTTGTTAAAAAAATTTAATTTTGGCGATGTTTCAATTGTTTCTCACTAAAGGTGGCATTTATTTAAATTAAATATCGACCGTCTTTATAATTATATTATAATTATATAATTATTATTATTATATAATTATTATAATTATTCTTACTATTCCTTTTATTTTAATGCCCAATTCATTCTCTTCTTTATATTTACAATTTAGAAGAACTAATGCATTGTTCATATCTTATTACATTAATTCCATATTTATTTTTATTTCCTATAGTTGACCTTCAAGAGCTTTTTTAAACAAGTGATTTGTGTAAAATTGAACAATGTTCTCACAGGCACTTATACATATACATACACGTATGTGACCATCTTCACCATGCTTAGTGAACAAATCATAGACCGCCACACGTGATTTGGCTCATCTTACGGTGAGATTTATGATGCGACTTATCCCCTCAATCCCTCGGTGTAATACCATAAAACCCAGGAGATGCATGATATAGGAGAAAAAATCTTGACTTAAACGATATACCAAAGAGTTGGCTAATTGTGATGGATTAGAGCCTTCGAACGGTAAGGGTGCTTTGCTGAGGTTAACAGCAATTCGCCTCAACGACCCGTCTCAGTCTAAAAATAAAAACATAATAAGAAGGTACAAGGAGAGACGAGTCCCTTCTTCGACCCAAATATTGAGCCAAAAGGTGACTTAAAAAGAAATCTCTAGGCCACTTATCCTGAAACCAGGAAAAGAAGATGGAGAAACAGCGAAAAATAGCTGCTGGAACTTAGACCAAAGAAAAACCGTACAAAACCAGAGGACCGGAACTGGTTAAACGCAAGGTATAGAGCGATCTCGAGAGAATATCAATAGCGATTCTACTAGGTGGATAAAAAAACTTCCAGAAAATAATACGATTCCTCGCAACAAAGAGTCGGTAAGAAATCTAGGAAAACGAATGAGCAAACTAGTTTATACGGTAATGTAACAAAAGTATCTAACAGGAGTTAACTATGTTAATGAATACTGTAACTATTTCAAAAGTTTCAAATTATTTTTCAAAAAAAGTTTCAAAAATTCATTTAAAAATAATTCCTAATAAATATTTAAATTATTATTAATCCTAAGAACTACTCCAAGAACAATCAATAAGAGAACTATACCAACAACGTCTAGACCAAAAATTAATAGAATTCAGATACGGCAACATCGAAGAAATATACGAGCATATAAAGGCGAGTATAAAGCAAGCAGCATTCGAAGCCCTTGGGGAAAAAGAACATATAACAAATAAACAGCACTATTATGAAATAAATGAACCAACAAAAAGAATAATTCAAGAAAAAAAGCAACTATACAGAAAATGGCTGACTACAAACAACGATGAAGTTTATAAAGAATATAGAGAAAAAGATAGAGAAGTGAAAAAACAAATAACACAGCAAAAGAATGAAGAATGGGAAAGAATCTGCTTAAATATTGAAACATATATAGGAGGTACAAGAACTTCGGAGTCATGGAAAGTACTGAGAGGATTGAAACAAAACTCAAAAGAAAAAATTAAATTGGGAAATATACAGGACAAAGAATGGAAGGACTACTACAAGGAACTATTAACAGAACAAAGACCACAATTCATTGGAAAAGAAAACAGGCGAAGACGAAGCAGATTCCCACAACAAGAAATAAAAATAACAGATAGGGAAATGAGAACGGCCATAAAAGCAATCAAAAATAAGAAAGCACCGGGACCTGGAGGCATCTCACCTGAGCTTATAAAATACGGATCAAAAAAATTACACCGAATGATACAATGGATATTTCAGAAAGCCATAAATGGAGAACAGCTCCCAAAGGAATGGATGGCGGCATATATGACATCTATATTTAAGAAAGGAGATAGAAAACGATGCGAAAACTACAGAGGAATAAGCGTAATATCATCAATAGGAAGATTATATGGGAAGATACTGCGAGAAAAGATAGAGCAAGCGATAAAAGGCAAAATCGGAGAGGATCAGGCAGGCTTCACGGCAGGAAGATTATGCATAGACCACATATACACACTGGAACAACTGTTGAAAAAAAAAAGCAAAAAATAGAGATATACACTTGGCATTTGTGGACCTGAGAAAGGCGTATGACTCTGTACCAAGGTCAGAACTATGGGAGGCAATGTACAAATTAGAAATACAGACGGAACTCATAGAAGCTACAAAAGCTCTGTATAAAGAAAATAAAGTGTCCATTAAAATGGGAACAAGAATCATAGGAGACTTCACCACAACAAAAGGGCTCCTGCAGGGTTGTTCCACATCTCCAACCCTATTCAAAATATACTTAGAGAAAGCCTTGACTACATGGAAAAGAAAATGCGAAGGCATGGGAGTACCGGTACGGAACGAACACCTATATACATTAAGTTTTGCAAACGATCAAGTAGTGATTGCACAAGACCAAGACGACCTCAGCTACATGATAAAGAAACTACAAGAAGAATATACCAAGGCTGGCCTAGATATTAACTCGCGAAAACAGAGTACCTATCTACAAGTGAAGAAGACATAGAAGATCTACAGATTGATGACAACGTAACAATCAAAGGAAAGGATAAATTCAAATACCTGGGGTTTATAATCACGAAAAAGGCAACAACAGAGGAAGAAATTACACAAAGATTAGGACAAACAAGAACAGCAATCCGACAACTTAACTCAGTATGGTGGGATAGACACCTAAATATGAAGACAAAAACGCAGATTTATAAAACATTAGTGCGAAGTATTATGACATATGGGGCTGAAAATTGGATCATAAACAAGAAAACCAGCAGTAAGATAGTAGCAACAGAGATGGAATGCCTGCGAAGATGCTGCAGAGTAACAAGAATGGATAGGAGAAGTAATGACGAAATAAAGCAAAGAACATCAATAGAAACAGACATACTAACATATATAGAACAAAAAAGACTAAAGTGGTATGGACATGTAAGAAGAACTAGCGACAGCAGATGGATAAAGAGAATAACCGAATGGAGCCCCATAGGAAGGAGGAAAAGAGGACGACCCTGAAAATCCTGGAGGAACGAAGTAGACGACGCCATGAGTAAGAGAGGACTAAACGATGGAGAATGGAACAACAGAGAGAGATGGAAACGGTTGAGCGAGGGAAGGCAGTGAATACTGTAGAATCCCTATATATATATATATATATATATATATATATATATATATATATATATATATATATATATATATTAATCCTGCCACCCATCCGCCAAGTACGGAAACATCTAAATTACCTGTCAATTCCGATTTTGGTCTCACCAAATCCGAGAGCTGGATGAACCCCTCAATGACTTCATTTCATTCCTCCCTTTTTTTTCGTCCAGCAATAAGGACGCATGTTTTGTGTTGCTCTCCAGAAGATTCTTACCGGGAGCACTAATAGTTGCCAGAACTATGTTTATTGGCTCGATGTTATCTCAATAGTTATGGATTTATGGTATGTGTTCTAAAACCAGAATGTATAGTTGGCCACCAGTACATGACACCCTCAACAATTCGCAGGATTACCGTTATTTGGTATGTGTCTTTTATGGAATATATCATTTGCTTGGCCAACCACAACTTATAGAGTTTTATGATGGATATTTTGTTTCTGCTGCCGATAGATTCAACGAGTCTGAAAACAGACTTGACTGTAGTCAAGTCCAAGAATATGTCTAGGGTCCTCATGTTTCTTACTCGTATTGCCGAGAAATCAACTGAAGAAGTAATAATCAGAACCTACTTCTATTAGTTCTTTGTTATTAGTTAAACGCCATACTCTTCTATGCTTGTATAAGCCTATAGTTTCTTTGACTTTTTAATGAATTTAAAGAATCCTATTTTTGTTGCAGTAGGTGTAGGTATCTCCGCGCATCGTTAATCATTGGTGCTTAGCTCTTTTTATTATTTTTTCATTTTTTTATCTATCTTTATGTATATTGATATTTGAAATTTTAGTATTTTTTTAGTAAAGAAATTACTCATAACTCAAAAATCGAAAAATTTGGAGTTACTAATTGCAACGACCATATATTGATCCTTTTGACTAAATTGATGATTTTGAATTAGTACATAATTAAATGGTTTTTACTTTTTTCAATAGCTCATCTCAATACTAAATCATCGAAAAATTGGGTGCAAAAATAATCTGCTTACCAAAAGTACAAAAAAATATACGAAAATTTGTGCAAACACATCATTCGTATATATCGAGAATCCGGAGCGAAAATTTTTGGCTAATGAAATATCGGCCCAATGTCCAATCCGGAGTATATGGGTCATTTATAAAAGGTTTAAACAAGAATTTTATTACAATAATATTTCTGTTTTAAGCTGCAAAATATGGACATGCGCTAAAAGCTGTCAAACGGCTTAATAAATTTTTTGGAAGATAAACACGACAGCTGGAAAAGTACAAAAGCGCGTTTAACTGAAATTGATCTACTATTTAAATATTCTATTTATATGGGATTAAGCTACAATTATTGGTTGTAATGAAAATCACTTTTGTAACTAAGTAATATGTGGCATTTTAAAGTAATTACTATTTTAATGGGAATAAGCCACAATTGAAGGTTAAAGTAAGTTTATTGACATTTCAATTTCCACTTCGGAAATCGTTATCAAAATACAAACCTATTGTCTCCACATTTTCGTATAAATTTGATTGAATTTTGATAATGTGCCAGTTTCTTGTAAATAATTTCCAATCTCCGAAAATTTTGAATAACGCTGGGCCCATAACGGTTTCTTAATATTGTAATGTTATACTTAAAATGTATTTTGAGAACAATTTCCGAAGTGGAAATTAAAACGTCAATAAACTTACTTTAACCTTCAATTGTGGCTTATTCCCATTAAAATAGTCATAACAAAGTAATGTTTTACGTTTCGATTTTCAGTCTGGAAATCGTTTTTAAAAAAGATTATTATACAAATTCTGAAAAAATGTGTAACCAAAGTTTTTGTTATTGATTATGTCATTTCAAAATCGACATGCTGAACCTAGATCGTGTAGACAAATATTTTACCCTTGCAATATTAAATTCTGACTGTTTTGTGTATTTTGTGTTATGTGTTACATATTTGTGTAAAAAACTGTAGTTGTGGTTGAGTGCGTAAATTGAACAAAACGTAGATTTTGTACTTATGTGTGTTGTGTGTTGCATATGTGTTGTGTGTAAGATTGTGGACGATGTTTTTCGACCTCCTATTATTCCGATATTGTTGGTATATTTTTGTTGTTGTCTCCTTTTTTTAGTATTGGCAACCAAAGCCTACTACATTCTGTTGATGGGTTTGCTACACAGTTTTTGTTGAGTTGGATGAGGGCTGCTTCTTTGACTTTTATCTTTTCATGTCTGTTTCTTTCATGATTATTGATGCATCTCTCCATTGTAGTTTGTACTCGTTGTCCTAGGCATATTTGCATATATTACGTTAAGTTTTGGATTATATATTGTACACTACATAAAACGCTAAAATCGGCAACGTTGCCTCATACGAGGTAATTGTAATTTTCGATCTCCTTCGACAGCACGACAGAAAATCATTGAAAATCATTTAGAAGCACGTAATAACGGATGAGATGCACATATCGGTCATTCGAATTCAATGTTTGTTTTCGACCTTTATAAAGCAGTACAATTGTATCGGATTTTAATAATGTGAATGTTGTTTAAAAAGATAAAACAAAAAATATACTCTTATTGAAACTAAAAAATAATTCCTTATAAAATAAGAAATAATTCTTTATATCCCACAGAAATTATTCAAATATTTGACCCTCTACAGCTGAACAGTATCCCAATCTGTCATAAAATCTGACACTTTTTTGGTGACACTTCTTGAGCGTGACATTTTCTGCAGTTTTTGAGGCAATAACTACTCTCAAAATTTTTAGCAAGATAATGAATTGACTGTATGCAAGGAATTGGTTTTCTCTCAAAAAAATACAGAAAATTTATTGCGTGGTTAACGTTTTTCGATATTCAAAGAATCATTTATTATGGTAATTAACATTGAAAGATTAAAAATTCATTGCGTGGTTTAGCTGCAACAAATTTCCAAAACATTCAATTTTGTGAACAATAGAAATCTCTGGTAAAAATTTTCATGGAATAAATTTATATGATTTTTTAAAAGTGGTCCAACTTAGCATCAATGAATCGATCCATCACCTATTCACAAATTTTTTGTAGAATTTAAGCATGAACGTCTTACATATCAGGTCAGAAGTGCACCAGATCATACCTTATATTTACTTGGGTTATAAGCAAAAAGTTTATTATTTTAAAAATTTAATAACTGACTAGATGACAATTAATTGGACCCCCCAAGGTTACTAGTTTATTATAATTATATTAATAAATCAAGAGTTCTGGTTTACCCTGTAGAAATAGATATATAAATAATTGCATCATTATAAAAGCGATTAGAAGACTTTTCAAATGAGGTGTACCGTGATCTCGATTTTTAGTAACAAAAATCATCGATTATGTAAATACGCCAACAATGATGACATTATGTCCAACTCGTATATAGGAATTTAGGGCCATTCAAAAATTAAAATTGACGTATTTTAAGATTTTTTAAAAGTCGTCGGTTTCTTAAATAATGAATTTCTTCCATATATTTGCATCATACTGTATATAACTAGTCCGCACTAAAGCGTTGTCAAAGAAATGGCCTAAAGTTTTTAAGAAAAAATTTCGTTGGATGATCGTAGAACTGTCAATTCTGAATGATATACAACCATTTTTTTGCCAGAAGTAATTGATAATATTCGCAAAAACAACCAGAATCGTTGCATTCTCTTGCTTCAGGACAATGCCAGCTGCCACACGGCTCGTATAAGATCTGAATATTGGAGGCAGAAAAATCGGTTTAGTTAGCTTATCCTGCATACAGTCCTGACTTGCCATGGTGTGATTATTTTTGGTCCCTAGAATCAAAAACAAACTACGCGGTAAACATTTTAAGACGCCAGATAAGGCGGTCGAAGTATACATTCCGAGATATATATTTAGGACTGGAATAATTGAATGGAAAAAATATGTAATAATCTTTAAGAAGATTACTTTAAATAAAGCTGATTTTTCTCAAAAATATGTTTTTATTCTATTATTTGCGCAAAACTTTTAGTGTACGCAATGAATAACGAACAGTTTTTTTAATTTATTTTTATAATTCAACTAACAGGTTAACAGATCGCACTAACTCAAAAATAACATAACTTTCTGTAATCACTTAACTTGTAATAACCATTGACCGGATATTGTGGCTATCGACGCTCCAATTAGGCGGATTTTCGCCGACACCGCACCGACCATCGCCAGGTCCAACATACGATATGGTCGGAAAATTTCAAATTCTCTGCCACCATATTTCCGGCTGAGGAATCTCGGAATGCCCTAATGAACTGGACTCGACCATATAACACAATAATTGGACGTCCTTCTATCCTCTTGTGGCGATTGAAAAGTATTAATGAGAACGTGTTGACGAATGACTCGACCTTTTTCTGGATCCGTGGAGATTGGATGTATCAAGGATCAGCGGTTTGGATTCCGACTGGCAGAGGATTTAAGGGTTTGATGTATTGCGACAGATTTAAGTTGTTTTAATGTAGTGCTTAATAAAACAGTTAGTTAACTCTGGAAGGATTATCTATACAAACCTCCAGACACATTAATGTATTATAATTCTTAATGAAATTAAATATACTGTGTGTCGATTGAAGTAGAATAATAATAACCATATGACATATGTTTTTTATTTTATCAGGTTCATGTTTTTAAAGATATATAGTAAAATACTGAAGTATATGTTATCATTTTAAATCAATAAATAAGATGTACAGTCATTTCGTGTAAGTTATTGTATATAAAAATCTAAAAACATAAATTTATTGTAGTAAACACGTTTTGATTAAAGAGATCTATACAGAAATTTGAGGATTGTGAATACAAATAATGCAACAATGTTATTAACAATAACAAATGGGTTTTCGGGTGAAACTATATCTAATATATTTAGCATTTCATCTAGTGTAGTCAAAGATCCTCGATAACTACAAATGATCACCGAAATAAATTTATTCTGATCAACAGATTTAGCTGCGAATACTTTGGACAGCTCATCGCACAAAAGTTTTCGTTCTTAACCAACTGGACATTAAAACAAGGCATTTATTCTGGGAAACTCTTAGAGGGCAGCTAAAGATTGAGACCAGTTAGGAAAATGTGTTAGGAGTATTGGACTAAATCATGATCACTAATGGGGAAATAACAAGAGAGAGAGAGAGAGCAGATTTAGTGCAAAAGAAAAAGAAACCAAGTGTGGCATTTTATTGGCTAAAACCCTTCAAATGGAGAATTTTAAAATATCAGTTACAGGTACAACACGCAAGTAGGTCGAGATGCCCAACATTTTCACATCGATTCGTCGATTGAGTAGTAAACAAGTACGTTATTTGGCTACTATAATAAAAGAAGTTGCACTATCCAGAATAATAGATGCCGATCCCCTGGTCCTGGAAATGTTCCTTCGAATTGCCTTCGAAGTCAGGAGACCCTTGTCTAGGAAATAGAATCACGTAGATAAAGTAAAGCTGCTGCCAATATATATTACAGTCTCCATCGAAATAGAAGAAAGGCAATAGAAGGGATATCGACTGTTTTAGGGGTTTGAAAAAATTCTCTGGTCATTGCTGCAAGAAACAATTGCTCTACTTCGAACTATATATTATTCAAGAGATATTTCAATTTTTTTAGATACTTACTGTATTAATGTGGACAAACGGGTAATATCCCACAGTAATATATGCCCTTTGATTCCCTAATATAATTTTAACTAAATCTCGTAGTTGGTCACACTTTTTCGTACTCCCGCAAAGAATTATCACGATAGGTCCTCCAGCTACCTTGATCAAAGAATGATAGCGATCGTGCTTCTCCAAAATAAAAGTTAGCATTGCCGGCAAATAGGCCATCATCTTTACCCTCAACTTTACCTTAGAAAATCAAGCAAGGAATATTATATTTATTGACTCTTATTATATGACTTAAGTAGCTAACCGTTCTGGTTTTGATAATATTCAGAAGTTCTCGATCTTTGTTTAGCTGTCTGAGGGCTTTCTCCTTACTAGTATGCCTGGTCTAAAAAATTTTAAGAAATCGTCGGTAACACCACATTTCAAAGGCTTCTATTTTATTCATGGTATCAGTTTTAAGCGTCCGTGTCTCCCATCCGTAAACAAAATGCTTCATATGTACCATCGGAATGTTCGTAATCGCGTTTGAACCAAAAAGTTTCTCTTTTTGATGGGAAGTATCCATTTGCGAAATGTTCTACGTGCCATTTCAAACCTCGTCATTGCTATTGGGATCGGTATTATATTTATTTTACCTACAGCTATCCATTTTGTTTTTACTTCTTTCTTTATATAAGCAATATTGTTTTTTGCGAGTTAATATTAATGCACCATCTGCGACCTGCCATATGTACTATATCCAGCACAATTTGCAAGTTCTAAATGGAGCCTGGCATGATGGCAGTGTCATCGACGTATTTCTTGTTGTTTATGATCTCACCTCCTATTTTTATTTCTTCTGTTCTGCCTTGAAAGAGCTCACTAAAGATGTTCTATGAATCTAATGTCAGATTTTTTTTCTAGCTGGCGTAGCTACCCTACGCCAACTTGTCGTCTTAGCCTTTTATATAGATAGATAAGTGCTACGAAGACGCAACATACAGTGCGGAGTTCCGGAATAAAAAATCGAGTGGACGCGCATAATTAACAATTAAAAAAAGTTTTAAATTGAAATAAGCTGGGATTGCTCTTCAGAATCTTGAAACTTAATGTTTAAACTTCAATTTAGTCGCTTGTTAACCTCAAAACTAATAATTTACATATATGCGCCTTAGAGCCTCAAAAATACGTATTTTCGCATTTTTCAGATTTTATATCTCTCATAACTTGAAAACTGTCAACTTTAGAGAAGAATAGCAAGAGATTTTTTTTAAATAACACAAAAAATATAAAAATTTTTTTTGGAGCAGTGAGGCGATTTTTTTAATTTGTTTAAAAAAATTGTTTAAACAATTTCTGCCCACAAATTTTGCCCGGCTCCCTTCAGATTTGCTTAACCCCTAACTACTATAAGTCAATAGTAATTACATAAGTATTATAAGTGGGTCTATAAGATCCATTTTTTTATATAGAGAAACAAACAAATTTTTCGATAATTTTTTTATTTATAAACTAAGATTACAAAATGAAGTACCATAAATGGTTTAAACACGAATTAAAGTTATTCTTTGCATAATTCAACACAACATTGTAAACATACAGGCATTTTACACTCTGTGCAAACATAGTTCGTTTTTCTGTCTTTCTTGACCGGGCAGAGATGACATCTCTTTCTTTTTCGATTTTCATTGGCTCGAGGGGGCTCAGGAATACTTAAAACTTTAGAGTCAAGAATATCTGCCGCAATAGCTCGAATCTGTCGGGGCACATTGGAGTTATATATTCTTCTCTTTATTTGTGTAATGTACAAGCTTTATGCTAATTGTTTAAGGAATTTTCCCCGATGGATAGAATTTCCTTATTTACCAACTTATATAACACTCTGGCGTTAACACCTGTAATATTTAGAACAGTAAAAAATACTTCCATTGGCCATCTTTGTGATCTTCTAGCTACAGAATAATTGGCACCAGCATAAT
The DNA here is from genome assembly GCF_040954645.1 of Diabrotica undecimpunctata. Taxonomy (NCBI): domain Eukaryota; kingdom Metazoa; phylum Arthropoda; class Insecta; order Coleoptera; family Chrysomelidae; genus Diabrotica; species Diabrotica undecimpunctata. The sequence continues at coordinate 49,043,816 of NC_092803.1, read as the reverse complement.
CCAAGGCAACCACACCGGCCTTTGTCGAATTATAAAATAAAATAATGTCGGGGTTTTTTGTTTTCTCGTCAACAACATTGTCATGGTGCTGTGTAGATATCAGTATTACACTTTTGGCTTTCTTGTGTACATAAGATACCATGGTAACATCAGGAGTGAATCCAAACAAAGACGAATCAACTGACCTTTTTCTTTGAGGTAGAAATTCTGGTGTAATTTGGCGTTTATTTTTTTTTAATTGTGGCAACGTAAGTAATATTCTTTTTTTTTTTAATTTACGAACCATTTCTACCGAAGTGTACCAGTTATCGCCAGTCACATTACGTCCTTCGCCATGAATTGGTTGAGTAACCCGTAAAACCACTTCGGTAATATGAGAGAAGTGTGATTTTGCAGTTTTGTTTTCTTTCATGCCACTGCATATTTCTACGTTATACATGTAATGGGTATTGGAATCCGTATAAATTTGTATTTTTAAGCCATATTTAGCTGGCTTATTTGGAATGTACATTCTGAAGCCACATCGCCCCTTGAATGGAACTAACATTTCATCAATAGTCAAAAAATATCCAGGTGTAAAGTTGTTGGTACACTTTTGTACAAATTGTTGAAATATATTAATTATTGGGGCCAATTTATTGTCTCTTCTACTCTCAGTTCTTGTCGTAGCATCATTAAATCGGAGACACGACATTAAAAAGGAAAATCTTGCCAGAGTCATTGTACATCGAAATATATCTCGGCCTGTTCCATAAGTTGCCCACATTGAACGTAAATCCTCGTGTCCAGAATTAAATACTCCTTGCATGTACAGCAAACCAATAAACGCTTCCATTTCTGCAACATCAACGGGATGTATAAAAGCAGGACCGAATAACTTTCTGGAATTTTTATTGCGTTTGAATGTCCCGTCTTTCTGTTTGATAACTTTAATTCTTTCATTGGTCCGAAGCACTATTTTTTCCAATATATCTGGAGTAATCAAAAATTTCTAAGTGCCTATAATACTGTCAGGAATATTAGCGCGAATAACACCTTTTAAATCAGACTGAACTCTCAAAAGATTCTCTTTGGGAGCTTTAGTTTCTTTTAGAGGAATTTTCAACTATTTTGTTTTGTCTTTTCCATAGTAGTAATTTCTTTGGTTTTCTTTATCCATTGCATCTTTAGTTTCAGATTGGTCGGTCTCTTCACTAGATGAAGTTTGCATCTGCTCTTCATCTGATGGATCCCAGTCGATATCACTTACCGAATCATGATCACTAAAAATTTCTTGATCGCTATTGCTTTGATCGCTGCCATCGGCCATTTAGATGATATTGGTTCCTGCTTGTATCTTCCCAGCACTCACTAAAACATTTTTTGAAGACGATGCTGACGTTGACGTAACATTTTCCAGATCGTCAATCCAAAAATCCTCACTTTGAAATAAGGTATCAATATCGTCGACGGTAAGAGGTTTATTTCGAGCCATTTTAAACTGAAAAGAAGAAAATACATATTATACGACTTAATGAAAACGACAAAAAAAAAAGGATATACTAAATTAACCTGATATAAAATAATATTTCCTTATACACAATAATTATGTAAATATCACGTAATTGCTGTAAGTGGGTCTAATACACCCAGCTACGTCTATAAAAGTCGCCAGTTCCAAACAAACGTTATGTACTCTTCACTATCGTATTTCAGACTAAATAAGCAGAGAATAGACAATAGACGGAGCCGCAGCCCCACTTAAGGTGGGGAGAGTGCGTGGTTGCCGGGAGCTCTCTGGGTCCGACGGACCCAGATTATAGTAGCTAAGGGTTAAAGGAGATTTTTTTTGAACAAGAATCCTCAGAAATCGAATGAGAAACATTTTTTATACGGGAACGGTATCACAACTTGGATTATAAGAGTATATTCTCATGGTTTTTAATTTTATTAATAGCCATGTTTTTCTTTTAGTGTAAAGTTTGTTACATTTTATATTTGTTTAATTATTTCAGTTTTCTGCAAAGTTTTGCAGCTATTTTACCTTTTATTTAAACGTTTTTCTAAACGTCTATCACTATTTTCTTTAAATAGTAGTGTTCTACATTTTCGATGTATTTTTATCAATTTAATTTTAACAAAGTTCTTTGTTTAATAAAAGTTCTTTGGATGAAATATGTTCTATGATCTACTAGTTTTTGCATATACACTTCGCATCCTCCTTCTTTCAAGTTCGACCGCAAAACGTGCGACATAAATTTAAATTAATGTACACACTAAACTCGGCAACAACGTAGAAGACTCCATCTAATTTCTAAATACCTTCCAGACGCCCCGCGGAGCGCAAACTTAACGGTACCAAAAAATTACTTTTGTTGGCTTTCTCGCCATAAGCCGAGCAGGAGTTAAAAGGTCTAGTTCATTTATGTGTCGTCCCTGAGGCCCTTCCGCTTGGTAGGGTTGCAGACCTAATTATTGTGTTATTTGGTCGGATTCAGTTCATTAGAGCATTCCTCGACTGGAAATATGTATTATGAATTATGATGGGAATGCGGCATGTTGCCGATTCGTTGGCGAACTTTTTAGTAATTAGAGAAATGCACAGAGTTGAATCGATAACAGTAATGCAGCTTAATGAGAATGTTTTAAATTGTTGCAAAACAAATGACATAATATTCACGATTGTTTTAAAAATTTACTAATTTACAAAAAGTTTGAATTTTTTGTTTAATGTGATCGTTATCGTAGTGTACAATGTTACTACTATATTAGGAGATTTATTAGAGAGAAAACTTGCGTAATATAAAACAACTAACAAACTGAACAGTCTTCTTTGAAAGCCATGAAATCTGAGGTAGTGGAAGGGCTCGGCCGTGGTTATTAAGGTAAGATGCACTACCCAGAGAAAAGTATTAGTCGACACCTAGGTTTCAATAACCAGATCCTGACGTGCAGGGATCTGCGGGGAGTGACCATATATTTTATAGCTTTTTGTGAAACAAAAGTGGATGAGAAACACACGAAAAAGCAGGCTAGATTATCCTGAAACTATATAACTGGATCCCACTACAACCATACGTCCAAAAATGGAGAAAAAGTAGTGAAAAGTAGTCAATAAAACTGCGATAAAGCTAAGCAGGGAATCAAAAACGTACAGCGAGATATCAATTTTTGTCAAGAAAAATGTACCTGTTGATGCAAGCCGTCGAACCAAAAGAAAACCTATTCGAAAATAGTATAAAATGTAGGGTATAGACAAAAGATATTTAGAATCGCAGTATGAAAATTTCTATGATATCAAACGATCCCCTAATCTACAAACTAAAGAATTATGTAGATCAATGGATCACCATAAATAACTGTCCAACATCAACAAAGAAAGAGTGAGAACAGGATAAAAAAGGAAATGGAATGAAACAAGAGGAACGTGTATTAATGATATTTCTTATTACATCTGTAGATCGGAAAAAATAAAATAAAAAAACAATAAAAATAAATTTACCCTATTGTACACTGTCACTTAACTGGATCATGTTTAGTAGGGAAGCTTGTTAGGACTCCGAGCTGATTTCTGCTTATTATCCACAATATCTCAGCCCTATTAGTGCATATCTGTCCAATATACATTTTGCTATGTGCTTGACCTTGTATACTTTATCAGTTGGAATTAAATTGTGTTCAGATCCAGGCTTTTTTCCTGTCCCAGACGATGCTTTTGGTGTGTATTCCTCGATGAACTGTAACCCATCAGTGTGACACTGTTATGTTGCACCAGTCTGTCGAGTCTCGGCCCTCTAAAAAGACGAGTACTTTTTCATCTATTCGTCATCTAGTAACCCCCACCTATGTCTTAAAAGCTTCAGATATCTTCGAAAAATTTTTCGACTTTTTTTTTAACCAGACTGGGCTAATGTGCCAAATTATTTTTTAATAACGGTTTTTTTAAAACGTCCACTAGCTCTAGTCATCACCAATTCGGTATCTCCGATTTCAATTCTGTTGATACATTCTCATCTAACTGTTACATTGTTCAGGTTTTCTCGCAATGGTCTATAACATTCCATTCTTGTCAAGGCAGACAAATCTTTGCACCTTGTTTAGCTTGAGGATATCACTAAAACTAATTTAAGCTTAATTAAATACGTGTTGGATTCCACCAGTTTGACCGATGGTTGCCCAAAAATTTACATCTGTTAAACTTTCACTTTTAACAAATGTATAGCAGAATATAAAAGAGGTTTCAATAATTGAAAAACAGATTCTACGTACGCATTTTACCTTCTAGATCATAATCATTCTTTTAATGACCAATTTCAAATTCTTCATATTCAAAATAAAGGCCTTAAACTATGTTTATCAGAATACATGGATATTAACAAATTAAAAAATACAGATTTAATTCTGAATGACCAACTTAAGACAAACAGTTCTTTCCTCCACAACTTATTCAGTTAAAGACTATAAACGTGTTCTACGTTTATCGTTGACTTGTTAAAATATTTATTAAGTGGTATTTTTCATTCTGTTGTAATATTAACCGGCATTTTCAATTTTCTAATGATCTTTAACAAGTCTCTCGACTTAACCATTCAATATCGGATCTCTTCACTGTTTATTACATCTCTACTCGATACTCTATGCGTCGATAGGTCTATACTTCACTGACTACTCCTAACATGTATTCTAACATTCCAATTGATAAAACGAGCTGTAAGCATCGTCTCTTGGATAACCCTACAATGCGATATTCACATTGCAATATCTAGTTTACTGATTTACCTACAAAACAAGTTCATTTATTAAAAAAATTGTATCAACGAATAAAACGTACATTATAGATAAAATCACCAGAACAGAAACATAGAAAACAGACTAATATAGAAATATTTCCATAACAAATAATTAAATAACTCTAGAAAAAATAGGAGAAGAAATAGAAGGAAAAGTAGAAAATACAGGAATTATTTAAATATTATATTTATGTGGACTTAACTCACAATTGGTTGTAATGAAAAACACATTTTATATTTGTTTATGACGTTTCATTTTTCACTCCGGAAATCGTTTTTAAAAGAAATCATTGTATGAATGTTTCAAAAAATATAACCAAATGCTGTTTAGCAATTTTGTTTTTCACACAGCTTTAACACCAAAATGTTCTTTTGTTTTGTTTTCTGGTTGTCATCGGCAATCATGTGCATTCATATTGCACCTGGCCATTAATTTCTATATTTTACATTATATATACAGGGTGTCCAGAAACTCTCCTGACAAACAAAGACTAGAGATTCTTCAGATAATTTTAAGACAATTTAACCCAATTCATCTAGTCCGAAAATGCTTTCTAAGAGAGAGAGAGAGAGAGAGAGAGAGAGAGAGAGAGAGAGAGAGAGAGAGAGAGAGAGAGAGAGAGAGAGAGAGAGAGAGAGAGAGAGAGAGAGAGAGAGAGAGAGAGAGAGAGAGAGAGAGAGAGAGAGAGAGAGAGAGAGAGAGAGAGAGAGAGAGAGAGAGAGAGAGAGAGAGAGAGAGAGAGAGAGAGAGAGAGAGAGAGAGAGAGAGAGAGGGAGAGAGAGAGAGAGAGAGAGAAAGAGAAAGAGAAAGAGAAAGAGAGAGAGAGAGAAAGAGGGAAAGAGAAGAGAGAGAGAGAGAGAGAGAGAGAGAGAGAGAGAGAGAGAGAGAGAGAGAGAGAGAGAGAGAGAGATCTTTGAAGATGGTCTTAGTTTTTTTAAATAGCTCCAGAACGCTTCTATTTAGAATAACTAAAACTGAACGGTTATTTATCCTCCAGAGTTGAATCGATCTTATTAATTGTAAATTTCCAGTACCAGCCATAGGCCCATAGGCGTCCGTTTTGGGTGGGTCATTAGATATTTTAACGTATAACTTTTTGTCTTTAACTTTTAAGCATTCGTGATACTAGATTATTAAATTTTCAGATATTCTAGTACTCTTACATTAAGTCGGAAGGATACATTGTTTTCTAGAAAAATCGGTTTGAAATTTTTTTGATTTTTCGTTATGAAAGTTAAATTAATATTTTTTGCACAAGCTGGCTTTAAATTGTCAAAGGTCAAAATGAGATCTACTGTTCTACCAGCACAACACAACGTAGATACGTTAAAAAATTTCCCAATCGTGAGGATCCCACTCACTCAACATTTACAGCTCGTTATCAATGATTAAAAAAAAACAGGTTCAGTGGTTCTAATAAATAATAAAACAGGGCGACATAATCATGTAACAGCAGCACATGAAGATGCTATTTTAATAGAAGTAAAAAAAAATTCAGAAATAAGCGTTCGAATACTGTCTGCCATGTATCCCACAATTTCAGAATCTTTCGTTGGAAATATCTTACATATAACGAAAGTATTCTTTTCATTTTATAAATAAAGCACTGTTACAAGGAGATTTTCCTGCTCGTGATGAATTCGCTAGATGGTTACAAAATCTTAAAAATCAAAATAAATATTTTTCAGATACATTTTATTTTCCAACTAAGCTACATATGTAGGTTTAGCATAAACGCCTGCATAGGAGTTGTTGACGATTATCTACAAGAACCTGTGGAATTGCATACTCGTTTAAATGGTGCTGATGATACTTACATTTCCTGCAAAATGTTTTACCTGATTCGTTAAATGATGTGCCTTTAAATATTCGGCAAACTTATGGCTTCTACATGACGACTGTCCGCCCACTTTAGCAGGAATGTACAAAACTTGGGAATACCTCAAAGCATTTATTTATTTCCGATACAAAATCGTGCACAACTCTGGCTAAGGATACACGATGCTTGCAACGAATTTATAAATAACTTTGTAATTTTTGCAAGAATCTGAAATGACAAATTTATTCATAAAGACTAATGGTCATCACATGGAGCATCTTCAAATTGCAAATTTCAAATTAATTTTTCTAGAAAACGGTGTATCTTACAGACTTAAAGTAAGAGTATCTTTTAGTACTAGAATATCTGAAAATTTGTTAATCTAGTATCACGAATGTTTAAAAGTTAAAGTCAAAAAAGTTAAGCGTAAAAGAACGGTTGATCTACCCAAAATGGACGCCTATGACCGATACTAGAAATTCGCAATTGATGGAATCGATTTAACTCTAAAGTGTGAATAATCTTACCAGTTTTTGTTTTTTAAGTAGAAGCATTCTAGAGGTATTTAAAAAATTAGGAAATATTAATTAATTAATATAAAAATAAATTATCGTAGGAAGCATTTACGGACTAGGTGAATTGGGTTAAATTGTCTTAATATTATCTGAGGAATCTCCGATCTTCGTTTGTCAGGAGAGTTTCTGGACACCGCGTATAAATTCAGTCTCTTAACTTTTTAGTATTGTTTCTTACGTATTGGTGCACTATCTTAACATTATTTTCTTCAAGTCGCTCATGTATTAAATTTTTAACTGTTTTATCCATTTTATTAAACATTTGCCACCGATATAGCATGTTAGTCAAATCTAAAGAAAGTTACTTAAATATAGCTAGGCAATTCTTCTTTTAGAGTATACAATTTGCTAATTTTAGAATATAATAAAAGCAAAAATGAGTTTGATTTGTTCACGTACCCTTTCAATTACTTTTTCTCTCATATTTTCATAGTGTGATTAAGTAGTTTTGTGGTCCTGTAAATTTTGTATTGTTGTATATGAACCTCATGGTTATAATTCTATTAAATAAACCTGTAAGCCAACTTATTCTTGTATATCCTAAAGCTATCCATATTTCCCTAGAATATCATTTGTTCTAAGTGCTTTACCTTTATTTATTCTTTAAAACGAATAAACAACTTCCCCGTTTATTATTTTGGTGACCATTGTAAATGTTACCTGTGACCATGGGATATCATTATATCATCGGGTTATAAAAAAATGTATATAAATCCTTTGAAAATAAATAATACTGCTCTGCTGCCTTTTTCAGACATCGCTTACGCCTTTGACGGGTATCTCTTTTAGACAAGAGACTCAGTAAAACGCAGGTTTAAATTAAAATAAAAATATATTTTTAGTATATAGGTATATATTGTTGTTTGTAACGTGGAGCCTACAACGGCATTGTCTTATCAGTGGTATGGTCTTTGTCGGTAAGGCGCTAACCTACTTTGTAAATTGGGACACTGTGTCAAGGTTTTTCTATAGTGAATAGTCACATCTTTCTGCTGGCTGTATCTGCCACGGTTTACGCTGAAGGAATTTGTTTATAGTTTCTAACATAGAATGTTTTAATTTAAAATAGTTTAGTCCAAGCTAGACTGTATAATGTCGAACAGAGAATTGACCCATTTAATTTGTATTGCATTTTCGTCCAAGGTTGACTTAAATGTTCACCACAGGACACCATTGTCCAAGGTATTTTTTCTGTATTCCATGCTGTTTATATGGGTGTACAGGATCCTGTATATGATTTATCTTTTCCATTTTATTCTATTCGCTGAATCTTGTCATACGATACCTCGCACGTCGCGATTGTCCCCATAATAGTAAAAATACATGTCAAAAGCCCCTTTGTTATGTTGCCATGTTTAGTTTTTCTTTGTCATTAAATTCTATTCAGTAAATCTTATCATATAACACTTCACACGTCACGATTGGTCCGATAGTAGCAAAGATGATGTTCAAAGCCTCTTTGGTAGGCCGCCATGTTTAATTTTTCTTTGTTATCAAATTATATTCTTTAAATCCTATTATATGACACTTAGCAAGTCACGACCAAACTAGTCGTTTTGCCCCCAACACAAAACGCTTAAATAATTACCAGATTGAACCTTAGCGATTTCTTATGGGGTTTTACATGAAGAAATACGCCGTAGTGGCATAGCTCCTTTACTTATGTCTAATAATGTTGCTAATTCCAGCATATCATCCCAAGTTTTAGTTCCAGTACCAAAGCATAGTTCTTTATTTTATTGCTTGATATCCTCTATTGCATTGGCCCACATGTTCATTAAAATCACCTCATATTATGACTCTCTTTGATCATAAAAATCTTCTCTTTTATTGGTTCCTACACCGATTTGAGGAGCAAACACACACAACATTTATTTGTCAAGTGCAAATTTTATTATCATTATTCTATGGATCGTTCATAAAACCTCTACTATGTTATCTTTCATTTCTTTATCAGAAACTATACTTACACCATTCCTAATGTTACTTTTTACTACATGCCACAACTTGTATCTTTCACCTAGTTCTTTCGCTTTTTCACCATTTTACCTCGTCTCTTCAATGCAAGCAATTTGTACTTATCTTCTTTTGAGCATATCTACCAGCTCCATACTTTTATCTGTAAGATTTCCAGGATTCCAAGATCATATCTCGATTTTTCTTTTTCTTAGGAGTTGCCACTTTCTTCTTAGAGCGCCGTCTCCTTACGGAGGTTGGCTATTTATATTGACATCATAATGGCTATTTTTATTTTTGAACTTGCTGGTCTAAACAAATCAATCGATCTGCATTGATACCAATCACGTAAATTCATCAACCATGAGTTCTGCCTTCGGCCAACAGATCTTCTTCCTGTATTATGAGTCTCAAAATTTCATATTTTGGTTCCCTCATCACGTGGCCTAGGTATTCCAGTTTTCTGGTTTGTATAGTGGTGATTAGTTCTGTTTCTTTACCAACCCTCTCCAGTACTTTTTTTTATTTGTAATTCTATCAGTCCATGATATTTTTAATTCTCTGCGGTATAACCAGAGTTCGAAAGCCTCGATTCTTTTTAAATTGCATTTTTTTAATGTCCAAGTCTCAGCTCCATATAATAATATTGAAAATAAATAACAGCGAATGGTACGTAGTCTGATCTGCAAATTTAGATTTTTGCACGTTAGGAGTGGCTTCATTCGTATAAATGCTAATCCGGCAATCTCTATTCGCCTGTTTATTTCTGCAGTATGATCATTGGTTTCATTGATCAAAGTTCCCAGATACTGATATTTTTCTACTTGTTCTATCACATTACCATTGATTGTCAATACGTGATGTATATTTTGTGGTCTTTTTGTAATTAGCATGTACTTCGTTTTTTTAGCGTTTATAGTAATTCCCATCTCAGCACTCTTCATACTTAAGCTTTCGATAAGATGTTGTAGATCTTCTATACTCGTAGCTATAATCACAGTGTCATCTGCATATCGTAAGTTGTTTATTAATTTTCCGTTAACGGTAACTCCCGCTTTGATATTATTTAGCGTGTTTTAGAAAATTTCTTCAGAATCTAAGTTAAAAGAAAAGTGGCGATAAAACACATTCCTCTCTAACTCCTCTACAGATCTTTATTTCTTCTGAGTGTTGCCCATCAATTTGAACTATAGCACTTTGGTTCCAATATAATGTTTGCACTATATTTATAATTTTACTGTTAATGCGCTTGTTCATAAGTATTGATATTAGTTTTTCATATCTTACTTTATCGAAAGCTTTTTCGGAGTCAACAAATCACAAGTGTAAATCAACGTTTACTTCCTGACATCGCTGAATCAATATGTTAATGGCAAATAGTCCTTCTCGAGTACCCATTCCATTTCGGAACCCGAACTGCGTCTCGCTAATATCCTCCTCTAGCCTTTCGTATATTCTCTTATGTATTATTTTCAGCAGTACTTTTAAAGTATGATTCATGAGACTCAGTGTTCGATAGTCAGAGCACTCTTTTGCCGCTTATTTTTTATGGATGGTTATAAATGCTGACTTCAGCCACTCTTGTGGTATTATTCCCGTATCGTACACCGCGTTGAAGAAATCTGTCAATACTTTCAAGTTATCCTCTTCCACTAGTTTTAACAGTTCTACTGGTATTTCATCTAATCCAGCTGCCTTATTGTCTTAAGAGTTTTTAATGGCATATTTGATTTCATCTATCGTGATCTTCTGTCTCTCTAAAGAATTTAATTCTTCTATTTTCTGCATTTCACCTCTTTCATCTTGGAAAAGTTCTGTAACGTCCTCCTCCCATCGTATTAATTCCTCAGGTAAATCTACTAGTAGTACTTCTTTTTTATCTTTTAGTGTTCTTGCTGCCTATTTTGACCCATTTTAGTCATTTCTTTTATTTTTTGTGCATATTTCTCATATCATATTTTTTTTCTAGTTCTTCTATCTCTTTACATTGTTTCATCAAATAGATTTCCTTAGCTGTTTTGATTTTCTCCTTAATTATTCGTTGTATTTCTTTATACTTCTGTAGATCTTTTTCTTTATATTTCCTTCTTTCTTCCATCTGTAATAGTATTTATTCTGTCATCCACTGTTTTTTAGCCTCTGACCTATGTTGTATCAAACTTTTTTGAGCTGGTTTCAGTAATGTGTTTTTTATATTATACCACTTTTTATTTACGTCCATAATTTGTTTGTTGTCAGTTAGTGTTTTTTGCATATTAACATTCACATTATTTTTTAATTCATTTTTTAGCATTCTTACATTAATTTTTGGTTGTTGTTTTCTGAGTTCAATTCTTTTTAATTTTATTTTCACGTCAGCAACTAACGGATTTTGGTCTGAGTTAACATCTGCTCCAGGATAAGTTTTAACTGAGGTTATAGAGTTTTTATATCTGCTATTTACAAGTATAAAGTCTATCCGGTTTCTAAAACTGTGGTTGTCTGTATGTGAAGGAGACGTCCATGTATATAGTCTTCTCTTAGGAAACCAAGGATTGACAATTACTATATTCTTTTCTTGACATAATTCTATGAGCCTTTCTCCTCTCTCGTTTCTAGTTTCTAATCCGAACTGTACAACTATATTTTTAACTGTACCTACTCCAATTTTTGCAATAAAGTCTCCTAAAATGTAAGTAATATCTCTAGATTTTGTTAACTTGATTGTATTGTGCAATTCTGAATAAAACTTTTCTATCTCATCTTCGGACTTATCAGCTGTGGGAGCATAGACTTGGATCATATTAATATTACAGTTCCGTGCTTGAATTTTTAGCATTATTATTCTTTCTGAGATTTGAATGACACCTAGCACTGATTTTCTAATAGTGTTGCTTAAGATGAAAGCTACTCCGTATCGATGATCAGTTTTGTCTTCTCCAGTATAATAGATATTGTGGTTATTTGTTGCAACCATTTTAGTATAATTTTTGTTAAATTGGAGAAGTTCTTTTTCAAAGATTTTGATGCCTGAATGGCCTTACTATCACTGCAACCTTTTTCTTTTCTTTGCCTTTTACAATTTCTTATTATCAATTTGAATTATAAATAAATTAAGTATCTTATGATATTATAACTGTAATCAAAAATATGGTATTCACCAATATTCTCAGATGGACAGTATGTTTACTGAAGAGAATTTTTTAACTAGAAAATTTTACGAACCGTAGCCATTAAAGACGTTTAAGCCTATTGGTGGATTCTAGTTTCCGTTCAAACCAGCAATATTCAAATTATATCTGAAAAATACAAACATGCATAATAGGAATGGTTTATACTCAATTTGTGGATTCATAAAAAATCTCTTTAAATTTTACTTTAAGTGGTTGTTAACATTTATTTGCGATTATAAAATTCGGATATTATATTTTCGAACGTACTTTACAATATTGCCAATTAAAGCACTGCTTTTTGCTCTAATTTTGATTTCCATCTACGACCCAGATTTATATACATTCTAAGTCTTCAGATGGGATCTGTGATAACCACTGGCCCAGTAGTTTAAAAAAAGTTACCCAACAGGAAATAAGAGATATAATTTATCAGATACAATATTTCGTCCCTATTTTATGGCGTGGAACACAATATATTCTTATACGGCAACAAACGCTGCTTCGACGACAGATCCCTTTATTCATCTCCATACACATGTGTTTTCTAGTAATCGTAGAGTGCTTGTGTATTGTTGCAGAGGGTAAATAATCCTAAGTTTGTCAAATATGTTGAAGGTTTCGATATTTTGATATATTTTCGTATGAATATTATTGATTTGCATTCCTATATTTGCCAAGATGTTTGTTGCGGTAGTTAGTTGATAAAGTATTTCAATATTTTTAAAAAGTTTCTCGCTAGCGTCAGTAAATACACAAAATAGTCAGAATTTGATATACCGAGGGTACAAAAACCATCGTCAGATTCCTTTCATCGAAAAACATGGCAATTGCTTACAAAAATATACATTTTTCGTACAATTTCTTAAAATAATCTGTTTTGAAAACAATTTCTGGAGTGGAAATTAAAACGTCAAACAAAAACTAGAAATTTAATTTTTATTACAGTCAATTGTGGCTTAATTTCATATAAAAATCATATGTAACTTACAATTTTTTATATAGAATATGGACTCGTGTATTGTACAAGGCTTATCCCTTATTAAAGGCACAGAGTGTAGGATCAGCCGATATACGAAACTTATAACGCAAGGAAATTCAACAAGCTCTCAAAAATATGAAAAATAGAGCCCTAGAATAGGATGATGTTATTGACACAATTAAACTAATTAACTTCTGATGTCACGAATCCAAACACTTTGCAATATATATCTGTATAACAAAAATATGGCAAATAAATCAATCAATCTTTTTTCGATCAAATTCAAAGGTTACAATCCATCTCCAAAGTTTAGACGATGGATGGTGTTGGAGGCGAGGCTGTTGGACGGATGAAGATCCAAAAGGCACCTGGCATATATGGAGTCTTGCCGGAGACAGTAAGACTCGCCGCACTAAGATACACGCAGGTTTTCCTGAGACTGCTAAACAAACTGCTTGAACAACAGCAGTTTCCAACAATGTTGAAAGAAGCTAAGGTTGTCCCTATCCCGAAAGGTAGAGGTGAAGAGGAAGAGGTACGATTTCGGCCAATTTTCCTTCTTAGTTCGATAGCTAAATTGTACGAACAGCTTGTAAAAGACCGCCTTGAGCGAGAGCTAGAAAAAAAGCATGCGCTGAGCGACGGCCAATATGGTTTTAGGGCCAAAAGGTCTACCATAGATGCGGTCACAGAAGTCACCTCTTAAGTTACGCAGGATACAAAGAGATGGGTGGCTCTCGTCGTGCTTGACGTCAAGAATGCCTTAAATACGGCATCATGGGAAAAAATCATTGAAAATGATACTGCTGATTCCAAACACTGGAGGCCCAGGTAGCACCAAAAGAAGGGTGTTAAATGGAGTTTTCCAATCGGTGGTAACTCACAAATCTTGAGAGGTCGAGATGTACCTACTGTCAGGTACGGGCACCAAGAATGGAGTCTCGTGCTGCTGGGATAACTCACCCACGTGAGAATCGAGAGAGGAGTCTTTGCCGCTGGGATTACTATCCCGCGTGAGAACCGAGAGAGAAGTCTTAAAATACAGTTTCAATCCAATATTTTATATAAAATAGGGAGTTGCCTAATTAAACCGCTTTTAACGGATTTTAACGTTCAACATTATAGTAAGCCACTTTTTCTGTATATTTACGAAAAAAATGCATAATAATAAAACAATAAAACTAAAAGATTTATTGCCCTTTTACGAGTTCCGAGAACAAAAACATATTATTGACTGAGTTCTACGTAGATAAAAAACTTGTTTTTTTTCTAATGGAATGGAGCGGTTGGTACTAGTAAAAAACATTTATGACCAGTTGTGGCCGTACAAATGATAACTTTTTATATTGGGAAGAGGAGAATTGGCAGTAACATAGTATCAAAGCGTGTTTAGATACCAAAAGAGACAACTTGTTTTAGTGGGCGTCTCAACTAAAAACAGACGAGACAAAAAAGTCGTTTTATTTGAGCTGAGATATATCGAAAAAAAATAGAGTATATTTTTGTGATTGATTAATTATTATAACAAAAATAAGGGGGGATTATTGGTGATATATTAAGACTTTAATGGGTGCTTTATGACATAGCTTTTAACATCCAAAATTATAGATTAGGGTAACATGGGGATACGATATGATGGAACCTAGAGAAACTTAGCGCTTATATCTTCAATAAGCGATTTATTTAGTTCTTTTTTCATTAGTAAATAGCTAACGGATGCTAGGCGTGTCCTGAATATATGTAGTAATGTCATAGCATATGTTTTGTCCTGATTAGAATCTGTCATATATCTTATTTGCATTTGCATGCAATATTGCTTGGTAACTTGCATGCATTTCTCCTGTTAATAGAGTTACAGTATATGAAATTCTATATTTGATAACCTTTATGTTGTTAATTATTGCCACTTCGACTTCATTTTCACTTTTAGATGTGTCTGTATAGTATACTGTGTAATCAGAATGGGAGTTAATTAGATCTGCGAAGTGTTTTAATATATGATTAGGCTTGATGCAATTTTTTTGGAATTGTAATAAACTGAAATTGACTGTTGGAATTTTGTCAATCTAATATGGAGATAACAACAAGATTGCATTTTGAAAAGTTATTAGTCATGGATATTTCTAAAATATTCTTTATTGGAATGTTTTAATTATAGTTATGTTAGAAGCGTAATTAAGGGTTTACAGCTGCCTACAAAGCTTTAGAGTGGGTTAACCATTTTTCAGTTTGTATGCTATGAGGTATTGTGTAACGAGACCAAAGATTGTACCGTTTTTTTTGCTGAAAGATGCATATGCTTCGTACCTGTAGTACATCTTCGAACAGATTAAGGATCTATTTAACATAAGCAGTATTTTACCATCGGCATCCCACGTTTTATGAGCTAGATACTTGAACAAGTTAAGTCCATTTCGATATGAAAACTAATTGCTGAATATGACTTTTTCAATTAAACGATTGTTCAAATATTATTCCTAGAAATAAATCGCGAAAGTAGAAATCCGAAGATTTCTATTGACGAAACCAAAATTCAGATTTTTCAAAAATCTTTGGCGACTTGGTTTTTAGTAGTCATAAAGAGTATGTATGTATGCAGTTAACAGGCGTTAACAGGCCTTTTAGGCCCATTGCTTGATGATTAGCTGTCAGCTTCCGATCTACGATTCCCATCTCTCTATCTCTCCATTTCTTTCTTGGTCTTCCTCTCTTTTTTTGCCCTCAGGTACTCTCCAAGCAATATTCTGGACTAGTCTGTTACTTTGCATTATTTCTAGATGTACGAGCCATTATAGTCTATGTTTTTTCACCACTTTTGTTATTGTAGGGTTAACATACAAATGGTACTCTTCTGCATTAGTTCGTCTTTTCCATTCTCCCTCTACTACTTTTCCACCAAACATTCTGCGAAGTATCTTTGTTTCCCATGCTTCCAATCTGTTCTGTATGTTTTGTTTATAGTCCATGTCTCGGCAGCTTATAGCATTGTGGGTCTAATTAGTTTTGTATATACTCTTATTTTTGTGTTACGAGCTATATCTTTGATCTTAATTATTTTGCTCATGGCTCCAGCATACCTGTTGTCACACCTTGGTCAGTCTTATGTTAATTTCAGCTTCTTCCTTACATGTCTGATTAATAAGAGTACCTAAGTACATATATTCATCCACCCTCTCGAATTCTACAATTTAAAGAATCCCCTGGTGTTTATTCCTTTTTTGCTCGAGATTTCCATGTACTTTGTTTTATTAATATTTACTTTCAGTTCGATTTTAGAGCTTTCTTAAATGTAGAACAGAGTTAAAAAAAGATCAGATTTGAGATTAAAAAGTTTACGATCGCAAAAACTACACGACCTAGAAAGGTATGCCGAACAACGAAGCAAAGTAAAGAAAATCCTAAGGGAGCCGAAACGAAAGTGTATGATAAAGAAAAGCGTATTATAGAAAATTACAGAAAAATAAAATCAAATTTTTTTACAAAGAGGTAAAATACATTAAAACTGGGTATCAAAGAAGAACAATCAATGTAAAAGATAAGTAAGGAAACCTCATAGTGAACGAAGACGAAATATGTAAAAGGTGAAAGGAATATTTCGAAGAGATGCTAAATGACGGAGTGACTACTGAAGAAAATTATAATGTTCCTAAACCTCAAATAGTAGTAGAAGGAATACCAAAACCCACAAGAGAAGAAATTATGGAGGAGAGGCTTTAATAAACCAACTTAGTGAGCTAATACTAGAAGTGTCGAATGCCAAAGAAATGCCTCAAGAATGGAATAAGTCGATTATAATTCCTATACACAAAAAGGGAGATAGAACTGAATGCGCAAACTATAGAGGAATATCCTTATTACGATTAGAAATATATGTAAAAAAGAATCTAGGAGAATACCAGGGAGGATTTCGGAAAGAAAGATCAACAACCGATCAAATTTTTATACTAAAACAAATCCTGATCAATTTCTATGAATACAACATTTGAACAAAAGTACTTTTCACTGATACAATAGCCTACGATAGCCGCCTACGATACAACAGACAGAAACAAGTTAATAGAAACGCTAAAAGAATTCCAAGTGCCAGAAAAAATGGTAAGATGGGTAAAAATGACAATTAGACAAACCATTTGTGCTGTGAAATGCAACTATACAGTCTCAGATGAATTCGAAGTAAAAAAAGGTGTTCGCCAAGGAGACCCGTTGTCTACATTGCTATTCAATATAGTTCTAGAAAATATTGTAAGGGTTAGTGGGATAAATAGGTCCGGAACTATTTTATACAAGGGGCACCAATGTTTAGTATACTCTGATGATGTGGTTTTCAATGCAAGAAATGGAAAGGAACTGGCAAATATAGCAAAAAGACTGATTCGGGAAAACTCATAAAGAGTATATCTTAAAAAGAAAGACAGTTAAGATTTAATTTCACGTATAGTGCCTTTGTATATTAGCTTATACGTATTTCATCCTAACAGTCCTAACAGTGTGATCCTAACAGTGTGAGTCCATTTCAAAAAGGTAAAAGAAATAAGAATAAGACTTACTCTTACTTTTACCTATGTGAAAACAAATCGTCTCCATCGTAGGAAGTAGCAATAAAATGGCTTTAGTATGGAGGCTATAGCCAGATCTGATAATTAATCGCGAAAGTAGCAATCCGAAGATTTCTATTGACGAAACCAAAATTCAGATTTTTGCTTTAATCTGTGACTTCTAAAAATTGAGCAAAAAAGCAAACCAGACGATGCTGAAAGATGGAAGAGTTGACCAATTCACCAAGGATTTGGGCTTAGATGAGGAAATATGTTGTGGAATGCAACTTTAAGATGCTACATATTTCTCTTCAATTATTTTTAAAAGCTTCGTGAATAGCGTTTTCCAGATTTATAATTGTCGTTTTTAATTCTGCCTGATCTAAAGCTAGCATGTTCGATGATCATTGTGTTCCAGGTTCCACATCAAATTTTTTGTGACTATTTTTTCCATAAGTTTAAATAAAAACAACTTAATGATACTGCGCGATATGATTCTAGGTATAATTTATCTTTATTTGCTTTAACAAGAAGACTAACAATGGTTTTTCCCAGATTTTTGGAAATGATTTTTGTGACCAATTCATTTTAAAAATTTTTCATAGCTATCCTTTGGTTCATTTACTATAATAGCCTGTGAGTCAGTTAATAACGTTCTTTATTTTTTAGACTTGTAATTTATTCACATGTATGCTATCCTGTTATTTTTTAAGTCTTTTTCAAACCGATGATATATTGGTGCTGATTTTAATGCCAGATATGTATTTCTACCAAGATTCTTGCTTGCTTTTTTTATGATTCATCTTTCTTCAGCTCTTTATTTTTTTATTATGTTAATAGGTTACTACTTCTCTACTTTTTTTATCGACGCCAAATTGTTTGACTTAACTTAATAGGTCCCTCAGATTCTGTATTCCATCAGTTTGTGATGGAATACAGAAACACTAGTTTGTGTTTCTTTGCAATTTAAGATTTTCCTATGACTATATTAGCAGCATCTTGCTGATTAAAGCTCGTGAGTATGGCATCAATGGAATCTGAAGTTTATATCTGATTTATTCTATCTGATACAATTTTATCAAATTTAATCCAATTTTCCTTTTTTAGTTTCCATTTTTAACTATCGTATTGTATTTGTATTTGGTATGTTTTAGTAAGATTGGGAAGTGTTACTAAGGATTTGCATATGGAGAGACCAATGGCGGAAGATGTTCTCGTAGCCATATTGATAAACCATAAGTCGAAGAAATAATCCGAAGTAATTTGTACCTAATTACTTGTACCCAGCCGAAAGAATATTTATTCATCTACACTTCGAGGATGGTAGAGAAACTACCCGTTTTAATACACACTTACACAATAAAAGACAAAGTAAGATTTAAGTATGTAAAAAGAAAAAATCTAGGCATACAAACCATAAAGATAGAAAACAAAGGAAAGAGACGACATAAGAAACGACATAATTCAGATATATCACCACAAAACGATCAAATTCTGGAATACGGTCAGCTCTTTAAAAGGCAGAAAGACTATGAAAAGTATTACTTAAATGAATTTAAGAAAAAGGAAGAAAATGCAGAGATGGTAAAATATATATCCGAAGAAACCTAATAGAAAAAAGTGACTAGGAACTAAAAATTAAGGAATCTTGATATTTATAGCAAAAGGAGCTGTATTTTGAAACAGTTCAGATCCAGAAATTTGAATAATAAAAAGTTAAGAAAACATCTAAATATACATTTATGTAGATTTACGATAGTAGATTCATTGATTTACACACAAATATAAAAAGTCATCGGTAGATGCCGGGCAAAGTTCCAACACTTTCCTGAAATTTATCCCCGGACACGATCCTAAACAACAGAATACAGCTATCGCTTTTATTGCAACTACCGATTCGATTGTTTGAAAAATGAAAACTGTCTTTACGTAGTTGGCTTCGATTCAAGTGATTAATGGAACTTATTATCATCTCGCTTAGAAGCGAAGCTTCGTTACATAGAAGGCGAGGGTGTATTTTAATCATAGGGTACAGATAATGAGAGAGAGAGCTGACTAAAAGGATAAAGTTACGTCACATGCGATATTGTCAACTTACATTATTTTTTTAAGCTACAGTTACAAGCAAGATATATCGTCGGCTTAGAGTGGAAACCTGCTTACTCCATATTAGGTAAATTTTCAGGAGAGACAAACGACATTCCTAAAAAAATATGAATATATTTAATGAAAACACTTTTATATTTCTAAACATATATTTTTATTCCGTACAATTTGAAATAAAAGAAAGATAATTTAATTCAGTATTTATTAATTTAACACCACTTTTGTGACTTAGCAGGTTTTCGTAATCAAATATATATTTTTTAATAATAATTGTCAAAATCACTGTTTTTGGCGGTTTTCTGAAGATATTGTAATTGTGCTAACTAATTATTAATATTCTCGAGATTTGGTATATTTAAATTGAATATTGGTAAATAAATAAATTTTTATTTATCCAGTCAATGTGAAATAAAAGTACGCTCCAAGTGAAGTGAAAATGTTTCCAACAGGGAACGGACCAGGATCAAGTGATTTTCAGTACACTACAGTACAGTTTCCAACTGTAATGCAGAACGAGCCTACAAACCTAATACATCCGTATTACCAAGTAAGTCAAATAAATACTCAAGCTCCACCATTGTACTCAAATCAACCAACATTAAACCAAATGATACCTTTTAATAATTATTAACAACAATATCAGGTACAGCCAATAGTTGCCCAGCGAACCAACTTTTCTCATTCTACATTAAACTCCCAAGCTAACTTAAACTTAAAAAACAATCCAGAAACACAGAATGAATACGATTAGATGTCAGACGAAGAACATGAAGACTATCAAAATAAAAAACACCCATGGCAAACAATAAGATCAAAAAGAAAAAGGCTTAAACTTCAAGATTCAAAAGAACAAGAAGCTCCAATTCAATTACACTGTCAAATAGGTTTTAGCCACTTCCACAGGAAAATTCCATACTTAAAAAATACGAATAAATATCCACCAATTTCAAAACCCACCCCCCAATTTTTATATATGGCGTGAATGACTGTAGCAAAATAATAGATAATTAAGCTCAAGCAGTAGAAGTAGAAATTTACTTTACTAAAGCTTTAATAAACAACACAATAAAAATTTTACCAAAGACACGTGAATCCTACAGAAAACTAATAAATCACATACTAGAGGAAAAAATCGTTCACCATACATACCAAACTAAGGAAGAGAGAGCCATTACCATTATTTTTTGTCGAGCCTCAAACGAACAACAAAAAAATATTTGAACTATAGTATATCCAACATTGTAAAATAAGGGTAGAACCACCGAGAATTAAAAGAAATATACCACAATGTACACGATGTCAAGAATATGGTCGCACTAAAACGTACTGTGCAAAACCATATAATTGCCTAAAATGCGTTGGATCACACAACACAAAGGACTGCAAGAAACCAAAAAACAGGCCAGCAACTTGCACTAACTGCAACGGAGACCATCCTTCTAATTACAGAGGATGTTCTGTTTATCGGGAACTACTAAATGTCACATACAATGACAAATCAAAACAACACCAACGTAAATATACCTACCCAACATCATGCTTATAATTTTAACAGAATCAGTCATAGAGATGCTGCCATTGGAAACATAAATGCAGATAACAGAAATAACAACAATGAATTAGCCGATAAACTATCAAATTTCCCAAACGAATTCAAAAATATGTTCTCTCAACTCTTAAACCAAAATAGCATGATTTTAATTATGTCATTACTACAGTCATTAACAAAATAACAAATTAGCTTTCAAGTCACTGCGAATTGCGTCGTGGAATGCTAATAGCATTTCAAACCATATACGAGAGATATCAGTGTTTTTAAAAATTTATAATATAGACATTCTATTAATATCTGAAAGCCATGCCACATAAAAAACGGTTATTAAGATACCTTAGTAAACTGTGTATTATGCAAACCATCCAGACGGAGGAGCACATGCAGGTTCTGCCGTTATTATTAAATCAAAAATGAGACACCATGCAGTCCAACCTTATATTACGGAAAAAATCCAAGCAGCAATCATTAAAATCGAAACAAACACCCCTCTCAGTGTATCATCAGTCCACAGCCCACCTAGATATCCAATTTCAAGCGAAGAGGATCATGATTTTATACAAACTCTTGGATCCAAATTCATAGTAGCAGTAGATTGAAATACTAAACACACCACATGGGGTTCCAGGTTAATCACGCCTAGAGATGAATATCATTCAACCAAATAACTTAAGATACTTATCAACGGGAGAATCCACATACTGGCCTACGGATCCCAACAAAATCCCAGATTTGGTATTGTATTGGAAATTCACCTTTAAGAAAAACAGATGTGACCTGGACCCGCATAAACGCAGAAAAAACAACAGTATTCGCAGAGCATCTTGCAACTGTATTCGCAGCACCATATACCAATAACGATGAAGAAGATGATATAAGAATGTACCTCGAAACTTCATGTCAACTATCTCTTCCTCTGATAACATTTACTCCGGAAGAGGTTCGGCAACAAATAAAAATGCTAAATCCTAAGAAAGCTCCTGGCTATGATTTGATAACAGGAGAATTACTTCAGAAGCTACCAAGAAAAGCAGTGGTATTATTAACAATAATAATCAACAGCATTCTATGTCTTTCCAATACAAAGGAAATTTGCTCTAGTTACTACGATTCCAGTTCTTGGTAAGCCTGCAATGCAAGCAAATTCATATCGCCCTATAAGCCTACTCTCAATAATGTCGAAAGTACATATTAGGAAGGCTTCTATTACATAAAATCGAGCAAGTTGTTTCCATAAACGAAATTACACCATAACACCAATTCGGATTTAGACGTGAACATTCAATCATCCAACAATGCCACAGAATAGTGAATATAATTAAAACAACTCTAGAAGAGAAAAAGTTTTGCGCTGGAACGTTTCTAGATATACAACAGGCATTTGATAGAGTATGGAATAAAGGTCTCCTCTACAAATTGAAATTACACCTAACAGACCAACTATACTTTATACTAAAATCGTATCTTTCTGACCATTACTTTCAAGTCAAAATTGAAAACAGCTACTCAAATTACCACATCATACAATCTGAAGTACCTCAGGATAGCGTTTTGGGCCCATTTCTGTATCTGATATTTACAGCAGACGTTCTAACCAGCAATGGTACCTTCTTAGCTAATTTTGCCGATGACACGGGAATATTGGCAGTGGATATCGACCCTAATGTAGCATCATAAAAAGTACAAAATCATTTATTCCAATTATAAAACTGGCTAAGCGATGGAAGATCAGTGTTAATTCTAGCAAATCAGTACAAATTACTTTAACGACAAAAAATCCTACATGTCCACAAGTTTATATTAATAATACACTCATTTATATAAAACCAGTTGTCAAATACTTGGGATTGCATCTGGATGAAAAACTTACATGGACAACGCACATTAAAACTAAACGGAAACAACTAGGTCTCAGTTATCTCTTGAAAATAAACTGCTTCGGTACAAAACTATACTTATACCAGTTTGGGCATATGGAATAGCACTATGGGGCTGTAGTAACCCATAAAATACGAAGATACTTCAAACATTTCAATCCCTAATACTCCGTATGATAAGTAAAGCTCCATAGTATGTATCTAACCTAATACTTCACAATGATCTGGACATCCCATTACTCAAGGACATAATAAAGAATCACTTAATAAAATATAAAAATCGCACCACTGATCACAACAACGAACTGATAAATAATTTATTCACCCAATTATTTGCCGCAAGAAGATTGAAGAGAGTATGGCCAGAAGACCTACCGGAATAATACTTAGAGAACCGTTACTGGACGGTACCTAACTCACGTTAATTTACTTACGGACTATTTACTTATTACTCTGTGTATAGAGTAGATTATTAAACATGCTATGTAACAATAAAAAAAATTTTTATTATTTTTTTTTATAAAACAACTTAACAGGTTTTTCGTAAACAAAAACAAAATTTTATAACAATATTAATAACATTCATGAAACAAATATCTTTCTTTAATTGTCACATACTTAAAGTTATTGGAGCTATATTTATGTTAAATTCACCATTATACATTTTGGATTTTTTTTCAGACTTGATACTGACAGGAACTTTCATTCAGGATCTTAACAAAATCACGTTATTTATATTCTTCATCATCATCATCAGTGGCGTTACAGCTCTTTATGAGCCAAAGCCTTCTTCAGAACAATCCTCCATTCGCCCCTGTCTCTGGCAACTCTTCTCCATGCTCTAATTCCGATAGACTTCAAATCATTAGGTTGTCTTGGTACCTAAGTCTCGGGCTTCCTCTTCTTCGTTGTCCGATCGGCCCTCTTCGGTCAAAAACTTTTCTGACTATGACATCTTCCTCTCGTCTGATTACATGACCTATTCATCTGAGGCGTGCTACCTTAATGAATTTTACAACGTCAGGTTCTCCAAATCTTCTATACAACTCAAAATTGTAACACCTGCGCCAAAAACCTTGTTCTTTTATGCCTCCATATATTCGTCTTAGTATTTTTCGCTCAAAACGTTTGAGCAATTCTTGGTCATTCTGTGTTAGTGTCCAAGTTTCTGAACCATATGTTAACACTGGTCTTATTAGTGTTTTGTATACAGTCAGTTTAATTTTTCTAGGCATTTTTGAGGCCATGTGTCTTCTTAAGCCATAGTAACACTTATTGGCGAGCACTATTCTTCTTTTTATTTCTTCACTGACGTTGTTATCTTTGGTTAGCAGCGACCCTAAGTATATGAAGGTGTCTTCCAGTTCTAGGTCATCAATTATTATTCGTGTAGGTGTCGGGTTGCTTGACCTAGTGCAACACATATATTTGGTCTTTTGAACATTTATATTTAGTCCCATTCTGTGTGCAGATGCTCTTAACGACCGAAATGCTTCAGTCAGAGATTCTGTGGACCTACCTATGATGTCTATGTCATCAGCGTATCCGACAATTTGTACTGATTTGTTAAAGATAGTACCATTCGTAGTAATCTGCGACTCTCGAATTATTTTTTCTAATGCCAGGTTAAATAAGAGACACGATAGTCCATCACCCTGTCTTAGTCCATTTTTGCAATGGAAGGGTCTTGAGAGATCGTTTTGGATTTTTACCATGCTCTCTGCACCTGTGAGTGTAAGTTCAGTTAACCGGACAAGATCAAATGGAATGCGAAATTCTACCATAGCAAGTAGAAGTTTATTTCTTTTAACGGAGTCGTATGCGGCTTTGAAGTCAACAAATATGTGGTGGGTGTCGACGCCGAACTCTAGAGTTTTTTCAAGGATCTGCCTCACTGTAAATATCTGGTCCGTTGTTGATTTATTAGGACGGAAACCGCACTGATATCCTCCCACTATTTGTTCAGCGTAGGGGAGGAGTCTTTTGTACAATAAGTTGGACAACACTTTATATGCCATATTGAGTAGAGTGATGCCTCTATAATTATCACACACCATCATGTCTCCCTTTTCGTGTATAGGACACAGTATTCTTACTAATATAAAAAAAACTCTTAAATTTTAATAATTATTATAATAATTATGGTAGTCTTCGGGTAAGGTATTTTTGAGATATTGTAAATCATCAAATTTACTTTTAGTTATTTTCCTTCTAGTAAGGTGCTGATTTCGGAGGGAATCAAAGAGAAATGCAGTAACTGCAAGTAAATTTCTTTGCGGTAGTATGATCCATTCTTCTGTGTATCTTAATTTAAAGTATACATTAACATCTGCAGTGTACTGAAGGGCTTTAATCTTTAATGTCAGTAACGTTAAGGGCACCTTAACCACGTCCAGGACGAATGCTTTTGAAAAACCCAACGTCATCAAAGCTTGGTTTACGGAAACCTATGGTTTAAGTAAGTTAAGTCGTTAGGTCTGGGGTCTTTTCTTGCTGATTTGCAAATGGTAATGTACTCCACGGGCACATTTATATTCTTGTTTTTAAGAACCTGTTCAACGAGATGAATGAATACTGTCGGTTTCCATTTGTGTATTCCCAACTTCTAGAAATTTTTGTTCTAGAATCATGTTATTGTTTAAAGCCGTGCATAGCAATGCATTAGATATTATACAGTTTCGGTTTTGATATGTACAACCATCGCTATAAAAATTATTTTATTTGGTTTTTGTGACTCATTTTGCAGAATCTTTTTTTCAATTAAGCAATTCAAGCCTCCTTTGGTTTCATTATATAAATAACAATAGCCATCTTTATTGATTAAATTTAAAAAGGCAAGATTATTTATTTAGAGCTTTGTTCTACATATCAAACTACTAATATTTGATTTATGTGCTATCAGAACTGTTTGGAAGTTAACAGTAAAAACCACTGTTTCTTTACGTATGTCTTTGTCCTTCTCAGATCTAGATTCTTCTTTCTTCTTTGGATGTTTTAAATATTCTTCTCGAGATTTATTCTCAACATTATAGAGAGCACATATTTTGCACTGGTCTTTTTTAGGACGAAACCATCTGAAATAAAGCTTGTCAAATTTTTCATGAAATTTGCAAATGAATAAAGCAACTATATTACGTGTTTCACACCAATCATTGATATAAAAATCATAAAGGAATCATTTTGAACCCCACTTTGACAACAAGTAATTCTTTTGTCTAATAGCACTGATTCCATCGCTGGCAGTGATTCTAAAAACCTTTTCAGCTTTATGCGTTCTGATTCGAAAGGGTTTTGTGTTAGATTGGAATCAAAATATTTGTCACTTCTTTTAAAAGTAGTCCTTTTTTGATTTTTCCAATTTAAAACAGTCCATCTTCCAATACCCAGCGTATTCAAAAACTGTGTTCTGCAGACTTTGATTGGTTCATCGTTCTTTTTTAAATGATTAAAAAAAGATTGTGCTCTTTTCGATTCCTCATGCTTTATTAGTTAGTTTTTCTTCCCCTTGGTGTCTTCTTCTTCTTTGTCAACCATTTTCCATCCACTCCTGAATGTAGGTCTCTCCCAATTGCTTCCATCTTTCTCTATCTTGCGCCAATCTAATCCACTGTTTGCCTGCCACTGTTCTTATGTCATCTACCCATCTTTTTTGAGGTCTTCCCGTACTTCTTGTTGTCGTCCTTGGTCTCCATTCTAGAATTCTCCGTGTCCACCTGTTGTCATTATATCGGGCTACGTGACCTGCCCAGCGCCATTTCATTTTTGCAATTTCTTCCACAATATCTCTAATCTTCGTTCTACGTCTTATCTCGGTGTTTCTAATCTTGTCTCTTAGTGATATTCCAAGCATGATTCGTTCCATTGCTCTTGGCGTTGTTTCTAATTTTTTAGCAGATTTTTTGGTAAGGGCTACTGTCTCCAAGCCGTAAGTACAAACTGGTAGTATGCATGTGTTATACACCTTTTTCTTTAAGTTTACAGGAATGGAGGTGTTTTTCACGATATATGCTAATTTGCCGAAAGCGCCCCATGCCAGTTGTGTTCTTCTTTTAATTTCAGCATCTTGATTTGGTTTTCCTAGTTTGATAACATGACCTAAATGTACATAATGTTCAACATTTTCTATGGTATGATTTTGTATTGTTATATTTGTCTGGTCTCGGCTCAGTATTTTTGTTTTGCTTTAGTTCATTTTTAAGCCTACCGCTCCTGAAACTGCATTTAATTGTTGTAACATATCATTTAGTTCTTGGATGTTATCGGCTATTAAAACTATGTCATCTGCGAATCGCAAGTGGTTTAAGTATGATCCGTCGACGTTGATACCCTTATTGTTCCATTCTAGTTTCTTAAAAATGTCTTCTAGAGCAAGGGTAAATAGTTTGGGAGAGATGGTGTCTCCTTGTCTTACTCCCCGTTGTAGTCTTATGGGATTAGTTTTTGTGCTTTCGTCCAGCTTTATTTATTTATTTTCATATATGTTTTTAATTATGTTAGTGTATCTTGAATCTATACGTGCATTTTCTAGAGATTCAAGCACTGCCCATAATTCGATGGAATCGAATGCTTTATGGAAATCGACGAACGCCATATGAATTGGAACATTATACTCGGTGCATTTTTCTATCAGTGTTCTTACGGTGTGCAAGTGGTCTATGGTACTAAAATGTTTTCTGAATCCAGCCTGCTCGATAGGTTGATAGAAATCGAGCTTATGTGTTAGGCGGTTGGTTATGATTTTAGTTAGTAATTTATACAGATGTGAGAGTAAGAATATTGGTCGGTAATTCTCGATGTTTGCTTTGTCTCCTTTCTTGAATAGTAAAATGACTTCGGAGTTGTACCATTCTTGAGGAATCTTTCCTTCATCAATTACTTTATTAAATAAAATATTTAATACCTGTTCTATTTTTTTTCCACCGATTTTCAACATTTCGACTGTAATTTTATCCTCTCCCGGACATTTATTCGTTTTTAGTTGATTTAGGGCCATTCTTATTTCATAGTCGGTTATGTCCGGTATTTCTTCTGAGCCGGTGTTAATTATTGTTCGTTCAGTACGTCGTTGTTGTGGTTGTGTATTTGCCGAGTATAATTTAGTGTAGAATTTTTCAATGGCCTCGCTTATTTCCTTTCTGTCTCGGACGGTGACGTTTTTCTCATTTTTTATTTCTATGATTTTTCTTGTGCCGTTTGAGTTTTTTGCTTTGAGTACTTTCATATTGCAGTTATCTTGTATTATATTTTTTATTAGATTGTTAGTATAGTTTCTATGATCGCTCCTAATTTCTTTCTTCACGTTTTTGTTTAAACTTTTGAAGCTGTCCGAAGTTCGATCTGTTCTGTTTCGTCTTTCTTTTAGTAATTTAATTGTATTAGGTTGAAGTTTAGATGTTTTGGCTGTTTTCGTGTTTGAGCATATTTTCTTAACCGATGTTGTTACAGTTACTTTTATATTATTGGCTAGTCCGTTTATATCCATTTGTCTCAGTGTCTCTACTGATTTTAGTCTTGTGCTTAGCTCTTTTCGGTATTCCGTTTGTTTTTGAAATAGCACATCGGTGGTTGGGTATCGTTCTCGTTTAATAAGTTTGTTTCGTTCTACTCTCGTTTGTATTTTAATTCGCTCTAACCAATCTATGGTCACTTCCGGTATAGAATTTGTTTAGTACTGTCACGTCGGTGCATATGTTTTTGTTATTGGAGAGTATATAGTCTATTTCGTTCTTAGTTTTCTTGTCTGGGCTGATCCATGTCCATTTACGTTGTTTAGATTTTTTAAAGAAAGTGTTGAGACAAAATAAATTTTCGTTGTTTAAGTAGTTGTACAACATCTCACCCCTTTCGTTCCTGTTGTCCAGCCCAAAGCGACCGATATATTGTGTGTCGCCCTCTTCTTTTGTTCCAATTTTTGCATTAAAATCACCTGTGATTATTACGAAGTGTGATTTTTCTTGGTTCCTTGCTGTTGTCAGATCCTCGTAAAATAATTCAGCTTCCTCGTCTGTTGAGTTTCCTGTCGGTGCATATCCATGTATTATCTGTAAGCTGTATCTGCTGTTCAAAGCGATGACAAGATATATGACTCTGTTTGATACTGCACAGAACTTCGTTACTTTATAGGGAGCTCGTTTGTTTATCAGGAACGCTACACCGCCTATGTGATGATTTTCTACTTGGTGTCTTAGTAGGCAAATATATCACAATAGTATCAAAATATATGTTTTTTTCTGGCCAGCTCGTTATCCATTTTTTAAAAAAATATTCTGCCTATCTGTATCTGTGAACATTGAATATTTCAAAGAGCCTTTCTAAGTTTCTTAACACGAACATCTATTCTTTATAACTCTAGGTTGCCTTGGAACTTCATAATCCACTTTCCTTCTTTTTTTCTTGCATATTATTCTTTTTCTTGCATAACGATAGACTGGTAAAACTGGTATGGGAAGAGATTCCCACAGGCAAAAGACCACTCGGACGTCCCAGAATGCGATGGAGAGATAATATCCAAGCAGATCTCCAGAAAATGAACATTCCATTTGACCCTAGGTTGATGGAAGACCGAACAAATTGGAAAAAAGTTGTACAGTCAGTCAAGACCCACCCAGGGTTGTAGCGCTACGTGATGATGATGATGATGATGATAGTATTCTTTTTCTGACTCTCTTTTTGTTACTTTTAGCATACTAGATTAATTTTTTAAACTGATTCCTTTTCCTTCTTTTATTGCTTTTCTGTGGATAGTTTTCATAGTCAGACTCACAGTCAAATTAATTTTGTATGGTACCAGAGTTTCTTGTATACTTTCATCTAATATCTGATATATACAGCGTGTCTACTTAAGTTGGCAAAATATGGGAAACTTTTATTATTAATTTTATAAAAAAAAACTTATTCTTTATCAAAAGTTCTGCATGGTCTAAAGATGCAATCACCACATATAAAATTTTATCAATCTTATACGAGGTATGTCAAAAAATATGAATTTAGGTAATGAGTAAAGTACCTTTATATTTAACAATATCAAAAATTGTTATGATGAAAAGTTGTTTGGAACTAAAACTATTTATTAATATATGTTTTCTTGTACGTATTCATATGCGTCATTTACTTTAAAATTAAATAACATTCTTTTGTTACAGGTAATATGAGATTCTGCTTCATTGTAGTTGTAAGTATACTCAAATGAATAAAAATAAAGAGAAATACTCCTTGTGTTTTGGAAATCAAAGTAGAATGAGTACTACATTAAAAGTACCTAATATAAAAAATTTAGTACTTTAAAAACTTAAGAAACTTAAAAAAAATTTTCAGTAAAATTTCAAGGAAATATATTCCGCTTAATATATTTATAAATAAAATATCATGATCATAGGTCATGGAATTAAACAAAAGTCCTTTCAGTTTTTGAATCAGTATTGTTGACAATATGGGCTAATAACCGGATTGGAGTAACTATATTTTGGGAAAAGATAAGTTGGTAATGGTCGTGGATCTTTTGGACGATAGAATGATCAGTGAAAACATTTTGGATAGATTGGATTGAGGTTAGAGAGTCTGTGCATAAAACAACTTGCTTATTTGTTGATGAAATGTATTTGATAGCTTGAAGTATACTGTACAATCCCCTAGTATGAACGCTGAAAAAGGTGGGTATAAGGGATGATGTGAAAAGAGTTTGTGACGTTGTAATAGAATAACCTACTCCTGTATCATTTTTTGAAGCATCGGTGTATAGTACTATGTTATATTTCTTGGTAAAGATAATTTCTTTAAAATTTTTTATAATGAGTTCTTCGTGAGTTGTAAATTTTTCGAAATAAAAATCTAATACCATCATTATGTTTTAAAATAAGAATAACTGAAAAACGACTGTTTAACTATAACTGGGCTTGAAGATTAATATAGACAAGACGAAGGTAATGGTGGTAAGCAGAACACGAAATATGCAAATAAATAGAAGAGTAAACAATAAGAACATCCAAAAGGTCCCCAAGTTCAGATATCTCGGTAGTTGGATAACTGAAGATCTAGATCCAGACATAGAGATACGTAGCAGGATTGAGCAAGACAGAACAGCATTTACTAATATGAGAACATTGCCAAGCAACAGCAGCCTTAACTTACTTTTCGATATCGCTTTGTAAAATGATACATTTACTCTATACCGCTATATGGCGTAGAAACCTGGACCATAAAGGCTAATGTGATGAACCGATTGGAGACCTTTGAAATGTGGGTATTTAGAAGACTACCTAAAATTCTCTGGACAGATCACACAACAAATGTCGAAGTATTAAATCAAATGGGCAGAGAACGAGAATTGCTGTCAATATTAAAAAAAAAGAAAAACTGCTTATCTGGGTCATATATTTCGAAATTCCAACTACCAGTTCTTACAGCCTATTATGGAAGGGAAGATAGAAGGAAAACGGGGCATCGGAAGAAAGAAATACTCATGGCTTAAAAACATAACGGATTGGACAAACCTCGATGCCCATGCACTCTTTAGAGCCACACAAGACCGAGAGAAGTATGCCAGAATTGTCGCCAAAATCCACTAATTGGATAGGGCACTATAAGAAGAAGGGGATACCACTTAAAAAACGCGTCTCCAAACTCTATTTCATAGGTGGTGAAGAAAAACGTTGATATTAAATAAATAATAAAACAGGAATGTTAAGAAAATTACAAAATTACTACTCTACTACTACTACTAAGGATTTCCACAGTTTTCACTGTCTTCCTTGACTCAACCGTTTTCTCCAATTTTCCCTGTCATTCCAGTCTCCATCTTGCAGGGTTCTTTTCTCCATAGCCTCGTCGATTTCATCTCTGAATGACCTTCGGGGTCTTCCTCTCTTTCTTCTTCCAATCGGGCTCCATTCTGTGATTTTGTTTATCCAGCGTCCTCTGTCCGCTCTTCTGACGTGGCCGTACCAGGATAGTCTCTTCTCCTCTATATAGTCGATTATGTCTGATTGCACTCCCATTCTCCGCTTAATCTCTGCGTTTTCAATTCTGTCTCTTTTTGTAAGTCTACAGCTTCTCCTCAGGAACTCCATTTCTACTGCTCTTATTCTACCTCTATTTCTCTTGTTTATTGTCCAGTTTTTTACAAAATTATATAAATAAAAAAATATATAATATTAAACTTGGTCTAACGCACCATTTTTATCCTATTCTTACTAATATTCAAGAATCCTGTCAACCTCGGAGCGGTGTCAAACCCAGATATCATCATCATCATATAACGGGGGTCCTACGGCGATTGCCGCTTCCCGCATTTCAGCCTCCATCTTTTCCTATCTCTCCAATCTCCCTCTTCTAAGCCTCTAGATTGCATTGTTTTTGTAATTTCTCTTCTCCAGGAATTTGGTGGTCTTCCCCTTTTCCTTCTTTCTGGCGGAACATACATTAAGGCTTTCTTTGGCCACCGCTCCTCCTCCATTCTCATCACGTGACCATACCATTGTAATTGCAAACCCAGATATAATAATGAAATTAATCAAATTTAAAATGTAGTGAAAATTATTTACTGAAAAATCCTTTATGATATTGTTCTGTCATTTTATTTTAAAATGACAAAAAAAAACAGAAAAGGCCGAGAATAAAGTTTGTTCAAAAAATTTTAGTTTTTTAGTTTATAACTTTTTTATTTTTCATTTTAAGATCAAAAGTAATAAAAATAAAGTTGTAGATAATTTATTATTTGTTACAAATTAACAGTGTCTTACAGAATTTTCTGTAGGGTTTGTGGTTTACGAGATACAATGCAAAAACCCTTTGCACCCCTTTTTCCAAGATGGCGGAAACTCCAAAAGCTTCAATCCTCATCCCCATCACAAAAAATTAAATTGCGACCTCTGAAAAATACACCCTAACACTCAAATGTAGTATTTTAATGGACTAATATGTTCCATTACGGATCATTTTATACATTTCGTAAGCTTTCAGTATTATTTTAAATGTATATTCCATAATACCTTTGTCTATTTTCTTATTTTAATTTTATTTCTCCAGAGAGGCAATTAAAAACTCAACCCTTTTGGTTGAGTTTGTAATTATTTTTCTTTCTAGAAGAGCCTCGTTGGTTGCTATTTATATATCACTTTTAATTTTTTTTTCAACTAAACTTTTATTTTCGTTCTGTAGTAGAAAGACAAATTAAATATTTGCTGCATTATACTGACTGACACAAGAAAGTTGAGTGATAGCTTTGAAAAGTAACCTTGTCACTAAATAAAGATGATTGTTTCCTTTTTTAACATTGAGCTTACTTTAAAATACAAAAACTAGTCTATGTAATAACCTAAATTCTAACACGCTTAACGTATTTCTATATTTATTAAAAAAAATATTAATTACAATAATATTTAATTACAATCCCTACGCCTTCCCTTAATGGGCGATCTTGTCGAAACGATAAAGACGGTCGATCGAGTTTCTCCAGTTAGTTTCGGTAAGATCAAGCTCCGTCCCCATCCGACTGACTTTATCTATCCGACATTACCATATAGTATTGAGGTTTCATTTATCAATCCCACATCTTCAAGGCGAAAACTCATGGAGAAAGGCGAAAGGATTCCGACCGCATCTATTCGAATGTAAAGAACGGTATAAAGTTAGGTTAAGAGATAAAAAGGAAACATATAATCTATTCATGGGTTTGTTTTGATATCAGAAATTAAGATAAAAAACTATTTCGTTTTGTTATAATACTTAATAAACAATAATGAATATCTGCACCTTTTCTTTTCAGATTTGCAATTCTCCTTATTATCTCTATGGTATTATCTACAATGTGAAAAGTTTTTAGCGGATTTACCCTCTTCCAGTACATTAATTACCTTTACATATACATATTAAGGTATTTTAACTGGGTTATAAGCAAAAATGTTGTTAGGACTTAAATATGCCTATAATTTAAATAGTATTTTTACTGGCATGGATGCTAAAATTTGCAGTTTTATTAAAGTAATTTTAACTTGTTTAATGAGAGTTACAATTTCTTACCGTATTTAAATTGGCAGATTTGCTAACAAAATTTTACAGTGTACATATCGTAGATTTTTACGTTTTTATTGTATATAGACGGAGAGCTGGAGCCGGACAAACCCGAAATCTAGGCGTGGTGTCGCATATAAGAAGAAAGTATTGTAACAGCCGGAAGTAATGATATTTCGACGAGCTCCAAGGTAGAAAAATGCCATTTTGGTAAAAATTGTAACAACTGTGCTAGTGTTAAACCACAACTACCACAATCCAAATCGGAGGGGTTTTAAATTGGATCTAGTCAGTATACACTATGTGTATAATACGATTCGCAATTTTAATGAATAGAAAAATTAACACAAGTGAAAGCAATCATGCAATCAGACCAAACATAGAGATCAGACGAAAGATTCTTTGACAAAAGTGACTAGATCAGTCAGCAATACGGCTGCCAATAGCTCCTATCTTGCGATAGATGATCTTGTGTAGAAAATACTAGAAATTTAACACATACAATTACAGTTGTCTGTTGCATCTGTTTAGATGTATTATCATCCTAAGATATCACAACTGTTGTAACAGACGTTTGACTAGCAAAACGACATGGAAAATAAAATCAAGAGGATAGAAAAAAATGACTGATTTCCGTAAGAATAGCTTGCTTTGTAGGTTTGTCAAAGGGACCAGAAGAATAAGAAAAGACGCTTGTCGAAGGATCCCATATTAGGCATAGCACCGTAATCATGGAAGGTTCCTCTTTGTTAAAAAACAATATGTCAAAATATCTGAGCCAAAGCCTTGAAGTAGACGAGTTGGTTGCTGGCGCAGTTTCCTAACGGAAAACCACCAACAAGTTTTTAAAGTTTACTTATTAAAATTATTTTCTAACAATCCGCTCTCGATATAGAAAATGTCGTTTAGTTCTGTGAGGTAGTAGGAAAGCGTAATTCTGCTCAATTAGCTGTGATGGATGCCGTAGGAACGGTAAGTAGAAAAATTCTTGGAGAGGTATAGAAGAATCCGATCTCCCAAGAACTCTTTTATAGTTCTAAAATTCTTTGTTTACGTTAATTCCTCAATATGTTTGCTTTATATCGTAAATAAAACAACGAAAATTAGAAAATAGAAACAAGATGCCCTTTTAAATTTTTTTTTTTGAGAAACTACGCGATGAGCAGAGTAATAAAAATTAGCCAACTTAAAATTGAATTAAGGAACCTTCATCATATGTTGGGAAGTGACAAAATCATCCCTGAATTCAACATTTTTGTCTCTATGAGATTCAGAATTTTCCTAAAACGATTCTGTATCATACAAAACATTGATATATCATCCAAGCAACGATATGCAGAAAAATTCCTAATAATAAGGATCGAAAGCAAGGCTGTTATATTGCTTCTATACTCTTCAAAATATATTTGAATGATGCGCCTTCAGTATGGAGAAGAAAATGCTGCAATATGAGCATTCCAATCGAAGACGAAAGATTGTACACGATATACTGAAGACCAAGCCATTCTGGCTGAAGATAAGAGTAACATAGACTATATGCTTAAAAAACTGGAAGGGAAACGCACCAAGTGGGGTCTTACAATTAATATACATAAACCTGAGCACTTAGTTGCAGGAGAAAAACTAAAATGCCTAATAATTGAAATTAAAACTATAAAATCAACATAAACCTTCAAATAATTTGGAGTTTAAATAACATCAAAATCAGAGAGTAACAAAGAAATACATACCAGGATTGGTCAATCAAGATCAGCACTAGACAGCTACACTTAGTTTTGTGAAATAATAAAATAATAACAGAAAATAAAAGGAGAGTTTATAAAACAATATTAAAAAGTATTGTATTGTAAGGTGCCGAACTCTAAGAAATAAATTAAATTAAAAATCAAAAATTAAGGCCATGAAAATGGACTATTGGAGACGATATGGTCGGCTCACTAGACTTGGACACTAACGAAGACATTACGAGAGAAATGGAAATTGATCTAGCATACCTAGATCTATGGAAACCTGCAGAGAATAATTACAGAACATAGATGGCCAAAAAAAGTTAAAAGTAGGGACTTCGCCCACTAGAAGAAAACGAGGTAAACCAAGACAATCCTGAAGAGAAGATTTCGAAGATGCAATGACCGCCATAGATTTAAAAACTGAAGATTGCTTTGTCAGACAACGCTTGAAATTTGGATGCGATAAATGGCGCCAGCTGTAGAAGACTCGCCTATTACATATTACACAGCAGATATAAGCCCTTCCAAAAATTTATGGTAAGGCACTATGTGACAGAGCTAGAATTACAGATATAAGTACAGACTGGGTTAAAAATAGAAGAGTAGAATGGGATAATCATGTCAGCTGAATGACAGCAAATAGAGTAGGTGGCGAGAGACGGTTCCCCAATAAGAAGAGGATCAGTGGGAAGACCACGAAAACGATGAAATTATATCTTACTGGAGGTACATTAAAAAACAGATATAGACATGTCTACACAAAAAGAAGAAGACGAAGAAAAAGAAGAAGTTTATATGCTTTTGCCTTTATGGTATATTGTCGCTCTTTTAAACTGTCACCTCTCCCCCTCACAGCAGAATAACTTTCTATCAATTTACCAATTAACAGGTATATTCAATCTTGGAAAATATATACGATCATACTAAAACAAAAACTGTTATTTGTCCTATTTAACCCAGTTTCCCTAACAAATTATATCCAAATATTTATCGAACAATAGTTCTCTTATCAAAACTATAACTTTGTTGCAGTGTAATTGTTCGTGTCGGTGTATTCTGCCTAAAACAATGCTGAAACTCTCTGGCTGAAAACTTTCACGTCGTTCGTACCTACTACCTCAATTAGGATGCCTAATTATGGTTTCGGAGTGACACAACTCACCAACTTCTCAACTGTGAAATATTTGATGACATTTTTAACTACGTACTCGTAAATGCAAATGTGAGATTTGGAAACTAAACTTCATTTGAAACTAATTAGTTAAAATTAGTACTTGTGTATCTATTCGTTTTCTGTCGAATCTCTTAAACTGATTTCCTTGTACGGAAACTTCGATAAATTAAATTAATGTGAAAGTCAGTGACATACATTATAGTTATAGACTACTTATATAATTATCAAATGCTATACATAGGACTCCTACATACGTTTCCAGAAACTTGTATTTTGCGTAAGTTGTATTGTTTGAATATCCTTTGTCTAACGGGTTGGTGGTGTATCCGATCTTTTCTATCTTTACGGGATTTACCTTAAAATAGTTTTCAAGTAACTTTCATGTGCTGTGCTTTATGGTTTAAAATTTTTTTGTGATAGTGGTCTTTTCATTTTTCCTTTATATTTTTAATTTATTTGCATTATTTTTGCCGAGCTTCAATATTTAATACCCATATGTTACAGCTGGAAGGATTGTAACATTTTTTTATAGTTAATATATTAAATTATTTCTAATCCTTTTACCCCGTTGCTGAGACGCCGATGGCCGTATTTGCAAATAATATATACTTGGTTGTTCGATTGACCATTAGGAAATTTTATTGAAAATTAACAAAATATTACGGAACAATCTACCTACTTATTTAAAAACGACGGCTTAGGTAATCCTCGGTTAATTCCTTCCGGCTCTAAGGCCGGGTTCCTTTATGATAAATTTGTTAAATATCGCCGAAGGCACGTTGTCGTAATTTTTCTGAAGAGAACGTAATTCCGGGGATTTTATATTTCATCACGTTCCTAGCTAGAAGGGTACCGTTAGTTTCGATGTTCGTTAGAATCTTTTTGTCTTTTTAGAAATAGATACAGGCTGATTTTCATTTTCTCCACCTTTTGCTTGGGTAGTTTGGTAAATTTTTTCAGAAAGGAGACCACTTCTCGGTGGGCACTCGTTGAGAAAAGACCCACTTCTGAGTGGGCATTCGTTTAGAAAAGACCTACTTCTCGTAAGGCGCTTTCCTCATTATCGTCTCTGTGCATTTGCTTTGTAAGTGTGTATACACTTGTATATTTGAGTTTTTTGATCGAATATCATATTGGTATAGAGTACCTTTAATTTTAATTAACTTCAGTGCTTGATACAAGTAAAGTATTACAGTAAATTAAATTAACTTCAGTGAAATAGTGCAGCAGTCATCAGGAATTACTGTAAGTTACCATAATCTTAGTATCTCCACTTATCTGGGCGAATAATATGGTATTCTATCATATTTTTTTCAATCATCTGGGCGAATCTAAGTTCATCCATGTCTTCACCTGTAGTTGAGAGTAACTACTGATTTTTACATTCAATATTAATTTTCTTACGAACTTTCCATCAGATACTAAAAAATTTCAATAAACATAATTACGAACATTTAGTTCTCAATCATTAAATAATAGTGCGAGATAGATAATCAACTTAACCAAGTGCGGTTTGGTTAAATTTTTATTTCGGTAACCTTTTTGTATTCTTGTAAATTTAGTTTTGATTAATTTTTGTTATTTGCTACAATTGTTATGCATTTTAGACCCAGTGTCTCGAGATATGCCATTAAACAGCAAAGAGAGACCTTCTGTAATCAACCTTGGTTGAATTTTTTTTCTTACTCACTATCAGGCTCTCTTCGCTGATAATTGAACCTGTGCATTATTATATTGTTGTATTTGTAAAGGTACTTATTATTCATATTACTGCTTATTTTTATGTCTACACCACCATTTCATAATTGATGGTGTATTTTTATTACTTGTATGTACATTCAGCTACCGACATCATTGTGTTGTTGAATATATTGTTTTTGTTTTATGTATGTATTTTATTTGTCGACTCCTAACAAGTTTCCTGATATAACCATAACTCTGAATATTTGCTTTTTACCTTTAAATATTACTATACCTTTGACCAGTAGAAAGATCAGGCCGATTAAGTTTCGTAGGTAAGTAGATGAACGGAGTCCACCTAATATGTTTATTATTTGTTTATATAGTGTGTTGACCAAATTTATTTAATAATTAACTGTTGGTATCTTTCCTTGGATTTGGTCTCAGAACCAAAATATCTTTCTTTATCTCCTTTCTTTTCTAAGGTTTCTTAATTTCCTCCTTAAACCGCAAAAAAAT
The DNA here is from genome assembly GCF_040954645.1 of Diabrotica undecimpunctata. Classification (NCBI taxonomy): domain Eukaryota; kingdom Metazoa; phylum Arthropoda; class Insecta; order Coleoptera; family Chrysomelidae; genus Diabrotica; species Diabrotica undecimpunctata. Next base: position 49,004,385 of record NC_092803.1, on the reverse strand, counting down.
AAGTGGCGCCCTGTTTCTATTTTATCGTATCTTTGGTAATTTTAGCCATCTATCTTTTTGTTTATTTCTGTATCTTTTCCAATATCTCTTATCCTATCTTTACTTATTTCGTCCGTTGGACCCATTCCCGGTTCCAAAAGCTAGTTTCGAACCCACAACTCGCTCTTCACCAACCATCTGGCTGCCGTCCGCAGTGTCTCCATTGGTGACCTTTCTAGCACCATCCAAAAAAGGTTTCCGAGGTTACAGGATACTACCTTGTCTCTTAAGATTCGTAGCGATTTAACTATCAAATATTATTTCACATCATATTATGATCTTCAGTTTATACTAGGTTTCTCCCCAATGGCGTTACATCCCAAATCGTTCCTTCAAATTATGTCTCCAACATTGCCGGTCACGCGCAGCTCTTATCTTAAGTTCTCACTAAGCTCACTTCTAGCAAATTTTGCGCGTCCGCTGCCACTTCATGCTCTCAGCGTTTCCAGGGTCATTATTTTAGTCTGTCTCTGTACATTTTACTGTTTAGAGCTCTTTTCAGCAATGTGTTAATCTCCATTGTCAATCCCTTACATGACCAGCACATCGAAGTCTCTGAAGTTTAACAAATTCAGAGATTGGTGCTTCTTTGAACAGTTGCTAGAGTTAATGGTTGTACCTGGATCTCCATACTTTATAGATCTAAATATCTTTCTGAAGGTTTGTGTGTTGTGTCAAAGACTGTGTTTTGTCAAAGACTTTCAGCTTTCTTGTGTGTTTTTTCTATTATCACCCATATCTCGCGTCCATAAAATACTGTTGATCTGATAATGTAGAACCTGAATATCTGAAAAGAATAATTTGATTGTTGTGAATCTAAAGAACAGGATAAGAAATGTGTTGGTGAAAATTTTGTCTCTACAGCATTTGACATTCAAGCGGTGATGCCGTGGCCTAAAGGAAATTTGTCAATATTTCATTATAAATCCAAAATAAACTCTTAGAATTTTGGTATATGACGTTGGTAATAATGCTGTAGAATGTTTTTTTTTGGCATGAGGGTAAAAGATATCGTGGAGCCAATGAAATAGGCTCTCGTATGTTCAAGTATTTGGGGAAGGAAGCTGTCGAAATTAATAATGACAATTTTGAATTCCCTTTCTACTCTTACGACTGTTGCAAGCAAAAAAATAATAGATATATCATTTCAATGTTCTTGTACGAAGTAAAAACACTGAAAATAAAAGCTATTACACAAAAATTCTTATCTGCGGCAATACTAAAAATGAAGGTGATGCCGTAATTGAGAAGAAAATAAAAGAATCACTAAATAGTGGTCCAATTATCATTCCATCATTATCAAATGGGGCAATCCATATCAGGTGACGAATTAAGTCATTCAGATTTCTTCGACTTAACCCTTTTGGTCCTGATAGTGGCAATTACGAAGCCTATAATTCGGCACAGGTATCTGTGATATGACTTATTTTATTTCAACATAATTCTAATAGAGTTATGAATTCAGTTGTAAAAAAACTCCATGTAGCTGTTGGTATTTACTAACTAACATTATGAAAAGTTCATTTAAGAATCCATTTTAATTGTTTCTGCATTTGCTAATATTTGGTAGGGTCCTATAAAAGGCGTACGCAAATACCACCAGTAGGTGTAAACGGGTTACAAAAGTGGATTAAATAGATTAGAACTTATGACAAGATTTTAAACAATGAATTCTTTTCGGATGAGGTCCCTACAATTATATTTTACGGGAAAGGAAAAACTGAAGTTGATGTGACCCTTGTTCAAGCAGAAGCATTAGCTGCCCTGAATGATGACTGTTCTGATATAGAAGATGATGAAGATCCATATGTCTGCACAAATGAACCACAATGCTACAACTTCACTTGTTATGTATTTATCACAAAGATTGCCAGATAATTCGGGATATAAGCTCTACTTTGATACTTATTTCAATTCAATGGAATTACTAAAATTACTTCACACGAGAGGGATATTTGCTGCTGGAACTATTAGACAAAATCGCATGGGAAACTGTACACTTCGTTCCGAAAAAGAACTGAAACTATCAGGAAGAAACTAAGAGCAAGTTCAGACTCGAAAATTACTTGCGTTCAAATTAATGTTGCAGTTAGATGGTTCGATTATAAAGTCGTAAATATGGCCTCAAATTTTATAGGCTTAGAGCCTACTGATACTGTCAAACGTTGGGATAAAAAAACAAAAACATATGTATATACAAGTTGAACGTCCAGCAGTAATTAAACTTTACAATCAAAGTATGGGCGGCGTGGTTAAAAATGATTTCCTTGTATCACTTTATAGAACGTTTATTAGAAGTAAGAAGTGGATTCAACGGGTAATATTTCACTATATCAATGTGGCAGTGTGCAAGTCATGGTTGGAATTTCGTCGTGACAATCAAAACAAACCTAAAAATAAGCAAATAGATTTATTGGTATCCCGTCTTTAGCTTTCTCTAAAGCTCCACTGAGAACACCGAAAAAAGGTCGTCCTTTAAATGAGCCACCTGCAAGTTCTTCTAGAGATTCCCCTGGAAGTTCCCCTTTTACGTTTATAAAAGATGAACCTTCCAAACGAATGAAACAGTAACAACCTGTCAGCGAAGTGAGATATGATGAAATTTCTCACTGGCCAATTCCTACAAAAGGTCACGAACAGTTTTTCAAGGATGCAGCGGAAGATCATGCACGATGTGTGAAAAATGTAACGTCTTTCTTGCTTGTTGAAAGACAGACATTGTTTCAAAATTTATTATACAAGACGTCAATAAACCATAATATATTTTTATACATGCTTTGTCTATAATAAAATATATATAATTTTATGTTTATTTATTATGCCTTAATAACATCTTGATGGCAGTTGCCACCAATTTTTAAAATGAAAAGTGGGAGGTCAAAAATTTTATAAAAAATATTTGCAGGATTATTTAGATGTCCAATTAAATAAACTATTAACAGAAAAATTTTACGTTTGAAAAAAAATCAGGGCTAAAAGGGTTGAAAGATTTAGAATTTGGAGTAATTAAAGTATGAAAAAAACAATTGCCATCTTCTTTTGATTTGAAGAAAGCTTACTCAAGAAAAAATGCGCTTTAAGGAAGAAAGAGAGACGACTGTTTGGAAGTGATACGTTCAAATCATATCCTGCAAAGTTATATCGATATTTTTAATTCCCTGTTTTGTAGAACTCTTTACACACTAAACTTGTCTTTTATAAATTTACCTTGAATTTTAGTTTGGGATTTATACTGTTCTTTTAGTAGAATTAATATTTTTTTGTAAAAATATTTTTAGATGTATTAATCATAAAGTAATAAAGCTAAATAAAATGAAACTAATTTTTAATTACTGTATTCAATACTGTCATAAATCAAAAGATATTGAGTAACAACACAAGAAAAACGACACAAGTGAAGAAAGCTGGTAGTTTTTGGGGTTGTGTATACTATGAAGTCAACATTCTTCCTTTAATGCATTTAAAGGAAGAATGTTGACTTCATAGTATACACAAGGACATCAAAAATTGGCTTAAAATTACAATCCGCATTTAATTAAAAAAGTTTTTATTTTTACTCCTCTGGCCAATTTAATGATTTTGACTTATGTCAGTTTTCTTGCGAGGGTGCAATTTTATTATAAAACAAAATGACATTATTTTTTATTCAAAATAACTTGCAGAAGTTTGCCGCACTTATTTACAAACGCCCTATATAAGAGACACTCTCATTTTATTCATACTTATTTAGTCGATTTGGAGCCTTTAGATATTTTTAAAATTATTGGTATGTTTTATATTGTGCTTATTTATTGAATAGACTTTTATCACTGTCTCTTCTCCCTCGTATAAAAAGATAACAATATGTTGGTATCGGCGTCGACGTTTTACCTTTATCACTTTTAATGCAATTGTCTGGTACCTAATAGCCAGTATGGAATACATTGATAAGCGTGTATATGCACCAGCGACTGCAAAATAACTTTAAATCGGATATTCTACTTAAACTGAATAAAATTCTCCGTAATATTAAAAATGTTGAACCTAAAACGTTATTTGCAAAATTTCGATAACAATCTCCGTGAATGAATAACCTAATTACTTAACATTCTTTTCGGAGCGGCTTTAAAAAACTGAAGAAGAAATCATCAGAAATTTAAATATATGCAAATCCTAATTCATGATTTATTGTTGGAATTTGGTGTTCGGAAAATTTGGACCGGCCATTTTAGGAATAATTTTCTCTCGCAAGTTATTCCTGGGGTGAATTAATTTTAGTCGTATATTAAAAGTGTGTAGTTTAAGGACCGTTATTAATGGTTTTAATTACACCGAATATTTGACTTTACACATAAGGCGTGGCCAACTGAAGGACGACTCGAATTAATTTAAAGTTAATAATCGCTCTTTTACAACAGAAATTAAAGTTATCAAAAATGGAATAAAAAAAACAAGAATATGAGGCGATGATGCTGCTATATAAAGAAGAAGACAAAGTAGGACACCATGAATACGGCAAAAGAAATGATAGAGGACACACATTGATGAATTATTTTGAGAAGAAGCAACTATATACAATGAATACATTCTTTAAGAAAAAACCTCAAAGAAAATGAACATGGATTAGTTCCAATGGTGAAACTAAAGACGAAATTGATTATATTCTTTTAACGCAAAAATCCATGGCTTAAGACGTAACAGCCCTAAATCGCTTCTCAACTGGTAGCGACCATAGACTAGTCCGAGCCAAGCTGACCATTGATAGTAGATTTGAAACAAGAAATAAAATGGAAAATAATAAGAAATTAGACATAAAAAACTAAAACAAGAAAAACAGACGTACGAAGAGAGAATAAAGGAAATATTGCCGACCAAGGAAGATATAGAACACAAACATATCGATGAAATAAACATGATATTTACTGAAACTCTAGTGAAAGTGAGTAAAGAAATAGCACAGACAACAAAAAAAGAAAGTTTCATATCCCAGGAAACAAAGATTCTTATGAACATAAGAAGAACATTACTAGAACAAGGGGGCAGAAATAAAATGGAATACAAAGAAATAAACAAAACTATTAGAAAAAATATCAAGGAGTGTAAACGGAGAGTACAGTAAGAAAAGATAGAGAAAACAATTGAAAAAAATTAATAGCATAAAGAAGGAGTGGAGACCAACAATATAAAAGAAATTTTACAGATAACGCACGAATATTATACAAATCTCTATAAAACAGAACAAAAATCAACCCAAAAAATCTGTAATCAGTTAAAACTGAAAATAAAGAACGTTAACTCTGACCTACAACCAGAAATCATTAAAAATGAAATAAAAAAGGCATTCAAAGAAATGAAGAATAACAAATCTCCTGGGAAAGATGGAATAACTGTGGAAATGCTAAAAAATGGGGAGAAAACTACAGTGAAAGTCTTTTATGTACTAATGAATAAAATATTGAACACAAAACAAATACCCACCACATGGAACGAGGCAATAACACTATTACTATTTGAGAAAGGCGATAGAAAAGATCTGAAAAATTATAGGCCTATAACGCTACTGAATATAATGTACAAACTGTTAACTAAACTACTAACAAAGAGATTAACAACTAAGTTAGATAATTACCAGTCAAGAGAGCAAGCCGGTTTTAGAAAAGGATTCAGTACAAGCGACCATCTGCTTACGATAAAAATATTAATTAAAAAGGCCAACGAATATCAAATCTTAATGTATATGGCATTTGTAGACTTTGAAAAAGCATTCGGTAAGGTGGAAAATTGGGCAGTAAAGAAGTCTTTACAAAATGGGAGAATAGACTATAGATATATAGATATATATATATGATCAAGCAACAACATCCATCAAAATAGTTGAACAAACCCATTAAGCCCATTAAGATACAACGAGGAGTCAGACAAGGTGACACTATATCACCCAAACTATTCAATCAAGCTTTGGAAGACGTTATGAGGAAATTACAATGGGAAAAACGGAGTATTAACATAAATGGCCAATACTTGAATCACTTGAGATATGCAGACAACATTGTATTAATAACAGATAAAAGGAAAGCATTACAGAATATAATGGATGAATTAAATAGCGAATCAAAAATAGATCTTCAAATGAATTATAATATAACAAGTAAAAGAATATGTATATTTGGGACAACTAGTTAAATTAAATAAAGAAAATCAGACCTGAGAAATAAAGAGAAGGATACGGTTGGCTTGCGTATCCTTCGGAAAACTTTCCTATATACTAAAAAATAGAAAATATCCCCAATATTTAAAAACAAGATTCTGCAACCAATGTATACTTCCTGTTCTCACCTACGGTTCTCAAACATGGACGTTTACAAAGGAAAACATGGAAAAATAGTAAAGACCCAAAGAGCCATGGAAAGGCAAGTGCTGAACATCAGGCTATTAGACAAATTAGCTATCAGGAGATAGAAATACTCGGATCCGCAACAAAACAAAAGTGACCGATGTATTAACGCAGATAGCAAAACTTAAGTGGAAGTTCGCTGGACATACCATAAAACAGAAAGACGACAGATGGAATAAGATGAATATACAATGGAGACCATATAGTTACAAACGAAAAAGAGGAAGACCACAAATGAGATGGCCAGATGACTTGAAAAAACACGCAGGCCCGAAGTGGATACATACTGCCTACAATAGAGAGACGTGGAAGAAGGAAGATTAGGCCTATGTCCAAAATTGGACAGCAAGGGCTGTATATATAGATAGATAGATAGATGCTGCTGTAGTCTACTATTGCAATTAGGCTAAAGTGAGTCTGAAGAAATTCGAAAACCCCCCACATTATTATTAAGGGTGCACTTTAAGACCCAAGCTCTCTAAATAAGGTCTCTCGAGAAATCGACAACAAATTGCAGGAAATTACACTGGAAAATACAATAGACACAAATAGCTCTATTTGCTGCTTCAACTACAACAAATATGATCGGGTTCTGACACCCGTACCATAACAAGATTTTTTAATCTGTTTTTTTTTGGAGTCCAGTGTACAGTCTTTTTTGTATTTTTTCAATGAAACATTTTAACACAGAGTTTAAAGAAGCTTAACATTTCTGTAATTTTCTATCAAATAAGAAATTTTTTTCCATTCTTTGATTTGTCATAAGTGTGTACAAAAACATATCAGTCTTTCCATTTATTAAAAAATTGTTGTGCATTCTTTATAAACGTGTCATTTTTATTGGTAATTGGTTGTATATTTAATAAAAACTGACGGTTCACTACAAGGAGAATTCATGATAGGTACTACAAATAGTACAAGTTGTGTATTAGCTTTACGAACTTTTGGTACTCCATAAAAAAGAGATGTCTTTCTATAATGAGGTGTATTTAATCTTCTTTGATAATTTGTTAAATAATCTTTAAACTTGAATAAAGTTCTATATATTTTGTTTTCCAAAGGCTTCGTTGCGTCGTTTGTTAATTTTGTACAAGGTCCGTTTGTTATTAGGTCTTTAATTTTGTTTTCCTATTGAATTTTATCCATTACCACAGTTGCATTCTGCTGCCATTGTCTGCTAATAGGGCAACTATTATGAAATCGTCAGTTCTTACAGCCTTTAGTTCCCCTTTGCTTATGTTTTTTTTTTTAATTTTCTTAGACTTTTTCAATTCAATTGTACCTACCTAATACTCTACATTTTTATTTTTGTGGGTTGGTAAATATTGAGATATTTTCTAAACTGAGCTAATTTTGGAATAACAGCAAAGTTTAGACCTCTTGACAGGATTAAACTCTCAGTTACATTTGAATGTCGTGTATTTGATATTGAGGTTATTATAAGGTTATAAAATAAATCGGAATAAGAATAAATGTATCAAAAGCTTAATATCCAAAAAATAAGTTTTTGTATAGATATGAGAAAATTACTCTGGACAATCATAATATATCGATTTGAATAGAAAATCTTCCTTTGCCTGGGCAGCATTTGGACGACTATAGAAAGTCTGTAAATCTAACTATGAACCCTAAATATAGATTTTTAACAACAGCATAAACTGCAAGTATCTCAAAGAGCTATGAAACTCATTATCATCATCATCATAATTTGGCTCTACAACTCTATGTGAGTCTTGGCCGCGTTTACTATTTCCCTCCATTGTTGTTGGTCCTGGGCAGCTATTTCCAATTGCTGTATCCCCATTTTGCGTAGATCACTGGCTACTGCGTCCTTCTATCTCTTTCTTGGGCGACCAACTGACCTTCTGCCATCGGGTCTTTCCCAGAATGTGGCATTCAGGAGTCTTGCGTCACTCGATCTTAGTACGTGGCCCGCCCATCTTATTCGGTTTGCTTTAATGTAGCGTACTATGTTTTCATCTCCATATACTGTCTGAAGTTCATTAAACTCAGCAATCATATACTTAATGAGTAAATAAAAAGAAGATAAAAGTTAACAGATTTATGCAAAAAAATGGCTATGATAAAATAGAACTGGTCAGCTCACGTAGTGAGGATGAAAAACAATCGATGGAGAAAGCGAATGGTCGAATGGTCACCAAGGAAACACAAAAGAAACAGACACAGACTTTAAACTAGATCGACCGATGACATCACAAGTATAACTGGTTACGAATGGATAGAAAAAACAAAGAGCAGAAACGAATGAACACACTAAAGCGAGGCTTTTATCCGACGATGGAATAGCTGATGATAATGATGATGACTATTTAACGTTTATGTAGCGGAGATATTGCAAATAGCAATTCAATCAAATGGAATAAAAATAGACAGAACACATATAAACAACATAAAGTATGCCGATGACACTACTGTAGTCACAGATAAGTTAAGGATGTACAAGAACTTCTAAACGATGTCGATTGAACAAAAAAGTATTTGACATAAAAATCAATATTGATAAAACAAAGTGTATGATTATTAGCAGACAACAATATAACGGAGCCCTAATATTAGTAGATAGTAAACCTTTCAAAAGTGTTGAAAAGTTTAACTACCTTGGATGCACTATAAATAAAATAATAGATAGTGATGTAGAAATAAAAATAAGAACTATATTATGGCAATATGGCAAGATCAGTAGTGGTTAAAGTCTAAAAATACTAACGCTGAAGGAGATTCTCCTAAGCTTAAGATTCCGTATGGTAAAATATTGAAGATGGCCCATAACATACAGTCCTGAAACATGGTCTCTTAAATTTAAATCAATGAATTGTATAGAATATTCGAAATGTTACAAACCAAGAAGTGCTAAGTACATACATTTTTTTATTTGTACATTCAGTGTGTCCGTAAAGTATGGAATAAATTCAATATTTTCCAAATGAAAAAACTTTTTAAAAAGTCGAGTGAAGTTTAATGTTCTACATTTTACAATAAAATTTCATTATACAAGGTGATACACATTAAGGTGATGACATCGTCTTTTTTTTAATATAACACCCTGTGTTTTAGGACATTTTTAGATCGATAAAAATGAGCTGATATGCGATTAGAAAATTAATTTTTATTGATTACTAATATTAATAAATTACAAATAAATTATAACAAATAACTTAAAAGTAATCCAGTAATAATTAATACTATGACTTTATCTTAATGTTCGAATTGTAGTCCTTGTTGTATTTGACAGTAACTGAAACTTTGTACACATTCTTGTAGAACCTTGTTTATGGTTTCTTGAGAAATATTGGAGAAATATTGTTTATTTCTTTACGAATTCTTGTTTTTAAGTCTTCAATATTTGCAGGTTTCGTTTTATAAACAACATTCTTCAAATGAATCCACATAAAATAATCCAAAGGATTGAGGTCTGGCTACCTCGCTGGCCATTCAATATGTCCACGTCTTTCAATTCACCTGTTTGGAAAAAATTCGTTTAGGTACCTCGAACATTGTAACATTTTTTTTTATAATTAAAATAGCAAACAATTTTTAATACCTTTACCCCTGTCGCTGAGACACCCATGGCCGTATTTGCAAATATATACGAGGGTGGTCTTGTTTACCATTAGAAAATTTTATTGCAACCTACCGACTTTCCGAACCACGGAATTCCCAAGTACAAAAGGTCCTACTTATCAAAAGACGCCGCCGAAATAGTATACCTTACGGTAGGGCTTGGATTAATCTTTTCCGGAAGTTTGATCTCTTCTCACGTTTCTTTCCGTTACTTTCGATGTTTGTTAAAACATTTTTATCTCCAGAGAAATGGATACAGTCTGGCCTATCGTTTTCAAGTGGGAGTTATCTAATTTTTTTTTGGGAAGCTTGTGAAATTTTGAGACGAAGAATATCACTTCTGGCGGGGCGGTCTTTGAGTAAAGGCGCTTGCTTATCTTACCGTTCTCTGTGAATTTTTTCTTTAAGTGTGTATACACTTAAATATTTGAGTTTCTTAATCTAATACCAAATTAGATTAAATATGGTTATAAAGTACCATTATTTTAATTAACTTTAGTGCTTGATACTAGTAAAAATATAATAGAGTCAGTGTTGTGCAGCAGTCATCGAGATTTATTGTTATCATAATCATATTACCTTCGAATATCTGGGCGAATAATATGGTATGTAATCATATTATCCAATTTTGGACGAATCTGCATCAATCATTTCATCACCTGTAGTTAAGGTTAACTACCGATTTAGCTATTAAGAACTCCTTACTAATAATTATTACGAACATTTAATACTCAATAAGAACAGTTAATCATTAAACAGCAGTGCGAGACAGATAATTGGCTTAAAACCAAGTGCGGGTTGGTTTAATTTTTATAATACAGAATAGTTGTAATCTTGTTATGTTTTTTTAAATTTAACTTTAATTAACTTTGTTTTATTTGCTATTTTTTTTTTCTTATTTATTGTACCCGTTATCTCGAGATAAGCCCATAAACAGCGCGAATAGAGATTTCTTGAATCAATTTTAGTTGAATATTTTTAAATAATACCAGACTCTCTTCGCTGATAATTTAAACTGTGGATGATTTTATTATACTGCATCTGTAAAGGTATTTCTTATTCATAATACTGTTTCTAATTACATCTACATAATATAATTTATATATGTATATTTGCATGTATGTATGTTTATATGTATATGTATGTTAATTCCTGTACAAGTTTGCATCTAAAGGGGTGCCATTTTTCAAGTTTTATTAATTTGTGTACCATTGTTTTGCAAACATCGACATCACGACTAACCTTACGAACAGAACTGTGCGCATATTCTTCAAAAGTAAGTAGAACATATAATACTGTATCATAATTTACAGAGGGACGACCTGATTGGCGTGAATTTTTAACCGTACCAGTTTCTCGATATTTTTTTTTCAATCTTACTTACTGTTGACTGCGTTATGGGCCTTTCTGGATATTTATCACTAAATAAATTACACACTTCCATCTGAGTTTGCGATTTGTCATACCCAATCATCATAAGTATTTCAATTCTTTGCTTTACACTCAAATTCATTTCTACTTCAAACTAATTCTATTTGGGGAATAGAGACAGAGACAAAGAAACATTTGGGGCTGCAAGATATAAGACCTTGGTACGGAGTTCGAAATATAGGTGAAAGTTTCACACTTACTAGATAGGCAGTATGTATCCAATTACTAGTCAATGACAGATGAAAATTTACAAACTGGAAATGTATGATACTTTAAGAAGAAGTATGAGAAGCTTTAACAAGAGAGCAAGGTGATAAAAAAATAGTTGAAAAGAACATAAATTTTTCAATAAATAAGTGTTTGAGAAGGATAAGCGTAGTATTATCAATACTAATAATAATAATATTCAAGAAAACAATAGGTATCAGAATAGACAACAGTGACCAATATATGAGAAGAAGATTATCGTCTGCTGGTCTAATAATTTCTATATGTTGCCCATGTATGAGGTTTCTAACATTATTCAACAAATTACTCACTGTTTTCTTGAATAAAAGCACAATTAAAATTTTATCGAGTACACTCCTTTTTCGCTATAACATCCACTTCCCGTTTTTGATCAAAGTTAATACCGGCGTTGATGAAAATCCATGAATATATCCCTTTTATCCGCATTTACTCCTCTCATCACCACCGTTCATATGGGCAATCCAGTTGTGCCAGACCGAAATATAATTCAGTTGTATGAAATTAATTTTTCACGTGAGTTTTTTGTTCTTTTTATCGCTTTAAAATTCGGGTTTTCGTTACCTTATATTGGATTGGTTTGCCGTTCTAATCTGAAGTTTAGGACGTTAACAGTGTATTTTTATTTCATTTAATCATTTTTCCGCATGATTAACAGTAACTTTGTTCTAAATGGAAAAGGAATTTTGAAAAATAAATATTTTAAAATTGAAATTAGAGGCAGAAGTAAACTCGACCTGTAAACTTCGGTCGGTATAATAGTTGACGGTTAGTGTAGTATGACACTGTAAAGTTTCGTCACGTAATAGATCCAAAACCTTTTAATTATGATTTACCTTCATATAAATTCTTTATATAACTCTTTGATAAAAAAAGAGACCGGAAGAATATGCTTCGTCCCGTTTTGAAAAGCTGAGATACGGCTTTTCGCTCTTCACTTTTAGAAAAGTACTCGAGGTGAAAAGATGGCGGGACTAGTTATGTAAAATTATGGATTTTTTTTTTGTAAAGTACCGTTCAGGTATTAAGAAAATCAGTTGAGTTTAAGAATATATCCTTTTTATTTATTGAGTTAATTTGGGCAGAATTGTTTGTTATTTTATTGGGACTTATTCCGAAACTAGCCCGGTAAGTTAATTTTGGCATACCAATACGCCTCCATTTTAGTAATATTTATTATAAAATTTCAAATTAATTCTTAGTTTCATATCTCCTACCTTGTCATTGAGAAATATCTTGCATATTTTAAGTAGACTGAGAATATATTTTTCCTCCTAGCACTTTATCCATATAATTGTTTCTGTAAAAATATTTAATAACCTTAAACTGTCCATAGTCATGATCATTTTCAACAAACTTTTAAATAGATCATGCTTTGTATGCCTAAAGTTAACTTTTTATGCTAACTTATATAACTCTATAACTTTAAAAACTCTGGTTTTTATTGATTCTTTTTTTTTGTCTTTTTTTCTCTGCATATCGAGAACGGAAAACTAATAGGAGATACATTTTTTGTTGTAATAATTCAGTGCTTAATTTAAACTTTGAAAAGCCTTCCTCTCAGAAGTCACATGAATTGGGGAATTAATTTAAGTTGGGGCTGTTTTTTTGTTTTCCTGACACAAAGGATTAAAGTTCAGTTTGAGTTACTTTTTTTCCTCTGGCACTTTTGCTCCAGATTCAAAGGAGGCCTATGCAAGCATCTTCTTCTTCTTCTTCTTCTTTTTATGTAGACATGACTCTGTCTGTTTTTCAATGCGCCCCAGTTTGTCTTTCCATCGTTTTCGTGGTCTTCCTACTAAACATCTTCCTATTGGGGAACCGTCTTTTCTCGTCTTTACTCTATTTGTTTTCATTCGGCTTATGTTATCGTTTCATTCTACTCTTCATTTCTTACCCAGTCCTTGATGTTCTTCACCTTGCATTTACGTCGGATATCTGTGATTCTAGATGGATATCGGTACAATGGAAAGAGAACTAAAAAAGATACAAATAGAAGAGCAAACTGAGAACAAATGGGAAAAGATAAAACAAGTAATGAACAAAGCAGCAAAAGAATGTAATAAACAAGAGAATAAATAGAGGAAAGACTGGTTCGACATAGAGTGCCAAAAAGAAATAAAACTAAGAAAATCATTAAGGATGGAAATGATCACGAAAGAAACAACAGAGACAAAGAATAGATATATGGAGCAAAGACGAAAAGTAAAGAGGGTGCTGAGAGAAAAGAAGAAAAAGCACATAGAAAATAAGCTAAAAGAAATGGAAGAGAATTACAGAAATAAAGAAATAAAAAACTTATTCAAGGTGCTAGAAATGAAAAAAAAGTTACCAACAAAAACATATATTCGTTAAAAACAAAGCAAGCAATAATATAAGCGGTGAAGCAGAAATAGTCAAAAGATGGAAAGAGTATTTTGATGAATTACCAAAGGGCAATAATAAGTCAAACCAAAGAGAATGTATGGAAGCAGAAGCAAGAATCGAACACTTAAAAGACATAGAAGATAATTTACCCAGCAAAAAACAAATCGAGGAAATCAAAAAAATCTGAAAAACAACAAATGCCCTGGAAGCGATAAAATAACAGCAGAGATTATAAAATATGCTGGAAAACTGCTAAATGATTGGATATACAAGATCATAGAGGAGATATGGATAAAAGAACGAATACCAGAAGATTGGAAGGAGGCAATTATTTGCCCATTACTCAAAAAGGAGCAAAAACAGAATGCAATAATTACAGAGAAGTAGCGTTACTAAATACCGTATATAAAATCCTATCAAAATCCATAAAAGATAAGCTACAAAAAGAAGTTGAAAATATAATAGGCGAATATCAGTGCGGATTTAGACGAGGGAGAAGCACAACGGACCTAGTATTTGTAATCAGAGAAATACAAGCGGAAAGCTGTGAACACAACTTACCAACGATAGTGCTATTCATTGACTTTCAGCAAGCATACTATAGAATAAAGAGGAAGGAATTAAAAGAGACCCTTCAGGAACTGGGAGTTAGCAGAAAGTTGCGTAACATGATACATCTTACTTTAGAGAATACAGAAAACAGAGTCAAAGTAAACAATCATGCATCGGACAAATTTATAGTAAACGAAGGATTAAGGCAGGGCGATCCTTTTCATTATTACTCTTCAATTTATGCCTAGAAAAAATAATGCGAGAAGCGAAAATCAATAGAGAAGGACTCCTATATCATAATAGATACCAAGTTTTGGCATTTGCGGATGATGTCGCTAACAAGAGGAAAAAAAGAGCTACAGGAGATAATACAGAGAATAGTAAAAGCAGCAAAGAAAATGGAACTTGACATAAATGAAACTAAAACAAAATGTATGCAGTGGACAGATGATCAGCACTTATCTTGATCTTCAATACTTAATCAACGCTGAAGTTATGACTTTTATATTCTAGTAGGCAGTATAGATTACCTCCGTTTGAGGGTGTGAACTCATATTTATATCTGGGATCATTGATCACAAACACAGGTTCACTACAGGAAGAAATATAACGTAGATGTGATCTAACAAAAGTCGCTGTAGGAAAGATGGCCAAAATATGAAACTCTTCAAATTTATCGAACCCTAAAAATCAGGTTGATCAACTAGTTAATGTTTCCAATACTGACATACGGATGTGAACCTTGGACTACGACAAGCGAAAAGAAGAAAGATAGACGCCACTGAAATGTTCTGTTGAAGAAGAATCACAAATTCCGTGGACCGACTACACAACAAATATTTTAATATATATATATATATGTATATATATATATATATATATATATATATATATATATATATATATATATATATATATATTGTATTATATATATAGGGTTGAGCGGAATAGCGGTCCAAGCTTATAATATTTAATTTTGAAAAATCGAAGACAAAGTTTTCTTTGTTTTTCGAGCAATAATTTAAACAAATCAATACTGAAATAAGTTTGTTTGCTAATTTTTGCCACAAATAAGTTTTATTGTGGGATGGTCCACTTTTGCATTTATCTATTTCGGGATACTTTCTGAGAATAAATAGCCCGTTCTCAAAGAAATAAACTTACGGATGCTTTCAAACCCAAAAACTTATTCAGAAATAATTTGTAACAGTAAAAAATTTTTTTATTAAAAATAGGTATTAATTATTATCTTCATCATCATTTTCTTTCTCTGTAAATAAGCCATCCTCTTTAGCTTGTGTACTATGTGCAAGATTCAAATAAAAACTGATGAGAAATATGAATAATAGGAGAAATGTAATCAAGCAATGACATCAGATCTTTCCCATCAAAAAGTGGATTTAGTACAGCTTATTCGTTGAAGGTTTTAGGTTTCTCTTTATTATTATGAAGCCTCTGTATTTGTAGCTATTTCACTTTATCATCATTTTCCGCATCTTACAATGAGCATAGCCATTTCTACACGTTTAGTAAAAAAGATTGCAGATACGTGTACGATGCCTCCCCCTTCGCCATCTGAAAGTCCCCCATTCGCGAGAGCCTAATCATAGCTACAGCAATATCATCATCC
Source organism: Diabrotica undecimpunctata (assembly GCF_040954645.1). NCBI lineage: Eukaryota > Metazoa > Arthropoda > Insecta > Coleoptera > Chrysomelidae > Diabrotica > Diabrotica undecimpunctata. The sequence continues at coordinate 48,988,165 of NC_092803.1, read as the reverse complement.
CTGCCCTCTGGGAAGTAAATGTCCAAGAGAGTCCTTTAAGCCTCCTCGTTAGTGAAGGATGGACTTTCACTGGGAAGACGCCCCTGATCCACCCCCAAATCGGATCTTTGGAGAGGGCCTAATGGTGCTTGTCTGGAGTGGACATGTGCTCCACGTTATCACAATAGGCTCTCCAAGAGCTCCTCTTTGACCTCTTATTCAGAGACTTGTATTCCCTAAGAGCCGCCGTAAAGGAGTCCGAGTGGGTAGACGGACCAGTCCTCTTCGCTTTGTTGAAGAGACCCTGAGTCAACCAGCGATGTCTTTCTACCCGATGTGTCTACCAGGGAATAACAGAACCAACAGTCCTCTGATCTATAAGCTAGCCAGCTTCATATCTTTATCTTCTCAGCTCAGCCTCGACACTGGGAATAGACCCACGAGGTTATGGCTGAGCTCCCCTCGAAGGAGTTCCCAGTCTATAGCTCGTGGATTCCTATATAAACTATTCTGGAGCTTAAGAGCATCCAGCTTGGTGAAAATGTGCCTGTGATCTGACAGTGAGACCTCCTCAGAGACGACCAATCCGAAACCAGTCTCGCTAACGCTCTAGAGCATTAAGTGAGGTCGATAATCTGACTTCTTCTACACGGCATAAATGGAGGTACAAAATGCATAAGCTGATCCCTGAAAGATACTGCAGTAGGGTAGCACCTCAGGAATTATTATCCGTACTCCCCCACTCTATGTAGTAAGAGTTGGAATCGAGTCATTGAAGTTACCTACTTTAAAACAAGGAAATAAAAATTTATTGTAACGAAGGCATATTTATCAAATAATTTATATTCACATGCTATGTTATCAGCCACTTTAATTGATGAATTGTTACTTGGTTCATATTTTGAAAAACAGAATTTTCGAAAAATACCTCCATTTCTAAAAATGACATATTCACTAATTAACACTTTAAACACTAATAAAAAAATCATTTACACTCAAACATTTCGTTTAGCAGACACATTTTTTTTGTAAAGCTTACAAAAACTTATTGAGGAGATAAAGCACAACTCCAAATGAAGAAGATGTATTGATCTAGTCTACCGATAGTATATTCAGCAGTTTCAGAAGTGATAAAAAGTATGCATTTAATTACCTGAGTAATATCCACAGTCAGAAATCATTCTAATTTAATTTATCACGAAAAAAGTCTCACTGATTGCAGCTCTTGTAAACACTGTAAACTTTCAAATACAACTCATTCTAAATTACAAATTCAATCCAAATGCAAAAGTGGCTTAAAGTGGCTTGGGCTGTTTTTGCTAAATGATAGAAATGTAAAAGTAAAGTGCACTGAATCTCTTGACTGGGGCACTGAAATTAGTGTTGAGAGGTTAGTGTGTTTAGGCTTCGCAATATTTATAGGCTGTTTCTGCTGAAAAGTGAAATTCTGAAAATTTATGGGTTAGGCCACTCCTGCGCTCAACGTCTTATATATATATATATATATATATATACAAGAAATACTGGATATTATTGACTGTCGATACAAATAAACAACACAGTTTATTAGGGCTGCAGTCAGAAGGTTTGGCCGGGATGTTACAGAAACACTCTTTTGACTTTTGGTCTAGCTTTCGAAATTGTTTTATTCCTTCTTCAAGACACTGTAATTAGAATAATGTGTAAATATTTACAATATATCACAAATTGTTAGTGCAACTTACTAGTCGTTGAGATTATGAAAACGGTATCGAAGTTGTACACAACGGATCCTTTCACACAATACAGGAGTCATCTAATGTTGTTTATTCTATACCGTGTGCCATTTGTAAAAACGTGTATATCGGAGAATCATCTCGTAATTTTTACAGTAGAGTGATCTCATATCGCAGCGGCATAAAAACAAAAAAAAAATAAACGCATCTGGGCTCACAGAATATGCATTAACGTTAAAACCTGAATTTAATTGAGAGGATTCCTGTATTTTGGCAAAGAAAAAAACCATTCAAAACGTGTTTTCTTGGAAATGTGTTTCATAAAATCCAATACGTCTTCTATAAATAAAAAGTCTAACATAGATAAAATGAGCAACATTTATTGTTATTTACTGACAAAACATATAAATATAATAAAGATTTACTTTTACATATACACACCATAATACACCTGCATACAAAACATGTTGCATACCATCAAGACAGGTTTAATATACTACTTCCATTAATATAACATGAAGAACACCTAATTACTTTTTAATCATACTATTTTTGTTTTTCTTTTCCTTTCTTTCTGTTTCTCGATGGATCAGTTAAAACACACCATTAAAAGATGTCACAAACAAAATTTTTACTATCATAAAAATTTTAAAATGTTTTGTTCATTATTTTATATGTTATATTTTATATGCGTGTTAATAATGTTGAGTTTCATAGCTTTATATAAATAATCTCAATGACTAGTAAGTTGCACTGATAATTTGTGATATATTGTAAATATTTACACATTCTTCTAATTACAGTGTCTTGAAGAAGGAATAAAACAATTCCGAAAGCTAGACCAAAAGTCAAAAGAGTGTTTCTGTAACATCCCGGCCAAACCTTCTATATATATATATATATATATATATATATATATATATATATATATATATATATATATATATATATATATATATATATATATATATATTCAAGTACTAAAACTAAAATATGACATACCCAAAATAATTATTTGTTTCAGAAGTAAAATACATTTGCTGGAAACACCGAAAGTTTTGTGCATTTAGATCACGGACTATCAGCGAGAAAACCGCGCAGAACCAAGCATTAGGACTTGCCGAAGGGAATGAAGGAGGGAAATTGTGCTTGGAAACAGCGAGAATTGTAATCAACGGGTCGATTTGGTATCAGAAGCGTGTTAACACTTTAATACTTGGCTCGCAGCTCAAGAATTGAAAATTTAAGGATTTTCTCAACCATCCCGACACTAAAATAAGTCCGACTCTTTATTGTGGAATATTTATAGGACAGCCGAAGCGAGAAAGTTAGTTACAGTACTGAATGCAGTGTCAAAAAAAATTGTTGATTTAATGCTATCAAAGATGCAAATTATTATATTTGATTATATATTGTAGACTTTGTTTACTAAATTAGATGCCTTTGATAAAAACTAATTGCCGGCCTTTTTTTATTTACCTATAATAATTTAATTTAATTTAACTTGAATTGAAAACTTATCCTTACCTACGATTATAATGCTTAACGTACTACTAGTAAGGTTAATGTGTGAGCAATTTTTCTTTTGTTTTATTTTTATTATTTAATTTTAACTTATCTTTTTATATGTATAATTTTTAGTTTGTATTTTTTATTACTCTTATTTTTAGAAGAAATGAATGTAGAAGAAAAGAGCTTAATGACAGAACTTGTTGTTTTTATAATATATGCAATAAGTTGGTTATATATTAGTAAAAAATGTTGCTGTTTGTTATTTTTGTGTTCATTAGTAAATGGAAGAACAAAATAAAGTGTTAGTGACAGGAAGATATTTGCAAATATAAGGAATATTGCGTCCTTTTACTTAATTAAAACACATGCAGTGTTCAATACTGCAGTTACTAAAATTAATTAACAGAGCAAATTTTTCAAGAATATAAACTGTCTGCAAATCGCCTTTTCTTTTTTTTTGTAGAACACCTGTACGGTGTTTGTATACTGCTATCTGGTTACAAATGACCAATTATCAGATATTTTCTGATCTAACTTAATAAACAGCAAATACTTAAATCTAGTGGCGTACCCTATAGCTTACTCTTATTTTATCTATCAACTAATGCACTACAACTAACATGCAATAACATCACAGTACTATACTCTGCTTTTTCACTAAACTTTTACACATTTACACTAACTCAAATGGTTTTGTTCTTATGAGTCTTCCCTTTAGATCAGTGTTGTCAAGAAGCTAGATTGCCTCGACATTCACAAGACTATGCAGCCTCTGCTCGTGACTTGTTGCTGTTCTCTTAATTAATTTGATCACAGTTTCCATACCCAGGTCCTATTGGAGGTTGTTGTTACGGATATACCAAGGAGTATCAACAATGTTTCTCAGTACTTTGTTTTGAAATCTCTGGATAATATGTAGATTACTAGCTTTGGTAAAGCCACAGAGTTGGCAGCCATTTACCCATACTGGCCTCAGTACTTGCTTGTAAATGGATAATTTATTATAAATGGATAATGTTAAATTTTTTCCAATCAGCCAATACAATCGCTAATATCTAATATCAAGCTCCCCTCTTTTCTTTTTGACATGGACTTTCCAGCGCAGCTTCGCGTCTAGGGTGATGCCCAAGTATTTTGCTGATGTTGCATAAGGAACTTGGGTATCATTTATTCTAACTGGGAAATTTTCTATTTTTTCCTTTGTAAAGGTAATGTGTGCAGATTTAGTGTCATTTAATTATATTCGCCCTTTTCTGGTCCAGTTATGTATTTTATTTACTGATAGTTGCAACTTATCAGTCGCTTCTTCACTAGTGTCTTCTATCGCTAGTATGGCTGTACCAAAAGCAAAGGTGGCAATAGTGTTTTGTTCTAGCTCTGAAATGTCACACGTATACAATAGGTATAGGACCGGACCTAAGACACTCCCTTGTGGCACGCCAGGTTTGAACTCCCTTAAATCGGTGTACACTTCTTCTTGTTTTACTCTTAAATATCTATTCTTAATGTATGGTTCTAAGAGTTCTGAATACTGTTTAGACATGAACGTTATTAGTTTATAGTTTAAACCCGCATGCCAGACTTTATCAAACACCGGTGCTACGATCAAGAAGATTGTAGAACAGACTTTCTTTTCTTCTAATGTTTTTTCTATTATATTCGTTATTGTGTGAACTTAATCTTTGGTGGAATGTTGATTTCTGAAACCAAATTGATAAAAAGTAAAGTAAAGTTCGTGTAACCTTCTGGCTAAGGTCTAGTGTTAGGGTTTTTAGGTCGCGCAAGCGCCCCTAACATGACTTAACGACTACTTTCGTAGCCGGGACCGACGGCTTTACGTGCCCTCCGAAGCACGGTGGCAGCTCAGATAAATCAGATATTGAAATTTTTGTCGGTGCCGGGATTTGAACTCGGGCCCACTAGCTTGTTAAGCCAGTAACATAGCCGCTGAGCTACGGCTGCCACACCAAATTGATGATTTAGTAAAGGACTTTTTCTTTCTATGATTGGTTTTAATCTTTTCAATAGAAGATTTTCAAATAGTTTTGACATCACCGAAAGGAGTGATATTGGTCGATAGGATGTCACTTCATTGGGAGGTTTACCTGGTTTGGCGATCATAATGACTTCGGCTACTTTCCAGAGTCTGGGAACATATCTCAATCTAAAAGCAGCATTTATTAGATGTGTCAGCATAACTATGGCTTTTCTTGGTAGATTTTTTAATAGTTCTCCTGTTATGAGATCATATCCTGGAGTTTTCTTAGGATTTATATTCTCTTTTATCTCTGTTGATACTTCTTTGAATGATGTCAACGTTATTCTTTCTTCAGTTAGGAATGGTTCTTCCCATCTCAGTTCTTCACCATCATTGTCGTTGGGTTTGAACGTGCTTTCTAAATGATATGCAAATCGTTCTGCTTTCTGCTTGTTACTTCTAGCCCAGTTTCCGTTTTCCAACTTGATAGGAGGAGAATAAATAATTGGTCTCTTCATTCTTTTTGTTACCTTCCATAACGAATAATCTATGTTTTGGTCAGCTGTTAAATTACTTGAAGAAGAATTAATTGTTGAATTTTTTATATTCCGTATCTCCCTTTTTAGTTTTTGTGTAGCATTATTTAGACTAGTTTTGTCTCGTGGAGCTCTGTATTGCTGCCATTTTTTTCTTAACTTTCTTTTTTCTACTATGAGTTCTCTGATTTCTTTTGGATAGCTGTTCCCTTTTGTTCTAGAAGTTATTGTGGGAGTATTTTCCGAAGCTACCTGCTGGATATTTTTTATAAAAACTTCTAATTCGTTATCAAGTTGCCTCGTGTTTCTCAATGGCACAGCAAGATTAATTTTGTGTTCAAGGTTTATTTTGAAGCTCTCCCAGTCAGTTTTTTTATTAGTCAATATTGGATTGAACTCTTTTTTAATCCCTGTATCACTCATAGTTCAAATTATCGGTGAATGATCAGAGTTCATGTTCCAGCCGTCATTAATATCCAGATAGTTAGCTGAGATATTTTTGTAAATAAAGAAATCTATCAGGCCTGGAATTTTGTTCCTATCGGTAGGTCAGTATGTTGGTCTACCAGTAGAGATTACTTTACCCTTTTGATCCTTAACAGCTGACAATAGTTCTTTTCCTTTAGTTGTAGTTAGTCTCGGGCCTCAGTGGGTATTAGTTGCATTAAGTCGCCACCGATGTTGCCTAAAGTGTTCATAAACTCTTTATATTGTTCTCTTTTAGTGGAGTGTCTAGAAGGACAGTATATTAAACTTATTTTTACGGTATGTATTTTTATCTTTACACAGACTGTTGTAGATTGTATGTGCTCAGTTGTATATTTTAATTCCTTATGATGCAAGATGTTATTTTTAGTTATAACAGCGCTTCCTCCTTTAGCTGCATTATCTGGGTGTACAGTAGAATTTACTCTATACCCCCTAAATTTTACATAAGACTGTTTAGTGAAGTGTGTTTCAGAAACGAGACACAAATCAATTTTCTCAATGTCTAGTACTGCTTGCAACTCGATCTGATGTTGTAACAGTCCATTTGCGTTCCAAGCCATTATTCGGAGGTCCTTAGCCATTTCTGATTTTCGGAATATCTCCTTTAGCGCTATGCACTAGTCGGGTAACTCTGATATCGATATAAGTTATTTTGTCATTACTCTTGGTGAGCTTTTCCGATATAATTTTTAATATAATATTAGTTTCTTTTTTTTGTTGCGATGATGCATGTCTCCTTGCATTCTTTGATACATCGCTGTAACTTCTATTTTCACTGACCTCTGCCGTTTTTAGTTTGTTGCTTTCAATAACTCTATGTCGTTAACTCTATGTCTCGTTTATCATTGTTTGTAATTTTTTCGCTACATAACATCCGCGTTAGTTTGCAGGATGGTTTTCTTCATAATAAACACCTTTTGGTTTATCTTCCGGTGGTTTTTGGCAATCTTTAGTAAGGTGTTTATCAATACATTTTACGCATCTTGGCTTCATTTTACAGTTTTTCCACGTAAGTCCGTAAGCGTGGCATCTTTCATGTTGTGGGACTAATCTGGAACTCCTTAATGGCTCGATTTCAACTCTCGTACTAAGTATGTCTGTTATGCCGTAAATTCTATTTATATCTTCATCCTGTCTAAATATTAGGATGAACATATCTCTTTCTATGAACAATGTACCGTTCGCGTCATAAAAAACTGGTACAACTCTTATAACCAAAAACCGTGTTTAAGTTGTGTACGTTGGTCTTGTCACATTTGTCATTCTAATAGCTAGGGCACTATTGCCAGTTCAACGAAAATATTATATGAAACCAGCTAAAAGCAGGGCTGTGCGACAGACCGCCAGTTTTGAGTATACTAAAAACTAAAACATTATCGAACATTCTCTATCAGTCAGTCACATTTATTTAAACATGCATCCTAAAAAATTCTCCTATTACTATTGTAATTTTCCATAATCTCAATTAAGTACCCACACATTGATTTGTGTTTTATTAAAATTTATGAAAATATTTCAATTCAAAAATAATGATAGATAATCAATCTAGACATAACTTTAAATTATTATAATATAACATTACAGTGAGATATTGGATTGTAACTGTCACGTTTTGAAAAGCGTTTTTTCGTCCCAAATATTCTATAGTTTATAATACGTAGGATAAAGTATAATGTTAGTTTTTCACATTTATTGTTCTTGTAATAAATAATAGTTTAATTTTGGTAGTTTGCCTGTTACTAAACTTATTGACACAAAACACAATTCGTGTTCGGTAGGTAATTGAAGTATAAAATTACAGTATATGCATTCCAATGTTCCCTGTGCCAATACCCTAGGTTTAAAGCTCCTTCAAACATTTTGGATATTAGCTCAACCCTATCTCTGGTTATTAAATTTATTAGATACGGTTTTTTGTTGTTAATGATAAAAATAATAACTATGTAAAAACTTTATACATTTTTGAACGTTATTTTTTATATATTTAGATTTTGTGCAATTCCGGTATCTGTGATGGCAACAACGAATTTATTCACGGACCATTGTGTCCACAGACCACTAATAACTGATCTGTAATTGTGTCCAGACTGAACACAGGTTTACATTGGGAAAAAAAAGTGTACCAGTTTTATATGACGGGAAGTGTACATAGACAGATTTCTTGTCATCTTTAATGGCTTTATGTTGTCGTTTTTGTAGGTCTTTCACTATTTCGTTTGGTGGCCATGTGTGATGTAATTTCACAACTCTAATTGGCCTCTCTTGCTTATTTTCTGCTATAAGTATGATACTAAAAGTTACTCGTATTTAATTTCTATATTAAAGCTCTGTCATGATCACTATGGGCTGTATTATTTTTTATAACTTCACTGTTTATGAATTTTATAGTGAAGGTAATACCAGCCTCAGTCAGGAGCTTGCTCAGGTCAACAGCACTTTGAAAACCTTCTACTACAACCTCAAGTGGTGGTTTTGAAGGAGGAGATCTCCTCCCTGCATATCGTATCCATAAAAGACTTGACCCAGCTTGAATCGCATATTATAGAACAATACTACAATATGTAAAAACAACTTTAGAAACTATGCCGTTAATTCTTATCCGTACATAGGAAATAGAAACTTACCACTAAAGGGGTATGTTTTTTTTTGGGCAAACATTTTTGTACGGCATTACAATTTATTTTAAAAAATATGTTTTAAAAAGTGTATTGTAACTAATATTGTCCTCAATGTAAAGTATTAAAAATGTAAATACAAATATAAATTGTACCTATAATGACCACTAGTAGTCGAGACACATATTTCGAGAAAAAAAATTGTATCAAGTTGTCGGTAATAATTCGATATCTTTTGATTAGGGTGTCCTATCGATAAAAATCAAAAAGTTCTTAAAGGTGAAGATCGTATTAAATTTTTTTATTTTGTCGCAAATTAAGTCAGTTTTTATAAAGGTGTTAATAAATTAACATTTCGCGATTTTTCCCATTTTTTATGAAATCAATCAAATTGGTCACTTGCCATTGGTAAAGCCTTCAAAAACATATAGCATGACATTTCGGTTTTGAGCTTTGGCAAAAAATGTAAACCATTTGAAATATGCCTAAAAAACGCTGAATTTAAACTTTCACGTTAGAAACGATCCAAAACATTTAAAACTACTTCTTTTTGATTACCCAAGTACAATTTTCTAAACTACCCAAGTACAATCTAACAGTGGAAATTCTACTATGACTGGTCAATGAAAGTGTTAAATTTTATTGATCTTATAGAATCGTAGAAAATGGCAAAAATCGCGCAGCCTGTATTTGTTTTTTAAAAGCTGACTTTATCTTTGGCAAAATATAAATGTAAAGCTGTACTCTTTACCTTTAAAACGCATTTTGGTTTTACGTCAATAGGACACTCTAATAAAAAAATATCGAATTTTTACCGACGAGTTGATACAAATTTTGTTTAAAATTGATTTTGCGCTCGTAACTAACATTCAAAAGCGCTGGTCGTTTCAAACGTTGTTTCCGAGAAAACGCTTCATTTTACGCAAAAATTACTAATAAATATTTTTGTTCAAAATTATGGCAGTTGTAATTTTTATTTGAAATATTTTTTTCTACGACACACAAATTTTTTATGGTTCGATCTTTTCCGTCCGCGTCCCTACGAGGGCGGGTTTTAGGGGGAAGTCGAGGGTGGGACTCGTAAACTTTTTTGCATTATTTTTGGGTTTCCAAAATTGACATTCTCAGCAAAATTCAGTTTGTTCGTATGATTTTTAGAGGTGAAATATCTGACGACTGGACTATAAAATAACAGCGTATTATTATTATTCGTCTTGTAGATAACTGTGTGTCAAAGTGGATATATCCAAATAAAGTATCCTCAAATAAAGTTGTTCCATGTGACTCCCATTGAAAAATCGGTAATAGTATGTTTAAGTTAGAAAGTACATCAGACAAGATGAAGATGTGTAACGACATTGGTTTGTTTTGTTTTTACTTAAAAAACTATAGATTTTAAATAAAAACTGTACTTTTAATACGGCTTCAAATATTTGCAAAAAAAATGTTAAGATTTTTTTTCTTTTCCTAATAATTTCACCATCTTCAGTTTTCCATTTTTTATCATTGAACAAATTATCAAAACTTGTTATCTGAACATTCACTTAATTTTAATATTATATTATGTAGCAGTATTTATAGATAATCTAAACACTAATCTAGGAGTACCCTTGACGTTACCTTTCATTTTTAAAACTCTACTTGCATAAAATTTACAGTTTTCCACCAAGATGTATCCCCAGCAAAAATAACAAGCGTCTTGCTAAGCTTAACCTACAAAACTCAAGTTACAAACAGGGGCATATTTTACAAGAAAAAGGAATGCTAGGTGTTTAGGATGTGTCCTACTTTAAAATTATTTCCCGTAGAAGTTTTCGTATCAAAACAAGGCCAGAAATACTTCCGAGAGCTTATTAGCTTTGGTGTAGTGAAGGAAGTTTATTCAACGACTTAAAATATGTTCGTACCCTTTCGTCACCTCGCTAAAGCAAGTTTGTGACGAGGGTAATAGAAATCTTCATTATTTTGTAATTTCTTACCTTCTGGAAACTTCAATAGAAAATTTAACGGTCACAAAAGAGCGTAACAAGAATATAAATAGGGCGTTGGGGTCACTCTTACCTCCAATAAACTAAAATTTATCAAAAATAAAAAATTATTAGTAACGTCAGTACCTATATATACTTCACATATTACACAACTATTTGGTTTTTTAAAAAAATAGTTTTTAAGAAACTGGTAATAAATAAACGTGTTTCGTTTATATACTAATTTTAATTACAATAACTTTAATATATTGAGTGACAAAAAAGATAAATATCTACATATATTTATCTGAATTTAATAACTTTGGTATACATGGTTAGTTTCTTTTACTAGTAAAATTATTAAACTGCCAACTTGATTTATCAACTTACTACATCTCTGACGGTGTGGTCGATATTCTGTAGGGGTATCTTGTTTCAGGCTTCTAAAACTTTGTGATACAAAGATACAGATATGTACAATTGGGGACAGATCAGGCGATGATGTTGGCCAAAGTAAATGGTTGATGTGATGTTGATCTATGAAGACTAACATTTTCTGGCAACATGTGGTCAGGCATGGTCTTGCTGAAAAATCGGGTTTTGGATTGTATTTATGTATGGAAATGAAAAAGATGAGGCTTTATTACTACCTGAATATAGCGTCTGGCTGTCATATTATCTCTAATGAAAATTAGTGGTGATCTGTTACCATAAGCAATAGCACCTTTTAACATAACTACCACGGTTTAGTGAACATGCCGACTATAGTGAATTTTCAGACAGAAGCGGGATTCATTATTAAAGACCACCTAATTTCATTCCTGGTCTAATAGTATTCCTTTCTGTACACCAGAGCAAACGGTTACGCCAAAGTTCAGCTGTGGGAGGTAGCACACAATGTGGATGATAAGCAAAAAGGCCAAACTGCCGTAATTTGCAATATATGGTACTCATACCAACCATCCTTTCATGCTCTTTAAACCGCTGATTTGCGATGACTCATCTATTAACGTATCTGTCTCTTAGAGCCAGCAGTCTATATCGGCGATCTTTTCACTCTGTCCTCTGTGATATCCAGAACACCTCCCTCGGTGTCCCTAGTCTTTTGGAGTCTACGCCCATTCACACTGCTATATATTGCGTAAGAATCTGTTGGTTCTCCTAGAAACTTCTCTTATCGATCGACCAACTTCACGTAATTCTACAATTTGACCCCTCTCAAGGTCACTTAGCTGGGACCCCGGGAGAATTTTATGCACTAGATATTTTGAGCAATAAAAAAGACTTCTCATTCAGTTGAAGGAAATTTAAAATTTAACTGGCAGTGATACTATTTGTTTATTCTTTGTTTGAAATTTTTAATGTCAATGTGACAATTACTACAATTCGTACCTACTGTGAAATGAATATAGAAGTGGAAACGTGTAACATGTCACAGCGATTTGACATTGTGTTGTAATAATAATAGTCTCCAGTTTTATACCGCTTCGCGGCTTTGGGAGTATAGCAGGGTAGCCTGCTATATCTAGGGCCTACAAGGAAGGTAACATGGCCAGTGCTACGCTTCAGCCGCCTATTATTACCCCTGGTTTTACCCAAGGTACTCATTTTATTCAGGCTGAGTCGAGCTGGGGCCTATAGACATTTTTAAAAATGTCTAGTTATTCTTTGCCGGCGGTAGTATTCGAACTCCGGACCACCGGCGTGCGAGGCAAGCATCCTACCGCTTGCGCTACGCAGGCCCTTGTGTTGTATGGTCAATAAAACAATGTCGTGGTATATATATATATATATATATATATATATATATATATATATATATACATATATATATATATATATATATATATATATATATATATATATATATATATATATATATATATATACATATATATTTAGCTTTGCAGTGCATTCTATCCAAACAATCTTGTGACCTCTACTTGTCATTTTTTTCATCAATATATCTTTCCTAGAAATGTTTCAGTGTTTCTCGTTTTTTTTTCTTTGAAGTGGCGTTCATTCCCAAAGTTTTTTGACCATTTCTCTCCGGTCATTCATGGGCTATAGAACAAGTATTAACAATTGTAAAATAATTTTGATTAAATGAAAGGCAGATATCGAGCACCGTCTATTAATTAAATCTTGCCCAAGTACTTTCAATTCCTAGAGCATGTTCAATGGCATTTTGTTAATTTTGGCCTATTCAACAATCATAGAATGTCATAAACTTAAAATTGTACATTACACTACACTACACTACACTACACTGCACAGAGTTTAAATTTTTTAAAATAGGCAAAGCTACATTATGGTTGACATCAGGAGAAAAATTAAATGAATGGTATGAATATGACAGTACAACTAAACAAAGATACAAATCCGATTTACATTAAGACAGGCAACGTAATATCTCCCAAATTTTCTCAATCTAGCCCTAAAAGACGTCTTTAGTACTACAATTTGGTCAACTTATGGCATCAACGTTGATGGCAGCAAGTTAACCATCTCAGATTCGCTGACGATATCGTGATTATGGCGAGCACATTCGAGGAATTACAAATTATAGTAAAGGAACTCGCAGACAGCTCCCAATACGTCGGGCCTTAAAATAAATATGACACAAAGAAAAAAAAATGACAAACACTACGATTCCAATACGTGCAACTATAAATGGCAGTGAGATAGAACAATTCCAGGAATAACGCAATACTTGAGGAACAAAGTTTTTAACCAATACATCCTACCTATCATGACATATCTTCGTACAAATGTCAAAGCCTTGTATCTCCAAATTAGTGTATTTTCGGAAATCACTTAAAAATTCTCATAGAAGAAAATACAACTTTTAAAGTTTTTTTTATTATGAAATGTGGATAGTTTTCGAATTGAATTATTTGTGACAATTATTAAACTTGAAAAAAATAAAGTTGTATTATTTTATCGAAAGTTTCGAATACGATTTTTTTCTTACTAAAGTTTACTCGTTGTTGAACGGCAATAACGTGAGGGCATCTTTGGTTGTTTTTCAAGGAACGCTTTAACTTTATTTCTGCGTTAAATATTAAAAGGTTTAATCTTGGAGTAGTAGTTACCTTTGGGATACCTGTGTGACAACTAGTTTTGAATGCCCCATTTACCCAATTCTAATGAGGAGAGAAACATTTGCTTGCATACCGGAATTACGGTATTACCTATTTTCAAATGATAAAATAAAATAAAATTACGCTGTGATTTATTTTGTGTTCTTTTTTGTAGTGTTGGATGTTGATGAACTAGCGTCCACACATTAAAATACTTTAATAATCGTTGCGCATTGAACACTTCCTATTTTTTTTTGTTGCTAGACATTTTGTTGAAATACATCTTGGCTTCATTTCCCGGGAGTTTTTCCTTATGGTAACTACTTTCTACTTCTTTTTTCCCAAGTAGAAGAATCTGCTTTGCCTTCTTTTCAACGCCTTTTTTCTCAATTCTTTTCTTCTCGAGCAGCGTTTACTTCTTTAGGTGTGGCTTTAAATTTTTTAGGTCTGGAGAAATTGACAGCTTCATCTTTAGAATCCGACGAAGTATTTGGATGATAACTTGACTGATCCTTCAAAAGATTCCTCAGATTTAATGTCGGTGTATAGTGTCAATTTTATGCAGCTTTTCTAATACCTTTGGTATTTAAAGTTAGGTTATTTCTGACATTCTCCACCTGAGTACTTGCCTTCACATCACCACTGATCCAGTTATCTTCTACATTATTACTATCCAGGTATCTGTTTTGGTTGTTACTTTTTTAAATAAGATCCTATTTGAATAGAAGTACCTTTTGGTTTCAAAATAATATAAAAATGTACTTAAATGTTTCGTGAATAGCCCGATGAGGAAGCGATTTGCTGAAAACTGGAGGTTTCTTTTTGAAAAGTCTCATAAACTTGTTTAAAGTCCGTATTATCCAAATTTATGTCTTCATTAAAAGCTTTAATGATCTCTTCATTGGACCTTGTATGTTGTTGAATTTCAATTACCTCTACACCATCAGGCGTACAAGTATTTTTCCAATCTTCTCCAATATTATGGCTTATAAGCTTTCAGACTCCTCTTTAAAATGTAAATATCAATTGGTAATACTATTATCTAGCTTAAAAGAAATAAAAAAAAATAAAAAATAAAACAAAAAAAACTTAATTTTTTTTTAAGAAACCTCATACCCTTTTATTCTAAATAGTTGATTAAATTTAGGTAGGTAACAAAGCTCGTATTACAATTCTTTTACTTAAAAATTTACTAAAATACTTTATTTTGGAAATTCTTATACCAACTGACAAGTTTCCCTGTTTTCCTTTAATTGATTTATATAATTTGTTTTGATTGGTTAACTAAAATAGATTAATTGAACCATCAAACCTCAAATTTTTTGGAATAATATTAGTTATGTTTCTGTTTCACGTAAAACAATGCGTCTACGTATTATTAAAACAAAGTATTCAGATGTTTTCACTTATCATAGCTTCTAATACACACTAATTTTTATAAACCCATATAAATTGCATAAAATATTTACAAATTTTGCAGACACGTCTTGATTTACGAGGTTTTGTGCACAACATGTGAGATACGAAGTTTCTGAATTCGAGTGACGCAGATGGAATGTCACACGCTCTGAGATAAGAGGTTTTGCAAAAAGACCAACATTAGAATGCCACAATACAACATTGGAGATCTTACAAAGGTAGACGACCAAGAGGAAGGCCACAGATGAGATGGGTAGACGACATAAAGAGAATAGCCAGAACATATTAAAAGAATGTTGCTCAGAATAGAGATCGATGGAAGGAGTTGGGAGAGGCCTATGTCCAAAAATAAATGATAGAAGGCAAATGGACGATAAACGGCTAAGAAAAAGAAGAATTGTAAATAAAAACGCGAATGTCGGAGATACTCGCAACTGTTCTAGTTGCTTTGGTGAACGCGCATATCGAAAAATTAAGGAGTAAGGACAAATTTCCTAAATTTCCCGCAAATTTCATAAATAATAATGCATTTACAAAAATGAGGCCCAACTTTCAATAAATAAAATTTTAAGTAAGTTTAACCTACCTATTAAATAAGCAGTAAAATGTTGTGTTTAATACGTGAACAACGAACTATAAAAATATTCAAGTTTTTTTATTTTTATTATTTTATATTATTTTCTAAATTTTAACAATTACGAATTTTTACTGACGCAATATTATTTGCAGGTATATTATTATATTTATTTGCAGATTTGTTGCTGGTAAATACTTAAATAAGTCGTTTAAATGTAAGCAACGATAAAGTTATTTATATACAAAATAACATTTATATTAAAAATTTATTGTTTCGTTATTCTCCCTTACATTTCAAAAGCTTCCACTAACCTTGTTTGGATCGCGAGGCGCACGTCCATGTTAACAAACGTGACACCTGTCAGGCGTGATAAAAACAAGAATATCATACCCTTTTCTAACTCATAAATACCGCCCTTAAGACGTTTACCACGCAAAAACAGAATAAATTCTGCCAGTTTTCCGCTCCGCCGAAATGATATGTCGCTCTTGAACGTGCACAAGCGAATCGCATCGTTCGTAAGATAATGATCAACGATTCCGTTAGGCCAGTTTTAACTGAAAATAATTTTGAGGAATGGAATAGGCTACCAGATAGTGTCAGTAAGTTACAAAAGTGAAAAACAAGTTATTGCTGCATCCTCAACGTGAGTCTTAAACTGAAAAAGTTCGACAGTTAATTTGATATTTATTTGACAAATTGTTATTAAGTTCCAATTCAAAAGAAAACTAAGTTCCTGTAGCTGACTGTATACCATGTATCAAATTTTTTTTAAACCTGTATAAAAGGTATATAATTAATATAAAAAAAATAAAATTTTAATAAAAAATCTAAGTAAAAATTAAATTTAAAAATTTTTTTTTTTGTTATTAAGTGTTAAAGTGGTTCAGCTTCATAATAAAACTTTTTTCTTAAAATTTATGGTACTAAGGTGTTGCAAAGGAGTTCCTTCCTTTTTATATGATTGAAATTGTAGTTAGTATTTACTTATACAGCGGCTTTGACGTATTCATTTGGACCATCATGCAATTGGTGAAAGCGTCAAATAGCGAGAGTTTCATAATTGAATCACTTATTTGAGAAACCCCACATGTCCAAAAATTAACATTTTGAGAAAAACTGAAAAAACATTTTATTTAAAAACAATTTAAAAATTCATTAAAGCAAGTACTACAATATAAAGTATAGGTTCTTCCTGTGATGTTTTGAACCAAAACAGAAAAAACCTTCTGATTTTGCAAGAGAAAAGTAATAAAGTGGCGATGGACATGTGGAGTTTCTAGAATAAACACAAAAGTTTTTTTGAAAAATTACTTATTATGTTGAAATAAGATGGAATACATTAAAAATAATCCGCACAATCTTCATTAATATCGTTTTCGTCGCCACCAACAGTTGGCCATTCAAATATTTGCCGATAAAAATTTTCAATGTTTTCATCTTTTCCTACGATAAACCTCTCAAACTTTTTGATACCTAACTAACACTTTTTTGCACTTATTGGGACTTATTGGGACTTTTGCATTACTTCGGAAAAGGATGTAACAAGTGTAGATGTTCCTAACCTAAATTTATGCTTTATTAGGCGATCAATAAAGTCGCGAGCAGTGGCAACACCTTTATCCTCCTGGCTATAGCTAAGGTGCATACAATTAGAAATTAGAAAAGAAACTTCATCTTTCTTTCCAACACCTCTTTTGTAGTATGCTGTAGACAAAGAATTGTTTTTTGTAGTAAACGGGCCATCATTTTTTGATCAATGTATTCTCTTCATTCATTATGTATACGAAAAAAAAAAATTTTGGGCTTAAACTGACAATCAATGAAACATGCCAAAAAAAATCTTACTAGAAAAAGCCGGTCGTTTTTATTAAGTTTTTCCTTCACCATAGCAAAATCTTCATCAATGTCCCCTTATGGGGGAATACTAGTTAACACTTTAAAATCGTCTAAGCTCTGTAAAGACTTAGCACATTCTAAGAACTGTATTGTTCTTATTCTGCACACCACATCCATTAGAAAAAATATGGGAATATTTGATGTGGAATTTCTCTATTTATAAAATCCTTAATAAAGGAGTAAACCTCATTTTGTTCTTTTTTTCCCATAACTTCGTGAAATACACAAAAAATGGTTTTCCCAGTTTTTTGGTCATGAATATAAAAAATATTAGTTCTTAAAGGTAAAATGTGTCTTGAATCAGAGTTAGAGATGTTTTACATGTAGTCCACGCAAACTGCTCCTACCGTGGCATGCCTCTTGAATCGAGTTCATCTTGCTATAAAATTTTGTGGCTCTCTTTGGCGAACAGTTTTTTCCGCCACAGCTACACTTTTAGCAACGCCGTTTAGGGCCTTGGACTTAATTTTATTGTAAAGTTCCTCACAGGTGCAGCAGGTGTCGATCTTTGGTATACAAAAAAACTATAACGCGCAATTATTCGGGATCTTTTTAAAGAAATAGTTTATGCATTTTCTAAATGTGCAATTTTTTATTAAGATAGTGAAATTCACGGCTACCATAATGTGAATTTTTTACTGAAAATGAACGAATATGTTCCTTCACTTAAATGATCATTCCTCCAGGTTTGGTATTTACTGGCGTATTTTTACCTCATCTATTATTAGGTGATTTTTCCAATGAAAATAAATTAGATAAGTGCCGAACACAGTCTGCAGTAGTGGTCCCATGACTATTAACAAAAGTGGTTGTACATTGTACATACATTACACCTGCCTGAACCAAAGTATTTATATGATTTGCTTTTTGTTTTAAATTATTTTAATCTATTTTAGATCATTTTTCTGCAATTTCTGAACGCAATTAAAGCCTGTATATATGAATCTTGTTTATTTTTCGTCTCTAGGGCATAAAATTGATTAAAAATCTCTTGCCGATCACCTTCGGAGATTTCAAGTAATCTACAACTAAAAGTAAAAAGCTTACCTAAGACATATTTTAATGGCCAAAAACAAAATTATTTATCTTACCGGTATGATTCACCAAATGACTGTATATTCTTTGCCCTTTACTCTCGTGCACTTATAATTATTTCATTTTTCTAAATAACTTGTTCAGTATTTTTTAAGCGTTTCTGAGGAATATCTTCCACAGTACGATCCTCCTCGGATGACGATATTCTAAAAACTAAACATTTAAACATAAGCACATGTCACTTGCCATGCGGATATTAGAATCCGTTTATTCGAGCAACACCACATCCAGGACTTGTGGGGTTTCTCAACTAAATATATATTTTCAACTAGCGTTAAAACTGTTGGACATGTGCCTCATATAGACGCATAGCTCTTTAAGCTATGCGTCATATTGTTAAGGACATATTGTTAAGCTAAAAAAGTCGAAATATATTTATGGCCATGTGGGATTTCTCAAATAAGCGATTCATTTGTAAAGGACGCATATTGTGATCTTAGTATCACATCTTGTCGAGTCGTTAGAGTTTTGACCTCTAAAATGATACGAACAAGCTGAATTTTTCTGAGAATATCAATTGTGGGGCCCCCTACCCTCCGGATTTCCCTCAAACCTCCCCTCGCGGGGGGAAAATTAACCAAGAAATATATATGCCATTTATAACAAAAATGTTTATTCACTTTTTCGTAGAATAAACCGTTCTCTCAGACACAAGTTAAAGTCAGTAAGTCAGTTACGCGCGCGAAATCAATTTTAAATAAAATTTGTATAAACTCGGCGGTAAAAATCTAATATCTGTTGTCGAAAGGATCAAAGTGTCCTTTCGACAAAATAAAAATGTGTTTTAAATGTGAAGAGTCCAGCTTTTGTATGAAATCTTTTGTATTTTAACGCAAATAAAGTCAGTTTCTATAAATCTGTTAAATAACTAACCAGTGCGCAATTTTGGCCATTTTTTACGATTCTAATGAGATCAATAAAATTTATCAATTCTAGTGAACGGTCGTGGTAGAATTTTTATTGTTAGAGCATGGTCTTTAAAATATATAATATGAAATTTTGATTTTGAATTGTAGCAACAAATACGAGGAATTTTAAAATATGCCTAAAAAACACAGTTTTTAAACTTTCACGTTACAAACAATCGCACTTCACGGAAATTGCCTCCACGAAGACGATATTGAGTGAAATTTCTAGCTGAAGTCGTGTAGTTTTACAAAACGTACTGGTCCAATCGAAAAGAAAAAATAAAAGCTTTACTTTTCATCTTTAAATCACATATGGCACTCTGATCAAAAGATATCGAGTTTTTACCGTGAGTTGATACAAATATTACTTATTGATTTCGCGTGGTTAACTGACATTTAAAACCGCCGGTTGCTTCAAGCGTTATTTTATAAGAGAATGGTTCATTCTACATAAAAAGTGTTAAAAGAAAATAATAAATATTTTTGTTTAAAATTATCTCAGCAAAAATTTTTATGTAAAATATTTTTTTTCAACGGTGTATGCATTCTTAATAAATTGATTTTTTTGTTTTTCCTTTACTACGAGGGGTATTTTAGGGCAAGCCCGGGGTAGGAGTGTTATAACAATATTGTATCATTTTTGGGGTCCCAAAGATATTGACATTTTTAGCAAAAATTTCATTTTGTTCGTATGATTTTTAGGGGTTCAGTGGCATTTTCGTTTCTGACAACCTTTGTAATCTGCATAATAAATGCAATATTTATGGATAACAGATGCCTACTTTTAGTAGCTCCTACAGCTACTCATAGCTGTTAAAATAATAAGCTGATAAGTTTATGCTGCAGTCGTCTGAAACTTATCTTTAATGCTGGCTTGTTATTTTTTATGTATTATTTTAGTTGAAATGGTAACAGATCTTCTTGTTCTTCAGCCCAGGCTTCTTCAGTGCTAGTTATATTCCTGTTCTATTTGTTTCTGTTGATATCTACGGTTACAAATTTTTATCCATTTCTTACCCACGATATATTTAATATAATCCATGTACCTATTAATCAACATCAGTAATTTTTTGCGTCATTAATGTTCCTATTCCGATTGCTGTCTCTTAAACTAATCCCAAGCATGGTTCCCTCCATCGCTCTTTGAGTTGTACTGAGCTGTTACCTGTAAAATTTCGGTGCAAAGGTCATGGTCAAGTTTATTACTGGTAAGATACACTTGTCATACACTTCGCTATTTGGTATTCTTCACCGATTTTAATGACGTTAATTAATATAATTTTTTATATTGACGTCAATAATGGGATTAGTTTGTAGATTACTAATTATTTTGGTCTTTTGAAGATTCATTTTGGAACCCATTTTATTTGACTCCTTATTTAATTCTTTTAACATTTTTTTCTTAAAATTTAAAAGGGGAAAATCCTAGTGGTTTGCTGTATACTATTGTTTTTAAAAAAACGTACTAAAAACTTAAAGTTTTTGAAGTAAAAACTTTTTGAGTAAATTGGTATAAGTGTTATTAAAAATTCTAAAAATATCCAAAATGGATTTATAAATTTTCATTACGTTTTCAGTCCTATCGGACTATCCTCAGTAAAAAAAGTCTATATAGTATTTAAAACCAGCCACATAACTAGGTCAAATTACCATCAAATTACATAATTAGAGAAATAAATGTTATAAATATTATGACACTAGGTCGATAATAAAGGATTACATTTTTAAGGGAACGTACAAACTACCAGCTCGAAAAATTGTCATAATCCAATGAGTGGTAACAACCAACCCAACTTGATTTGGTTGGATAATAAAATATTATTATAACTATGTATTTATCAACATAAATAGTTGCTGTAGTGAACTTACTTTACTTAACGATATCGAAAAAGATGGCGAGAGAAAAATAGGCCTGCTTGCCAAAAGCACTCCACCAGAAGTGTCTGTACTTCCTTCAGAATATTCCCTACTCTCCTAAGAAAGTACTAGGGACATATGGTCTAACTTTCTTTAAGTTTTTGAGATCTATGAAATTAAGTAAAAGAATTAAAAAAATTTAAAGATTAAAAAAATAATGACCCAGTATCATCATTAATTTTGTTGTAGAATGTGATTATTCGGAAATGTTTTATGGGTATTGCGTATCTACTTCCAAGTGGATAGCTGTCCATGAGAGGGATGAGACAGAAAAAAGACTTACAAACCCAGACTGCAAGATTATACTTGGTACACAGACAGATCTAAGAATGCAGAAGAATCGGACGCAGGAATATTCGCTAGTGTGTTAAAATGCCGAGAATTCAATAGAATGGCGCAACATAACAGTATCATACTGGTATGGGTGCCAGGTCACCGGGGAATATACGGCAATGAAAGAGCTAATGCCCTTGTCAGAAGAGCATCATCTACAAAATTCTTCGGTTTAGCTTTAGCCATGGAAGTTCCAAAAAACATAGTTCACGACCCTAAATCCAAAGCAATGTCAATGGATATTATAAAGGAATGCAATATGTACAATGTACAATAAGCTAAGTGCCTGCAGTACGACCGGCTCACATTAAACAGACAGCTTCCATTAAAAAAAACAGCAACAAAGCAGACAAAAAGTCAGACAATAAATGCCGTATGTAAAAGTACATTATATTTAGTGGTAATTTCTATCAGTGTTCTGATGGTTTGCAGATGATCAGTTGTACCAAAACCTTTTCTAAATCACACCTTCTTAGCCGTTTGATAGAAATCAAGTTTTTGTGTAATGCTGTTGGTTATTATTCTTGTTAACAATTTGTATAAGTGTGACAACAGGCTTATAGTTCTGTAGTTTTTATTCGTGGCACCTTTTTGCGTAAAATTATTACTTTGACGTTTTTACAAAGGTCTGCTATTCGTTTATCTGTTAAGCAAACAGAAATTCAGCAAGATTTTAGCGCATCTACAACAATGTTATGCTAATTTTTAACATTTTGGACGTTAT
The DNA here is from genome assembly GCF_040954645.1 of Diabrotica undecimpunctata. Taxonomy (NCBI): domain Eukaryota; kingdom Metazoa; phylum Arthropoda; class Insecta; order Coleoptera; family Chrysomelidae; genus Diabrotica; species Diabrotica undecimpunctata. Next base: position 48,965,419 of record NC_092803.1, on the reverse strand, counting down.
ATAATTTTCGCTTATTTATTTCTTATTTGTTGTAAGGTATGTCCTATTTCCGAGAAATATATTTTTGAAGGAGTTTTTTTTTTGTCACCGTATTATCGTGTTTGTTTTCAGTTCTAGTTATCTTTGATTTTTCTTTAGTTAATTTTGGTCTCACTACTCTCATGTTTCTCGTTTCTTCACACAATACTACTTTTCGATCCAAGTCATCGCCGTGAAGCTCATGAACCAGATTAATATTGATCAAATGAAACTTATTATTTTTTAAGTATTTTCAAACTGTTGATTTACTCATTGAGTTTTTCGTTGCAATGTGCTTACTAGACACGTTCGGATTTTCGTGTACAGTTTGTAGAGCATTAATCTGTTTAATATCACCAATTACAGGACGACCTTTATAATTACCCCTAATGTGACCCACTTCTCTAATTTTTTTCTGTTTCAAACACTGTACTGACTAATTAGACAATCTAAATATTGATCATTCTATAGATTCTAAATTTCTTATTTGGTCCGAAACTTGCCACAGTACCCACACGTTACTGAAATTTTAATTTTATCTGTTACACGTAAACGTAGCATTGTTAAGGAAGTCAATAAGGATTGCTTGACATTAGTATTGACAATAAAATCCATACATGTCAAGAACCGAAGGATAATAATGAAAACCTATTATATTTATTAGTCCAGTCCATATGTTTAAATTTTGATATATCAATTGTCTCCAATTCGGAAACCAATCGTATTTGAGTAAAAGTGTTTATACATTTTTGTAATCGTTTCTTACTGGAGAACCAAGAAGCGAAAAAAGAGTAATTTATTTAAACCGATGAACCTATGTACAAGCAGGTAATAATGTTAACAATAAACTCAATTGTATCATACGAGGCGCAGTTTGATATTAAAATTAATCTGTAAAAGTGTTTTGTCAAGACAATGTTAAATAAAACAATATTACATTTATTTCAACCTAAACATCCTCGCTCTATGATGGTATAATTTAAAATTAAAAACTATGTAAATCTAAAAAAATGTTTTCATAATTTAAAAATTATAATAATAATCACCATAAAAGTAATGTTAGGATAGAGCGAAAGTTAATTCAAAATTTTAGATGAAAAGGCTAAGAACAGACAAAGAAACACCGTAAAAAACAGAAAATTGGCTTACTTCGGCCACATCATACGTATTAATAAATATCGACTTTTACAGTTAATTCTGCAAGGCAAGATTGAGGGTAAAAGAGGCCTTGGATGTAGGCGTATATCCTGGCTGGCCAATCTTAGGAAGTGGACTGGTCTAACGTTAACTGATTTATTTCGAGCTGCTGTGAATAGAATAAGATGAGTCAATTAGGTCGCCAACATCTCTAGAAGATAGGCACATTTAGAAGAAGAAGATGGAAATAAATAGTTTTTCCTCAGTTACTGAATTTATTTTCCCTTTTGGGCATTTAACTTCTCCTTGGTGGTTACGGACCAATATTTCAATTATAGCTTTAAAAATGGCGGATTAATTCCACATTCCTATAATGACATCAAAATCATTCTCGCATATTGCGTAACCAAGAAATTCCACGACTTTATAAATTTCGTCTGCTCATGGTTTTATCCTGTATTATAAGATGTTTATCTTATATTTTGAATCACGGAACGTATTCCCCGAAAACCCTAGATTTCTTTTCTTCACGCTAAGTATAGTCTTCACTTGGTTTTTTAATGTCCATAGGAAAAGAGATACTTTTTTTAATGATACAAGTTTCTTAATTTTTATAAAAATTGCTTCTTAAGTATTATACATGATCTTTTACTTGTGTTGAATATTATATTTTATTAGGTAATTGTAGATTACGTAGAGAAAAATGTTTACTAAGTTCAGTATGGGCATTACAGTACTTTATATAAGACAGGCTGGGTCGACAGGTTTCATTTTGATACTGCTAATCTGATAGGATATGCATATCTGTAGAAAATTTTCCTACATACATATTATATGCAGAACAGGTACAAACAAGACCTAGCCAAATAAATACTGGCAAGTGAATTGACCATATGTCACCAAGCATCAGTATTGCCGTTATTGAACCAAAGCTGTTTAAATGATGATCTGAACATGGAACGTCACGAATATGTTGGTTTCAGAAAAAAACCCATAATATCATAAATGAAATGGAAAAATTAGAAAGCAATAAGCAACAGTGAGTGTCAGCGAAATACGATGGCCAAAATTAGAAAAATGTACTATAGAAAAATTGATCAAAGATTTACCAGATCATACAAATGGATCGGCCTTATTCGTAATTCCAAAAGTTCAGGATATAGTCATGAACTTCATACCATTAACAAATTCAATAACACTCATACGATTTAATGAAGATCCAAAAAATATAAATATCGTGACAATAACATGATTTAGCTAACAACAAGAGATCGTTAAGCCTATAATAAAAAGCGAAATTGTTAAGTGTTCAAAAAAATCAAAACAGACAAAGAAAACGACGGTATATAATAAGGCACATGACGAGCCAAATGCTAAAACAAAAATCATGTAACCATAGACCCAATGAGAAGCAATCAGAAGAAGTAACAAGATTAAAATACTTGAGTAGCTGAAGAAGAGAAAACCTAGACTCATGCCTAGAAAGAAAAACAATGGCAAGAGAAACTATTTTAAGATGAAGACCTTGCTAAGCGTGGGCAGCCTCAGATTAATAACCAGACATAGATTTGTTAAAAGCTACGAAGAGTCAGTCTTGTCGTATGGAGTAAAATTTTGGATCATAAAAGCCGGTACCTACTTGAGGTCTTCGAAATCTCTTTACCAACGTATGCTTAGGGTACGTTCATTACGGAGACCATGGCATGGTATCCTCGCCTAAAGCATAGCACTGACAGTGAACGCTCGCATTTAAAGTAATGCATTTATTTTACGTGGTGATGATAATATAATACCATCCTATCGTCCGATCGTAGGTCGGCGCTTCGTTATGAACGCACACTTAGAATATCCTAGGTGCATCACGTTACAAGTGATGAAATTGTGAGAAGAATGGGAAAAAATACAGAACTGTTAACATAAATCAAGTTGGGAAACACCGCCTATCTACTTCTCAAAAAAGCACAACTTCCACTGATAGAGACGGCATGAGAATAAAAACGTAGTTGTAAACTTTTAATGCAAAATCATTTTTTATTTTAAAATTTTATATCCTTTTAAGAAAAGTATGCATTTGCTTGTTTTATTATTTAAATAAAGTTCATCCTTTCAATAGTATTTTTTAAAATACTTATAGGATTATGTTGCGCTTAAAAATGGCGAACGTTTAATAGTGAATGATGACTCTAAAAGTCAAGTATCTGTTGAACAATATTGTTTGAGATATAATATATTATTTTAAACCTTTTGCAGTACTCAATAGATTTTGTTGCGGTTCTGTCGCGTTTCAAAATACAACAGTTCAGTATTCAATTAATTGTCTGGCTAGTTGGTCTTTACTAAAGCAACCCAATAAAGTAATAATAAATGGTAGGTACAGTAGGCGGAACTGTAGACTAGCACGAAGCTTCACACTACAGTTTATCCGGTTTCAACATGAGTTGTCTGTACACGCGGTTGGTGGGTGTGGCAATGGAACGAGAGGATAACATGAGAATTAATATAAATGGAGAAGATCTGAACCACCTAAGATTTGCCGATGACATCGTTTTAATATCTGATAGAGTTGATAAAGCTACTAAAATGCTGCACATGCTCTATAAAGTGTCAAGAACAATTGGTCTTAAAATTAACACCTCAAAGACAAAATTTATGACCAACCTTGTAGTCAGCAGTAAAATTCTGATTGGGAGCCATAGCATCGATCAAGTAATAGCTTACAAATATCTAGAGCATGAGATTCGCTTAGGCTGAGATAATCAGACAACTGCAATACAAAGAAAGAGAGGTCTCACATGGACTGCCTTTGATATACTGAATAACATTTTTAAGGCTATTATCCCAGTTTGTTTAAAAAGAAAGGTTTTTAACCAGTGCATTTTACCGGTTCTTACATATGGTGCAGAAACAGTGACTCTGACAAAAAGAACAATAGCTAAAATAAGAGTTACGCAACGCGCTATGGGAAGATCAATATTAGGTATTACTATCAGAGATAAAGTACCAAACCTAGAAATAAGAAGAAGAACAGGAGTCACAGATGCAGTTGAAAAAATAGCCATGGCTAAATGGGCTTGGACCGGACATGTTGCCAGATTAACGGATGATAGATGGACCAGAAAGATTCTGGAATGACGACCAAGGCAAGAGGCATATCGAAGCAGAGGACGACCACCGACTAGATGGATGGATGATATCAAGCGCGTCACCACAAACTGGATGCAAGAAGCTCAAGATAGAAATAGGTGGAAAATTTTACGGGAAGCCTACGTTCAGCAGTGGACAAATATAGGCTTATTGATGATGATGAATATAAATTATTGAAAAAAGTGTATAGAATAAAAATTAAAGACCGATTTCATAATGACAACTTAAACTAAACCGTAACTAATGTTCACTTTAGACGAAAGTACACTTTAATGTTACACCCAGTTTCATAATACCTACAGCTCTTTTCATTATTAAAAGTAAACTTGAGTGTTTTGTGTTAATTTGTAAGTATATTTATTAACTGTTAATAATTACGTCTGTATCAAAAAGAAGTAGTTCTTGTTACTTGCTGAGGAAGTTTTCAAACATAAATCAGTTAAGTATAGAAACTAAGAAAAACTAATTAAACGAAAACTGGGCGTTTTAAATGAAGAGAATGATCGGTAAGAGTACGAAGAAGAAAGAGAAAGACCAATCATAAAAGATATTAAGGAATAAGAATTAAAAATCAAAATGTTAAAAATTTAATTATAATTAAAACATAAATATGCTCAAGAAAATTTATAATAAACATACTGTACAAAAAGTATTGCCCTTTAATGTCATTTATATTAAATAGTAAAAAAAGCAAATTTAAACTATTCACAAATTTTAAGAATACAGTACAGAAATTGCCGAACTAATATATTGATGGTTAATATAATTTATAATTACAAAAATTCAAATTACTGAAATATAATTATCATAATATCCTATAAAATTCATCTTGACAAAGGTGAAAGTAAATGGTGAATAAATATTACCTCAGTAACAAAACAATTGGTTTAACAGAAAATATTTTTTTAGAAATTGTGTAAAAGTGAGAGTGTGTAGAGTGTAAAAGTAATTCACAATAATGTTTCCTTAATTTCATCTTAAAATTAAGAGAAATTGATTTCTTTTTTTTCCTTTTTATGGCTTTAATTAAATGGCATTCTTGTTGATTTAGATTTTGATCTACAAGAAACAAGTTTAATTTTCTATGATGGCATTTTCTAACATTTCTTGTTTGTATGGGAAATTCATTATACGATTCTCTGCTTCTGTTTTAGCATCTTTTCTAGCCGTGTCATCAAATATGATTTCAAACTGTAACCACATTGATCAACTATCTAGCTAAATCTGTCCATGTTAATTTCACCAACAAAAAAATACAATATATACCAGTTATAATCAATAATATCCAAACAGTATTGCCCAAAATAAACAGTACTGAAACTGAAACATAGATATCTCTTTGTCCGCGCTGTCATATTCAAAATAACTAGTATAGACCTGTCAAGTAATCCCTAAACAAATAATTATTAAGGCCTAATTGTTCAAAAAGGTGTTAAGTACAGAGGAGAAAGTGTTTCTTGTGGAGCATTATTTTCGCTCATACGGAATCGGCCGACGTAATAGTGCAAGTCTGCAATACGTGTGTGATCAATTCACACAACGGTTTAATAAACGTTCTCCAAGTAATGCTGTAATTTTGAAGGTTGTTGAAAAGTTTAGAAATACGGGTAATGTATTGGGCCAACAAAAAGAAAATTCAGGGCGTCCCCGGACAGCTAACAACAACGATAACCATGAACGTGTTTTTGAGCGAATCTTAGAAAATCCGAAAGCCAGCTAGACAAGAACAGCGTTGCATCTTGGCTTAAAACGAACTTCCTTGCAAAAAATCTTGAAGGAGCTGGGTGCATTTTTGTATATGATTGAGGTACATCAACAATTACACCAGGGATTATCACAGTAGAGTGGTATATTGTGCCAGAATTCTTGCATTACAGTATGAAAATCCTGAATTTTTGAAAAATGTATGGTTTTCAGATGAAGCACATTTTCATTTGTCAGGCCATGTAAATCGTTGCACAAATCGATTTCTGTGCTTTGCCAGACCAGATGAAGTTCAAGAAGTTCCTTAACATAGCGCAAAAGTGAGTGTCTGCTGTGCAGTTTCGGGACACGAAATCATTGGTCCATACTTTATCGAAGAAAATGGTAGGCAAGTCACACTTAATCAACAGAGGTACATACAAATTTTAACACGCTTTATCCCTGATCTACGTCAATTTTGTCGTGCATGTAATTTGGCATTTCGAGACCAATTTTTCCAGCAGGATGGGGCAACTTGCCATACTGCTGTCGCAGTTCGTCAATTTCTTCAGGGACATTTTCCAAACAAATTCATTTCAGACGCATACATTTGGGGCATGGCTAAAACTGCTGTTTTTAAACGGGCACCACAAACCATCAATGAGTTAAAGGATGCCGTTAGAGCCTTCTTCGCGGACTTGAGACAACCTACGAAAAATCTGGAATATCGGTATGAAGTCTGTCTTAAGAGAGGAGGAGCTCATTTAGAACATGTTATAAAGTGTCAATAATATTTATTTTTTTAAATAATAAAATAATTACAAGTTCAGTACTGTTTGTTTTGGGCTATACTGTACCATATGCAGATACTGCTAAGTATTTGGGTATAATATTAGATGCAAAGCTACGCTGGAAGGCTCACGTAAAGGAAAAAAGGAATGTATGTACCGAAATATATAGTATAGTATATAACGAAAGGGATGTATTGGCTAGTTGGAAGAAACTCCACATTGTCGATGCATAATAAGTTATTACTTTACAAACAAATATTAAGACCTGTATGGACTTATGGACGCCCACTATGGGGGTATACTAGACCAAGTAATTTAACAATAATACAAAGATTCTAGATTAAAATACTAAAATTAAAATACCTCCATAAGGAGCTAGGAATGGAAAGTGTGGCCATAATCATCAAGAAGATAGCAGGTCACAAGCAACGACTTTATAGGCACGTGAATATTGAGGCAATCCAGCTCCTCGATACTTTTGGGCAAACTGAAAGTTTGAAGAGGACAAAGCCTTTTGAACTAGTTTGAGTGATAAGCGATAGCAAAAAGCAGAGCATAGTGCTTGTGCGCATGTTAGAATAGTGCACTATTTTGTTAGTTAAGATAAGAGACGCTATGGGGCAATAAGGAACACTAATTTTAGTTTAATTAAGGGTTAATTTTAAGGAACACTAAGTAGTAATTTAGGTTAAATTAAAATTGCTCATTGGTTACTTATAACCAGATTTTAATTGTAATAATCATCATCGTAGTGATGATTATGAAATAAAAAAAAAACTGACCAATTATAAAAAATAGAACAAACCTAACAAAGTCTCCAGCTTCAAATATTTGTATGCCACTATTACTAAATGCTGTTCGATCATGTACAGAATTTAGCCATTTTGCAAGAATATTTAAAATTTTTAAACTGGTCACTGATTTTTTGGACATTCAATGCAAAAATTATTTTTCTGAATGATATATTTCTGCATTTGCACCTCCATAAGAATCAATTCGTATTAAAGTACAAATAACTGCAGCTATCTTGGAAATTATAGAACGGCATAAAACTCTTCTTTAACTTGGATTATTTCAACATTTCTATGATATATTTTTAATTTTTGAAGCTGTTGGGTCGTAGTAGGAATTATAAGCTGAAATTTAAACTTAAAGTGGACTTATAATTTATTTAATATTTACTTTAAATTGACGATATCGGTCGTTATTAAACATCTTCTTCTTCTTCCTACTTTATAAATAGGCAAAATGCGTGTTTTACTTCGGTTTTTAGCCTCAATTGACGTTGTCTGACCATCTTTTCCTCGGTCGCCCCAATGATCTTTTTCGATTTGGCGATTTGTCTCTTGCTATTCGTACTATTCTATTTTCTGTCATTATTTCGATGTGTTGATTCCATTCCACTTTTCTTCTTTTGGTCCACTTGTTTATTTCCTCTATACCACATCTCGCTCGTATTTCCTCACTTTTTACTCTGTCTGTTAGAGTTTGGTTTGTTATTTTTCGAGAAGACTTTCATTTCTGTTGTTTCCAGTAGTCTTTGTGTTTTCGTCGTATCTGCTCTTGTTTCCGCTGTGTACGTCATTATCGGTCTTATTGTTGATTTATATATCCTGGTTTTCGTTTCCGTTGTGAGGTATTTGTTTCTCCAGATGGTGTTGTTGAGACATCCTGTGGCTCTGTTTGCCATGTTTACTTGTTTTTGTACTTCTTCTTCCACTTTTCCGTAGCTTGACAGTTTTATTCCCAAGTATTCAGTTTCCATTACTTGTTCTATTATTTAGTTATTTACGACTAGTTTACATCTTATCGGTTCCGCTGATATCACTATCGCTTTAGCTTTCCCTAGATCTCCATGTTGTATATGAGCGCCGTATCTTCGAATTCTTTAATTAATTTTTGTACGTCATCTTCATTTTCGGCGTAGCATATTATCCTTATTTCCTTTTCTCCCATTCTATATCCTCTTCTTTTTTTTATTTTGTTTATGTTTTTTTATGTTATTAAACATATAGCTTTATATTGTTAATAATTGGATGAGATAAGATTTAAAACTTTTGACATTTATGATGAATACGACTTTTCATCAAAAACTAGTATCACCAATTTTTTTCAATCAGAGGTTTTCTAAACAAACATGTTAGGTTAGGTTAGTAATATAAGTAACAATAAAGTGCATGTGAACACATAATTAAGATAAAAAAATACCAAATAAATTATGGTTATTGGAAAAAAATACAAAATAATGAAAAGTGCCTCAATTAACAAATCAATTTTTTTAATCAAATAATATTATGACATCTGTTCAAAAAGGAACAACAAAGCGATGTCGTTAGGGAATATGTATGTAGAGTGATATAAGCTCTAAATCATTTAAAGACAATACATATTATTTTATAAATTTTCTGAAGCCTTTATTTTTTTATAAACAATGTTATTTCTTTAATAAAAAATATTTATTGAATGGATATTTTTTTATAAACCAGTACGTATGATGATAACGTATAATATATATTTGACATATATATAATATATAGGTATGTCAAATCTGTCTGTACGAAAAACATGGACGGTTGATGAAAAACCCCATTTTGACGTTCGTGAATCATTAGGAATCGAATTTTAGTACCGATCTTTTATTTTTCTATTTGTTTTAGTATCTTTTATTGACATAATACTTTTCATTTATTGTCTTTATTTTATTAGTTATTTTGTAACTAGTTTTTAATTAAATCCTGTTTAGAGTAAATATATCATGACTAGAAACGACCCAGAATAGTGAATTAATTAAATACCCGCTATTCTGTGAAGCTATTCATAACGACGCCATCTTGTGGCTCTAGTTTCGTGACGCTCGCCTCAGCATATCACTATAGAGAAAAAAGTAAATATAACGCCAGTATAGAAGCTTCGCTTTAAAAGTATTCAATAAAAAAACAGTGTTAAAAATATAAGGTACTCCTAATAACTTGGTAGTTTTAAGCTTTTATAGAGAGTACGCAAACAGGTTAATTTATTTGTTCAGTTTCCTATTCAATTTACTCCATTTTATGTATTAACCTTTAACTACTATAAGTAAAAGTCATTAAATAAGTATTATAATTTGATCTATAAGACCCATTTTTTTATATAAAGAAAACAAACAAATTTTTTTGATAATTTTTTTTATTTATAAACTAAGATTTCAAAATGAACTACCATACATGGTTTAAACACAAATTGAAGTTATTCTTTGCATTTTTTGCATACTTGAACACAAGATTGTATACAGGTATTTTACATGCTGCGCAAAAAAAGTTCGTTTTTCTGTCTTTCTTGGCTGGACAGAGATGACATCTCTTTCTTTTTCGATTCTCATTGGCTCGAATAGGCTCAGGAATACTTAAAAAATTAGTGCCAAGAATATCTGCCGTAATACCTTGAATCTGTCGGGGCACATTGGAGTTATATATTCTTCTCATGTGGGTAATGTGCAAGCTTTGGGCTAATTGTTTTAGGGATTTTTAACGGGGGATATAATTTCCTTTATTTACATACTGATATAACACTTTGGCGTTAATACTGCAATATTTAGAACAGCAAAAAACACTGCCATTGGTCATCTTTGTGATCTTCGAGCTACAGAATAATTGGCACATTTCTGATCCAAGGCATGCACACCGGCCTTTGTCGAATTATAAAATAAAATGATGTCGGGTTTTTTTGTTTTCTCATCAACAACATTGCCATATTGCATTGTAGATATCAGTATTACACTTTTGGCTTTCTTGTAACATGGAAAATGAATCCAAACAAAGAAGAATTAACTAGCCTTGTTCTTTGAGGTAAAAATTCTGGCGGAATTTGGCGTTTATTATTATTATTTTTTTAATAGTGCCAACCTAATATCTTGCAATATATGAGACCTTACTTTATGCAACAGAAAGTAACTCGGATCATATAGTGATATTATCAGATTCTATCAAAGTTGCCCTTATATTTACAACATTAAGGATATCAAAGAAAAGTTAGCAACAAAGGGCAAAAATGTACTCTTTGTTTGGATTAAAGCACATATAGGTTTGGAAAATAATGAACATGTAGACCAATTAGCAAGAGAAAGTATTTTGTCTGGTAGAGAAACTTCGTATAAAATCACGGCTTGCGACTTTCTGGCTCCCTTAAAATTAAGATTATACCAAAGGTGGGATAATATATGGAAGGAATATTCCATTGTTAGCCCAAAAAGATACACTTCTCTTCAAACAGATATTCCTAAAACTTCTTGGTACAAGTTTTTTAATTGACCTAGAAAATATGTTACCACGATCATAAGACTGAGATTTGGACATGCTTGTTACCCCAAACATTTATTTAAACTTAAGGTTTTAGATAATGATCAATGTGAATTTTGTACAGAAGAAGAAAACCTAGATCATATATTTTTCAGTTGCCCCAGAAATACTATAATAAATAATTTACATAAACACAATATATTAGCCCCTTGGAACCTTCAGTACTTATTATCACTAGACTTGAGAGCAGTGTATGATTCCTTAGTTATGTTTTTAAAAGATAGTAAAATAACCATGTAAATAATTATACATTAGTTAATAACGTAACCTTTGTTCTGAAGCTATTTTCTTGTGGCATTTTAAATTAATTAATATTTAAATGGGAATAAGCCACAATAAATTGGAAATTTATTGTGGCTTATTTGAAAGTTATTATTATTATTGGAAAGTGGAAATTGAAACGTCAATAAATGTATTTTAACCTTTAATTGTGGCTTATTCCCATTTAAATATTAATTAACGTAACCTTTGTTTTTAACCCAATTGTTAAATACCTTTCTTACCGTGGCCTAGTGTTGTATGTTAAAAAAAATGCCTTGATGGGCCCCTAGGCGAGAAGAGAGTGACCCTATTTACCTGTTTAATGTTTTGTATTTATTTTAATATAAACTCAGACAATCATGTTGAGTCTGGCTGAATGACTAAAATTCTATGCAAAAAAAATTAATATAATATTTTTTTATTCACGAGCTATTTCTACCGATTTGTACCAGTTTTCGCCGGTCACATTATGTCTTTTGCCATAAATTGGTTAAGTAATCACTTGTTTTCGTTTTTGCCACTGTATATTTCTGCGTTGTACATGTAATGCGTCTTGAAATCCACCAAATTTAGCTCGCTTATTCGAAATGTATATTCTGAAGCCACATTGTCCACACAAAAAATATCCAGTTTAGTAGTTGTTGGAACAATTTTGTACAAATTGAAATATATTGATTATTGGGGCCATTAAGTACATAAGTATTTTAATAGGATTTCTGTATTTTTTATTGACATCTTTGAACAATACAATGTATATACGTAGCAAGGCAAATATTTAGTGTTAAATGTGGTTTTGAATACTTCCATTATAACTTAAATAAAATTTTATTTAAAAATTAATTTTAAAATTCTTTATACATAGAAAAAATAATAAGTGCCCATTTCCTAACAGGAGGCTCACACATCAAGACTTAAACAAATTTATACATAAATAATTAGTTCACGACTGCACAGGTAAATTTCTGCAGCTATTAAGCCACAGCAGCTTCGTGCCATCGGCAACTTAAAACTTAAAGGCCTGTTCTAACATGGTTGACTTCGGTCGTCCGTTTTACGAGAGAAGCATAGCATTAGCAATATGGCGCTGAGCCATATTAATTATTCAATCTGAGAGTGTGTGCCTGGTGTGAAGTTGAATTTATTGGTATTTGGCCTTTGTGATGTTTATCTCCTCACCCTCAACGTCGCACAGACCGTCCTAAATGGAATATTTATCGGTGGATGTTCTTACCAGTGCCATATACCAAAGGTAAATTACTGGGCAATGGAAATGTGAAGAAAAATTTAAATAAACAAATATAGGCAATATTAATAATAGTCCATTATTGTACGAGTATTTAATTACTGCTATTATTAATAAGACGTTTTTAAATCAGCCATTGTGTGGATTATAGCCATTATACTTATATAGAATATCACAATTTTTCCTCAATTCATATATTTATTTATGAAAAAAGGAACACATATAAAAATTTAATTTTTTATACTTATATATGAAAAACAGTAATCTTCTTCTTCTTCTTCTTCTAGTTCTTGGAGATTTTTCGATCTGTTTAATTCTGAAGCTGCCTTTGGTTAATTTCCTGGGTGGTAGATTGCCAACTATCCCTTCATCTTTTAGGTGGTCTTCCGGTAGGTCTTGAACCGGGCGGGTTGTTTTCTAGGGCAGTTTTTGGGAGTCTATTCTCATCGATTCGTCTTACATGATTGTAACACATCCTCTTACGCTGCCTTCCCCATCTTACAATATCTTGAATTTTTCACTGCTCTCTGACGTTTGTATTTCTCACCCTGTCTCTTTTTGTTTTGTCCACTATTGTTCTTAGGGTTTTCATTTCGGCAACCCTTAGCATCTGTTTCGTTTTGTTGGTATCTTCGCGCACTTCTATGCCATATGTTATGATCGGTCGTATGCAAGTCTTGTAGATTCTAATTTTACTATCTGTGCGCATATACGGATTTGACCAGACTATCTCTCGCAGACATCTTGACAATGCGGATGCATTCTTGATCTGACTCCTTAGGTCCTTTACTGAGTGGTGTGTGCTAGATATATCTATGCCCATATATCTGAATTGCATCATCTGTTCTATGGGGTTGTTCTCAACCACTAACTTACACCTGAGCGGATCTTATGCTATTGTCATACATTTAGTTTTGTTGGTAGAAATGGTCATATTTAATTGGCGGCTTATTTGAAAAATCTGAAAGAGCTGTCCCTGAAAATCATCTTCTGATTCGTCAATAATTGCTGCATCATCTGCGTAACACCATAACAATTCTTTTATTGCCCATTCTGTATCCGAGATTGAGAGATGTTACTTTGTTTATAATTTTTCTCATGAGTAGGTTAAACAAGAAGGGGCTTAAACTGTCGCCTTGTCTAATTCCTCTTGGTGTTGGAATATTTTCAATGAATTGGTCTTCTGCTCTAACTTTGGTTACATTGTTGTTATTTAGGTTATGGACTATTTTTGTTATGATGATCGGTGTTTTATTTTTTATTAATATATATTTAGAATGTCTCCCAGGCGGACCCTGTCAAACTCCTTTGTCAGATAAATGAAGCAAATATACGCTGGCATGCCGAATTCTATAGTTTTTTTTTTATTTATGTTATTATGAATACTACATCTGTTATAGACAGCCCTCTTTTAAAACCTTGTTGTTCTTTAGCATTAGTGATTTTCCTTTGCAATTTGTCCTTAAGAATACTCGTGAAAATCGTTGTATTTAAAAGAGTTATTCCTCTGTAGTTTTGTGGGCAAGTTTTTTGTCCGTTTTTAAATATGATAATTGTGATGCTCTTATGCCATTCCTATGGTGTTTCTGTGTCGTTTAAGATTTTGTTAAATAGTTGTGACAGTTTACTTGCAAGTTCAGGGCCTCCATATTTTAAGAGTTCGTTGGGTATACCATCTGTTTCAGGAGATTTTCTGTTTTTTTGCTTCTTGACCTTTGCTTCTACCTCTTCGTCATTGATTGTAGCACTTATATCTGCTTCGTATTCGTTTATATTCAGAGTTTCTTCAGCATCATATAGCTCCTTAAAATGATGTTGCTATATCTCTATAGGTACTCCCTTAGTCTGCACGAACTCGTTAACTGTTTTTTTTCCTGTTCCGAAGCATTTTTCATACTTTCTTTTGGGCACCATGTAGGTCGTAGTCCATGTTGCTGGTGAATTTAGCCCATGTTCTCTTTTGATTGATTTTATTCTTGCGTTTACTACAGTAGTAACTGTGTATTTGTAGTTATTACCACGTAATTGGGAATTATTTTTTCTGACATTTCGTCTACAAGTGCCGCAGACCATAGATATATAAAGGGTGTATTTTTTTGGGGATATAGAACTTTGAAATGGAATAAAACACAGATGATTTTTATTAATTGACATGAATTTGACTTTATTTGACAGATAATCTTTTGGCAATATAATTTAAATATGATTTCTGTCATATGACCGCCATGGCTGGCTCTGACGTAGTCTAATCTGAAGGTCCAATTTTCGATAACTTTTTCCAATATTTGTCAGCGTATATCGGCAATAACGCGGCAACTGTTGTCCTTCAAGTGGCATTTTATACTTATCGCTGTAGACTAACACCTTCACATATTCTCACATAAAATAGTCTAGCAGTGTTAAATCGTACGATCTTGGAGGCAAATTCACGGTCCGAAACGTGAAACTCTGCGGTTACCAAACATTTCCTTTAATAAATCAATTATGGTACGAAGAATTATGGCTCTATAGCGGTCACCATTGACTGTAATGTTCTGGCCAGCATGAGTTGGATTTTGTAAGCAAGAAAAGCAAGATATTTCCGTAAAATCTTCCATAAAGTGGATGGACACGTATCCTGATTCGGGTCTTCCTGTATGCTACGCTCTACAGCAGCAACAACTTCTTCGGTACGCACTGTACGACGTATATGTAGATGCGTATTATCAGTTAAAGTAAACGGGGTGCAAAAAGGTTTCATGGTTAATCGAATTACTCGCTCTGATGGACTATTATGTTGACTTAAATTGATACGTATTTCGAACAGAAGAGAGCAAAGCAGTTCCTGCATCTTTTTTCTAGTGGGCTGGGTTTATCGACCACGTGACCTTCTCGTTGGTGATTTAAGTCACGTGGTTGAAAAATATGGCCCATTAGAAAGAGATGCAGGGATTGCTTTGCGTCAGTTTTGTCTGTTACACTAAGAAACGACGCTGTATTGCAAGGCTCAGTCTATTTGTATTATATGTCTATACCGCAGACATATCAAAGATGATGTTGGAATAGACGAGTAGACTTCTGTCGCTGTTAAGATGTTCAAGAAAAATCATATCGAGAACTCATTAGTGTACGCATTAGATAATCTACCTTTACAGAAATATGAGATAGCTGATATAGGAACAATTCTAATCCATACTCAGGAATTCAAAAGTTCCTGAATAGGGTTTATATATGTTTTCAGCAAAATGTTGATCATTTTGAGCATATTCGTAAAGTATGATTTAAAACTATTTTGTTCTAAACGAACCATAACTAGAATGTACACTTGTTACTAACGCCTTCAAGATATTTGCTGATTCCAAACTTAATGATTAGATAATTTTAGAACTTTTTTCTTGCACTCTTAATAAAGCTAAACCGTTTTTCAATCTATATAGCACATGTATAACTTAAGTGTGACAAATAACCAAATTTTAATATTTTTAAACTAATATTTATTTCCTTACGATTGCAAAAGCTATTATCACATTCATTACATTGGAGAAAATGTATGTGGAGATACAGCAGTAAAAGAAGTATGAAACAATGCCCTCAGTAATGCAAAAACGGAAGCCCACTGTATAAAGCACACAGAAAAATTGATACAATTTGATCCCAATCTTATCCCACACTACAAAGCAAAAACACTAGTTTTAGATCTAGCAGACAGTTAAGGGGACGAGGTTTGGTCCAAATGTCAACCTTTTCATTGATTATATTTTGATGTTATAACCACTTTATAATCAAAAAATTTGATGTTCTGATGAAAGAAATAATTTTTTATATACATTCAGGGATTCTACAGTATTCACTGCCTTCCCTCGCTCAACCGTTTCCATCTCTCTCTGTTGTTCCATTCTCCATCGTTTAGGCCTCTCTTACTCATGGCGTCGACTACTTCGTTCCTGCAGGATTTTCGGGGTCGTCCTCTTTTCCTCCTTCCTATGGGGCTTCATTCGGTTATTCTCTTTATCCATCTGCTGTCACTAGTTTTTCTTACATGTCCATACCACTTTAGTCTTTTTTGTTCTATGTATGTTAGTATGTCTGTTTCTATTGATGTTCTTTGCTTTATTTCGTCATTACTTCTCCTATCCATTCTTGTTACTCTGCAGCATCTTCGCAGACATTCCATCTCTGTTGCTACTACTTACTTATACTTACTGCCTAACTTATGCTTAACTACTTACCGCTGTGTTTCTTGTTAATGATCCAATTTTTAGCCCCATATGTCATAATACTTCGCACTAATGTTTTATAAATCTGTGTTTTTGTCTTCATACTTAGGTGTCTATCCCACCATACTGAGTTAAGTTGTCGGATTGCTGTTCTTGTTTGTCCTAATCTTTGTGTAATTTCTTCCTCTGTTGTTGCCTTTTTCGTGATTATAAACCCCAAGTATTTGAATTTATCCTTTCCTTTGATTGTTACGTTGTCATCAATCTGTAGATCTTCTATGTCTTCTTCACTTGTAGAAATAATTTTTTCTAAGTTTAAAAAACAAAAAAAGTGCCAAAAATGGCGTCAATACTATTTTTTCCTGTCTTTTATTTTTGCTGTATAAATATCTATTATTTGTTTGTATTTATAATTTAATTGCGATTGACTGATTTTAATAAGGTTCTTAAACTGTTTTCTTGTGGAATATATAAGTTAAATACTATGTTTATATGGGTATAAACCACAGTTGATTGTAATAAAAATTACATTTTACCCTAAAAATTTGACGTTTTGATTTTTACTCGTCGGGAAATGGTTATTAAAAAAGATTATTAAATAATTTGGCTAAAAAACCATAGACATAATATAAGAGATATACAGATATACAGATCGTTGCAATACCAACCCGTTTCCACAGTGAGAAAGAGAAAACTGACACCAAGCAGTCCCTGCATATATTTCTAATTTGACAGGTTTATCGACTACGTGACCTAAATGACCAATGAGAAGGTCACATGTTCGATAAACCCGGCCTATTAGACAGGGATGCAAAGACTGCTGTACGTCAGTTTTCTCTGTAACGCGACTGTATTGCAGCAGTCAGTCTATATTGTATTATATGTCTATGTGAAAAACGGTGCGTATAACCGCCAAGATTGTTGATTGTTGAAGGTTATTTCATGTGAAAGTTGGTTCACTTTTGCCCATGGTGTTACAGGCAATAGATGTTATAGAACAAGATGTGAAAGTGGATGTTTTGCCCGATCGAAAATTCAAACTCTAATAACAAACTGTTCTTCTTATTCTTTTGGTGCCTATTCGTTTCGAATATTGGCGATCATTCTGGCTATAAATATTTTATTAACGAATGTTTTAAATAGATTAGTTGTTGTTGTGGAGAACCATTTCCTCAGGTTTTTTTAACCATGATATTCTTCTTCTCTCAATTCCTCGCTTTCCGAATACTTTGCCTTGAAGGAATATTTTCAGTAATCTGTATTTAGTGCCGTTTCTCATTATTTGTCCGAGATATTCTAACTTTCTCCTTTTATTCGTTTACATCACTTCTCTTTCTTTCCCCATTCTTCGTAGTACAATCTCGTTGTTTATATTGTCCGTGCATGATATCCTCAGGATTCTTCTGTATAGCCACATCTCGAAGTCTTTACGTTTTCTCTCCATTGCTTCAGTAAGTGTCCAGGATTTAACTCTATAGTATAATATCTAGAAGATATACTTACTTTTTTTCCAGATTAAGGTTGTGGCTTTTAATGAGTTTGGCCATGTTGTTGAATGTACTCCTAGCCTTCTCTATTCTACATTATACTTCTTGTGAGTGATCCCATTGTTCGTTTATTATTATTCCAAGACTGTTTTACTCGGTTCACTGGTGTATTCTCGATAAGCAGTTGGACGTCTCTAATTTTATTTTTGCTGATGATCATAAATTTAGTTTTTGATATGTTTACTTGTAGTCCAAATCTTTCGCTTACTTCATTTACTTTGTTTATTAGTTGCTGTAAACTGTTTAAACTGTCTGCAAAAATAACGGTGTCATCTGCATGGCGGATGTTGTTTAGTGGTTTTCCATTTAAAGGATTCTATGTTCGCAATTTTCCAAGGCTTTACTAAATATTTCCTCTGAACATAGGTTGAATGTTATGGGTGAAAGTATACATCATTGTCTAACGCCTCGCAGAATCTGGATTGCTTCCGTTGGTTTATCTCCAAAATTTGTTCTTATTGTGGCTGATTGGTTATAGTATAAATTTTGTATTATACGCCGGTCTTTATCATCTATTTGGGCTTTTGTTAGAACATCATCATTTTTCGGTGTTTAACTGTGTCAAATGCTTTTTGGTAGTCCGCAAAGCAGGTGTAGATATCGCAAGTCATACCTCTGCATCTTTGGAATAATACCTGTAGACTAAACAGTGTATCTCTCGTACCTACCTGCCTTTCATGAATCCAAACTGTATATCTTGTATTCTCTCTTTGCATAGCTTGTATATTCTGCGATATATAATTTTAACCAAATGTTAATATTTTTAAACTAATCTTCATTTCCTTACGATTGCAAAAGCTATTATCACATTCATCACATTGAAGAAAATGTATAAGGATATATAGCAGACAAAAGGGTATGGAACGATGCTCTCAGTGAAGCAAAAGCTGAAGGCTGGAACCCCATTGTATAAAGCGCACTGAAAAATTGATACAAGATGATTGGGCTATGCTTATCCCACAATACGAAAAAAAAACACTAGTTTTAAGTCTAACATACAATTTAGACGACGAGGATTGGTCCAAATGACAACTGATAAGTCACTTATCTACATCAACAAATAACACTAGTTTTTTGTTTTTCTTTTATTTAAAGAAATAAATAATTAAATTAAATTAAATTTATAAGTTGTTCGTAGTTTATTATCCTATGAAACGAGGCTAAAAAATTTAAAAATTACTGGGCACTATTTTTTAACTGGAATATCTGGGCGAGTCAACAGAAAAGGCGTATTACCTCGTGGTTATCCAAACTTTTACTGCGTCATAACATTTAAGCAAAAAAGCAACTTCATTTCACTCATTTCAACACTGAAAAAACTACGCATTCTAGATAAAAACGTTTAACAGACGATTTTCTTGAAAATACTTACTCTTTAAAATGAGACTTTCCAAATTAAAAAATGATTATAAACAAAACAGTTATTGCAAATTAAACCCGAAAGTGAGCATGTTTTTCAATTGTTTATAATTATTAAAATAAACAATAAAAACATTTAAAATACATTTCATAACGTAAGTTTTTATGTAGTTAATATATTTCTTCTATATTACTATATTACTTCACACAATCGGTGAAGTAGTTTGTAAACAATTATATCTGTTTATCCCCTTTGAGACAACAAAGCTCATTTTCAAATGGCTGTACAGGTGCTTTGTCAATACTTGGTGTTTTTTCTGATTTTTTTTTAAGTTCTCAAATTTTCATGTTTTTTAAAAACTATAGTAATTTTTAATTGAGGAGTTTGCTGTAAGAAGAATGCAGCTCCATTATATAGACCGTTTTGGGTGGAAACATATGCCATAATTAAAAAAAAAATTGGCGGATTATCTGGTATAAGAACGATGCAGATCCGATAATAAATAAAGGAATTATACGTCTTTATGGATCTTCCTCCTCACTCATTTGGTGCAAGAAGGGTGCAGCTCCGGACCTGCATCTACTTTGCACCAAACGATTGTGAATGTTCGGTGATTTTCGTGGAATGAAAGGTCATCTTCTGTTGGCGCTGGGCCGACAGGGCAGCTGATTTGTTTTGACTGTTAGTCGCTATCATTACTGCGTGGCGTGCGTTTTCATGCCGTTTAATTGTTCTTGTAAAAATTTAACGTCGTGTAAAAATGAGTGAAACCGAGTCAAATCCATCAGCGCTAGTGAGTCAGACTATGAACCTACAAGCTCTGATGAAAGTTATTTTATTAGTGATGTCGCAGAACCTTCAGCTAGCAGCTAACACATTGAACCTGTTATCAACATGGAGCCCACGGAAGAGCACCCAGTTGTTCCTGTAACCAAAAAAGAAAAAGCGCCAACCACACTTTCTGAAAAAGAAATATGAAAAAAAGCTATTGCAGAAGGGAAAATGTATACGAACTGGAAAGGAATACAGAAGGGACCGAGATTAACTGGATCGAACTGCAACTGCAGGTACAAGTTTTTTCAGAATGTGGACGAAGAAAGAAGAAAAGTTGTCTTACAAAAGTTTACCAAAATAGGCGACAAAGATTTGCAAAATACCTATTTGGGAGGGTTGATTCAAACTACTGCTATGCAAAGAACTCGAAAAAAGACTAATGAAAGGCAAGACCGCACGTGTTCCCACAAATACTTTATAAAGCTGGGTAAGCTATCCAAATGAGTTTGTAGACATGCTTTTGTTCAATCCACGGCATATCAAGGAAACGTGTAGATCTCATTGCTAAAACTTTTCGTGACAGAGATATTGCAGCTCCACCTAGTAACAAAGGGAAGCATACAAATATACCCAACCGAAAATGTAACGAGACACTCAAAAATGTGAACATGCACATCAAGAGCTTTCCAATACTAAAAACAAATCGAGTCGATTCTATTTATCTTCAAATCTAAATGTGAAAAAGATGCATCAACTCTATTTGGAACCTTACGAACCAGAAAGTGTTAGCAATCCTAAATATAAACCCAAAGTTCCCTATGACTTCTACTATCGATACTTTAAAGAACACTTCAACTACAGGTTTGACTCTCCTCGATCAGATAAGTGCAACATATGTGATGTCTTAGGTAACAAACGACCCCCGACGAAAATGAACGAAAAGTTTTAGCACCGGAAAAGAAGTTGCATGAAATTAAGGCCGATTTGTTTTTCAAGGAGCTGAAGGAGAAAACCACATTGTGCAAGCATAGCGACGAAGTGGAGGTCCTGACCTTTGACTTCCAACAAAACCTTCCGCTTCCAAAAATTCCTGCTGGGGAAGCTTTCTACAAACGCCAGTTGTGGACAAACAACTTCTGCGTCCATTCTGGTAAGACAAAATGAAGCACACTTTTATATGTATGATGAAACTACGTTTCGAAAGCCACCACACGATGAAGTGTCATTTTTGTATCCCTATATAAAACATATACTCCCTACAAATGTTAAAGTTTTATACCTTTTCGCCGATAACGCTGCTGCGCAAAACAAAAACTCAGTAATGATTCAGTTTCTGTATTTGCTGGTGAGAACTAGGTCTACTGACAAGATAGAGCACCGCTTTCCTGAGCCAGGACATAGCTTTTTTCCCTGTCATCGCTGCTTTGGAGTTATTAAGAGAAGTTTTTAAGGAAGAAGGACTACGTTTTTAGCCCCTAACAATATGCTGATTTTGTTAAACAATCATCCAAACAGTTTATTTCCATTCTGGTAAAACAAAATATGATCCTTAACTTTAGTGGTCACTATGAAGGACATTTTAAAAAAGTTATATCAGCTGCAGAAAAGCAAAAATTCCAGATTTCCAAATACCGAATTTTCCAGTACAGCAATGAACAGTTAGATGGTATTAAAGTCAGTATATCTACTGGCCTTTCGAGTTTTTACTTATTCCAAATCATGAGAAACCTTGACAGCGACCTCTCAGTTTCTTCTGACATTCCTGTCTATTGCAATCCTTTACCTGTCAAAAAGCCAAATATGCAACACGATTCGTTCCTATGGATCAAATGGCTTTTTACACCCGTCTCACAAGTGATGCAGCCATGGCAGTGAACCACAAAACCGAATTATCTGGAACGAATGATGACGACCAGGTAGATGACTAAAGAATGTTTTTTTTCTGAAGGCTATTTTTTTGACACCAACCTGTTTCTTTTTACAGATTTTTTCGTATTTGTGTAGTAGGCAAACCATAGTCGTTTGATTGTTGTAACCGAATAAAAGAGTTTTTGTTCGGAATTTTTTTTTCTCAAAAATTAGTGTAAAGAAGCATTATTTCACGTGTTTGGCGCAAGAAAGAGGCAGGTCCAACTTTTTTCAATTTTTTTTTCTTATTTTTTTAAAAATTATCTATTTGAAAATAGTCTCAAGTATTTACTAAATCTGTTTGTTATCGATTAATATTATGTTTTTCGGGTTAAAGTGAAAACTTTTATTAAGAAAAACAGTTTTTTTTTTAATTTCCCACAATTATCAAATACTAAGCTGCATCCTTCTTACAGCAAACTCCTCAATTGTTTACTTACAAAATATTTGATGCATAATGAAGTACCATATCCATTATATTGGCAATATCCCTAACTTATGCCGCGCAGTATAGTTTGTTAAGATCAGGTTGTTAGCAGAATTTAAAAAGATAAAAACATATAGAATGCTCCATTAAAAATAAAGATGATGGACTATACTAGACTTGCATGAATCACACTGTACATTTAAATTTATGTTTAAAAAGTGAGTATTTGAATTTAAAATTTGACGTGTCTTTTTATAATTTATAAAATAAGGAGGCAAACAATTTTATTACATAAGTGGTTTCTACACCTTAAAATTTCAAAAATTCATTCTGTAATATTTATAATAGACCCTACATGATATAGTTCGTTAAAAGCAAGTTAAGGAGCTTTTAAACATATAAAAATATACAGGATGTTCCATTACAAAATAAAGCTTTTTTGCTATGTTACGTTTGCGTGAGTCATCCTGTACATTTAAATTTATGTTTAGAAAGCGCATATTTATATATAGAACTTTAGCGGTCTAAGCGTTTATTATAATTTTTTAATCAAACACAGAAATAGCGGTCTAAGCGTTTATTATAATTTTTTAATCAAAAACAGAAATAATTTTATTCTATATGTGATTTATACCCTATAAGTTTATAAGATCCTCACATTTATTATCTTCTCGCAGATATCTTCTATATTTAGTTTTTGAAAGGTTATAGGACTCTTGTTTCCAATTAAAAAACTGATAAAATATGACAAAACTAATTTGATTACACAAAAGTTTTATTCGCCAGTTCAGATCTCATAAAAACAAACTAACGTAACTAATGTTGGTTTAAAAACATCTACACAACTCCAAAAAACCGCTTCGAATGACATAAAAACCTCGCAGTAGATACTTCCGTTTTTCGCCATAAGGTCATAACTTTCACAAACACTTTACATAACACAATTGAAATAATTTTCCACTTCATCTGAAATGAGGCTTTCGCCGCTTATTTCCGTTTCATAATCTCTTTCTTCACTTTCCACATCATTTGCACCAGTATTTACCCGAAGTTAAATTCCCTATTGGTTTTTCTTTCGAGCTGGAAGTTCTGTCGAGCTTGGGATTCATTATGAGATAGAACAAAGACGATAGTGGTGTAGGGAAAACAGCGGAAATGTATGGAATGTCGTGGCAATATTAACTTAATTACTAAATAATAAGGTGGTGATGTAAAATATTGCAAATAGGTATATTACAAAAGGTGTTAGATACGTTTTTTATACACCTTTTATTGTATTTTGTAAGTTTTGTTCTTATCATAAAAATGGTATTTTCATTTTCCAGTAATTGGAAAAGTTTGTATTTATAAAAATTAAAAATTAATTTGTAAACATTTTTATGCAATGATCTATTACATTTTTAGACGAGTAAAAATACATCAATGTATCCCTAAACTCTTTTATATTTTTTATGATGTTGCACTATTTCGAATTTCTTTAGTTTTATGTATTTAATTGTTCCAGAATTGTTCCTTGTTCGTTCTAGGACGAATTTCATGAAGGTCATTAATAACGATTTTATGTAGCAGAAAAGTTACTGTGAGATATTAGACTTTTATATGACTTAATTAAATGAGATTGTTACAGAGTTGGGTATTACTGGCAAGGGCGTACTTTTACCAGTTAATTAATAATTGGAGATCTCACATTTAAGTGTTATATTAATGTTGAATGAATAATGAAATAAGTAGACTTGGGCAATGCAAAAAAGTGAAAAATATGTGCATAAATATGCCCTAATTTGCCCAAAAATATACATTAAATATGCATTTTTTTAGAAACTATGCAATAAATATGTATTTCTTTAGAAAATATGAATACTGGCAATGGAAACATATATTTAATAATGGTATATTAATTATTATTATTATTATATTATTTTAATAATTAGAAAACAATATAAAATACATACAAAACATACAATATAAAAGAAACATACCAATCAATGTTATACAAACCATCGAAAACATCTACTTCCATAATCGGATAAAGGCAAAGATAAATGAAAAAATAACACAGTGTATACCAATACGAAGCGGAGTCACACATGGTGACTCGTTAAGCTTATTTTTTTTTTTAATATAATAATGGATGAAATAATACAATCAGTACGTAAACGTCATGGCTGCAGAATGGGGAACAAAGAAATCCAAATATTATGTTCCATAAAAGATGGAACATAATATTTAGAAGATGGAACATAACAAATCGAGCTCCAAAGATTAACACATATCTTCAATACAACAGCAAAGAAATACAATATGATAACATCAGCAGAAAAAAAAACAAATATATGACAACATCTAAATACATAAAATCGAAATTGATGGAAAAATAATAAAACAGGAAGCAAGGTTTAGATATCTGGAAATAGATGTAACTAGTTACAGAGATGTTGAAGAAGAAGTTCGAAAACAAATCTTAAAAGCAAGTAGAGCGGCGTAATCTCTTAATGACACAATCTGGAAGAACAAACACCTAAGACAAGACACAAAAACAAGAATCTATAAAGCAGCAATTAGAACTAATTTAACATACACGGCGGAGACAAGACATAAGACATCTAAAACGAGACGACTACTAGAAACAACAGAGATGAAATTTTGGAGATTTCAGTTGGAAGAGAGAAAGAAAGTTGGATAGGGAGAGAAGCGAAAACATAAGAAGAGCATGCAATGTAGGAAACATAAATGGATGGGTGACAAAACGGAAACAGGAGTGGAACGAACACATTAGTAGAATGGCAGAGGATAGGATAGTATGAATAGCATGAGATAAGTCACTAAATGGACGAAGAAGTATTGGCAGAACAAGAAAAAGATAGTGCGATAATTTAAACAATTTAGGAGGCTAATATTGAAGAAGAAAGAGGCTTTAAAGCCTACATACAAGAAGGAAGAAGAAGAAGAAGAGAAAGAACAAAACAATATAAATAAATTTACACTAAGTAGGTAATTGTAATGTACTAATTAATTGTAATAAAAGTAGTAAAAAATAAAATAGTATTCCTTAGAATGGTGGAAACAATAAATGACCAAATACTTTTCAAAATTTTTCAATGAAAACTTATGGCTTCTATCTGTGTGTATATATTTTTAAATTGAGAAACTTCCTTCCACATCATTCTCCTCCATTATCCTCCATTACATCAATGGATGTACTGGAGCATATTTTAATTTCATAAAAATATTTGGTTCTAAATATATTTCTTCGCAAAAATTACCGACAAGAACGTCAGCTATATCAGTAAGTTTCTAAAAACCATTGTATTTTAAATTATTGTTTAAAATTTTGGAAAAATATCTTTTTCAGTATCACCTTTAACATTTTGACAAGCTGATCTAATTTGTTGTTGATTAAGTTGTCCTACCAAGGACAATTTTGATGATTTTAATTGAGTAATAGTTTTTTAAAGCAAACTCAAATTTGATTTATTGAATGAAAGTTGCTGCTTAAAAACGTGGTTTTTAAAACTGTGTAATAGTCTGAATAAAAAAAGCGGCTTCGAACCATGTTCCCCATAGTGTTGGAACGGGTTCTGGTGGAAGTGGAATATTTGGAACCATTTCTTTATAAAGTTGAACTTCTATAGAATATTTAAGGAGAATTTTTTTGTGCTTGATATCAGGGACTTTATAAAAGGAAACTTTTCCTAATTTCTTCCGCAACTCCATGTGTTAAATAAGTAATGTGCATTAAGTTGGTATAAAATATTTTTTAATTTTGTCCTGCCTTGACCATATATAGTACAGCATCTGATGAAAAAAGCAATAATTTATGGCTAGGAACAGCTGCAGGAAGAAAAAAAATTGATATTTTTATACAAAACCTGATATTGTTGCAGATTTGGTTTTTTCTAATTGCTTGCATAATTTTAAATAGGATTTCGATAAGATATAATAGATATAGAATAATATTAGTTTTTAATAGAGATAGAAGTAATATTAGTTTTTATATTATCTACTACTGACGAGTACAACGAGTTGTCATGGTTTGCTTTTAGAGTCCTTTCACTTGGAATATTTAATTTACAATATTTTTTAAAAAATAAGTTAAGTATAAGCAATGTTGTGAGTGCAAGAATACATTTTTACATTCAATGGGTGAATTATAATCAAGATAGACTTTGTTATTCTTCTTCTTGTGGTTCCTATCCGTCTCAGATGTTGGTGACCATTATGTCAATCTCTATTTTGCACATTTTGCACTAAATATTTGTGGTTGTATTATTGAACCACGTACGTAGATTTTTCAGCCAGGAAATCCTTCGCCTTTCTGGTCGTCGTTAAACTTTTTGCTTTCCCTGTATAATTAATCACAGCAACCCATACCTTTTGCTATTTCTCATGATGTGACAAAGGTATTGGGCTTTGGCTATTTTTATTGCGATTAACAACTATTTTTCTTTTTTGTATTCTTAATAAAACGTCCTGATTAGTAACGTGGTCGGTACAGGATATCTTCAGGATTCGACGATAAAGTTACATTTCAAAAGCACTCATTTTCTTGAAGGTAGCGTCTGTGAAAGTCCACGACTCAACTCCGTACAATAGTCAAGAAAAGATATAACTTCGTAGCAACCTTATTTTTGTGGGTACTGATAAATCATGGCATTTGAATAGTTTACCCATTTTTTAAAATGCAGATCTTGTTTTCTTCATCCTACATTGTAGGGGATGGTTCCAATTTTCATTAACGTTCGTACCAATGTGGGTTTATGTTTATGTACTATTTTTATTGGTTGACTACACCGATTCTTCCAAATTGCTGTTACTTCTTAGATATCATCAAATATTTTGTTTTCTTAAAGTTTAGTGATAGTCTTAACCTACTTCTCTGATTCTATTTAACTCCTGGAGGGCTTTATAACTGTCAGCGAATACCACTGTGTCCTCCGCGTATCCGATGTTATTGATACATTTGCCGTTAATTTTAATTCCTGCTTCAACATTCCCTACTGCTTCTTGAAAGATTTCCTGAGAGTATATCTTGAACAGCAGAGGTGATAGGAATACATCCCTGTCGGACCCCACGTTTGATTTTGATATCATCGGATCCTCCTGCCTCTGTACGGATAGACGATGTTAGATTTCAGTAAAGATTGCTAATAATTCTTGGATCACAAGTGTTTATTTCAATATTTGTTAATATCTCCAGCAGCTTGTTGTGCTTTACTGTATCGAACGCTTTATGGTAATCAATGAAGCATGCATAAATATCGCAATTCATGTCTCTACATCGGTGAAATAGTACTTTTATGCTTATAAGAGCATCTCTCGTACCCACTGAGTTCCAAAAAACAAACTGTGTACGGCTGATTTTTTCTTCGCCTAGTCTATATATCACCTTTTTTTTTATAACACCTGTGCGGTGTTTGTATACTACTCTCTGATCACAAATGACCAATTATCAGTTAGTTAAGGTGGCAATAGTGTTTTGTTCTAGCTCTGGATGCCACACGTATACAGTAGGCACAGGACCGGACCTAAGACACTCCCTTGTGGCACGCCAGCTTTGATCTCCCTTAAGTCGGTGTACACTTCTTGTTGTTTTACTCTGAAATATCTATTCGTAATGTATGATTCTCAGATTTCTGAATACTGTTGAGGCATGAACGTTCTTAGTTTATAGTTTAAACCCTCATGCCGAACTTTATCAAACGCCAGTGCTATGCCCAAGAAGATTGTGGAGCAGACTTTCTTTTCTTCTAATGTTTTTTCTATTATATTCGTTATTCTGTGAACTTGATCTGTATAGTGGAATATTGATTTCTAAAACCAAATTGATGATTTGGTATAAGATTTTTGCTTTCTATTATTGGTTTTAATCTTTTCAGTAGAAGTTTTTCAAATAGTTTTGACATCACCGGACGGAGTGATATTGGTCGATAGGATGTCACTTCATTAGGAGGTTTACCTGGTCTGGCGTTCATAATGGCTACTTTCCAGAGTCTGGAAACATATCTCAATATAAAAACAGAATTTATTAGGTGTGTCAGCTTAACGATGGCTTTTCTTGGTAGATTTTTTAATAGTTCTCCTATTATAAGATCATATCCTGGAGCTTTCTTAGGATTTATATTCTCTTTTATCTCTGTTGATACTTATCTAAATAATGTCAACGTTATTCTTTCTTCAGTTTGGAATGGTTCTTCCCATCTCAGTTCGCCACCATCATTGTCGTTGGGTTTGAACGTATTTTCTAAATGATCTGCAAATCGTTCTGCTTTCTGTTCGTTACTTCTAGTCCAGTTGCCGTTTTCCAACTTAAAAGGAGGAGAATGGATAATTGGTCTTTTCATTCCTTTTGTTGCCTTCCATAACGAAGTTCTATAACGAAGTTTTGTTGCCTTTCATCTGTGTTCTGGTCATCTGTTAAATTACTTAAACAAGAATTAATTGTTGAATTTTTTATATTCTGTATCTCCATTTTTAGTTTTTGTGTAGCATTATTTAGACTACTTTTGTCTTGTGGAGCTCTGTATGGCTACCATTTTTTTCCTAACTTCCTTTTTTCTACTATGAGTTCTCCGATTTCTTTTGGATAGCTGTTCCCTTTTGTTCTAGAAGTTATTGTGGGAGTATTTTTCCAAGCTACCTGTTGGATATTTTTTATAAAAACTTCTAATTCGTTATCAAGTTGCCTTGTGTTTCTCAATGGCACAGCAAGATTAATTTTGTATTCAATGTTAATTTTAAAGCTCTACCAGTAAGTTTTTTTATTAATCAATATTGGATTGAACTCTTTTTTAATCACTGTATCACTCATAGCTAAAATTATCGGTGAGTGATCAGAGTTCATATCCCAGACGTCATTGATATCCAGATAGTTAGCTGAGATATTTTTGTATATATTTTTATTAGTCGTTAAGTACCGTCCACATTAGACTAAGTTAATGTGTCTTAATTTCCCCATTTCTCCCATACTTTAATAAGAGCTTGGCTCCAGCATTATTCCCTGACGAAACAAGAAGATGGATACAATCTTTTAATTTTCGCAAACGGTTTACTAAACCGTGCTTTCAACCATGTTGTGGTCTTTTTCTGGAAAAATCAGTACATAATGTAATTTGCCTCAAAGAAGATATCACTGCTACCAAGTTGCATTTAATTTCAAGAAGAAAATCTATCTTTATCAAACTATGTAAAACAGTGACTAGCTATTATTAATAGCAATCCTGTTGTACTCATATATTACAGGTAACTGGAATATTATCAATAATAAATTACTTTATATTATACGACTACGCACTAATAAATGCCGAGCATTCAATTTTTAAATCCATTAGACCAATCTCTCAGATTTTGATCTTAAAGTTATTTGCTTCTTACATTTTAATATGAAGATTGTTTTCTATTATCATATATTTATCTTTTTCTTGAGCTGCTCTCAAATATTTTCTTTTTTGCCTTCATGTTCTTTTTGCAATTATTTTGTTTTGGGTATGCTCTCCAGACCGGGTTTTATAGATACAGTCGACTCTCGTTAATTCTAAACTCGGGGAACTCTTACAATATTGCGAATTATGAGTTTTTGAAATATCAAATGGTACGAAATTTGTGAGAGAAAATAAATAAAACTTCGAATTATTAAGTGTTGATCAATTATTATTTATTAACTGCTATTCTATAACGATGTCAAAAGTTTTGAGGTACATTCGTGTACATACGTGTATGTATTTATAATGTGAATTAATCAATATTTCAAAAGAACTGTATTATACTGGTTTGCTTCAAAGCAGATTGCTGCTACTCAGACTGCTCATTAATTTTTTTTAAGAGAAAAAGTACCTGAAATACTTTTTCATCACTTTCGTTTTGTAGACAGAAGGTTTGTAAGGTATCGAATGAGGATCTTGCTTCCTTAACTAGCACTGAGAAAGGTTCTGATGTATCGTACTCATCTTCATCGTTACTTTTTTTATTCGTATCTGTCGCAGATACAATTTCGCCATCAATTAAAAGTTAATTGTTGAAAAATTCTGTCGTCATCCAAGCTTTTTTGTTAACACGATAACCCGTAGGTGATCATTTCTTACCTTCGAAACATCGCGGTTTCATTGCTTTTTCTGGGTTTAAGTTTCTTTAATCCGTCCATATTTACTGCAAGTAAAACTGTCAACCTCTCTTTACTATGTTCTGTTTATCTTTAAAAGTAAGCGTCTTGTCCGGTAAACATTTGAAAAATTGGCCAGTTTCATTATAGTTTTCAATCAAGGTCTTCAATTTACCATTCCAATCTAAGGAATCTACCTTCATAACTTTTTTAAGCACAACTCTATTTCTCTTTTTGAAATTTGTAAGTCACCCTTCACTTGCCGCAAAGTTTTTGATGCTTAGAGTAGACGCGAACTCTTTTGCATTTTCCTTCAACAAGTTTCCGCTAATAGACACTTTTTGTCCTCTACAGTGTCTCAGACAAATGGCCAGACTTTCTTCCAGACCAGGAAATTCACCTTTAGTAGTTCTTTTTCGTACTCCAGCAGTTTGAGCAGCATTACTTTTCTCCTTGTGCTTTATTATGGTTGAGAGAGTACTCAGAGAAATCTTAAATTCTTTTGTAATATCACTTTTCTTCTCAACTTCCTCTACTTTTTGGATTAACTTCTTCTTTTCAGCAATCGTCAAACATTTATACTTTATAGGGCTCATGACTAACAAAATTTTAATCTGTATACCAACGAAAGAGTAACAGTAACTGTGTAGTCAAATTAATCATAACCAAAACAAAGGCGCGTTGATACAAGTTTGAACTGTACTTACTACAATCTTTCTGCCTCTTTCTCTCTGAAACTTTGAATTGTCGAGTGTTGGACGCCGATGAGTTCGAATTAACGCGTGGTTTTGTTATATAGCAATGATTTTTTTCGTTCGAATTACCAAGTGCATAAAAATGTATTGATTTAATTCGAAATATAAAGAGATTTTGTAGGGAACTCGTGATAACTTTGAATTATAGAGAGGTTCTAATTATCGCAGGTTTGAATTACCGTGAGTCGACTGTACCTGTTTTACTTTTGTACTATCGTCGTATTATTGTCGTCTTCTGCAGTCATATGAGTCACGTGTAGCATAATAAATTCATATCAACAATTTAGCTTTCTCATCTAGTTACACATTTAAATAATAATAATATATGTATGTGTTTGTACTGACAACAAAAAATGTCACAGATCAAACGTCATACATTTACTAAACCATGACGTTCAGTCCATCGTCAAACCAATGAAGACGATACAAGGAAGTCTAAAATAGGCCATATATCTAAGAGGACCTGTTTAGATACTCTCTTAACTAAACAAAACATGGATTGTTGTCTCGGTAAGAGCAAACAATCATCCCTGGTAAAACACAATATAACACAAATCAGCCACTAAATTTTATTCGAAGAAACACAGGTGCTTAATAGAACATAACACTACTACATACGGATATTAAGAAAAGTTATCGAAATTCGAAACACAGGGAGGCAAGGTACGGCTACAACTTTTTCCGAACCATATCTGATAGTGTAAGATGAAACTCCTGGAACAAACAATTTTGGAACATGGCAGATAAAAGCTTTTAAAATCCTTAGTAGTAGCAGTTCTTTTTTTATTTTTGTCCACAGTATTAAAATAGTTATAGTAATACTTGAGACAACGTTTTTTAACCCTCTTTTTAGATTTTATACTAATGTATCTGGCAATTATGTGGCTTTTATGTGTAAGCAATTTTTTTTGTTTTGTCACGTTTTAATTTTGTATGGAGCTGATTTGCTAGCTTTAATAGGGCATTTACATTGTGATGTTCATCCCATAATAAGAGTATGGCATTCTGTTTGTGAATTATGTATCTTTTATGATTTTCCGCTGCTGTGATAATAGTTTCAGTTATTAACTTTGAGTTATCACCATACTTTATGTTCCGTTTCATTTAAATAGCTAGCAGAAAGTCTGCTTTTTTATATTCTCTCAATTTATTTTATTGTGTTGATTGAAAGTGTTTCTTTATTTATAATAGTATCTATAATAATTTGACATCACTCAAATGTCGTTTGACTGATTAAATAATTTGGTAGGTTGAGAAAGAAAATAAAGAAAACATTTTACAAAAAAAAACAATCTATAACAAAATAATAAAATATTTAGGCAGTAATAGATATATTCATTATCTTTCTCAACATCCGTACAGAATAAAAATTAAGCTAATCTTAGGTCTCAAGAATAGAATATGTAAACTATCACATAAGGAGTTTGTAAATTGTGACCTAACCAAATTAAGGAAAATGGTTATCCCCGGTGTTTATTAAATAAATTAATGTTTAGCACCAATCGTAGCAAAACACTGTAGATAGATATTATTTATTCAATAGATATTATTTATTCAATATCTTATATACTAAAACGCTAAGCCCTTTTCTTGTCCACCACTTTACTCAAAAACTATATTAGAAAATGAAAATATTTTTTCGGAATATTATTAGTATTACGTATGAGATTGTCAAGACCGGAAGTTAAAATTTACTTTAAGTTTTAGACCCAACAATGTATATATGGATCGAAAGGTCTCGTCGAGACGAATCTAAATATGTACTTCCGGTTGCGATCCGACACCGGAAGTGACCTGAAACGCGCATAAAACGTCAAGATAGAGCAAATCTGACACCGGATTCGTGATCAGCATGCAAAATTAACTGCTAAATGATATCTATGTCGACATTTGATGAACTAAAAATTGCATTCCGGTTTTAAGGTCCACTTTCGGTTTCGTTTTTATTAGTCAAATCAATAGAGAATTCAACGTAGAGTTCAAAAATGTAAGTTCACAAAATTATCATTTATAGTTTTTGAGTTATTGATAAAAATATTTTTACTTCCAGTCATTGTATATATTGTATATTTTTCTCGCAAAATAAAAATTTCATTTAAAAAACTCGATGTCGAGTTGGTCCGCTAGTTAGATATTATTTATTCAATAAGAAGAAATAGAAGGTTTACCTATCCTATCTTATTTTTCTCTACCACATATACCAACTTTAACAACGAAATTAATTAAATTATTTAAACAAAATACAGAAATTAGAATTGCCACTAAAAATATTAAAACCATAAACAGTATTTTTACCAAAACAAAGACTCCACTGTAAAGTATGAAAAACTCTAATGTTATTTACTCCATACCGTGTAGGATGTGTTTAAATGTTATGTCGGTCAGATCTCACGTAACCTATCTCTTAGATTAACTTCTCATAAAAGTGATATCAAGAGAAATTTTAAATCTTGCACCTTAAATTTAAGGGCCATTTATAATAACATCTTGTCTCATTAATCATAAAATTTAAATAACAGTTTGTTGCATTATACGCCCGTATTTGATTATTAATTCATTATTCTACTAATTTTTTCTAAAGATTTTTTTGTCCTTTATTCTGCTATAGATTGGTTTTTTTTTCTAAAATTCTTTCGTTAATTTCTTTTGTATGTCATATGTATAAATTTGTAGTTACTTATACTTATAATTTATTTAAATTCCAATCTGTGTAAAAACCAAAAAGCTTTAACTACGGTAATAGAATATACGAGCATTATGCTGTTTAACAGTCGATCAGTAAACCCCAATTAACTGGAAAACAACAAAACGCAATCAATCTTACCTTATTAAAGCGAGATACAAATGATCTTTTTTTAATAAATTAGGTAAACGTATAAGACTAAATAAAATTTATCAGAAGAACTATCACCGTTTTTGCGTTGGTTAAATATCGCCAATGCAACTTTCTTTGTACGCATATGGAATTATAGAATCGGTATTTCTAAATATTTTGTTGATTCTACCACTAATATTTATTATACAAAACTAACAAAAATATTACAAATAATTTTTTTAATTGTAACTTATTATTTTTCAGGTAATGCATATAGTACAATGTTCTTAGAAATAATTCTGGGTAAGTTTGTACAGTAATTTTTATTTATTTTATTTATATATATATATATATATATATATATATATATATATATATATATATATATATATATATATATATATATATATATTAAAAGCAAGGGCTTTGCTACGGCTTTGATAAATTGAGATGCCGAATATATACAGACGCCGAAAGGAACACAATTCGTCAAATTTTCCGTGTATGAATTGGTATCAACAGACTGTTACAACGTTATTTCTGTAAGCCCTACGTCTTTAGACAGTCGGGAAGATAAAAACTTAAACAGGAAAAGCCAGCGAATGTGTCCTGCTATTTCCACTATTGTAGTGAAGTGCTGCAAAAAGCGCCATCTATTTTGTTTACTATACAGTCGCCAAACGACTATAGTTTTCTGTGTTTTTAGCTGTACGTTATGTGTAAAATTTTACACATAAATATATTGTATTGGTTGTAGTATCGGAACTTATTCATAAATTTATCCTCATTGTAGAGTCATAAAACTCATTTCATGACTTCCCTAACAACTTGATGTTTTTTTATTGTGGTGTCTTTTTGAACTAAAAGTGCGCCTATTTCTACTGTAGTTTTAAATTTAATTCAATTCTTCATTCATTAGGTATTTTTTTAAGCTCTAGGTCTAGCAATATGATGTATGTTCTCATGTATTAGGATAATAACTTTATCAATATCTGATATGTTTCAAACGATATTTATTTATCTTATTTGAATATTTTACCCAGATATTTATATGTATATTTTGTAATATTAATGACTTTAATATTTTTGGATATAGTTGATATAGTGATATAGTGTATTTTTTCTCTTTCATTTGTGTATATTCCATTTCTGGTTTTTTTATTTACAAACATTTACAAACCGAGACTCTCTTTCTCTTTTTGAAGAGTTGTTCTCTTCCTTAGTTACCTGTTTATGTTATTTAACATCTTTTCTTCCTTACGTTTCTTACCTCTAAGAAAGACTCCGCTCATAATCTACCCAGACTGAGCAATGGTTACATCCATCCTATTGTATGTCGGATTTCTAAGATTAATATGACCGTACCATCTGAGTTGTTGGGTACCAATATCGTCTACTATTGTATGTTTTACTTTCATAATTTCTCTTATTCTGTCGTTCGTTACTCTTTCTAGTCTAGATTTTCCAGCTGAACGTCTCCAGAAGTCCATTTCCGTTGCCTCAAGTTTTTTCTTGTATCTTTCCTTTATTTTCCATACTTCATTACTGTAGGTAATTATACTTTTAATGATTGTGTTGTATATCTTGTGCTTGTTATTATTAGAGATTGATTGATCCCAAAGGATACTATTGAGAAGAGAAATTGCTTTTCTTGCTTGGTTGTTCTTCTCCTCAGTTGTGTCGTCTACGTTGCCTTCTTTTGTGATGATCATACCTAAATATTTATATTTGTTGCAATGTTTGATAACTTTTCCATCTTCCAATATGAGGTCCTGTTATTTACCGCCGATATACATATACTCGGTTTTTTGGATATTGATTTTAAGTCCCCATTTATTATACTCCTCGATTAATTTTCGAGTCATATACTCAATATCTTTATTATCTTGTGATATCACCAGTTGATTATTTGCAAATAACAAAGTGTATATGCTATTGTTGTTAATCGGCATTCCCATATTTCTACATTTGCGCTTTCACAGTTTTAAAACTTGTTCTAGATAAATTTTAAATAATGTCGGGGAGAGAAAAGAGCCCTGCTGAAAACCTTTATTTATTTGGAATCCACTTGACAGATTACTTTCAACCTTTACTTTTGAGTTAGTATTAGCGTACATTTCCTTCGTCGCATTTATTAAATTCATGCTTATGTTTGTTTACTCTAACGCTTCCCATAATTTATAATATGGTACTCTATCATAAGCCTTTCGTAGGTCTGCATACAGTAAATGTACTTCTTGATTAACGGCTATTTTCTTTTCAATAATTTCTGTAATGCAAAACAAATGGTCAACAGTAGATCTACCTGGCCTAATTCCTACCTGTTCCTCAGCCTCTAAGTCTTTATATTCGCTTTCTATTCTGTTTTTAATTATTTTTCCGTATATTCTACTGATCGAGTTTGTCACGGAAATGCCTCTGTAATTGTCACATTCATCCCTTCAGCCTTTTTTGTGTATAGTGGATAGGAATGATGTCTTCGACGCTTCGTTATTTTTTAGAGATCTACATACATCTTCCACTTCTTTCGTTGTTATTCGTATGGGTGAAGTTAAAATATTTATATTTTGTGTTTCGTTGCTGTCTTTAAATTGTGGTCTCTCTTCCCTTAAGAGTTTCTCAAAATATCCATCCCAGTCATCCATTCTTATTGTTGACACTATGTCTCTCTTCTTATTTTGTCGTAAAGATTTTAAGACTCTTCAACTTTCTTTGCTTCTTCGTTCTCCTAGATGTGAACTTATCATGTTACACTTTTGTTGCCATGCTTCATTTTTCTTCCAATATATCATTTTTCGTACTTTAGCTTGAGACTCCTTGTAGATTGTTTTATCCGTTATATTCTTTGTATTTAAATATTTTTAATATTGGTCTCTTTTCTTCTTTATTTCTTGTTCTATTTCTTCGTCAAACCAATATGGAAGTTTTCTTTGATTCTAGATTTAGTATCCAATGGCTTCTGTTGCTGCCTTCTTGAGACACCTTTTTATGTGAGTGTAATGTTCTTCATTATTATTAAATTGTTTATTTTTCAACTTTTCATTTAATCTATTTCTGTATAATTCTCTTACGCCTTCTTGTTCTAAGCTAATTAGGTTATACCTCTTCTGTATTTCTTTCTTCCTTTAATTTCTTTCTTTTTCTTCTTTAGGTTTATTAACTCCATATGTGATCTTAGTTTTTAATAAGTGATGATCGGTTCCATAGGTAGCTCCTCTCAATACTCTCATATTTGTCTTTTGTCGTATGATTGTGTAGTCTATGATTGGTTTTAATCGTCTCGTACTTTGCGTCCATGTGTATTTGTGTATGTCTGTGTGTTGAAAAAATCCATTTGCAATTTTCATTTCATTTTGTCCGCATAATGATAGTACTCTGATACCATAATAATTTACGTGGTCCTCTCCGAATTTACCTATAACTGTGTTATGGGTTTTTTTTCAGTTCTGCTGTTTAAGTCCCCAAGATGATATTTTCTCGAGATGTGCCGACTTTTGCAACCCTAAATTCAATTTCTCAAAAAAAAATCGCTTTTAATGTTTACTGGTGCGTCATCATTTACTGCATATACACCCAAGATTGTGCATTCGTGTCCTGTAATCGTAAGGTTTATTTTTATTATTCTCTCATTTATGGCCTCCCAAGTATGGCATCTTACGTATTAATATGGCCACACCTTGTTGAGCTCTTTTCTCCTTTAATACCCCGTTGTAAAAGTGATCATATTCTCCGATGTTTTCTGATCCTTGTCCCTTTCGTTTTGTTTCGGTCATTACTGTGATGTCCAATTTTAGCTTACTCATTTCATACATTATTTCATTTATTTTAGGTCTAAAATCTTGCACGTTTCCAGTTCCGAAATTCATAATCCTTTTTCGTAGCGTACGTCGTCGTTTGTTGATCGATTCATTCCCAGGCGTTTTTCTGGGTTTTTTAACATTTTATATTTTTTTTCTGAGTAACGGGGAGTTAGTCCGATGCCTCAACCTCAGAAGGCCAGGGTTTAATTTTGGAGTTTTCCTTCTCCTAGACAATTTGCTTTCACTGCAGCTTAAGAGCATCATCTACCCTTCGTCTGTAATCCTAGACAAGGAGCCCTTACAGGGTGCTCTCAACCGTGCCAGTTGAACCCTGTTTTTTTTTTAAAGTTTTACTCCCTTATCCCTCCTCTTTTATCCGGGCTTGGGACTAGCTGCATCGGTTATAAAGCTACTCAATTCACCCCACACCAATACAAGCAGAGTTTGCTGGGATTTTTGACAACCTTTATTAGAAAGTGGTACCATAAGCAGAAGATATTGTAAAGTTATAATTGTATCTGGGGTCATTGAATATAAACGCAAGATACTGCAGGAG
The DNA here is from genome assembly GCF_040954645.1 of Diabrotica undecimpunctata. Classification (NCBI taxonomy): domain Eukaryota; kingdom Metazoa; phylum Arthropoda; class Insecta; order Coleoptera; family Chrysomelidae; genus Diabrotica; species Diabrotica undecimpunctata. The sequence continues at coordinate 48,926,575 of NC_092803.1, read as the reverse complement.
GAGATAAAACCTAGATATGATGTAGTAAACATGGCTATAGGAAAGATGACCAAAATACAGATGACCAAAAGATAACTAAAGAAGATCAGTAAAAGCCTCTTTAGCAAAAATCAACCACAACAATTAAAATACTTTATACATATTATAAGATCAGACACGGAAAATACGGAAAATCTAATCCATAAAGAAGAGGTAGAAGACTGATTAAACCACAGAAATCTACAAAAGACCCATGCAAAAAATAAATGAAATGACCGGAGATGGCAAAACCTATGGAGATGGACTGTACACAACATCACAACGCCAACTACTTCCATTGGAGAGTCAAGGCTGACGAGAGAGATCATATTAAATTCTACAGTCTTGTATATTATTCTTAGTATGTTATACATACTAAAGATAACTTTTTTTTCCGATGTATACCTCATAATATTGCTGTCTTTATTTTGTGAGTATTTGTTCTATTGATAAGTCCTGCAAATTCTACTAGTAAATCTCTTGTCTTTGATTTTATTTTTTTATCTTAAATCTGTTTCCTAGAACTTTTTTAATCGGTTTTTTATTGTGATTGAAAAGCTTTAATTTTATTTTAAAACTAACTCAAAATACAATAATATAAAGGACTGTTTTTGCGAACGGATTTTGGTGACTTGTCATAATGCTTTACGCTGATATAACGGTGTTGTGTTTTTCACCGTCGCTAATACCTTAATCGTTAAAATGTTTTATTTTTTAAACAACTTTCCAAACCTCCGATGTCCAATTATTTTTATCAGTTGCAGCACGGTCCGCAGAATCGATAACATGCATTTTCCATCCCGGACAACCTAATCCATTCCTGGCAGCTAGCGATAAATCTGCATCAACAGTCGTATCAAAACGAAACCTGGATTTAGCATAGCGTTTATTCCATTTCTACTTGACACACCGCGAAAATATTACGGAATTACAGCAACTTGACGTGACGAGAAGTTTAGAAGTGCATGCTGGCGTGCCTGAGAAAGAGGATAAGCCTCTAGAGAGAGAAAGAGTAATAGATAATCGGCTTGTTTGTTGCATGTTCAAATTATAAAATCGACAGTTGAAGTTTACATGTCTATTACCAATTTTGGATTGAAAATCGGATTAGTGTTTTAATAGAATCTTGATTTATTAGATTTAATTTAAAGTGCATAAAGAAATTCATTAATATATTTATTATGACTGATTGTGCAGCTAAGACATAGCTTATTAAATTTCTCATACTTAGAGAGAAAAAGGGAAAGAGAAATATAAATATTATTTACTACTTAATAATGGTAGTAATAAAAAGTAATAATCATGTTAGATCTTGGCGATACTAGTTGCTACCCTGTAGTTTCCACCTGAGCTCATGTACCACCGTAAGTGGTATATGTGTGACATAATATATGTTACATCATAATATAACAATTAGCAAGAAAAGGATAACAGAAGGTCAACTCTACGTCAACCAATCCCTTGTAGAAAGACTGACGCACTACAACTACCTCGGCACCATAATAAATGAAGAATGGACCAACAATCAGGAGATTAGAGCACGCATCGGAAAAGCTAGATACACCTTCAATCGAATGGGGGCCTTCTTCAAGAGTCTCAACTTCTCTCTTGATATAAAAGTAAGAATGCTGCTGAAAGTAAGAATAAACCATGAACGAATATATGTGCAGAAAACTGAAAGCATTCGGGATGTGGCTATATCGAAGACTGCTTAAGATCCCGTATACTAACCGGGTCACAAATGAGGAGGTCCTCAAAAGAATGAATAAGAACCGAGAGATACTGACCACCATCAAATCTCGAAAGTTATAGTTCTTCGGATATATTATGCGAAATGGATCCAGATATGCTCTTCTTCAAGCCATCCTACAAGGTAAAATATTTTGAAAACAAGGTCCAGGAAGAAGAAGAACATCTTGGTAAAAGAACTTTTGAATCTAGTTCAATACAACAGCTGTACAGATTTTTCGCACTGCTGCAGATAAGATAAGGATTGCCATGATGATCGCCAACATTCGTAACGGAAGGCACATCAAGAAGAAGAAGAAGACATATATTATAAGTTTAGTGATTACTATAAGCTTTATGTATAAAAAAATATATGACCAACCACAATGACCTCTAATAATAAGTCCCTATTACAAACTATTCTCGAAATACTCTACTACGAAATACTAAAAGAATACATTAATTTGAAAACCCCAAAAACCCCTAAATTATTACTATCTTTATATCTATAAATTTATCAACATAAGCATCATTGGAATACTAAACCCAATGAACTAATTGCTTTATACTGTAAGTAAACCTGGTATCCTCCAAAATCCAGGAATAAAATTCCAAGTAGAAAAGAAAACCTACAAAGAAAAGGATTCCACAAGGGAAAAGAGAACTCCATAAAAAACCCACTACACATCGGGGGTTTTCATTGAAAAAACGACGTTAACACAATCACCTACTAGAGCTCCATCAATATCTATAATGCCCCTATGGACCATAACTACAGCGCTGCAAAACGTGCTATCAGACTCCTGTCTTCACAAATATAATGCTTTAACGGTATGGGCTGAATACTAAAATATCTACTAAACACTATACCAATTATTCAGCTTCTCTTTGTGTAATAGGTAAATTAAACCTGGAAAGCCAGATACCTTAAATAAAAGCTGAAAAATCTAAACCAAAATGCACTGTTTAAGAGGAGTCTTAAAAAAAAAGATCCTCTGAAGTTCGTTATAAAACCGACACCTGTCTATCAAACATAACTCACTCTTCTCTAGCCTGCTACGAAGTATAGAACAAATACTACACCAGCGTAACTGACTGACTGACCCATCGAGTTAGAATCTATGGAGAAGCTATGAGCATATTAACGTGTGTATTAAAAACGGCGTAGGTAGGCGTGGCTAACGATGATACCAATATGGCGGTGGGATCATGGCCGGACTCAATAATATTAAAACTACTATAAAAGTATGACTAGTTATTCAGAAGATTTAATCATAATCTAAAAAAGTGCAATACATTTTTAAAAAACTATGATTTATTTATCCCGCGGTAAACACTCAAAACACGATATATTGTTGTGAATTTGTTAAAAGGTTCAATATTTATAACACTTATGGATTTAATTTATTTTTTATTTATATTAACTTATCTGACAATAATTTATATATATCCGTACGTAACAATCAAATTCGCAGCGCGTCTTCAGAATTAACTGTTTTCTATTCTCCAAAAAGTCCTGTTATATATTCCCTACTGTTGACTAGAAACGTCTACGGCCTTCTCGACTAGACAGAGCGGCGAATTGTTCTCAGAACCGGTATGGTTAAATCGGCTTGTCTCCAGAAGGTTCGAATTGTTGTTTTTATTACAAAGGGGGACCCATCGTGAATCAGGTAGGCATTACCTAAAAAATACGTGAATGAATGAAAATATTAGTAATAAATATATTTACGGTTTTGGGTCAGAATTTATCGTAACAATATTATACATAAAGATAAATTAATATAGTCAAATACTATTAATTTATTTTCTAAAGTACGGGCCATTACTTTTTTTACATATTTGTATACTAACCCGTAGAACGTTATACCTGGAGATTTTTTATTAACATTGCTTCTGCTACTGCAACTACGTCGACAGCAAGAAACCATTATTATGCACTATCGCAATATATTATTACAGTTTCTATAAAAGTATTATAAAACTAAAAATATTCGAAAAACAACAAACGTAAACAAACATATACGATCTGTCAAAAGTGTCAAAACAATCTTAACAATATGACCGAAGTGAGGTCGTTTTTAGTCACGTCCCTCTCCATAGATTCTAACTCCATGGACTGACTGTAGCTTATCTTATCCGAATATAATGTTAACGTCGACCGATCAGCCGATATCATAACCCCAATAAAAGAATAACACTTCTATTGTTTTAAACTAAAATAACCTTACAGGCATTGAAAGGTGAATAATTATTTTTGATTAAGAATAATTCTATAATTTGTAATAAACAATTAGAAGGAATGTGTCGTTAGCAAAAATTAAAGTTTATTTTGACAAATACGAATACAATGCGATTCTTATATTTTACTAGATTCAAACAAAGACTGGAGCCAGAACAGAAATCTTAGAATCGATCGAGTTGAGATAAGAAATTAAGGCATTTTTTTAAATCCTATCCTGTTTCTTCCATAGTCCCCTCTTTACGTGGTTCATTGTGACACTAAGTCATTTTCTATTTCATTTGAGATAATTTACAACACTGATCATATACATTTCTCACCAGTATCATCCTTTTAATTAAGATTTTTTTCTATTCATTCAATTCTAGTATTTTTGTTGTACGATAAACTCTGATTGTTTTTTCTCATTTTGTTTAATTTTTGATCAAAACAATTGAGTTTTATATATACTTTTGCTGCATTTATTTATAGTTCTTGTACCAAGTACTTCTCAAGCAGCTTCTGTTACGTTCTTTTAAAAAAAGTATATTTGACTTTTATTCTATTTATGACAATATTGTTGCTAACATTTTTTAAAATATTGTAATTTTTATTATTGCATGATCAACATAATTCTAAACGTACGAAAAACTTACATTTTATGTATTTTTACTTCATTTAATAAAATCACTTTTAGTTTTTATTGTTCTAATCATTCAATCATTGCAACCGTAGCCGAAATCTTTTCATTTTTTGGTCGATTCTATGTGAATTTATTTAGAAAGCATAGCTAAAGAAAAGTTCTCGGCATTTTACTCATAAAGAAAAATTTTCCGTTTTAAGTACAATAAAATTTATTTCTAAGATGCGTACTAAAAGTTAATGCAGCAATCCGAGTTTTTCTCATTTCCGTAGATCGACTCTTTCGTTGAACTGGCATGACCTACGTCGACACAACCCTTCTCGCCGCAGTGCATGTCGCTGCAATTACTTGTAAAGTTATAATGCCTGCATCGTAGCTCCTCTTCATAATGTTTTATACCGTTGGGAGTGTGGACAGGTTCGTGACTTGTTTTTTAGAAACGAAATTGAAATCTGGAAGTAGAATTATGAAAAATCTCATCGACAATTAGGGAATGCTTTAATTTAGACCAGTAAAAATTTCCAATACTTTGATTCAAGTTATAATAAAAAAACTGATATTACTGTGTATGGATCTGGTATACCTGGTATTTTGTTCGAAATTTTTGTTTATGTTCGTGTTTATATTTTTTCGTTTATAATATTCTATATTCTATATAGTCGATCATTTCAGGCCTTTTTATCTATGTAAACCCGAGCATGGTGCAATTAAACCTTAGACATCAATTTTTGGCGATATTTTGATTTTTTTTATTTAATTTGCTCTTAAGTATGTTTATTAAATACATTAATTTAGCATTAGAAAGTTTTGATCGTATTGTTGTTTATTGCTACAAGCTATAGTCAGTTTTTTCCTTTTGGTTCAACGTATTTTGCTGTTAACTACTTTGCAAGATCGATGAAAGTAAGTGCTGCTATGGCAGAAGCAAGCAAAGCATTATGTTGCACAGAACGTAGCATATATGCTTTAAAAAAAGAACCAGGTGGCTCTGGAGCTCGTTTTGCACTATTACATGCTGTTGGTAATGATGGTTTTGTAGAAAACGCTGAGTTTACTTTCTTCTGTAAGAAAAATACGGAAGATGTTTATCAGAAAATGGATGTAGATAAAAAGTGTTTTGTAGAACAGTTACTGCCCAATATTCTACAAAATGCAGTTATTGTCCTTCATAGTACACCATACCATACCAGAAAATTTTTAAAAAATCTCACACGTTGGCGAAAACAATACATTATCAATAGATTATTAAATGGCTTTCATACATCCCTCTATGTTATTTCTTCGATACCATAAGGTTTTTAAACCCTTTCAACATATCGATATAAGTAATCGAAATAGAAATTCACATATCTGGACGATTTAAGGGAGATTGGAGTAATGGGATAGAGAAGACTGGCACTATACAGGGAAGGATGAAAGAATGTTTTGAGGCAGGCCACGGCTCACGAACGGCTATAGCGCTAACTGATGATGAATACAATTAGAGCAAGACAAAATAACCTGTGAAAAATTTATTTTGTTTTTAAATTAAATTACTGATTATTATGTCTATATTATTTTTTTATAATTCCGTGTTTCGTTTTCAATAATTGCTTAATCCCTTTTTCTCATTTAGATTTATAAACTGTTTAAACATATCTTACGTATGTACGTAATAATTTATTTACGGAATTCCATTACATGATTAAAATGAAATGGTGTAAATACAAATACAAAACAGTATTAATAACATTATCGTAGATATTTAAACAACACAATTTTTTTCTAAAAAGTGACAAAGTTGTTATTAATTTAAATTTTCATAAACATTTGGGTCCTTCTAGGTTCTTGGTTAAAAAATAACAAATACAGAACAGGCATTTTTCCTACCTAAAATAGAAAAGAATGAAGAAGAAGAATATAAATCCATATAGACATAATATTCAGCCAGCGATTAACACAAGGTCCATTGTTTGAACCCAAACCTAACGCGCTTTCCTAGTATAAATGGTTTTAAAAAATCTTGTCCACTAACACACCATTTGCTCACCTAATGCAAGTTCCTTGGAAAAAATACCTCCTTTTTTAAAATTTGCATTTATATAGTTCAAAAGAAAGCGTATTTTAAAAATGTCTCCTTTCTACATCGATGACAGCCGAGAATTGTTATTGTAATGTAAATTTCAATTTATTGTCACAAAGCGGCTTCTAGGTCAAGATGATTCACAACGTATTTTGCACAAATTTAATATTACTGCCAGAAAATTTAGTATGTTCTTCTTCCTCCTTTGGTGCCCATTCGTTTCGAATATTGGCGATCATTTTAGCTATAATTATTAAATTAACTAATGCTTCAAATAGATTAGTTGTTGTTGTAGAGAACCATTTCCTCACGTCTTTTAAAAATTATATTTATTCTTCTTCTCCCAATTCCTCGCTTTCCGAATACTTTGCCTTGAAGAATTATTTTTAGTAATCTGTATTTAGTGTCGTTTCTCATTATGTGTCCGAGATATTCTAACTTTATCCTTTTATTCGTTTACATCACTTCTCTTTATTTTCCCATTCTTTGTAGTACAGTCTCGTTGGTTATCTTGTCCGTCCATGATATCTGTAGGATTCTTCTGTATAGCCACATCTCGAAGGCTTTTTTTTTCCATCACTTCAGTGAGTGTCCAGGATTCAACTCCTTAGTATAATATCGAAAAGATATAATATCGTAGGAGCCTTACTGTTATCTCCAGATTAAGGTTGTGGCTTTTAAAGAGTTTGGCCATGTTGTTGAATGCACTCTTCCTTCCCTATTCTACATTCTACTTCTTGTGAGTGATCCCATTGTGCGTTTACTATTGTTCCAAGATAGGTAAACTGTTTTACTTGGTTCAATGGTGTATTATTGATAAGCAGTTGGACGTCTCTAATTTTATTTTTGCTGATGACCATAAATTTAGTTTTTGATATGTTTACTTGTAGTCCAAATCTTTCACTTACTTTATTTATTTTGTTTATTAATTGCTGTAAACTGTTAAAACTATCTGCAAAAATAACGGTGTCCCGTTAGGGACACCACTATAGGGACAATATAGTAAGATAACCACAAAAACAAAGGAGTAACTTACTGAAGGCAGTTTGAAAAATAGACAGAGTCATGTCGACACAAAAAGAAAAACAGAAGAAGAAGAAGAAGAAGAGAAAGAGAGCAGTTTCTAGTAATGCAGTTTCTTACACATTAGATATGTGTATATTTGTTTCCAAACCAATATAATTTTTCCTTTGGTAATATTAGTTTTTTAAAACAGTTTAAACTCAAATTGAAATAAATTCTAAGAGATCTTCACCTAGAAGCCAAGTTCACTTCAAAAAATTTAAACTAGTGTTTTTTTTTAAATTTGCTTTCCTTCTTTTAGAGACATCTTCTAGATGCTCTGATTTAAAATCACTAAAGAAAATATGCGTCAACTTTTTCCAGCCTGATTGCAAAGTTTTTCTTTTATACTTTTTTTTCCAGTTTGGATAACTGTACATATATCAAATTGACCGGCTCTGTTGAAACTATTTTTATTTTTGTGTCTTCCAAAATATCTTCGCTAATGTCCTTAAGATTAGACAGCCTATCGACATTATCTGATGGTCGAATATTGCTTCAGAAACAGAGACGACTTAGTGTATGATCATGATTTTAACCACAACATTTAATTGGAAGCAGCAATAATTACAAAAAAATTAAAACTTATTAACAACAATTTAGTATTACGTACTACCTCCTCTAGTTCCCAAAATAGCTCCCATGCTCTTAGATATACCCCTCAAAAGTTTTTGAATGGTTGCTTATATACTGCGAACCCATTTTTCCTGTGCAGCAGTAATTCCGGTAAATTTCTGACAGGGAAAAGCACCATTTCTGCGTGGAGCCTTTTGGAAAGGAGACGTATCTTTGTTCCGCGATCTTTCTTAATTTCGTTAAAGGCAGTAAGCTTACTACAGAATTTTTTTCTATTTAGAAATATTTTAGAATCGCTAAGTTAAATACATATTTTTTCTTAGTTATACAATTAATCTCCCTAGATTTGCTTGTAGATTTTTTTGTTGAATTTTAACAGTTTAGACTTTTAACAGAGTAAATTTTCAAGAAGCAGACCACAACCAACACCTGTTTGTTATATTGTGTTACACCTATATATTACCTAGAAAAGCTTAAGAGTAGTTGGTTAGAAACAAATTCAAGATAATATCTTTGGTACCTGTTGAATTACTGTTAAGTACCAGAGTAATTACAGATGGTTAAACGAACTTACTTTACTAAAGTCATTTGATTAACATGGTGCGAATTTAATTTGATAAACTACAGTGCCGCACAGTGGGATGAAATGTTGAAAACGTGACCAAAAGTCCTGGGAACAAAGTTTTTTATAGATATTTTCGACTATTTTGAATATCAGTCCACGATATTTTAAAAGCCTAGATTTTTTTTAAATTGCATTTTCTTAATGTCCACGTCTCTGATCCATATAATAATATTGAAAATATGTAACATTAAATGGTACGTAGTTTTTCAAATGAAGATTTCTGCACGTTAGGAGTTGCTTTCATTCGTATAAATGTTGTTCTGGCAATCTCTATTCGCTTGTTTATTTCTGCAGTATGATCATTGGTTTCATTGATCAAATTTCATAAGTACCTATGTTTTTGTCATCGAGCATTTTTGCTCGATGGTTTTTGTACATAATTAATCATAAATCCCGTTTTAAAATAATTTTATATAAATAAAATTATTATTTTTAAACATTTAGTTTATAAACAAACAAACAAACAAACAGTTTAGTTTTTATATTAATTAAATTTAGTATCAAATCAAGTATTTATTTAATTAATTAAAATTTTGGGTTTTTTTATTATTTGCTCTGAATTTGTCAGGTTTGTCATAATCATAAATAAACAACGTATGCTTTGTTAATACGTCAACAGGTGGCGTTAGGAGCAAGCATAATATTTTATTGAATTTCAAACCATGAATGTGTTGCCTGTGTGAGTCCATTTCAAATGGGTAAAAAGAAATAAAATAAGATTTACTCACAATCAATTTAATTTTACCACCAAAACGACCGGTTTCGCTTACTACACTTTGCTAAGCATCTGCTAAGCAGGTTTAACGGTACCAGGTAAATTAAATGCTGGAATAACAAAGCCCACATTAGGGTGCTGTCTTATAAAGATAACAGATTACAGTAACTATGCCAATAGGATGTCTGTAATTATTAATATGAATAAAATTGATGAAGCAGACAAAGTAAAAACCCACAAATTGGTATAAGATAATCTATTGAATTGAAATAAATTAGTAAATAACCAAAATACTACTTACATGTCGGTACAAGAATTATATTAATTTAATGATTCGTAAAACATAGTTCAAACTATCCTGGATAGCTGTTGATGGGTGATCATCTGTTTTATTGTGAATTTTTTATAGCGGGGAAGTTCTTGAGGGGGAAGATATTAACAAATGAAATAGGAATAAGGTATTATGTAATTGTTTGTTAAATGAAAGTGATGTTTTATAATTATTATATATAAGTTATAAATGTAAATAACTTATTTACATTTATTCCATAGATATGTTTTAGAAATATGTGTTAATTTATTGGATTTTTTAATTAAAAGGATAGGTATATGACAATGAATGAAGTCAGATGTACAATTTTGTGGGTGTTCAACTGCTGTTTTTTTATCAAATTTTGATAAACTAAATTTGGTTTCTGTTTTGGCAGAAAATTGTGATGTCAGATATATTAAAATTACTGAAATTAAAACACTTAAGGACAATCAAAGACAATTAGGGACAAACAGAACACAATTAAAAAGACAAAACAGACATTAAAATAAAAAAGGGGGGCACTTATTGGTACTACATCACTAATTAGGAGAGGAACTGGTAAAACTTAGTTTTTTGTTGTCTACTAGAATTTAAGAGGTAAATTTGACAAGCTATTGGTAATTGGTAAATGGTAAAAACAAGGTTAAAGTGTGACAGTTCTTCTATTTCTTAGTATTGTAATTAAAGTTAACTAGTTTTGAAGGAAATAGATATTACTGAAATAGTAATTAAATATTTAAATGGAAAGTTGTAAGCTAACATGTATAATATTGGCATACTTTTAACAATGACTAAACGAATTAAATACCAAGAGGACTAATGGCAAGAAGGCCGGCTATAGTAGTACAGTAAAATCGATTAATTTTTGCTCGACAACATCAACACTGGGATATACAGGATTAGACCCGAATTCTCTTTATTGATGAATCGTGGTTCAGTTTGAAGCCTGGCGATGGTCGAGAGAGGGTGTGGAGACGGAGAAATGAAAGATGTGCTCAAGCTTGTATGTCCCAGAGAAAAAAGGTTGGCGGTGGTGGTGTCATGGTTTGGGCTAAAATCTCATTTGAACTTATTTTCATCAATGGTCTCCTGAATGCCCACTAGTATATAGAGGATGTTTTTGCAAAAGCAGCAGTTCCATTTGGTCCATTGTGGTGGTCCTAATTGGTGATAATTTCGTCTTTATATATGATAATGCACTGCCGCATATTGCAAGAATCGTGACAAATGCCTTGGAGAAAATAGAAATTAATACTCTAGAATGGCCAGCCTACAACCCTGATCTGAATATCATCAAACATCTGTGAAATGAACTTTATCGTAGGGTTAGAAGTCAACTAGGCTAGCCAGAACTTCAAAACATGCTTCGCAAAGATTATGAACATATTCCTCAAGTTTTTATTCAAAATTTGTTCCTTTCTCTTCCAAATCGTATGCAAACGGTTATTAATGTTTTAGGGCATAATACCCGATATCAGAAAATGTTGTTTAAGTTCATTCGCAATTTTTATTGTCTGTAATTCGTTTCGATATTACACTATTTTTTTTTTGTAGTCTTGTAATTAAATAAATTATGTTAAGGAATCAAGCAGTAATGCCCATTTTTTGTTTTAGAAATAAATGGTGTTGAGTATATAATATAAAATTGTACATACAACTTCCAATGAATTTTTATTTTCGAAAATTTGTAGGGTGGCCACTTTTTTTGGCTGTCAGTGTATTATTTAAATTTAAAAAAAATCGGTTGCCTGTAAAGTCGGTTTTACGGGCGAAGATTTTACGTGACAACGTCTTTTTCTCGGTAGAATATTTATTGATATGAATATTATTAAATTGCACAATAGTTGTTTGCAGTTGAAACGCGCTGTTTCTTCTCAATCGACTGAATTACGATTGATTGCAGAGTGATTTAAACTAATAATTTACTTAACACTATCAACATTTGTCAATAGTATGACATAACCTATAAACTCAGTTTCTCAACTTTTGTGTCAATCTAACAATTAATAAATCAATCATAGTTTACGATAATGAAATATTAGTGTACAATTATTTACCTTTATTGTTGTAGTTGTTGTAAATGACGAATCTAAGCACTCCACATTTTCACTACAGACACAGCTGACGATACTTTAACCACACGTGTGAACTTGTATTATGACGCTTTCTCGGTTTTCCAACGCCAAAAACGCTCGAGAAAGACAGAGACACAAGCACGCACCGAATCAACGCGCCTAATTCTCTAGTGCTGCGCGCGCAGCGGACCGATCATGTTTGAGTGGGAGAGAGACGCAAGGCATTCGCCGGTCCGGCGGGCCTCTCTCTCGTTCGGTGACTCATCGTAACAGACGTGAGCGGGCGTTACACTTTTTCATGAGTGACCCCGAGCCACAACCTAATTTAAGACGTTGTCACGTCAATAAAGAATTCATAGTATATTTTTAACTTGTTATTTTTAAACATCTTATTTAGTTTATATAATAATTAAATTTACTATCAAATGATATTTACATATTTATATTTTCATAATTTCATATAAATATAATTTCATATAATTTCACGATAAACAGAGTTATTAATAAAACATTTTCATATTTTTTATACATTCCATTTCTGTGCCTAACAAAAGGGGTGGCCATTGGGTATACAAAATGTCAAAAGTGACCATAATTTGTTATTTTGATTTTTGAAATTTTTCTTAAATTTTTATACAGAAAACGTAAAAAAGATCTTACTAACGAATATGATAAAGCATGTAAAAAGCTTAACAAAAAAACCGTAACACAAAACTGCTGCTAAATAGAAATTTGATTAAAAATAAAGCTTGGCGCCAGTTTATAGTACCACCTACTGAACCCCCTTTTTTTTTTCAAATGTAGACATTTTATACTGATTAAAATTTTAGGACATAATATTAATATAATATGTAAAGATTAATTTTTATTTTTATAAAAAAGTCATTATTTTAATTTCCTTTTCTATTAATGAGATAATCGTTTTGCTTTTTATTAACTCGGGTGTTTTCCGTCCGAATTACTTTCATCTTAGCTCATTTTAAAAAATTGTCTTCTTTTCCGTTATTTGATAATAAAAGTTTCGATTACAGGTTTATTCAAATAAAAACTTACCTTTATCAGGTTTTATAGTCGCGATAAAACTTAAAAAAACACGTTTGATATGTTGTTTTAAAAGGTTTCTTTTTGATCCTTGAAACTTTTTGGTTAAAATGAACATTTTTAAGTTATTTTTGAAAAACCACCCAAAAATATGCATTTTTTTAGGTAGGAAATCAACAATTTTAAGGGTGAATAACTTTTAACATACCGCGAAAAGGCTGTACAGTATTTTTTGTCATAAATTGAATTTTTAATGATTTCGGAGTTATTTAAAGGTTAAATATTTTTAACTCCGAGGAAGGGACGCCCTCACCCCTAAGTTAGGTGCACATCGGCAGCATATACCTTTTTTGACATGTTTCTATGTGCATTTTAAATAGCACATTAAGCGAAGCGGTTTTTTAAAATTCTTAGCAAAAACCTGCACTAAAAAGGGTTAAAACATAGAGGTCGAAATGCGAACTTTTTAACTTGTCACGTATATCAATAAGTCATTTGAAGGAATATAAATTTCAGACAAACTGTAAGCTGAATAAAACCATAATTTAACATTGTATCTCTTTAGCTGTATTTTCGTTTTGGCTAAAACCCAAACTTTGTGTTTTGCTTAATTAATTACACTCTTAAATAATTTCTTGAATTTTGCATCACTTAATCCTCTTATTTCGTCTTTGTCTGAGATAGCAATATTCTCAGAAGTAGTTTTACTTGTTAGATTTAATTACAATACCGCCAAATAGTAGGATTAACCAGTTGGGAAGTTTCAAACAACTCTACAAACAATGGTGTATCAAAGTAATTCTACACAAAGGCGTGATATTTCATAATACGTACAAGTCGTCGTAATGGTATATATGTACGGGACGCAGATTTGGACAAAAAGTTTGCTCAGAAATTTCTAATTTACTGTCTTAATTACTTTATAATTTCTAGGTAAGTAGTAAAATAAATAAATTAATTAGTGGGGAAATGGAGAACGCCTAAACAACATCCGTTATGCAGACGACACCGTTATTTTTGCAGACAGTTTGAACAGTTTACAGCAACTGATAAACAAAGTAAATGAAGTAAGTGAAAGATTTGGACTTCAAGTAAATATAACAAAAACTAAATTTATGATCATCAGCAAAAATAAAGTTAAAGACGCTCAACTACTTATCAATAATACACCAGTGGACCGAGTAAAACAGTATAAATATCTTGGAACAACAGTAAATGAACAATGGGATCACTCACAGGAAATAAAATGTAGAATAGAGAAGGCTAGGAGTGCATTCAATAACATGGCCAAACTCTTTAAAAGCCACAATCTTAATCTGGAGATAAAAGTAAGGCTCCTACGATGTTATATCTTCTCAATATTGTATTACGGAGTTGAATCCTGGGCACTAACTGAAGCAATGGAGAAAAAACTTGAAGCCTTCGAGATGTGGCTATACAGGCGAATTCTAAGGATATCATGGACAGACAAGATAACCAACGAGACCGTATTACGAAGAGTGAGCAAAGAAAGAGAGGTGATGTATACCATTAAAAGGAGAAAGTTGGAATATCTCGGACATATAATGAGAAACAGCACTAAATACAGATTACTGAAGGTAATCCTACAGGGTAAAGTATTCGGAAAGCGAGGAATTGGGAGAAGGAGAATATCATGGTTGAAGAACCTGAGGAAATGGTTCTCCACAACAACAACGAATCTATTTAAAGCATCAGTCAATAAAATAATTATAGCCAGAATGATTGCCAATATTCGGAACGAATAGGCACTGAAAGAAGAAGAAGTGGGGACTGATGCGTATTTGAAGAGTCGGCAGGAAATATTAGTTTTTATTAAAAAAAAAAAACAAAATTCAATAAAACGTTAGTTTTTATGGGAAAAAACGATGAAGCTTCAAATATTCAGTATGCTTTAGACGTTATTTTTTCCACTTTTATAATATAACAATTATATTAAAAATTTGGTTAACATTAAGAATACATAGATTGTAATACTTATTTGAAAATTGTTCTTTGGTTGCCTTTTGCGTCCCTTTGGCTACTTATATTTTATTTTAAAGTCTTTAAACTGACTTGAGCCTTTTCTCCATTAAACTTAGCTAACTTTGGCAAATCCCGATATTTCTCAATGGATAATGGTATCAAACCTAAAAACACAACATTGAATAATGGAACGCTTATTTAACTAACTGATAAACTAATACTTGTATACAAATAATCTGGCAGACGAAACTCCACGGTACTGTGAGCAATACTGTAAAAAATAGTTTTCCTATTATTGGAAAGTTTCGAACTTGGATTTGAGGTTCGAATCTGTTTGTAAATGCCCCTTTGTCCGCTTCTTGTCATTCGACGATAATAGGTTTAATAAAATTAAAGTTGTGGAGTAAAAGTGTTGATTTATTGACAGCTACTGGTAATTACACAATATGATGTTCGTTAGGTAACTACTTATGATTGACTGTACTCAAATGAACTCAAATCCCCAATTTATAATCTCACAAATATTTCATACCTAAGCATCGAGGTTAATGCTTCCTATCATACCATACCAACAAACTTTGCTTACACTACAATTTAATCTACGCCTTAATTGCGACACTTAGGAAGTTCAATTAGAAAATATATTATTCAGCAATTTATTTAGTTGTAGGTAAATGAACTAATTATTAAAATATAATACGAAGTGGTTTTACAATGTCACTTATACACGGCGAAAATATAATAGATTAAGAAGTTAAGAATAATGTGAGATTACAAATTAAGGGGTTAATTTGTGATTGAACACATATATTGACGGACCCCTATTGGACGTAATTCTATAATACAGTGGAGCCTCGATTGTCCGTCTCTCTATTAACCGTCACCTCTGTTAACCGTCAGCGTTCATCCATAAGTTATATTGTCTATATAACCAGCAGTCTATATACCGTCTGAAGCCGGTATGCCGTTGAAGTGACGATGGAAATATCACGTGCTCTTTTCTGTCTGCAATACAACATGATTGATATAGCCAATGGATTAATCGGTCATTAAAACATCCAAACAAGATACAGAAAAAAATTTATCCAAAACCTAGTTATGGAAGAGGAATATTCTTTGCCAGAATACTGAAAAGCATACAATTTAAAACATGCAGTCGACAATGCTGTGGATGCTTGGGCTGATGTTTCGAGAGTAACGCTGAAAAGAGCGTGGAATAAATTATAGCCTCAATCAACTCAAGATGAAAATGCTCCCGCGACAGCCGAGCGTGATGCGGTAACAAATGAAGTTATGGTTGGATCAACTGTTTTGTTTTCGTTGCTTAAAGATGACATAAACGAATGGTTAATTTGTGATGAGGACGCAAACGGCTATCGATTGTTGACAGAGGATGATGAAATCGTTGAAATGGCAATAGAGGCGGACGAAACATAGAATCTGACACAGACTTTGACGGTGGCGATGTTGATGAGGCTATTGCAACTCACAAAGATTTGCGTAAAGAAGCTAGAAAAGCTGTATCGAGTGGTATTCTCTGCAAGAAGAAGTATATAAGGTAGATTTGATGATTTTACGTCGATTAAGAAGTCCATTCGTTGCAAAATGTGAAGTAACAATAAAACAAAGATTTCGGAATATTTTAAATCAAATTGAGTCGACTGTACTAACATAAATGTCACTTATATTGTCAAATAAAACGTACAAATAAAATTTGAGAGTTATAGGTACTATGATTTTTTTTAATGTTCTGTTAACCGTCTTTTCGATTATCCGTCATACTCTCGGTCCGGTGCCCTGACGAATAATCGAGGTTTCACTGTATACCAGACGTGGGTGCTACACTGATATTTTCAGTTCTCGTATTGGTCTATGGTTTAGATGGAAATGGACACATCTGTTTAAATAGCGGATTTAAATGTTTATTCCAAGATCAAAAATCTTTCTCAGGTACTTCTCAACACAACACACCGGGTACATCCCGGTTGAAGTTTTACACGGGATTGATAAATAAAATAACTATACTGACCATCCATGTAAAAAGTTTATTAAACAATAATTATTAGCCTGAGAAACTGAGAATATTAATTAAACACATGTGTAACCGGTTTTACATTAGAGAACATATACATAACCTTAAAACTTAATTCTTCTTTTGCTTATATATTGAATATTACATTAGTCCGGGAGCTTATATTAACACTCCCACTTATTCAAGATTTGAATACAATGACCTAATACAAAAGACCTGAAAGTAAATACCTAATACAAATTAACAAATACATAGTTTAAATTGACAAATTTAACTTATTCAATAAATTGTTAAAAACTGTCTTTGACAATGCTTTTATGAACAAGTCCGCTAACTGATTACTTGTATTGACAGCTTACACAGATATTCTTGTTTTCACACTAATCTCGAACAAAGTGAACCTTAATATCAATATGCTTTGTTCTGCTATGAAATTTGTAGCATTTGAAAATTCTTTGAATATGTATTGAAATGCCCTCGTATTTGCTAAAGCAATCGTAGAATATTTTAGTGTATTTCATTTCCCATTCGTACGTATTAAAAACACCAAATCTTCCAATTCATCTTAGCGTCGCGTCGCCCAGTAAAATATACCATTTTTAGAGTTGTTTATATTTCCTTGGTATTTTTCTTTGATCGAAACCGTTAAATATTCTGCGTTTCTAATAAATATTCCAGTTTATATGTTTTGTTTATACTAAGTTAAGCGAATGAATTTAAAAGATTATGAGAGCATCTCGGTAAAGCCGGCCACCGTTAAAGACGTGTTTAGTTTTATTGCATTCCGAATTTATTTTCAAATTCGTAATCTTTTCGTTTTCCTTTTCTTTTGTCATGGAAATATATAGTAAAAGTGACAGTAGCAGTTAAATGTGTAGTATTGAGCAGTTTTACAACAGTTTTTGAAGATGGAAAACCATCTTGTGCTTTGGCGGAGCATGTAATCGATAAAGACCATATTATGGATTTTGATAACATTAAAATTTTATGTAGTGAAAGTAATAAATTTAAAAGGACTTTTTTGGAAATGGTTTGTATTAGCAAAAGTGATAATAATTTAAACAAAAGATCAGAAATTCAAAATCTAAGCAAAATTTATAATTATATTCTTTCTTTATGATTTATATATAAAACTTGTAAAATGTCATATTTAATTCTCCATATATCTGTTACATTTTTTCTGTCATGACATCTGTCAACGGTGAATAAATCTTCTTCTTTTTTGTTACTAAACAAAAAAGAATGTTTAAACGAAATTTTATTTTTGGCAATATAATTGTTAAAAATAAAAATTTTAAGTTGGCATTTATGACATTGAGGCTTCTTTGTAATTGGTTGCTATTTTAACTTATTTATAAATTCAATTGTTTTTGTATTTTCAAAATTATACTAAAAATTTTCAGAGAAGCATTTATTGGATTAGGACATTTTTATATTAATTATTTTTAAGAGGTATTAGCAGCAATTTTTATTTACTAAACTAATTTTTATTTGGTAAGTTAACAAAAATTGTTTTTTCTTTCTAGTTCAACCTTGTAAGACAATTTGTCTTTTTTAGCTCTTGATAATAATTGTAAACACAATTGAAAGCTCGAGATATAAAAAAATAGTTAACCAATAGCCCTTTTATTGACTCCAACCCATCCAAAACAGTTATATATTTTTTCCAAACGAGTCACAAGTACTTCTTTTTTCTTATTTCTTATATATATATATATATATATATATATATATATATATATATATATATATATATATATATATATATATATATATATATATATATATATATTATATATATCGAAATTATCTCCTTTAAGGAGATAATTTCGCAATTAACGAAAAATATTATACATTTCAGTTCCAGAGATTTAGTCATTGTTTGAAGGAACTAAAGGAAATACGTTCATCCGAAAGAGCAAATCGTTAATTTAATTTCCTTGTCTACCTTCTACCTGACCGTCTCGTTCTAGATCTATTTGTCACTGTTACTTCTGTAAGTATGTCACGAATTTTTGTTTCTATCCATAGTCCTCATTTAAAATTTCCTTATTTTTAGGAACTGACTTTTCTTACCTTCCTTTAATTGTTCACGAAGTTCATTAGTCAATTTCAGTTTCACAGTAAAAGTATATAAGAGTGTTTTAAAGATATTGTGGATCGATAAGATTCAAAGTAAAGAAATCCTAAAAAGGATTAAAATACAGATCATTTTAACTAGCCCTTTTACAAATTATTCACGATCTTTCTAGTTTTATTGTGGTTTTGCAATGTTGTAAGGCATGATTTTAGTGTATATGGAATAAAAGGAAGCTGTAATAAATGCCATAACTATTGAAACAATACTCTGTTGAATGTGTCGTAAAAGAAAGTTGTTTGCTTAATGACTGTAATGACTGCAAGAAACAATTGGGACTGTTTTATACATAATATAAGATTATAAAATAGGTTTTAGAAGAAATATGTCGACATATATTGAGGAAGGTCCAAGTTATGAGTAGGTATGCAGCACCAAATAAGACGATTTTTATTGATTCTAAGAAGCTCACGATAGTGTAAAAATATTGAAGATGTTTAAAATATTGCAAGACTTTTTACGAATAAAAAATTATTGAGCATAAATAACATAACATAAAATAAAATTAAAAAAATTTAAAACAGGTAGCTTTATTCTTAAAAAAAAACTATTATGCTTATTAGGTCGGCCGTCAATTGTGGCAAATGTTCTTTATAAACTGTTTCGCCTGTCTTTATCCTGGTGAATTCCTCCACCATTCCAAAAATTTGTGAGCTATCCACTTTCCTGTTACTGCCTTTGCAACGTCTTAGAAGGGTTCCAGTCTAATAAATGGCATTGTTTGCCTTGTTTGGTCATTTCACCTGTTTGTTCATTGCCCTTATGACACTCGCATACCGGTACTTAGGCTACCGTAACCTTGCTACGGTCTCGTAGTTTATTTAGGATGTCCGCATATTCCTGTACTAGCTTAAAGGTGGGTAAACATATGCGAGCCGAACGGTATACGTACCGTACGCGTACAGATCCTTGAAAAATATTCTACATCGGACTGATCGCATACTTATCTCGATCCATGGAAAGCGACAAACCAACAACGAACACACATGTGCGAAATGATTCATTTTATTTATAATTTGGGTACTGATTTATGTTCCTGTTTTTGCTTGTTTAACAAAAATAAAAATATGTACAATAATCAGTTTACTGTTTTCTCACGTCTCTCTAGGAAGGAACACGTCATTCACACAATGTCGATTTGATGACACAATAAAAATGTTCGCTGCGTCTAGTAAGCGCCGTCCAAACTGAAAGACGAGCTTCCTTTGAAGTCGTGAAATAAACCGCAACAATTTGGTTCGCGACGAGTCACGATGAAACAGTACGCAAGCGGTTTTTTCTGCCGTACACATTAACGAATATAGCGTTCGCATACCGTATGCATACCGTTTGGCTCGTATATGTGTACCGACCTTTAAGCGCCGCCTGGCTATCTGTAAAGATAAAGCTAGTAAAAGTATCAATAGTTATTGGGTTGGTATAACTGCTTATATAGTAATAAGAGGGAATTTGGTAGAAATTAATAAGTATTATTTAAATGAACTACATTTTTTTAGTTTATATAAATTTATTTGTATTTATAAAATTAAAACCTCTTTTGTAAAGAAATGCAAATGTAAATCGTATTTTCTTTTATATTTTATATGGTTTACTTTATGTAAGCATAAGATCTGTAAATTCCAAGAATTCTAATAAATCTCAACTTCGGTGCATAATCTCAACTTTACATTATATATACTTTGTCTCACACAGCAGACCAATATCTGACGGATGTAAAATTTTATCCTATAGGAAAGTATACTCTAAACCGAAGGATATGGATGTTCGATAAAATGTGTGGATGTTATATAAGCAAAGTGTCAACGTAAAGGGATGTACTTACTTACTATATATTATACATGTTGTAAATATTTGACACACTTTCATAAACTAGCGAATTTTGTGGTAGATATATTAATAAAAAGTGGGTATCACTTACATGACCTTGCTTTAACGGTATTATATATCAGAGAAATATGGTTATATAAAAATATGGTAAATATGATATGAAATAAGTTTAAATTCTGAAAAATCTTCTTTGTTTACTAAACGTCTTTTTACATAAATGTTAAACAACAATACCGTGGAAATTATTTGACACAAAAAAAAATACACGAATATAATGACTTATTAGTAGCAAATATATACTTCTTTAGAAGACATAAAGTTCTTTACGTTTACTTACCTTGTCAGGATGTTTCTTAACATTACTCTTGAACTCCAACTCTAAATAAATTTATGTTAATTTTTTCCTAAATTTCTAAGCAGATTCAAATTATGAGAAGTGTTAAAATGGTCCTTCCTATGAACTCATGAGTAGTTACTTTAACGTCTTTCTTCCATTTTTTCCATTCTTTGCGGTTTCGTGCCAACATTCTTCCGCCTGTCCATGTCACTTCTCTTTTCCCCAATATCTTTCCGATTACTTGATCTAATGTCTCTTTTGGTCTTCCTCTTTTTTGTTTCTCAATGTGTTTGCTTCTCACTTTCTTTTCACTGGTATGGTATTTTTCATCCGGTATATATGACCCTACCAACATAGCTGTCTCTTTTTTACAAATTATAATGTGGATTGTATTTTCAGTTCTTTCCTTATATCTGTGTTTCTTATTCCATCCATTTTGGTAACTCCTTTAAAAGCTTTCGTGTCTATAACTTGCATCTTATTCTTTTGTTATTCTATTGGTACTTATGATTCGCTTCCAAAAGTCAGAATAGGTCTATAAACTATTTTGAAAACTTTCTTTTTTGTATTTCGTGAGATTTCTTTTCTGCATATAAATTTTGTTTCATTGTGTAATACAGTTGTAGCGTTTTCTCTACTCTGCAATTGATTTCTGCTTCTAGAGATCCTATTTATTTGATTGTTACTTCTAAATAAGTAAAAGCTTTAACTTGTTTAATTTTTCTTCCTTCAATTTGTCTATTAATTTCTTCTCTCATCTGCATGCCGTTTCTTTGTTTTCAGTGAGTAGTTCTTTCCATATTTCCAAATTATTTCGAAGTGCTTTTTTAGTTTTTGCATTGAGTATCAAATCGTTAGCAAATACTTCTTCCAAGGTTTCTACTCTTTGCAGATTTTTATACCCTACCTTCTGTTTTTTACTCCTTGTTGTGCACTCCTAAATGCACTGTCTGTGTAATACGTGCTTCTCTCTGTCTTTAGCCTCCATTTATTGTAAACGCATCTGATTTTGTGTTATGTTATTACCAATTACGGCATTGTTATTCTTAATATATATTTTTAGTATGATTTTTATTAACTTTTTTCCCATTTCTTTTTTTTAGTAATTTCCATAGTTTCTGTCTTGGTAAAATATATGATTTTATATACTTTTGCTACTTCTAAATCCACTTTGTGCTTTATCTAATGTGTGTTATGTCATTACTTCTAATCATTTATTTATTTTTTTTGTCTAGGAGTTTTATACATGTACATTGCAACGCCAATCCTGTGTCGTTATTATATTCTCTTCCATCTCCTTTTTTGTATAAAGGTACTTTTAGTGACACTTTCCAATCTTTCGGTATATCTTAATTTTTCCATATATAATTCATTATTTTTTGTAATATTTGTTTTTCATTTTCCCCACGTTTTTTTTTTATAATTTCAGCTGTTAGTTTATCTACTTTAGGAGCTTTTCCATACTTCAACGTTTTTATTCCTTCTAGTTCTTCCTAGTTTACTATTTTATGTGTTATCTTCCATTATATTATTTTTTTCTCTATTAATATCGTCTTGGTTTATATCTGTTTACAGTTCTTCAAAGTGTTGTTTCATCTTTTAAATATTTCTTTTGTTTATGTTATTAATTCTCCATTTTTATCAATAATGCTGTATAATTTATGTTTTGTGTTATTATCGTAAGAGTTCTGTAGAGTAGCTTTTGGTTACTTTTGCTATCTTTTTCCATTCTATATCCGAATTTTTCAAAATTATCTCTCTTTGCTGCTGTTACTAATATTTTTATCTTTTTTCTTTTATTTTTACAATCATTATAATTCTTGTTTGTTTAGTCTTTCAGATATTTTTTTGTGCATTTTTCATCGCTTTTATTTGTTTTTTATTTCTTGGGACCACTGCGCTGTCTATTTATTTTTTGGGTCTTTTCTACCTGTTCCACATACTTCCTAGGCTTCATCCAGTAATAGATTCCAATACTTGTTTCAAAGGTTGTTTATATCATTATTGCCTTTTGTTTCTTCGTAGTCGAAGTTTTACGTTCACTTTTTTCTCAAATATTTTTGCCCACTTCTTTGTTTGTTAGCTTATAATATATTTATTTGTTTTTAGTACAGTTTTATAAGCAGCTAAAAATTAAAATGTCCTTGTTAGCGTTTAGGTTTTTGATTACTCTCTTTTCCAAAGACGAGATTTCCTTTTAAGTGGAATTATGTTTGAAGTTTTTTACCGAATATCGTTTGTTATGTCTAGCAATATTAGCAATTCGGTCCTAAACCAGCACTATGATTCGTCTGATAACACACCTTTGAATAAAATACTTACTTGTAATGTTAAAAGTATCTGTTCTGAAATATCGAGAATTGTTCTTTCCATATTGTCCATTTTAGTAACTGGCTTGGACTTTGGCAATCTTTAACCTTTTTTTCCTTATTTTTGATAAGGATATTATTGTAGCATTCATAGTTTTAGCACGTATAAAATTCATTTTAATCCAGTAACTCTAGTGTAATAAATTTTTTGTTAACGTTTTTTTTTATTTGGGCCAAACTATGCTTTCCTACTCCATGCTTTTTTACGATCAACCACTAAGCGGAAACGTTTTCTTCGTTTTTTTTCTACCTTGTAATAATCAGTCTTAAAATAAGTACACCTGATCCACTATGTTTTTTAATTGTTTATATATTACATCTATAATTTGTTTCATTAGCTGGTTGATATTATAATTTTTGGTATAATTTATCTTACTGGCCAAAGAAAATTCAAAACACGTTTATTTATTATTTATGAATTTTTGTTATGATGTAATTTAATATCGTCACTGTAAAAGTAAACCGGCATAAATGTAAAAAATCGATTTAAGAGATATTGCTATCGAAAAATTTCTTTTTTTTGTTGTCTATTTTTACGCCAAATCGCCATAAAATTGCCTAAAAAAAGTCCGTCAAATGGTTTCGGGCTAATTTGTATGATGTTAGAGTCGCCACTTTGCTTAGTGGAAGGCAGATCAATTGCGCCATACTCAAGTCGCTTCTTGAACTTTAATGTTAAAATTTACTGGTCATGTAAGTATATGACCAGTAAATATATATAATAATATATATTTATATACATATATATATATATATATATATATATATATATATATATATAAAGGAAATAAATCTTTGGAAAAGAGAGTAATTAAAAACCTAAACGCTAACAAGGACATTTTAATTTTTACCTGCTTATAAAAGCAGGTAAATAATATACTAAAAACAGATAAATATATTAATAAGATTATAAAACTCGAGGATATAATAAATATAATTAGTTTATTTAGGTTAGATTTGTTGAACAAAAAAGATAGAAGCCGTACCACCTTGACTATACGGCCTTTCTTTAGCACCAATTTATTGTTGTAATTGTCTCTTGCACAAACAATATTAAAAAATATCTAACTCCAATTAAAAGATAAAAAGCTATTGTATTGGTCTCGTTATAGTTTTGTATCCAGATACTTTGTATCCAGATGAAAAAGACAGTCAAGATTTGATTTCACGTACAAATATATCATGTATCTGTTTATACGTATTTCGCCCTAATAGGGCTCATCAGAATAGCAATTCATAGGCGTTCTCAACGTGAAAAATAAATCTTCTCTGTCTTTAAGAAGTAACACTAAAATGGCTTCGATATGGACGCAATAGCGACATAATTATTCCGTAAAATAGTTTCGAAACAAGATTTCGAAAGATTTCGAAGACTTCGAAGATTTATTTTTCACGTTGAGAAAGCCTATGAATATCTGTTCTGATGAGCCCTATTAGGGCGAAATACGTATAAACAGATACATAGACACTTTGTACGTGAAATCATATCTTGGCTGTCTTTTTCATTTTATTCGGATCTACTCTGTATGAGTACAAGAAACCAATTCGCTAAGAATTTCTGCTTAGTTGAGGAGACATGTCGTGGAATGCAAATTTTAGATTCCTCATGTCTCTATTAACATCTTTATCAACGTCTGTTTTGCCTTGCAATTTTTAGAAGGCTTAGATTAAGGCAGAAATCTGAATTGTGTTTCGAAACTATTTTACGGATTAAATATATTCTTTATTACCAATAATTAAGTAGATATATTATTTATCGCAATATAAAACGTATAAATAGAAACTTGCGAAATTGTCCACGAATCTATTATATTTCTAATGACCTCCAACTTTTGCACAGAATGTTGTTTCTTCTTGGCAATATTTTTCAGTATTCAAATTGAAAAATTAAATGTCGTTAACAAGCGATAAAAAAACATAAGCGGAAACTCTCTAACCAGATGGAACTTTAAAGAACAAAATTCCTTTTTAGTCGATAAACTCTGTACACGTTTAAGTAACTATAATATTAATTAAAAGCAACTATAGAAGAAAAATAATGGACACAAAAGTACACAGAGTAGACAAAATAGGCAGCGACCATTACATGGTACTAACTAAGATAGGTAGAAAATCAAAAAGAAGGAAAAGCCTAATATACAAAAGGAAAAACCGATTAAAAAACGATAAAAAGGTATAAGCTAAAAAACAAAGAAGTGGGCAAAAATATTTGAGAAAAAAGTGAACGTAAAACTTCGACTACGAAGAAACAAAAGGCAATAATAATATAAACAACCTTTGAAACAAGTATTGGGATCTATTACTGGATGCAGCCAAGGAAGTATGTGGAACAGGTGGAACAGACTCAACAAATAAATAGACAGCGCAGTGATCCGAAGAAATAAAAAACAAGTAAAAGCGACGAAAAATACACAAAAAAATATCATCTGAAAGATTAAAAAACATGAATTATAATGATTGTAAAAATAAAAGAAAAAAGGTAAAACTATTAGTAACAGCAGCAAAGAGTATAGTTGGGCAAAATTCGGAGATAAAATGAAAAAAATAGCAAAATAACCAAAAGCTATTCTACAGAACCAATCAGACGATAATAACACAAAACATGAAATATACAGCATTATTAATAAAAATGGAGAATTAATAACAGAAACAAACGAAATATTTAAAAGATGAAACAACACTTTGAAGAAGTGTAAACGGATATAAACCAAGACGATATTTAGAGAAAAAAATAATATATTGGAAGATAACACATAAAATTCAGTAAACCAGGAAGAACTAGAAGGAATAAAACGTTGAAGTATGGAAAAGCTCCTGAATTGGATAAATTAACAGCTGAAATTATAAAAAAAACGTGGGGAAAATGAAGAACAAAAGGTTACAAAAAATAATGAATTAAATATGGAAAAATAAAGATATACCGAAAGATTAGAAAGTGTCACTTAAAGTACCTATATACAAAAAAGGAGATAGAAGGGAATATAATAACAACACAGGATTGGCGTTGCTATGTACATGTATGAAACTCCTAGAAAAAATGATAAATAAATGATTAGGAGTAATGACATAACACATATTAGATAAAGCACAAAGTGGATTTAGAAGTAGCAAACGTATACAAAATCATATATTTTAGACCAAGACAGAAACTATGGAAAATACTAAAAAGAAAAGAAATGGAAAAAAAGTTACTAAGAATCATACAAAAAATATATACTAATAATAACAACGCCGTAATTGGTAATAACATTAATAATTTAATGTTAAAATTTACTGGTCATATAAGTAAAACTGCATTATCTCACAACAGTGCCTTTCTTTATCTTTATCTTATTTGCAAAAACTTTGGAATGCTCTGGTAAATATTTTTCTTTGTTTGATTTCACAGCTACGATATATCCAAAAATTTGATTAATTAAAGCTTCTTTTTGATAATATTCTTATATGTCTAATATAATAAAGTTTATATATTATATATATATATATATATATATATATATATATATATATATATATATATATATATATATATATATATATATATATATAATAAATAAATAAATAAATAAATAGCGAAATATTGAGTATCTTAGAAAAAAGAAAGATTTTCATTAGAGACCACTTTACCCGATAATTCCAACGTATTTATATATATATATATATATATATATATATATATATATATATATATATATATATATATACTCCAATCAATATTAGAAATATATAAGAAATCATTTTTGTCTTTATATACCTATATTTGGATAAGAAATAACTTATTTATTGTTCATCGTATGACAAAATGTAAATAATTTACAAGAGATAAAAAATATACATATAAAATAAAAAAAATTCAGCTGTCGTAGGGTGGCGCAATTTATGGAAACAGTTGCTATCTCACTTATCATATCGTCCTGTTTCGATGTATACATCAAAGTCCTTGCAGCCACAAGGGACCCATTTTTCAAGCAGATTTTAAAATGGGCCTTTTCTGCCTACTGTCTTGTTTATATTCGTGTTACGTTTATTTTTCGGTGAAAGTCCCAACAATTGATTATGTGAAAATAAAATATTTATAAATGCAATATATTTATATACATTATATATACATACCTACAAACACACACACACACACACACACACACATACACACACACACATATATATATATATATATATTATATATATATATATATATATATTATATATATTATATATATATATATATATATATATATATCTATATATATATATATATAATATATATTTATATATATATATATATATATATATATATATATATATATATATATATATATATATATATATATATATATATATATATATATATATATATAGAAACTGAGTTTGTCGATCTGTTAAATTTAATTATTGCTCAAACGTTTCGGCTATTTGCCATTTTCAATAAGCACTTTGTTTTTTAAACATTACATTACAGAATTATATTTTATGCTTGCCCTTTTTAAAATTTAAGATGGAATAAAAAAGTGGTATCTGCCATCAGATACATGTGGCCAGATGTATCTAGGGCAATGGGTACTAGTCAATGGGTTTTTACTGCTATTTGATAAATAGTGACAACTTGCGGCACTGTCATAGTACCCCAGTCAATCTGTGCAAAAATTATCGATTTCACGTAAAAATTTTAAACAGGTTTTTTAAGGTTCTAAAAGGTATATGAGGGATAGCTGATAACAAATCCTTAAATACGTACAGCTGATTTGTTTTGCTGTTTTTTAAAGAGCGTAAAAAGTAAAAACGTCATTTTTGCCTATAGAACGTTTCTTACAGGCAACATTTTGAAACATAGAAAAATGAATCAAATATAAGTTGTGGATCTTAAAAGTTCTTTAATTTGCGAGTTATAATTAAAATACATAAACCGAGATAATTAAAAGAAACCCTTCTTGCAGTAATTTATAAATGTTAATAACTTTTTTTAATAGTGGCAATTAATTAGTTAATGAAGTGTGCTAAACCTAGATGTGTCCAGATCTTTAGTTCTGCAATGAAATAGTTTGTAGATTATTCAATTTTTTATCCCTGCGAGCGGTTATTTAAACAAACAGTGAATATAGAAGTAATAAGCAGATTGCAATCGATTCTTTGAGGCTTTAATTTTAAGATACATTAAAAACATTTCAATATTTTATCAAAAATGTTGGTAAAATAACCGTTGGAAAAAAGGCTCAACTTTCTAGCTCATAGAAATTTATAATACTTTTGATATTTTTTATGTTACGTGCTTGAAAGTGGGCTCGCTGAAAAAATGGTAACAAAACACAATCTAAATAGAATA
The DNA here is from genome assembly GCF_040954645.1 of Diabrotica undecimpunctata. NCBI lineage: Eukaryota > Metazoa > Arthropoda > Insecta > Coleoptera > Chrysomelidae > Diabrotica > Diabrotica undecimpunctata. Next base: position 48,897,491 of record NC_092803.1, on the reverse strand, counting down.
ACCTCCTATGACCAATAGGAAGCAAGAATGCATTTTTTTCTTAAAATCATATTTACATTGTTTATTGACAAGACCTCAAAATTGAACGTATTATAAGTGAAGATTTAGATTTTATATATGGCATATACAGACAAGGTGTAAAAAGTTTTAACCCGTAAAACTGACCGTACTCTTAAAACACTGCCACGTTTTCGAGCTCCGTTTTCTGGAATGGAATGGAAAGAATGGAACTTAAAATTGAAGCGGGCTGGAATTATTTGCCATATCTCGCTGTTTGTGGCATGCAGAATATTCATTTTTTTTCTACTGTAACTCGAGAAAAAAATAAATACTGATCTAGCTTCACCTAAAAAATAAATAAATTAATTTTTTCCATAAAAAGAGTAAGAGTTTTTTCATAAAAAAATTAAATTTTGGTAATTGATATACTGGTATACTATTTATATAAATATTAAAGTATTATATATAAATTAATATTCCAAATATGTTTATTTGAATTAAAACATGAAACTTATTTTTTAAGACATTTTCACACTTTCTGAATAAATGGAGTTCAAACAAATTTTAAAAACTTCATTTTTGTACTTTACAAGAATAAATAATAATTATTATTATATATCTATATAAATAATATACCACAATCAATAAATTTAAAATATTTCTTACGAAATAATAGTAAAATTGAACTTTTTTGTGGAAAAATTTAACCAATTGATATTTTCCGGATTTTCCAATTTTTCTGGGAGGCGACCGATATTTGAAGTTTCATTCTAAAAAATACAGAGTACTACTTTTTTAAAGGGTTATACTTTTTTACTCCTACCTGATATTTGTCATCTATAAAATGGATCATATTTTCGTTTATAATCTGTTTAATTTTCAGTACTTAATGTTAATAAACAATGGAAATATGAATATGAATTTTCAGTAAGCTTACTTATAGGCAAGTGACAAATAATATCAAAATTATTATAAATGTTTATAAGTTAACAAGTGAGCAAATGGTTTTCTTTATACTTTGATAAGATGTTGACATTTTATTAATATATCTTAGAATTGAAGCCATAAAGAATCGATTGCGATCTGTTAAATACCTCTAAATTTACTTTTTGTGCAAATACAATTGTTTAAATAATCGCTCTCTAGGAGAAACACATTGAATAGCATACAAACTGTTAGGTCGGTCTAGCTAGGGTTTAACACACTTAATAACTCAATAATTGCCATAATTTTAAGCAGTTATATTACATGCAAAAAAAAATCTATTGACATTTATACATTACTGCAAAAATAAGGGATTTTGCCTTTATCTCGGTCGATCGTTTATGTATTTTGATTTTAAAACTTTTTAGATCTACAACTTTTATTTGAACCATTTGTCTCTAAAATGTATCTCAAAGTGACTAGTCTGTACAGGGTAAGATATGCAATGCTAACCTTATGGGAATTTCGCCAAGACGTTGCCAGTTTTATGCAATGAGCGATGGCGTTTTCTATTGTCTATCTTTCAAAATAAACGGAATAAACCAGGGGTTCTCAACAAGTCCTCACGTACCAATATCGTTTGCTAATAATTTTACATAATACTATACATTATTTGTTTTTAATACTAACTTATCAACTTTTATCTTTTATTAGTAGCAGTAGTATAATAAAATGTGCATTAAATAAACCTTTGTTTCACAGTTTAATAATTCCGGTAATTTCTACTAACTGCCAAATTTAAAATGTTATTTATGTCCCTGTGGTGCCAATTACTGCCATAATGTGTAAGGAATTTGTAATTTTGGTTGATATCAACTGCAAATACTTTCTTCTAAGTTATTTAGTAATTAAGAAGCAATTAGAGTAATTCTTGTACAGAATATGTTTAAAAACTTGATACATCCGGGGTCTTAATTTAGAATTAGTCTTTATTTGTTCTTCGGAGGGAGTAAACATATTTGAGTTACGATTATTTGTACCATCTTGGATGTACTGTTACTGTTTTGTTATTGTTATTATTTGTTAGTGGCTGTTGTTGTGATTTGCTGTTGGCAATTATTGTTATTTTCTGTTGTTGACAATTATTTTTTTTTGTGTTGTTGGGTATTGTTATATTAGACGCCGAATTTTTACCGCAAAATGGAGGAAATTGTTCAATGAAAACGTGGAAAAGCTTTGAAACTTTCAAAGAAGCAGATACTAATGAATATTACTAATTATCATCTTAATCAGGATAACAACGATTCTGTATCAAGTGTAATTAGAAAAGTGTCAGAAATGAGTGGTGTTTGCGAAAAAACTCTGTTTCGCATACGACAGGAATATTCATCACCTGCTGGATTACAATCTCTAAAGAGCAGGCCCAAGAAGCGAAAGGTTGGTAATACTCGTGACAACAAGTAAGATGAAGGTGTCATGGGCCAAATTCGTAGAATAGTTCATCAATTTTTTTGTGACAACATACCACCAACAATAAACACCATATTAGCTGTTGTAAATGTCAAAGAAACTTTGCCCAACTTTTCACGGCCACCCTACATCGCTTGCTGAGTGATATAGATTTTGTGTTTATAAAACGTGTCAGAACTTCAATTTTGATTGAAAAACCAGAAATCATCTCGTGGCGTCATCGTTATTTACGCATAATTCGTAAATACCGTGCAGAAGTATACAACATAGCGTATTTGGATAACTCATGGGAAAATATCGGGCACAGTGTGAACAAAGAATGGGTAAAACAATTACGTCTCAACGCGATGCTTTTGTTCGTGGTCTGACAACAGGATTAAAAGCTCCAACAGCTCGTGGTGCACGGTTCGTTTTATTGCACGCAGGATCTACCAGTGGATTTTTTGATGGAGCAGAGCTCACGTTTTTAGCAAAGAAAAATACTCCGGACTACCACGACGAAATGGATGGACCGACCTTCGAAGATTGGTTCTAAAATAACGTAATGCTAAATTTGCCAGAAAAAACTGTTGTGGTAATGGACAATGCCTCCTATCACAGCAGAAAGTCAGAACAAATTCCCATCAGTTCAACACTAAAAAAAGATATTCAAGAATGGCTTCTGTCGAAGGACCTATATTTTGAAGAAGACTACCTAAAATGCGAGTTACTTGATGTAGTCAAGTCCTTCAAAGCAAAATATGACTGGTACATAATAGAAGATATTGCCAAAAAGCACAATGTGAAGATTCTGAGGCCCCTACCCTATCACTGTGAACTCAATCCCATCGCAATGGTTTGGAGTGAAGTGAAACGGTATATAGCTGAACGCAACGCGAATTTTAAAGAAGCTGAAATGCGAAATTTAATTACAGCAGCGTATCCGGTCAAGAAATTTACACCTGCTTTATTGATTTCGAAAAGGCCTTTGACAAAGTACAACATGAACCACTAAGACAAATTATAATAAAGAAAAATATAGACAGCCGAGATATTCGAATTATATGCAACCTATATTGGAATCAAACAGCAAATGTGAAGGTTGAGGGTAGGCTAACAGAAGAAATTCAAATCCGTCGAGGAGTCCGGCAGGGATGCATCTTGTCGCCACTTTTATTTAATCTGTATAGTGAAGCTATTTGTGAACAAGCACTCGAGGAAGAAGATCTTGGTCTGATAATAAATGGTGAGACGATCAACAATATAAGGTATGCTGACGATACGGTTCTCCTAACGGGAACGCTAGTAGAACTACAACATCTCGTTCAAAGTCTCAATATATACTGTAACAGTTACGGCTTGAAAATTAATTTGAAAAAAACTAAATTTATGGTAATCACGAAATCAAAGAACATCAGAGCTAATCTTGTAATAGACAATACAACGATTGAGCGTGTGTCCTGTTATAAATATCTAGGTGCTTGGATCACAGACGATACTAATCAAACAAAAGAGATTAGATGTAGAATAGAAATCGCTAGATCAGTCTTTAATAGAATGCGCAAACTCTTTTGCAATCGTGATATCAATATAAAGTTACGAATACGAATGCTGCGGTGTTATGTCTTTTCTACCCTGTTGTATGGAGTAGAGGCTTGGACACTAAAACAGTTGACCACAAAAAACATCGAAGCTTTCGAGATGTGGTGCTATAGGCGCATTCTCAGAATATCATGGATGGACCGCGTCACTAACACGCAAGTACTCCAAACTTTAGACAAAAGATGCGAAATTCTAAATGAGATAAAAACTAGAAAGATGGAATACTTGGGGCACATTGTGAGAGGTGAAAAGTACGAACTTTTAAGAAATATCATGCAGAACAAAATTAAGGGCAAAAGAAGTGTGGGAAGAAGAAAAATATCGTGGCTTCGTAATCTACGTGAATGGTTCGGGTGTAGTTCGATTGAACTTTTTAGGCGCGCTGCTAACAAAGTCGCAGTGGCCATGATGATTTCCAATCTCCGCTAGGAGTGGCACGAGAAGAAGAAGATCAGGTCATTACGCCAGAGAAATGAAAAACTACGTAAACCACGTAATAGCAACAGAAAAAAAAAAATGTGGGAAATTGACAATTTGTTGGATGATATCGAACCAATTATTATAAATATAAATAACGGAGATAGTGATGACAGTGACGATAATATTGATGATGATGATAGTGAAGCAGAAACTAAATATGACAGCGATTGACAGAAAAAGGAACTAAATATAATGGTGTACAATTACTTACACACGAAATTAAATACAATGACTTCTTTTATTTTCAACCTATTTATTATTTTTATTTTCGTATATTTCTACGTTTTGTTACTGCCAACATATACAGTGCGGTTTTTAAAAGTCCTTCCTCCCTTAACTTTTGAACGGAACAATACATAAATAAAATGTTTCTTTATATTTTAGTTTTATTTTATTCGATTTTATTTAAATCTATAGACAAATGGTTTTTATCGCTAGCACATACTGTAGAATTAAAAACAGACTGCTTGTGTGACAATAATAAAATGCATTTCTTAATTTCTATTTTATTTTAATTCAACCCAAGTATGTTGTAGCAAATATTATTTATGTTTGAGAACCACTGACAGAAGGAAGCCAGGCAGGGTCATTAATGGGCATTAGTACTTAAGCTACCCTCAACAGAAAAGATGGATTAGGCTTAGTAGTAAGAAGTGACGTTTATTTTAATACAAGTTTGCAATGAAGTATGTCATCGATGTTGTGCATTTACCCTGTACAGACTAGTGACTTTGAGACAATCTATAGAACACGTTTTATGGGCATGCAATTAATTTTTTCACTTTTTATGATTGTTTAAAGAACAAAACAAGGATTTGTCATTTGCTATCCATTTGGATTTTATCAGCTCTTTTTTCTTTACTGGCCTATATCACCCGTAAGTTTCATCGGCGAACTCCAAGCCTTCTTATTAGAAATTTTGAAGTTTAAATTTTCAGCCGTAATGTTGTTTACGGATTATTGTTAAACATAATAAAACAACATACGGGCATTCGCAACAATTATGAATATCCTGCCTGTAGATATTTCATAAAAAATTGTCACAACAGTGTGTGTTATTCTGATCGCTACCTAAATAAACAAAACTAAATAAACTACAGAATTCAATTAATTTCTCTATTATTCATCAAAATTCCGTTTTCGAAATATCCAAACTGTTACCAGGAAACACAATAGATTGTATTAATTATAATAGCTTATGTGATACAGAATATAACAGCCTCTTACGTCAATCCATACATTCGACAAACGAGTTACATGCAGAATGCGAATTGAAACTCCAATCTGGTTAAAAGCGGCATGAGCCCCACTCGTATCTAATGAATCATCTTTAATTAAGTGTGACATTTGGGTTTTGGAAAGTTCAACTAATAAAAGGTCTGATTCGAAAGTGTAGATTGAGTGTGAAGCGTGTAGAGAAACGCAATAAGCAACGAGATGAAGCGGCCTTAATACATATTCACAACTCTGAACGGATTGAGCGAGGCAGAGTGGTTGTTTTTGGGTTTCATCGACTTGTTGGAAAATAGAATTAAAAGTGGATACTACAGAATGGTAATGTGGAAACAAAAGTTTAAAAGAGTTTTCGGGAAATACTCGGGGCAATCGAGAAATTGAACGGTAACTTTTGAGAACAGAAATATATCAGGTGTCGAGAAGCACTTCCACTTAAATGAGATAGAAAACTTATATAGAGTGGCTTTAAAAAAAAGCTTTTAAAATATTTACTTCTTAAGATATGTGAAAGAGATATTAAATATATCAAACTTTATTCTTTATTTTTTCTTAGATATAGGCTTTCCATTACCTATTTTACTGGTGTCCATTCAGGGCCGTTAATATCCATATCATCTCAGTAGGTTTCGTAATATCGCCACTTTATCTCTTCTAAACTCTTTCTTTTTTTAAACCTGGGAATGCCCTTAATTATTTGTTGTGTATGTTTTAAAAAGCACTACAAATGCACTAAAAATTGTTTAGAAAACACTACAAAAATATTTGTTTTTATTTACATTTATGTGCTCGAGATATATGGCCACTCGCATAGGTATAGTAGCAATAATAGGTTATGCCATATAAACATATTTTAGAGTTTATGATACAATAATTCTTTTCTAAGAAACTGGATAACTCTGTATAATTAGTTGAGATTACTAAGAATGTAGCCTAGCTGCGGTTTAAGATTTAACTGTCATCTTACTTCAGTGTATTGATGGAATTCGGTAATAATGTTGAGAGAGCCGATAACCGTTCTTGGGTATTAGCCCAGTCTGGTTAAAAAAAAAAGGTGGAAAAATGTTTCGCAGATATCTGAAGCTTTTAAGACATAGGTGGGGAACACTAGATGATGAATAGATGAAAAGATACTCCTAGTTTTACCTTGCGTTTTTTTTAAGCAATAATTTATGGTCACAATTTGATTTTTGTCTATAAATTTTTTCCCTTATATTTTAAATAAACAATATTTATGTCATTTTTTTATGTCAAGAATATCTTTATTTTCCCGTTTTTTTTTAAATTGATAAATAATTTACAGAGATATTTGCAAAAAAGCAGTTTTTTTGCACTAATTTATAAACTTTATTAATTTTTTTATTAACAAAATAAAATGGTATTAATACATTTTAACATCAAGGAATTACCATCTTTTAGATTTGTGCGAAATTTCCCTCCGATCAGTCAAATATTTTATAAGTTATTTAATTTGTTTATCCCTGAGGCTAATAATTATTTAAACTATTGAGCTTGCCCTATGCATAAGGCTAGACATATTCAGCAAATTTCATAGGATTCTTTAAGACTTAGACTATCTCAGAAGTTAAATGCATATTGAGTTTTCATCGAAATTATTTACAAAATAAACGTTTGAAAAAGGGGTATGTTTTTTACTTATAAACAATTGTAATAACTTCTATATTTTTCAAACTACAGATTTGTACGTACAACCATTGGATAGCTGGTAAAAAAACTCCCATAAAAAAATAAAAAACCTTCTATGACCAATAGGAACGAAGTTAGTGACTATTTTTAAAAAAATCATATCTCCATTGTTTATAAACATTAAGAAGTAAAATTTGCACATTTTGAATGAAAATCTAAACTTTATATTGAAACTTATAGCTATAAAATTTATCTAATTTTTCGAAACGACGGTACTTTCGAAAGATCGACATGGGAAAGTCGAGAGGATATCTGTTTCAGCTCCGTTTTTTTTTCGGCATCGGAACTTCAAATTGCAACACGTAGGAAAAATTTACATTATCTTGGCTTTCTTTGCAGCTACAACCTTTTTTTTTTATTCTGGGGTAGCTCGTAGAAATATGAATAACTACATAGCTTTCACTGGCCGGAAAATATGGGAGAACTCGGAAAAATTGAGTCCATTTTAAATTCACCCTAAATACTTACTTTTTTTTAATTTGCTCGAATAGTCTGTCGCAGTATTAATAATGATGACATAATTTTCACCCACCATAAATGTTGGAAAATCCCGGAAAATCAACATATGTTTTTTCATTTTATATCAGTGATGTAATAATACTTATATATTTTATAAATTAAATTTCAGGTAATTTTTTACACATTACATTATTATATTCCTTATATTAATTATAATTGTTTGTATTTTTATAATTAACAATATTGATTTTTATTCTATTTTTGTTACAAATATGATATACAATATTAACCTAATCTGCCTTACTGCTTTGATAAAATAAGTCGATTTTTTCATCACTTGCCTTATTAAATTTTGCAATGTTTATTGAACTTTACTTTTTCTATTTTCTTTACATACATTGGTTTAAAAGTTAAAATTTGGTTCATTTATTCGACTTCACTGTCAGGTCTGAACCTTTTTGTTGCAGGTTGTTTGTCTTCACTTATTAAGTCAGTCTTTCCATACATTAACATATTAATGGGCGATCTTAATGCCTAGGTGGGTCAAGGTAAGGTAGGAGAACAAGTAGGAAAATATGGGCTTGGAAACAGAAATGACAGAGGAGATCGATTGATTGAATTTTGGCAAGGTGAAGACTTCATAATAACAAATACCTTTTTCAAATTACTTCCTCGACGGTTATATACATTGACATCTCCACATCATACCAAAGAAAAAATAGTGAGAAATCAAATAGACTACATTATGATAGCAAGGAGGTATCATAATGCTGTTAAATTTACTAAGACGTACCCAGGAGCTGATATAGCCTCAGATCATAACCCGGTAGTTACTGTGATAGAGGCGAGACCAAAAAAGATTAGAAGACCACACAGAAAGGCACTAAATTTAAATAAACTTAGAAACAAAAATATACGACAAAAAACAGGAGAAGAAATAAATGAAAACCTCCGTTCAGCGCAGCAACAAATTAACGATACAAACAACGTTAACCAAAAATTAAAGTACATAAATACAGCTATACAAACAGCAGGAAAGAAACATCTTACAAAAACAACAACAAAGAATTGAAAGAATTAAAGAAAGATGAAGAATTACCCAGACAGAAGACAAAGAGGAGTGGATTAAAGAACAATGTGAAGAAATGGAAACCTATGAGAAAAAGGACGATGCGTTCATTATTCACAGAAAAGTAAAAGAGATATCAGGAAGCATAAAGAAATGCCAAATAGGTAAACTTAAAGAAAAAGATGGAAATCTTATTGTAGATCTAGAGAATAAAATAAAAAGATGGACAGAATACCTGAATTACTTATTTGAAGACAATAGAAACAACTTAACTCAGATAATCAATGCAACTGGGCCAGACATATTAAAAGAAGAAGTAGAATACTCAATAAGAAACGCTAAAAATGGAAAAGCAAATGGACCTGATGAAATTCTTACAGAACTGTTGAAGCTTTTGAATGATAAATCCGTAACCATAATATTAAATTTTGCAGCGAGGAGCTAAAACAGTTTTCCCTCCACTTTCCTATGTCGATCTTTCGAAAGTATCTTCGTTTCGAAAGGTTTAAGTTTCGAAAAATTGGTTGAATGTTATAGCTATAAAATTCAATATAAAGTTTAGATTTTCATTCAAAATTTGTGCAAATTTTACTTCTTAATGTTTATAAACAATGGAGATATAATTAACAAAAAAATTGTTGCTAACTTCGTTCCTATTGTTCATAGAAGGTTTATTTTTGTTTGTTAAATGTGAGTTTGTTTACCAGCTATCTAATGGTTGTATGTACAAGACTGTAGCTTAAAAAATATGGAAGTTATTGCAATTGTTTATAAGTAAAAAACATACCCCTGTTTCAAACGTTTATTTTGTAAATAATTTCGATGAAAACCTAATATTCATTTAACTTCTGAGATAGTATAGGTCTTAAAGAATCCTATGAAATTTGTTAAATGTGTCTAGCATTATTAATAGGGCAAGTTCAATGGTTTAAATAATTAGTCCCAGGGATAAACAAATTGAATAACTTTTAAACTATTTGACCGATCGGGGGAAATTTCGCACAAATTTAAAGGACGGTAATTCCTCAATGTTGAAATGTATTAATAACATTTTGTTTTGTTAATAAAAAAATTAATTAAATTTATAAATAAGTGCAAAAAAACTGCTTTTTTGCAAATATCTCCGTAAATTATTTATCAATTTTAATTGAAAACACGGGAAAATAAAGATATTCTTGATAAAAAAAAAATGGTATAAATATTGTTTATTTAAAATATAAGGGAAAAAACTTATAGATAAAAAATCAAATTCTGACTATAAATTATTGTTTAAAAAAAACGCAAGGTAAAAATAAGAGTATCTTTTTATCTATTCGTCATCTAGTAACCCCCACCTATGTCTTAAAAGCTTCAGATATCTGCGAAACATTTTGCCGTGAAATCGATGATTTTTGTATAACCAGACTGGGCTATGTATCCTATACGGATTATTCTTATAATTGTAAGGTTTTGTCGAGATAATCTCGTGGGACTAGTGTATAATTTCTGGATTGCACGTAAGGATGTATTTAAGGAGCTCCAGTGGGTTTTTTACATCTCCAATGGAAATATTGGAAACCATCAAGACACGAAAGCTGCAAAGCATGGGGCATGTTATGCATAATGAAAGATACAACATACTTTAATTAAATAAACAAGGGAAAATTCAGGGCAGGAGAAGTGTAGGAAGGATAATAATCTCATGGTTGCGTAACTTGGGGTATTCAGAGCGACAGCATCTAAGATGCTGCAGAATAGCCGTGATGATTGCCAACCTCCGTCGCGGAGATAGCATGTAAAGAAGAAGAGTGGGTTTGCCATAATATTCTGGTGAATCTGTATGCTTCTGTTTTTAAATATTTGCTAATTTGCATGTTAGTTATTGATGTGGTATCTGTTAAAATCATTTTAGCATGCTGATCTGCGAGTTCGTTGCCAGGTATATAAATGTGAGACGGAATTCATTTAAAGATAATCTTAATGTTTAATATAGAAAGATGGTGGTAACAGTGATAGATATTTTGTACGAGGGGATGATCGGTAAATAATTCCTGAATGCACAAAATGGAGGCTAGAGAGTCGGTACAAATGGCAACATTTTTGTTCGAGAATTTACTATTTAATAACAGCCTATAGGACGCTATATAATTATCCAGTATGTACGCTGCACAAATTAGAAATAAAAAAAAGTACAAATGATATTTTTTTAGAGGTGACTTAACGGCTAATCCTCAAATCTTAATCTTTGTATAATACTTGATCAAAGTGATTATTGTCTAGAATTTACTTTATGGACCACCCACATATGTCAGAATGAAAGAGGCAGATAAAATTAAATTATTAAAAGAATTTTATCACCAAGTAAGAAAACAAAATAATTTGTTTAATTTGTATTTTGAGAACGATTTCAAAAATGGAAATCAAAATGACAAAACAAACATATTTAAAACTCAAATTATGGTTTATTCCTAATAAAAAATGATAAAGATTTTATCAATAAATTTTGATACACCCTGTATATGCTAGGGGCCATTTATTTAATTTTTATATTTTTCTTTTCTTAGTGTATCATAGCATTAATGTTGATTCATTTCTTACCATTGTATGATTGCTACTAGTGAAAAATTGATTTATAACTTTTACATTACATTACACTACATTTTTTAATATGTTGTGCAAGTGAATTGTGTCATTTAGCTAATCTTGCCATACTTTTTCATACTTTCAAACCATTAATTAAAATGTTTATATGTATTTAAATCAAATGGTGTAAAGTGTCCCACCGCTCCCTAGGTAGGGGAGCGTTGAGACAGGTTATAGGGAGCATTGAGATTGTAAGCTTTTGGGAAATGTTTATTAATTATTGAAAAAATAAAAACATAAAGAAAGTTTACAACGCAAAATGTTAATTAATTATTAATCAAATACGAAAACTGTGGAAGTCCAAGCCAAATGTACAGTAATTTCAAAATAATATCTTCCATTGGTGGAACTGAAGAAATATCTTGCATTGGTGGATAAATTAATTTCCAGGTAGCTTTGTGACGATGTAAAAATTCAATTTCATATTTATCATTAGCCTTTGTTCCTACCAGACCCACATCATGCACAGTTAAAGTCTTTGTGGCAAATTTAACTGAAACGAAGTCTCCCACTTGGAGGGTGTTGACATCCTTAAGGGCTTTAATTTAAAGCATTTCTCTTTTGTAGCTTTCAACATATGAAATATCTTCGCTGCTTTCGCCTAACTTCACTATACGTGAAATCACATCTTAACTGTCTTTTTCCTTTATATATATATATATATATATATATATATATATATATATATATATATATATATATATATATTCGACTATCAAACCTGATAGTCGAAAATTGGAAAACTACAGACCCATCAGCCTACTGTCACACCTGTTTAAAATACTCACCAAAGTCATAACTACTCGAATAACAAGGAAATTAGACGAATACCAACCATATGAACAGGCAGATTTTAGAAAAGGCTATTAAACTTCCGATCACCTGTTAACCACAAAAATATTAATAGAAAAATGTAACGAATACAAGTTTCCAGTTTTCCTAGCATTTGTAGACTACGAAAAAGCTTTCGATACCATAGAACACACGGTCGTAATAAACGCAATGCAAAATTGTAGAATAGACAGCAGATATATTAACTTAATAAAAGAAACTATGAACCAAGCTACAGCTACATACTACCTAAATGAAAATGAACACACGAACCCTGTACCATTAAACAGGGGAGTCAAACAGGGAGATACTTTATCACCCAAACTGTTCACCTTAGTTTTGGAGGACGTTTTTAAAAACCTAAATTGGAAATATAAGGAAATAAACATCAATGGCCGCTACCTCAGTAATCTACGATTTGCAGATGATATAATCCTGATAGCTACTGACCTACAAGAAATACAAACCATGCTTTTAGAACTACATACCGAATCATCTAAAATAGGACTGAAAATGAATTTAAACAAAACAAAAGTCATGCACTCCGAAGACACCGTGACAATATTAAACGATAAAGTTATAGAAAAAGTTGAAGAATATATATACTTAGGACAAAAAATAATACCAAATAGGGAAATTCAAACTGAAGAAATAAAAAGAAGAAGAAACTTAGCTTGGGCAGCATTCGGTAAACTGAACTATATACTCAGAAATCAACAAATTCACTTACATCTTAGATCTAAAGTTTTTGATGCATGCATTATTCCGATATTAACTTATGCGGCACAAACATGGACAATCACAAAAAAGAATATGAATATACTTAGAGTCACTCAACACGCGATGGAAAGAGCAATGCTAGGTATATCACTTAAGGACAAGAAAACAAACACATGGATAAGACAGAAAACCAAAGTCACCGATGTCGTGCAAAAATCATTAAAGTTGAAATAGGAATACGCTGGACATGTAGCTAGGAGCGATCTAAACAAATGGCACAGATCAATTTTAACCTGGAGACCATACCAACACAAAAGACCCAGAGGCAGACCTCTTATGAGATGGACAGATGATCTGAAAAAGACTGCCGAGAAAAATTGGCTACAAGTAGCGTACAATAAAAAACAATGGAAAGGAAGACTTGAAGAGGCTTATGTTCAGATGTGGACGTGAATGGCTAGACGAAGAAGAAGATATATATATATATATATATATATATATATATATATATATATATATATATATATCTATATACATATATATATATATATATATATATATATATATATATATATATATATATATATATATATATATATATATATATATATTGATACAATTAGGGTTTATAGAAAATAATTTATAAGTTATATACTACATAATATTAGATATTTGGTTGTTTTAAATAAGTTATATACTAGAGAATTTAATAAAAATTATTTATGTGAGGGTATTTTTAAGAAATTATCATATAATAATTGTAAAAAGTTGTATTTTAATGTTGTAAATAGATTTAAGTGAGCCATGTGACTAGGCAACCAACTATACATACTCCAAGTGTCATATTAAGAATTTTTACGAATATAAGTGGGGTTATAATAATATATTGTTTGAATTGTGTATTTTATTAAATTAGAGTGTTAGTTACTAATTTGAATGTTTATTCTGATCTGAAAAGCCTAAATGTCAACAAAATTATCAATGGAACATTAACGAATTCTCCAGAGTGCAGAGTGTGACCATTGTTTACGGTCTGGAATAATGATTATGGCGGTGGATCGAACAGATATTTTTTTCGAGAACATCTATATAGAAGTTAATAGAACGAATGGAACATGATCTCTTACCAGATGGTTCTGGAATAGCCAAAAAGATATAAATACCCGTGATTTGGATTCAAGATGGAAGTTTTTTAGTCAGAAGTCAAGCAGTTTATTATGAAAGTTAGTAGATTAGTTAGTGAAGTCAATTGTTCACAGTTTTAGTAAGTCAGTCAAGCAGTTTAATAAGAAATATGAAAGTTAGTTGGAGATAGTCCAATTGTTTAATATAGTGAGTTAAATGAAGATTAAAAATTATGCATATATTTAATGCACATTTATAATTATACACAAATAATTATTGAAGATTATAAAAGTATATTAGAAGAATATTGGATGGACATTGGAAGGAATTAAAATTATATTATGATTGGAGATTAGTATAAATCAACTTATAATAATTGGATATTGGTATATTGAAAAGAAGAATAAATATAAATGGTGTTTGCTGGTTTGCTTGGTGGTATATAAATGCTGGTGAAGAAAAATATATCTTAAATTGGTAGAAGCTGATAATTGGAAGAAAAAGAAATTTTACAAAAACAAGGATAACCGAAGTACGAAGACATTCAGTGGTGATTAGAATATATATAGTGGAAAACAGTTCATTTAGGCATTCAGTAAAAGAAAGGTACAAAATTTTGTTAATATAATTTAGTTAGTGTTATAACAATTTCAATTTTGAAGATAGTTTTTTTAAATTTAACATTGTCTATAGAATTTAATTAGTTTTATAAGAACATCAATTTAAAGATAGTTTATTTTAAATTTACATTGGCTAGGTTAGATATATATGTGTGTTTCATAATAGTTATAATAAAGATAATTTAAAAAAGTACTTACAAACTAATTCTTTGAGAACCGCGATAAAAACCCTATATTATTAAAATTACTCATTGCTCATCATTCAAACAAAAAACACATCATAACAATTTGGCACCCAACGCGGTGGCTCTCTATTTAAAAGAATTAGTTTGGGAAGATAAGTGCTCTCATATAAGTAAATTAATTATCAGTAGAAAGAAAAAATTATAGATTTTATTTTTAATTATATTTGAACAAGTAAAGTCTCAAAATGTCTCAAGGAAAGAAAGGTACAAGAAGCAAAAAGAATGAAGAAGATGTGGAAGTAGAAACACAACCTATACAAGAGGAGAGTTTAGTTCAAGTTCCACAAGATACTGCAGAAATGAATCCAGAAAGAGAGGAAAATGTCAATATGGCAGCTTTGATGTCATTAATGATGCAGATGAACAAGACAATGGAAGAGAATTCAAAAGAAATCAAAGAAGACATGAAAAAAATGGAACAGAAAATGGAAGAGAATACGAAAAAATTGGAAGAGAATTCAAAAGAAGTCAAAGAAGACATGAAAAAAATGGAACAGAAATTGGAAGAGAATTATAGAAAATTAGAAAAGAAAATAGAAGATAATAATAATAAAATTGTAAAACAAATGGATAAAAAACTTGAAGCTGCAGAGAAAAAAGTAGCAAATGAAATAAAAAGTATACGGAATGACTACAAGAAAAGGATAGACAATGAGAGGACAGAAGTAAAGAGGATTATTCAAGATAATAAGATAGATATAGAACAGAAAATAGAGTTACAGAAATGTAACTTAGAAGTAAAAATTAACGAAGACAGGAGAAACACAGAAGAAAAATTAGACGATATACAACAAAATCTCCAAATAAATTGTAATCAAATAAGAAATGTGGAACAGAGAATAGATGATATTTCACAAATGAGAGACATAGGGAGACCTTACTTAAATTTAACAAATGAGACTGGGATTAAATTCTCTGGTAATATAAAAAATTTGCATCGTAGAGTATACATAAATAGTTTAAAACATAAATTAAGATTTGTGAATAATATTAATGATATTAAAGATTATATTAGAGTGACATTAAATGACAATGCAGCAACTTGGTTTGCTAGTATTGAGAATGATTTAGATAATTTTCAAACATTTGAAAATAAATTTTTAAATTATTATTGGGGTGAATTAGAGCAAGCCAAGTTTAGAGAAATTCTATATTTTGGAAAGTATAATCAAAATTTAAAATCAAATATGGTAGATTATGCATTGAAATTGATAACAGTTGCAAAATATTTAGAACCACCACTTAGAGAGGATGAAACAGTCTTAAATGTATCTAGACATTTTGATGCTGATGTTGTGCAAACCGTAACTGTACAAAATATTCAAACAATAGATAGTTTTATTAATTTTATTCAAAGAATACAAAGAGGCAATATGACAAGTAATAATAACAACAGAAAAAACAATAATAACTTTCAATATAATAAAAATGATAATCAACAATATAGACAATCATATAATAGATATGGTAATAATTTACAAAATTTTAATAATAATAACAGTAATTATAATAGACAACATTTTAATAACAGTACTAATAATAATAGACAATAGAAGAAATACAGAGCGACCTAACTATAACAGACAGGTAAATTGTGTTCGAATGAATAGGAGCTGCGAAGACAGGGAACGAAATCGTGCAAGGCAAGAAAATGTGAGTAGAAGTCATAGTAGGGAAAGACATAGTACATCAGATCCAATACAATCTGACAATTCTAATAATCAAAATTTTGTGCAGTAAACTTTCTGAATTACAAGTTAGGCCATTGCTATTATGAAAAACCTTCTGAATTTATTTCTTTAGATGAGGATAAAATTATTGACTCTATTAATTTAATTTATATAAATGCTTTGGCCAAAAATAAAATGATTAAAATTATGATAGATACTGGTTCAGAAAGTACTTTAGTCTCGGAGAATTTTATTTTTAATACATTAAAACTATCAGATATAATAAAGATTCCAAAAATTAAAATTATTGGTGCAAATAATAAGAAGTTGGGTGAAATTGATAAACTAGCCAATTTTAAAATTAATATTCTTAATAAAGAAATTAATATGCAAGGATTTATTGTCAAGGATTTGTGTGTTGATATATTAATGGGAAATGATGAATTGGAAAAGAAGAAAGTAAAGATAGATTTTGAAGAAAAAATGGTAACTTTGGAAGGGCAAATAATTAAATTTATGCAGAAAGATGAGGTGGAAGAAGGAATAAGAGTTGATAGGATATTACTAAAAGAAAATAATGATGTTTATGAAGAAGAAATGTATTTTGATGATAGGGAAATGTCCCAAAAGAATGTAAAGAATAATTATTGTAGTGAATATTTAAGGAATGGAAATTTTAAGCAGATGGATGCCTACGAGGCGGAGTGCGTAAAATTGGAAGCAAGGAATAATGAGTACATAATGAAGAATAATGTTATTTGTAAACAAGAAGATATGATGAAAGTTGTAAATTGCCCTGAAAAACATAAATCAATAATCGTTTCCATATTGCAGCAACACAAGGGACTTGTCAATAAAGAAAATAGAATTGCACAAAATTATATCCATAGTATAAAAGTTAAAGAAGAAAAAGATTTTAAAACAAAATCATACCCAATACCATATAAATACAGAGAAGAAGTAAACAAAACAATTAATAATATGTTAGAAGATGGAATCATTGAGAAGGCAGACACACGTTTTATTAACCCCATAGTAGTAGTACGAAAAAGATCAGGTGAAATCAGGTTATGTTTGGATGCAAGGAATATTAACAAGATTACTGAAAAGCAATTTGAAGCACCAATGAGTATAGATGGAATACTAGGAAGAATTACAGGAATGTCATTTTTCACTAAAATCGATTTACAGCATAGTTTCTGGTTAATACCTCTAGAAAGAAAAAGTAGACAGTATATAGGGATAGGCATCTAGGATTTCAGATAGATGGAGTAGTATATCAATTCAAAGTAGTACCATTTGGACTTCAATCATCTTGCAGTGCTCTATGTAGATGTCTTCATGATATTTTGGATCAATATGAACATTTTGTAATTCACTACATTGATGATATATTAATTTTTTCTAAAACGGCTGAAGATCATGAGAAACACCTAAAAATTATAATAAATAGATTAGACAAAGTTGGACTAAAAATAAATCAAGAAAAATGTACATTTTTTCAAAAAGAAGTCATATATCTAGGTTATAAACTTAACACTAAGGGAATCGAAATGGATCCAGAACGGACACAAGTCATTCAGGAATATAAAACACCACACAATTTAAGAACTTTAAGAGGATTTATTGGAATAATTAATTATTATAAAAGGATGATACCAGATCTAAGTATAAAAGAACTTCCATTACTTGAACTACTGAGAAAAGGTGTAAAATGGAGATGGGATCAGAGAAGAGAACTAGCATTTCAAGAGATTAAAAACATTTTTCTGTCAAATTTGAAAATATACTATCCTGACTACACACAGCCATTCATATTAAGAACAGATGCATCAATAGAGAGATTATCAGGGGTATTATTACAAATACATGATGGGGTCGAATACCCAATACAATTCATTTCAAGAATCACAAAGCCACATGAAAAGGGCTACTCAGTTTCAGAATTAGAACTAGCAAGTATAATACACTGTGTCACAAAATTAAAATTTTATTTGTTGGGTAATGAATTTACAATAGAAACAGATCACCAAGCTTTAACATCTATATTAAATAACAAATATGGAAACAGTAGAATACATCGGTGGAGTCTAATACTTAGTGAATACTGCTTTGAAATCAAATACATTTCTGGAAAATCCAATATAGTGGCAGATGCTTTATCAAGGTTAGAAAATACATCACAAAAAGGGCAGCGAACAATAAAAATTGGATTAAATCAATTAGTAGAAAGTACTGGATTATATTCTAAAGAAGAAATTATAAGAGATCAGATCAATTTGAGTGAAAAACAAAAAGTCCTTAGGAAAGATGGAGTATATTATAAAATAATAAATGGCATAGAAGTATATGTAATAACTAGAACTTTAGCAAAGAAAATATTGAAAAATTTACATAACAATTATATGCATATTGGTTCAAGAAAGCTATGGATGCTATTTAGGGACAATTATTTTGCAAAGAATAACATAAGTATAGCAAAAGAAATTACTACCCAATGCCCAATATGTCAACTAAACAAAGAAAAGAATTTCAAAAACCAGAACACATATAAATCTAATGTTGTATATGAAAAACTAAATACAGTTTCCATGGATTTTATTTCAAATTTAGTTCTCAGTCCAACAGGAAAAAAGCATATACTAGTGATAGTTGATTTATATACAAAATTTATTAAACTATATCCCTGCTCGAGAACAAATGTTAAAACATTAAAATTATATATTAATCAATTTTTCGAGGAAATAGGACCATTTAGAAATTGCATAATAGATAATGCTACATATTTTAACAACCAAAAATTTCGGACATTTTGTGAGAAAAAGGGAATCAACATTCATTTTACAAGTATCAGACATTCTCAAGCAAATCTTGCAGAAAGATATATTAAAGAAGTTATAAAATATTTAAGGATACTGTGCCAAAATCAACACGAAACTTGGCAGCAACATATACCACAAGTAGAGTATTTTTTAAATAATACACATAATTTGAATACAGAGGAAGTACCAGAATATTTAATGTTTGGCCATATAGGAAACAGAAAGTGGATTAGTGAATATAATCAGGATATGTTAGAACAAGTAATGCAGAAAGTGAATAACCGAATTAGGAGGAAAGCTGAAAAATATATCAGAAGACAAAATCGAAATATAAAAAAACCAATCACATTTCAAAAAGGAGACCTAGTGTTATTTCGTTCACTTAGAAAAAGTAATGTTAAAGAAAACCGTTGTAAGAAATTACAACCAATGTTTGAAGGTCCATATACAATTGAAAATCAGAATGGACTAAATAGTTATGTGTTAATAGATGCAGAGAACAGACTAAGAGGCATATTTCATATCAACGACATTTTTCAATATCATGAAGAGATTGAATAATGATTTCTATACCTTTAACACAAATATAATAACACTAATAACTTACTGATATATCCATTTTATTCAATAGACTTGATTTGTTAAATGGTAGATGGTAGATTTCATTATTTTGAATCAATTTGACATCATACTTGTTGAATTTTGTATATATGGAAATTAATTTGTACCCTAAAAATCATAATTTGGGGTTAGACACAAAATTGATACTATAATTGCTATAAAAATGTCTTTCTAATATAATAAAGTGAAAAAAAACTTACCAATTTATATTGATGAAAGTTATTTTGAATGGAAATAATTCCTAGATTTTGTCTATAAACAAACAGAACACCATATCGATTATATTTTTAATTAAGGTTATATTTTATTCTCTGATATCGCATCCATTGCCCCATTTGACATGACAGTTTGACCATAGAATAGCCGAACTGTGCTCCGTTGTTCTCTGCTTTGACATAGACAGCGAACAGGGATGTATTTAACACATTTTAAATAATAAAAAAAAAAAATTGAATTATTAATTTATTAAATTTAATAAGGTATGAGAAAATTAATATTTAAAAAATAATAAGTAAATTATTTATTTTAAATATTATTTTGGAGTATTGATACAATTAGGGTTTATAGAAAATAATTTATAAGTTATATACTACATAATATTAGATATTTGGTTGTTTTAAATAAGTTATATACTAGAGAATTTAATAAAAATTATTTATGTGAGGGTATTTTTAAGAAATTATCATATAATAATTGTAAAAAGTTGTATTTTAATGTTGTAAATAGATTTAAGTGAGCCATGTGACTAGGCAACCAACTATACATACTCCAAGTGTCATATTAAGAATTTTTACGAATATAAGTGGGGTTATAATAATATATTGTTTGAATTGTGTATTTTATTAAATTAGAGTGTTAGTTACTAATTTGAATGTTTATTCTGATCTGAAAAGCCTAAATGTCAACAAAATTATCAATGGAACATTAACGAATTCTCCAGAGTGCAGAGTGTGACCATTGTTTACGGTCGAACATTCTGGAATAATGATTATGGCGGTGGATCGAACAGATATTTTTTTCGAAAACATCTATATAGAAGTTAATAGAACGAATGGAACATGATCTCTTACCAGATGGTTCTGGAATAGCCAAAAAGATATAAATACCCGTGATTTGGATTCAAGATGGAAGTTTTTTAGTCAGAAGTCAAGCAGTTTATTATGAAAGTTAGTAGATTAGTTAGTGAAGTCAATTGTTCACAGTTTTAGTAAGTCAGTCAAGCAGTTTAATAAGAAATATGAAAGTTAGTTGGAGATAGTCCAATTGTTTAATATAGTGAGTTAAATGAAGATTAAAAATTATGCATATATTTAATGCACATTTATAATTATACACAAATAATTATTGAAGATTATAAAAGTATATTAGAAGAATATTGGATGGACATTGGAAGGAATTAAAATTATATTATGATTGGAGATTAGTATAAATCAACTTATAATAATTGGATATTGGTATATTGAAAAGAAGAATAAATATAAATGGTGTTTGCTGGTTTGCTTGGTGGTATATAAATGCTGGTGAAGAAAAATATATCTTAAATTGGTAGAAGCTGATAATTGGAAAAAGAAATTTCACAAAAACAAGGATAACCGAAGTACGAAGACATTCAGTGGTGATTAGAATATATATAGTGGAAAACAGTTCATTTAGGCATTCAGTGAAAGAAAGGTACAAAATTTTGTTAATATAATTTAGTTAGTGTTATAACAATTTCAATTTTGAAGATAGTTTTTTTAAATTTAACATTGTCTATAGAATTTAATTAGTTTTATAAGAACATCAATTTAAAGATAGTTTATTTTAAATTTACATTGGCTAGGTTAGATATATATGTGTGTTTCATAATAGTTATAATAAAGATAATTTAAAAAAGTACTTACAAACTAATTCTTTGAGAACCGCGATAAAAACCCTATATTATTAAAATTACTCATTGCTCATCATTCAAACAAAAAACACATCATAACAATATATATATATATATATATATATATATATATATATATATATATATATATCTATATATATATATATATATATATATATAGAGAGAGAGAGAATAGAATTTTATATTTTTAGGTTTAAGAAATTCTATATAGAGAGACATGAGACAGTTGCTTTAGGGAAACATGAGACGTCTCATATATATATATTTATATATATATATATATATATATATATATATATATATATATATATACATATATATATATATATATATATATATATATATATATATATATATATATACAGTCCTCTCTCTCTATGACGATATGCAAGGGACCGGGAATTTTCATCGTTATAAGGAGAGATCGTTATACAGAGAGGGACAAAATTCGGTACTGTCATATTAATAATACTGTACTAAGTAACCTATTTTTATTTAAAAAAATTTATCAAAACGAATATAAATTAATTAAAACTGTATTGTATACTACATAGATTTATTAAAGAATAATATAAGCAATACAGTATAAACAATGACTGTACAATTAAAACATGTGTACTGTACAATAACAAAATAATATGCTGCTGTAAAATTTATTTAGCCTACATTACCAAAAAGTCTCAGCATAAATCAACTCAAAAGCACTCATATCGTCTTCCTGGTGGATGAAGAATCGATGCAGTACTTTTGCCGCATCCAATGCCTGCTGAGCGGTCGGAGCTGGTTCTGGCTCTGCTTTCACTTCCGGGTCACTGTTTTCTTCTACACGAACTGCTTGTAGGATGTCCTCGTCAAAAAGTCCAGGTGTTGTAGCTAGATTTTCATCAAATTCTCCAAAATCTGTTAGCTCTTCTGGTCCGTAGGTGATAGTAAGTTCAAACTGTCTGGCCCAAACATCTAATGGCAGGTCATCTTCACCATCAGTCAATCCTTGATCTTCCAACTATCCTGCATGTTTGAAGGAATGTTTTATTGTATTGCTCGTCACCTCGTCCCAGGATTTACTAATCATTAGGATGGCGTCAAGAATGTTAGTTTAAGATCGGCATTGTTCTCAACCAATTCCATCAAAAGTCTTCTCTGTAATGGCTTTTTAGACTCGTGATGACACTTTGGTCCATGGGCTCAAGGACACTCGTTGTGTTTGCTGGCAGAAAACAAAGTTCGATGTTTTGAAGGTCGCACAGTACATAATGGGCAGGACAATTGTCTACAAGCAGAAGAATTTTTTTTCCTTTAAGCTCGATATCCCACTTTCTTATCGCTTCTTCAAAAATTTCCAAAGTCATCCACGCACTCTTGTTTGCTTTATAGGTTACCAGTAGATTTTTTATGTTTTTAAAGCAACGTGGGTTTTATGACTTCCCTATCACTAACAATTTTCGCATCACCGAACCTGTTATGTTAGCGGCCACTAAAAATGTAATGCGTTCCCTAGAGAGCTTTCCATCAACGCACTTTTCCGATTTAAATTTTAAAGTTCTGGTTGGTGTCATTTTAAAAAACAATCCAGTCTCACCAGCATTCAAAATGTCGTCTGATACATATCGTGCCTTCAGTCCAGGACACACGTTTTTTAGCCAATTGTCCATTACGTTTTTGTTAACATCGCGAGCCTCTTCGCTGATTTGTCCGTAGTTGATCTTGTGCCGCAGCTTCCACTTGCTCAGACAACCCTCAGATGCCTTGAAATTCTCAATTCCAAGCTCAGTTGCAAAAAACCCAAGCTTTTGTCCTGACCACAGGCCCAGAAAGTGGAATATGGTTCATACGCTGCTGCTTTAACCACTGAAGCAAAGCGCGATCTAAATATTCGTGCTGAGATTTCCGCAATTTCTTCCTGCTACCGCTCTCCATCTCCGCTTCTAGCCACTTTTTTCTGTTCTTCCATATCGTAGCCATAGTTGACTGAGACAGCCCCGTACGGCGAACGACATGCGATTACTTTTCACCTTTCTCTATTACTCGAGTTATCGATAACTTTTCCTCCACCAAGAACATTTACGCTTTTTCGAAAACATGTTGACTGTTGACACACTGAGACACAACTCAAACTAGGAATGAAAAGTCGTCAATAGATGACAACATCTGTGTGATAACAGTTAGGCACGCCACCCGAACAATAAAAGAGAGTCACTTAACCCTCTGATAAGAATGAGTAAAATGGGTGGCCGCATTCCTTAAGCGCAAAATAAAACAACTGCTGGGTAATGACCTTGCCACTTGTGACTCAGGTTTAAACAACTTTAAACACATTTGTCATCGACACTATTGAACGCTGAAAAGTCATCGCTATAAAGAGAGAACGATATCGGTATAGAGAAAGAATTAATACATTGTCCTTATGACGAACCAACCAACGTTTACTATTTTCATCGTTATAGAGGAATTATCGTTATATAGGGAATCGTTATAAAGAGAGACTACTGTATATATATATATATATATATATATTTAGGGAGACATGAGACGTCTCATGTCTCCCTAAAGCAACTGTCCCATGTCTCTCTATATAGAATTTCTTAAACCTAAAATTCTTGTTCAAATTCTAATTTATCAGATAATTAAACAAAAGATTCAAAGCATACCTGAGGACCAACTTCTGAAGAATCCACTCTTATTTTTACTTAACCTTGCTACAAAGTACAAAGATATCAAAAGATTAAGATTTAATTTCGGCGTAACTTTTACACATGTACTAACAACAATGTTCTGCTAATCATTGTATCATTGTCGTCGTTATGCTTACAGAGCAGAGTTATGCTTCACTCAAGTTATGAACCAGTAACCAACAGATGACACTGCTTACCCGATTGCAGGCAATAATGTAGTGTCTCATTCCTCCCTTGATTTAAGTCTCCTTAGTCTTTCCTAAATCTATTTTATTTTTAATAATTCCTTTGGGGCGTCCCTAATGTCATTGCGATCTCTTAAAAAATACGTTTCATATAAAGCGATGTTTTTCTTTTAATTGAATGTAGAGATCTATTAGCTTTGCTTTTAAACCTTTTGATACCGGTATCATTGATCTAGTTTTCACACAATGTTTTCAAAAGATATATTTGGTAGCGTATTCGATAGAGATGATTCATCCTAATTTGCTACCAACCAGAATTTTTATATTTAAATGATACATTTATTTGTTGAATTTTAATTAACCAGTAAAAAATAACACAAAAATTAAAAAAAATATTATATATAATATTTTTATATATTAGATTTTTATATATTTATATAAAAAATTTTATATATATATATATATATATATATATATATATATATATATATATATATATATATATATATATATATATATATATATATATATATAACGAAAATCGGTTAACTAAAATATTTCAAAACAAGTTTTTTATTGAAATATTTTAAAAACCTCCGATTTAATATCACATTTCAAACCGCTTTTACGTATTCATTCGGTCTACGAAAAGGCTTCACAAAATGCTCAAGTAACCTTTGAAAATATTGAGAAAAAATTTATATATGTATATTTTATCCTTAGATATTCAATAAATCCGAACCTAAGCTTCACAATAAGATATCTTTGATTTTCCAACCATGTAGATATGGTCATGATCCAAGAGCTGACGGATACTTTTGGCATTAATAAAATTATTTCTTGTTATATGTATTCTTATATATGTTTCTATATTTATTTTTACATATATATTTTGTTTTTTTAGGTCCTTATTATGGTATATTCTTTTCTTTTTCTTTTGCCCTGCCGTTTTCTTTTCCTCACTTAAATTGTTTTTTTTTCTCATGCTTTCTGCTTTCAAAGCAATTAAACTAAAGACTGTTTCTCTATAGTAGAAGCCACAGTTAGAATGCACTGCAGGTAAGATAGGCAATGTATTTCTTACGGGAGAACGACCGACCACGTTGCCGGTTTGCCTCGAGCGGCGCATCATGACCGGATTTAAGAATCATAGCACTGGAATATACGTGCACACAACAATTGCCTACGGTTGTATAAAAGACTATCATTATTGTTTCAACTATAGCATGATTCAATCATCGATATATAAATAAGAGAGTTACATTGTCGAACTAAACAATCACATGAAGAATGTAACGATTATTTTGCCTACCACATAGGATATTACTATAGGGGGTTGAAAGTTGGGGACAGAAATTATTAGGGTGAAGATAGGGCAAACAAAACAAACCGAAACGTTGCGAACGGCCAATCAGGGTTTATTTGGAGAACTGGGTCGTGGATAAGTGAATGAGTGGATAAAGGGACTGAAATGGGATAACTACCAAAAATGAAACAGAAGGGTACTTACATGAATCTCCTGGACAAACAAAAACACAAGAAAGTTCTCTAAGCTATTTAAAATGAACGCCGTTTTGAAGGATCTTCCTGCTGGATGAAAGAAAAGGTTTTTCCTTCCTAAAAACACAAAAGAGGTTAGACATTTGTTTAAGATAAATAAACAAAATGGTTTAGGGAAAAAAATTACACATCTATTGTTGTCTCACCACAATATTGTTGATACGACAAGATTATGATTCTACGTTTATTCTTTGATGGAACAGCAAAGGAATGGTTTGAATTAAAAATAATAACATTATTATTTTAAATACTTTTTGTGAAACAGGTTTAAATAAACATAGGTAAGCTTATTCTTTTAGGTATATAGGTGGTCGTCTTGTTGACTACCTTCTTGTATATCAAGTATACCTGATATACTTATTGATTTAATTGTAACAGATATGCCAATTTATATACAAGATAACATTGATAGAGCTGACGTTACAGCAATGGAAAAACTGATGAGTGAATTACGAAAACTGGAAAGTTTAGTTATAAAAAAAAGGAATAAATCACAGATAAAACCGGTTCTTGTCCAAATACCTACCAAATGAAATAATTAAATATTACAAGAAAAGAAACCATGTCACTATTGTAATAAAAATTGTGATAAAAAAGAATTTCCTGGACGGTTTCATTCAGAAGTAATATGTAGAAAAATCAAATAATAATAAATAACATTGCTACAAATCTTTATCTGGATCCTTGTTATGACTTTACCCCTCTTACTGATAACCATGGTTTTTGTTTTCTGTTTATTATGAAACCAAACTGTTTTTAGTACCACAAATTGTGTTTAGTAGCGTCTGCAGATCTTTTTCACTTTAAGCGGTAATGACTGTATAGTCGGCATAACGAATATTATTTATATTTTCACCATTTATCTTTATCGCATCTGTACAGTTTTCAAGTGCTTGTGTAAGTAACTCTTCGGCGTATATATAGTATGGTAAACGTAATGGTAAAAATACACAGCCTTGTCTCACTCCTCTACTTATTTGTGGCTCATCTATGCTATTTCCATCTAATGGTACCATAGCCTATTAGTTCCAAGAGAGATTTCTGACTATGTTAATATTATTTCTGTCGAGTCTATTTTGCTTCAGAAATTCCATGAGAATGTTATGGTTAACTTTGTCAAAAGTTTTTTCATAGTCTATAAATGCGAGAAAAAGATCATTTTGTTGGTTTCGACATTTTTAACTGGGAGTTATGAAACTATACGCTACTTCTGTTCTGAAGCCATTACGAAAGCCAAACTGTCTATTACTCATCTGCTATATGTTAAGAAAAGAATACTATACTACAATAGAATAATTCGTCAAGAATTTTCCACTAAATTATTTTCTTTCCGTTTTTTTTTTAAATTGGTGTAAATTTGAATCTCAATAGAAAATAAATTAAAATGGTTTTTAATTTGTTTACTTTAAATAAAAAATTATTAAACACTAAGATATAGATGTTTGGCTCTTTTACTAGTTCTTCTTTCGATGGTGTAAGCGAAACCAGACAGGCGTTTGCCTTTTAAGACGGAAACTGGATTTGAATCCATCGTTGACATGTATTTTTCCTTATTTGATTTTCCCCGGGGTGGAAAATTTGCTAACCCCGGAGCATCAGCGCATCTGGCATGGTTGAAACGAAACGGATCATACTCGGGGGAGTGAAGGATATATCCATCTAGTGTTTTTTTACCTGTAAGCTGTTTGTTTACGTGGGACGGCGTTTACAAGGTATAAAAAAGTTTATTAAATATTATATATTAAATATATTTTAAAATGTGAAAAACCAGACAAAAGCGAAGATAAATTAAACAAACTGGAATATTTTTGAAATCTTAACTTAGACTAGAAGAATAGAAATTAAGAAAATCACCAAAGAAGAATGGGAAATATACCTCAGGCAAATAAACTGAACATACTTTTGAAATTCCAGAAATAATATCAAATGAATTAACTTAAATAACAAAAACTGAGATAAGAAAAGCCATAACAAAGTTGCTAAAAAGAACGGCACCTGGAAAAGAAAGAATAGCGAATGAGCTTATAAAGTATAGCGGAACACACCCTATAAGCGCCAGTTAGTCATAATGCATAATTAGATATGAAGGTTTTCAAAAAACCTGAGAAATATATAGAATGAATAACATGATTCCTCTATTTAAAAAAGGTAAAAAAAAAACGTGCCAAATAACTACAGAGGTATAAAGGACGCCAGCTCCAATGTAAAAGTGGTTTTAGCTAAATTGGCTGAAACTTGGCAGAGGTAACTTTGATGATACTGCTTAAAAGTTATCATGCTCCAAGACTCAAAAATCAATTGTTTTTGAGTTACAGAGGTTTAAAGTGTCGGATTTTAGCCCTTCTTAATAATACATATTTGTAAAATATACAGAGTTTTATTAAATACGTATACCGTACTTCAAGAAATGATTCTGCAGTTACAATTACAGTTTGCTATATAAACGTAAGCCCTTGTGCAATAATCTTTAATTGTCAGCGAAACTTAAGATACATATGTATTCATCTTATGCAAACCATTTCTTCTTTATATTATATATATATATATATATATATATATATATATATATATATATATATATATATATATATATATATATATATATATTTAGGGATTCTACAGTATTCACTGCCTTCCCTCGCTCAACCGTTTCCATCTCTCTCTGTTGTTCCATTCTCCATCGTTTAGGCCTCTCTTACTCATGGCGTCGTCTACTTCGTTCCTCTAGGATTTTCGGGGTCGTCCTCTTTTCCTCCTTCCTATGGGGCTCCATTCGGTTATTCTCTTTATCCATCTGCTGTCGCTAGTTCTTCTTACATGTCCATACCACTTTAATCTTTTTTGTTCTATATATGTTAGTATGTCTGTTTCTATTGATGTTCTTTGCTTTATTTCGTCATTACTTCTCCTATCCATTCTTGTTACTCTGCAGCATCTTCGCAGGCATTCCATCTCTGTTGCTACTATCTTACTGCTGTTTTTCTTGTTTATGATCAAATTCTGCGTTTTTGTCTTCATATTTAGGTGTCTATCCCACCATACTGAGTTTAGTTGTCGGATTGCTGTTCTTGTTTGTCCTAATCTTTGTGTAATTTCTTCCTCTGTTGTTGACTTTTTCGTGATTATAAACTCCAGGTATTTGAATTTATCCTTTCCTTTGATTGTTACGTTGTCATCAATCTGTAGATCTTCTATGTCTTCTTCACTTGTAGATAGGTACTCTGTTTTCGCGAGGTTAATATCTAGGCCAGCCTTGGTATATTCTTCTTGTAGTTTCTTCATCATGTAGCTGAGGTCGTCTTGGTCTTGTGCAATCACTACCTGATCGTCTGCAAAGCTTAACGTATATAGGTATTCGTTCCGTACCGGTATTCCCATGCCTTCGCATTTTCTTTTCCATGTAGTCAAAGACTTTTTCTAAGTATATTTTGAATAGGGTTAGAGATGTGGAACAACCCTGCAGGAGCCCTTTTGTTGTGGTGAAGTCTCCTATGATTCTTGTTCCCATTTTAATGGACACTTTATTTTCTTTATATAGAGCTTTTATAGCTTCTATGAGCTCCGTCTGTATTTCTAATTTGTACATTGCCTCCCATAGTTCTGACCTTGGTACAGAGTCATACGCCTTTCTCAGGTCCACAAATGCCAAGTGTATATCTCTATTTTTTGCTTTTTTCTTTTCCAACAGTTGTTCCAGTGTGTATATGTGGTCTATGCATGATCTTCCTGCCGTGAAGCCTGCCTGATCCTCCCCGATTTTGCCTTTTATCGCTTGCTCTATCTTTTCTCGCAGTATCTTCCCATATAATCTTCCTATTGATGATATTACGCTTATTCCTCTGTAGTTTTCGCATCGTTTTCTATCTCCTTTCTTAAATATAGATGTCATATATGCCTCCGTCCATTCCTTTGGGAGCTGTTCTCGATTTATGGCTTTCTGAAATATTCATTGTATCATCGGGTGTAATTTTTTTGATCCGTATTTTATAAGCTCAGGTGAGATGCTTTCTTATTTTTGATTACTTTTATGGCCGTTCTCATTTCCCTATCTGTTATTTCTATTTCGTGTTGTGGGAATCTGCTTCGTCTTCGCCTGTTTTCTTTTCCAATGAATTGTGGTCTTTGTTCTGTCTTCTTTATATTACTTTACTTTATATAGTATGGTATAAAGTATAGTACTGTTACGAGAGTTTTGTGAGAATTATTTCATATATAAAAAGGCGCTTGACCAAAAAGAAGAAGTAATGAAGAAGTCTAGAATTTTTGAGATGTCATAAAAAATCCTGAAATGTCTAGTGAAGTGTAGAACGCCAGAAAAAATATATAAACATATGTTTATAGGCATTAAGGTGAACGGCATACCAATTAGCAACCTACGCTATGCGGACGACACAGTGATTATAACTGATAATTTGGAAGATCAGCAGTTATTACTTGATAGGGTGAATAGCATAGGTAAAAAATATGGCCTCAAAATCAACATTTTGAAAACGAAATATATGGTCATTAGCAGAAACCCTCCAGAAAACCAGATAATATGCATAGGTGACGATCGCATAAAACGCGTGTTAACTTTTAAATACCTTGGCACCACAATCAATGACCAATCGGATCCACAACAAGAGATAAAAACCCGAATACAAATGGCAAGACAAGCTTTTGTGAAATTCAGACCGCTCCTATGTAATCAAAACCTAAATTTCGAAATACGCTACAGAATGGTCAAGTGCTACATATGGTCCATCTTGCTTTATGGCATGGAAACGTGGACTTTGCAAAAAACATCTATCAACAAACTTGAAGCATTTGAAATGTGGTCATTGAGAAGAATAATGCGCATACCTTGGGTGGATAGAGTTCGAAACGATGACGTCCTTAAGAGAGCCAGCGTGGAAAGAGAACTCTTTGAATTAATTAAAAAACGCAAGATTGGTTACCTTGGGCACATATTGAGAGGAGCAAAATATGAAATACCACAGTTAATCCTACAAGGGAAGACCGAAGGTAGGAGAGGAGCCGGCTGCAAACAATTATCCTGGTTAAGGAATATTAAAGAATGGACAGGAATACACAATACAGGCGAGCTGTGTCACGCCGCCAAGAACAGAATTCTAGTAA
This sequence comes from Diabrotica undecimpunctata, assembly GCF_040954645.1. Lineage (NCBI taxonomy): Eukaryota > Metazoa > Arthropoda > Insecta > Coleoptera > Chrysomelidae > Diabrotica > Diabrotica undecimpunctata. The sequence goes on along the minus strand of NC_092803.1, from coordinate 48,865,866 downwards.
TGAGATAGTCGCCTACGCACTTTGGTGTATGGCATGTTAAGAAGAAGAAGATATATATATATATATATATATATATATATATATATATATATATATATATATATAACTTTTGAACTTTTGAGATTTTGAAGTTTATAGTTGTCAGTCTGTTAAAGTATTGTAAACAAGTTGGTGTTTAAATAAAATTATTTTAAAAAATTGTAACATTGGTAAGAGCGGTTGGATTGAAAAGATATTTAAACAATTATTAATGATTAAGGATCTTTTGAATTTAATGAAGAAATGAATATGTCCGTACCCTAGAATGATTTTTAAAATGTAAGAGGAAAATAAAAAGCATCGGGAGGTGAAGGAAGAGAGGACAGGCAGCAACCTGCAATTCCTTCCCCAGGATGCACCCAGTTAGACCTCTCTCATTTAAGCTTTAGAGACAAGATGTAACATATCTAAAGCATAACGAAAGCCTCCAAAAATATGAAGCCGATATTAAAAAATTGTTGCATGTGGTTTACCCTTAGGCACCTAGAGATTTTCTGGAACAAATTGGTATACAGACATACATAGATGAACTATAGATGGTATAATCTTTAACAAAAATCTCCAAATCAAAACAGCAGATGATTTAATTGCGGAAGAATAGGGTATTTGCAAAATAATTGCAGCAGCAATTCAGACATAATCAAACTGTTTGTCAATATCTTTTAATGTTTGTCGCTGAAAATCAAAAAGATTAAAAATCTTATATTTGGAAGATTGCCTCCCTGCGAAGAAGAATGTTCGTTTCTGAAGTACATCGAATATTTTAAAGAAACGTTGGAAAAAATCTACGAATTTGCTAGTAAAAATTTGAAGCTTCAAGCGATTAAGCCATAGGCCAGGCTAGACATATATGCTACAGGTACAACTTTCGAAAGAGGTGACCCAGTACTGTTTTACAATCCTACATGTAAAAAAGGACTTTGTCCTAAACTACAACGAAACTGGAAAGACTCGGACACTATCCTGCCGAAAATAAACGATCTAATCTACTGCTTCCAATTTTCAGCTAGAAGTAAATCCAACCTAATCCATATCGATAGAGTAGTTCCATAGCATCGAGTTGATCCACCCTGTTGGCTTCACTCGGTCTCTGATATACCAGTTATTCTAAACGAATAACTTGTGTACATAACAATAAATATTCCGTGAGATTTATTTCACATAGAAAAAGTCCTTGACGAAAAAGAAGAACTAATGAAGAAGTCTAGAATTTTTGAGCAATCAACAATTGTAAAACGTCGAGCCATCAAAGTCTTAGATGGTCGGATAGTAAAAAGCAATAGGCTTACTTCTTCCTTGATATCACGTTAGCATAAATTGCACAATTCATATCTTCTGCAAGAGCCAAAGATACCGCAAAAAGCTACCGCTTTCAAAAATAGTAGGAGCATCTGTAAAACATTTCCGCAAATCATCTTCCTTGAATATATACGTCTTCTTGGCCACGTCATTCTTACTAATTGCCTTCATGAATTCATGCACTTTCACAAATATGATTTTAAATCGGCCTTTTTGTTTATCTTTAACATACTTTGCAATTTCGAATGGATATCCCACATAGTTGATGGCTTGTACGGTTCTAACATTTTTTGAAGGTAAGCAAGCAAAAGTCGTTCATTTGTATCTATTACCTTTTTTTTTTTTCATCCGTAAAATGAACTTATCGTATTTTTTTTTTGAGCGTCTTCCAATTTTTGCAGTATTAACTGCAATTCTGCTTTACTATTAAGTAATTCTTATACAAGGAAAGAGAGAGGACATGTAACACTCATTTAATAAACCTTCGAAAAGTGAAGCCAGTTTCGATGTGACCGCCATGTTTGGTGCCTGTACGTTGCCCATTACTACCCCTCGCAGGGTTACCAGGTCTACTGATTTTTCAGTAGATTCACTGATTTCAACTTCAATTTCCTGATTTACTAAAACACTATATCGATCAACTAAAAAATATGTAATGATAAAATCATGTTCAAAAAGTATGTCATTGTTCAATTATAAATTTTGAAAAAAAGAAATCTATTTATTTATTATATAACACTATATCGATCAACTAAAAAATATGTAATGATAAAATCATGTTCAAAAAGTATGTCATGGTTCAATTATAAATTTTGAAAAAAAGAAATCTATTTATTGATATCTATTCATTATTTTCAATCTACTAAAGAAATAAAATATGACCTGGCAATCTTTCTGGTGTCGATTTGGTGCCAGTTTGGTTTCAGTCAATTCCATAAGATTACGCGTTCCCTCTCTTTCCTTGTCTAAGAAGTAATCAATGTTAGAACTTATTTTTAAGCAATATATAACCAGTATAACAATTAATCTTATGTGACATATTGCAAATTAATTTTTGTTTTTCTCATTTCCATAACAACGAAAGGTATGCTAATGTAGATCACAAATTCAACCATTTTACATTATTAGCTCTTATTTAAATTTTTTTAGTAATAATAATACATGATTTCAAAGTGTACACAATACAGAAAAACGTAAAGTATTCGTGGATAACTGGTCCTTAAAACACTTTAAAACAATCTATTTCGAGTACTCCGCCTGCGCCGTAGTTCTCGAAAAATCGCCCATATTTTAAAGACCTCAATATCCACTTATACTTATATATTAAATATTTTACTTATTATACTTTTACTATTAAAGAAGTGTAACATTGCTTAATATTGTATGGTTCCAAAATTTTCTCTAAAATAGTTTGAAGAAAGTGAGTGAAGCATTAATGGAACTCCGTTATCGTTCATCGCAACTCATAATTAAGTTTTGGACGTTCAGTCGTATGCTTTCTTGTAGTATATAAATGCTAAATGCCCTGGTCTATTTTGCAAAAGTTTTTTTTAGTCCCTTCAATGTATAAATTCGATCTAAACATGATTTTTCTGTTGTTAACCTTGTTTGGTCTTCTCCAATCTTTTCCTTAATTCCGTTTTCTGAATTTTTGAAAACTTATGTTTTAAAAAATGCTTACATCCGCGAAGTCACAACATCAATAAAATAGTTGACCCTAAAATTATCGTTAATTCCCATTAGATATTCATTACATAAAAAAATTCTACAATTTTACTATAAACAAAAAACTAACTTTGTACAGTGATTATATATTTACAGTTAGGAATTTATTTCCGAATGATACCTTCATAAACGTACCACGGGCATTAAGATTTTGGAACTGATTACCATAATCTAAGCGATATAGTCATGAAACTGAACTGATAAACCGTCGCTCTCGACGGTTTATTGGGCCCCTTTGTTGGTATAGGATTTTAACGTTAAATCCGCCAATTAACGGATTGAATATTAATTGAAATACTTATTTTCAGTGTATTATGGTAATACTGGTACACAAAATGAAATTAAAAAATACTTCAGATCGAAAGATAAGTTGACAATAGCTGCCAAATTTTACTGTAATGTATATTTTGTTGCTACCTGTGAAAAGTAAAAAAGTGAAAAAGCAATCATCATCATCATTGGCTCCACAACCCATGGTGGGTCTTGGCCTGCTCAAGGATAAGTCTCCATTCTCTCCAATTCTTCGCCTTGGCTTTTCACTTTCGTACTCCCAACATTCTCAAGTCTTCCTTTACCTGATCCACCTGAAAAAGCAATACAGCAAGCCAAAAACCATAAAGCGCTTGGACCAGATTAAAAACCTACTGAGCTAGTTAAACTTTTGGACAAGGAAAACATTACTTACCTAACAATGCAGAACAATGCAGAAATAACTAATTGAGGCTGTCAGAAGTGTTCCTGTTTTATATGACACAAATGATCCCTTATATATGAAATTCAAACTAAAGAGATGACATCTGGAATAGAATTATCAAACAGGTAAATTTAAAAACGGTAAGTTTAGATAAAAACAAGTCAGGATGTTATATATTTTAAATTGACTGTAAAAACTAAATATAACCATAAAAAAAGTCGTTGGATAAAGCAATATTTTTAGATTCATTTTGAGTATTCCATTATGTTTTGAAAGAAACTTTTCCACTTCGAACATTTTGCTCTTGCCAGGGTACATAGCCATAGGTGGGTAAAATATTTTCTAAACTGTTCTCTCAATTCAAAAGCATTCAAAGAACTTTTATTATTTGTTTGACGAACTCAGTTCATGTAAATGAGAACATTCAAACCGTGTCTGCAAACGGTGAGAAGCCCGTGTGGAGAATATTGACAGTGTGCTAAATGAAAATATAGTAAATGATTCTGTTACTCCTAAACCAACGTCGGAAACTATGGTCCAGAAAAATAAACGAATGATGTATTCAGCGTGTTAAAAGAGTCGACTATTCGTCGAGAAAAACGAGCTAAAGAACGGGAAATTGAAAGGGAGAAAGTCAGGAGGAGGCAGCAAAATCTCAATATGGTGATCGACTCCACAAGTTTTTTTTGTCCATGTATGAAACAAGGAAAATGCCTGCTACGCACCAACGTAATAAGAAATAAATACAAGTGGTGCCAGAAGTAGAAGCTGAATATTTACAGATTTACAGTCACGATCTTCACAATTTCAACAAAATGTTTCACAAAGTAGTTCCATCTTCTTTTTCTTCTTTTTATGTCAACAGGACTTATGTATTTTAATATGCCTTCAGTAAGTTGTCGTTTCATCGTTTTCGTAGTCTGCCTACTGATCGTCTTCCTATTTGGGAACTTTCTCTTGCCGCCTTTACTACTCAATTTGTTGTCATTCAGTTATATGATCGTTCCATTGTACTCTTCTATTTTTTATGCAGTTCTTGATATATACTTCTGTACATATCTATACTTCTAGCTCTGTCCCATTGTGTCTTACCGTCAATTTTTCTAAGTGATTTCAACTCTGCTGTTTGTAACATCCTTTTTGTCCTCTGTATCAGGTCGTGTTTCTGTCGCGTATGTCATTATTGGCCTGATGACTGTCTTGTAAATTATGCCTTTCATTTTTTTCCCTATATTTTTATTTCTCGATATTGTATGTCAGGCAAGCTGCGGCTCTGTTTGCTCTATTCCCTTGATCTTCCACATCTGTTTCAAGTTTTCCATCTCTAGATAATGTGAGACCCAGATATTTAAACTCCATCACTTGTTCTATTATCTGACCTTCCACCTCCAATTTAGGTCTTAGTAAATTTGCTGTTATAACCATATAATAAATTTTCTGGCGGTTATATTAAATTGGCGCAGCATACGTTGTAAATCATTTTTACTTTGAGATAGTAGTATTGCGTCGTCTGCATAACAGATTATTTTAAATTGTTTTTCTCCCGGTTGGTACCTTTTTTTAGTTCTTACTTTTTTATTATTTAATCCATAATAAAGTTGAACAATAGGAACAATAGGACTCAGGAAATTTCTCTGTCTTAATATTGTTCTGAAGCTATTTTCTTGTGATATTTTAAAGTAATTACTATTTTAATGGGAATAAGCCACAATTGAAGGTTAAAATAAGTTTATTGACGTTTCAATCTCCACAAATAATAAAATCTTTCAAACGTCAATAAACTTATTTTAACCTTCAATTGTGGCTTATTCCCAATAAAATAGTAATTACTCCCTGTCTTATTCCATTGCCAGCTTTAATAGGGTCGTTTAGTTCTTTTACTTTTACTTTTACTTTTACTTTTATTTTGTTGTTTTAGTAGATATTTTCAATAGCTTTGGTTATTCCTAGAAGTATCTCTCTTGCGTACAATAAGTGGATAATGTCCTTTAACTTAACCCAGCCAAAAGCCTTCTTAAGGTCCACGAAACACAGATATGCCGGTTTGTTGTATTCTAATGATTTCCCTTGCACTTGCCTTATAATAAATATGGCGTCGATGCATGATCTTTCCGACCTAAAACCTTGTTGTTCTTCTGCTAGTATTGTAATTTCATTCCGGTTATTTGTCTCCCTTTTTTAAAAGAGGTATTAGGATGCTTGATCTCAATTCTTGAGGAATTCGGTTTTGTTCTATTATTTTTTGAATTAGTTGTTTGGACAGATCTGGTCCTTCGTACTTTAGGAGTTCGGTCGGTATTCTCTCCCCTCCTGGTGATTTTCTATTTTTTAATTTCCAGACTGCCTTCTTTATCTCTTCCACCTCAACATATATTTCTTCGTTTGTCGTCACCTCTGGTGTTGGTGGTCCATTATTTAAAGTAATTCCTAGGCTATAATTTTCCACCAACTGCAACCAATCTCAGAGAGTCTACAACACTTTAGCATAACCATCTCAATATACTAGCACTTCCATCATCTGCAACGGGTGCAGATGATTTTGTAGACATCGCATAATTTTTTCATAATTTTTCAGTTTAATACGCAAATGTATTCCAGTGTTGTTTTTATATTTAGAGTACTTTTAGTTTAGAGTAAATCAATTTCTCACCTTAAGAACACAGTCAGCTTTTCTTTTGTTCCTATAGGTTTCTGCGTATTACAACCTTCAGAATGAATTGTCTCTTTTACTATATTGTGCAATTTATTAAACTGATATCTATTTAATCGGAAAAACAACACAACTATTGTGTCAAATGTGTGACAATATGCGTTTAACCGACTAAGCCCATGAATTTCGTGCAATGTGTTGTTTGTGCTGCCCTGCGTGGGTTGTGTCGCATGGGTCTCAATGTGCGCCTTGTATAAACATACTCTTACGAATTAAACAACACCTTGTATTCGCTATGTGCTAAAGTAGAATGGGTAATAAGTAATTTGGATTTAGAAATGGTCTAGGAACTACAGAGGCACTATTCAGTAAGCGCGTTTTTTTTTACAAATAATTTGTGAGTTTCGAAAGAACATTAATATTTGTTTCATCGATTTCGAGAAGGCATTCGATCAAATTCATCACGATATACATTTTGATGGCCTGAGGAGAGCAGGATTTGGCCACTATGATATAAGACTGCTAAAATACTATATTACAATCACGAAGCCTCTATCCAAATTGGACATAGTCTTACCGAAAAACTACCCAACAAAATACGCTATTCTCAAGATATTATGAGAAGTTCGTTCATAAACTTCCGTGTAGTTTCAATTTTTTCTATTTTTATCCTCATTTTAAAAGACTGATAAACAGCTTAGATATGAACTAGAATGTTAAAATGCTATGTATTCAGTACTTTGCTTTACGGTGTTGAGACATGGACTCTTAAACAGAGGAATGTTAAAAATCTTGAAAGCTTTGAGATGTGGTGCTACCGCCGTATACTAAAAATAAATTGGGTGGATAAAATTACAAATGAAGAGGTAATACGCAGAATAAATAACGATCCAGAAGTTATACTGAATACAAAAAAGAGAAAACCTGAATACTTAGGCCACCTGATGAGAGGATAAAAGTACACATTCCTACAAATTATAATGCAAGGAAAATTCCAAGGACGCAGCAATTCAGGCCGTAGAAGAATGTCCTGGATAAGAAATTTAAGAGAGTGGTTTGACTGTACCACTAACGAATTATTCAAAACAGCAGTAAATAAAATTATAATCGCCCTAATGATATCCAATCTCCGATAGGAGAGGCACTCAAAGAAGAAGAAGAAAGACCTTTATTTAAACATGCTTTGTTAGTTATGGATAATCAGCAATTACGACGATCAGTAAACAGTATTTTTTTCAGATTTTTGCAACAAGTGTATACTATAAACATTTAATTATATGCGGAATTATGAGGCTTGTCTATGTAGCTACAGTGCTTCTTTAAACCAGAGACATTATAAGAAGACATTCATTGTTTTATTCCATGCTGTTCTTTGTGGATTACATTAAAATGTCACTTTAATATTTTTTCACTACTGCAAGTTTCTGCGTGTATAAAATTCTAAAATAATTATGCCCCACAGTGGTGAGTTCACAATAATATTATGACTTTCACCAAACACTAATTTATCAAGATATAAACACAACATTGAACAATTAAGGGTATGTATATCAACACATACTAACGTTCCTATGTAAAATGCAATTATAATTGAAAATATATGCATGTTATTAGTCATGTGTTGGTGAGTTCACTCTTAACTATCCCAACAATATTATGCGATCCTAAAATCATGTTCAGGATGATATGATCCAACACAGCTGTTGTTTTGTTTGGGATTAAGGAGCGTAAGTGGGTTAATTGCCCATGAGCCGTTGAAAGTGCATCCGGTCAGAGCTAAAGGGAAGCATAGTGTCCAATCGTACTCCTCCTACGTGATCAATGGCGAACATGCCTAGACAATCGGATGGTGTATTATGTATTAATTTCTATTACAAACACACCTATTAATATTCAATTTGTAAATAGGGATGTACTTAATAGGATTATGGGAGTGAAACGGGTCTTTTGAATTAATCAAGGAGGATTCGTGTAAATATTGCGGTGACGTCCCAAGATTCAATTCTAACTATTAATTACTAGAATGCTACATTTAATTACGGCTCTTATAATATATATATATATATATATATATATATATATATATATATATATATATATATATACTATATATCTGTGCTCTGTGGGTAAAGAGAGTTAAGTCCTAAAACACTGTTTTAAGATAAATGCGTTTCAAGTTTGCAATAATCTGTTCGAGTTATACTTTTGAAGTTTTTATAAGAATGTATCCCTCAAAATTATTTTAAATATTTTTGATCAACTAATTATTTATTTCTCTCAATAACATAATCAATAATTAATATAAACAAACCATAGAAGTATAAAAAAATAATAAACTTTTTCTTACATGGACTTAACACAATTTGCACAAATAACATGAAGTTAACAGGCTTAACGCATAACAGAAACTATTATAAAAAGCATAAAAAATATTTAATAATAATAATATGCTTCTTGAGACCAAAGTAGGTTTTAATAAATATTAATACAAGAACATTTAGCAAGAAAAAAAACTGTTTATTCATTTAAGTGATACTAAACCAAGTAAGTTCTATTTACTAACAAAAATAAAGAAAAACTGATATGAAAAACGAATCAATATTTTTTAAAAGTTTTATTTAGTATTTACATCTTTTCCCTTCTTCCTGCCAGTTTGTTTCTTTGCTCTATTTTCTTGCGCAGCTGTCATTTTTTTCGTGGTTTTCACATTTACTTTCTTTCTTTTGTCAACTGATTGCGCTATCTCTTCATTTTCTTCATCAGAAATATCAACAGGGAAGGTATCCTCTGCTTCATTTGAGGTTGTTAAGTCTCTATATTATTGGTAAAATACTGAAATATATGGTCGAGGAGGTCATTTTTTTCTTCTTAGGTATGAGATTTTGTCCTGGTTAACGTAAATTAGGGTTCATTTTGTTAATGGATTCTTTGCCTCTTCTTTTAAAACTAATGCATTGAAACGGTTGATTAAGGTCTAAGGAATTCTTATGATAAATTATTCCAGGCTCGTTTTTGACAAACTTTAGCCACTGTACATCTCTCCAGCTAAAATTGTTTCCAACAACATCATCTTTTCGCTGCTGAAAGTCGGTTTTTAGCAGCTTTGCAAAGTCAAAGAAGCTATCTTAATTCATCTCCTTCACCTCAAAAGGGCGTTTCTTACCAGTGCTTTGTATAAGTTAGGCCCAATCATGAGGATGATAAATGTTTCCAGCAAAAGCTGTTTTTTTTAAATGGGCGTGTGATGTATCACACTCCATGTGCTTGTGGCCCGGTACCAAAAATTTATGGTTAATCTTTTCTAAGTTGGGAGAATTTTGCAGGGCTACCATACACACAGCAGCTACATGAGTATTCTTGTTTTGACCACCGCATGTATCTGAGTACATGGTCAAGCTTTTTACAACACGCTTTATAGCTTCACAAATAAATTTAAATACACATGAGCCAACTTCATAAGCACCTCTGCCAGCTACACCTTCATGCCAAAGGTAACAGTAAGTTGTGCCGTCACTGCAGTCGTAAACTGTTAGATAAAAAGTCCAAAGTTGGCGTTTATAGAAGGCTACAGAACTATGCACGAGTGGAGTGGAAAGGTATTGCTGCATGTCAAATGTCACAGTTTTGGTTGATTCATTAACTTTTGAATTTTCTTTGTCGAACTTTTTAGACTCGTACGCATACTTAGCGCTATCAAGGTGGTCATTTTTTTGTTTTAAAAACTCCTGATTTTCATTCTCAGAACATATTTTTAGTTGCATATTTAACCTATCACATTTTGAACAGGTATCTACTTAAGGCTTTTTAATTTTTAAATTTAAGTTACGGAACTCCTCAGAAAACTTAGTGTAGCTTACCGGTTTTGAACTGCTTTCAGATAGGGTACGCTTGTATTCTTCATATAGTGCCACTATCGTTAAATGTGGAGAAACAAATTTTTTCCCACAATCTCGTTTTGAGGAGTGGCTTTCATAAGCTGGGATTTCAATTAAAAATTGATTTACTTTATTCTTTCCTTCATCAGGTATAAAGGTTTTTCTAAAATTTCCTCTTTCATCCGGTTGGATTATGCCAGAAGAAGATGATCTAGGAATCCCCGACTTTCTCCAAAAACTTTTAAGAAACAGTTCTTGCCAACAACAACTCTGTTACCATCAACTTCAATGTGATACTTGACACTAGTCTGTCTAAATTTGTCACTATTTTCTTTCCTTTCTCTACTTGTGTTAGGTTCATCTAACTCTAATAATGACGCTATGTAACTACACCTCCTGTTATAGTAATTAATTTCCCAATAATCTGCAAAAACCTTTTACAGATATGATATTGTCCGAAACCTTTTCAGCACACTTGTTCCTACACAAATTTATTTTTTTTTTGACTTTTTGACTTGTTTTGTATTCCATGCCTTGATTCCTCAAAGTGTTTCTTTCTTCTATTACTCTCCTGCTTTTGCCTTTTAATTCTCTCTTTCTTATAGTTACAGCTTTTGTACGAGGAGCTTGTGCAGGTATTGCTGTAATACAAGTACTGGATGTCTCAACAGAGTTTTCTTTTTCATAAGTACCTTGATTAATTTCATTTACAAAATTATCCGTGTCTTCAGCTTCTAATGGTAAAACAGTTGGTTCTGTTTGTATATCTGCTACAAAATAATTAGCACTTACTGGTACCAAATCTGTGTAGGTCTTACTGTCTATCGACTTTGTTTTTTATGTACAGCTTCGTATTTATCACCTGATGACTCATAAGCAAGAAGGTCTTCGAGTGAACTGTAGTTGGCATCTATGTCTGAGTCATCTAAATTAATCAGATCCATTAAATAAGGTGGAATACTTGAAGCAGGACTTAAACATAAAAACATTTTTTGTCATATGCTATCGAAAAGAACACTTTCTGTTAAACATCAACGGGAGAGAAGGTACCGTTATCTCCTGTTCTAATGGTAACGGAAGGGAATATTCAACAGATCATAATAAAAGTAGAATTTTAGAAATTATCTCTTTGAATAAAGAAAATTAGTTTTGCTTTGAAAACAATATCCAATTTTTCAAACTTTACCCGACAAAAAATAATGTTTTACTTTTGAGGAAAGTTGCATTCCCCCCTCTTTACTATTTTCAGCAGAAAACAATTATTGTGCAATAGCTCTTAACTGCATCTCACTACAGTACGTTACTGTTAAGAAAAACAGTCATATTTTGAACGATCTATTAAAAAAATAACAGAGAGAGCTTTATTTATTTTTTTTGTGTAAAAATGAAACGGCTAATTATTATCTACAATAGAAATGATGTAATAATCATGTAATGTTTTTGTACTTAACAGTTAAATATATCATTGGTAATACGGCCCAAAGTCTTCAGCAATATGGAAGATGGAAGAGACGGACGATGTTTTATGGCAATTGAGAAAACCACACTATGGTATTTTATTCGATGAAGTATATCGTAGAACTGTGTAACTGGTATTACAATAAACTGAAGTTCATGTTGAAAACCTACAGGTTACGCATAGTAATACACGAAACAAAAATGGATCTAAATTTCAATTGACAACAATATTATTTCCAAAAAAGTCTGTACTCATTGAATTAACAGATAAGGTAATTCTACTCAGAATGAATGCAAACACAACACTAGAAAAAGCTAAAAATACTTGCGCCACGAATGGGTATCAATGTTAATTAATTAATACCATTGCTAAATTTAGAATCAATACTCCATTGTTAAGTCTACACTCATGGAGAAAAATATGAAATATTTTTGTTTTAACATCCTAACTTAAAATAATTACGATATATCTTGCTAAACTTATTATTTACCAAGACGCCCTGCCAAGCTAAAACAAAGAAGCCCTGCCAAAGTTCCACAGCTCTCTCAAAACGACAAAAGGTTCTTCTTCTTCTTCCTTCTTGTATGTAGGTTCTATTCCTAAAGGTAGTTTTTCTTGTATAAGTGTATATAATGTCAGCATATGAGAGAGAATCGGTCCATCATCATCATCATCATCATCATCATCATCATCATCATCATCATCATCATCATCATCATCATCATCATCATCATCACCATCATCATCATCATCATCATCATCATCATCATCATCATCATCATCATCTTCATCATCATCCAGCCTTCATTTATTACGTTCACTGCTGGACATAGGCCTCCCTTAAACTCCTCCAGTCTTTACGATTTTGTGCTCTTTATTGCCAATTTTTGGTGATACGCCTTATGTCGTTAGCTCAACGTGTAGCCGGTCTTTCTCTACTACGTTTGTCTGCTCTTTTCTTCCAATTTGTAATTTTGCTTGTCCATCGTGACTCGTGCATTCTCGCTACATGGCGAGATCGATTTAAACATAAAGGACTTATATTTTATATTTATTTACCTTTAACATTTCTTTTTTAAATTTTTCTTAATGTTTGAATTTTTCAGTATTTTCATTTTATAAGCTCTAGTACACACTACAACCATTACAGTATAATTAGAATTATTTATATAATCCTGTCATATTTTTAATTGGCGTCCAGCCTTTTTATTACTACATAACTACTCAAAATAATAAAAAAAAAAAACAAATGTAGGAAGCTCGGATAATAACGTAGGCCACTTGCACAGGTACGTTTAATCCCGGCACACGTGAGTTATTGCGTCCTCTCATTTGCATAGGACTAATTAAAAAGAATAGAAATGTACTATTCGTTCAGGTCCTCTTTTTTTCGCCGAACGTAATATCACAGGCACAGATTTTATTGTTTGTTTTGAAAAAGAGAACAATTCCTGTACTTTTTTTAACTAAATAAACGTGCAGTAATTAAATAGATTGAAATATTTGGTAGTGTTTTTATAATTAGTATTAGAATGAATAATAATAAATTATCTACTTTATGAACGTCACTATTTATGGAATTTATAGAAAGGGCATTCAATGAATATTTTTGTTTAATATTACATTTATAGGGAGTTATTTGATAAAAAAATGTTAATTTCATTGTGAGATGAGTGAGATGTAATGTTTTTGAAATTGGTTTAAGAGAACCTCCCATTTAGCCATATAAGCCAAAAGCTTATTCTTATTTAAGTTTGCAGCTGTTTAAAAAAGCATTTTAATAAATGAAGTGCACCGTAATTAATATTTAATCTTATCCTGTCCCAATAACAAATTAGAAACGTCATTACATTTTAGAAAGTATGTGTCTTTGTAAAATGTAGATAAAGAGGTCAATTGACCCGTAAACCTTTCCATACTGCGGTCCATATTCCTTACAGGTCTTGTCTGTATAATACATAATCCATAAATCTAGGATTTAGATGGGTATTAGCGCTCACTGTCCAGACTCTTTAGAATTGACGCCTTCTTCAATTGGTACTAAAATCTTTTTCTCCCACAATGAAGTTACCTAGGTCATTGCTGAGCTTTAATGGAGTCTTTGTTTCTGTGTTTGTTTCTGGTTTATTTTTCTTTACAGAGAAGTTTTGTTACTGGTATATTCTTCTTTTACGAGAAATTAGCATGTAGAAAAAAATAGCTTGAAGAAAAAAAAAGCTGTGTATCGGCTGTTACTAACTCGTCCTTAGCTTCCTCTAGATCGTGCAAACACAAAAGTAATGACCACGACTAAGCATAAAGAGCTTGTTCATAACGACAAGATTTCACAGCTTTTGGAGGGACTATAAAACTTTAAAATGGTATTAAAATATTGTTAGAATAAACAGAATGGTCAAAGGATAATGCTAAGTGGCTATAGAACTAAGTTACAAACGATGAAAAAAATATAGATTTAATATTATCTATATTATTTCAAAATGACAATTTGTATTAAGAATCATTAAATATAAAATAATTATATTCGCCAAATAATAGTTCAACGGTGCGTTCGAGAACAATATTGACATGAAGAATGTCAAGTATATGGACACATTGTATTTATATCATATGGGAATAGGTCGAATATATTTGTATTAAACATAATTAGAAAAATAGGATGAGATTAGCAGATATATAATATATATATATATATATATATATATATATATATATATATATATATATCTAGAAAAGGAGTACGACCGCCAATCCAATATAAATTAAGGATCACTCAGAAGAGTGGTGGGTCAGAAGGTGGAGAAAAAAGACAAAGTTGATGGCTACTTCATCTATTTATTGAAGACGTTTCACTTTCTTAATCAGAAAGCATCATCAGTTCATCTAAAAAGAACAATATGAAAAAACCACACAAGCATGGAAAAGTTGTTACATGTGTTACCTTAAAAAGATATGTAGCAGTCAGTGATATTAAAGTTGTAAAGACACTTAAGTAAATGGACATTATACGATTACGATGTGTAAACAATAAATTGAACTAAATAAGTTAACAATTTGTTCAAACTAAGCACAGCAAAAAGAACATGTGGTTTTGTTTTTTATATAAAAAATGTATAAGTAAAAAACATTGAAAAAGAGAATGAAGAACTAAGAAAATCATATATGCACGATGTATTGTTGGTTATAAATATATATTAATTATATATGTTGGTTATTAATATATATTAATCATAGATGCACGCTGTATTGTAACAAGCTTGTATTCAAGTGGAGGTTCGAGTTATTGCAGTTGCAACATGGCGGACAAGCAGTCTATTGATGAGGTAAGACAAATATTAATGAAGACGACTCTGATCCAGATAATGACAATCACACCTCTAACCTGCCAGTAGCGTCTTTCAGTGACTCAGAATCAGGAGACGACCATCCATTACGATCGAAAACTGCGAAAAAGAGATCTGAGAATTATAAGTGAGAAAAACTTAACTTTCAACACATTAAATTTCCAACAGAACGTTCATTCTATGCACCCGATGAAGAGTTTACACCATTGATGTATTTTCAACGATTTTTTGATGACGATTTGTTTGACTATATATCAAATTAAACTAATCTATACTCTAAATTATCATATAACAGGTATATCTATTAATACGACGCCATTGGAAATCAAATCTTTTGTTGACATGGAGATACTAATGGGTGTGGTGCAAATGCCTGCTTTTGAAGATAATTGGAGTCTTGAAACTCGATATGAAATGATCGCTGAAGTTATGCCTGTAAAGAGATTCAAGAAGCTTAGACGACTTATACACTTTCAAGATAACAATATCGATGCGAACGGTGACAGGTTGTTCAAAATACGGTCTATACTAGAAAAAGTCCGTGAAAAATGTTTATCATTGAAACAAGAGACATTGTTTTCTGTTGATAAAATGATGATAATATATAAAGGAACCAAGGCAGGCAACTACGTCAATATATGCCTAAAAAACCAAAAAAATTGGGTCTAAAATGTTTGTTTGCGCTGGAGTGTCGGTATTGTTTACGACTTTTTGGTATATACAGGTTCAAGCACATTTACAAATACACAATTTTCCAGTTATAAGGAATCGTTGGGACTCGGGGTCAAAATAGTTATAAAGTTGTCTAGAACCATCTTAAATCCAAATAAATGTGTGGTTTATTCTGACAACTTTTTCTGTTCTTTGGAACTAATAGAATATCTAAAGAAAAAGAAACGATTGGCAAGTCTTGGTACTATTCGCAGCAACAGACTAAGAGGTTGTATACTAAATTCATGTAAAGCACTTCTCAAAAAAGGCCGCGGAAGTTTTGACTACAAAGTTGACGTGTGAAATGTGTGAATAATGCTTGATTGCTTTATCGAAGAGATATGGAAGCTTTGGGAAAAAAGCACGAAAAACTAAAAAAATTTAGCGGAAATATTGGAAGATCCCTGATTCTTTCAAAAAACGTAAGAAAATCTCGATGCTCAAGTGTGGATCACCAACCACAAAAAAAATCAATTCTCCTGTAGCTCCTCGTCCAACAGATGACGTTTGCTTTGAAAACGTAGGTCACTTTCCAGGGTTTATTGACAAAGGAAGATTAAAATTATGTACTGACGGTCAAACTATAGTTTACTGTGACAAGTGTAAAGCGCGTTTGTGCTTGGTGTCAGGAAAACAACCTAGAAACTATTTTGCTCTTTATTATAACAAGTGATTAATTGGGCAATGTATCTTGGGAGATGCACCTCGTAACTTTTTTTCAGTGTATATTTTAAGAAAAAAAAAATGTTGTTTTTATGTATTTTTAAATAAATGTATACCAAACATACATTAAAATCTATTTATTTTGTTCAATTTCTTTCCTTGCCTGTTTAAGGGTTAAAAACATTTTCGTATTGAGTCTGGGATTGTTAACAAATTAAAAAGGAAAAGAAGTTTACTTATCTGGATGGTCCATTTGTACATTAGCCGAAAAAGAACAAAAACGCCTTTAATACGTCTGCATCCAAAATTCTACGTGACATGAGAGAAAGTATCAAGAGGTGACGTAAAGTACGGAATTAAATACGTATAACCATTCATACATCCACCAGAAGGAATCTAATCGAAGATAAAAAAGGTGTTATATATTTAAAGATGTGTATTTTTTCTTTCTGCAATCAAGCAGAGAGAAAGGGACGTTAGAGCTTCTTTTACACTAAAAATTGTTACAAAAAAAGCTTATGGAAAAATAAAAAAAATAAAACATATCTAGTCATCTCTGTGCACCGCTGTCTGGTATGAAATAACGACGTAATTTTCCCAAACTGGCATTCTGCCGAAATAAATATACGAGATTAGTATCGTGTGATCTCTTTAACCAATCAAATAAATTCTGTCTGACGCAGTTTAAAAATGATAAGTGCTTATAGCGACTTATTTATATTTTTAAGAGAAAGCATTAAGCCTAAGGCAATTTGAAAATAAACATTTTTAAATATATAGTGCGTGTTTTTAAAATCTTATACAGAGTCGCATAAAAGTTACTGCTGTATCTCTATCAAATTTTAATCTATTTGTTACTATCTGTTCATTTATGTATGGCTAGGTTCCTATTCTAGGTGCCTAGGGTAATTGGGGGCAAAACACGCAGTTTCGTTATCTCCTGTCGTCTTCAGAAATTATAATAGTTTAGAACTTTTCCTATGTTATTACGGGAGAGCATACATATTGTTTTTCCATTTAAAGTATCGACAGTAGTTCTATAAGTTGACTAATACATGAAATAAAAAAGTTTTTAAAGAATCTTCATTTGCATACTCTTGTCCCTACAAATGGCGCAGTAGTACGCAAGTGCGTATTTTTGCCCCAAAACTACAATGTATTAAAATCCAAATAAAAGAGATAGTAGTCGTTTAAAAGAAATCAATCTTTATTAAAAAAACCAAACGTAAAATCTTCTTCTTCAAGTGCCATCTTCGTTCCGAAGGTTGGCGATCATCAGGGCTATACGTATTTTCGAAACTGCTGACCGAAACAATTCGTTGCTGCTACAGCTATACCATTCCCGTAGATTCTTTAGCCAGGAGTTTCGTCTTCTTCCCATGGACCTTTTTCCTGCCATTTTCCCTTGCATAATTATTCGAAGCAGTTCATATCTTTCGCCTCTTGTAATGTGTCCCAAGTATTGCAGTTTTCGTTTTTTGATCGTAAATATGACTTCCTTTTCTTTATTCATTCTTCTCAAGACCTCGACATTTGTGACTCTCTCGGTCCATGATATTCTCAGGATTCTGCGATACATCCACAGTTCAAATGCCTCTAATTTTTTGGTATCAATCTTTTTCAACGTCCATGACTCCATTCCGTAGAACAGCACAGAAAGTACGTAACATCTCATCAGGCGAAGTTTCATTTCAAGGCTCAAATCTCTTCCGCAGAACACTCTCTTCATTTTAGTGAATATGGATCTGGCTTTTTCTATTCTTATTTTGATTTCTGCTGAGCTATCGTTGTCTTCATTTATAAAAGTGCCTAAATATTTGTATTTGCTAACTCGATCGATAATTTCATTGTGTAAATATAAATTTTGGACATTTTGTGTTGATTTCGATATTACCATAAATTTAGTTTTTCTTATATTCAAAGATAGTCCATATTCTTCGCTGCAGTCTGCTATCTTATTCACCAATGTCTGTAGCTCTTCAAGTGTTTCTGCGATCAGAACGGTGTCGTCGGCAAATCTCAGATTGTTTAATCTAACGTAAAATACAAAACATAAAAGAGAACTGTATTTGGCGAGGTCGTCAGAGAATCCAACTGAAATTGAAAATCTGAAATAACTGGTCTTTATTGAATTTGACAGCTTTAAAACAATACCGTCCTTTCAAAAAAAGGCATCTTCCGTTCTCTCACAAAAACGAAATGTTGTGGGCAGTCGCTTCAAAAATACGCCTTCATAACCATCATCATTTACTTGGCAGACTTTGGCGACAAATAATCTGTATGATTTTTTTTTCAAAAACCTTTACTACGACAAAGTCATCAGGTAAAATATTTGGTACTTCATCAATGTCTTGCTCTTCATCGTTATTGGAAAAATTAATGTCACAAGAATCAATACTTTCTTGCTGATTCATCAGATGATGATTCGTCGAAAACTTTTCTTTTAGCAGCACAAACTTTAGCACTTTAAGATTTGATCTTTGAATTCTTTAGTAATGCTTTCCCCTTCTTCTCTTTTTCTGCTTTCTTGTTTTCTTCTTGATCTTTTAAAAGTAGCTCCTTATTAGGTTTCGATGTTGACTTCAAACTTTTTCTGGTTCGTTTCCTTTTTATCTTAATTTTTGGGAAGGTAAAATTACTGACTGTTTGATTTTGATGACAGGTGGGGCTCTTTCGTGTCAGTAAGAGCTTCTTTTTTAATATTTGAAGGACCAGAAATTCTTACTATCAATTTTGATGACGGCTCTACCGCATCAGTAACAAGTTCTATGTCCAAAAAAATATTTTTATCTAGTGGGTAGATTCCTGTAGACCGAAAGCCCTCTCTTGCCATATATACAGTAGCAGATTTTGCAAATGCTGTGGAAAAGAGACCAGCCATATGGTAAATGGAGAGAACCTGTCCTGGGTGGGAACAAGTCCAGCTGTCAGCGACACTCTCATAATAAGCTCTTATTGGTTTGAAAATTGTCCGATCGAGTGACTGGGTCTTATGGCTGTTACGTGATGGCAGACTTAACAAATAAATGGAATTATCTTCTGTAAATATTACTGTTTAAATACTTGTATGCGATACATGATTGAATATCTAGAATTATAAGAACGGGGTTCCCCTCTGTTGGACTTGTATGTTTTTTAAAATGCTCCAGGTACTTGATAAACCTGGGAGTGTTCGTGTAACGACTACCAGTAACAGGCCCGTCTTTGATCAGAAGAAGATGCATCCGTTTTCGAACAAATAAGAAAAATGGAGGGACATGGTGACCGGTTGCACTCATACAGCAAACAGTCGTAATTGTTTGTCTCTGTCTGGCAGCTACAGCTTTTGCTATATCTCTCTTTCCAACTGGGGCAACATGTTTGGGCAGATAGTTTGGGACTGTCTGAATGCCCGTTTCATCGACGTTATAGATACGGTTGGAAGGTAAGTTATAATTTTCTATAGTGTTCTTTAAAATTTTAGTTGCACTCAATTGAAGCCCATGATTCTAGCAATACTTGTATTTCGGGGAACTCGTAAAGATAGTCGGTTTCTTTTCGTGAAAGATCTAGTGAACTCTTGACCAGCCAACTGATTTACAGGTGAAAATGGATGCTCAATACGGTTTCTTACACACTAAGAGTAAACTAAAAAATGCAATGACTTCAGCTTTATTCCATAAAATCGTTTGTCGAGTTCTTTGCAATGCTGAACTATTTCGTTTTCTTGGATCTTGGTTAGAACTGCTAAATCTGCCTAAAGACTGGACACCATTTTCTTTTTTTAACCTTTGCCGTAGTGTCGCTTCATGAAATTCCACAGATTGTGCTGTCTGACGTATAGAATTCTATTAATATATATATATATATATATATATATATATATATATATATATAACTGTTTTGGATGGGTTGGAGTCAATAATAGGGCTATTGGTTAACTATTTTTTTATTCTCGAGCTTTCAATTGTATTTACAATTATTATCAAAAGCTTAAAAAGACAAAATACTTACAAGGTTGAACTAAAAAGAAAAAACAATTTTTGTTAACTTACCAAATAAAAATTAGTTTGGTAAGTAAAAATCACTGCTTACATGTTCAAAATATTTAATACAAAAATGTTTTTATCTAATAAATGTTTCTCTGAAAAATTTTTATAATTTTGAAAACATTTTTTTTAATATAAGAATAATTGAATTTATAAATAAGTTCAAATAGCAACCAATTACAAATAGCCTCAATGTCATAAATGCCAACATAAAATTTTTATTTTTGACAATTATATTGCCAAAAGTAAAACTTCGTTTAAACATTCTTTTTTGTTTAGTAACAAAAAAAAGAAGATTTATTCACCCTTGACAGATGTCTGAAAGAATGTGATAGATATATGGAGAATTAAATATGACATTTTACAAGTTTTATATATAAATCATAAAGAAAGAATATAATTATAAATTTTGCTTAAATTTTGAATTTCAGATCTTTTGTTTAAACTCTTTTCATTTTTGCTAATACAAACCATTTCCAAAAAAGTCCTTTTAAATTTATTACTTTCACTACATAAAATTTTAATGTTATCAAAATCCATAATATGGTCTTTATCGATTACATGTTCTGCCAAAGCACAAGATGGTTTTTTAATTCTGCAATCACTTTTGTGAGAAATAATGCGATTTGAAAGATTTCTTCCGGTCTCACCAACATATTCAGCCTCACACTGAGTACAACTAATGCTGTATACTAAATTCGTTTTTTCAAATTTGTCTATAGGATATTTAGTTTTAGAATATAAAGATGAAATAGTTTTGATGTTCTTTGTTGCTATTTTTATATTGTCAATAACCTTTAGTGTTTGTATTAATTTAGGTGTTAATGATGGTATAAAAGGTAGTGAATGATAATAGATGTTCTGATTGTTAGATACAATGTTTTGAGATTGAGCAAAAAATGGTGTTAAATTATTTATATTATATGATATTATCCTATAGACAAATTTGAAAAAACGAATTTAGTATACAGCATTAGTTGTACTCAGTGTGAGGCTGAATATGTTTATTATTTCTCGCATTATTTCTCACAAAAGTGATTGCAGAATTAAAAAACCATCTTGTGCTTTGGCAGAACATGTAATCGATAAAGACCATATTATGGATTTTGATAACATTAAAATTTTATGTAGTGAAAGTAATAAATTTAAAAGGACTTTTTTGGAAATGGTTTGTATTAGCAAAAATGATAAGAGTTTAAACAAAAGATCTGAAATTCAAAATTTAAGCAAAATTTATAATTATATTCTTTCTTTATGATTTATATATAAAACTTGTAAAATGTCATATTTAATTCTCCATATATCTATCACATTCTTTCAGACATCTGTCAAGGGTGAATAAATCTTCTTCTTTTTGTTACTAAACAAAAAAGAATGTTTAAACGAAGTTTTACTTTTGGCAATATAATTGTCAAAAATAAAAATTTTATGTTGGCATTTATGACATTGAGGCTATTTGTAATTGGTTGCTATTTGAACTTATTTATAAATTCAATTATTCTTATATTAAAAAAAATGTTTTCAAAATTATAAAAATTTTTCAGAGAAACATTTATTAGATAAAAACATTTTTGTATTAAATATTTTGAACATGTAAGCAGTGATTTTTACTTACCAAACTAATTTTATTTGGTAAGTTAACAAAAATTGTTTTTTCTTTTTAGTTCAACCTTGTAAGTATTTTGTCTTTTTTAGCTCTTGATAATAATTGTAAACACAATTGAAAGCTCGAGAATAAAAAAATAGTTAACCAATAGCCCTATTATTGACTCCAACCCATCCAAAACAGTTATATATTTGTTCCAAACGAGTCACAAGTACTTCTTTTTTCTTTTTTCTTATTCTTATATATATATATATATATATATATATATATATATATATATATATATATATATATATATATATATATATATATATATGTATATATATATAAGTTCACGCGCACAAAATAATTTCTGTCAAAGCTTGCGCTCTGATTTTCTATTGTAGTTTCTGGAAAACAAAAACCAAGATTTAAATGAATTTAATAGATATTTAATTCCTAAATTAGTAGAAACAAAATTAATTTATGATAATGGGGAAAAATACGCATTCGTAGTTTTGCCCCGTAACTCTCGCGTATTTTTGCCCCATTCGGCAACACTGACAAAACCATCTGTTGAGTTTTTAAGAACCTAACCTCAATCGAAAACTCTTAACATAATAACCCACAATCAAGCCAAAAAACACCCGAGTAAACTAATTCAGCGAAAAATGTAAATTTTATCACAAATTAATATTGTTATGCCAATATTACAGTGTAATAGTTAAAAACGATATTTACCTCATAGTTTGTAAACAACGCCTTGAATCAGCTTTAAACTTGGAACAATACATATGGCACACTTTTGCCAAACGTTTGTAACTAAAATTGGTTCAAATTGGACATCAGCGGCAAATTTAAATGAGGTACATTCTCTTGTTCTGTGCGTGTTTTTACCACCAACCACCTTATTTCTTATTTTTTGATATTTACAATTCTATATCTGACTTCTATATTAAGAAATAATCAATAGTGGGTTTTCATTGCATACAAATATAAAAAATGTCATGGCTTCCTAAGAGAAATTGCAAAGAAACACAAAAATACTTAATAGTATAATATAAACAAATTACCAAATACAGGATAAAGTCATAAGCTTTTTCTCATTTTTCACATAAATTGCTAAAAATAATATTAAGGTAATGAAAAATTTTAGTGCTGTAATTTTTATACCGAAGTTCTTGCTTTATGGTAAATCTGTTGTTTCAGAGAATATATCACAAAACAAAACAAAACATATGAACTGATGTTTTAATTGGTCGTCTTTTATTGTTTATAAATATAAATTATATTATTTATTATTTATACCATTCAGTATAAAACGCGACACTTAATAAATTGAACAATAATGATCCGCTAACAAATTTCGCATTTTCATTTGTTCCTGCATTAAACAAGAGAGATTTAGTATCCCGTTAAATATTTATCGTATTAATTCAAAATTAAATTATCATTTAAATCACGTTTTGTACTTAATAAAAATTGTTTAATAACAATTTTGAAATTACAACTTCATATAGCATCGTCGAACCTATTTATTATTCTGTGCAATAATTGTGATAGAAATCATTTACAGCAGGTGCTTTGTTTGCAAATTATACAGTGCTGCCAGATGCTGGATCGTGAGTTTTCCGTTAAATTAATAAAATGCTCGTTAAACAGGTCGACAGAATCCAGGCATAGGAACGTGCCTAACTTTGTATGTATGTGTGTGCATAAGTTTGTATATATGCACATACGTACATATTATCCTTATATTTAATATTGTAGCAAACAGAAAAGATTGTATCTGGGCCACATACTTTAAAACAATAAATACACTCTTCTACACGTCATCATGCAAGAAAGGATAAAGGGGAAGAAAAGGCCTGGGAAGAAAAAAATAATCTTGGCTGAGAAATATCAGAGATTAGACTAACCTTAGTGTTAAACAGATATTTCACGTTGCTCAAGATAGGGTAGTGTTTAAAGAAAAGGAAGTGATCGCCAACCTTCGCTAAAAAAAGGCCCAATAAGAAGAAGAAGCAAACAGTATTTACTATATATCGTAGCTGAATGAAGCAAGCAATCAATCCAAAGCCCATAAAAAAAAAAAGAAAATATCTGAAGACGATAGGGATATTAAAAATTTAAAAGAAACACCACTTGGCGTGTTTTGACTAACGTCAGAAAAATTACTACCCTAATAATCGCAAAAAACTGGTTTTCGCAATTTTTGGAGTAAATAATTTTGGAGTCAATAACATAAACAGTTTTTTTAAATATGTTTTACTTGGTTATTTCGACTAAAAATTTTACCTCATTAACCAGCGCAATAAAATTGCCGCCTTGGAGTTCGAATTCGTTAGTCAAGGTGGGTGGACGTATTCGAGTTTTGTGAATTAGCTGGTGATTGTTTCTTGTAAAATATAAGAAGTGTAATTAGTTGTTAGTTTTGGTATTGATATTTACGGAGAGCATATTAGAGTTTTTTAAGGCGTAAGTGATGTCAGAAAAAACGGGCGGCGATAAGCCGCCCGATGAAAAAAACACTGATAGTGATAATAGCAGGTATGTTCAGCAAATAGATATGAATAACAGTTATAGACCAGGAGATAATGGCCCATTTTATGTGTTTGTGGAACATAAAAATAAAAATTTAGGGAGACTTTTTCCAATTAAAATAGGGCACTTTCTACTTAAAGATAAAATTTAAAAAAAAGATGTAATAGACATTAAACCGGTAGGAGTTAATAGGGTAAAGGTTATTTTTAATACCTTAGAAATAGCCAATAGTTTAGTTAACCACGAAGTTATATTAAAAAATGAGTTAATAGCATTTATACCTAAATTCTACACTCACAAAAAAGGAGTTGTCAGGATGGTAGATACTTTCTTTTCTGAAGAATATTTATTAACGGCTATCAAATCAAACAAACAGGTATTAAGTGTCAATCGTATGAAAAGGAAAATTATAGACTCTGATGGAAACGTAGTTTTGGTAATTAGACAAATGATAATAGTAGAATTTTTAGGAAATGAAATTCCAAAATGTATACAAATAAATTTATGCAATTTTCATGTTGAACCTTACATACAACCCGTTGTACAGTGTTTCAAATGTCTGAGATATGGCCACTCAGCTAGACAATGTAAATCAAAAAATGAGAGATGCCAAAAGTGTACAGATACAAGTCATACAAAAGAGGATTGTAAAGAAAATAATTTGTGTATTTATTGTAATAATAACGACCACCCCTCAATTTCACGTATTTGTCCTGTATATGCAAAGCAAAAGGGGATAAAACAAATTATGTCAGTTGAAAACATTTCTTTTAAAGAAGCCGAAAATATATACAATAATCCATCATATGCGAAGGTGGCTACGAATAACCGTTTCTCTATTTTAAACAACGATAACAATTTTCCAACTTTACCGAATACTTCTGGCGACAGTCCATCATCTAATAGTACTTTTAAAAAACCAAAACCAGCTTCTAAAGTGAATACTGTTAAAACAATTAAACGAACACACCCAACCTCTCCTACACCAGATACGATGCCTGTAAAAAAATCTTTTAAACCTAGTCAAAAACCTAAACCCATTATACCTAACCCCTACAGAGAAGAATTTATGGACTATAAAGAGAAAACTATAATGTTAATTACCTCCTTCATAAATAAATTTCAAAAAAAATTTCAATTACCACCAAATACTCTCATGGAATCTAATATCCGGGACTTTGTAGAAAGTGCGTTTGTTCCAAGTGATCCAAATGATGCCATGGAAACATATAGTGAATCAGATTCAAGTGAAAAACTATTTTACTGATTAAACTTTAAAAGTGGCTAATAAATAAACAATTAAAAACCAATTAGTAATTTTGCAGTGGAATAGTAGATCAATAACATCTAATAAAAATAATTTGTTAAATTACCTTAATAAAAACCATGTTGATATTATCATACTTTCCGAAACTTGGCTTAGGTCTAATAGTAATTTTAATATTAAGGGATATAACTTCATTAAAAGGTGTCGTGATGACGGATATGGCGGAGTTGGTATATTTATCTTACAAACAATTAACTACCAAGAAAGTGAAATAATTCAAAATTTTTCAAGGGGCATTGAAGTATGTGCAGTATTTATTCCAGATATAAATATTTCTTTCGTTTCAGTATACAAACCTTCAGACATAGCAGCCACAAAAAAAGATTGGTTAAACTTATTGGTACAGTTTGATATCTCTCGTACAATTTTTTGCGGCGATTTTAATGTACACCATTACAGGTGGGGCCCTATTCCGGAAGATCGCGGGGGAAAGGATTTAACAGAAGCTTTAGATTTTTTGGAACTAATTACTTTAAATGATGGATCGCCCACTAGAGTTAATCCCAATGGTAATCACTCTGCAGTTGATTTAACTCTTATCTCCCCTTTTTTGGCAGATTTGGTAAATTGGTCCGTATATCAAGACACTTTAGGTTCTGATCACTACCCTATTCAGATTCAGCTTCAAATTGCTCCCATATCTATCGAAATCAATCCGGCAACCAAGTGGAATGACGGTCGTGCCGATTGGTCAGCCTTTCAAGCATTTATTGAAAATGAAATCAGTTCAAATTTATCTCTAAATGATTCAGATGACTGTCAAATAACAAAAAAATTATTTGAAGTTATATCTTCAGCAGCATCTGCATCCATGCCCGTTAAAAAACCTTTCATTCCTTCTGTCCCAAGGCCCTATTGGTGGGACAAAGAATGTTCTGATATAGCTGAAAGTCGCTCCCACGCACTTAAATTGTTCAGAAGACAAGGAAATATTACAAATTATCTGAATTACCAAAATATCGCAGCAAAGGCTAAACTCATTTTCAAGTTAAAACAAAAAAATAGTTGGATAACCTTTCTTAATCAACTCAATAGATCTACACCCCTTTCAAACATTTGGAATTGTGTAAAAGCTATAAGAAACAAATATCATAAACAAAAGAAACCTCCATTGCACGAAGATTTAATTGAGGATGTTCTGAATCAGCTGGCCCCGCCTTCGGTCTCTAATGTCAATGTAGACAATCAAAAAAATTTTCATTTTTGTTCTACTTCAGATACTATGTCTAAAACTTTTACTTATTCAGAGTTAATTTTGGCATTAAACCAAACCAGAAGCACGGCTCCCGGTTTGGATGGTTTCACATATAAAATTTTACACAATCTTCCAGTTTCAGCTAAACAAATAATTTTAAAATTTTTTAACAACTGGTGGGTAAAACAAGATTATGCTGAGGATTTAAAAAATATTGTTATATGTTTAATTAAAAAACCATCTAAAGATCCAAAATTACCCTCATCATATCGACCTATATCGTTAATGTCTTGTCTGACCAAGACTTTTGAACGCATGATTAAGTTTCGCCTAGAACATTTTATTGAAAGCAATTCTCTCCTACCCACTACACAGTATGGATTTCGGAGAGGCCGTAGTACGATAGATGCATTGACCCATATGGTTACAGATGCACAAATATGCTTATCTGATAACAAATACATGTTATGCCTATTTGTGGATCTAAAAGGTGTATATGATGTGGTTGATTTGAGTATTTTAAAAACAAAATTGTGTAAAATGGGTATCAGCAAACAGGTAACAAATAACTTAATAAATTTGTTTCTAAACAGAAAAATTTATATTCGTGACCACAGAAATGTACTCCACGGGCCAAGAACAGTATATAACGGTTTGCCGCAGGGATCAATATTGAGTCCACTTTTATTTAATGTATACACAGCAGAGCTGCATAGTTTGATGAATGACACTATAAAAGTTATACAGTACGCGGATGATATTTGTTTCTATACTATCCATAGTTCATATGAACGATGTATTACAGATTTAGAGTATATTTTTTGCTGCATGCGTGATTGGTTACATACTATGGGTTTTAGTGTTTCACAGCAAAAGACAGCGGTTATGTGTCTTACTAGGCACAGACTTAAAACACCCGATTTGTATACCATAGGTGATTTTACTATACCCGTAGTGAAAGAATATAAATATCTTGGCATCCATATAGATAATAAACTCCTATGGACCAGCCACATAAAACACGTAAAGCAAAAATGTGAGAAAGGGCTCAATCTTCTGCGTGTAGTTTCTAAATATAAATGGGGTGCAGATGTTAAAATATCTCTTACTTTTTACAAGTCATACATCCGCTCAATAATAGATTATGGATGTACTATTTATGCCTCAACTAGCAAATCAAACTTATTAATCTTAGACAGAATTCAATATAAGGCAATTAAAATAAGTCTAGGAATTATGATGTCGTCACCGAATTGTGCAGTTCTCGCTGAAGCACAAGAACCGCCTTTGTGCCTTCGAAGAGAGTACTTAGCTAATAAACAGCTAATAAAGTATAGGACGTTTAGTACATTTATGGTCAAAAAAATATCAAATATAGTGGTCCAGAATCTTACAAACAAATATTGGAGAATTAAAACGTCTCCCCCTCTTGCTGATGCTTTTATTGACACTGAGAGACATAAAGAACTAATACATAGTCAAAAATCAAAAAAAATATCCTATTTACGAAATCAATTTTGCAGCCTTAATGTTTAAACCAACCATTATAATTCCAAACTATCCAGATAATATATTTCTATCAAAATTAATTTTCAAATCTATACTCTGTAATTTAGGAGAGAATAAAATCATCATCTATACGGATGGATCAAAAAAAAAAGATTTAAAACAGGCTGTGCATTTTTCGTTTCTAATATTAACCATGTTGAGCAATATCAAGTCCCTTATTATTTATCGATTTTCAGTGCAGAGGCTATAGCTATTAGCAAAGCTTTAGATTGGTGCGAGATGAATTTACCTTTATCTGTGGTAATTGTAACAGACTCTCTCTCAGTTTTGAACGCCATTAAAAGCCCTCCTTTTAATCATTATAATAAAAATATTCTTCTATCTATAAAAAATAGTCTATATAAACTGCAGGAGTATGGTGTACGAGTTACACCAGTCTGGGTTAGAGGTCATTCAGGGATAACTGGGAATGAGGCAGTTGATATCGCAGCTAAAAAAGCACTTGACTCAGAATTGAAAGTAAACATGTGCAACCCATCAGATCTTATTAATTTATATAAGGCTGATGTAAGGGTTAGATCGTAAACTCAGTACAGTAAATTTTCAACTACATCAGAGAACCTCTATTTTAAACTTCAACCGGTTTTACCGACGAACATTCCTTAGATCAACTCGTGGGATTATAATAGATATAAGTCATCAATTATATCACGTTTAAAACTTAATCATGGTCGCTTTCCAGCACATTTGTTTAGGATTGGTATCTTAGATTCTCCGTGTTGTCCTCACTGTCCAGAAAAACCTTTAGCCGATATAAATCACGTTTTCTTAGAGTGTCAAAAATATACTGCACATACAGATATGCTGTACCAAGAACTGAAAAAGTTTGTAAGTCTACCAACTAACATTCCTACTTTATTAGCACAACAAGAGAAAGAAATATACAACCTTTTAATCAAGTTTGTTTTAGAAGCAAAAATAGATATTTAGCTCATATATGGTTAAATATGTGTATATGTATATATGTGTATATAAATATGTGTTTACAAACATTATGTAATTAGAATCCAAACCTCTGTTTTACCCCATTTGTTAATACCTCCTGCCCGTGACCTAGTCTAGTTTGTCTTAATAAAAATGTCTTGATGGGTCCCTAGACAAGAAACGAGTGGCCATGTTTTTATCCCTATCCAATCCTTAATAATAATAATAAAAAAAAATACAAATATTCTGTGGCAAATAGACAAGTTCTAATGCCATACACTATCTACACACACACACACACACACACACACACACAAAATTGCCGCCTTAAATTTATTTTAATAATAATTGTAATATTCAAAATATAAATATATCAACAAAATAATTAATTGAATCACATAACTACTTAATTTGTTTGTCTTTCAAAATAAATAAATTTAAATATAATTTTTTTGTTGTGAATGATAATAGAAAAAATTATTTATACTACTCGCTCGCATTATTTAATTGCCATAATTATGCTTTTATTCGCCTCTACGCAGCTCGTGTCGTGTGCCTCATACCCGCATCAAAATGACAATCATTAAGTGCTCGTTGCATAACATACTATTTTTAATGGCATTTACTAGGTGTCAATCAGTCAGTCACAACAGGACTAATATATATTAAACATACAAGTTTAATGACTGGAAAGTAGATAAAATATCAATATTACATGAATTAAGTACTGAAATTAAACTAAGGTACTAAGTTGAATTAGAGCTTCTTTTCAACATCATAATCATATTTAAAAAAACGATCTGCTTAATATAAAATTAATTCAAAATACTATTCCTTCATATTATATGCCATTTTAATTATATATAAACAAGACTATCAGGTTCTCAGAGTTCCAAAGCTGTGTACAATAGCTGCTTTTCTATGGACTCTTCTTTTATATATTGTATATATATATATATATGTATATATATATATATATATATATATATATATATATATATATATATATATAAATATAAGGTTGAATGCTCGAATAAATGAACTTTGATCAGATCTGATCAAAGTTCATATATATATATATATATATATATATATATATATATATATATATATATATATATATATATATATATATGTATATATAGTGGTATGTAAAAAAGCAGTGTACATAAACAGTGATAAAACAATGGAAAGGGTTGGAAACCTTTTACACTGTAACTCTTAATTAAAGGTCTCATTCAGATAAGAGGAGAAAAGAACTAAAGCAAGATGTTACTATTCCATATATTAGCAGAAAAGTTTCGTTTTGTACTAACAAAACAGCATCAGTACAAATCTGCAAGAGTTTTAAAATAATTAGTGAAGCTCTTTATATTCAAAGAGAAAGCCAATAAGTGACCTCTCATGTTATAATGTAATACAATACAGTAATATAATATCGGTGATAATTACAGTTATTAGTGTTACACAAAGAATTGGTCAAGCTTGTAAAATTCACATCATGTAATAGTATTAGTAAGGTACAATCACTTACTTAATCCATGAAAAATAAGATTTAAAAAAGTATATTTGAATTATAAAATTAGCCTTAGTTTATAAATGAAACTGGGAAAAGTGGGTATTTATTTACAAATTTACACAAGTAAAAATACCGACAATATAAATCACGTGTCTGTTTTAAATAAAAGTTGAAAAACCAGTCTAGTATAAAACACAAAACATTTATGGGTAAAAATATCACATAATTATTACAAAAACAATTATAGTTTCTTGTTTTAACAGCACTATGTATAAAGTGCATATCGGCAAATTGATCATTTTCGGCATGTTTTAGTTATTAATTTCCAGTCACCATTGTGGCATTCCAACAAGCTGTTCGTAGAAGAACCGGCGTCGAAAGGAACTCAAAAAGCTCAACAGGTGGGGAGAGTTGACAGGTACTGCGAAAATTTAAAATTGGTAGTATATACTATCTTACCACGAGGATGTATACAATTGAAAATATTTAACAATTTAGTGATTTTAAATTAACAAATTAGTAATATTCTATTATATAGCAGATAAAAGAAAAGTTATATTATTTAATTTAATTGTATATAATATCGTTGCCCAAAAAGAAAGAAAATAGGACATTTACGGCAACAAATGTAGAGGAATTGGTAAACACCCACTCCGTCAACCATTCAATGTAAATAGATTACTATTTACATATTGTTTATTATATGATATTATATATAAAAATATGTAATCAAACTAAAAGTAATTTTAGTGATTATGTAAAATCACTAGAATGTTTATAAGTTAAAAACCGTGACACACATTCCATGAAGTATAAAACAATACATCAATCTAAGTATTGTACACATCTAAACAACAAAAAGGGGATGGGTTTCCTTAATGCTGTTTGGTTTGCCAAAGAGACTATTCTCTGTGTTAAGAGCATTCCAATAAGAAAGAATGAAAGTATGATTTCCATCAATGCTAGGTACTAATAGGTGACTGTCTCAATACAATTGACAGTTAAGATAGAGAAAACCAACCTGGACGTTAACGACAGGCAGATTTAAAGTGTTATCAATCATCAATTACTTTAACAAATATGAAAAAGTGGAAATGTAGCGGAAAAAGGGGGCAACCAACTTATTAAATAATTCCCCAGAAAAAAGAGGGAAAGCAGGAGAAAGTGTTTGTGAAAATCCGGCATCTACTTCTTGTGCAAAATAAGTGAACACACATACATATTGACACTACAAGACTTTAGTACTTGACAGCAACTTTACTAATCCATTATAAATTTTCTCATTTTCATTAGTTAATTGAATAAGGAGATTAAATGGAGCCTTTATATGAAGATCATGTACATAATTGCTGAATAAAGTGATGTGTTTCATTTTTATATTTCTGCCATTCGAAAAAAATATAATCTAAATCACTTTTTTTACCATAATTTTCATATTAATTATTTTCAAGAACACGAATTTTATACAGGTGTGTGGGATAATAGGCGTGGCCAAATCGAAGATGTGTTATAGTTGTGATATATTTTCTTGAATAATTGTGTGACTGGAACCACGTTGCTTTTATACTACACTACTAGAAGGATATTGTGACCAATATTGACCATGGTTTTCTCTTTCTTTTGTTAGCATAAACATGCTCGTTATGTTCGAGTCCGATATGTGTTATTATTAACTTTTTGCAGTTCCAAAATATGGTTTTAAATTTAACATATAAAGGGTACAGGTCCAAATTGGGACAAGTCGCAATTTTTCATAAATCGGTATAGTGGTGCCATCTTGGTCCAAAATGGTCAGCGGCTTGTTACACGTCCTAAATTCGCTTAGTTCCCGTGAAATGCTAATTATAATTTACGCATACACCGTCAATAGGGGACAAGTTCTTATCAGATAGGTTTTTAAAGGGTAAAGTCCATATAAACAGCTGATAGGCGTTGATCTAATACGCGCAGCTTAGAGTTAGGTTCATCGGTTAAGTTAGTGTTTTATTGTTTTCCAAGCAATTTAAAGTCAATAACAATGAATATAGAAAACAATAGTAGTGTAAATGAGGCTGAAGTAGTGCCTAGACAGAATGAGTCAAAAAAGAAAAAAATCACGGCCGAATGAGATATGTCATGAAACAAATTAGACTGCAAAGTCACGAGGTATGTACAACCTGTAATTGTCTTAAATAATGTTTTCAAAATGTGCCTGATGAAACAATAAAAACTGTACTCAAGAATTTTAATACAGTGACTTCTATTAATAAGCAGAACTCATACTTATTTTGATAGATTACAGTACTCCCTATTCGCTGAAGAAGGCCTAGGAAAGATGAAGACGAAGCAAATTTGAGAAGTGCTGCATATTCTTACAGAGTAGGTTTAAGCACTGATAATAGCTTAAAAAAAACAAATATTTGTAGACAAGCTTTTATGTCCATTCATGGAATAAAGAAAAAAAATTAGAGATATTACAAAATTTAACAAAAATGACTGGAGTCGCCCCTAAAGATAAAAGGGGAGAAAATAAAAAGAATCCTAGAAAATTAAAATATCACGTTCTTGCAGCAATATACGAACATGTAAAGTCATTTAACGGTAGAAAAAGCCACTACAGTGTGAATGATAGTAAAAAATTGTACTTGCTCGAAGACTTAAACATAAAAAATATGTTCAAAATGTTTTGCGAGTTGAACCCTTCTATTAAAATATCTTTCGAGTCTTACAGAACAGTCTTTATTACAAATTTAACATATCCTTTGGATATCCCAGAACCGATACATGTAGTTCCTGTGATGAGTTTCTTATAAAAATAAAATCTCTTCAGTTTGATGTTTTAAGCAGTTTTGATCTTGCTTCAAAGGAACGCTTGCAAAAGGAAATACGCCAGCTTACGATACAAAATGATGTACATAAAAGAAAGGTTGAGGTATTGTACAATAGAAAAGAGCTGGGAAGAATAAAAATCGAACCTCTGTGACTCACGAAGCTATTTGTCCCGATTTTGGATAAAATATCAGTGTCCTAAACATAACAACAAATTATATTTAACATAAGAGCCAGCTGAACGTTTATGTCTTTAATGGCCACATTCTATCTACAGCAAAAAGTGTGTTTTATATTTACTCGAAAACACTTGGCAAAAAGAGAAGCGACGATGTATGCTCAATGCTGAATGACTTTCTATGAAATTTTCTCGATGTACAAGTAAGATCGCTTAAAATATTCTGCAACTAATGTGGGGGGATTTGATTATGTTAAAGTTACTTTCCCTGTTCGTGGACATTTCCACATGGAACCGGACAAAAATATGGGCTTAATAAATTCCAAACAACGAGCTGAGATTCTTTCAGATTGGGTTGAAATTTTTAGCAGTGCTCGTGCGTTTTGCATCGCCATTTGACGTTGTGGGAATAGATCAATCCTACTTTCGAGCATTGACGATTTTTTTTAATACTTAAACATATTATTTGAAGAAATGTCCTTTAAGTTCCCATTCAATTCAAGAATTAGAAATACATCAAGAACATCGTAGACTAATATATCACCGGGAGTCCCATAATGGAGCATGGGAGTCAGCAATAGTGAAGGAAAAAGAAAGTAAGCGAAAGGGACCTGTGCTACTACAAAATTGAACTTCCTCCGTATTCTTATTCAGGAAAAAAAATTAATATCTTGGAATACTATTTATCTAGGAATGCCTACGAGATTTGAAACGATTTTGTGGTGTCGAAGCAAAACAATTTTTTGATAACCTGTCAAAGATTAGAATTATTTCATATTATTAACTTTTGTCTACTTGTCATTTTAACTTGTTTTTTTTTTGGACTTGGCCCCTTTAGGCCAATAATGTTTGGTGGTTTGACCAATTAAAACTTATGCTCTATTTGGCATAATATCAATATAAGTTTAATTTCTTGTGTATGTCTCATTAATTACCCAAGTATATGATCTAATCAACAGTGTTCATGATAACCATCAATAATTTATCAATAACTGGTTTTAAAATTTAAACGTCATTTTGTACGAAATAAACATTTGGTGGCTTAGCTCTTTATGGACCTGTACCCTTCATATTATAATTGGAAAAGTAGCTTAAGTACTAAGTCAAAACCAAGGAATTTAAAACAGACAGGGAGTTTGATTATACGGTTTGTAGGAATAACTAATATTTTTGGAGGGAATATAAAAAGCACATCCTACAACATCTACTTGGACTTGAACCATTAATCCCTCTACCTGCAAACGTGTATGGAGTTTTATATTATAGGAGAGAATTATAGAATATTACTAATGCATAGTGATAATTCTTCCTTTCATTTTAAAAACGCTTATATTAATATTGGTTTATGTTTCTTTTATATTATTTTTTGGATTTTAATTCCTAAAATAGGTTTTCATGTTTTACTCTTTTGCATTCTCTTTCAGCAAAAATCTTACCATTATTATTTTACTAGTTATTATATTTAAGCCTATTTTCCTTTTTTGCACTATTGCTCCTGTATCTTTTTCTCTTGGTGCCTATCCTTTGTGGATGTTGGGAATCACGTTGGTCCATACAACTTTGTTGACAGCTGCTCTAAATAGATGTATGGTAGTCAATCCTGCCCACTGTCCGATATTCTTCAACCACGATGTCCTTCTGCGCCCTTGAGATCTTTTGCCTTCTATCTTGCCTTGTAATATTAGTTGAATTAGTTGATACTTCTCATTGCGCATCGCATGCCCTAAGTATGTCATCTTTCTCATTTTCACGATACGCATAATTTACAGATCTTTATTCATACTTTGGATCATGGTGTTGTTTGTAACATTTCTGAGAAATTCTGAGCATGCTTCAGCTCTGAGAAATTCTGAGCATGCGGCGGTAGCACCATATTTCGAAGGCTTCTAATCGTTTGTATGTTGCCTCCGTCAAGGTCAAGGCTTCGACTCCATATAAAAGGGTAGAAAATACATAGCATCTCAAGACTCGTGTTCTTATATCAATGCTCAGGTGCATATTACATAAAATCTTCCTGAGGCGATTGAAGACCGCTCTCGCCTTTTCTATACGATATCTTATTTTCTGTGAGTAGTCTCATTCCTTATTTAGGCTGCATACAAGGTATGTAATTTTGTCGATTATTTTCAAGGGTTCATTATTAGCTGTGAATTGGTGCTGTATTACGTCGTTTTTACTTACTACAAGAATTTTGGTCTTCTTACAGTTTAATTTCATGCCGTATCTGTCACAGGCTTCCACTACACGGTCTATTAATGTTTGCAGATCCTCCGCATTATCAGCAATCAAAACCGTATCGTCCGCATATCTTAAATTGTTTATGATTTCACCATTGATTTTTATACCTTCTCTTAAACCATCATTTGAACAGCATTTCCGAGTAAGTATTGAACAACGTCAGTAATAAAATGCAGCCCTGATGTACTCCCCCCCCCGTTTTATCTGATTTCTTGTGAGGGTTCGTTGTCTACTCATAAAGTTGCCCTTTGCTGTAAGTATTAATTGTTTAGTTAGGCGTAAATCTTTGTCATCAATACTAGATTCTTTCAATATCTGAAATAATTTTTGATGTTGCACCTTGTCAAATGCTTTTTAAAAGTCTATAAAGCATGTGCAGACTTCGAAATTTACGTCTCGAGTTCTTTGTATTAATACTTGTATGGAAAATAGGGCCTCTCGCGTTCCCAGTCCGCTTCTAAACCCAAACTGAACACTGCTAATGTTTTTCAAGTTTTCTATATATGCGAGAGTTAATAACAGAAAGAAGGATTTTGAGTGCATGGCTCATTAAGCTTATATTTCTGTAATCAAAGCATCTGGTGGCATTTGCCTTTTTGGGGAGAGGGATGAAGGTGGAAACTAGCCAATCTATAGGATATTCTGCAGTTTCATAGATTTTGTTTAGTAGACTCGTTAGGAGTTTGAGTTGGTTGTTTTCAAATAGTTTTAGTATTTCAGCTTGTATGTTATCAGGCCCAGGTGCTTTGTTGGTATTTAGTCCTTTTATTGCATATGTTACTTCACTGAGCTTTATTTCTGGTCCTGAACATCCAGAAACACTGACTTCTGTCTCTTGCTCTTCCTTAAATACTTCTTCCATGTATTGCCTCCATTTCTCAAGTATTCTCTCATTTTCGTAGAGCAAATTATTGTGCTCGTTTAGTATTAAGTTATGACTTCGTAATCCGTTTCCTCCCGTTAAGTTTTTGATCTTTTTATGTAGGTTAAAAGTGTCATGCTTCTTTTCTAGAGATTCTATTTCTATGCATTGATTTTGTAGCCATGATTCTTTTGCTTCTTTAATCTTTTTCTTAATGATTTTGTTTATTTCTTTGTACCTTTTCTCATTCTTATTTCTGTGTTTTCTTCGTTCTTCTATTAGCTCTAATATTTCTATTCTCATCCATGGCTGTTTCTTTATATTGTTTTCTGGTTTAAGTATATAATGTTCCACTGAATTACAGATATTCTTGATTTTATTCCACATATTATTCACATTTATGTTTTTTTAATTAATATCTGAGATTACCATGCTGTTTATTTAGTTGTTGATCTCCTCCTTGACTTTTTCTCTTGTGGTATTATCTTTCAACTTCTGGATGTCTGGATGTTTTTGTGCTTTTCTTTTATAGACTTTTTTCATATGGAGTTATGCTCCTGTATGTTTCTTATAAAATATTTTTGTATTTCTTTCTTTTTTGATTCATTTATCAGTTTTTTTTAGAGGATTTTGTTTTCAATATTAATTTAAATTGTGTTAAAATATGTTGCACTTTTCCAACCTTTAAAATCAGTTAAAAATGTTTAAATTAAAATTAAAATGGTTGTCAGTTATGAGTTGTGGTAATGGTTAATCATCCAGAAATTTTATGATTTTATTACAAAATATTTTCGGCGGTACAAAATCAGTAATTTTACCAAAATAACTGATATTTCGTTCTTTACTGCATATACATGAACGTGTACTACTTCTTATATATTGTTACTAAATCATAAAAATATGTTGGAAGCATTAACTTCCATTACAAGCAGGCGCGAGCAGACGCTAAAGTGTTCTTTCCAAAACATTATTCTCCCGCGAATTGTTCCCTCTAACAATATTTCCTTTAAATAAAAGATGAACAAACAGAAAAGGCCGCCGATGTTCTCTCGTGAAAATAAATAAAGGTTGAGAGATACGAAGGTGTCCGACGGTCGTAGGGTAAGGCGGAGAAATGGGCAAATGTGGCGAGGATATGATTAAATTAAACGGTTAAAAATGTATTTATTGTTGATTTAGGATCGAACCCACGGAACTTAATATTTAAATGGGTTTATGCTACAGAAGTGAACTTTAATTCTAAAAAAAGTTTTTAAAAGAAACCTACAGAAATTTAAAAATGATTGGTGTTTTAGACATTAAGAAATGTATGTCTATTTACTCTGTTATTGCCACATTTTTATGTAAGATCAGATAATCATCATTATCTTTGCCTTTGTATATATATATATATATATATATATATATATATATATATATATAGGGTGGCCCTTAAGTAATTGTACAAAAAGAAACAGTAGATTCTACACTTTAAAATATTACAATTTCAGCCAACTTGCTTTAACAAAATGTTGAAATTGAAAAAGATGCAGGGTGTTAAAGTGGAAATTAAAAATTTTATTTTCCGTATAATTTTCATGTTTGTGAACATTTATGTATAAAAATTTGCCCCTAACCTTTTTTGCTCTTCAAGTTAGCGCTATTAGTGTTACAGAATATTAAAGATACAATATTTTAACAAAAAAAGGTATACCTGTTAATAAGTTTATAACTCAGTAGTTTTCGAGATAATCGCATTTTACAAATCAGCTGCATAATTCTGATTTAACGCAATTACTCGAGGCAACGAATCAAACATTGACAAAAACATTAATATTTCTGAATTTTGGTATGAAATACCTTTAACTAGGGTTAATAATTTTTAAAATATTAACGAAAATAAATATATCAGTTGTATCCTCTTTAATGACAGATTAGAGGTTACACAAAGAACGGTACTAGGCTCGGGCATCAGTCTGGTAGAGGTCTCTTGGTCAAGGCTCCTATTACAGCTCAAATATAAACAATCAGTTAGAGAAGTACTGGAGATACAGGGACGAGAAGTTAAAAGATAAAGAGAAGAGAAGTTAGAAGATAAAGAGAAGAGATGTTAGAAGATAAGAGAAGGGAAATATTTGGGCACCACCCTATTTTTAGAAGAACAGGGAAACCTTAAGACGTATAGAATAAAATAACAAGAACGGTAAGGTACAGTTAAGATAATCACGCGAGAATAAAGTAAACCGTTAGAGAAAAAGTATTATGATTGTGCGGTACACACTTAATATTTCGACACATATACACTGTTTATATAATAAAACAAATAGTAATATAAATCAATAACAATGCCTGAAAGAGATACGCCATGCACAAAAATATAAATTTATATCATAACGAAAAAATAAAAGGCAAATAGTTCGTTAACATATAGTCGTTAAAGTAAATGCACTAATTTTACTGAACAGTTAGCACGAGGTAAGTTGTTGCACAATTTATTATTGAATACAACAAAAAATATCTTTTTTGAAAAATAATTCTGAATAATGTAGTATTCTCAAAAATAAAAGAAAAGAAGCAAGGAATATTACATATAATTGTATCTACGTCAATATTCGTCAAATAAGTAATTTTTATGCCTTGAGAATACGTAAATATTTACTATATTTTGAACGTGATCACCTCAAATCTATGCATAAAATTTATCATAAATATAACCTACATTAATATAAAACAAATGGTTCCTAATTTATACGTATATATTATATCGTAAGTTTATACTCGTAATAGTTCATTCGGTTAGAGTTAACCATAAATGGCAAAGTCACTAAACTGAAGTCGTAAATCAACTTCTTATGATTTAGGTAGCGAAGATGATCTTTAGTCAATAAAAATATAGCTACTCACAATACAACAGGCAACAGGTAGGCACAGGTAGTGTCGTTCGTTTATAGAACGCTCTCAATAAAAGCACTTGACACGTTATCCTCGCAACAGGTATTTGGGTACCTGTTGCGAGGTACTGTAACGAATTACAATCTTCAATCCGTAATCTCTCAAATAGATTTAGACAGACGAAAAGGAAGAAAGAGAAGCAGCAGGTAATACAGGTAGTAGTGAACAGTAGAGATGAATGATGAAACGAATGAAGAGACGAATGAACGGCAAACAGAAGTGACTTCGTTTCTTCGAATTGGAAGACGTCTGTTTGACAAAAGAGAAAATAGTTAATATAGGAATCACTGTGTGAAGATATATTGATAAGGGTGAATTGAAAGTACACTTACCGCCGTTTGATGGAGACACGCCGCTTGCCACAGGAACCAACTCGAAAATGAATTCGAATTCTGATCTTAGACAAGCTACGGATAAAAAAAGAGTGGGAGTATTGGCCGAAGAGTGCCACGCGAAAATGATATTTAAATGGCAAGGCTAGAGCGGTCATTTTTGTAATCTAACCACTCTCTTCCGACAGGAATTATATTTTCATCGAAAACCAACTCCTCTGCTTTTCTTAGAAGGTAAACTGTATTTGACAATAGAAGCTGATCTCTTTGTTACTATGGAAGGGTTTCTATTAACAAATGAAAGTTAAAAAGAGCAGCAAACATTTGGCGAAATATTTCATGGTTAAAAAAAAAGCGTGACAAATCGCTCGTTGCTTTTGAGTTATTTTTAAAGCTTTTAACAAAATATATAGACATAGACGGCGTAAAAGTAATTTGTTAAGGGGAATAATTTAAAGAAATTTTAAACATGCTTCATAGTAGAATAATTAATAATAACATTTGATATGATAATAGGTTAATATTATTTGATCTCAAACATTTTACATTTTATAATAAATTAAAGTCATATTCAAAGCATTTTATTTGCAAACCAAAGTAAAAAATAGGTTAATTAAATAACATTAAACTTTTTGCTAAAGTAAGTGTTTGATATGTCCACCATTTTCTTCAGTGCATTTATTAATCTGTTCCATAAAAGATCGTCTCATATTAAATAGCATCATTGGTTCAAAAGAAACTGTTGCAGTATTTATTTCTTTCTAAAGTTGCGAGTGTCTAATGGAGTCTTGTAGACACATTGTTTCATTTCGTCTCAGACACCAAAATCGAGCGGATTAAATTCTAGGCTACGTGGTGGCCAAGGAAAATGACTACCCCTACCAATCCAATGTTCAGAAAAGTTGGTATTTAAGTATGTTCTCTCTGCCCTCGTATAATATGGTGGTGCATCATCTTGCATAAACCACATATTTTACCTTAAGTTTAATGGCAATTTTTCAAACAAATCAATAAACTCATTTTGTAAAAATTTCAAATAGTTCTCAGTATTCAAATTACGAGGTAACTCGCATGGCTCTAAAAAATGATTACCAATGATTCCATATCATACGTTTATTTTGAATTCATGTTGGAAATTCCTTTCGATCTAAACATGAGTAGATATACCAGAAATAATTGTTTCTTAAATTAAAAATTCCATGGCCTGTAAATGTAGCTTCGTACGTAAATAATATTTTTTGCCGACTCTTAATGCTAAAGATAAACGTCGTGTATTTACTTGAGAATCATCGTCAACGCGAACTGTTACTTCATCTTCTTGATTAGGTGTAATGATTTTCGGTCGGCCTAAATTGTTTAGGACAAAATAAACCACTTTGGCCTAAATTCCGAAATATATGTTGAAAGGTTTGGTGATTAGGTTGCAGCCTGTTTAAATATCTTGTTAAATATGCCCTTTTCCCTGCACGTCCGTTAAAGTGTTGCTGACAATAAATAGCAATCATATCTCTCATATCCGTACTGGAAAAATTATTATGTCTAGTCATTTTCTGCTTTTCTTTAATAAACCAAAATAAACTAGATATTACAAAAATCACTGAATAATCGAACCAATACTTATTTTAAGTTGTCAAAAGCATTCGATACATCAGTCTACTATGGTAAAATTTCCCATAATGTATTGGGTTTGTCTAATGATGAAATCAAAACTAGCTTCAAAAATAAGATGGTCGGTAAAGTACCAGCTACTGTAGACTGAAGTGGCGGCCATACCGGCGCACAGCACATCGCACCGCACCTAGCCTTCACCATAGCCTCGCTGAAGCAAAGTAAATACAAACACTTCTTCCTTCGCACATGGCTGGGTACCAATGCTTCGCCTACGTAAATTGAGCTTAGTATTTTCTGATCTTCGCACTTCGCACAGTGATTATTCTAGGGATGGGTAAAGACAAATTAATTATTAGTTATGTGTTTGTTCGTCAACCAATTTGAAACAAAAAAGCAAAAGCCACGACAATAGTTTGGTTTTATCAAAACTGTGGAAAGAAGTGGCAGAGGAATGTGAAACAACAGGTAAATAAAACAATAAAAATGTATAATAAATTATATTTTAATGACTACAAAAAAAAGTTTTAAAGTTTTCTCGTATTCATTTTGCTTCATTATTGAGCCTTCCAGGAGGAACCTGTATATTTTCATTATCATTACCAAATAAATGTGCGGAGCACGGTGCGTCAATATGGCCACTAATGTGCAAAGCACAGGCTAAGTTAGGTGCTGTGCGTTGTACTATGCGACGTGCGATAATTAAGATGATGAACATCGCATAGTACAACGCACAGCACCATACCCCGCACCTAGCTTAGCTTGTGCTTTGCACATTAGTGGCCGTATTGACGCACCGTGCATTGCACATTTATTTGGTAATGATAATGAAAATAGACATGTTCCCCCTGGAAGGCTCAATAATGAAGCAAAATGGATACGAGAAAACTTTAACTTATTTCTGTAGTCCTTAAAAGATAATTTATTATACATTTTTATTGTTTTATTTACCTGTTGTTTCACATTTCTCTGCCACTTCTTTTTACAGTTTTGATAAAACCAAACTATTGTGGTGGCTTCTGCTTTTTTATTCCAAATTGGTACACGAATAAGCACACAACTAATAATTAATTTGTCTTTATCCATCGCTAATTGAGGAATCAGCTAATTGAAAGATCAGAAAATACTAAGCTCAATTTACGTAGGCGAGGCGTTGGTACCCAGCCATGTGCGAAGGAAGGAGCGGTGCGTCGTTGTGGCCTCGCACATTTACGGCAAGGCTTGTATTTACTTTGCTTCAGCGAGGCTATGGTCAAGGCTAGGTGCGGTGCGATGTGCTGTGCGCCGCTGTGGCCGCCACTTAACGCGACACTTCATACTATGTGTTCTATATGTTCAAAATTTAAATAATATTAATAAAAGTTTAAAAATTAATTTTATTATTTATTTATTATTCATATTTTAAACAAATTAAAATATTTAATCAATAATATTTATATTTACAAATATTAAATGTTTGTTAGTAGCTCCACCTGCTAACGTATCAACAAAGCATTCGTTGTTTACTTTTGATAGACCCTTCAATGTCAGACTAAATATTAAATTATTATTAAAATTTAGATTTCATATTTGACCTATTTATAATACATTTTAATATGTTTAAAAATAATATTTAATTATAGTTTGAACGGAATTTATTAACAGCTTTTTTTTTCGTCTTTATAGAGGGGGGGTCTGGAATCTTCAAAAGACATCTCAGTCCAGGGCGCCGCCTGACTAACTTTAGTGCAGGATTCGTTCTTCGTACTCCCGGCGATAGTTCCCGAGGTACTTTAAAATGCCCTCTCGTCGCCGAGTCTACGCCGAACGCCTACCTGCTAAACCAGACCCTCCTCTGTCATCCAGCGATCCGGAAGCGGAATGGCCGCTGTAAGGCCGGCATCACTTCCGAATCACTACCTTTATTCATTCATTCTCCATTCATACACATCCACACTCTATTCATCAGCAAGGAGGTTCCCTGTCTCGTTCCAGGTAGCGCGTAGAAAACACTCATCGCTCCTAGTTCGGCATTATTTCCAGATGGGCATTTCCTCCTTCCCCACAGTCTGACTCACGCATTCCAACTCACACAGTGTGACCCACTTTTCTAGCTTCACCTTTCAGCATCATTCACTCTTACCTTTAGCGTTGGTTTAGCAGTCTTTCTTCCTCTTCCTTTTTCTTGATCACTGCACGGATATAGCTGTGTATGTTAGTCCAAACTAATTTATTTTCAATCATTCTCTCAATCATTTCTCTCACTGTAACAAAATTCACACCTGTCTCTCTCTCCATTCTGTTCCTTTCCACTATCCATCTGCTGCAATCTAACATCGTAAATTTATTAACAGCTAACATTAAAAAATATATGATGATTCAAAACGAATTGATGAAGAGTAGTCAATCGATGTGAATGTATAATCTACAAGTATTCAGTTCTTTACCGCACAAATATCACAACTAATAATTATTACGCTGCTGATTTGTAAA
This sequence comes from Diabrotica undecimpunctata, assembly GCF_040954645.1. Classification (NCBI taxonomy): domain Eukaryota; kingdom Metazoa; phylum Arthropoda; class Insecta; order Coleoptera; family Chrysomelidae; genus Diabrotica; species Diabrotica undecimpunctata. The sequence continues at coordinate 48,821,290 of NC_092803.1, read as the reverse complement.
ATGCGATTATCTTTCAAACTGTTGAGTTTTTAAGTTAACAACAGGTATACCATTTTTTTTAAATAATGTATCTTTAATATTTTTTGATACAAAAGCGTTAACTTTAAAAGCAAAAAAGTTAAGCACAAATAATAGACAATAAAAGAGAATTTTTCTAGAAATGGCTTCTATAGCCAAGTGTGATAATTGTATCAACAAAAAATCAGATATTAAACATTTGCGTGAATTATCTTATACTCCTATTTACTAACCTTGGATAAGAATAAAAGAACCAAAGTAACAGGTTTACCTAAGTTCTGTCGCTTGATTTATTAATAATGTTGATTGCTGAAGAACTGTTTAACTTAATATAATAATGATAAAAAAAGTAAGTTGTACTAACTAACTATTTATATAAAACAAAATTATACATCAAATAAATGTCTAACCTTACTTCAAGTTATAAATTTGTCAGCTATAATAAAAGTTAACATTATGTTTCCAAAAACTACCTTTTCACCAGATTGCGTTCGTGAAAAGGCAGTTTATGGAAATGTGTTCGATACTAAAACATCCTAACGCTCTGAATAAGAGAACGGACATTAGTAACTTAAGCCAAATTTATCATGCATTAATATTGCAGAATTAGGCTTTAATTATTGTTCTTTACTTTAACATTGTCTTCTATGGTGTGTTTTTGTATACATTTTCACTTTTAAATAAATTCAAATAAAATTTTCATTTGCTTACTTAAATCATGATTGCTATTCAACTGTATCTTATTGATTCATTTATCAATATTATAAAATTTAAGCAAATAAAAAAAAATGTTTTTTTTATGAAATGAAATCATGTAATCATTCAGTTCTAAAATATTATTAACCTTGGACTGTGGAAGTTGAATTAAATCTGTACCTGTGGCTGGTTAACCAGCTACAATTTAGTCACTTGTATTATGATATGGAATGTCCTCCGGAGGCGTGTCAGCCGGGAGCTGACAGCCGTGCCGGACGCATCAAGGAATTTGGATATCGGTCAAAATACTTGGGAATTCCAAGTTTGGCCAAATCCAAATTTCTAATTGATTCGATGCAGGGAAATTCCACTTTCGCTACGTAAAACAAAGGATTTGTTTTACATAAAAGCAGGTAGATTTTCTCTCATCGATCAGTCGAGCTTGCCTCTTCTACTGTAGACCTAGTCGGTGCTATTATTGTTCCAACTAAGTTATTGTTTTATTTCTGATTTCCTATATACCATTTTTATTTTAGCATTATTGTATATTCAGACCTTTTCAGGTTAGAATATCACATTGATCTATATTTGTTCATGTACTGATTGTTTGATATTTTAGTTGATTATTTTGATTGTTTATTTTTCTTGTATTTTGTGTCTAAGTTGTTCTTCCGTAAGTTAAGAACACTTAGAAATATTTATCTTGCTTTTTCTATTTTATATTTTGATTTGTACTTTGTCTAAGTAGTTCTTTCCGGTAAGTCAAAGAACTCTTAGAAATATTTCTCTGAATATTTGACTTGTTATTTTAATTGTTTGTCTAAGCCGTTCTTTTCCGGTAAGTCAAAAGAACACTTAGAAATATTTTCATAATCATTGTTGCATTATTATTTCCGATATTTTATCTAAGATATTTTCTTCCTTAAGTTAAGAAAATACTTAATACATTTGTCTCTTTCATTTTCTATTTTATGCTAATTTGTTTCTTCCGTAAGTCAAGAAACACTTATTTGTGCATTTATTTTACTATATTTGATTCTCTTGTTTATTTTCTGTTCTAAGTTGTTTCTTCCGTAAGTCAAGAAACACTTAGAAATATTTCTATAATCTGTTTCATTTTTGCATTTCCCGTTTTATATTTTGAGTATTTTATTTTTCCACTCTAAGTCGTTTCTTCCGTAAGTCAAGAAACACTTGGAAATATTTCCATATTTTACTCTCACATTTACATATTTCATTTATCTATATTTCTGTCCTAGGTTGTTTCTTCCGTAAGTCAAGAAACACTTGGAAACATTTTTTTCTTTGCATTATATTTTTATACCATTTAATTTACTTGTTTACTAAGTTATTCCTTCCGTAAGTCAAGGAATACGTAGATCATTTTTACCTATCTGTTTTCTATTTTTGCTCTGTTACTTTGTAACTGTTCCTTGGAACCGTTACCTATAACAGATATTTGTCACTGGAACTGTTATTTATAACAGCGGTGGTATATAACCTTTCTACCAGCTACAAACCAAAGATGGTGAATACCCGATCCAATTCCGGGGATAGGAAGAAGCCCGAAGAGCCGGCGATGGGTCCTACAGGCCCAAATGCCCCCTCTCGGCAACAGGATCAACCTTACTTGTTTGTTTTTCTTCGAACCAGTCCTTGAAAGTGAAATGGTGTTTCCAAGCATCTGTTGCTTTCTTTTTAATGTTTCGTACAAACAGGGATTTCTTCTTACTATATCATGTCTTTAAATTTACCTCTCCAATGTATTAGAGGTTGGTATTTCGCCTTATGTTGTCATGTTTGGACTTCAAGGACATTGTCTCTCATGGGATAGTTCGTTTACTATAAAATAGGTCCCATTTGCCGAGTGTTTCCGAGAAGTGTAGAAGCTTTTTGTGGTAACTTTTATTGCATTTTTTACAAGAAATTTTTGCAATCATTTTAATAATGTTACCTAAAGTTAAAATTAAACTTAATTAATTTTCTATTGTTGTTTTTACAAGAAATTTTTGCAATTATTTTAATAATGTTACCTAAAGTTAAAATTAAACTTAATTAATTTTCTATTGGTGGAAGGGTGATCTTGTGATCTTATTAGTTACTCGGCGAATACTAGTTCTTTACATAAGTTTTTTACATAATTTTTTTACATTACATGTATAATAATTACATGTTTCTTTTGCTGTTCTAAGTTTGAGCTAAATTGTAAACTGTACTTAGTTTCAATTGATTCTTTATACAACTTAACTATTCAACGGTTTAATGTCTCAAGCTTTTTTACATTTTATACCTTTGACTCTACGGATGTTTGGTTTTTTCATATTATTCTTTTTAGATGAACTAATGATGCTCTCTGATTAGAGAGCGAAACGTTTTCGAATAAATATATGAAGTAGCCACCTTTTTTCTCGAGATATATATATATATATATATATATATATATATATATATATATATATATATATATATATATATATATATATATATATATATAATATATTGTTATGATGTTTTGTTTGTGAATGATGAGCAATGAGTATTTTTAATAATATAATATATAGGGTTTTTTATCGCGGTTCTCAAAGAATTAGTTTGTAAGTACTTTTTTAAATTATCTTTATTATATCTACTATGAAACACACATATATATCTAACCTAGCCAATGTAAATTTAAAATAAACTATCTTTAAATTGAAATTCTTATGAAACTAATTAAATTCTATAGACAATGTAAAATTTAAACAAACTATCTTCAAAATTGAAATTGTTATGACACTAACTAAATTATATTAACAAAATTTTGTACCTTTTTGTCACTGAATGCCTAAATGAACTGTTTTCCACTATATAGATTCTAATCACCACTCAATGTCTTCGTGTTTCGGTTATCCTTGTTTTTGTGAAATTACTTTTTCCAATTATCAGCTTCCACCAATTTAAAATATATTTCTTCTTAAGCATTTATAAACCACCAAGCAAACCAGCAAACAGCATTTATATTTATTCTTCTTTTCAATATACCAATATCCAATCACCAAATATATTATATATTTATTCTTCTTTTCAATATACCAATATCCAATCACCAAATATATTATATAATTTTAATATTCAATTAATACTTCTTCCATTATACAATCACCATTTATACATAACCTAATTTTTAATCTTCAATAATATTTTCTTTATACTGTTTCTTAATATTCATTTAACTCACTATATTGAACAATTGGACCTTCTGACTTACTGATTGACTGACTCTAACTAACTTTCATACTAAAACTGGCCTCATAGTAACTGTAACTCATAACTGATGCCTTGAATCCAAATCACCGGGTATTTATATCTTTTTCCATGTTCCAGAATCATCTAGCAAGAAATCATGTTCGATTTTGTTCTATTTCTTCTATATGGATGTTCTGGAAAAAACTATATGTTCGATCCACAGGCATAACCATTATTCGAGAATGTTCCACCGTAAACAAAGGTCAAATTCTGTATTCTCGAGAACTCCTTAATTCTCAATTGATAATTTTGTTGACATTTAGGCTTTTCAGATCAGAATATACACTTAAATCAGTAACTAACACTCTAATTTAATAACTACACATTTTAAACAACATATCATTATAACTCCACTTTATATTCGTAATTATTACTTAAACGTCACTTCAGAGTATGTATATATGGTTGCCTAGTCACATGGCTCACTTAAATATATCTACAACATCATAATTACTAAAACAAAACTTTTTTTACACTTATTACATGCTAATTTCTTAAAAATGCCCTCACATAAATAATTTTTATAAAATTCTCTAGTATATAACTTATTAAAATAACCAAATACTTTTTATATCTAATATTATCTAGTAGTGTAACTTATAAATTATTTTCTATAAACACCAATCATATCAATACCCCAAAATTAAATTTAAAATAAATAATTTACTTATTATTTTTTTTAATATTAATTTTCTTATCCACATACCTTAGTAAATATAATAAATTAACTAATTTAATTTCTTATTTAAAAATTGTTCTATTAAGTACGCCTATGTTTCCATGTCTACGTCAAACTGTCATGTCAAATGGAAGTTTGTATAGACAAAATCTAGAAATTATTTCCATTCAAAAGCTTTCATCCATATGAATTGGTAAGTTTTACACTTTATCATATTATTTTTAGAAAGACAATTATAGAATCCATTTTGTATCTAACCCCAAAATATGATTTTTAGGGCACCAACAATTTCCATATGTACAAAATCATCAAGTATGATGTCAAATTGATTCACAACAATGAAATCTACCATCTATCTATGAAATGGATCTATCAGTAAGCTGTTAGTGTTGTTATTATTAGTGTTAAGTATAGAAAACATTATTCATTCTCTTCATAATATTTAAATATGTCATTGATATGAAAAATTCCTCTAGGTCTATTATCTGTATCTATTAACACATAACTATTTAGTCCATTCTGATTTTCAATTCTATATGGACCTTCAAACATTAGTTGTAATTTCTTACAACGGTTTTCTTTAAGATTACTTTTTCTAAGTGAACGAATTAACACTTTATCTCCTTTTTGAAATGTGATTGGTTTTTTTATTTTTTGATTTTGTCTTCTGATATATTTTTCAGCTTTCCTTCTAATTCGGTTATTCACTATCTGCATTACTTGTTCTAACATATCCTGATTATATTCATTAATCCATTTTCTGTTTCCTATATGGCCAACCAATAAATATTCTGGTACTTCCTCTGTATTTAAATTATGTGTATCATTTAAAAAATATTCTACTTGTGGTATATGTTGCTGCCACGTTTCATGTTGATTCTGGCATACTATTCTTAAATATTTTATAACTTCTTTAATATATCTTTCTGTAAGATTTGCCTGAGGATGTCTGATACTTGTAAAATGAACGTTGATTCCCTTTTTCTCACAAAATGCCCGAAATTTTTGGTTGTTAAAATATGTAGCATTATCTATTATGCAATTTCTAAATGGTCCTATTTCTTCGAAAAATTGATTAATATATAATTTCAATGTTTTAACATTTGTTCTTGAGCAGGGATATAGTTTAATAAATTTTGTATATAAATCAACTATCACTAGTATATGCTTTTTTCCTGTTGGACTTGGAACTAAATTTGAGATGAAATCAATGGAAACTGTATTTAGTTTTTCATATACAACATTGGATCTATATGTGTTCTGGTTTTTGAAATTCTTTTCTTTGTTTATTTGACATATTTGGCATTGGGTAGTAAATTTTTTTGCTATACTTATGTCATTCTTTGCAAAATAATTGTCCCTAAATAGCATCCATAGCTTTCTTGAACCAATATGCATATAATTGTTATGTAAATTTTTCAATATTTTCCTTGCCAAAGTTCTACTTATTACATATATTTCTATGCCATTTATTATTTTATAATATACCCCATCTTTCCTAAGGACTTTTTGTTTTTCACTCAAATTGATCTGATCTCTTATAATTTCTTCTTTAGAATATAATCCAGTACTTTTTACTAATTGATTTAATCCAATTTTTATTGTTAGCTGCCCTTTTTGTGATGTATTTTCTAACCTTGATAAAGCATCTGCCACTATATTGGATTTTCCAGAAATGTATTTGATTTCAAAGCAGTATTCACTAAGTATTAGACTCCGCCGATGTATTCTACTGTTTCCATATTTGTTATTTAATATAGATGTTAAAGCTTGGTGATCTGTTTCTATGGTAAATTCATTACCCAACAAATAAAATCTTAATTTTGTGACACAGTGTATAATACTTGCTAGTTCTAATTCTGAAACTGAGTAACCCTTTTCATGTGGCTTTGTAATTCTTGAAATGAATTGTATTGGGTATTCGACCCCATCATGTATTTGTAATAATACCCCTGAAAATCTCTGTATTGATGCATCTGTTCTTAATATGAATGGCTTTGTGTAGTCTGGGTGATATATTTTTAAATTTGTCAGAAAAATGTTTTTGATTTCTTGGAATGCTAGTTCTCTTCTCTGATCCCATCTCCATTTTAAACCTTTTTTTAGTAGTTCAAGTAATGGAATTTCTTTTATACTTAGATCTGGTATCATCCTTTTATAATAATTAATTATTCCAATAAATCCTCTAAAAGTTCTTAAATTGTGTGGTGTTTTATATTCCTGAATGACTTGTGTCCGTTCTGGATCCATTTCGATTCCCTTAGTGTTAAGTTTATAACCTAGATATATTACTTCTTTTTGAAAAAATGTACATTTTTCTTGATTTATTTTTAGTCCAACTTTGTCGAATCTGTTGATTATAATTTTTAGGTGTTTCTCATGATCTTTAGCCGTTTTAGAAAAAATTAATATATCATCAATGTAGTGAATTACAAAATGTTCATATTGATCCAAAATATCATGAAGACATCTACATAGAGCACTGCAAGATGATTGAAGTCCAAATGGTACTACTTTGAATTGATATACTACTCCATCTATCTGAATTCCTGTATACTGTCTACTTTTTCTTTCTAAAGGTATTAACCAGAAACTATGCTGTAAATCGATTTTAGTGAAAAATGACATTCCTGTAATTCTGCCTAGTATTCCATCTATACTCATTGGTGCTTCAAATTGCTTTTCAGTAATCTTGTTAATATTCCTTGCATCCAAACATAACCTGATTTCACCTGATCTTTTACGTACTACTACTATAGGGTTTATGAAACGTGTATCTGCCTTCTCAATGATTCCATCTTCTAACATATTATTAATCGTTCTGTTTACTTCTTCTCTGTATTTATATGGTATTGGGTATGATTTTGTTTTAAAATCTTTTTCTTCTTTAACTTTTATACTATGGATATAATTTTGTGCAATTCTATTTTCTTTATTGACAAGTCCCTTGTGTTGCTGCAATATGGAAACGACTATTGATTTATATTCTTCAGAGCAATTTAAAACTTTTATCATATCTTCTTCTTTACAAATAAAATTATTCTTCATTATGTACTCATTATTCCTTGCTTCCAATTTTACGCACTCCACCTTGTAGGCATCCGTCTGCTTAAAATTTCCATTCCTTAAATATTCACTACAATTATTCTTTGCATTCTTTTGGGACATTTCCCTATCATCAAAATATATTTCTTCTTCATAAATATCATTATTTCCTTTTAATAATATCCTATCAACTCTTATTCCTTCTTCCACCTCATCTTTCTGCATAAATTTAATTATTTACCCTTCCAAAGTTACCATTCTTTCTTCAAAATCTATCTTTACTTTCTTCTTTTCCAATTCATCATTTTCCATTAATATATCAACACATAAATCCTTGACAATAAATCCTTGCATATTAATTTCTTGATTAAGAATATTAATTTTAAAATTGGCTAGTTTATCAATTTCACCCAACTTCTTATTATTTGCACCAACAATTTTAATCTTTGGAATCTTTATTATATCTGATAGTTTTAATATATTAAAAATAAAATTCTCCGAGACTAAAGTACTTTCTGAACCAGTATCTATCATAATCTTAATCATTTTATTTTTGGCCAAAGCATTTATATAAATTAAATTAATAGATTCAATAATTTTATCTTCATCTAAAGAAATAAATTCAGAAGGTTTTTCATAATAGCAATGGCCTAACTTGTAATTCAGAAAGTTTACTAAACAGAATTTTGATTATTAGAATTGTCAGATTGTATCTGACCACTTGGATCTAATGTCCTATGTCTTTCCCTACTATGACTTCTACTCACATTTTCTTGCCTTGTACTATTTCGTTCCCTGTCTTCGCAGCTTCTATTCCTTCGTACACAATTTACTTGTCTGTTATAGTTAGGTCGCTCTGTATTTCTTCTATTGTTAAAATCTTGTCTATTATTATTAGTACTATTATTAAAATGTTGTCTACTATAACTAGTATTGTTATTAAAATTCTGTCTATTTTGATAACTGTTATTATTATTAAAATTTTGTAAATTATTACCATATCTAGTATTATTGTATGATTGACTATATTGTTGATAATTATTCTTATTATAATGTAAGTTATTATTGTTTTTTCTGTTGTTGTTATTATTACTTGTCATATTACCTCTTTGTATTCTTTGAATAAAATTAATAAAACTCTATTGTTTGAATATTTTGTACAGTTACTGTTTGCACAACATCAGCATCAAGATGTCTAGATACATTTAAGACTGTTTCATCCTCTCTAAGTGGTGGTTCTAAATATTTTGCAACTGTTATCAGTTTCAATGCATAATCTACCATATTTGATTTTAAATTGTGATTATACTTTCCAAAATATAGAATTTCTCTAAACTTTGCTTGCTCTAATTCACCCCAATAATAATTTAAAAATTTATTTTCAAATGTTTGAAAATTATCTAAATCATTTTCAATACTAGCAAACCAAGTTGCTGCATTATCATTTAATGTCATTCTAATATAATCTTTAATATCATTAATATTATTCACTAATCTTAATTTATGTTTTAAACTGTTTATGTATACTCTAGGATGCAAATTTTTTATATTACCAGTGAATCTAATCCCAGTCTCATTTGTTAAATTTAAGGTCTCCTATAGGAAGGTAAGGTCTCCCTATGTCTCTCATTTGTGAAATATCATCTATTCTCTGTTCCACATTTCTTATTTGATTACTATTTATTTGGATATTTTGTTGTATATCGTCTAATTTTTCTTCTGTGTTTCTCCTGTCTTCGTTAATTTTTACTTCTAAGTTACATTTCTGCAACTCTATTTTCTGTTCTATATCTATTTTATTATCTTGAATAATCCTCTTTACTTCTGTCCTCTCATTGTCTATCCTTTTCTTGTAGTCATTCCGTATACTTTTTATTTCATTTGCTACTTTTTTCTCTGCATTTTCAAGTTTTTTATCCATTTGTTTTTCTATTTGCTTTACAATTTTATTATTATCTTCTATTTTCTTTTCTAATTTTTTATAATTCTCTTCCAATTTCTGTTCCATTTTTTTCATGTCTTCTTTGATTTCTTTTGAATTCTCTTCCATTTTTTTCGTATTCTCTTCCATTTTCTGTTCTATTTTTTTTATGTCTTCTTTGACTTCTTTTAAATTCTCTTCCATTTTTTGTTCCATTTTTTTCGTATTCTCTTCTATTGTCTTGTTCATCTGCATCATTAATGACATCAAAGCTGCCATATTGACATTTTCCTCTCTTTTTGGATTCATTTCTGCAGTATCTTGTGGAACTTGAACTAAACTCTCCTCTTGTGTAGGTTGTGTTTCTACTTCCACATCTTCTTCATTCTTTTTGCTTCTTGTACCTTTCTTTCCTTGAGACATTTTGGGACTTTACTTGTTCAAATATAATTAAAAATAAAATCTATAATTTTTTCTTTCTAATGAAAATTAATTTAATTATATGAGAGCACTTATCTTCCCAAACTAATTCTTTTAAATAGAGAGCCCCGCGGTGGGCGCCAAATTGTTATGATGTTTTGTTTGTGAATGATGAGCAATGAGTATTTTTAATAATATAATATATAGGGTTTTTATCGCGGTTCTCAAAGAATTAGTTTGTAAGTACTTTTTTAAATTATCCTTATTATATCTACTATGAAACACAAATATATATCTAACCTAGCCAATGTAAATTTAAAATAAACTATCTTTAAATTGAAATTCTTATGAAACTAATTAAATTCTATAGACAATGTAAAATTTAAACAAACTATCTTCAAAATTGAAATTGTTATGACACTAACTAAATTATATTAACAAAATTTTGTACCTTTCTGTCACTGAATGCCTAAATGAACTGTTTTTCACTATATAGATTCTAATCACCACTCAATGTCTTCGTGCTTCGTGCTTCGGTTATCCTTGTTTTTGTAAAATTACTTTTTTCAATTATCAGCTTTCACCAATTTAAAATATATTTCTTCTTAAGCATTTATAAACCACCAAGCAAACCAGCAAACAGCATTTATATTTATTCTTCTTTTCAATATACCAATATCCAATCACCAAATATATTATATAATTTTAATATTCAATTAATACTTCTTCCATTATACAATCACCATTTATAAATAACATAATTTTTAATCTTCAATAATATTTTCTTTATACTGTTTCTTAATCTTCATTTAACTCACTATATTGAACAATTGGACCTTCTGACTTACTGATTGACTGACTCTAACTAACTTTCATACTAAAACTGGCCTCATAGTAACTGTAACTCATAACTGATGCCTTGAATCCAAATCACCGGGTATTTATATCTTTTTCCATGTTCCAGAATCATCTAGCAAGAAATCATGTTCGATTTTGTTCTATTTCTTCTATATGGATGTTCTGGAAAAAACTATATGTTCGATCCAAAGACATAACCATTATTCGAGAATGTTCCACCGTAAACAAAGGTCAAATTCTGTATTCTGGAGAACTCCTTAATTCTCTATTGATAATTTTGTTGACATTTAGGCTTTTCAGATCAGAATATACACTTAAATCAGTAACTAACACTCTAATTTAATAACTACACATTTTAAACAACATATCGTTATAACTCCACTTTATATTCGTAATTATTACTTAAACGTCACTTCAGAGTATGTATATCTGGTTGCCTAGTCACATGGCTCACTTAAATATATCTACAACATCATAATTACTAAAACAAAACTTTTTTTTACACTTATTACATGCTAATTTCTTAAAAATGCCCTCACATAAATAATTTTTATAAAATTCTCTACTATATATAACTATATAACTTATTAAAATAACCAAATACTTTTTATATCTAATATTATCTAGTAGTGTAACTTATAAATTATTTTCTATAAACACCAATCATATCAATATATATATATATATATATATATATATATATATATATATATATATATATATATATATATATATATATATATATATATATATATATATATATATAGACGAAAATCAACCTCAACATCCATCAACAATAAAAACGCAAAGGAAAAGTTGACTTACTATGTACTAAAAATATAACGGTCCAATTGGCTAAGTGTTGTACATAAAGTTTAAGTCCATATTCAATACAACGCAGACGATAAGGAAAATCTTAGATCGGCAAAAGATCCCAGAGCACTATTCTTGTTTTATTGCAGCTAAATGTACACTGAAACAATAAAACGTTGTTTAGCAAAGAAACGTAAAGAAAATCTGTTGCCTTTGTTACTGCGAATTATTAACCATTGCAGAAAACACTATTAAACAAAATAACCACCTAATTTTATTCGAAGAAATACAGGCGTTGTGGATTTCCCTTTTCCTCCAAAAGAAGACGATAATCAAACTTGTTAAGTAAAATACTGATTAATAAAAGACTCTGATAAATAATCTTTGTCGAAGCAAGCTACAATTTGATGTTAACGAAATATTGTAGACTGAGAAAATAAGTATTTTTATTTTATTCTAGCACAGTTAATTTGACAAACACTTTTAGTTTACAATTTGTCTTGAAAATAACTAAGTTTAAATGACTACTTTGCTATGTCGAGTATGTACGTTTAATACGTAAAGAGAGCTAGATGTGCACTAACGTAAGAAATGTAATTGTACGATGTCATTGTGCGTGATTTTTATGGAAAGAAAGCGAGACTTTTATAGTAATTTTTAAGCTAGGGGAGATCTTATAATATTTTTTATGGCTTTCTACTTTAAAAATTTAAAATCAAAAAAATGGTTTTATGATCGACTATTAAAAAATGTTTTAATAAGAATAAAAAAAATACAAGTGTGTGGTTCAAACTATTTTTCATAACCATAAAATAAATTTTAACCTAGATTACTGATTTAAATAAAAAAAAGTCTGATTTATATGAAAGAGTCTGTTATTTATAAGGTGTTAAAAATTGAAATTTAACACTTAAACAAAACTTGAATTTTTTGTCGATAAGTAAACATTGAAAAAAAAAACAGAGTACTCTGTACTATTAATAAGAAATATGTTAGGACCATATTATGATTTACGGCAACATAGCTCCCACTATAGCTCTCAACAAGCTAAGTGGAAACTTATTAAGGGTAACAAATATAAAAATGTTGTCCTGATAATTCTAAACTCAATCAGTATGTACGTTTAATACGTAAAGAGAGCTAGATGTGCACTAACGTGAGAAATGTAATTGTACGATGTCATTGTGCGTGATTTTCATGGAAAGAAAGCGAGACTTTTATAGTAATTTTTAAGTTAGGGGAGATCTTATAATATTTTTTATGGCTTTCTTCTTTAAAAATTTAAAATCAAAAAAATTATTTTATGATCGACTATTAAAAAATATTTTAATAAGAATAAAAAAATACAAGTGTGTGGTTCAAACTATTTTTCATAACCACAAAATAAATTTTAACCTAGATTACTGATTTAAATAAAAAAAAGTCTGATTTATATGAAAGAGTCTGTTATTTATAAGGTGTTAAAAATTGAAATTTAACACTTTAACAAAACTCGAATTTTTTGTCGATAAGTAAACATTGCAAAAAAAAACAGAGTACTCTGTACTATTAATAAGAAATATGTTAGGACCATATTATGATTTACGGCAACATAGCTCCCACTATAGCTCTCAACAAGCTAAGTGGAAACTTATTAAGGGTAACAAATATAAAAATGTTGTCTTGATAATTCTAAACTCAATCAGTATGTACGTTTAATACGTAAAGAGAGCTAGATGTGCACTAACGTGAGAAATGTAATTGTACGATGTCATTGTGCGTGATTTTCATGGAAAGGAAGCGAGACTTTTATAGTAATTTTTAAGTTAGGGGAGATCTTATAATATTTTTTATGGCTTTCTTCTTTAAAAATTTAAAATCAAAAAAATTATTTTATGATCGACTATTAAAAAATATTTTAATAAGAATAAAAAAATACAAGTGTGTGGTTCAAACTATTTTTCATAACCATAAAATAAATTTTAACCTAGATTACTGATTTAAATAAAAAAAAGTCTGATTTATATGAAAGAGTCTGTTATTTATAAGGTGTTAAAAATTGAAATTTAACACTTAAACAAAACTCGAATTTTTTGTCGATAAGTAAACATTGAAAAAAGAAACAGAGTACTCTGTACTATTAATAAGAAATATGTTAGAACCATATTATGATTTACGGCAACATAGCTCCCACTATAGCTCTCAACAAGCTATGTAAAAACTTATTAAGGGTAACAAATATAAAAATGTTGTCCTGATAATTCTAAACTCAAGGCAGATACTTTTAATAGCCACTTCTGCTCAACTGTTCGTCGGCAGTGTCGCCTCGGAGTGGAAAATAAGGGTTTAAAATACCTTAAAATAACTTCGAACGCTCTATAGATTTGATCTTGTCTTGATAAAGACAATATCTTTTCTTATACATATAACAACGACTAAGGTTGAAATAAAACTTCAGTTTGCAGATGAAAGAAAAACTCAGCCACAGAGTCTAAAACGAAGAGCAGAGTCCCTAGAGCACTATGCTCTAGGAGAGCCCGCGAAGGACTGACTAGCTGACCTGAAAATTACCCATATTTGTGCTGTAATATCGGTGTTGTAATATTTATACGAGCGACAAATAGGTATTTCCAGGATAACAACCAATAGGATAGGTTAACAACCAATTCATGGTCCTCAGACTATGGCACTCGATGACAAGAGTAATAAATGAACTTGAGGTTTCTCACCTAACTCTTGATGACTATTTGAAGTGCATTCCAAAGGAAAATTATCTAGTGTTTCAGTTTTCAGTCAGTAAACTTTAGGTGAAATTAACATAGCTATTTCAGAAATAAAAAACATTAACAGCAAACATCCTGATGGATTTTACACAAAAATTATTAAAACCATGAAACGATCATTGTTTACCCTCTAACAACTTTAATAAACCAATCAATATCTTACAATGCTTATTCTCAAGTTTGTATAACTTTAAAGGTAGTATCTCTGTTTAAGAATAAAGGCTCTATTGATGATTACACCAATTACCGACCCATTTCTTTTTTGTCCATCTTATTAAAAGTTTATAAACAAATTTTAAAAAATTAAATTATTCTACATTTTGAATCTAATAAACTGTACGTAAATCAGTACGGATTCCGAAAAAAATAAAACAACTTTAGCTATTGATCATTTCACTAGCAATATTTTGGAAGGGTTTGAAAAAGTCTTGACATTCTTGCATCGTTTTTAGATCTTACTAAAGCTTTAGATTGTGTCACACATAGTATTCTGCTTAGAAAACTTTGTTATTATAGTTTTCATAGTGATGAGATGAAACTAAATGATTCATATCTATCAAATCGTGATCAGTGTATTCATTTCAACCAGTGTGATTTTCAAAAACAATCTCTGATGTTTGTGTCCCTCAAATTTCGGTTATGGGTCCGATATTATTTCTTATCTATATTAATGATGTAATGTACTTTTAAAATGAGACAATTAACACTGTTTTCTTTGTTGATGACAGTACTTTCTATGTAAGCTATTACCCTTCCGAATTTGACACCCTTGATTACCAAACATCCGAAAAAACTTGGTTTTTTAATTGGTTTTTAACTAACTGTTCCTCTTTGAACAACTCTAAAACACAGAATTGTGATTTTACCAACTGAATAAGTGTTAATTTTACTTTAAGAAATAACACTGGTATTGGAAACGATGCTCTACCACAATGTGCAATTGAGGTGAAGTTTGTAGGGGTACATTTAGATGCAGGATTAACC
Organism: Diabrotica undecimpunctata; assembly: GCF_040954645.1. Classification (NCBI taxonomy): domain Eukaryota; kingdom Metazoa; phylum Arthropoda; class Insecta; order Coleoptera; family Chrysomelidae; genus Diabrotica; species Diabrotica undecimpunctata. The sequence continues at coordinate 48,805,809 of NC_092803.1, read as the reverse complement.
TTTTTAGGAACCTTGTACAAGTGACTTCGACGCAAAATATTTTAACAGCTTATCATAGTAATTTCCATTCTCATCTGACAGATGCTCTTCTCCCCTAGGGTCAGTCTTGTCATATTGATAAAGTGTTTGGACAACAAAAAAAGTGTGTTTGTTCGCATTACCTCTGGGCTCTGTTATAGAGCAGACTGTAGACACTCCTTTGGGACTTAAAAAATTTTTACTCTACCTTGTGTATACATTATGCAGTGTTTGATGCACGTTCAACAAATTTTAAGCCAATACCATGCGCATGTACAGCTGGTTCCTAAAAAAACTGATACGACTCTTACTAAGATTTGACCATTTTGATCAGTGGATTTGATTAGTCTGACATTATATTATATTTATTATAACAGACAAATAATAAAATAAATAAACACAAAACAATTTACTACATTTGGTAATTCATAAATTGTAATAATTACTAAGGTCTAAATTTTGATATTATTTTGAATTCCTGCATTTTATAAAGAGTATATAAATGATAGTTTTCACATAAAATAGGGTTGTTGTTATTATTTTTATTATTATTAAGGAATAAAACAAACAACTTAATTCAACAATATATTGAAGCAAGAATTGTAACCAAATTTAAATATGACTGGGCACTATCAGAGGCAACAAAACGTTTTAACATAAGCAGAACCACAGTTTTTCTATGAATAAAAAATGGAGGAAAAGAAACTCTCGAAAGAAAGCGAGGGTCTGGAAGACCAAAACTATATTAAATTTAGGTATGTAAAAATAAAATTATTTTTTGTAATATCACTATTAACAGCTTGTTAATCTGCGGTCCATCTGCGTGAAAGGAACTATGAAATTGTTTTCTACAGAAAGCTCTTCCCAAACCTGTTATATACCGTACCACAACTCTTCAGCATTTTGAGACTTTACTGAAAATTACGCCGATACAACCATTTTATAATAACGTCCCACACATTCTCGATTGGGTTTAAATCTGGAATGTAGCTGGACCATGGTAAGGTTTCGATGTTGTTATTCTAGAGTTAGTTCTGAAGAAGGATAAACAAAACCTTGTTTATTATATTTGCAGTGTGAATAGGATCATTGAATCGGTGTAAACAAAAACATTCAAAGTCGTTTTTTTTTTTCATTTTTGACATTTTGATGGAAAACTGTTCTATGAACAGAAGCGCATCTTTTGGTACAAAAACATTCTAAGTCTCTACTCTCCATGTATGTTAAATAGAAAACTGAAATATATCATTGTAGACTAAAAGATTCTATGTCAGTGACTCAGAATGTTTTTGTAGGCAACACTATTGACATATGAATGATCTGTGAATTCCTAAATAAGTCTTATTAGAAGGCTTCGTTCATTATTATTAATGGGAAAAACCCCAAAGAATCTTCGTGGGAAAAAATTGGGTACTAATGCAATCAGTGCTCATACCAGGCTATTAATAAGACAACATATTTAAAGTTATCTATTAAAAGACAGTAAATAGGCAGGAAAGACAAAATATTTGGAAGCAAGACTAAATATTTAAATTTTATACAATATGTTTAAAGAGAAATATCCCGAATCAAAATGCAGCTATGAGTTTTTCTTAAGGGTTTTCAAGGACGACTTCAATTTATTATTTGGTCGCCCCCAGATTGATTCATGCTGTACTTGTGAAGAAGAACTAAATTTAAAACTGAGAAGTCCTCATCTTAGTGATGCAGCAAAAAGAAATGTTTTGCTGAATTGATGATTCACAAGCGTAGATCAAAAAAATTCTACAATAAATTAAAAAGAGAATCTAACCAAGAAACAAAAGCAAAAAAACACATGTGCTAACAATAGCTTTCGATTATATGCAAAATATACCCCTGCCCATGATTCCAGTACAGGAAACCTTTTATTTGAGACAACTAACGGTGAAAGTGTTTTGCATTCATGACGTAAAAAGCAATAAGTCTAATATTTTTCTATACCACGAAGGGACCGCCAGAAAAAGTCCGAATGAGGTTTGTTCTTTTGTATACAATTATTTAAACTCTGCTTCTCCTCAGTTTACGGAAGTCCACATTTACTCGGATAATTGCGGAGGTCAAAATAAGAACCATACATTAAACAGAGTGTTTTTAGCCCTTACCGACAGCGGTCGATTCAATCGAATTGAGCAATATTATCCCATTAGAGGACACTCCTACCTTCCTTGTGACAGGGATTTTTCAAACATCAAAAGAAAACCAAAAAGACATGATAGGGTATACACCTTACACGAGATAACCGAACTTATTTTTACTTCGAGTAATACGATAGATAAGTTTACAATCAAAGAAGTTAGCACAGAAGATATACTAGATTTTCAACATTGATGGCCAATCTACTATAAAAAGACGTGCATTTCTGAAGAAACAAGAGGAAAACGTGTTCCTGTTAAGGATAAGATATCTTTTGGCATAAGTTCTTTCATGCACTGTACCTATGGAACAGATTGTTTGTAGGTCTTGTATTGATGGGTTCATGGAACAAACCTATAAACTTTCTTAAGTTAACAATTAATCAATTGAATTTCTCACTTTGTTATCCAGCCGGTAAAGTACCACTTAAAAAAGTGAGGCTCCAAGATATTGGTAAGTTGTTATCTTATATATCTGATAGTGTCAGACAGTTTTATGACGAATTAATGGAGTGGCCAACAACTGATAGACCCACTACTGGGAAAGATGAACATGGCATTCAGTAGGAGGAAACATGGGATTTTGAAGCATTTAAAAAAATGACTGAATGTATTTAAAACTTTTACTTAAAAATTGTATTTTTTAGGGTAAATATACATTTTTTTTAAACAAAATGAAGTTTTTTTGTTTTTGTTACATCTTAGGAATGTAACAAAAAAGTTCTAAGTCGACCACATTTGAACATTAATATCATATATGTACACCTATTATTTTGCACTAAGAAATATGAAACATTACATCTAAAAGTATCAAAAACATTCTCAAATTTTTTGGTAATAATTTAGATGACTAATACAGATCTATAAAGTTTTTTTCAGTTTCCCGAAAAAATGGTTTTCATGACTTAGAACGTTTTTGTTGACACCGATTCAATTATCCTGTTGGAGGATAAAATTATTTTCTGGATACAACTGTTCTACACTGGAAAACATCATGTTTACTAGAATATCATATGCCCAACAAACCTGGCATCAATACAATACGCCATACCATTCCCATTCCTCTAGATGAAATCCATCCCCATACATTGGCGCTAAAATGACCAGCTATCCAAATCTATTATAATCTGGTCTATACACCCCAATTTTGCCCTTTTTAAAAGATTGAAAAATTTTCTCATCTGTAAATATTACCGTGTGCCAATAGTCATGATTTTGTAGCTGATAGTTAAAAGCAAATATGAGTCTTGGTTGCTTCTGTTGTGATGTAATAGCTTGTTTTTTGCTGCAGTTCTGTAACTAAGTTGCGATGCTTTAATTCTGTGTTAAGTTTTTGTATTTCTTCTCGGAAATTGTGACATAATTTTTGCAGTTTTTGCATCTTCAAAAGGATTCTCTTCTAATCTCTCCAAAAGCGTAAGATCTTCATTAGTGGTAGACATTTTTGATCCTCCAGTACCTTGCTTAATTTCGAGAGTTTCTTGTTCTCTCCATCTTTTACTAATAATAAAAAATGTTGTTCTGCTGACGTTAAAATGGTTTGCTACGGCAGGTAGTGACCAACCATCTTTTAATTTCGTTACAATTCTTGCTTTAAGTTCTTTGCTAGCAGGTGAAGTCATTTTTTCAGGTTGCACAGAATAAGTTATCTGACAAATTTTAAGATTTGGCAGTGACAGTGGCAGTATATAAATAATAAGTATTTATCCTTAAAAATACACTGCTTCATTTTCTACAAAATATGGTTTAAGAGTCGTATCAGTTTTTTTAGGAACCAGCTGTAGATTTTCACAATTATCTCACCAGATATAACAATAATCTTATACCAGAATTTGGCGGATTTGAGATATCCAAGAATGGTTGAAGGTATTTAGCCATAAAATTCTACAACAAAGTGTCTGCTAGAATAATAGCTCTTAATTTTTATCAGTTTAAGGCGAAAATTAAGTTACCTTATAGTCACTGCCTTTTTTTACACACGAGGGGTATTTTACTTTTAATTTTAATTTGTTGTAATTGTCAAATATATTAAATAAAACACTGTTTCTATATTTTATATTTATATTTATGCGTATATTGACTTTATTAACATTTTTTTATGTTCGACTTTGTAAAAAATATTTTGTATTAATTTCTTACCTATAAACCATTTATCTATGACATTTTACAGGTTATGACAACAAGCACTTAATAGTTCATTACATTAGTATTCACATATGTCCATATTCACATATGTCTAAATTTAAAAACTTACCTAATCTCTACCCACGCTCACCAAAAATTCCAATATCGATTCGAACCAACTAAAATATTGTAGATTTTTAAGATTATAACTTATATCTATATTTTAGTCCAGAAGAAACTCACAGATAAAGAAGCACACGAGGGCTACAAATAGGACATGTACTCAACAGAAATCATCAGTTAACGATCGACTGTTACAAGTGTTTCCGCAGTGGCTTTGGTAATGTTCACCGTAGTTTCAGATGAAACATCACTAAGAATGCATACCATGGTATATAAAACACGAAAACTAAACACCGGTCGCGAAAACCAACACTACTTAATATATTGTCTTTGACAGATAGCATGTTTAATAAATTTAGGAGTATTTTTTTGTTGAACTAGAAACTGGCAACACTTAGTGCCCTGTAATTAATATTAAAAATCGTGCCGTAACCTTTCCGGAACGAAAACCCTCACGCCAGATACTCGTGGGTCTTTTTGCGTGTGGTAGCAAATTAATTATTACCGGCTCAAGGAAAAGGTAATGAGTTGAGGAATGAAGATACTTTCCATCCTTTTCGCTCTCTTTGTTATTATTCTTGTACTTTTATTTTTCACAAAGGTGTAGACAATTAAAGCGGTTCGTATGTGAAAGTGAGTTTACTGAAAGAGCGAGTCCCGAAGTTTTTCTCTTCTTTGAAGTATTTCTTTTGAATAGTCAGAATTTGGGTCGGTAACAAGCTGACAAAAACATTTCTCTCCAAATATAAATAATAAACTCTGTAGGATGGTAAAATTTAGCGTATTTATAAAAGATGAAAATTTGTCAAAATAGATTTACGGCAGCTTTAGATTTAGAAGTTAAAAAGGTAATAAGTTTTCCAATTAATTCTGTATGTGAATGTTGCAATCTTACCATGTTGCAATTTTTCTTTTGTAACTAGAAACAGTCAAATATGCACTAAAATGCTTAAAAAATGAAATGTCCACTGAACTGTTTTTAATTAGCAAATATGTACTCGTGTACATGTTGTACATACATATTGTATATATTGTATGCACTGTATATACTATATATTGTATATTGTTTAGTATGTTGCAATACACATTACTTAAATGGTTGGTGACTGTCTTATAATTGATAGACTCAGGAGTTTTATTAATGTGTACCATTTCAAGGAAAAGTCGATTTTTATAATTATCAACTTATTCCAAGATTATTACATGATTAAATTATCAATCCTGAATATATCAATTACAAGACAGACACCAACCATTTAAATAATATCTACTGCAACATACCAAACAATATATGGTATGATATATCTTAACCTTTAAAACCAAACTCACCTAATAATCTTCTAATAACTGTACCTACACTTGACAATCATCATGGCTATTCTGTCCTTGATGCTGCCGCTCTGAATAGTTCGATTGATGTGCATCCGTACCATTTCCTCAAGTTACGCAACCATGAGATTCTTCTCCTTCCCATACTTCTCTTGCCCTGGATTTTCCCTTGTATAATTAATTGAAGTATGTTGTATTTTTCATTACGCACAACATGCCCCAAGTATTGCAGCTTTCGTGTCGTGATGGTTTCCAATATTCCCATTCTTTTGTTGACTCTTCTCGTGACTTCGTTGTTTGTTACAGGCTCGGTCCATGATATCTTTAGGATTCTTCTATACACCCACAGTTCAAATGCTTTCAACTTTTTTAGTAGTCGACGCTTTAAGTGTCCATGCTTCTATTTCGTAAAGCAAAGCCGAGAAAATATAACACCTTGCCAGCCTAACTCTCAAGTCTAATTTCAGTTCTCTTGCACAAAGTACCTTTCTCATTTTATTGAAGTTTGTTCGTGCTTGCTCTACTCGAACTTTGATTTATTTGGAGTAATCGTTTGTGTGATTAATTATTGTTCCAAGATAATTGTAGTTTTCAACTTGTTCCAAGTTTGAGTGTTAATTGTCAAGTTTTTATCATTATTTTGGATTTTTGATATCCTCATAAATTTAGTTTTCTTGATTCTTGATCTTTATTGATAATCGATATTTTTCTCCATACCCAACTATCTTCTTAATTAGTTTTTGATATGCGGATGATAGTATCATGATAGTATCATCCGCATATCAAATGTTGTTAATTGGTGTTCCATTGACCTTCATTCCTGCTGTTTCTCCCTCAAGAGCTCTTTTCATAATTTCTTCAGAGTATGCATTGAATAGTAGTGGTGACAATACACACCTCATGGCTCTGTCAAAGCCATTTTTCAAAAAAAAAGTATCTCAATAGGCAGTTGATCTGACCCCGGACTTTTTCCGTTGCTGGTGTTCTTTAGTGCATACAATATTTCTTCCTTTATAATTTTTATACTTGTTTCTCTGTCCTCGAAAGAAATGTCTTGTAGGTTTCCTCTTTCGTCGTCGAAGAGCTCTTCCATATATTATTTTTTATCGTTTTGACTTTTCGTTAGTCGTTATCATAGTATTTCCATTTTTATCTAAAAGAGTTGTGTTGTGATTTCTTTATTGCAGCCCTGCCATTTCTTAAATCTTTTTATGTAGGTTGAATAGGTCATATTTGTCTGTCTTGTCTATTCCTCTTCTGTGGGATCTTGGGCTCCGATTCCCATGATCAGTTTCTTTTTTTTGATCCCATGATCAGTTATCAAGAACTATTTTCTGTCCATCTCTACACCCCAGGTATGGAATCAGAAAGGTAGGTATTACTTTTAAAAAAAATCAAAAATCAATTTTGGTTTGTTTTGTGTTTTGAACATTATGTTTCACAATTTCTGACTTAATATTTAGAATTACATCAGATATTTTTTGACTTACTTTGGTTTCCTCTTTATATATAAAAAATAACTTCGTCTCTTAATTTTAGGCAAGTTAAATTTCTTACAGTTATAGTAAGTTCCGGTTCATCGTCACTCTCATTGTCGGAAATATTGGACACTTGTTCGTTTTCTTTAAAATCACTAACACAACTAGCTTAGAATACTTCAGGATTTTCTGTCAATAGGAGTGCATCAATGTCTAGGTAGTTTAATAAATATTTAACTCCACGACTTTCGCAAAAGATTGATAATGGCAAATCATCTTCTAGGTCTTGAAGCTCCAGATTTACCACAATTTATTTTCCATTACTATCGTTTTTTTAAAAACCACACTTAATAAAACACTTTTCAATTATTTTGGTTGAAACGTCTCTTCGTGCTGAAAAAAAAATTAGGGCGTTAGCAATCGTTATGGTTTTCTCCAGTTCAGCCGTTGATAAAGAACACTATATATGTGATAACATTTTTCTCATCAACAACTTTTTATACAGGGATTTAAAATTTTTAATTATTCCTTGGTCTAACGGTTAACAATGCGCTGTCGTATTAGGTGGCAAAAATATTATCGATATGTTAGATAACTGAATATCCGGATGGGATGTTACATTGTTTAGGAATAAGAGAATTTTTTTTGACGTTGCATTTTTTTGTCAAATTTGCGCAGCCAACCTGTCATGATATCTCTGGTCATCCAGGCTTTCTTGTTGTAGTACCAGTCGACTTCGAGTTTGTCAACATGACAATTTTTAAAGCAACCAATCACCAAAGGTTTTATTTTTCCCCATTTAAATTTGCACATAATAATATGGTCAGCCTTTTCTTAGCCGATTTACCCCCAGTGCACTTTTCACTACGAAATGTAAAAGTTTTACTTGGTATGGCTGGATAATACAGACCAGTCTTGTCAGCGTTATAAATATTTTCAGGTAAATAGCCACTTAATAAATTTGCCAGTTTTCTGTGCCATTGGAAAAGTCGTCAAGGTTAACATTTGCAGCTTCTCCAGAAATTGCTCTAAATTTAATGTTATTTCTTAGGCAAAACTTGTCAACCCAACCAATGGAAGCTTTAAAATTCAAATTGAGTTTTTTCAGCTCCTCTAAAGCTCTTCTTTATTATCAGTCCAGATAGTGGAATGCCCTTTCTTCTTAGTTTACAAAACCAATCGTACATTATAGTATCGATGGCAACACCTTCAGTTTTAATCCTCTTTTTTTTTTTCACAAGGAAACTAAGTTCCTGTAGCCGGCTGTATACCATGTATCACAAAAAATTTATTTAAAATCCTGCATAAAAGGTATATAATTAAAACACCGAATCGGACTACACCACAAAACGTTTTCGGAATCTATGTATATTCGATTATCAGTGTGTCTATGTGTACATGTTTTGAGCCACTAAATATTTGGGTAAAAACCCGTTAAATGTTATTAATTTAAATTAAGGTTACATTATTCGATCTTATCTGTTATGGTATTAAAGTTACAAGTGGAATTGGTAACGCGACTCTACATGAGGTCGCTGGTCCTAAGACAAAGTGTCTTGTTGATAGCAGGATTTGTTGATAGCAACTCAAAACGTTTTGTGATGTAGCCCGATTGGGTGTTTTAATTATATACCTTTTATAAAACCTCTTTTTTTTTGTTGAATATTTCCACTTTCACTATACCACTTTTTTAAATCGGCCTTTTTCTTTAAAATTTCTCTAACTTAAATTTTTCCTATTTAGAACTTTTCGGCCAAAACTTGAACACTATTTATTTATTTATCGTATGGCAATTACAACACATTTAGAACAAATACACAAACACTAGTAATATAGGTATTTGACAAACTTTAAATAGTTACAAACAAACATCAAGTGTATTTATATAATCAATTGACTCTGAAGTTGCAAACAGGAAGTCTTCAGAGCTACCATTGTAGGATCTTGAGGGACACTCTTGAATAATGTGGTCGATGGTTTGGTTCTCCCCACAGTCACATTGAGGAGACGGGTTCTTTCCCCATTTATGTAGCATGTATGCACATCTGCCATGTCTGGTTCGGATCCTATTTAGAGTGGACCATGTTTTGCGTGGAAGATCAAAACCTAGTGGCTTGTGGGTAATGCAGGGCATGTTATTTTGCCATTCGTTCCATTCTTGGGACCATGCATTCGTGATGTTGAACTCCTCATGTATCATTCTTGCCGTTTTCATTGGTGGTTTTCTAAAACGGAGACGGGTATTTCGTGCATCCTTGGTATCTTGGTGGATCGGCAGGTTTATATTGTTCATGATCTTTTTGTATTCACGTGTAAGTGCGTCGACTCGTCGTAAATGTGAAGGTGGGATGTGACTTAATACTGGAAGCCATTGGGTGGGAGTTGATTTAATTGTACCAGCTATCATCCTTATAGTGCTGTGCAGCTGATTGTCGACCTTTTTTACGTGTGGACTGTGTAGCCACACTGGAGCACAATATTCAGCGGTAGAGAAAACAAGGGCTAAGGCAGTAGAGCGGGGAGTGGAAACCGATGCTCCCCAGGTGGTACCGCAGAGCTTCAAAGCATAACATTACTTTTGAAAATATTAAACATTTTATGATTTTATACTGTAATAGCAAGAACGAGGACATTTTCTTGTGAATTTTCACTTATATTTTTTATTAAATGTAGTAATAAATAAACACTCTCTAAGTTATACTATAATTTTATTTCTCACCAAATCTCAAGCCTTAAAATTTAAAAAATATTTTTTTTAAAGTGCATCTATAAATGCATATTGCATATAATAAAGGTTTATTTTGTTACTTTTTAAGTGCATGTTGCATGCATATTTTAACCATTTTTTAGAGCATATAATCCAGTCTCTAATTATATGTCATTTAAAATATTGCTTATTTATTATTATTGTCAGCTATTAAAAAAATATTAATAAATGAACCGTCAAACGCCTGAATTTGTTACATATTTTAATTTTTCCCACATAGTAGTTAGGGCTGGTATATAAAAATATTCTGATTTTAAAATTTATGCAGGTGTGAAAATTAACGTTTCTACACCTGTGTTTTCAAATATCATGACTTACGAGTACATAATTCTTACTCATCGAAATGTGGCAATATATTTAAAAATTTTATTATAAATATTAAAATATAATTTATTTCTAATGCACTCTGCAATTATTATTTATTTCAACAATGTTAAAGTTACTCCCTAGCGGAAACATTAAAAAGTAATAATATCACCACTCCACACAGCTTTTTCTAATGCACCATTTTTATTTTAACTTTTTCACCGAACCTCATGCTTTTTCCCGTTAGTTTAAAGTGTACGTTTAAAACGTTTTTAACGGATTAACAAACACTGCACTTAATGAAAATGTTCCAAACTCAAATTTCGCTCTGCTTCTATGCCCTTTCTACCTACTAATGGACTAGAAGTCACAATGTTAATGTTTTAGAGAGTGGATTTCAAGGGATTTATGTATTTGACGAGTTAAAAATTATGTTTATTTTTCAGCTAACGTTGAAAGCACATTTTAGCGATAAATTTTTTATATTTATAAAATGCGCAAATTAAGTTTTTGTTCAATATTTTTAGTTTTCTGTTGAGCATAATTACAATTGTATATTACGTAACTAAATTTGTTAGTGGTATATTACGTAAGATTTAAAAAGTTACGCGCGAGTCATCATTCTCATTGTTTTTATCTCTTGCCCCGTAAAATCTCTAGATATGAACTATGTAGAAATTACATTTCTTATTATTTTATATCTAGGGTCATATCAATATCAATCCCCTTTACCCACATGTTCTGCCTAACTGTAACCCCCAGGTCTTCTTTATATTAAACAGGGTGTTTCAAAAAGGTATGTCATAAATAAAATCACGCATTCCAGGAACAAAAATAAATTTATTGAATACAACTTACCTTAGTACAAAAGTGTACACAAAAAAAGTTACAGCCCTTTGAAGTTATAACTATTTTTGTAGTAAAAATGGACACGTTACTTTCTTGTTCTGAAAGCATTTTCATACAAAAGAAACAACAAAATCCAAGCACACAAGAACATTTTAAGGGGGGTGTGCAGCCCTAAATCCCCCCAAACTTTTGAGTACGTTCAAATCAAATGAATTTTGTGGAATCATTAGTTTATCACATTATTTTTAAAATGTTTTGCCTTTTATCACTTTTTTCAAAAAAACAGTTTTTATTGAGCTACGGCCTTATTCATTAACCTTTAAAAAATTACGTGCAATCAAATAAATGGCTTAAATGAATTAACAAAATTGAATAAAGTACAAAAAATGTCTATAACCTTTATAAATATGATATTACAATAAATGTTCAAAAAGACCCCCATTTTCTTCAATACACATTCGGTATCGTTTTAATAAGGAAAACCGAATCATATTTTTCTGACAAAATTGATTTGCAGCTTCAAGTATTCTAACCCTCAATTGTTGTTCGTCCTCTATTTTTACAGAATACACTTTCTCTTTCATAAACCTCCAAAAGCAAAAGTCCATGGGGTTAAGACCTGGACTCCTGGGTGGCCAAGAAGTAGGTGCGTCACGACTGCTTCCAATCTACCGACCAGGATACTGCCTGCAAAGGTATTCCCGGACTTTATTACTGTAATGCGGTGGAGCGCCATCTTGTAAAAACCACATATTTTGCCTTATTGTAATATTCACTTCTTCCAAATACCCTTGTAAATCGTTTGCCAAGAACTGCAAATAATTATCACCATTTAAATTGTTGGGAAGAAATACTGGGCCTATTAGATTGTTATCCACAATTTCTGCCCAAACATTAACTTTAAAAGTCCTTTGGTGATAAGTCGTTTTTTTGGCGTGGGGACTTTTGTCGGCCCAAATGTGCTCGTTATGATGGTTTGTTATTCCATTTCTACTGAAGGTAGCCTCGTCGGTAAACAAAATATTTCTAATAACATTAACATTTCGAGTGTTTTCCATTAACAACCAATCGCAAAATCCAATCCTTTTTGGATAATCTTCAACCAATAACTCTTGAACCGTTGTTAAGTGATAGGGTTTAAGCAGCTGATCCTTCAAACGCCTCCAAACCCTTACGTGAGAAACATTTAAGCGGCTATTGCCCTTGTACTTGTTCCAGGGATTTCTTCAATGATTTCTAAAATGTCTTCTAAACTGCATCCATTATTGGACGACCACTATTGCCAGCAACTGGTTGGATTGTACTCGTTTCCCGTAAACGACGATCAATGGTCAGAAATAATTATCTATCGGGTGTATTTCGATTGGGATATTTTACTGCATAACACCTTGCGGCTGCTGCACTATTTCCTTGACATTCACCTACGATATTCCCGATAGTTTATTGAAATCCCAATTTAATCTGATCCAACTTACCCAAAGTTAAATGCATATCTGCGATTGTAATATCAAAATTTTTAATATTAATCTTATTCACACAATAAATGATAGCTTCAAATTATTGACTATTATTGATGGAACTGTTTGTAATTATTATATCCGTAGAAACTAATTGTAATTTTATGGCCAACTAGGAAAAAACTAGTTTTTCGAAAAAGTAGTAAGATGCAAAAATGTTTTAAAAAGAATGTGTTAAAATAATAATGCATCAAAATTCATTTGATCAAAAGTTTGGGGGGATTTAGGGCGGCACATCCCCCTTAAAATTTTTCTGTGCGCTTAGATTTTGTTGTTTCTTTTTTATGAAAAATGCTTTCAGAACAAGAAAGTAACGTGTCCATTTTTATTACAAAATATCAAGTAGTTTAGGAGATAATGCAAAAAAACAATTTTTATTTTGTAACTTCAAAGGGCTGTAACTTTTTTGTGTACACTTTTGTACTAAGGTAAGTTGAATTAAATCAATTTATTTTTGTCCTCGGAATGCCTGATTTAATTTATGACGTACCTTTTTGAAACACCCTGTTTAATATAAAGAAGACCTGGGGGTTTCAGTTAGGCAGAACATGTGGGTAAAGGGGATTGATACTGATATGACCCTAGATATAAAATAATGAGAAATGTAATTTCTCCATAGTTCTGACATCTGACTTTGATTTTGACGGGTCTGTCAGAAGTAAATAACGTACGCTTTGTTGATACGTTAGCAGATGGCGCTGGAGCAAATATAATAATTTATTGAAATATTTTAATATAATATAAATAATTAGTAAATAATAAAATTTTAAAAATATTATTTAAAAATACAGAAAACATATTATGTAGCTTAGCGCTAGTCTGCAGTACTACCTACTGAACCACTTGTTTTTTTTATTTACATAAGAAAATATTTTTAGCCGCTTATTTATTTCTTAGTTGACTAAATGTTGAAACTTTCTGCATCCATACATTCCAGATTTTTGCTGGATTTTGGTTTCTACTTATCCATACAGAAATTTTTGGATTTCTACTTTCGTGATTTAAAACCTTTATCATTGTATAGATGCAGAAGGTTATCAGTTTCAACATTTAGTCAACTAAGAAATAAATAAGCGGCTAAAAATATTTTTTTATGTAAATAAAAAAAGAAGTGTGGTTCAGTCGGTAGTACTACAGACTAGCACTAAGCTACATAATATGTTTTCTTCTAAGAATTGCAAGGCAAAACAGACGATGCTAAAGATATAACGAGAGAAAATGGGAAACCTAAAATTGCATTCCACAACGTATGTCCTCAATTAAACAAAAATCCTTGGCGAATTGGTTTGGCACTAAAAGTTTTGTTGCACTACCAAAGTGCAGTTGCGCTCGAGTACGAAAATTACGCGCGAGCAAAACGAATGCAGTTACGCACGGGTACGGGTACCTAATATACTTATAGAGCCATTAAAAAATCATAATTAGAGTTGATTTTGGTCACTAATAATAAACATTTTTTTCTAGCGAGTAGAAATAAATGTTCGAGGCGTAATTTTAACGAACATTTGCTTATAGGAACTCGGAAATCCATTTTAGACAAGGCGAAAAGCTCGGATTCGTTCGGAAAAATATTCACATGAGATTTTTTTACATAATTACTTTCATGAGATACCCCAAAAGGTTAAAGAAGTTGCCCGGGTGAAAAGTTGTTCAAATTTTTTTAAACAAATTCTAAACATTAATTTTTTCGGTCCGTACAATTTTTTTTTGTATTTTTTGGATTGATCTTAACAAAATAAGTCGCTTGTAGTTTTTCCATAAAATCGCTCATTTTCGAGTTATAAATAATTTAAGAACTAAGAAAAACGCAAAATAAAAAAAAAATATTTTTAAATTTACCAAGAACCTAATTTGGGCCTATTTCATTCTAAAATATTGTTTATAATCGGTAATGAAGCGCTTATGAAAGGACGGCTGCTCGAGCTGCAACGTGTAAGTATCCAGGGCACAAATTTTTGCTGGTTTAAATTCTCATTGTACAAATAGGCGCCCGCCCTGCCCTACGCGCTTCACTGTCAAACAATGGTTTAATGGTTTATTTGCACCAAGGGTGTTATTAAGATGATTACGCCCGGAGGGCAACATAATCCAGCCAGAGGGCTTTTGGCCCAGCACAAGTAATGAATGTTGCTTGATAGAAGCATCAGTGGTAAATACAATCTTATTTTTCACTTCGCATATATTTTACTACACCTACAATATATATATATATATATATATATATATATATATATATATATATATTTTTCAAATTATTTTTTCGACCGTACTGTTTTAAATATTGATTTATTATATCAGCAATCGGTCATTGATTGCTGATATAATAAATCAATATATATATATATATATATATATATATATATATATATATATATATATATACAACGGAAAAGTCTAAGGATATTTTAATAATTTGACAATACCAATGACAGAAATTTTTCATGACCATATAAATTTGCTTGTACTATAATTGTTGATACACACACTCACTTGTTATCAAAAAAAAAAATTACAAAACTGATAGCAATACGTGTTTTAGATTGTTTTTTATAAGGGACAAAAAAATCGATATTTTTAAGTTTTGTTTATTTTTAATTTTAGTCACATTATACCATTCTTGCTTAATAGGTGAGTTAAACATATTGATGCCTTCAAGGCTTATGGTTAACGAAGACCGACACTTTTTTACTTTTTTTTTAAACACAAACTGCTCCTTTCAGCTATCGGGAATCAACTCTCCACACAGTCTCTACACTCACTGTCGTTTTATTTCCTTCCAAAAACTCTCTTGGCTTAACACCCCCTTCCATTAATAACTTTCCTTTTTTTTCATTGGTCAAAACAAATATGCCTTTTTCTTCATTTATACGTCTTCAAATTTCCCAGTCGTAAGTACTTTAACATTTTCTAGGAACTCCAAATTCCCGACTTCTTTCAAACAACATTTTTCGTCAATTTACACAAATTGTTCTTAAATGTACTTCAAAACCAATAAACAATTCCATGAATATTATCGATTAGATTACAAATATGTTAACAAAGATAAATTTATACTGGGTAAAACCAACACCTATGTTAACAATAGACAGACAAATAAGTATTTTACATTTTAAATGCAAGAAACAAATATTTTTTTAAAACTTACTTTAACGTATTACAAAATGATAAATTTTATGTATACAAGAGATAGATTATGTTGGTTTCCGGGCGTAATCATCTTAATAATACCCTTGGTGCATAAATAACTGCGTACTAAATCATTGTTTATTAATTGATAGTAAAACACGTATGTCAGGGCGAACGCTCATTTGGGCAATGAAAATTTAAACCAGCAAAAATGTGTGCCCCTGATCTTGTTTCCCTGTCTTTTATACGCCGCAGCCCGAGCGCCCGCCCTGTAATAAACGCTTCATTAACGATTAAAACACAATGTTTTAAAATGCAATAGTCTCAAAATGCTTATGGGTAAATGATGGTTTAAACTTAAATTTAGGTCTTTGGTGAATTCAAAAATACTATTTTTTACTTTTGTTTCTGAGCTTTGAAAATAATAATTTTGAGTTTTTCTCGAGTTTCGAAAACGATCAAGTTTACATAAAAACTACAAGAAACATATTTTGTTCAGAATGGTCCAAAAAATTCAAAAAAAAATTGTCCGTTCTGAAAAAATGTATGGTTATAATTTGTTTAAATAAAAAAATTTGAACAACTTTTGCCTGGGCGACCTCTTGAAACTTATTATATATTATAGGGTATCTCATTAAAGTATTTATGGAAAGTATTTGAACGAACCCGAGCTTTTAGCTGTGTCTATTTAAAGTTTCTGAAATCTTTAAGTTTACATAAAGTGTTTAAAGATAAAACACTTTTTTTTTGTTTTTGAATAATAATTTACGATTTGAATACTATTCAGTAGTCCAGAATATAACTGTTTTCTGCTCAGATCTCTTTTTATATACATATATTTGGTTAAAATTTTGACAGCTGGTAGAAAATATCTTGAATCTAAAGAATATATATATTATATTCTCTATAGCTTGAAGATCAAAATTTACACAATGCCAATATATGCTTTTCCTCTTGGTAGTTACCACCAAAACCATGATGATGAAAAAAGTTTATAAAAAAAAAAAATAGTTGTCACTAGAAAAGTAAATTTTAAGACAAAAATGTGTATTAGAGTTATTTCAAAAAGTCAATATTTTTGCAGTTATTCGTGACTGAAAGTTCACATGTCAAAAAATCATGTTTTTAAACGGTTTTTCGTGAATAACTCCAAAAATTTAGGTTAAGTCGAGAAATTTGGATATAGAATATAGCTTATAAAACAAAGAAATTTTTGTTTTTAATTATTACCATAAACATAATATTAACAAAGCTAAGGCTGTTCGAAAATAGACTTTTATTCATTGAATACAACAATTTCAACACATGATGTTGAATAACCGAAAAACGGTAAGTTTTCTATATAAAATCCATACAAACTTTTTAAAGATCATAAAAAGGTCTTTAATATTACTACTAGTAAAAGGGATTTGCATAAAAATAAGGTAAGTCATAGCTAGAATAAAGTCCGCTTACATTTATTGTGATGCAGAAAGTAACATACTCACCTCCGCCAAAACCACTGCAGTTACAACAATTTATTTAGAATTTACCTCAATTATGTTATACATTATATTACATTCTGAAAGTTTAACTAATTAAGAAGGTTTAGTTTTGAAAAATTTTTTCGGAATTTCTTAACAAATCTCTTTTTTTTCAAAATAATTCAATAACCAAAAAAGATGCAGAAAAAATGTTGGATTACAAAAAAACAAATTTCTTTACTGAAGCTTTTAATTTATTGTTTCTTTCTATATACTGAAAAAAATAAAATATCTTTGTGTAAAGGTTGTATTCGCATGCATTTAGCAATATCCCTGAAATGAGTTGCGCTTAAACGGCTTGAAGATGGTGATAAACGCTGTAACGAAGATATTTTGTCTACCACATGGGGTATTATTATATGGGGTAGAAAATTGGGGACAGAAACTATGGGGGTGGAGAAAGGGAAGCAAAATAATTGCTACTTGTGCGAACGGCACTCAGGGTTTGTTAGGAGAGCTGGGGTCGTGTATAAGTAAAAAATATCAAGGGGTTTGGATTGGGGCAACTACAGAAAAATGAAACAAAGAGTCATAAATCTCTTGGGACAAATAAAACAAAAGAAATAGGAAACACCTCTAGTAATTTATAAAGAGCGCCACTTCGAGGTGCCTAATTATAACCATTACAACAGCTAGTTGTAACTAGGGAAATAATTATTTGAAATGCAAAACATATTTTTTTCAAATTAAACTCAAAAAAGGTTAGTTTAAAAAAATAAACAAATGTTAAAGAAACAAAATTTAACATTTATTGTTGTGTCACCACAAAGAAAACAAAAAAGATAGTGCAAAAATGTTACAACAATAGTCGCAAAATACAAAAATACAAAAAAACTTACATGTGTCATCTGTTTACAAATTCCAGGAGTTGGAGATACTACATAAGCTTACAAATGTTACCGCACAGAGATTAACCTTTTTTTTTTAAACAAACAAAACAAATAAATATTAAAAATAATAAAGTTGCTGTCATATGTTAACATTAAATTAAAAAAAACTGAAAACAAATAAAATAACAGCTAAAGTCAAAACCCAAAATTTACAATATTAAATATTACTATTTTTAAATTTTAACGAAAGCAATTATTGTTAAAAAAATTCTGTCTTTACTTTAAAATTTGAACAAAAGTTACCTGAGTTTCACAAAAAAACACAAGTTCCTGGAAACTGGAGTTGAAAACTCTGGACGAACACATGAACAAAAGGGACTAGATCTTACACTGCGAATTGGACCGACCATTTAAGGCCGAAGCCGGCACTGGACACAAAACTTATGACTCTGCCTCTTACAAAACAGGAAAAGTAAAATAGGACTGCTATTACTAGGTAATTACTAGGTAATAGGACGTTAACTAATTAACTGCTACTAAAATGGTTTTCCATAACTTAAGACGAAGATTTTCCTGAAAAGGGACAAAAACAGAAAACTACAAATTCGACGTGAATTTGGACATAACGCTGGAACCCATCACTCTTGAGTTGACCGCAGCTCCAGCGAGAGTCATAAAATTATCTTTAAAAATTGATCGCATAAGTTAGAATAAACAAAGCACTTTGAGTATAAACAAAACACAAGTGAAAATAAGATGTAAATTATTAATTTTAAAACGCAATATCGGGCGGTTTGAACAAAGAAATATCGAAGAATTTGCTCCTGTGACATAAACAAACAATAAAATGATTTATTATCGACTAGGCGACGTGAAAAGAACGAAATATTATTTGGGTCTTAAATTGAAAGATACGAACTAAGAAACATTGAAAAAATTCTTCGTTATTATAATGCATATATAAGGGGATTTCAACAATAATATAGTTATTGGTACATAATTAATGATGTATAATTTTTAGCCTATAGAAATAAAAACAATATTTTATTCGTCAGTTAAAAAGCTGTTTTTTGTATTGGAGCATTTTCTGTATATTGTTTACATATTTTGAAAAAAAGGATAAAAAAAATCCGAAAATAGCTCTTCACTTTAAACTCGAATTTTTTAAAAACTAAACCTTACAAAACCGGTTAAAGATACAGAATGTAATTTTTGTATATAAATGAGGTAAATTGTAAATGAACAAGGACTAGTTTCAACCAGGGTGGTTTTGGTGGGGTTGAGTTTGTACTTTCTGCGTCACAAAAAATATAAGCGGAGTATATTTTGGTTATAACTTACTTTATTGTTTTTGCAAATTACTTTTACCGGAAGTCTGGTAAATTTTAAAGTTTTGTTTAATTTCTTTAAAAAAAGTTTCTATAAGTTTTATATGAAAAACTTGTTTCCGGTTATCATATGTTTGGATTTTTGTATTCGATGGATAAAAAGTCTTTTGAAAAGCCAGAACTTTGTTAATATTATAACAACTTTTGATAAAATCTAAATTTTTGGAGTTATTCGCAAAAAGCCGTTTAAAACATGCATTTTTGACGTGTACTCGTAATTTGTGAACTTTCAATTATTAATAACTTAATAAATATTGACTTTTGGCCTGGACTAAACAAGTTTTATTTACATATCACATATTCAATATTCACATTCAACAATGTTGCTTGTATTTTAGTGAGCTTTAGTTCTACTTATAGTCCGACTTATAGTAAGTAATTAAAAATTATTAAAATTCGTGTATTAAGTAATATGAAACATCAAATTAAATTCTATCGATATCACGAAACAAAATTTTAAAACAGATTGATGGACACCTTAGTCTTCACGTAACCTTTAAACTTCTCTCAGGGCAGATTGCACGTCGGCGTTAATACGGTAGGAACATACAAACACGAATCAGTGCCGTTTAGAAATTTATTAAGGCCTATTAAATTACACTTATTGTCAAGAACAATCCCATGTGACTGAACGGGTAAACCTGGTTAGTTAAATTAAATGTTATCGGTATCTCCTGCTGCAGGTTTTATTAGTCAAACTCTGGCGATGTTGGCTCAAGTAGATTGAATCTGGACGAAGTATTATTTAGGTGTTGCAGGACGGACAAGAATGTTTAGTCAAATAAAATTAAAACAGCGAGTGCAAAGCAAAGATGGTTGATTAAACCGAGTAAACTTATTTAAACGAATCAAAAAAAAGGAGGATAAGAAAACAGGGAGAGCGAGGGTTGAATGAGATTCTTAGAGTAAATTTAGTAAATAAAATACGATTAAGACAGAAGATAATAAGCTCCGATTGGGCGTAGAGTTTTTTTATTGAACAACGCTAAAAGCAGATAAAAAAGTATAAACTATTAAATATCAACACTCTAATATATAAAGCTATCGAGAAAATTCATAACTGGAAGATAAACTTTAAAAATTAAATGTCAAACAGACGTTTGATATGAGTAGATAGACAAATAATGTTAAAACAACTATCTATGTTACAAATACCGAAAAAATTTATTAAACTTATACAAATGGCTTTGGAGGATTCAAAAGCCATGATCAGAATATATGAAGATATTACAGAGGCATTTGATATTAAAAATGGAGTTAGGCAAGGTAATGCCTTATCAACAACACTTTTTAACCTAACTTTGAAAGCTATTATCAGGAAACTATGAACGGCTTTATTCATACAAGATCCCCTTAAATATGCGCATTTGCTGATGATGTTGCAATAATAAGCCGCATTAGAAGAGTATTTAGTGAAAATGCTATAAACTACTAAAAATGAAAGAGTTGAAACGGGAAGCCGCTGCATTTGGTCTTAATATAAATGAAAGGAAAACAAAATATATAGAGTATACAAGGTCGAATCGACATAAAAATCTGAAGGTAGACAACCATACCTACGAATATTATTCCACATTTCCCTACCTAGGCTCAATAATAAATGACAGCAACAACGTCAGTCAAGAAAAATACAAGCACGGATTCTTAGTGGTAATAAGTGCTTTTATACATACAAATACTTAATGAAAAGTAAGTTACTGAATCGAGAGTCTGAGCTTAGAATCTTCAAAAGAGACCAGTAGTCCAGAATCTTAATAAGACCAGTAGTCACATATGGATCTGAGACGTGGACCCTTTCAACACTGGTTAAAATCAATTGAGAATATTTTAGCGCAAAATGTTAAGAAAGATATTTGGGCCAATCCACTGTAGCGATGGTTCGTGGATAATAAAAATGAACTAGAAGCTAGATGAGTTAACGCAGAGCGCAAATATCGTTGTATTTGTAAAGTCACAAAGACTAAACTGGCTTGGCCACTTAAAAAGAATGACACATAATTAAATTGCAAAAGTAATCCAGAGATGGAAACTCCAAGGAAATAGGACAAAAGGAACGCCCCGCAAAAGGTGTATAGACGATGTAGAGGAAGATCCTGAAAACTTAGCATCAGGCAGTTGCGAAGAAAAGTATCCGACAAGAAAGAATGGAAGAACGTTGTTAAGCAGGTCAAAACTCACAAAGGGTTGTAGCGCCATTAAAAGAAGAAGAAATATTCCAGACTAGTACGCGCTGTTGAAACATGTGTATGTTTGCAAAAGGGACATTTCTCAGTGCAATCATCTGTATGTTTAAGTTAGCCACAATTCATACATGTTTCTTTTGAATTACAATTTTTTTTGGTATATCCAAATCTTAAACAGTTGTAACATTGCGTTGTATAATTTTTTAACCTTAATCTAATAAATTTTGATTGATAATTGTTAATTGTACAGACATTCTGTTAGACACATTGCTTCTAATTTTATTAATATTGTTTAATTTTACATTAAAAATATTTTTTGCAATTTTTATATTACTATGTGAACCAACCTTAACATTATTTATATTTCCACAAGGAAACTCAATTCCTGTACTTAATTGCAATTATCGTATAAAATTAATAATTAATTGATTAATAATAATTAATCAATAATAAAAAATATCAAAAATAAAAAGTATTTAATGGAACATGAGAAGTATCAATTCAAATAGGTACAATCTGACAGATTTAAAGAAGATCCAGATGTCATAGTTAATAATGAAACTTGGCTTAAAAAGATTTAAATTTTACTCTAAATTTATGACCATTAAAAAATATAATTTGGACAAAATCCAATATATTTTAACAAAAATTAATGACATATTTCTAATAAATACCAGTTGGTGCTCAAATAACGAAATATCAGTGCCCTTTTTAAATTCCATTTTAGAAACCTCAGACGTATAAAAATTGATTATTATAGACGATATGAATTCTCATCGATAAAATAGTTAACTTTATATTTGATAACGATTTGACAATTCTAAATGATGGTTAAAAAATATGATACAGGTAAAGTTAGAGAAAATTACAATAATTAATTCAGTCCTGAGTCTTTAAGATAACTTATAGTGTTTTTAATGTTCATGTTCTTTCCTAGGGCTTCCTTTATATTATTTGGGATAGTGTGCTTCTTTCTTGCTGCTTCATATGTTTTGCACTTTAACACTTTATATTTTATTTCTGATTTGAAGTCATCTGAAAAAACCCTATTAATAATAATGGAGTCCTCGCTGAAGGATGCTAAGCGGGCTAGTTCATCTGCTTCTTCATTTCCTTGTATACCTGAATGTGATGGAACAAACATAAAGTCAACAGTGATCTTATTATTATTTAGAATCTCTATTTCTGATTTGATATGTGAGGCAATTGGATTATTGGTATATAAACGTTTGATAGTGTGAAGTGAGCTTAGTGAATCGGTTATTATGAGAGATGGAGACTGTTTTGACTCTTTTATGTGAATACGTGCTTGTAATATTGCAAACAACTCAGCAGTGTATGACGAAGTAATGGGATTGAATTTAAATTTTAAGGATGTATTGGGTGTAAGGATGGCTACACCAACACCGTCTTAAAACTATTTTACTCTCGAATAAAAATCACATTATTTAAGACACTTCATATACAACTAATAAAAGTTGATATCTGATGGTATAAGGTATAGATCAGTCTATTATAAATGTCTGTATGGAAAAATAAAACTGCTTTTACTATTTTCCTTTTAATTTCATTATACTTTCTCAAGTTTATGCGAAACGAAAAAAGTAAATACACATGACGTTTGCCAAACCTCACTTTATGTTAAAATGAACTACCACTGTACACACACACACACGCAGTGATCAACCCTGCCCCTAGGAACATGTGTATACCAATGTAAGAATGGGATCCACATGTCCGAAGATCAAACTGGTCACACTTCGCTAGTCGAAGTGGTACCTATCTGACCCCCAGGCTTTTCCACCACCCCTCCTCATCGTGTGACTTACGTAAGGAGGCTTATGATCTGAAATTTACTGTAGTAGAGGTAGATACTTAATAAAACATTTTGCATGAGGGTATAATGTAACTGGTTTTATGAGGAAATAAAATCGTAGTTTCTACTATTCTCTAAAATTTCATTATATTTTCTCACCGATTAGACCTTCCTGGGACTTCAAATATTTATTTCAAAACCAAAATAAGCCAAATCGATTCAGTTGCTCTCGATTTATTATAAAAAAAGTTATGAAAACATAAAATGACGTTTGTTTAACATTATTTTATGATATTTTGTATGTAGTTATAAAATATCATAAAATGATGTTTAACAAACGGATCAAATGAACCAGAACTGTAAAGGTGAAGTCGTAGAAAACATTAGTTACAATTAAAAAAATTAGGGTCGTTCATCGAGATACAAAATATCCACACTGTTACAAAGTTTTATTGCAATCGGTTTAGTAGATTTTAAATATTAACTTGGAGAAACATCGCGACACAAGATATATAAAGATAAGTGAACGAGAGAAAGGTGTAAGAGGCTAAACAAAACTTTTATCTAAAATCTACAATTCATGGTTAAGGGACACTTAAACTCCGGATTATTTTGTTTTTTTTTTGGTGTTGATGATGTTAGTCATAAGTTGACTTTACATTACATTTAACCAGTTTTTATAAAGAATATTTAGTTATTAGTAAAAGTAAACATACTTATTGTGATCAATGTGTTTTAATGGAACATCTCATATTTTTTACAAGTATCGGAAATGATTTTTGCAGTACACTTTACGGTTCAGATACAGTTTTAATCGGTAGAACCGAGATTTAGTAGTCTTTTTGTAGTAGTTTATTTTAGTCTGTAGTAGTTGTTAAAACTCTTAACTGGTCCGGCGTCGTCTGACAGACGATTCCATATTTTTAATTATCTTTTATTGGAAATTGGCACTGCCTACTGGCAAGTCCTTCTATCTAATCCTTAAACTATTGAAGCTTAACAAGTGGGTGTATTTGCGATAAGTTTCTCTCAGTTCCTAAAAAGTTATCGCAACAATTAGGTCGAAAGTAGTTCCTCAGACGACGCCTGACTGTTGGTGTGACTTTTTTTTTGTGTCGTGCATTTTTAGATATTATGGCCGGGCCATCAAAACGAGTGCGTTTCGGCGATGAAGATTATGAGATAATTTTTTTAAAGTGGTACAATGAGGAATATGATAGTGACAGTGATGTAGACGATATTTCGGAAAACCATAACATTGAATCTGAACACGATACATGTTCAGAATTTTCTGATTCTGACGACTCTGCAGATTGAGATGAATTAGCAGTAAGTGATAGTGACAAAACCTATGTTTATGGTAATAATCGACACAGGTGGTGTACGTCATCAAGCTATCCCCTCATCTAGAACACGTAAACACAACATTGTCATAAAAGTGCCAATTCTAAAAACAAAGGCAAAAATGCTCGGCGAGGCTGCGATACCCTCGTCTGTTTGGAATATGGTGTTTAGTGATAACATTCTACAACATATTGAGCATAATACAAATACAAAATTACAATCAATGCGTGAGAAATATTCTGCTAGTTCTATCCATCATCTTAGAGAAATTGATGTTATTGAGTTAAGAGCATTTTTGGGACTCCTTGTTTACACTGCCATTTTCAACTACAGTCACGAAAATATAGACCGTTTATTTGCAACAGATGGAACTGGAAGAGAAATTTTTAAAGCAGTCATGAGTAAAAAAAGATTTGCTGTTCTTTTACTTGCTATCCTATTCCACAATCCTAAAGACAGGGAGGAACGCAAAAAAGATGATCCAACTGCAGCTATTTCATTTATATTCAATACTTTTATAGAAAATTGTCAAAGTGTATACGGACTTGATCAATCTGCCATAATTGATGAAATGCTTGTAAGTTTTCGAGGTAAATGCCGGTTTAAAATGTACATGCCTAACAAACCGGCTAAATACGTACTCAAAATACAGTGTCTTACGGATGCGCGCAATGGTTATTTGTATAATGCTTATATCTACAGCGGAAAAGACTCAGATGGATTTGGTATCAGTGATGAGTACAAAAAATTTCTAAAGCCTACACAAGCTGTGTTGCGCTCTTTGGTAGCAACCGAAATATCACAGCTGATAACTGGTACTCTTCTATTCAATTAGTGGATATTGTACGAATTAAAAACTTGACTTATGTGGGCACACTGAAAAAATAAATAAGGCTGAAATACCTCCATCTTTTCTGCCCAACATAAACAGACCTGCAGGGTCAACAATTTATGGATTTAGGGAAGAATGTACCTTAATTTCTCATCTAGGAAAAGTGGGAAAGGCTACAGTACTTATATCTTCAATGCATAGTAGACGTTATAGTGATCCCTCTACTAAAAAACCAGAAATTATTTCTTATTATAATGAGAATAAGGGAGGTGTAGATTCCCTAGATGAGAAATGCTCCAAAATCACCTCAAGCCGTCGAACCCGAAGATGGCCCTTAACAATTTTTTTTTCCGCATATTGGACATTTCTATAGCAAATTCATATATTCTACATCAGTTTTACAAAAACAATCCAGTAATAAAAGAAAAAAGTGTTTTTGCTTTGGAGTTGGCTATGCAGTTAATGCAAGATCACATGAAAAGACGAATGACAATGACGAACATTCCACGTCAATTACGTCTTACAATTAGCCAGATACTTGGAGTTCAATAAGAACAAGAGGACAATCAGACGGATGTTCATATTTTAGAAAAACGCAAGATTTGCAGTTTGTGTCCTATTAGTAATCGGAGGATGACAAAATACGTGTGCTTGCGTTGCAAAAAGCCTGTTTGTTTGGGATGTACAAAACCACTATGTAAAAATTGCATATAAAATTGGTAAAGTTTGACTGATGCTGGAAACAAACATTTTAGATCGATTTTTATTTTACCTAGTTTTTTGTTTAGTGTGCAGTTTGGACATTTATCCTAGGAATACATTTTTTTGCATAGTGTTTTTTATATATTTTTTAATTACTTTACAAAACTATGTACTTTTTCACAAATATTTGTATGGATGTCAGTTTTCATTTAATATTTGTTTCTTAACCCAAATAATGCCCACATCTAATACGTTCACTATTCGTATAGATATATATATATATACGTATAAATATATCAGGGTATGTTTGTAACATTTTATCTTAATAAAAAAATTATGTTTGAGTCTTGTTTTGCTTTCTTGAAAACAGTAGTTTCGCAGACTACGCCGGACCAGTTACGCTACTGCTACAGTACCGGACCAGTTAAGGGTTAAAAGAAGGTTATGTCTTATAATCTCTTTTCCGCAACTCATACCCACAAAATGTATCTTAATACTTTTTCTTCATGTTAACTTCTATCCTTTTTATAAAAATGTACCTACAATTTAAAATGTCCAGATCATAATACCTCTCTTCCTAGAATCTTGAAAATCCAACTAGGGCAGATAGGAATGTCATAACTATAACAGCGAAACCAATTTAAATACCTTAAAAGCGGGTTCTCGAAGCTAAGGTTATATTACTTTGGATATAAACGTAAAACTGTAGTCGAAAATGCATAAATTCCATTCGAAGGAGGAATTCTCAAACCCGCTTTTCGTCTCGTAATAAATTCTACAAAAATCCCGACATCAAAATTCCCAACAAACCAGATAAACACGTCGATCCCTCAATTATCCCGCTTGTGAAATTTCGTTTTTGTCACAAAGCAGGGTCGGAGGGTGAGATCGAAGGTGCCAATCGACGTGTTAGTTTGTATGTATTTGCAATGGTTTAAATATATTATCAGATAAGGTATCTACCCAATTTGTAAACTACATTAGGTTCGTCACGTAAATAGATATTATAATATAAACGAAATATATCATGATTTTTATAACTGGTTCTGTGAGTCTTTGCACATGCGCCGTTATTCAATTTATCCTAATTTTAATTCGGATTAGTTAAAAGGTATATCGTCGCTGTCAAAATAAGAATGTATTTAATTAACTAAATGTTAAAACATTCATAAGCTTCATCGATATAATATAATAAGGATGGAACCTATGAATAAAATATTTGCTTGTAAAGTTGCTAATGGTGTACCTGTATGTATGTACAGCGTTAACAGGCCTTTTAGGCCCATTGCTGGATGGATAATTTCCATCGTTTTCTATTCTTAGCTAACAGCTTCCAATCTCTGATTTCCATCTCTCTGACATCTTCCATCACTGCATCTCTCCATTTCTTTCTTGGTCTTCCTCTCTTTTTTTTGCCCTCAGGTACTCTCCAAGCAATATTCTTAACTAGTCTATTACCTTGCATTCTTTCTAGATGGCCGAGCCATTCTAGTCTACGTTTTTTCACCACATTTGTTATTGTAGGGTTAGCATACAACTGATACACTTCTGCATTAGTTCGTCTTCTCCATTCTCCTTCTACTACTTTTCCACCAAATATTCTGCGAAGTATCTTTCTTTCCCATGCTTCCAATGTGTTCTGTACGGTTTTGTTCATAGTTCATGTCTCGGCAGCGTATAGCATTGTGGGTCTAATTATAGTGTTGTATACTCTTATTTTTGTATTACGAGATATATCTTTGGCCTTAATTATTTTGCTCATGGCTCCAGCACACCTGTTGCTCTTGGTCAGTCTCAGGTTGATTTCAGTTTCTTCTTTACATGTCTGATCAATAAGAGTACCTAAGTACATATATTCATCCACCTTCTCGAATTCTACAACTGACCCATTCTCCACCTCCAATTTAAAGGATCCCCTGGTACTTATTCCTTTTTTGCTCGTGATCTCCATGTACTTTGATTTATTAATATTAACTTTCAGTCCCATTTTAGAGCTTTCCCGAATCAGTCTTTTTGTTATATTTGATAGTTCTTTTCCATTTCTTGCAATGAGAACCACATCATCAGCGTATGCTAAGCATTGGTGCTCCTTGTATAAAATAGTACCGGACCTATTTATCCCACTAATCCTTACAATTTTTTCTAGAATTATATTGAATAGCAATGTAGATAACGGGTCTCCTTGGCGAACACCTTTTTTCACTTCGAATTCTTCTGAGACTGTACCGTTGCATCTCACAGCACAAATGGTTTGTCTAATTGTCATTTTTACCAATCTTATTATTTTTTCTGGCACTTGGAATTCTTTTAGTGTTTCTATTAACTTGTTTCTGTTTATTGTATCGTAGGCAGCTTTGTAATCAATAAAAAGTACTTGTGCTGAAATGTTGTATTCATAGCAATTGGTCAGGATTTGTTTTAGCATAAAAATTTGATCGGTTGTTGATCTTCCTTTCCGAAATCCTCCCTGGTATTCTTCTAGATTCTTCTCTATATATATTTCTAATCGTTTTTTAATTAGTATGGCGAGTACTTTATACATTACTTCTAATAAGGATATTCCTCTATAGTTTGTGCATTCAGTTCTATCTCCCTTTTTGTGTATAGGAATTATAATCGACTTATTCCATTCTTGAGGCATTTCTTCGGCATCCCATACTTCTAGTATTAGCTCACCAAGTTTGTTTATTAAGACCTCTCCTCCATATTTTATGTTCTCTGCCACAATGCCGCTCTCCCCGGGACTTTTTTGGTTTTTCATATCTTTTATTATTTCTTCAATTTCTTCTCTTGTGGGCTTTGGTATTTCTTCTATTACTATTTGAGGTCTAGGAACATAACAATTTTCTTCAGTAGTCACTTCGTCATTTAGTATCTCTTCGAAATATTCTTTCCACCTTTCACATATTTGGTCTTCATCCACTATCAGGTTTCCTTGCTTATCTTTTACAATCATCGTTCTTCCCTGGTACCCAGTTTTAATGTATTTTATTTCTTTATAAAAATTTTTTATTTCATTTTTCTTGTAATTTTCTTCAATGCGCTTAATTTTATTCTCCATATACTTTCGTTTCCGCTCCCTTAGGATTCTCTTTACTTTTTTTCGTTGTACGGCATACCTTTCTAGGTCGTCTTGTTTTTGCGAACGTAAACTTTTTAATCTCAAATCTGATCTTTTTTTAACTCTGTTCCTGTTCCACCTCTGTTCCACCGCGTTTAATGGTGTACTTACGAAAAAGAATTCTTTTGGTACATATATATGTATAATAATTATTTATTTTCGTCGGTATTAAGATTTGAATAAAATATATAATCGTGTAACACTGTAAAATTAGAAAATATTACTTTTATAACATAAAAACATATATATTTTACAGCTACGCAGTTGCGAATCGCACGCTACTGATGTGACAAGATGCAAAATATTAAAAAATTAACGAATTTATTAATTTACCAAAAAGAATACATTAAATTATTGACTTGAACACATAATGTTACTTGCTTAACATTAAAATATTGGGAAATAATTAATCGCCTGTCAAATTCACGTCGAATATTGTAGCTAGTAATGTGACGTCAGTACCGTCGTCTATCAGCTACATGTAAAAATTCAATAGGCTGCATCCTTAGAATATTATATCGATGATTACCTGAGAATTTTATTCTTCTTACTGTTATAAATATGTGCAAATCTATTTTAATATTTTAATTCATGTAAAAGACATTCATGTAAAATTCGATGTTTTCATTTTAGGTCTGTTTTGAAAAAATTATATATTAATTATTTTTTTTAAATTTAATTTAATTTAAAAAATTTAACGTTAACTTTTGCTTGTAATTTTCTTCTTCTTCTTCCTTTATTGGGTAATTTGCGCAGCTAATTCAGGGGGAATATTCTCAACTTGCTCTAGACAATCGAATATCCCCATATAGGTAACATTAAATTGAAATTATTTTATATTAAATGTGTTGAAACTTTTTTTTCTTGGACCAAACAGTTAGTATAGGAAAGACAATATAACACAAGATAAAACTTTTCCCCCTTGGGGGTAGCTACCAAGCTGACCACATACCAGAAATGCTACCAACGGAGGATAGTCAGAGAAGCCAGGTCTAAAAAACGAGAAATTTGTAAGGTTATGTTATAGTAGAATATAAAAAAGAAATATATATTATAGGATGATTTTGGCTAGACTAAGAAAAGTAATCAACAAATTTAGTCTTTGAAGATTAAGGTTGGATAGCAGAGAGCAAATCTCTATAGAAGTTTGTAGTTTAGTTTTAACGAATTCTTTGTAGAGGTTAAAATTTGGAGAAACGTTTATTGGATACTCTAGGATAATATGATTTAGAGATCCAATTTGACCACATTCACAGTATAGGTTGTTCCGAATACCTATGCGGAATAAAAAATAAACCGGAGTGGAATAATGTCCTGTTCTCATCCTAATTACCATGATGATATGCCTTCTGTCTTTATAAGGAAATTGACTGAACCATGATGATTTGTTCTATTTATTGACTATATTACTATAAAACGACCCATTTGATATGTTTGAATTCCATTCTTGTGCCCATCGAGTCCAAATTAGCTTTTTAATAGAAAATAAGTAGTTTGAATATTGCAATTTAACTTTGACTGGCATTTTTAGTGATCTTCCTATGTTTGCCAATTTGTCTACAACACAATTGCCATTAATATCCGAATGCCCTGGAATGCATGCCAGAACAATACTAATGTTCTGTTGATTGGCTTCTATAATGCCCCTTTTGGTCATGATAGAGATATGTTCAGTTTCCATTGAGTAAGATGTTTTCCATATCTTTTGGATAGCACTCTTAGAATCAGACAAGATTAAGGCTTTCTTGATATCCTTCTCCAAGACAAATTGAACCGCATGATTAATTGCAATAATCTCTGCAGTGCAAACTTAAGTCTACGTAGGGAGTTTACTAGAGTATGAGTATTCAAAGTCGGGACAAAAAACACCAAATCCTGCTGAGCCCTTACTATCAACTGACCCATCTGTAAAGAGTATAGTGTGAAGTGGATTGTCTAGTGAGATTCTCTGAAATTGAATTAATGCATGCTCATCACCTTTATAAGATTGCACATTCCTAATAGGGTTAGAAGTTAATTGATATTTTAATTCAAAATTGTGGCACGGAAGTCACTAGAAAATAAATTTGGGTATGCTGAAATTTATTCATGATGGAAACTAAGAGAAGAATACTTTTTTTATTCCAGTAATTATGATTTGATTGCATTGATATCTGTAATTGATTCAAGGCAGAAATTATTGGATTATTAATTAGCATAACATTTTTTAGGATAAATTTAGAATTAAGCCATTCCCATCTGTACTTGAGAGGAATTTGACCAATTTGACTTAACAATACATGAATAGGGGTAGATCTCATACATCCTGTTATGATACGAATACTCTTATATTGTAATTTATCTAACCTGTTGATTAGCACCTTAGGACAATCTGATAATATTTGACATCCATAATCTAAATGACTCTGTACCAAACCATTATGAACTACCTGGAGAGTTTTAGGATCACTACCCCAATATGTTCCACATAGAGCTCTCATTACATTCAAGCTACGACTTACTTTTAATTCTATTAAACCCACATATGATTTTCACTTTAGGTTTTTTTGAATAACTACCCCTAAATATTTCACTGTATCCACCCATTTAATTGCATGACCTCTAAATCTTACATTCGGAGGATTAACTTTACGATCTGATGATATATATTTGATAAAATTTTCATAGTCCTCAATTGGAAACGAGAAAATAGACTCCAGTTTTTCATGAAAAAGAAACCAATCAGCCTGTTTAAAATTTCTTTTTTTAGAAACCTGATAAGAGTCCTGTGTTGGGATGCCGACATGGTATAGAATGGGAAAATGATCACTAGATCATGTATCTGGAATGGTAGTCTATCCACTAATTTTAGGTGCCACATCTATCGAAGCCAATGATACGTCAACTACCGATTTGCTGCCACCAGGACAAACTAATCTTGTTGGAGAACCATCATTAAGACAATTTAACTGAAGATCTTCTGCAGTTTGCAAAATATTTCTGCCATTAACACTATCTCTTGAGCTTCCCCATGCTCTATGAATACAATTTAAATCACCCTAATAAGTAGGTGTTTATTGATAGAGTTGACCAAGGAAGACCAGCATGTTGTGGAAATGAGATTGTCCAAAGAACAATACATATTTAATATATTTAAATTATACTTGGGCAAAAAGGTGAGTTGAAATTCTTCTTCTTCTTTAAGTTCCATCTTCTATCGAAGGTTGGAAATCATCATGGATATGCGGACTCTGTTGACTTCCGCTTTGAAAAGTTCCGCACTACTGCATTCAAACCATTCCCTTAAGTTCTTAAGCCAGGATATTCTTCGTCTTCCCACATTTCGCTTTCCTCGGATTTTGCCTTGCATAATAAGTTGTAATAATGCGTATTTTTGCCCTCTCATCACATGTCCTAAGTACTCAAGTTTTCATCTTTTGATAGTTAATATTATTTCCGCCTCATTTCCTATCCTTCTAGTTACTTCCACGTTTGATATTCTTTGAATGTTGAAATTAAACATCTGAATTAAAACCAGGATTGTTAATATAAATATCCCAAAAATCCATGCTTGTAATTTTAGATAAAACAGTCAGCTATTCTTCTTCTTTTTGTTTTTGTGACTTTCACGCTGTGGTGACACGCCAGCTCAATTTGGTAGTGATGACGAAGAAATCTGGTTCGAAACCAACTCGAGGCCACTTACTTGCGTCAAAAATTTTTGTAAAAATGCATTAATAAGAAGTTATGTTAGTAAACACAATCAAAATTATTAAGCATTTTTATTTGTAGATTTAATTTATTAATTGAAAGGAATCAGTAAGCTTATTTAATGGAATATACAATATTTGGTAAATTATCTATCTATATAAAAGGCTAGGACGACAAGTTACACTGTTTGTCCAGTGGAGTAACTACGCCATCTAGAAAAGAAATCTGAACTACCACCATTTGACATTTCAATCCTATTTTGTTCTTGAAACGATACGGTGGATTTATTCCTAACAATTTTGATTAATGACGTATAATATACATTATACCTCATATATGACTGGTTTATAAATTTATGAAGAAGTATTTATTAAATAAATATATTTATGTAATAAAGAAAGAGCATTGTTTATCAAGAAATAAAGGTTGTTGAAAATTTATAAAATAATATGCATTGCCTTTAAATGATTTAAAGCATGTATCACTCTTACATTATTTCATAATGACATCGCTTAGTTATATCAAATTGAATTGCTAATTTAGGCACTTTTTTTATTTATTTTAGTATTTATTTGTTTTTTAATAACTAGACTGTCTTTGGTATTTTTTTTTCCTAATTATGTGTTTACATGCACTTTATTGTTATTTATAATACTAACCTAATCTAACATATTTGTTTAGAAAAAATTGTAAAGAAAGAATGGCTTTCACTATTTTATGATAAAAAACGGGTGTGGCAGTCCAGTGGGACTGCCGGTAGAAGTTATACTTCTATACACGCGTTCGCCGTTAAAAATTTATATAGGAGTCAATCTGCACAATCATTACCATATGTAATGCTATAGGTAAGAGAGAGCAGAAAGAGAAAAAGAATTAGTTATATAGGTATATAGTGCATCATTTGCTGTATATAAACATTTGACCTGTAATAGGAGTATAGTAAATGAAGGATTGTATCAATATTTTAATGAAAATATATATTTTTATTTTTATATATGTATAAAAGGAGTTGAATGCAAAAAAAATTACACATACTCTGCAGTAAAATTCATTGTTTATTTTGTTATTAATATAAAAATTACAATACAATAAATACACTGCAACATAATTCAATATAATAATACAATATAAATTAAAATGTAATATTCATAAGTATTTAAAACTGCCAATATACATAACTTACTTTACGAAGATAAAAATAAAAAACCAACAACTCGGATTATGTTGTAAATTTTCATTTTATTTTAAAATTTATGTTTTTTGCGTATATTACGTATATTTAATAAGATTAACGTGAGGTTTTTAAATATTTCAAAAATAAAAAAGGAAATTCATAATTGGAATTCGAACTCACAACCACCAGCGTATGAACCAAACACGACACTAACGGATTTCAAAATTGACAGTTCTCGGTAAAACAGTGATTATTTTGAAATACAAAAGCCTAAAATAATTATAAACGTTTAATTTTAAATAATACAAAACATATCACATAAATAATAATATTAATACATATTATATTATATATAATATTATATATATATACACAATATTATATATAATAATAAATATATATACAAAAGGAACATTTTTATTCTCGAGAGAGGAAGAGAGAAAATATATCTTCTCTCTCTTAGTCATTATCTTACATATGTAATGGTTTCACAGTTTCACTCTCATGCAAATTTCCAACGCCGACCGTGCGTATAGAAGTATAACTTCAAAAGTCGTATAGACTTTTCATCAGCCGCCATGTTTTTCGTAGATACAGCTTTGACAATGACGTATAATATATATATATATATATATATATATATATATATATATATATATATATATGTATATCTATATACATACATCATCGAGTTAGAATCTATAGAGAGGACATCACGTGACTAAAAACGACCTTACTTCGGCCATATTTTTATGATCGTTGTGTCAGATCGAGTAATATAATTTACGTTAGTTATTTTTAGAATATTTTTTAGATTTAATACTTTTATAATAACTGTAATATTATATTGTGATAGTGCATAAGAATGGTTTCTTATTCTCAACGTAGTTGCAGTAGCAATGTTGATGAAAAATCATCCGGAATAAAAGAAGGTAATTTATAATTTAAATTAAGTCCGCTTATATTTTTTGCGACGCACAAACTATCAAAAACTACTCCTACAAATCTCTACACTTTGGTTGAAACTATTTGTTGTTCACTTATGATTTACTTCATTTATATACAAACAATACATTCTAGAAGTTTAAATGGTTTAAAATGTTTAGTTTTGAAAAGTCCAAGATTAAAGTAAAGACAATATTTTCGGAATTTCTTAAAAAGTTCCATTTTTTTAAATATCTAACAAAGGTGTAGAGAAATGATAGAATACAACAAACAGCTTTTTTTACTAAATATTTTAATTTTTCTATTTCTACAGACTAAAAATTTAACAAAATATAATTTTAAAAGTTGTGTCCGCATGCGTTTAGTACTATCTTCAAGTCCTTTCAGAACAACTATTTTTAAAACGAAGGATCTGAAAGAAATTTAATAAAGGCACATTACTTTGTAGCTTTTAATAGAAACTATGTGTTCAGTCTTTATTTTTATTCATATTTTTACCAATACTTTAATGACCGCCTTATGAGTTATCATCATTTTTATATTATTATTACCCAACAAAACATGTTCTTCTTTAGAGAAAACTTTATTAAAATTTTATGAGAATGTCTTGTCTAAAATGACAATCTAAAATTTTAAATTTTTACAGAAACACTGAAAATCTTTTTAATTAACACACTTTTAAGATAATATAACGATTCTCTCATCTAATAACAAGAGTTCTGCATCTACGTTACGTATTTGTTTAATGCACTTTTCCATAGCAGTAATTAAAACCAGCTCCCACTTCATTTTCCGGAATGTTTCGACTGAAAAACCAATATTCTCCTAATGTAAGTTGGAACTTGTTTGTTTATAATTGGATTTTATCCTTTAACAACATTGGAACTTGTTTTGATGTTATTACACGGGAAATAATTTTAATTGTTACAGAAAATGGCTGCTGTTGATTTGATTCTTGTTATACGTCGTTGTTAGCGAGAAAAGTAATGTCTGCTCTTTTAATTCAATACAGCCGTTTGTGTGCCTATTTTAAAAAATAATTTTTTAACAAATATTAAGAAAAGCGTGCTCCTAAGTACACTGCTCCGCAAATTTAATCGGACACTAAGTTTATTTTAAGTAAAATTAAAAAGTGTTAGAAAACGTTATACTTATTCTAATAATTTTTTATAGTACGTTTATTAAAAACCTTAAAATACAAAATAATTACTATTTAAATGGAAATAAGCCACAATTAAAGGTTAAAGTACGTTTACTGACGTTTCAATTTCCACTTAGGAAATCGTTCTCAAAATACAAACATTAGTAAATTAAACAAATTTTGTTTTTTTTTACTTGGTGAAAAATTCTTCTAATAGTTTAATTTTATCTGACTCATTTGTATTGACAATTCAGACATATATTATACATTTTAAAGTAGATGACTTTAAAATAATATTGCCAATATTGTTGAGTTGCGTGTCTGGGACGACTTTACTTGTAAGATAGTTCATTCGATTACATGAAATCCAGTTTAACTTGAGAATATCCGTCAGAAAAAAATCATAGCATGTAATTCGTCTTTGAAACGACAAACACATGCCGTGATGACAGTAAAAATCTCCTCTTAGTGATTCCATAGTAAATTATGAGGGAAAAACCAGGAAAAAAACCTCATATTACTATCCCGACATGGTAAGTATTTGGTCGTGCATTTAGTTTACTTTCAATAAACACCAAATTCTGATTTTATATGTTTGTCATTTAAAAAACATAAATGATGTATCCTCTATATGTTACCGACTTACTAATACTGGTATTTTCCTTTTAATAACTTATCCTACTATATCCTACTACATTCTGCCGAGGAATTTGCGACACAATTGGTGTCATTTAGCATAATTAGAACCGCTTCTTTGATTTTTCTCTTTTTACCATCCGTTTTTTTAGGACTATATTTGAATCATTCCATTGAACCCTATGTTTATTATCCCATGTGTGTTTAAATATTTGAGATCTATCAAATTCTCTATTTTTGATATAAGATTGATGTTCACTTATTCTAACATTTAATGGCCTTGATGTTTCACCTAAATAAAACTGATCGCATTCACAAGGAATTTTATAAATGCAATTATACTTTTTCCTTTCTTGTTCATTGTTAGGTTCGGTTTTAGACAAAATAAATCTTAAGGTGTTTGTTTTTTTGAATATTGTTGAAATGTTGATGTTATTTTCCATCCTTTTAAGCTTTTCTGATAATCCTTTTATGTATAGTATTGTTATTTTTCTCGTATTATTTCTTGTGTATGCTATAGGATCTTGTTCTAAGTTGTTCTCTTCTATTCGGTCGATTGTTGAAAATTTCTTATTTATAAACGATAAAGGATAATAATTTTTTAATAAAACAGATGTTAACAAGTTTTTCCTCAAAGAACGAATTTTCGTTAGAACAAGTAACTTTGGCTCTATCGTATAAGGATTTGATAATTTGCTTTTTAATATTAATATTGTGATTTTATTTGAAATTTAAATATCTGTTGGTATGTGTTGGTTCTTTATACACCTGAGTCTCATACCCAGTATCGTTCTTAGAGAGTAAAACATCCAGGAAAGGTAGTGTGTTATTATATTTCTTTTCTATGGTAAATGGTAAATGTAAATTGTCTCTTCGTTAACGTTTATATCATTCAGGAATGTGTCCAACAACTCTGATCCATGGGGCCATATTGACAATACATCGTCTGCATATATTCACTATCCTGTGGGTTTTAAATTTTGTTTAGAAATAATATTTGTTTCAAAATCTTCCATAAATATATCGGATAATAATGGAGATAAACTCGAGCCCATTGCTAGACAATGCCACCATTTCAGACAAGTTTTACAGATCTTGTATGAATTGTGGTCGATTTTTATTCCTGCTAAACTGCCTTAGATTTGATAACAAGGAAACAAGAGAAGATGAAAAGATAAATGATCCCTTTACACACATTCGAGAAAATTGGAACATTTTTATCGATGCGTGTAGGTAGAACATGGTATTCTCCATCCTCATACGTCACAATTGACGAACAACTTTTGGCATTCCAAGGACGCTGCCATTTTAGGTTGTATATTCCTAACAAGCCAGCGAGGTATGGGATAAAAATTGTTATTGAATGCGATTCCTCAACCAAATATATGGTAGATACAAGTGCTTACTTGGGATAAGAAAATGAAAACCAACGGTTTGCCTCTAGCTGAATTCTATGTAAAAGAGTTAACTAAATCAATTCACAGTACGCATCGTAACGTGGGTATGGACAACTAGTTTACATCGGTTTCTCTTGCTGACCAATTGTTACAAGATCTCTACAAATTAATCATGACAGGAACCATTCGTAAGAATAAAAAGGAGATTCCTAAGGAGTTTTAGATCAACGGTTTGCCTCTAGCTGAATTTTATGTAAAAGAGTTAACTAAATCAATTCACAGTACGCATCGTAACGTGGGTATGGACAACTAGTTTACATCGGTTTCTCTTGCTCTCTTTGCTACAAATTAATCATGACAGGAACCATTCGTAAGAATAAAAAGGAGATTCCTAAGGAGTTTTTGAACGTAAAAGACCGAAACTGTTTTGTTTCGATCAAAAAAAGACGTTAATATCTTACATGCCAAAGAGAAACAAAGTAGTTTTGTTACTTTCAACAATGCATGAAGAAGCAGAAATCGCAGAAGAAATCAGCAACGATCCATAATTCATAACTATAATTAAATCAAAGCAGGTGTAGGCACCTTGGACTAAATGTGTTCCAGCAGAGAAACACGCAGATGGCCATTATGCGTATTATATGATTGAGTTAAGCCTTCGTCTTGCAAAACCATGGATGCTTAACAGATACAATACTGCAAGTTAACATCCAAATATTCTCCAAGACATAGCTGAAATCCCCAACATAACTAAAGGAGATGATGAAAATATGGCCAATGAAAAGAAGAGGAAGACTTGTTTCTACTGTCCAAGCAAAAAAAAGGTGCATGACCACCAACTATTGCAAGGAGTGCAAGAAACCAATTTGCGGAAACAAACCAAATTAATGGGATATTGTTATGTTTCTTTGATCAGAAATAGGTTTAAGAAACTTCAAGGTTAATTTTTCACACATTGAACATAATTAGCAAAAGCGAAATAGGTCGATATGAAATATTTTTTTGATTGTTCCATAAAGTTAACTAAAAATAAAATATTCCGTTTAAAAATAATTTAAAATTTAAAAATTTATTTGACTAACGAATTTTTCACAGCGTGTCCTACTTTTCTGGAAATCCTGGTCGTATAATAATGATGAACATAAACCTTTTTACACTTAATTTTTATCTATCGACCGATGCAATTTTCTACTAGTCCCCCAATGAGTTGTTGGATCGCATTCTTTCGTAACGATAAATTCAGACCAAGTCCGCCCATAAAAATTCCTAAGAATCCGGAGAAACAGGCTTCTGCGGCCGATTCTTCAATTATCGGCTTCCGAAAATCCTACTTCGAAAAGAAACCGAGTAACACCAGCTGAAAGACCGAATTTAGACCACTCCGTCTTGTTCACTGATCTTGAGTGTCCGATTGTTAAAGGATCTTTTTAGTCGAGTGGCTAAATCTTTCTCTTGCTTAAAGACAACCGAAAAAAATTGAACAGAATTTTTACATTTTTTGGATAATGACAATGTAAATATTATTAACAGATAAAACAATTAAAAAAAATATATTTATTAAAAATATTTTTTCCACAAAACCAGGAGTATTGTTACCTTCTAATAACAATGAAAAGTTGACATTTATTGTTTAGCGCTAGATAATATTAAAAACCACCACTTTATCGCTCTAGGGCTTTCTGAAAAGCGCACATTGTCAATAATAGCAACTACCAACGGCAATTCACTCATCCAGATACCTACGTTATCAAAAGGATTAAGCTCTGGTGGGACTATATGCTGGAGTATCTCCCAACAATTTTCGTACACATCTGGACGTCGCGAGTACAGCTTTCTGCGGCCTTGTAGAGATGTTCATTTAGATCCAGCTGTTTTATGTTCTCTAAGAGGTTTTTGGGAATAAAACCAGTAGTAGATAGAATAATAGGTACTGTCTGGGTACTTTCCATTCTCCAATGTCTCCTGATTTGTATTTACCTCTGTCCTTAATGATCTTTTAGATGTATTTAACACGTAAATTATTGGTGTTGGGTATCGTCTCATCAATAAGTGTTATTTGTCTAGTAAGTTTATTAACTAGTATGAAATCCGGCCTATTATGTGCCACTGGTTGGTCTGTGAGCACAGTGCGGTCCCAGTATTGCTTGTGGTTGTCATTTTCAAGGATTCTGTCAGGGATATATTGATAGTAACGAAGATAGTTGGTTCGGAAAATTCCCAGTTTGTCAGCTAGTTCTTGGTGGATAATATTTCCTACTGATTCATGGTGTTCTTTATAATCAATAGGTGCCGACAAACGACTGAGAGCCACCGGTAAGATGTTGAATGGTTTCTTGGGCTTGGTATCCATATCGGCATTTGTCATTTTGTGCCAATATATTATTATATGCTTTAAAAAGCTCTTATCATCGACTTTATATAATTTCAATATATCTATAAGCCATTGATGCCGTACTGAATTAATTATTATTATACATATACATATGTATATAATATTATAACCAAACATCCGTAGAAAAGTCAATATAAATGTGTTACCTCAAAAATACATGTAGCAGTCACTGGTATAATATGTAAAGAAGCTTAAGATATGAGACATTAAATAGACAATTAAGATTGCAGTTAACAATGCCAAGACTTTCAGAAATTTGTTTGCTAAAACTAAAACACCCTTGTCCCTTTTGGAATAAGTCAATGTCATCATCACTACCTTGTAAAATATTAGTAAATTGTTTAATTTACTAATGTTTGTATTTTGAGAACGATTTCCGAAGTGAAAATTGAAACGTCAATAAACTTACTTTTACTTTTAATTGTGGCTTATTCCCATTTAAATAGTAATTACTTTAACATGTCACAAGAAAATAGCTTAAGAACAATATCTTGTCGGTATAAAAGGTTATTCCTAACATTGTCCAATAGTTTTTTGTACTTGCAGTTCACCTAATTCGCCATCAAAGAGAAGTTGCTTCAGATAGATTTAGATCCATATATATATATATATATAAATGTCGGACATATATATATATTTATATATAAATGTCGGACATATATATATATATATATATATATATATATATATATATATATATATATATATATATATATATATATATATATACAAACAACACAGTTTATTAGGGCTGCAGTCAGAAGGTTTGGCCGGGATGTTACAGAAACACACTTTTGACTTTTGGTCTAGCTTTCGGAATTGTTTTATTCCTTCTTCAAGACACATTAGAAGAATGTGTAAATATTTACAATATATCACAAATTGTCAGTGCAACGTACTAGTCGTTGAGATTATTTATATAAAGCTATGACACTCAACATTAATAACACACATAAAGTATAACATGGTGTGTTTTAACTGATCCATACAGAACAGAAAGAAAAAACAAAAATAGTATGATTAAAAAGTAATTAGGTGTTCTTCATGTTATATTAATAGAAGTAGTATATTAAACCTGTCTTGATGGTATGCAACATGTTTTGTATGCAGGTGTATTATGGTGTGTATATGTAAAAGTAAATCTTTATTTTATTTTTGATGTTTTATCAGTAAATAATAATAAATGTTGCTCAGTTTATATATGTCAGACTTTTAAATTATACAAGACGTCTTGTATTTTATGAAACACATTTCCAAGAAAACACGTTTTGAATGGTTTTTTCCTTTGCCAAAATATAGAAATCCTCGAAATCAAATTCATGTTTTAACGTTAATGCACGTTCTGTGAGCGCACATGCGTTTATTTTTTTTTTGTTTGTATGTCGTTGCGATGTGAGATCACTCTACTGTGAAAATTACGAGATAATTCTTCGATATACACGTTTTTACAATTGGCATACGGTATAGAATAAACAACATTCGATGACTCGTGTAGTGTGAAAGAATCCTTTGTCTTTGTGTACAACTTCGATACCGTTTTCACATTCTTAGTTACAATTCTTAAGT
The DNA here is from genome assembly GCF_040954645.1 of Diabrotica undecimpunctata. Lineage (NCBI taxonomy): Eukaryota > Metazoa > Arthropoda > Insecta > Coleoptera > Chrysomelidae > Diabrotica > Diabrotica undecimpunctata. The sequence continues at coordinate 48,763,339 of NC_092803.1, read as the reverse complement.
CACATTAGCTTAGGTGTAAGAACTGGAATATAGGGTAGGCAACCATACGTTATTTTAGATTGTGGTAGCTCTGATGTGTTGTGTGTCAATGTCAGTGTCAGTTGTCGGACCTCATTATTATGAAAATTTTGGTTGTCAGAAAATTGAAAAGAAAAAGGAGAACCAAAAATCTTGTCTTGCTTGTCTGTAGCTGATCTTCTCGTTGATAAAGCTCGTTGTTGTATCGACTTCTGAAGATTCCCTTTTCCCTCACAGGCCTAGTATTCTCTTCAGTACTTTCCTTTCGAATGTATCGAGTTTTCTTTTAGACCCATTCTTCACTGCCAGAGCATGCTATTGGTCGGTTTAAGGTTTTATAGATTCTCATCTTTGTCGTAGATACGTCGGCATATATTTCTACTCCCCGGTATGTAAACTGTCCAACCGTTTCATTGTCATCTTCATGTATAATGTTTTGTGGCACTATATTTCTTCTCGTCTGTATCCTTATTTTTGTTTTTTTCTGTGTTAATTTCCACACCCAGCATTTTTGTTTGCGTTTTTAACTCTGCGTATTCGTATAATGCGTACTTTTAGTAAATTCAATTTTTCAATAAAACAGATTGCTGGTTTTCAGTGAAAATGGGGTGGATGCGTATACAGTATACAGGCAGACTATGGTGACGTATCATCAATAAAAAAATTGAACAGAAACTTATGAAGACATATAAATATGGAAAAGTCATATGGAAAGTAAGAGACTGCTAGATATGCTGTGGGGAGAGTGCTAATAGAAGGAAGTAATTTAAAATCAAAAATTATTATAAAAAATGTAGTTTATTTATATTTTCGGTATTAAGTATGTTTAATTATTATTTTGTTCTTTTTTTATATCATACTTTATTTCTGGCATCACTGGTTTGCTTTATTTAACATTTTACCGAATTATACGTTTTTAAGAGTTTGTGCAGTTCTCCTTAATATACTTGCATAGTACTTGGATTTGATAATTCATTTATTATTCTTTTCTTTTTCATTACAAGATCATTCATTATACTTGTTTCGTATTTTTCTTGGACGTTTTAAGTTGATCTATCTCTCTGTTTAGATTTTTACTATTATGTAATTTAATAACTTTATTTTTAATATATTTAACTTAATTTAAAAGGAATATAATATAAAAAACAAAAGTTGTTATTCGCCAATCACGCATATTTAAATCGAAAAAACTTTATTTGAACAATCCTCTCTTTCTTTAAAAACCCTTTTACCGTTTTTTTCTGCCAACCGCTAATCCGGATATAAACCTCCCCCACTAAAACGTTTCTTTTATTGACTGATCGCCGAAACTTTCCTTTCGCCATATCGCCTTGAAAAGTTTTTCGCATTTTTGCTGAAAAGTTTTGTTTTGTTTCAGGCATCTGAAATACGCGTCATGCGGACATGACGCTCCGATACGATGATGAAAAACCTGGTCGGGATCATGTGGATAATACACGTGCTAGTTCTAGGTAAGTCAGATTTGAGTAATAGCTAAAGTTTTCGGTAGGATATGAGTATTTTTCTATTTAGAAATTGTTTATGACATTATTTTACAGAATATAATTGGAAAATACATTTCAAGACAACTAACATATTTCTTTTTTTACCATTGCCATTTTATATTTAAAATAATACTCTATCACAAAAAAACTTTTACGATTATAATTTACAATAAAATTTGCTGTGACTTTTTTTTAAGAAAATGAAATCAACAGAGTGGTATGTAAAGCTTTACGCAAAGAAATTTGTTTTTTGTTATGCAATCATCATTTGAATAAAAAAAAACATAAAAACCAATCGTAATCACATTTTTCTCTAACTAATACTGCTTAGAATTTCCACGATCCCGTACAGCGACATCTTGATACTGTCAATTTTTTTTATTGGCTTTAGGGTAAATACCCACACAGCCAGACACAAATTTTTAAAAACAGATACCAGGATTACACAGGGATTACACTCTTCTCGCCCAGGGGCCGATCAGGGCATTTTTATAAACGATAAAAGGTAGGCCTCTGGAAATATACCATTTTCAAAGGAATCATTAGTTAGTGAGACCAGGACTTCCAACATATTTTTTGGGAGATTTAAGAATATTTTAACGGATAGTCCATCAGTACTACAGGAAGATTTGCTTTTGATACTACTGATTGTTTAGATCAGTTCAGATTTATCACTTGGTCTTATTAAGAATAAATTAGAGACTTTTTTGAATTAGGAAAATAGGATCTTGTTGTGACAAAATAGTTGATGTTATATTTTTGAAGTATTGATTGCATATTCGAGCTCACACCTTTATCCTTTAAAAACTTCGTAGAGAGATTCATCAATTAACAGCATATATCTCCGGTTTTCGGCGTTCTGTTTTGATGTTTCCTAGCGAAACTTTATTTGAATATTTGATGCTCCATAGAAATTTCAGATCTTGTAACAGATCTTTAAGAGTTCACATGAGAAATATTCTAATATTTCCTAAAGGTTCGTTTATTTACATTTACGTTTCTGACATGTTGCTTCATTCCACTTGTTTTGATAAAAGGCTCCTTCAATTTGTAAAGTAGTCACCCGGAATTACCATGGTTGCTCAATAAAAGGAAGAAATAGGGGGTCGGATCTTATAAATAGCGAACCTATTTTACGGAGAACTTCTTTTTGTTTTTCTTCTTTTTCTGTTTCTTTTTAATCTTCTTCTCCTTCTATTTGTGTATGCATGACTTTGCCTGTTTCTCAATGGGCCTCTAGTAAGTTTTCTTGGTCTTTCCACTGATCGTGTTTCTATTGGGGAGCCGTCATTCGCCATCTTTATTACTCTATTTGTAGTTATTCGGCTTACATAATCGTTCCATTATACTCTTCTATTTTTTATTTCTGCTGTTTCTAGCATTTATACCGTATGTGTCAGGTCGTGTTTCTGCCGCGTATGTCATAATTGGTCTGATAAATGTTTTATAAATTCTGCCTTTCTTTTCTTTTTTTTTGATATTTTTATTTTTCCATATTGTTCCATCCAGGCAACCTGTGACTCTGTTTGCTCTATTCACTTGATCTTCAACTTTTCTTTCGAGCTTTCCGTAGCTAGATAGTGTGATATCTAGATATTTAAGCTCCATCACTTGATTCATTATCTGCCCCTCCAGCTCTAATTTATATCTTAGTAGATATTAGTAGATAATCATACATTTTGTGTTTTTGGAAAAATTAATATATTTAATTTTTTGGCGTTTTCATTAAATTGCTGCAGCATATGTTGTAAATCATCTTCACTTTGAGAGATTAATATTGCGTCATCTGCATAGCAGACTATTTTAAGATATTTTTATTCCCATTTTGGTATCCTTGTTTACTTTTATATATTTTTTTATTCGCTTATCCATGAACAGGTTAAACAATAAAAGATTAATTGAATCCTCATGTCTTATCCAATTGCCAGCTTTAATTGGGTTAGTTAGTTATTTTTCTACTTTTACTTCTATTGTATTGTTATCGTAGATATTTTCGATTATTTTAATTATCCCTAGAGCAGGGGTGGCCAACCTTTTTAAGTCGAGTGCCAATATGAGAACAAAAAAAATTTGGCGTGCCACTAAAATTTTTCGACATACTAACATTAATAATATACGGTACAATATGTATTTCTTATGTAAATTCCACATTTTTCCGTTTAGTCAAGATAGTGGAGGTTTAAAAAATAACGTAATAAGTAAAACATAACAACAAACTTACTTTATTGTTAATAAAAATAAAATAAAAACGTAAAACAAAAAAAACTTAAATATTTTCTTATTATCTAAAATTCAAATTATTAAACAGTTACTTATTTAATGTGGTATTTGAACTTGTATTTTTTTAATTAATTCATCTATATTGGAATTAATTTCGGAACTAGCCAACAGAATTAGATTTTTTAAATGCATGTCAGTTAATCGTGACCGATATTTTGATTTTATTATGTTCATAATAGAGAACATTTGCTCACAAACGTACGTTGAACCAAATCTACAACAATATCTTAGAGCTAACTTGTGTAAATTAGGAAAATTGTTTGCTGGTACAAATTTCCAAAATTCAATATAATTGGGATCAGTAACAGTTGAAATAATTTCCCTATATTTGGTTTTTAGTATAGTGTGGTTCTGTAAATCAATAATTTCGATCTGTATTTCAGCTGAGTAACAATTGATATCTTTCAGAGAAATAGAAAAAGGATTTATGAAAAGGTCAACATTCATTTTGTCTTTTTGAAAATCTTCAAACCGGGTATTGAATGAACCCAGCAAAATAGATATAAGGTTTTTAAATTTGTCATAATTTGGAGTTCTACTGACCTTGTTGGCTAATTCCTGCATTAATGTTAAATGTGTCAATCTCTGTTCTCCAAAATCGTTACAAAAAAGCATAAGTTTATTCACAAAAGAAGATATATGACCAACTAGAGTAGGAAAAATACAATTTTTTCCCTGTAATCTTAAATGTAATAAATTTAAATGTCTCATAATATCAGTGAGAAAAGCTAAATCCCAAAGCCAATCTTTATCATTAAGTAACGAGCACTCACTGGGTAGTTCATTGTTTTCTTGCAAATATTTTAAGACGCACTCCTTCAAGTTCCAAAACCTTTCGAGTGCATTTTTTTGGAGAGCCAGCGCACACTGCAATGGAGAAGTAACTCTCCATCTTGCTCCGTTTCTTCCGCGAACAGTTCTCGAAATTGTCGTCGATTCAATGCCCGAGCTCGTATTTTGTTAATGCAGCGTGTTACAGGGTCAACAACAGGTGACATGTTTAGGTCCTTGGCACAAATAGCTTCCTGGTGAATAATACAATGGTACTTAAAAACTTTTCTTCCCAAATAGTTTTCCAGTAATGTAACAAACCCCTTTAGTCTACCAACCATGCAAGGAGCTCCATCTGTACAAACACTATCTAATTTTGACCATTCAACTTTGTTGACTTCGATTACGTTTTTAAGCTGTTGAAAAATGTCCTCTCCTGTTGTTGTGACTAGTTGGCGCAAATCCAGAAGCTCTTCGGCATTTTCAAAATTATCATTGGTATAACGGACAAAAATGCTTAACTGCGCATTTTCTGTGTTGTCACAACTTTCATCCAACGCTAAAGAAAAGAATTTGCAGGATTTTAATCCACTTATAATTTGGGAAACAACATCCTGGCCCATATCATCTATACGGCGCATGACTGTATTCCGGGATAATGCAATATTATCGACCATATTTTTGATCTTTACATCTCCCACATTTTTAGCAAATATTGCCAGACTATTTTTAATTATCTCCTCTCCATCAGAGTAGGCTTTTTTCTTCCGGGCTAACAGCAGAGAAAGTTCATATGATGTTTTAACCATAGTTTCCATTTCATCACTTCTCTTCTGAAACAGTGACTGTTGGCTGGCTAGGGTTTTCTTTTTTTTTTCAATAAAGTCGGCTCGCAAATGTGAACCAATAGGATATTTGTTGCTGAAGTCCTTATGCAGTTGTTTATAATGTCGTTCCAGGTTAAATTTTTTCGGAACTGCTACAGACAATCCACATATCAAACAAACAGGCTTTGAAGTATTACGATTAGTAAATAAAAATTGTTCTTCCCAAGCAGGTTGAAAATCGCGAATTGCAATATCATCTTCGTATTTTCGTTTTGAAGTCGAAGGCTTACTCGTGGACATATCGAACAAATACGTTTAAAATTTTAAAGAAACAATGCGCGATGACAAAATGTGCACATACAACGGGGCAGTTTAAAATAAACTAAGCAAGGGTAACGCAGTCCTATTGCACATTACGACAGCTAGGATCACGTGCACCAATCGCAGCAATATCGCTCGCCAGAGGATGCAATGATGCCGCATCTATCGTAACTTCCGTAAACCTACCAAGTTTCTTCTTATTATTTTTTGTTTTTCAAGTTTTAATTTTTTTGAAAGTGTTTTAATCCAAAACGCTACGCGAGCCACTGATAGGACTCAATCGTGCCACAGAGTGGCACGCGTGCCGCGGGTTGGCCATCCCTGCCCTAGAGGTATCTCCCTTATGTACAATAAGTGGATAATGTCTTTTAATTTGACCCTGTCATATACCTTCTTAAGTTCCCCGAAACATAAATATGCCGGTATGTTGTATAAATATAGCGTGGATACATGATCTTTTCGACCGAAAACCTTTTTGTTCTGCTGCTTTTTTTATTTGTTTTAAAATACATTATGTTACATAACAAGTAACACTAAGCATTTATGTTGAACAAACAGATGTAAGCAAGAGTTTTAGTCGAAATATTAGTAACTCCTAGTGAGGAGATTACTAATAATTAAAACTAAGTCTAGACAACTATTTTTTAAATGGTAAGTCGAGATGAGTTTTAATGTTTATTCTTTTTATTTGGGTGAAGTGTGAATTTTCTGCTAACTAATCTTAGTTAAAGGTTTTCCTGGTTTTGGAATCGTAATGATTTCTTCTAATTTCCATTGTACAAGAAAGTAGTCTGTTATTAGTATCGAGTTTATGATTTGTGTTAGACCTACTTTCCTTTTCTGGGTAGATTATTTAATATATGTTGGCCGTTATCAGATCATGTCCAGGTGACATTTTTTATGAGGTTTTTTATTAGACTTTTTACTTCGTTAGGAGTTGCCCATTTAAGTGGATTGTGCTTTTGATTAGGACTGTCTAAATATTCATAGATGTCGTCATCTTTATTTGCCCTGTTTGTTAGTGGCTGAAATACCTTTTCTAAGTGTTTTTCGAAAGCGTCTGCTTTTTCCTAGTCTATCTTTAATCATTTTTAATCTTCTGTTCTGATAGGTGGAATTTGGTTTTGTGGCAGCTTAAGCTTATTTGTGGCCTTTCGTAATAAGTAATCACTTTCTGGATTAAGTGGGTTAGGGTTGCTATGTTGTTTTACTAGTTCTTTTATTTCTCTACTCACTCTGTTCAATCATATTGTTGTGTCTTTAGATGAACGAGTTTATTGCCATTTTTACGAAGTTTTCGTTTTTTAATAGTTCCTATTATTTGCTGGACAACCCTTACGTAACCGTTTTCGTTAAAAATTATGTTTTTTTAGATTGCTATGCAGCTTGGTGTATTTGCTTTGTAAATGTTTCTATTGCTATTTCTATATCTTGTGGTTCTTTTAGTGGAATTTTTAAGTCTATTTTCCGTCTAGGATTTATTTAAAAATATTTCGGTCTGTTGATTTATTCATTAGTCTTGGAGGTGGTCATTTTTCTGATGGATTTGTCATTATTGCTGCAATGATTGGTAAATGATATGGCGATAGATCTTCAATAAATTCTATGTAAAGGTATTCTTTTGGCATTTTTTTATAGATAAAGAAGTCAAGTAGATCAAGCAGTCTGTAGATTGGTTAGCCAGTAAGTTCTTTTATAGGTTGAAAGATCTGTTAATTGCATTTCTTTCACCACGTCGTATAGAACTCTACCTCTTCCCAGGGGGTGAGAGTAGTGGATTTGAATTGTAGTCGCTACCCGCTAATAATCTGGGTCCTAATGTTATGTGTAAACACTCTAAAAAGTGTTTTAAATTTATTTTTGTTAGCTTGATAATTTGGCGGACAATAAACTTCTGAAATGCATAGTGAGACAAAATTGTCTTCTACGCAAATTAAAGCTACCGGTAGAAAGTTTTTTTCATTTTTCCGTAATTCGTGATGTTTTAGATTATTCCTAATTATTATCGTAGCTGTCCCGCCTTTGGGGTTTCTTTCTGCATCAGGATGTGCTGCGTTGTAGACCTTATGCTAGGTGATTTTAAATTGTCTACTGGCGATTAAGTGCATCTCAGATACTAATAGAATGTCTGCTTTATAAGTAGCTAAGGATATTTCGATTTCTTGTCCACTTGTCCATGTTATATTCACATATTTGTATCCAAAAATTTTTACATCAAAATTTTTCCTTCTACGAACAAGATGTTCCCAAATTAAATTATACTAAATAATTAAACAGAAGATACGAAATTGTTTTAAAAAAGTTAATATTACTAACCTCGGTAGATTCAGTGGCGCACCCAGAATTTGTCTTAGGGGGGGTTTTGAAATTTTTTTATGCTACTTCCATTTTGAGTCCCTAAAATTTGGGTTTTAGTTTAATTTAAAGTACTAAAGATACTCAACAGTGACGAATTCAACGTACTTACTGGAGTTAGACAGCGATGTGTGCTTTCTCCGTTTCTTTTTAACATAGCTATAGACTATGTTCTCTCCAAACTAGACTCCGACACAAGAGGGATACAATGGACGTTAACCACACGCCTAAGCGATCTAGAATACGCGGACGATATCTGTCTATTAGGTCAAAGGTTCCAAGATCTGGCTTACCAATTGGAAACACTTTCCACTAAAGCCAATAAAATAGGTTTGAAAATCAATATTAGTTAAACCAAGTCCATGAGAATAAATGCAAGGAACAACACGCTATTTACTATCGACAATATGCAGATTGAAAGTGTGGAAAACTTTACGTATCTTGAAAGTGTCATAACAGAAAACGGAGGTACAGAAGACGATATTCGTATGAGGATACGAAAAGCTCAACAAGCTTTCAGCACGCTCAACCCTGTTTGGAGATCTGGCGAGTATACTACAAGGACAAAGATCCGAATATTCCGATCAAATGTCATGTCTGTTCTACTCTACGGATGTGAAACCTGGAAAGTGACAAACACCCTCACAGACAAACTGCAGGTCTTTGTTAACAAATGTCTACGAAGAATTGTTCGTATATTCTGGCCTAACACCATCAGAAACGACGATCTGCTACACCTGACCGAACAAAAAAGGGTACAAAATGAAATTAAGTCCAGAAAGTGGGGTTGGATCGGTCACACACTCCGAAAAAATAGTTGCAGTATCGCAAAGACTGCCCCAGAGTGGAATCCCCAAGGGAAAAGAAAAAGAGGTCGCCCAGTACAAACTTGGAGAAGATCCATCATGGACGAGATAAAAGGCCAAGGAAAGTCTTGGAATGAGGTGAAGGCCTTAGCGCAAAATAGAACCCGATGGCGCGTTTTCACTGAAGCTCTATGCTCCACTTAGGAGTTCAAGAACCTTATATATATATATATATATATAAAGTACTAAAGATAGCAGTGCCAAAGATTCAGGTATTTATTATCCTGCCTACCAACTAAAACCACCCTCTCTTACTTGTGCGCCGTTGACTGTCGCACGTACCATATCCCGAAAGTGGGGTGGTCACTGTAAGGCTGACGACATTTTTGGAACACTCCCTTCTCTTATCTAGATCTTATCTATTGTTCTGAAGCTGTTTTCGTGTGGCATTTTAAAATAATAACTATTTTAATGGGAATAAGCCACAATTAAAGGTTAAAATAAGGTTATTGACGTTTGACTTTGATCCAACTTGATCCAACTTGATCCAATGATCCATTGATCCAACTTGTAAATACAATACATTTTGAAGTCAGCTATCGCCGTATTCCCGTTCTCCTCTGCCAATCCTCCCGGTCCAAGGCATGCTCCTCCTCCAAACCTCGATTCCATCGCTATTTTAATTCCTTCATTCCATGAGCGTCGAGGTCTACCTCTTTTTTTTCTTCCAGGGAGCTTCCGTTTGTGAGGTTTTTGGGTCCAACGTTCGTCAGGCATTCTCAATAGATGTCCAAACCATTTTGAACCTATTCTTTCTATTCTGTCAATGACCGTTTTTGTAGCATTCATGTTATTTTTTATAGATTCGTTGGTCTTCCTTTCCTGCCTTGATGCCCTAGCACTTCTTCTCAAATAATCCATTTCAACTGCCAACAATCTTCTCTTCAGGTCTGCATTAATTGTCCATACTACAGAGCCATAACAAAGAACTGATTCAACCATGGTTTCCCTATTCTTTTTTTTGTCTGTTTTGGACATGTTGTGATCCCACCATAACGAGTTCAGACATCCTACAATTTTACGTCTCTGATTAATTCGTGTTTAATTTCGGTTTCTTCCAAGTCGTTCTTAGTAATGAGTGGACCTAAATATTTAAATTTTTTCACTTGTTTGATTTCCATGTCCTTGTCTATCAACACTTTAAACCTTGCATCTGAATTGATAACTAAGTAAATATTCTGTTTTCTTCATGCTGACTTGTAACGCCCATTTTAAATATTCTCTCTATATACGCTTTATAATAAATTCTAGATCATAAGAATCTTGAGCTAGGATGACTTGGTCATCCGCAAAATTCGGGGAGAACAGTACGTCATTTCCTATGGGGATTACCATTCCCTGGCAGTGGTTTTTCAAATTTTGGAGGGCTGCCTCAATATATAAATTAAACAGTAAGGGTGACATATTGCATCCTTATTTTAGTCCTTTAGTTACTTTTATTGGCTCTGATAGTCTATATCCGATTTTTAGGTAAGTAGTGTTATCCCTGTATACTTCTGTGATTATTCCTAAAAGGTATGGACTAATGTCGAGTTGTTGTTAAGCTTGCCACAATTTCAGTCTTGGAACTGTGTTATACGCCTTAACTAGATCGATGAAGGCTAGATGTACTTCGCTACCAACAGTTTTTCTGTTTTCTATTAATTGTTGGAGTATAAACAAGTTATCAGTGCAAGATCAAAAATTGAAACGTCAATTAAACTTATTTTCACTTTCAATTGCGACTTATTCCCAATAGTAATTAGATCTTATCTCTGTCGTTAGCCCGGTTGGTGTTTCTCTTCTTCTTCTTTCTTTTTAATGACTGCTCGGATGTAATTGTGAACACTATTCCATCCCTCCCTATTTCCCGTCATCTTCACGATCATCTCTTTTACAGTCACAGGGTTCATACCTATTTCTTTATACATTCTGTTTCTCTCCACTGTAGATCTATTACACTCTAGCATTGTGTGAGTAACAATGTCGGAATATTCGCAGTATAGGCATTTATCTGTATCTGTCTTTTTGAACCTATGAAGATACGCCCTAAAACAGATAATCTACCCAGTGCCTTAGGCTCGGGATCATCATCTTTGTCCACTGAGCAACATGTTCCTTGTTGTTCCACTCTTCTTGCCATCTTTCCATTGGTCTTGCCCTTTCTTCTTTTTTTTTATAGCTATTGTCAAATGCTTTCTTCTCCCATAGAGATTTCTCTTTTCTACTGCTAACACATGCAGAGGAACATAACCAGTGATAGTCCACAAGGCCGCCGCAGATACAGTCCTGTAGGCGCATGCTACTCGCAACAGACTCATTCTGTCTACTCATAAGCCTAATATTAGGTATCGATATCTAAATATAATGAAAAATATTATTAATTATTGTGTATTTACACAATAATTATTGTGTTCTACATATTTAAAGTGGTAATTTAATTATTGAATCAGCGTTTTGGATTTTTTGTATTGTGTGTGAAAGACAAGTTACATTTTCCTACCATTCTTTATACATATATTGTTTACTTGCTATATGCCCTGGGGGGGGGGGGTTTAAACCTCAAAAAACCCCCCCTGGGTGCGCCACAGGGTAGATTTTCAATGCAAAAGCAAAACTATAAAACTTTACAGACTGTAGTAAAAACTCACAATCTTCACTCTTCGACTTTACTGTAGCAAGTGCTTCGGCTTGGTTTTCAGGCAGATGTGACGGTTAGAACATTTTTAACATTTTTAAAGGCTGTCGCGGTAAAAGTACATTTTATTAGAAAATTAATATAGTCTGGAGTTTTATTACAGTTCGATACTTGCTGAGGCGTAAAAGAAAATTTTGCGGACCATGCCATTCATGATATTAGTTAGTGACTAGGTACAATGTTTTTACAACTGTGACAACATTCGAAATTGTTTCTAATCTCTACAGAAGTCGAGTAATAAGTTCTTAGATCAGACTATAAAATGGTTTTCCATCATTTTACCAAAAATTGGTAGTTTTTCCTGTAGAAATTATTTCTAGGATATCGAGTTCTGTCGTATATGCAAAAACACATTGCCCTAGCCTGACTGACTGAATGTTTTAACCTTGTTTAAGCTATTGCGCTTCTTCAAGAATAGTTTAATATATTTTTATTCGGTGCACAGAGCTTGGTTAGTTCGTGTTAAAACTAAGTCCGATTATCGCCGCTGTAGGCAGAAGTGTCAGAAGAGCAATATCCGTGACCGGTGAGCCGCTGGGAGCCGTGTGGACCAAGCCCGCTACTAAGTACAAGTTCCTTGGAAAACGGTTCCTTTCAGATTGTTGGCCATTATTTGTTTGTTTAAAAATCGCGTGGAGGATAGCTGTGGCTATATCCTCGCCTAGGATCAGGTATCATTGTGCAATGAGATTGGAAAACCACAGAAAACCAATCTCCCCCTGTCCTTGTTATATTTAATTCGACTCTTAAGGAGTATGTGTGGTGCTCACTGTGTTTGTAGGTGTTGTGTGTGTTGATTGATTGTATAATGGTTTGTCCCATCCCAGTGAGCCTTTATATACTTAAAAACATCCTAAAATGATCAATAATCGACATAAGCAGGGTAAAGTTCCCTACAAAGGTATAATATTTATTGAAATTTTAAAGTTGTACGCACTTTTATTAATTTTTTCTTAATACATTGGAATTTCTAAATACATTGGCCGAATACATTCATATTAGTACAAGTAAAAATATTTCACAACATACAAACAAAGTTGCTTTTATTTTTATTTGATTTTTTTTTATTATTGTTTTGGAATATTTATATATCCTGGAGGAAACTATACGACTAAACACGTATGAGAATTAATTAACAACAATTTAATAGTTAAACAAACGAAATTTGTTACAACACTCATAGTGTTGTGAAGAATATAAACCATAGATTTAGTAATAATAAATTTAGAACAAGACAGCAAGAACAGCTTTTAATAGAGGAAAACGCACCAAACTCAAAGAAAATTGGCATGCTCATTAATCAAACCCCAGAGAGTTTAAGAATCTCCGCAGAAAAAAAACAAAGAGCTGCTTGGAGAGCCTACTGTGAGAAAATCGAACATTTTGTGCAGGTTTCCTGGTTACAAAAAGCGCTCTCAAACGACCCACATCGACATATTAACTAAGGCAGATGGAAGCAAAACTTCCAACCTTTGCGAAAGTATTGAGATCCTGATCCTGCGCCTTAACACCATTAAACTAGATGGAAAAAACAATCATACCTTCACTAAACGACTAGCATATGACCAGAACAATGATAAGTGAGGAAAAGGTAAGATGTGTCATATTTCATATTAATTGTGCTTCACCCCTTTTAAGTAATATGCCTGCCGGCATATATTCAGTACTACTACGGTGGGGACTGGATATACTTGTGCAGTACCTTGTGGGAATATTCAGAGCCTCCTTGGTTCTTAAATATATTCCTAGGCAGTGGAGAGAGGTACGTGTGGTCTTCATACCAAAACCAGGTAGGATGGAGTACACCCTACGAAAGGCTTTCGACCAATTAGTCTAACATCGTTTCTCTTAAAAACGATGGAAATGCTATACAAGAGGTACATAAGGCATAACGTTCTGGTTTATAACCTACTTCACCCGATCATCACCCATAGATCTGCCAAATTTGCATTGCATCAAGTAGTGGGAAGAATTGAAAGATCGCTGGATAATAGAGAATACACCCTAGGTATATCTATAGATATTAAAGGAACGTTTGATAACACCACCTTCCCAATCATTACCTAACAGCTCAATGTCAGGAATGTTCCCGTGGTCGTGAGCGACTGGACATACAGTATTAGTAATGAGTAATATATCGCAACCGGCGATTTTATAGCTGCTATTTGAAAATCGCAGTTAGCAACTGTTATGGAATAGAAGATCAAAATAGCCATGATGATTGCCAACCTCCGTCGCGGAGATGGCACGTGAAGAAGAAGAAGAAGATGGAAAAATAAAAATATCCGCGATTCGGAATACAGCCATTTATTAGAATATGCGATTGCGAATCGAATAGCAATAGGAAGGATGAATGCGGTAGTGAGATACCCCTTCCATAATATTTGGTGTGATATACAAAATATACCTAGCTAAATAGTGGGGTACGGGTAGCGTTATCTAGTGGTGACTAAAAAAATATTATTTTCTATTTTAATACTGATGGTATACTTTAAAATAAGTAAATCACTAAAGTAATATATAGCAACAAATTATTATGCTATTAAGTAGAGCTGAATAGTTATTTTTCTATTTTCTGATGACCTATTCGTAAACTATATCGAGTGAATGAAGCATTCATTGTTACATATTACTATTTAAAGAGTTGGTGTTTGTTTATTTTTTAAATAAAAAATATCTTTAAAAAGGAAAATGAGTGAAATTTGAAACTTTTTTGAACCCATTGATGAAGTTTTAGATCCAAGATATAAACATTGGGATTTTCTGAAATAAATTCAGGTGAGAACGCCAAATAATCTATTATAGCAGCAGTTTCAGAAAAATATGCAGAAGAACTTCGCAAAAAAAATATTTCAGAAACAGATTTATGTCCTGAAACAAAACCCACTATTTCCACTGATAGTGGTGAACTCTCAATGTGGAGCTCTTTTGACAAGTCTGTGACAGTAGCTCAACGTCATGGAACCAGCAAATCTCGTGCCATTATTTAGGTACAAAGATTTTTGGAGGATGAAATTTTACCAAGAGATGAAAATTCCCTAAACTGGTGGCGCGACCACAAATACCACTATCCCACTTTATCAATAATAGCACAAGAAAAATTATGTGCTCTGGCTTCCTCAGTACCTTGTGAAAGGCTGTTTTCCAAAGCTGGGCAAGTA